>NC_035167.2:9104596-10412563 GCF_001659605.2 Manihot esculenta
CCAAATGCCTAAACCTAGCTCATCTGGGGGGAGCAAGGTCAAGATGACCGACTACATGAAGCTGGGTGCTCCCCAGTATGAAACCGGTGATGACCCGTTTGTGTACCTTGAGAGGGTCAGAATGATTACAGATGAGATAGGAGCTGATGACAGCAGAGCCATTCAGATGGCTGGGTTCACACTCAAATGCAAAAAGGCCCGAGAGTGGTTTAAGAATTATGTGAGCCCGAGGGTGGACAGCATGACTTGGGAAGAGTTTGCAAATGAGTTTGCAGGTTGGGCTTTCCCTGAAAGCTCTAGGGAGATAAAGATGGTGGAATTCGAGCAGTTAAGGCAGACAGAGGAGATGAGTGTAGATGAGTACACAGACAGATTCTTGGAGCTGTTGCCGTTTGCTGGGTAGAATCTTGATACTGATCAGAAGAAGTCAATGAGGTATATCATGAAGCTTCATTCCAGGTATTCCTCCTTGATCCAGTCCGTAGAAAGGGAGAGCTTCCATGCCATAGTGAATATGGCCCGGAGAATGGAGGCTAGTGCTATCATCGAGGGGAAGGTCAAACAGTCAGTGGCACAGCCTTTTGGTTCTAAGACCCCAGGCTCTTCTTCTCTGAGTGCAGCAGCTTCAGGTAGTAAAAAGTGGGACAGAGGCCCTAGAAAGTCGAAGAAGAACAAGTTTTGGAACAAAGTCAAGTCCAGTCTGGGATTAGGGAGTGGCTCAAGCTCTGGTGCGAATAATGCAGTTTGTGCAAGGTGTGGTAAGCCACACAAGGGAGTATGTCGGTTTGGGACGACAGCCTGTTTTAGATGTGGCCAAGAGGGGCATATGGCTCGAGAATGTCCAAGAGCAGTCCCGATGGCACAATCCCAGCAGACAGCTTCAGGTAGTGTAGCGCAGCCAGCAGCTCCAGCCATGACTCAGGCTAGTGGCAGAGGCAGAGGGAGAGGGGCAGCCTCTTCTTCAGCGGGTTTTAGAGGTGAAGGCCCATCAGCTCCAGCACGGATCTTCACAATGACTCAGCAGGAGGCAGATGCATCTAACACCGTGGTGGCAGGTAACTTAGTCATTGGTTGTTCAGATGTGTATGCCTTGATGGACCCTGGTGCATCTCATTCTTTTATTGCATCGAGAGCCGTTGAGAGGTTGGGGTTGATGATCTCTGGGTTAGAGTGTCCTCTCTGGGTCAGTGGACCCAAGTGTGATCCATCAGTGGCAGAGTCAGTCTGCCAGTGTAGTCCTGTGTTTGTTGAGGGAAGATGCTTGTCCGCCAACCTGGTGGTTCTAGATTTGATAGATTTTGACGTCATTCTAGGGATGGACTGGTTATCTACCCATGGTGCTACCTTGGACTGCAGGGACAAGGTAGTCAGGTTCAGAGGTTAGGATGGGTCAGAGGTCGTCTTCAGGGGAGACAGGAGGGGTACACCTAGAGGTCTGATATCAGCTCTTCAGGCTCGTAGGTTGCTTAGGAAGGGATGTCAGGGGTATTTGGCTCATGTGAGAGAGCTTAGCAGTCAGGTTAGAGAGCTCGCCTCAGTGCCGGTGGTCAAAGAATTTTTGGATGTGTTCCCAGACGAGCTGCCAGGTTTACCACCTGCTAGGGAGATAGAGTTCGAGATAGAATTGATGCCTGGAACCCGACCGATCTCTATCCCTCCCTACAGGATGGCACCAGCTGAATTGAAAGAATTGAAAGAGCAGTTGCAAGAGCTGGTAGACAAGGGCTTCATCCGACCGAGTACCTCACTTTGGGGTGCTCCAGTGCTGTTTGTAAGAAAGAAGGATGGATCCCTTAGACTTTGTATCGACTACAGGCAGTTGAACAAGGTCACTACCAAGAATAGGTACCCTTTGCCAAGGATCGATGATCTATTCGACCAGCTAGCAAGAGCGGGTTGTTTCTCCAAAATAGATCTGAGATTCGGGTATCATCAGCTGAGGATCAGGGAAGAGGATGTGCCAAAGACGGCTTTCCGGACCAGATATGGGCATTTTGAGTTTTTTGTAATGCCGTTCGGGTTAACCAACGCCCCTGCAGCATTCATGGATCTCATGAACAGAGTGTTTAGCTAGTACCTGGATCACTTTGTTATTGTCTTCATAGATGATATCTTAGTGTATTCCAGGAATGCAGAAGAGCATGCCCATCATCTGAGGTTGGTTCTGCAGACCTTGAGGGAACATGGCTTGTATGCCAAGTTCTCCAAGTGTGAGTTCTGGCTGAGGGGCATTTTATTCTTGGGGCATGTGGTGTCAGAAAATGGAATAGAGGTGAACCCCAAGAAGGTAGAAGCTGTGGCTAACTGGCCTAGACCCACTTCAGTGATCAGAAGTTTCTTGGGTTTGGCAGGTTACTACAGGAGGTTCATTCAGGACTTCTTGAAAATAGCAGCTCCTCTGACCAGATTAACCAGGAAGAACCAGAAGTTTGTGTGGACCGACCAGTGCGAAGAGGGTTTCGAAGAGCTTAAGAAGAGGTTAACGTCGACACCGGTGTTAGCTTTGCCAGTTAGCAGTGAGGATTTCACAGTATTCTGTGATGCATCCCGAGTGGGATTGGGTTGTGTGCTAATGCAGAATGAAAGGATAATTGCTTATGCTTCTAGGCAGCTAAAGAAGCACGAGTTGAATTACCCCACGCATGACCTAGAAATGGCAGTCGTTATCTTTGCACTCAAGATGTGGAGGCATTACCTTTACGGTGTTAAATGTGAGATCTTCACAGATTATAAAAGCCTGCAGTACATCCTGAGTCAAAGAGATTGAACTTGAGACAGAGAAGATGGGTAGAGCTGCTAAGTGATTATGATTGCAAGATTCAGTACCATCCGGGTAAGGCGAATGTTGTGTCAGACGCCCTAAGCCAGAAATCACTAGGCAGTCTATCCCACATCACGGTGGAGAGGAGACCGGTGGTGAAGGAGTTTTACAAGCTCATTGGTGAAGGTCTACAGTTGGAGTTGTCTGGTACAGGTGCTTTAGTTGCCCAGATGAGAGTGGCACCCGTGTTTCTGGAGCAGGTGGCTCAGAAACAGCACGAGGACCCAGAGTTAGTGAAGATTGCCAGGACTGTTCAGTCAGGCAAAGATAGTGAGTTCAGGTTCGACAGCAAGGGGATCCTCCACTATGGGAGCCGATTGTGTGTACCAGACGACATAGGGCTAAAGGGAGACATTATGAGAGAAGCTCATAATGCCAGATACAGCGTTCACCCCGGAGCCACCAAGATGTATCAAGATCTGAAGAAGGTTTATTGGTGGCCAGCTATGAAGAGAGAAGTGGCACAGTTTGTGTCAGCCTGCGAAGTGTGTCAGAGGGTGAAGCTGGAATATCAGAAGCCTGCTGGAATGCTTAACCCGCTACCTATTCCAGAGTGGAAATGGGAGAGTATAGCTATGGACTTCGTAGTGGGGTTACCGGCAGCGTCCAACAGATTGGACTCCATATGGGTGATTGTGGACAGACTCACAAAATCTGCTCACTTTATCCCTGTCAGGAGTGGCTATTCTGTGGACAAGTTGGTGCAGGTGTATGTTGATGAGATTGTCAGGCTGCATGGGGTTCCTGTTTCAATAGTGTCTGATAAAGGGCCCCAGTTCACCTCTAGGTTTTGGCGGAGTCTGCAGAACGCCATGGGTACCAGGTTGGATTTTAGTACTGCTTTCCATCCGCAGACGGATGGACAATCAGAAAGAACCATCCAGACAATAGAGGATATGCTCAGAATGTGTGTGTTGGACTTTGGCGGTTCTTGGAGGCAGCATCTACCTTTGGTGGAGTTTGCCTACAATAACAGCCATCATGCTAGCATCGGGATGGCTCCATATGAAGCTTTATATGGGAGGAAGTGCAGATCACCTGTCTGCTGGGAAGAAGTTGGAGAAAAGGCCTTGGCAGGGCCTGAGCTAGTAGAGATCACCAGCAGGGTGGTACCCATAATCAGAGAAAGAATCAAGACTGCTGCAAGCAGACAGAAGAGTTATGCAGACATCCGCAGAAGGCAGGTAGAGTTTCAGGAGGGAGATCTGGTATTGCTCAAGGTGTCCCCTATGAAAGGAGTGGTTCGCTTCGGGAAGAAAGGTAAACTAGCCCCACGATACATCGGACCCTTTGAAATCTTGCAGAAGATTGGGAATGTGTCGTACAAGCTAGATTTGCCTGCTTCAATGGAAAGAATCCATCCGGTTTTCCATGTTTCCATATTGAGGAAGTTCGTGTCAGATCCGAGCAAGGTTCTTAGTGAGCCTGATGTGGAGATCCAAGAAGATCTCACCTATGTTGAGTAGCCAGTGCGGATCATAGACACCCAGATCAGGAAGCTGAGAAACAAGGAAATCCCGATGGTGAAAGTCCTTTGGAACCACCACAATATGGAAGAATGCACCTGGGAGACACGGGAGTCCATGCTCCGGCAATACCCTTACCTTTTCTAAGGTTAGTTTCTTGTGTGTTTCATGTGTTTTATGTATGTTATGCTGTTTGCTTTTCATGTGCTAGTTAAGGAACATTCGGGGATGAATGTTCTTAAGGGGGGGAGAATGTAATATCCGGCTAGACTTCGGTATCGGAATTCCTACCGTCCGGTGGAATCTCGGGTGTCGGAGACCTCTAGAAGGGTAAAACTATGTTTTTATACGATGTTTTAATGAATTATGTGTTTTTAAACAAGTAAGAAAATGAGTTTTTGCATGAAAAGAGCATTGGAGGAAAACTCAGGTTCGGCCGCCGAAATCCAAGTTCGGCCGCCGAACATGCATGCACTTCGGGAGTGCTTTAGGCCCCCGAAAGCATAAGTGAGGGAAGTCCAGGTTCGGCTGCCGAACCTCATGTTCGGCCGCCGAACATGGCATGCATGCGGAGGCACGTTCGCCCCCGAATGTGGCCTGGCCAGCCACCTATAAAGGGGTCCCTTAGCCGAAATGGGTGAGCTTTTCTCCCCATTTTCGGCCAAGGTGAGCTCTCCGCCGTCCCTCGCCAATCTTGAGTTTCTTCCTTCCATTTTTCATGATTTTTATGAGTTACAACCTTGTTTTGAAGATTTTTTTGAGCTTATAGCAAGTTTTGGAGCTTGGAGGTTCAAGAACTCACTCTCTCCCATCTCCGAGCTAGGGTCATTTTCCTCTCGATCTTCAAGAGGTAAGGGCCGATCTTGAGCTCACTATATGTTTTAAACAAGTTTTAAGTTGATTTATGGGGTAGAAATGCATGTTAGGTTATATTGGAGTTTATGGGTTCATGTTGATGTTTTGAGCAATGTGTGTTGTTTGATGTGTTGTAGATGGGGTTTAAGGTAGTTTGAAGCCCCTAGGAACTAATGTATGCTTCTATGCATGTGTTGGTTGAGTTGTATGCTTGATTGAATGGAATGGGAGGCTTTTGTGCATGAAAAGCCGAGTTTCTGCCCTTCTGGCAGAAACCAGGTTCGGCAGCCGAAGGACTTTCGGCCGCCGAACATGTCTGGAAGGCAAGCCTTTCGGCTGTCGAATCTGCCCCCAAAAATGGACTTTCGTCTCTGGAGGGCACTTTCGGCCGCCGAAGGTGCCGCCGAACCTACCTGACTTTCGGCTCTGGAGGGACTTTCGGACACCGAACCTGCCGCCGAAAGTGCCCTGTTCAGCCTTCCTTTGCATGTTTTCCATAGTTGTTTTGAGGTGTTTTAGGGGGTTTTTGGGGAGTATTTTAGAGTCATGTTCTAGTATGTTTGGTCCTTCATTCGAGTCCACCTGTGTAGGTTCAGACCCGAGGAACCGAGGACCCCAGCAGTGAGTTAGCTGCTTCAGTCATTGTCAGAGCTAGCTGAGGTGAGTAGAATAAACTCTTAAGTTTTAAATCAATGAAAATCTAAATTTTCAGCATGTTCATGCATCATGAATGCCATGTGATATTCTAGGTTGTTTGCATTAGAATTCACGAATATGTTGCATTGCATATCTTGATGTTGATGTGGATGGATGTTGGATGACCCATTGGTCCTCAGTATGATGAGACACGACATGATATGATATGGAAGTCCAGGTGTGGCCTGCACTACGCCCCTAGCACTATGTAAGTGAAAGTCCGGGTGTGGCCTACACTACGCCCCCGGCACAGTTGGACATGTATGTTATGATATATGTAAGAGAAAGACCAGGTGTGGCCTGCACTACGCACCTGGCACAGTTGGACTATGTAGAGGACCCTTGGTGACAAGTCCATCCTTGATGTGATTTGTTTGTGATGTGATGCATTACATGATAGCATGTATTTTTTTTTAAATGCTTTTAATATTCTGCTCACTGGGCTCTAGTAGCTCACCCCTTTCCCCCTTATCCCTCAAGTTTGCAGGTACAGGGTAGACCAGGAGGTCAGCAGGAGTAAAGTTTATTTTTATGTAATAGTTAGAAGTTGTGGACATGATAACATGGTAATGTAATGTCTTATAGTTATAAAATGTAATGATGATGTTATTGAGGTTTAGAAGTTGTGCTTGACGAGTTTGTATAGTAATCCCTTTTGTATACATGATCTATGTTTTATATGATGTTTATGTTCAACCAAGCTTAATGTATGCATGTTATGGTACCCCATTGGAGCATTTGATGAGGGCTCCAGTGTGTGGTTTATGTTATATTATGAGTATTCACAGGTTGAGCTTGATTTTGGAAAGAAAAAGTTCACAGGTTTATGAGTATGTTTGATCATGTATGGGATTTGACAGGTTCACAGGTTATATGTCAGGCTTGCTACGGGTCCCGGCGGCCTTAAGCCGATCTGGATCCTAGCGCCGGTAGCGGTCCGATTTTCGGGTCGTTACAAATTGATTAGTGATAATAATATATTTTTTCAATAATATAGAGAAATTAAATCATATTAAGATTAAAATATTTTAATTAAATTTTAAAATATTAAAAATAAAGTGTACAAAATAAAAAATTTATTAAAAATCGAAACCGATCAAATCGAATCGAATCGAACTGAATCAAACTGGTTCGATTCAATTCAGTTTCTAACCAAAATTGATTCGGTTCGATTTTCATAAATACTAAAATTTTAGTTTTTAGTTTATTCAATTCGATTCGATTTTTAACCGAACCGACCGAATGCTCACCCTAATCTAATATCTCTGATCCGCACTTCCTTGCTTTCGCCAGTCATCTGGCTTGCTCCACTAAGTAATAGGCGGCCTTTTGCTCGTGATCCGGAGAGGACCTGGGGGATAGTCTTCGGGATATGCTCCTCATGGCAAGTTATTTTACTATCTTTGAGTTTGCTTTATTTTTGTTGTGTTCTTACTTTGTTTGTTATCTCTTTTTTGTTAGGTGCTTGGCTTATACATGGAGATCGATGCTTAAGATCAGTCCCTCCAGAGCTCGATGGATCAACAAATTGATGAAGCCCACCGTGAGAAGAACATCACAGCAACTGGTGAGGCTCGGGGACACATAATCGACCTCAAGAATCAAATCGAGGACCTCACCATATGCTTGGGAGAGATGCGGGAGGAGGTTAGTAGAGCTTCCAAGCAGGCCTCTGCGGTAGAGTTTCGACAGGATGAGGCTTTGGCATATTTTTCTTCTTTAGAGGAGTTTTGCAGTTAGCGGGATGAGGCCTAGGCTCAATGCGAGGAAGCAAGGGCCCAACGGGAGGAAGCTTTGGCCTGGGTTGCTATCCTTTAGCAGGAGCTCAACAAGCATGTCGAAGACCTGAAAAGCATGGCCTTGGTAGTGGAGGAGTCTTGGCTTCAGCAATAGCAACTCTACCAAGAGGTCACTGCTCTGGAGGAGAGGTGTTCTGCGCTACTGAGGGTCGCCAGGCTCATAGAAGATAGGGTCCAGCTGGCCTGTGAGGAGTGCCTATAGGAGTATAAGGACTCTGTTAAACTAAAGGCCAAGATTCAGCAAGCCTGTGAAGCGCGACTTGAGAAATATAAGGCCTCTTTTGAGATGAAAGAGAAGTTGTACAACTCGGCCTTTCGCATGTGCGCTTCTGGGTTCAATCAAGGCCTGAAGGTAGCTAGAGATGCCCCCTCCACTCCGTTAGCGGCCCTTCGAGCTCCCGAAGTCGAATCTGATATCGGAGAGGTACGCTTCGGAGAGGATGACAATCCTTTGCCTAAAAGAGCTCCTCCCCTGCCAGCTAGACCTCAAGGGGAAGACACTGTAAATAAGCCATTGAATGATCTTGTCAGTTTGGGTTCTTTTTCTGTATCTGTAAATAAATAGATAAATAAATAAAGATATTTCCCTTCGCATATTTTGCCTTTGCATTTATTTATTTATTGTACTTTTGTTTTTTGCCTTTGACTTAGAGTTTGGATGTATGACAATTTGTGAATACTCAATAATAATAAGGATATTTCATCTTAGCGTATGCTTCGTTTATACTTAGATTATTCTCTGAATATATTGCTTTCTTCGTTTTGCCGAGCTGTTCAGTCCTTTGAGACTTCCGTTGTAATTACTTAACTCATCTTCACTTTCTAATTTACGTTAACGTAAAAAGCCTTAAGCTGTATGCTTACTTAGCAAATCTCAACTTGTTTAACCTACTTGAGTAATGGACTAAATTGTCCTCTGTGTGACTTTACCATATGGGTAGATCCGAGTTGAGAGCTTGGAATTTTGCTAAGTATTTAACTTGTAAATTTTTTCCATTCTTATGAGGGTACTTGTGTCACTTACTCGTGACCTTCTCAGCGTCGTGAGCTCGGATATGTAATATGTAGTTTATTTTTTATGCATCTATCTATCGAACTTGTTTATGCTCGGGATGACCATTTTCACAGGCTTATCTGGGTGTGCTGGTCTCTTGGGATTGTCCGAGCTACGAGCTCGAATGCTTTATTTGGGATTTCTTTGTGAGTTTTTTGCTGGTGAACTTGTCCTGTGTAGCGAGCTTGATTGCCTCATGCTTCGCTTGCTTTCATCATAAATACTTACAAGCTTGGATACTACTTGTTGCTTTTGGGTCCATTATGCTGTGAGCTCGTCCGAGCTGGGAGTTCGACCATTTTTCGTGTTTTAGTTGCTTTTGCGCGTTCAAAGCCGGTGGGTCTCTCTGAATGGGGAGCTCAAATTTCTATTGCTATTTTCCATACTTAGCTTATTCTGCTAAGTGTTTATATGCCGCGAGTTCATCCGAATTAGGACCTCAACTCTTTATTTTTGCTTAGAATTTTTCTCGTGCCTATAGCCTGTGAATCTGTCCGTGCTACGAGCTCGGGAGTTCAGAATTTTATTTTCTGCATTTGGGTGTCTCGAGCTCTTTTATGAGGTCGAACTTAATTTCTTAGTTATGTGCTGAGCCTTATACAGGCTGCGTTTCGATCTGTCTGTTTGTTTGTTAGTTTAGCCTTAGCTTTTCTTTTGATGAGGGGGGCTCAAGGCCTTTATTTTTCCTTTGTTGACCTTCTTCCTCTCAGCTCAGTTTTGTGGTACTGGTGGTCATTTTCCGAGGCCAGTCACCTACCTCATTGAGGGCTTCTCTCTCTCAGCTCGATTTTGTGGTGCTAGCGGTCATTTTTCGAGACCAGTCACCTATCTTACTAAGGGCTTCTTTCTCTCTCAGCTCGATTTTATAGTACTGGCGGTCATTTTTCGAGGTAGTCACCTACCTCACTGAGGGCTTATCTTTCTCTCAGCTCGATTTTGTGTTGCTAGCGGTCATTTTCCGAGACCAGTCACCTACCTTACTGAGGGCTTCTTTCTCTCTTAACTCGGTTTTGTGGTGCCGGCAGTCATTTTCTGAGACTAGTCACCTATCTCACTGAGGGCTTTTTGTAACTGTTTTCAGAATACTCGAGATATATAGAGAAATAAAAGCAACATTTCTCATTCATTCATATTTTGAAAGTACAAAGTTTTACATTATATATTCTTTAAGGAAAGTACATCTTCAGGTGCTGGATATTCCACGCATGAGGCTCTGGGTTTCCTTGTAGGTCTTCAATTCAATATACCCTAGTCTTGACAAATTTGGTTATCCTGAAGGGACCTTCCTAGGTTGGTGCCAACTTTCCCACTACTGCTCTCTTCCCTGTCGCTTCTAGTCTCCTCAGGGCTAGGTCTCCTTCTTTTAGGCTCCTTTCCCTAACCTTCTGGTTGTAGTAGCGGGCTGCCTTTTGTTGATAAGCAGTTGATAGGCGGTTGTCGAAGCCGTCAAAAATAAACCTATTAAACGATCAACAAATAAATTTGCAGATAGTGGCAATAGGGTCGAACCACAGGGAATTGACACTAAAGACCTTCCTAATAATGACCAAGGTAAAGTAAATAACAAGTAAATAAAAGAGGGGGGTTTTTGAGTTGATGGATTAACACTAAATAGTAAAAGAAAGCAGTAATTTAAAGATGAATAAATCAATAAGAGAAAGGCTTCTAGTTGAAGTATGAGTCTAATTCAGTTTGTTCAGAATTGATCATTGATTATTTGAAGACTCCTTTTTGATTTCAATAAATTAGTTTTGGTTGTGGAAGACGCTTCTCACAATCCAAATTCCTCCTTAGTTCTAGTTTGATTAGGAAACGTTCGCTAATCAAACACTAATCAACAAGTTGCCAAGGAACGTCCTTGGGGCATTGTAGCATCGAACAACTGTTGATTGCATTAAGACTTAGAGAAACCCAATTCTATCCTTGCCAACCGCGTGGTCAAGTTTAGATTATGCAACCTGATTGAATGTGTATTTGAACAATCCAAGCAATTACGGACCTAAACCATTCAAACAATATTACTCAAGCAATTTAAAAGCAATGGGCCCTTATTGATTCTAAAAGCAAAGTAATACTTGTAGAAAAGATCAGATTGCATAAATATTGAAACAAATAAGAGTTCAACAATGGAGTATTAAACCTCCCAATTCATAACAAATCTGAATATTCTCAACTTCAACTAGAAAATAAGGAGTTTAGCCACTCATAGTGGACTAAATACACAAAAAGATGAAAAGAGAAAGAAAGGAAGAACAACTGCAGAGTTTCTGGCGAGGGAGAGATGCTGGATGAGGCTGATCCGAAGATAAGATTGCTGGCTTGGAGGCTCTCCTTTTATAGTTGCAGAATTTTATCCATCTAGGGTTTTGAAATCCCTCTTTGATTTGGTGTTGGACTCCTCTTTTGATGTTGAATTTAATTGCAATTGGATTTCCTTGGATGAGAAGCTCTTTCGTGGCTCTTGGATAAGTGCTGGAAGTGATTGGATTGGATTTGGACTTCTGAAAATTCGGATTTCTGTTTGCTGTCCATTTTCCCGCTCTGCTGTAATTTTCTGCTGTCAAAGTGATTTGCCCGGCGATTTGACCAGTTTCTTGGGCAAATCACTGGGCAAATCGCTTCTCTGTGAGTCAGTCCTCTATGCCTCTGCGAGTGATTTGGCCAGTGATCCTCGATTGTCTTGGTCAAATCGCTTGCCCATGTCACTGCTGTCTGTTGCCTCTGGGTATCTGTTTTAGCTTGATCTGGGCAGTGATTGGAGCAGATTTTTGGGCAAATCACTGGGCAAATCATCCTTTTGCAAATTTTCTGCACTTTTTCTTCCATTTTCCAGATTCTTCCTTTTCTGTAAAAACAAGATAAAAACCATAAATTAAGCTAGAAAATGTGTAAATAAGCAATAAAAGGGATAATAAAAATGTGGCTAAATTGTGCTTGATCAAATACCCCCACACCTAGCTTTTTGCTTGTCCTCAAGCAACAAATAACTTAGCCAATCAAGTCCCTTTTTCCTTAGAACCTAAGCACCACTTAATCAGCCCCCCTAGACTCCTAAATTGAAACACTACAGTGTAGGATGCATGTACTAAGGTTGTCCCCTTCTTTCCTTGTTTCCTATCGCTCACCATGGCCAAGGGAAAGTTTTTTATTTGATCATGCTTATTAATTTATATTAGGTTTAATGCAATCCCTCAAGAGTGACTTGCCCTATTTTAAGCATTTTTAATTACCAGCACTTTTTATCCTTGCCTGAAAAAGTCACCAACCTTTTTACGCGATGGTGCATATGGGTGATACACCCCCGGTTACTCAGTTGGTCACTTGTCCAAGTGGCTACTAGCTCTGTTCATAATCTTAGACCATCGAAACTTTATTTTATGCTTGAAAAGTCACCAACCTTTTTACGCGACGGTGCACATGGGTAATACACCTCCGGTTACTCAGTTGGTCACTTGTCCAAGTGACTATTAGCTCAGTTCATAGCCTTAGATCATAGGAACAGGTTGTGCTTTTTGATTTGCTGAGTTTTTCTTTTTCTTTTTCCTTTTTATATCAATTTGGGCAAATCAACTCAAAGAGAATTACATTAACTTTTATTGCATGTATTTTATTTTCCTTTCCTATTGGCCACAGCAGTTTCAAGAACTCAATTTAAGAAGAAAAACTTCCTAAGTAAAGGCTACACACTGTGCATGGTTCAATTTAGGTTTAAAGGGTTGGATAATCAATGGGGTCATGAGATAAGGGCACTCTTTCAACCTTGTTATCTATGTTGAGTAGAGCAAAAGCTAAGACAAAATTCTGTGTGTGTGCAGAAAGTGTGAAGAGAAAAGGAAAGCAAAAATTCTGGTGTGTGCAAAAAGGGGTAAAAATAATGCAAAAAACAACAAAAAGAATGTAAAAGAAAACTAAATATGGTGAAATCTTGTGCAAAATATTCCCTAAACACCCCCACACCTATTCTAGACATTGTCCTCAATGTGTAAGCATAAATATATAGAAAAATGAAGGAGAAAAGGGAAAGGTACTCCCTGGCCAGTGAGTGATTTGACCAGTTACTTGAGCAAGTACTGGGCAAATCACTGGGCAGATTGCTATCAGTGACGGTGCTGGGGCAGAAAGTGGTCCACCAGCAGGTTCAACAAGTGCTCCATCCTCTGCATTTGGTCCTCAATCCTACTGAGACGAGCCTCGACTGTCTGGTTGGGGGCTTCGTCTTCGCGTGGCTGAGGAGCATCCTGCTGAGGGGCTGCTGGTGGTGGCTCATTTGCTAGTCCCTGGCCTATTGCCTGGGTTGCCCCATTTACTGGTTCTCCTGTGGAGGCTGGCTGTTGTGTGCTGGTGCTTATGGTGACTTGCTTCCTTCTGAAAACACGCTCATGGCGTGGCGTTACTGGACCTGCAGGTGCAATAGAAAAAACGTCCCCCACCTTACAAAGCAACCCCATATCATCCAATGTGCGTAAGTCCAAGGGGGTTGTTTTGGGGGTGGGGGAGAGGTCAGTATATGCGGGGTGCAATAGCTTGAGATTCACTGCAATGGCAGTGATCAAAGGACCAAAAATCAAGGGCCTATTATATTGTATAATGCTGGAGAGTTGGGTGGCAACCCAATATCCAAGATGTATTTTCCTGCCCCTGTGCATGCACCAAAGGAAATACAACTCAGTTCTGGTCAGGATGTTGGAGGCATCCTTCCTCCCAGAGAACGTGTAGGCCAGGTATCTGTGAAGGTATTTCAGGCTGGGGTTGCTGAGGTATAGGTCCTTGGACCTAGTGGGTGAGTATGAGTCAGGGGGATTATCACTGAGTTCCAAGTACGCAGAGTTTTGATCAAACTCAGCAGGGAAGTTCCAGGTTGACTGTGGGCATGCACAGCCCATGGCTATGCCGAACTCCTGCAGGGATAAGCGAAATCGCTTCCCCAACAATCTAAATCCAATGGTGCCAGGTGTGTGTATGTTGTGCATGGCAGGTTTATCAAAATAGAATGTGGTGAAAAACTCCTGTGTAAGTTCCAGGAAGGATGGCATGCGCAGGAAAAAGAAAGAGTCCCAGCCAATTGCAGAAATTAGAGAACGTACCTGGGGATGGAGTCTCAGTGCTCCAAGGGTGGCATGATGGATATACTTACCTGGATGATATGGTAGGGATGAAATTTTAAGCAGCCTGGTGCGTTCAGAAATTTTGTTGAATGTCAGTGCTTTGACGATGTGATCTGGGTGTGTTGGCCTGGGCAAATCGCTGGGCAAATTGCTGGGCATATCACTGAGTGTGTCTGTGGGCACATCGCTAGGCACATCACTTGGTAAGTCCCTGGGCGCATCGCTGGGCATAGCTCTGGTGGAATCAGTTGGCGCATCGCTGGGCATATTGCTTGGCATATGGCTGGGCACAGCGTTGGGCACAGCGTTGGTGGAATCAGTTGGCGCATCAGTGTCTTTGGCGATGGTAAGTTCCGGTTCTGTCTCGGACCTTGGTGGCGACTGAGTTCTTGGCCGTTTCTGGCTGTGGCCGGTAGGAGTGGTGGTTTCGGGGAACTTTTTGCCCTCAGGGTCTGCTGTCGGGGCTATTGTGGATGGCGGCGTTCTTGGCCGTTTCTTTTGCCTGCGATATATCTGGGCGGCCGGTGAATCGGTGCGTCCTGTTCCTGTGCTTGTGGCCGGTGGTGTTTCGGCGCTGGCGGTGGCTGGTGGAGGTGCGTCCCACGCTTCATCGTCACTGTCAGAGGGAGTGGGTGGTTTGGGTAGCCCTAATTTCTTCCACATGAATGGTCCGCCGGTGGCCCTCATCTTGATTCTTACCATGGTGGTCTTGAGTTTGCCGGTGGCTGAGTGGTGGTCGGAGAAGAGAAAGCTCGAAGAAGAAGAAGAAGAAACAGTAGTTAGCGTAAAAAGTAAAAGAATAAAATATAAAAGAAAAGACTACTTAAAGTGATTTGGGTATGTGAATCTGCCCTGATCATTTAATGCTGGCCCTCTTGATTATTGACATGGTGGTTTGCCCAGTGATTTGGGCAAGCAGTGGGCAAATCACTGGGCCAGATCACTCTTCTTTTGCAATTGCTGTACTGGTACTGTTCACGCCTGTTGCTGATGGCGTGCTCGATCTTGCGATTGGACCGGTGATCTGGTCAGTTTATCTGGGCAATTGGGCAAATCACTGCCCCTATCACTTGTGATTATGGTACCTTCAGTCGATTTGCCCGGCGATTTGAGCAAAACGTGGGCAAATCACTGGGCAAATCACTGCCTCTGGGCTGCCTCCCAGTAGCGCCCTGTTTTCTGTCTTGGGCTGGACTTCAGTGTCTTGTTCAGCAATCTGGGGAAGGGGGATCCAAGGGGACCTCCTCCACAACATGGACAGTAAAGCCTTCATAGAATCTCTTCAAACGATGCCCATTAACTTTGAAACCTTTGCTTGTTTGTGGGCTCCGAATGTCAACAGCTCCATGTGGATAGACATGTTCAACCAAGAATGGTCCAATCCACCTTGACCGAAGCTTTCCAGGGAATAGTTTGAACCTTGAATCAAAAAGCAAAACCTTATCACCAACCTGGAAGTGTTTTCTGGAGATGTTCTTGTCATGGAAGGCTTTGGTCCTTGCTTTATAATCCCATGAGGCTTCATATGCATCACGCCTGATCTCTTCAAGCTCTTGAATCTGCAGTTTTCTGTGAACTCCAGCCTCTTTTACATCAAGATTGCAGCTTTTCACAGCCCAATAGGCTTTGTGTTCAAGTTCCACAGGTAGGTGGCATGCTTTCCCATAAATCAGCCTATATGGAGACATCCCAATTGGAGTTTTGTATGCTGTTCTATATGCCCATAATGCATCATTGAGGCGTGTACTCCAGTCCTTGCGATTTGGGCAGACCGTTTTCTCCAAGATGGACTTGATCTCCCTATTTGACACTTCAGCCAGCCCATTTGTTTGAGGGTGATAGGCAGTAGAGGTTCTATGGATGACATGGTGCTTCTTGAGGAGAGTTTCTACTACCTTGTTGCAAAAATGGGTGCCTCGGTCACTGATTATGGCTTTGGGCAGTCCAAATCTTGAGAAAATGTGGGATTTTACAAAATCACCCACTGTTTTTGCATCATCAGCTCTTGTTGCTTTTGCCTCAATCCACTTGGACACATAATCCACAGCAAGTAGTATGTAGGTGTTGCCAAAGGAAGGTGGGAATGGTCCCATGAAGTCAATGCCCCATATGTCAAAGATTTCACATACCATGATGGGTGCTTGAGGCATTTCACTTCTTTTGCCAAGGTTTCCTGTTTGTTGGCATCTTGCACATGACCTACAAAATAAATAAGCATCTCTAAATATGTTAGGCCAAAATAACCCACTTTCAAGGACTTTCAAGGCTGTCTTGCGTGGCCCAAAGTGACCCCCACAGCTGTAGGAGTGGCAGAAAGTTAGAACAGAAGTGATTTCATGATTTGGGATGCATCTCCTTATGACTTGGTCTGCACAATGCTTCCATAGGTAAGGCTCATCCCACACATAATATTTTGCCTCTTTCTTGATCTTGTCTCTTATGTGTTTGGGCAAATCAGTAGGCAAATCACCTATGGCAAGGAAATTGACAATATCAGCATACCATGGTTCCTCTTCTTGGACAGCAAAGAGGTGCTCATCAGGGAAGGTCTCATTGATGGGGCATGTCTCCATCTCAGTCAGAATTCTGCTGAGGTGATCAGCTACAAGGTTCTCCTTGCCTTTCTTGTCACGGATTTCCAAATCAAACTCTTGTAACAGCAGTATCCATCTCACCAGCCTAGGTTTGGACTCCTTTTTCTTGATTAAGTACCTTAGTGCAGCATGATCTGAGTATATAATCACCTTTGTCCCAAGTAGATAGGGTCTAAACTTCTCCAATGCAAACACAACAGCCAGCAACTCTTTCTCTGTGGTGGAATAATTGCATTGTGCAGCATCTAGGGTGCGTGAGGCATAGTGAATGACATGAGGAGAGTTACCTATACGCTGTCCCAATACTGCACCTACAGCAAAGTTGCTGGCATCACACATTATCTCAAATGGAAGGTTCCAATCAGGTGGCTGGATGACTGGGGCAGAAATTAGGAGTGATTTGATCAGATCAAAGGCTGATTTGCAGCTGTCATCAAAGTTGAAGGGTACATCCTGCTGTAACAATCTGCAAAGAGGCTGAGTTATTTTAGAAAAATCTTTGATAAACCTCCTGTAAAAACCAGCATGTCCAAGGAATGATCGTATCTCCCTAATGCTGGTTGGGTAGGGCAGATTTTTGATGGTGTCAACTTTGGCTTTGTCCACCTCAATCCCTTTTTCTGAAACAATATGGCCTAAGATTAAGCCATGGCTGACCATGAAGTGGCATTTCTCATAGTTGAGAACCAAGTTTGTCTCTAGACACCTTTGAAGTATCTTCTCCAAGTTGGCTAGGCATTCATGGAATGAGTTGCCATACACCGTAAAGTCATCCATGAAGACTTCAATGATCCTCTCCACATAGTCAGAAAAAATGCTCATCATGCATCTTTGGAAAGTGGCTGGTGCATTGCAAAGACCAAAGGGCATCCTCCTGAATGCGAATGTGCCAAATGGGCATGTGAAAGTGGTCTTTTCTTGATCTTCTGGTGCAACTGGGATTTGATAAAATCCAGAATATCCATCAAGGAGGCAGTAGTGGCTTTTTCCAGCAAGTCTCTCAAGCATTTGGTCCATGAAGGGCAAGGGAAAATGGTCCTTCCTTGTGGCTGTGTTGAGCTTCCTGTAGTCCATGCAAACTCTCCACCCATTTTGCACACGAGTGGGTACTAGCTCTCCTTCAGAATTAGGGACAATGGTAATTCCGGTCTTCTTTGGTACCACATGGACGGGACTCACCCACTTACTGTCAGAAATGGGGTAGATTACCCCAATGTCTAGGAGTTTCACAATCTCCTTCTTTACAACCTCCATCATAGGTGGATTCAGCCTTCTTTGTGCCTCACGAACAGGTTTGCATTCATCCTCCATGAGAATCCTATGCATGCATGTTGATGGCGAGATACCCTTTATGTCCTCCAATGTCCACCCAATTGCCTTCTTGTGTTTCCTCAACACATCCAGGAGCTTTTCCTCTTCATCTTGGCTTAGCTGATTGGAAATAATTACTGGAAGTGTATTTCCAGCTCCCAAGTAGGCATATTTGAGGTGGCTGGGCAATGGTTTCAGTTCTGGTGTAGTTGCTGTCTGCTGGTTTTCTGTCTGCCTGCTGTCCGATTTGAGCTGTGATTTGAGCAGATTTTTGGGCAAATCACTGGGCAAATCGCCCACATCCAGCAAGTTACAGCAGTCTGCTGTTTTGTCTGTTTCAGAGATGTTGCTGTCCACTTCTTCTCTCCTGCATAGACCTTCATAAAGTAAGTTTTCCTGATCAAAATCAAAAACTTCTTGACTTAAATTATCAATAATATCAAGGCCATAAACAGGAGAAACATCATTGGGGAATTTCATGACATCATAAACATTAAATTTGATAACTTCCCCTTCAAACTCCATTGTCAATGTGCCATCATGCACATCAATTTTTGTTCTTGCTGTGCTCAAGAAAGGTCTCCCAAGTAAGATATCAGAGGTGGTGTTGCTCTTGTCTTCCTCCATGTCAATAACATAAAAGTCTGCTGGAAAGACTAATTGGTCCACTTGCACCAACACATCTTCAAGTACTCCCTTGGGGTAGACGATGGACCGGTCAGCTAATTGGATCACAATGCTGGTGCCCTTTAGTGTGCCTGCATTCAACAAGTTAAAAATAGACAAAGGCATGACATTGATTGAAGCTCCAAGGTCACACATGGCCTTCTTTATTCCCACATTGCCTATTTTGCATGAAACCGCAAACATTCCTCTATCCTTGCATTTGACTGGTAGTTTTCTTTGGATGACAGCTGAAACACACTCCCCCACACTTACCTTTTCACGTTCAGCAAGTTTCCTTCGGTTGGTGCATAGCTCTTTGAGAAACTTAGCATACCTTGGAATTTGCTTTACAGCATCAAGTAGGGGAATGTTGATTTCCACCTTGCGGAGTGTCTCCAATATCTCTTTTTCCTCTTTCTCCTTTTGGGACTTTGCAAATCTCTTTGGAAAGGGAGGAAGTACCTTGAATTTCTCCATAGTTTGCTGTTTCTGCCTTTGACTTGACTCTGCTTGGTCTGTTGATTTGGGCAGATCACCTTCTGCCTTCTCTGGTGATTTAGGCAAATCACTGCTGGGCAGCTCAATTTGCCCAGCAATCGGGTCAGTTTCTACTGGTGAACTGGGCAAATCACTGCCCTGATCACTTTCTGGCAGATTCTCATTCATGGCCTGTTTTTGCAACCTTTCAGCCCTATTGTCTTGCAACTCCTTTCCACTCCTCAATGTGATGGCACTAACATTTTGCCTTGGATTTATCTCAGTTTGGGAGGGTAAACAACAACTTTCCTGTGCTAGCAATCTGGTTGTGCTGGATTCTCTAGGGGGCTGGTCTGTTTCAGAAATTTCAGCAGATTTTGGTTCAGTTGTGTCAAATTCTGAGGTTGCTGGTGTTTGGACAACAACAAGGGATGTAATGGTGGTAGATTCAGCACTTGCTAATTTTTGGACAGCATGTTTAGAAATTGCTGATGTAATTGTGGAATTTTCAGCAGGTGGGCAGCAACTGTTGTCTCTATTTGCAGTAGTTTGGACAGCAGCAAAGTCTGAATTTTTGACAGTAGTTGCTGTCTCTTGGATGGCAGAAGCTTCAACAAGTGTTGTTTGGGCAGTAGCTGGTTCAGATTCAAGTGTAGTGGTGATTTGTGCAACAGACTCAACAGCTCGGTCTGTTTCTTGAGAACCTTCGTCATCGTCCCATAGATCTTGAAGCTCTTCCTCTCTTCTTAATATGTATGCGTCCACTGAGTTGACCGCTTGATCTACTTGCTGTTGGAGAATTTTTCCAGAAATTTCCAATTTCCTTACCATCTCTTCAAGTTCCATATTGGAGTTTTGAGGTGTTGCTTGGGCTTGATAGTTTTGGTAGTAGTCAGCCCTTGCATAGCCATAATTCGAATTGTCCCCCCAACATGGATTGTATTGCAGATCTCTTTGGTAGTCATGGTAGTGGTCTGTCCTTGTATAGCCATAGCTCAGATTGTCTCCCCGTCCTGTATTGTATGTGTCAAGGTAGGGATTATGTCTTGGTTGTCCGTAGAATCCTTCAAATGCATGTGCTTGTTGAAGTTGTTGGGCTTGACCTATACCATAATTTCTCACCATAGAGGTTAGTTCAGAAATTTGAGAAGAGAGAAAAGACATACTTACCGTAGCCATGCTTGTAAGGTCTTGGCAGTGCGTTCAATTTTTGGATCGTAAAGAAGAGCTTCTTTACGATCAGCCCTGGTCACAAAAGGAAAATACGTTAGTTTAAATCAAATCCCCGGCAACGGCGCCAATTTTTGATAGGCGGTTGTCGAAGCCGTCAAAAATAAACCTATTAAACGATCAACAAATAAATTTGCAGATAGTGGCAATAGGGTCGAACCACAGGGAATTGACACTAAAGACCTTCCTAATAATGACCAAGGTAAAGTAAATAACAAGTAAATAAAAGAGGGGGGTTTTTGAGTTGATGGATTAACACTAAATAGTAAAAGAAAGCAGTAATTTAAAGATGAATAAATCAATAAGAGAAAGGCTTCTAGTTGAAGTATGAGTCTAATTCAGTTTGTTCAGAATTGATCATTGATTATTTGAAGACTCCTTTTTGATTTCAATAAATTAGTTTTGGTTGTGGAAGACGCTTCTCACAATCCAAATTCCTCCTTAGTTCTAGTTTGATTAGGAAACGTTCGCTAATCAAACACTAATCAACAAGTTGCCAAGGAACGTCCTTGGGGCATTGTAGCATCGAACAACTGTTGATTGCATTAAGACTTAGAGAAACCCAATTCTATCCTTGCCAACCGCGTGGTCAAGTTTAGATTATGCAACCTGATTGAATGTGTATTTGAACAATCCAAGCAATTACGGACCTAAACCATTCAAACAATATTACTCAAGCAATTTAAAAGCAATGGGCCCTTATTGATTCTAAAAGCAAAGTAATACTTGTAGAAAAGATCAGATTGCATAAATATTGAAACAAATAAGAGTTCAACAATGGAGTATTAAACCTCCCAATTCATAACAAATCTGAATATTCTCAACTTCAACTAGAAAATAAGGAGTTTAGCCACTCATAGTGGACTAAATACACAAAAAGATGAAAAGAGAAAGAAAGGAAGAACAACTGCAGAGTTTCTGGCGAGGGAGAGATGCTGGATGAGGCTGATCCGAAGATAAGATTGCTGGCTTGGAGGCTCTCCTTTTATAGTTGCAGAATTTTATCCATCTAGGGTTTTGAAATCCCTCTTTGATTTGGTGTTGGACTCCTCTTTTGATGTTGAATTTAATTGCAATTGGATTTCCTTGGATGAGAAGCTCTTTCGTGGCTCTTGGATAAGTGCTGGAAGTGATTGGATTGGATTTGGACTTCTGAAAATTCGGATTTCTGTTTGCTGTCCATTTTCCCGCTCTGCTGTAATTTTCTGCTGTCAAAGTGATTTGCCCGGCGATTTGACCAGTTTCTTGGGCAAATCACTGGGCAAATCGCTTCTCTGTGAGTCAGTCCTCTATGCCTTTGCGAGTGATTTGGCCAGTGATCCTCGATTGTCTTGGTCAAATCGCTTGCCCATGTCACTGCTGTCTGTTGCCTCTGGGTATCTGTTTTAGCTTGATCTGGGCAGTGATTGGAGCAGATTTTTGGGCAAATCACTGGGCAAATCATCCTTTTGCAAATTTTCTGCACTTTTTCTTCCATTTTCCAGATTCTTCCTTTTCTGTAAAAACAAGATAAAAACCATAAATTAAGCTAGAAAATGTGTAAATAAGCAATAAAAGGGATAATAAAAATGTGGCTAAATTGTGCTTGATCAGCAGTGGTGCGTACTTGAGCCTCCTCTCTGATTTCCTCTAGGGCGTCCAATTTGCTTCTTAATTTCTCGCCGTTGGTGTCTTCGCTGTTGAATTAGACACGGTGAGAAGGGATTTGTAGTTCAATAGGGACTACTGCCTTAGTGTCTGATCGCGGTTGTCGAAACCGATCAAAAATAACCTTTCTGGTTATCAATAATATTATTACTGCAGATAGTGGTAAAGGATCGAATCCACAAAAAATTGAAAACTTATCTATCTTTCTTAACAAGACCAAGAGAATTAACTGAAAGCAAACAAACTAAAATGAGATAAACTGAAAGCAATTAAACTGTAAGTAAAATAAGGGAGTTTTGAGATTGATTCAATCAACAACTACTGAAAGCAATTAAATAAGCGAATAATAAAATAAAAGGGAAATCAAATATGAGAAAAGTCTAGTTGAAGAGTTGGATCCACTTCAGTTGTTTGGATTGATCATTGAAGCTTATGTTCTTTTGATTGATTCAATAGATTGGTTATGGAGATGGAAAACGTTTCTCACCACCATGTCCCTCCTTATGATTAAACCTATTAGGGAACGTCCTCTAATTAATCACTAATGAACAAGTTGCCAAGAAACGTCCTTGGGCCTCAGGCATCAAACAACTGTCAATCACATTAAGAAATAGAGAGATCCAATCCTAGTTACCCAAATGCATGGTGACAACACTAGATCATGCAACTTCCTTAGTTTTTACACCAAATGTTCTTGTGTTTGAACAATCCAAGCAATTACGGACTTAAAATTATCCAAACTAACAATATATTACCTTGCAATCAAGAATCAAGTGGCCAATTTGATCAAAACAACAAAGCAATAATAGATTTAAGCATGAAATTGTATGAATATTGAATTAACCAAAGACAAACAGTTTATATTTAGAGATTAACTGACCGAACGACATTAAAAGGAATTTATAATGCCCATATTTGGTCCTGAAAGCCATCTTCAGCACATCTTCTTCTCTGATTCTCAACTGGTGGTACCTGGATCTCAAATCTATCTTGGAGAAACAACCTGCTCCTGCTAGCTGGTCAAATAGATCGTCAATCCTAGGTAACGGATACTTGTTCTTGGTAGTGACTTTTTTCAACTGCCTATAGTCGAAGCAAAGCCTTAGGGATCCATCCTTCTTTTTTACAAACAACACTGGAGCATTCCAAGGTGAGGTACTTGGTCGGATGAAACCCTTATCTACCAACTCTTGTAACTGCTCCTTCAACTCTTTCAACTCTGCAGGTGCCATCCTGTAGGGAGGGATAGAGATTGGTCTGGTTCCAGGTATCACTTCAATTTCAAACTCTATCTCCCTAGCAGCTGGTAAACCTGGAAGCTCGTCTGGGAAAACATCCAAGAACTCTCTGACTACGGGCACTAAGGTTGGTTCCCTAACCTGATTGTCAAGCTCCCTGACATGAGCTAGAAACCCCTGACAACCCCTCCTGAGCAATCTACGAGCCTGTAGGGCTGATGTCAAACCTCTAGGCGTACCCCTCCTGTCTCCCCTGAAGACAACCTCTGACCCATCCTAATCTCTGAACCTGACTACCTTGTCTCTGCAATCCAAGGTAGCACCATGAGTAGATAGCCAATCCATCCCTAGAATGACGTCAAAATCCATCAAGTCTAAAACCACAAGGTCGGTTGGAAGGCATCTACCCTCAACAAAAACTGGGCTGAACCGGCAGACTGACTCTGCCACAGATGGATCACACTTGGGCCCACTGACCCAAAGGGGATACTCTAACCCAGAAGCCATCAAACCTACTCTATCTACGGCTTTCGAAGCAACAAAAGAATGAGAAGCACAGGGTCCATTAAAGCATACACATCAGAACATCTAATGATGAGATTACCTGACACCATGGTGTTTGACGTGTTAGCCTCCTACTGAGTCATCGTGAAGATCTGAGCCGGAGCTGACGGACCTTCCCCACGGGAACCTGCTGAAGAAGAGGCTGACCCTCTCCCTTTGCCTTGACCATTGCCCTGAGTCATGGCTGGAGCTGCTGGCTAGGCCACACTGCCTGAAGCGGTCTGCTGGGACTGTGCCATCATAGCTGCTCTAGGGCACTCCCGAGCCATGTGCCCCTCCTGTCCACATCTGTAACATGCGGTAGTCCCAAACCGACAAACTCCCTTGTGTGGCTTCCCACACCTCATACATTCTGAACCATCTGAACCAGAGCTCGAGCCTCCACCTAATCCCAGACCGGACTTTAACCGGTTCCATAACTTATTTTTCTTGGGCTTGGATCTGTTCCATTTTTTGCTACCTGAGGCTGCTGCACTCAGAGAAGAGAGATCAAACTTTCCTTTACTTGGGGTCTTGGAACCCAAGGGCTGTGCCACCTGCTACTTCACTGACCCCTCAATGATGGCACTAGCCTCCATCTTCCGTGCTGCATCCACAATAGTGTGGAAGCTCTCTCTCTCTGCTGCAAGGATCAGGGAGGAATACCTAGAGTGGAGCCTCATGGTACACCTTCTGGCCTTCTTTTGGTCTGTATCATAAGCTTGCCCCACAAACGAAAACAACTCCTAGAACTTATCCGTGTACTCATCGACACTCATCTCCTCCGTCTGCCTCAGCTGTTCAAACTCAATCACCTTCAACTCCCTTGAGCTGTCAGGGAAAGCCCATCCTGCAAACTCATTGGTGAACTCCTTCCAGAACAGACTCTCTAGTCTCGGGTCCACATAATTTTTGAACCATTCCTTTGCTTTCTTACATTTTAATGTGAACCCTGCCATCTGGATGGCTATACTATCACTAGCTCCCAGCTCATCTATTATCATCTTCACCGTCTTCATATACTCAAACGGGTCATCTCCTGTTTTGAACTTGGGAGCATCCAGCTTCAGATAATCTGTCATCTTTACTTTGCTCCCTACAGACGAGCTAGGTTTAGGTGTATGGATATCAGGGACAACTGGTTCTGCTGGTGGAGGAGGTGGTGCAGCATTCCTTGTGTAACACCCGGCTAAGCCTCAGCGTCGGAATTCCAACTTTCCGGTGGAATCTTCGTTGGAATCCAGAATCTCGAGGTCGAAATCCCTTAGAAGGGTGAGATTAAAGGTTTTCCCAAATGTTTTCATGTGTTTTAAGGTTTTAAGTAAGAAAGAAATTGAGTTTTTGAAAGAAAACACCATGGAGGAAAAGCCCAGGTTCGGCCGCTGAACCTCATGTTCGGCCGCCGAACATGGTGCTCTTGCAGATGCATCTTTGGCCTCCGAAGATGGTCTGGCCAGCCACCTAAAAAAGGCCTCTTGTCCGAAATTGAGCGAGTTTTCTCTCTCTATTTTCAGGCATAGGTGAGATTTCACCCTCCCAAGGTTGATTTTATGTTTTCCTTCAAATCTTTCAAGTTTTTGATAAGCTTTTACCTTTGTTTTGAAGTGTTAAGCTCAAAACCGAAGTTGTGAAGCTTGGAGACCTCCGGAACTCATTTCCTCCTAATCTCCAAGTTTGGGTCATGCCTTCTCTCGATCTTCAAGAGGTAAGCGTAGATCCTCACCTTCTTTTAAGTTTTAAGTAAGTTTTAAGAGGTTTTATGGGTTGTGAATGCATGTTGTGTATAGATCTAAATGTTAGAGTTTTTATTGGGTTTGTGGATAAATGTATGTTGATGTGATGAGATGTTGGGGTTTAGGCTAGTTTTATGCCCCTTTATGCTTGAGAATGTATTTGTGCATGCTTTTAAGTGTTGAGTATGAGTTTGGAGGGTTTTGGGAGGCTAGATGAGAAAGGCGAATTGGGTTCTGCCATTCTGGAGAACCCAGGTTCGGCCGCCGAAGCCATGTTCGGCCGCCGAACCTGCCTGTGGATGCGGTTTTGGCCGCCTAAACTCTCACCCGAAAGTTTGGACTTTCGGCTCTGGAGGGGAGTTTCGGCCGCTGAACTTGCCGCCGAATGTCCCCTACCCAGCCTTCCTTTGTTTGCTTTTCATGCATGTTTTGTGGTGTTTTAGGGGGTTTTTTGGGGAGTTGTTTATGAGTTTTTTAGAGTGAGTTTGGTCCCTCATTTGAGTCCACCTGTGTAGGATCAGACCAGAGGAACCGAGTTGCTCAGCAGTGAGTTAGCTGCTTCAGAGTCAGTTCAGAGTTAGCCACAGGTGAGTAGAACTGAACTTTATTTTCTTAAAGTAACTAAGCTTTTGAGCATGTTCATGTATCACGAATGCCATGTTATGTATTAGGATGTTTGCATTAGAATTCATGAATATGATGCATTGCATAATATGTTGTTGATGTGGATGGATATTGGATGACCTACTAGCCCTCGAGATGATATGATATGTAAGACCAAGTGTCGCATGCACTATGTCCCTGGCACAGAGTAAGAGGAAGATCAGGTGTGGCCTGCACTACACCCCTGGCACAGTTGGATATGATATGTTATGTTTAAGAGAAAGACCAGGTGTGGCCTGCACTACGCCCCTAGCCTAGTTTGGATATGTAGAGGGATAATGGTGACAAATCCATCCTTGATGTGATTTACTTGTGTTGTGATGCATTTCATGTGGCATGTTTTTATTTAACGGTTTCATAGTTTTGCTCATTGGGCTTTAGTAGCTCACCCTTTTCCCTAACCCCCAGGTTTGCAGGGTCAGAGATAGCTCAGGAGGTTGGCTAGAGGCTAGTTTATCTTATGTAATAATTAGTAGTGGACATGTAATGAAATGTTATATAGTGTAATGTAATGATTTGAGGATTAGTATTGTGCTTAGCCCTATTAACAATTGTAATCCCTTGTACATGATCTCTTTTAAATGTTTTAAATGATGAGATATGTTGAACCAAGCCTGGTGCATGTGATGTTGACCCTACTAGAGCATTTGTTGAGGGCTCTAGTATGGAGTATTAATATTTATAGTATAATGTATGTGCAGGTTAGGCTTGGTGTATGAAAAGTTTAAAATTTTTTATGAAAATGTATGATCATGTATGGGATTTTATCAGGTATACAGGAGGCATAGTAGGCTTGCTACGGGTTCCGGTGACCTTAAGTCGATTTGGATCCTAGTGCCGGTAGCGATCCGATTTTCGGGTCATTACACCCTGAGTTAGGGTTTGCTGGATTTTGGTAAAAAGGTGGGGGTGAGAACATAGGGTAGGGTGGATATGGTGGGTAGTAGGGAGGATAGGGCATGAAGGAAGGATATGGGTCATAGCTAGAGTAATCTGATGTACCCCCATCGGATACCTTGGGCCCTGAGGATAGGGTTGGTACTGGGGTGGATGAGCATAACCCAAGGGCCTGAGCGCCTCCTTGTGATTCTCCTGTACCTTCTTCAGACATACTCATACCCAAACTCTCATCCCTTCTCTGGTCATCATCCACTGTCTCCCTCACATCTGCTGACCTCCTTCCCGGATCTGTCCTCCTCCTATTCACATCAAAAGACCTTCTAGGGTCCCTTGACGTTCCTTCTCTGCTTGACCTACTAGACCTTGCCCTTGGCAGAGCAGGGGGAAGGGCATCCATGCTCTCATTCTCAGGTGGAGCTCCTGTCAATCTAGCAGATCGACGTGAGCCTCGCATCCTGCTTCTGAAAAATAACATATACATACAAACATTAGCAACATATGGTTCATGTGGGAACACATGAACCCGCATCACATACATACATATCATTAATGCACATGCATATAGTCATGGCATTACACATCATCATCAAGATAGGACTCTACATCCTATCCTAGTGGACATGATTTTTCCTATTGTGCTTGCGCTTCTATGACATCTATAAGCCCGACACTCTCGAGATCCGACCATATGAACCTAGGACTCTGATACCACTCTGTAACGACCCGAAAATCGGACCGCTACCGGCGCTAGGATCCAGATCGACTTAAGGTCGCCGGGACCCGTAGCAAGCCTGCTATACATCCTATGTACCTGATAAAATCCCATACATGATCATACATTTACATAAAACTTTGAATATTTCACGAACTAAAACCTGACATGTGCATGCATCATAACTGTATACATAAAACCCACACTAGGGTCCTCATCAAATACTTTAGCATGGTAAACATTACATGCCTCAAGTTTGGTTCATACATACCATGAACATCATAAACATAAAACTTTTATATAAAGATCATGTACAACGGGGATTACAACTATCAGTAGGGCCAAGCACAATACTAATCCTCAATACAATACATTACATCATATTACATGTCCACTACTAATCTATTATATTAACTGACCACCAACCTTGGTGACTCCCTGATCTAACTCTGATCCTGCATACCTGGGGGGTTAGGGGAAAGGGATAAGCTACAAGAGCCTAGTGAGCAGAACAATAAAATAGTTTAATAAATATATGCCATCATGAAATGCATCACAATACAAGTAAATCACCTTAAGATGGTGTTTTCACCAGTAACCCTCTATATATCCAATAAATGTCCGGCCCTCGATGAAGCTCCTCAGGACTTCCTCTTAAACATAACATAACATGTCCAACTGTGCCAGGGGCGTAGAATGGGCAACCCTGGTCTTTCCCTTACATCGTGCCAGGGGCTTAGAATGGGCAACCCTGGTCTTTCCGTATCATAACATATCATATGATATCGAGGGCTAGTGGGTCATCCAATATCCATCCACAACAACATCATATTATGCAATGCATCATATTCGTGGATTCTAATGCAAACAACCTAATTCATAACATGGCATTTATGATGCATGAACATGCTTAAAATTTAGTTACTTTAAAATATAGTTCAGTTCTACTCACCTTTGGCTGATGCTAAACTGACTCTAAAGCAGCTGACTCACTGCTGGCCTCCTTGGTTTCTCAGGTCTGATCCTACACAGGTGGAATCAAATGAGGAACCAAACATACTCTACAAAGACTCTAAACATCTCCCCAAAAACCCCTCAAAGCATCACAAAACATGCATGGAAAACAGGCAAAGGAAGGCTGGGCAGGGGACTTTCGGCGGCAGGTTCGACGGCCAAAAGTCTCTACAGATCCGAAAGTCAGACACTTTCGGGGGCAGGTTCGGCGGCTGAAAGTCCTTCACAGAGCCGAAAGTCCAAACTTTCGGGGGCGAGTTAGGCGGCCAAAGGCTGCCTCCCCAAGCAGGTTCGGCGGCCAAACCTTCCTTCGGCAGCCGAACCTGGGTTCTCCAGAATGGCAGAACCCGATTCGCTTCATGCCCAAAGCCACCCACAACCATTCAAATCCTCACATCTAACTCTCAAAACATGCATACACACTCCAACATGCATAAGGGGTATAAAACTAGCCTAAACCCCAATAAAAGAGCATACATTTAACATCCATTCTAACATAAACCCTAAAACATGAATCTACCCATTTCATGCATCATTTACCCTTAAACCTTTTAAAAACTTATTTAAAACATAAGATAAACAGAGATTTAGGCTTACCTCTTGGAGATCTAAGGGTATTCACAACCCAACCTCGAAGGAGAGAGAAAACGATCTCCAAGCTCTAAAACTTCGATTTATAGCTTAAAACTTCAAAAACAAGATAAAACTCATGAAAATCTTGAAGGATTTGAAGGAAAACACAAGATCAACCATGGAAGGGCATGAATTCACCTTTGTTTGAAATGGAGAGAGAAAACTCACCCATTTTCGAACAAGGGGCCTTTTATAGGTGGCTGGCCAAACTACCTTCGGGGGCCAAAGGAGCTTCCGCAACTGCACCATGTTCGGCGGCCGAACCTGACTTTCCTTCCAAGGCACTTTTCTTTAAAAAATTCAATTCTTTCTTCATTAAAACCATAAAACATATAAAAACATTTTGAAAAACCTTTATTTTCACCCTTCTAAGGGGTTCCGACCTCGAGATTCTAGATTCCAATGGAGATTCCGCTGGAAGATCGAAATTTTGACGCCGAAGCTTAGTCGGGTGTTACAAATTTCGAGGGTAAGGCCAGAAAGATAGTTGGAGAGACAACTATTCTCACGATCTTTCAGACTGCTTCCTTTCATAGATTTTAAGGATTTTGATGTGATAGGAACTTTTGATGTAATAGAGATTTTTGATGTTATAAAGACTTTTGATGTATTAGAGACTTTATTCAAGCCCATTTCTAGACTCCTTGTATCTTTTGTAATGAAAATATATATTTTGAATGCTTTTGTGTGCTTCCCTTATTGCCACCATTTTTGCCAACCGAAGGGGGTTAAAGTGTATCTTCTCTAATGCTCTTTTAGTCATAAAATAGTCTTTGAAAAAAGTAGGATTAATACCTAGGCATGTGGCCCGACGGACTGTTGTCCTTCCGTCGCAAAATGCCTTAGGTGGGTTTATGACCTAGCCTTATGAAAATTTGCCTTATGGACTTAATTCATGGGACCAATATCCATGCGGTCTGGCGGGAACCATCTTGTGGCCTGGTCTGGCGAAGAGTGCCTGTGGCCTTGATTCATGGGATAAACGCCTGAGTGATCTAGCGGGAACTGTCTTGTGGCCTGGTCTAGCGAAGAGTGCCTTATGGCCTTGATTCGTAGGACCAACACTTGAGTGGTCTGACTTGACTACCTCGTGATCTGGCCTAGCGAAGAGTACCTTATGGCCTTGATTCTTAGGACCAAAGCTCGAGTGGTCTAGTGGGAATCGCCTTGTGACCTGACCTAGTGAAAATTGCCTTGTGGCTTTGATTCGTGGGACCAACGCAGGTGCGGTCAAGCGAAAACAGTCTTGTGAGCTGGCTTGGCAAAGATTACCTTGTCCGTGAGGCCGAACCTTACCTCTTGCTTGATCCATAGTTCTTGATGGACAGATAGAACAACCTCTGCTACCTGCTTATTTTTTCCCTTTCCCTTATCAGGTCCTTTGGTGATGACATATACACTTCTAGCCATTTCTAAGAATAGGAAATAAATGTTCATTTTTTAGAGAGAAGAAAAGACTAAGGGCCTAGCATGAACCTAAAAGAACAGAAAGAATTCAATGGGTTTCCCAACAATAGAACCAAATAATGTTGTTGAGATTAAATTAATGGCGTGGTTGGAATGAGACTATGCAGTGATTGGCTAGAATCTGTAATGAAGAAAATGTGAGGTGGTGGTGGGTGCCCACGACAGCCACTGTAATACCCGGCTAGACTCCGGTATCGGAATTCCTACCGTCTGGTGGAATCTCGGATGTCGGGAATCTCTAGAAGGGTAAAATCATGTTTTCATAAAATGTTTTAATGTATTTTGTGATTTTAAGTAAGAAGGAAATAGAGTTTTGAATGAAAAAGACCATGGAGGCATTTTCAGGTTCGGCCGCCGAACATTGGATAGTTTAGGGGGGCAAGTTAGGCTTCCGAAAGTGGCTCAGGGTTAATATATTAACTATTTCTTTATTTTTCGATCGCCATGTATTTGGATATTTCCCTTCAACTCCAAAAAATTTTCATTTGACATGAACTTGCATGAGTTTTGGAGGCACCTTAGGCTGCCGAAGGGTGGTCTGGCCAACCCTATATAAGGACTCCATGGCCGAAACGGGCGAGCTTTCTCCCCATTTTCGGCCAACGGTGAGTCCATGCTCTCCCATTGTCGTTTTTTATGGTTTTTCCTCCAATCTTTCAAGTTTTAACAAGTGTTTGCTTGGTTTTTGAAGATTTGTGAACTTAGAGCAAGTTTTGGAGCTTGGAGACCAAAGAGTGGATTTCTCCCCATCTCCAAGTTAGGATCATCTTTCCTCTCGATCTTCAAGAGGTAAGCTTAGATCCTACCTCTCTTATATATTTTAAACGAGTTTTATGAAGTTTTATGGGGTAGAAATGCATGTTTAGGTTTTATTTGAGTTTATGGGTTTATGTTGTGTTTATGAGCGATGTATGTTGTATATGCGTGTTTGATGTGTTGTAGTTGGGGTTTAGGATAGTTTGAGACCCCTATATGCTTGTTGACTTGAGTTACTTGTTGTAGAATAGGTAAATGTATAATTGAATAATTTGGGAGGTATTTGTGCATATAGGAGGCTGAGTTCTGCCCTTTGGAAGAACTCAGGTTCGGCAGTCGAAAGGACTTTCGGCCGCCGAACCTGCCTGTGGAGGCCAGCTTTTGGCTGTCGAACCCTGCCCCCGAAAGTGGACTTTTGGCTCTGGAAGGGAGTTTCGGCAGCCGAAAGTGCCGCCAAACATGCATGAGTTTCATCTCTGGAGAGAACCTTCGGCCGCCGAAAGTGCCGCCGAAGGTGCGTGACTTTCGGCTTTGGAGGGAATTTCGGCCGCCGAACCTGCCGCCGAAAGTGCCCTGTCCAGCCTTCTTTTGCATGATTTCTATGATTGTTTTAAGGTTTTTTAGGGGGTTTTTAGGGAGTATTTTAAAGTCATGTTCATGTATGTTTGGTCCTTCATTTGAGTCCACCTGTGTAGGTTCAGACCCGAGGAACCGAGGACCCCAGCAGTGAGATAGCTACTTCTGAGTCTTGTCAGAGCTAGCCAGAGGTGAGTGGAATAACTATATATATTTCAAAGCCAATAATAAAAGTTTCAGCATGATTCATGCATCATCAATGCCATGTGATATGTATTAGGTTGTTTGCATTAGAAACCACGAATATGTTGCATTGCATATCTTGATGTTGATGTGGATGGATGTTGGATGACCCATTAGTCCTCAGTATGATGAGATATGATATGTTATGATATGGAAGTCCAGGCGTAACTGCACTACGCCCCTGGCACAATGTAAGAGAAAGTCCGGGTGTGGCCTGCACTACGCCCCCGGCACAATTGGATATGTATGATATGTTATGTGTATGAGAAAGACCAGGTGTGGCCTGCACTACGCCCCTGGCATGATTGGATTATGTAGAGGGCTATTGGTGACAAGTCCATTCTTGATGTGAAATGTTTGTGATGTGATGCATTCCATGATATCATATGTTTTAAATACAATGTTTTATTATTCTGCTCACTGGGCTCTAGTAGCTCACCCCACTCCCTTAACCCCAGGTTTGCAGGTACGGGATAGATTAGGAGGTCAGCTAGAGTAAAGTCATGTTTGTGTAATAGCTAGGGGTGGACATGATAAATTATTGAAATGTAATGTATTGTTTAGTAATGTAATAAACAGTATTGAACAGTTATGTAATGTAATGATGTTATTGAGGATTAGAGTTGTGCTTGACCCTAGCTTGTATGTTAATCCCTTTTGTTACATGATCTTTCAAATGTAATGGTTTAATGATGTTTTTATGTGACCAAGCCTATTGTATGTGATGTTACCCCATTGGAGCATTTGATGAGGGCTCCAGTGTGGGGATTATGATTATGAGCTGTGCATGCACAGGGTGAGCTTAGGAACTGAAAGAAAGGTTTAAATTTTTGTATAATTGTGTGATCATGTGTGGGATTTAATAGGTTTACAGGATGAATGTAAGGCTTGCTACGGGTCCCGGCGGCCTTATGTCGATCTGGATCCTTGCGCCGGTAATGGTCCGGTTTCCGGGTCGTTACAGATTGGTATCAGAGCCCTAGGTTCATATAGTCGGACCTAGAGTGTCGGGCTCATAGGTGTTATAGAAGGTCAAGCACAATAGGAAAAATCATGTCCACTGGGATAGGATGTAGAGTCATGTCTTGATTGATGATGTGAAATGCCATGATTTTATGCATGTGCATTGATGATATGCTATGTATGTAATGTTTGTGATGCAGGTTCATGTGTTTTCACATGAACCATTTGATGCTAATGTTTTATGTGACGTGTGCTGTTTTTCAGTAAGCAAGATGAGAGGAACTCGTCGATCTGCACGATTGATTGGAGTACCACCCCAGGACGAGGGCACAGATGCCCGTCCTCCTGCATTGCCTAGGGCAATGTCCTGCAAGCTAGCAGGGAGAGAACGTCAAGGGACCCTAGAAGGTCTTTTGATGTGAGCATAAGGGGAACAGTTCAAGGTGGAATGTCAGAAGATGTGAGGGATAATATGGATGTGGATCAAAGGAGGGATGGCAGTCTTGGAGTGAGTATGTCTGAAGAAGGTATGGGAGAGTCTCAAGGAGGCACTCAGGCCTCGGGATTTGCTCAGCCACCCCAGTACCCACCTTTTTCATAGAATCCCGGGTATTCGATGGGAGGTACATCGGATTACCCCAGCTTTAACCCTTATCACTCTCACATGCCATACCCACCTTTCTACCCACCATACCCACAGTACCCTATGTACCCACCCCCATCTTTCTACCCAGGTACAGCAAACCCTAACTCGGGGGATGCTGCACCTCCTCCACCACCAGCAGAACCCATGGTCCCAGAAACCCAAGTACCTAAGCCTAGCTCATCTGGAGGGAGCAAGGTCAAGATGACCGACTATATGAAGCTGGGTGCTCCCCAATATGAAACAGGTGATGACCCGTTTGTGTACCTTGAGAGGGTCAAGATGATTACAGATGAGATAGGAGCTGATGACAGTAGAGCCATTCAGATGACTGGGTTCACACTGAAATGTAAGAAGGCCCGAGAGTGGTTTAAAAATTATGTGAGCCCGAGGGTGGCTGGTCTTTCATGGGAGGAGTTTGCAAATGAGTTTGCTGGATGGGTCAGAAGTTGTCTTCAGAGGAGACATGAGGGGTACACCTAGAGGTTTGATATCAGCCCTACAGGCTCATAGGCTGCTCAGGAGGGGTTGTCAGGGTTATCTAGCTCATATGAGAGAGCTGGATAGTCATGTCAGAAAGCCCGCCTCAGTGCCGGTGGTCAGTGAGTTTTTAGATGTTTTCCTAGATGAACTGCCAGGTTTACCACCTGCTAGGGAGATAGAGTTCGAAATTCAATTGATGCCTGGAACCAGACCGATCTCTATCCCACCCTACAGGATGGCACCAACAGAATTGAAGGAGCTTAAAGAACAATTGCAAGAGCTGGTAGATAAGGGCTTCATCCGACCGAGTACCTCACCTTGGGGTGCTCCAGTGCTATTGTGAAAAAGAAAGATGGATCCCTTAGACTTTGTATCGACTACAGGCAGTTGAACAAGATCACTACCAAGAATAAGTATCCGTTGCCAAGGATCGACGATCTATTCGACCAGTTAGCAGGAGCAGGTTGTTTCTCCAAGATAGATCTGAGATCCGGGTACCATCAGTTGAGGATAAGGGAAGAGGATGTGCCGAGGACAGCATTCAGGACCAGATATGGGCATTATGAGTTCCTTGTAATGCCGTTCGGGTTAACCAATGCCCCTGCAGCATTCATGGATCTCATGAACAGAGTGTTTAGCTAGTACTTGAATCACTTTGTTATTGTCTTCATAGATGATATCTTAGTGTATTCCAAGAATGCAGAGGAGCATGCCCATCATCTGAGGATAGTCTTGCAGACCTTGAGGGAACATGGCTTGTATGCCAAGTTCTCCAAGTGTGAGTTCTGGCTGAGGAGCATTTCATTTTTAGGGCATATGGTGTCAGAAAATGGAATAGAGGTGGACCCCAAGAAGGTGGAAGCCGTAGCTAATTGGCCTAGACCCACTACAGTAACAGAGATCAAGAGCTTCTTGGGTTTGGCAGGTTACTACAGGAGGTTCGTCCAAGACTTCTCTAAGATTGCAGCTCCCATGACCAGATTGACTAAGAAGAACCAGAGGTTTGTGTGGACCGACCAGTGTGAAGAGAGCTTTGAAGAGCTAAAGAGGAGGTTGACTTCAGCATCGGTGTTAGTTCTGCCATCTAGTAATGAAGACTTCTCGATGTATTATGATGCGTCCCGTGTGGGACTGGGTTGTGTGCTGATGCAGAATGATAAGGTTATTGCTTATGCTTCTAGGCAGCTGAAGAAGCACGAGTTGAATTACCCCACACATGACCTAGAAATGGCAGCTGTAATCTTTGCGCTCAAGATGTGGAGGCATTACCTTTATGGGGTAAAATGTGAGATCTTCACAGATCATAAGAGCTTGCAGTACATCTTGAGTCAGAGAGAGTTGAATCTGAGACAGAGAAGATGGGTAGAACTGCTTAGTGACTATGATTGCAAGATTCAGTACCATCCGGGTAAGGCGAATGTTGTGGCAGACGCCTTAAGCCGGAAATCACTTAGCAGTTTGTCCCATATTTCAGCAGAGAGGAGACCAGTGGTAAGGCAGTTCTTCGAGCTCATTAATGAAGGTTTGCAGTTGGAGTTGTCTGGTACAAGTACTTTGATAGCCCAGATGAGAATGGCACCCGTGTTTCTGGAGCAGGTGGCTCAGAAACAGCACGAGGACCCAGAGTTAGTGAAGATTGCTAAGATTGTTCAGTCAAGCAAGAATGAAGAGTTCAGATTTGACAGCAAGGGGATCCTCCGCTATGGGAATAGATTGTGTGTACCAGATGACGTGGGTCTGAAGAGAGACATTATGAGGGAAGCTCATAATGCCAGATACAGTGTTCACCCTGGAGCCACCAAGATGTATCAAGATTTGAAGAGAGTGTATTGGTGGCTAGCTATGAAGAGAGAACTGGCACAGTTTGTGTCAGCCTGCGAAGTGTGTCAGAGGGTGAAGCTGGAACATCAGAAGCCGGTTGGAATGCTTAACCCACTACCGATTCCAGAGTGGAAATGGGAGAATATAGCTATGGACTTCGTGGTGGGGTTACCGGCAGCGTCCAACAGATTGGACTCCATATGGGTGATTGTGGACAGACTAACCAAATCTGCTCACTTCATCCCTGTCAGGAGCGGCTATTCTGTGGACAAGTTGGCGCAGGTGTATGTTGATGAGGTTGTCAGGTTGCATGGGATTCCTGTTTCAATAGTGTCTGATAGAGGGCCCCAGTTCACCTCCAGGTTTTGGCAGAGTCTGCAGAATGCCATGGGTACCAGATTGGATTTTAGCACCGCTTTCCATCCACAGACTGACAGACAGTCAGGGAGGACCATCCAGACAATAGAGGATATGCTCAGAATGTGTGTGCTAGATTTTGGCGGTTTTTGGAGGCAGCATCTACCTTTGGTGGAGTTTGGCTACAATAACAGCCATCATGCTAGAATAGGGATGGCACCATATGAAGCTTCGTATGGAAGGATGTAACAGCCCGGAAACCGAACTGCTACCGGCACTAGGATCCAGATCGACTTAAGGTCGCCAGGACCCGTAGTAAGCCTGCTATACTGTCTGTGTACCTGTGAAATCCCATACATTTTCTGTAAAAGTTAAAACTTTTCTCTGTTCCAAGGCTCAACCTGTGCATACTCTATCTCTATACTATAAAACCCCTGCTAGAGCTCTCATCTTTGCTCTAGGCGGGTCAACTCATATAATGTTAAGCCTGGTTTTCAAACATATCAAATAAAACATTTGCAGAAAACAACCATGTGTACCACAAGGGATTACAACACATAATGGTCAAGCACAATTCTGTACACTATACAAGACTACTATCTCTTTACAATTTACATGTCCACACTATTCTACTACATAACTCTTGACTCTTCCTGTACCCTGCTGACTTCCCTCTATACACTGAACCTGCAAAACTGAGATTAAGGGAGAGGGGTGAGCTATACTAGCCCAGTGAGTAGAACATATAAAACATATTAATAAAACATGATCTCATGGAATGCATCACATCACAGGTAATCAAATTTCGGAGGACTGAATCAAAATCCCTTTGTGCCCGGCTCGCGATCGAGCTCCTCAGGTTTTTACTAATACAGACGAAGCTGTATAATGCCCGGCCCTCAAGGGGCTCCTCAGGTCTTTACTAATACAGACGAAGCTGTACAATGCCCGGCCCTCAAGGGGCTTCTCAAGTCTTTACTAGAAGGGCTAATGAATCTCTCTATGTCCGTCCGCAAATAAAAGTAACAATGCAATGCACATCTTCGTGATCACTAATGCAATACTATAAACATGGCATTTATGATGCATGAACGTGCTAAAAATATTTGCTTTCTCATATTAAAAGATTCAATTTAGTTCCACTCACCTCTGGCTGACTCTGCAGGTTCTGAAGCAGTGCTCACTGCTGATCTCTCTGGTTCCTCTGGTCCGTTCCTACACAGGTGGACTCAAATGATGGACCAAACTAGCACAAGAACATCTCTATAAAACTCCCCAAAAGGCCACTAAAACATCACAAAACAATCACATAAAACATGCAAAAGAAGGCTGGACATGGCACTTTCAGCGGCAGGTTCGGCGGCCGAAACCCCCCTCCAGAGACGAAACTCATGCATGTTCGGCGGCACCTTCGGCAGCCGAAAGTCTCGTCCAGAGACGAAACTCAACCTTCGGCGGCACTTTCGGCGGCCGAACCTCCCCTCCAAAGACGAAAGTCCCAATTTTTGAAGGCAAGCCTTGGCAGCCGAAACTGCCTCCACAAGGGGTTCGGCGGCCGAACCTCCCTTCGGCGGCCGAACCTAGTTTTGCCTGTTGGGCAGAACCCTACTCTGCTTCATGCAAACTTCTCCCAAGCTTCACTCAACATGCAAGCCACTTCTCATCAACAAGCATATACTCAAGTACATGCACAAGGGGGTCCAAAACTAACTTAAAACCCCAAGAAACATAACACATAACACATATACATGCTAATACACAATAAAAAACACCAAAAACCTCACTTAACCTAAACATGCATATCTACCCATAAACTTCCATAAAACCTTCAAAACTCATCAAAGAAGCTAAAGATCATCACTTACCTCTTGAAGATCTCAAAGATAAGTGATCCCAACGTGGAGATATGGAGAAATCCACTCACAAAATCTCCAAGCTTCAAAACTTTGCTCTTTTGCTCAAAATCTTCAAAAACACATAAAAACTCATCAAAACCATGAAAGATTTAAAAATACATGAAGATCACCCAAGGAAGATCAAGTCTCACCTCAGCTCGTGCAAATGGAAAGGAAATCTTATCCATTTGACCGACCTAGGGCCTTTTATAGGTGGCTGGCCAGACCACCTTCGGCGGCCAAACGTGAAACCCGAAAGCCATGCAAGTTCGGCGGCCGAAACTCACTTTCGGCGGCCGAACCTGGCTTTTCTGCCTTGGTTCTTTCCTTTCAAAAACTCATTTCCTTTAACACTTAAAACATTAAAACTCCTATAAAACATATCAAAACATAACCCTTACCCTTCTAGAGAATTCCGACATCCCGAATTCCACCGGACGGTAGGAATTCCGATGATAGACTCTAGCCGGGTATTACATTCTCCCCCCTTAAGAACATTCGTCCCCGAATGTTCCTCAAACAACTATACACATAAACACACAGAAAAGGGGAAAAACTAACCTCAAAACAGATATGGGTATTGCTGGAGCATGGACTCCCGTGTCTCCCAGGTGCACTCTTCTAGGTTATGGTGGTTCCACAGAACTTTTACCATCGGGATCTCCTTGTTTCTCAACGTTCTGATCTGGGTGTCAATGATCCGCACCGGCTGCTCTATATAGGTGAGATCCCCAAGAATCTCTACATCTGATTCACTGAGAACCTTACCTGGATCTGACACAAACTTCCGTAGCATAGAAACATGGAAAACCGGATAGATTCTTTCCATAGATGCAGGTAAATCCAGCTTGTACGACACATTCCCGATCCTCCGCAAAATCTCAAAGGGACTAATGTACCGTGAAGCTAGCTTACCCTTTCTCCCAAAACGAACCACCCCTTTCATCGGAGACACCTTCAGTAATACCATATCCCCCTCCTGAAACTCTATCTGCTTTCTGCATATCTACATAGCTCTTCTGCTTTCATCGGACACGGCCGTGGGCGAACAGCAGTTCTGATCCTCTCTCTGATAATAGGCACTAATCTGCTGGTAATCTCCACTAACTCTGGCCCTGCTGGAGCCTTCTCTCCTATCTCTTCCCAGCAAACAGGTGTTCTGCACTTCCTCCCATACAGAGCTTCATAAGGGGCCATCCCTATGCTAGCATGATGATTGTTATTGTATGCAAACTCCACCAAAGGTAGATGCTGCCTCCAAGAACCGCCAAAGTCTAACACACACATTCTGAGCATATCCTCTATGGTCTGGATGGTCCTCTCTGACTGACCGTCTGTCTATGGATGGAAAGCAGTGCTAAAATCCAACCTCGTGCCCATAGCAGCTTGCAGACTCTGCCAAAACCTGGAGGTGAACTGAGGTCCTGTATCTGATACTATTGATACTGGAACTCCATGCAACTGTACTATCTCTTCTACATAAACATGCGCTAACTTGTCCACAGAGTAGTTGCTATTGACTGGAATGAAGTGAGCAGATTTAGTCAGTCTATCCACAATCACCCATATGGATTCTAGCCTGTTGGACGTCGCCGGTAACCCCACTACAAAATCCATAGCTATGTTCTCCCATTTCCATTCTGGAATCGGAAGTGGGTTAAGCATTCCAGCCGGCTTCTGGTGCTCTAGCTTCACCCTTTGACAAATCTCGCAGGCTGACACAAACTGTGCCACTTCTCTTTTCATCGCTGGCCACCAATACACTCTTCTTAGGTCTTGATACATCTTGGTGGCTCCAGGGTGAACACTATATCTAGCATTATGAGCTTCGCTCATAATGTCCTCCTTTAAACTGTTGCCATCTGGTACACATAATCTCTTCCCGTGACGAAGAATCCCCTCACTGTCGAATCTGAACTCTGTCCTGTTGCCTGACTGAACAGTCCTGGCAATCTTCACTAACTCAGGGTCCTCGTGATATTTCAGAGCCACCTGCTCTAAAAACACGGGTGTAACTCTCATCTGTGCGATCAAAGCACCTGTACCAGATAACTCTAATTGTAGCCCTTCATCCATGAGCCTGTAGAAGTTCTTCACCACCGGCCTCCTCTCTGCTGTAATGTGGGATAAACTGCCTAGTGACTTCCGGCTTAAGGTATCAGCTACAACATTAGCCTTACCCGGATGATACTGGATCTTGTAATCATAATCACTGAGCAATTCTACCCACCGTCTCTGCCTCAAGTTTAGCTTTCTCTGGCTCAAGATGTGTTGTAGGCTCTTATGATCTGTGAAGATCTCACACTTTACCCCATAGAGGTAATGCCTCCACATCTTGAGTGCAAAAATAACAGCCGCCATCTCCAGATCGTGTGTCGGGTAGTTCAGCTCGTGCTTCTTCAGCTGTCTAGAAGCATAAGCTATTACTCTATCATTCTGCATCAACACACAACCTAATCCCACTTGGGATGCATCACAGAACACTGTGAAATCTTCATCACTAGTCGGCAGAGCTAACACCGGTGCTGAAGTCAACCGTCTCTTTAACTCCTCAAAACTCTCTTCACATTCTTCAGACCGCACAAACTTCTGGTTCTTTCTGGTCAGTCTGGTCATGGGAGCAGCAATTCTAGAGAAGTCCTAAACGAATCTCCTATAATAGCCTGCCAAACCCAGAAAACTCTTGATCTCTGTCACTATAGTGGGTGTAAGCCAGTTGGCTACTGCCTCTACCTTCTTGGGGTCTACTGCTATTCCTTCATCTGATACTACGTGCCCCAAGAAAGAAATGCTCCTCAGCCAGAACTCACACTTGGAGAACTTGGCATACAAGCCATGCTCTCTCAAAGTCTGTAGGACTATTCTCAGATGCTGGGCATGCTCCTCTGCATTCCTGGAGTACACTAAGATATCATCTAGGAAGACAATCACAAAGCGATCCAGGTACTCTCTGAAAACTCTGTTCATGAGATCCATGAATGCTGCAGGGGCGTTAGTCAATCTGAACGGCATTACTAGGAACTCATAATGCCCATATCTGGTTCTGAAAGCTGTCTTGGGTACATCCTCTTCCTTAATTCTCAACTGGTGGTATCCGAATCTTAGATCTATCTTAGAGAAGCAACCTGCTCCTGACAGCTGATCAAATAGATCATTGATCCTGGGTAGAGGATACTTGTTCTTGGTAGTGACTTTGTTCAACTGCCTGTAGTCGATACAAAGTCTAAGAGATCCATCATTCTTTCTGACAAACAGTACTGGAGCACCACAAGGTGAGGTACTCGGGCGGATGAAACCCTTGTCTACCAACTCCTGTAACTGCTCTTTCAACTCTCTCAGCTCTGCTGGTGCCATCCTGTAGGGAGGAATAGAGATCGGTCTGGTACCAGGCATCAACTCTATCTCGAACTCTATTTCCCTATCAGGTGGTAGTCCTGGAAGCTCGTTGGGAAACACATCTGGGAACTCTCTGACTACTGATACTGAGGATGGTTCCCTAACCTGACTATCTAGCTCTCTCACATGAGCTAGGAACCCCTGACAACCCCTCCTCAACAATCTACGAGCCTGAAGGGCTGATATCAAACCTCTAGGTGTCCCCCTCCTGTCTCCTCTGAAGACACACTCTGACCCATCCTGATCTCTGAAACTGACTACGTTGTCTCTGCAGTTCAAAGTAGCATTATACATAGATAACCAATCCATCCCTAGAATGACATCAAAATCCGTCAACTCTAGAACCACAAGGTCAGCTGGAAGGTATCTACTCTCTATGCACACTGGACTGAATTGACAGACAGACTCTGCCAATGATGGGTCACACTTGGGTCCACTGACCCAGAGAGGACACTCTAACTCGGAGACTATCAAACCCAATCTCTCTGCGGCTCTAGAAGTAATAAAAGAGTGAGAAGCACTGGGGTCCATCAAAGCATACACCTCGAAACACCCAATGATGATATTACCTGACACCACTGTGTTCGACGTGTCTGCCTCCTGCTGAGTCATGGTGAAAATCCATGCTGGGGCTGACGGGCCTGCACCTCGGGAACCCATCCCTGATGAAGAGGCTGACCCTCTTCCTCTTCCTCTGCCACTATTCTAAGGTATGGCTGAAGCTGCTGACTGGACCACACTACCAGAGGTCATCTGCTGGGATGGTGCCACCACTGTCGTCTGAGGACATTCCCGAGCCATATGTCCCTCCTGCCCACATCTATAGCAGGCTGTAGACCCAAACCGGCAAACTCCCCAGTGTGGTCTCCCACATCTCTTACACACTGCACTGCCCGTGCCAGAGTTGGAGCCACTACCCATTCCCAGACCAGACTTGATCCGGTTCCAGAACTTGCCTCTCTTGGACTTGAACTTCTCTCCCTTTTTGCTGCCAGAAGCTGCTGCACTGAGGGTCTTAGAACCCGAAGACTGTGCCACCTGCTGCTTCACTGTTCCTTGTATGATGGCACTTGCCTCCATCTTTTTGGCTGCATCCACAATGGAGTGGAAACTTTCTTTTTCTGCTGGAAGAATCAAGGAGAAATACCTGGGGTGAAGCCTTGTGGCATATCTCCTTGCCTTCTTCTGGTCAGTATCATACATCTGACCCACAAACGGTAACAATTCCAGGAACTTATCTGTATACTCATCAACGCTCATCTCCTCTGTCTATCTCAACCGCTCGAACTCTACAACTTTCATCTCCCTGGAACTGTCAGGAAAAGCCCACCCAGCAAACTCATTGGCGAACTCTTCCCATGTCATGCTGTCTATCCTGGGGTCCACATAATTCTTGAACCATTCTCTTACTTTCTTGCACTTTAATGTGAACCCTGCCATCTCAATGGCTCTGCTATCATCTACTCCCAACTCACGGGTTATCATTCTAACTGATCTGAGGTATTCAAATGGATCATCTCCCGTGTTGAACTTGGGAGCATCTAATTTCAGGTACTCTGTCATCTTCACTTTACCTCCCTTAGATGAGCTAGGTTGAGGTGGTTGGACAACAGGGACTGCTGGTTCTGGTGGTGGTGGAGGTACTGTTTCTCTAGGTTCTGGGTGTGCTGGACTAGGATGAAAAGGTGGGGGTGGATACATGTGATATGGTGGGTAAAAAGAAGGATAAGGCATGTAAGGCATATAGGTGGGATATGGGGCAAAGCTAGAATAATCTGACGTACCTCCCATCGGATACCCCGGGCCCTGTGGAAAGGGTGGATAGCCAAACTCCGAGGCCTGAGTGCCTCCCTGAGACTCTCCATACCTTCTTCTTGACCTGTGATCAACCTGATCAACCTTCATAGCCTCTCTCACTTCCTCTGATCTTCCTCCTCTATCTATTCCCCTTCTACTCTCGTCAGAAGACCTTCTAGGGTCTCTTGACGTTCCCTCCCTGCTTGACCTGTGAGTCCTTGCCCTTGGCAATGCAGGAGGACGAGCAGCTGTACCCTCACTTTCTGGTGGGACTCCAGTCAATCTCGCTGATCGACGAGTTCCTCGCATCTTAACTCTCTGGAAAACAGCACATAACATAACACATCAGCAACATATAGTCCATGTGAAAACACATGAACCCTCAAGCATACATCACATATAAACAATGCACAAGCATGAATCATGGCATTTCACATCATCATATAGGCAGAACTGACATCCCATCCTAGTGGACATGTTTTCCTATTGTGCTTGACCAACTATAACCTCTATGAGCCCGACTCCCTCTATATAGGTCCGACCATATGAACCTAGGGCTCTGATACCAATCTGTAACAGCCCGAAAATCGAACTGCTACCGGCACTAGGATCCAGATCGACTTAAGGTCGCCGGGACCCGTAGTAAGCCTGCTATACTGTCTGTGTACCTGTGAAATCCCATACATTTTCTGTAAAAGTTAAAACTTTTCTCTGTTCCAAGGCTCAACCTGTGCATACTCTATCTCTATACTATAAAACCCCTGCTAGAGCTCTCATCTTTGCTCTAGGCGGGTCAACTCATATAATGTTAAGCCTGGTTTTCAAACATATCAAATAAAACATTTGCATAAAACAACCATGTGTACCACAAGGGATTACAACACATAATGGTCAAGCACAATTCTGTACACTATACAAGACTACTATCTCTTTACAATTTACATGTCCACACTATTCTACTACATAACTCTTGACTCTTCCTGTACCCTGCTGACTTCCCTCTGTACACTGAACCTGCAAAATTGGGGTTAGGGGAGAGGGGTGAGCTATACTAGCCCAGTGAGTAGAACATATAAAATATATTAATAAAATATGATCTCATGGAATGCATCACATCACAGGTAATCACCTTTCGGAGGACTGAATCAAAATCCCTTCGTGCCCGGCTCGCGATGGAGCTCCTCAGGTTTTTACTAATACAGACGAAGCTGTACAATGCCCGGCCCTCAAGGGGCTCCTCAGGTCTTTACTAATACAGACGAAGCTGTACAATGCCCGGCCCTCAAGGGGCTCCTCAGGTCTTTACTAATACAGACGAAGCTGTACAATGCCCGGCCCTCAAGGGGCTCCTCAGGTCTTTACTAGAAGGGCTAATGAATCACTCTGTGTCCGTCCGCAAATACAAGTAACAATGCAATGCACATCTTCGTGATCACTAATGCAATACTATAAACATGGCATTTATGATGCATGAACGTGCTAAAAATATTTGCTTTCTCATATTAAAAGATTCAGTTTAGTTCCACTCACCTCTGGCTGACTCTGCAGGTTTTGAAGCAGTGCTCACTGCTGATCTCTCTGGTTCCTCTGGTCCGTTCCTACACAGGTGGACTCAAATGAGGGACCAAACTAGCACAAGAACATCTCTATAAAACTCCCCAAGAGGCCACTAAAACATCACAAAACAATCACATAAAACATGCAAAAGAAGGCTGGACAGGGCACTTTCGGCGGCAGGTTCGGCGGTCGAAACCCCCCTCCAGAGACGAAACTCATGCATGTTCGGCGGCACCTTCGGCAGCCGAAAGTCTCGTCCAGAGACGAAACTCAACCTTCGGCGGCACTTTCGGCGGCCGAACCTCCCCTCCAGAGACGAAAGTCCCAATTTTCGGAGGCAAGCCTTGGCAGCCGAAACGGCCTCCACAAGGGGTTCGGCGGCCGAACCTCCCTTCGGCGGTCGAACCTGGTTTTGCCCGTTGGGCAGAATCCTGCTCTGCTTCATGCAAACTTCTCCCAAGCTTCACTCAACATGCAAACCACTTCTCATCAACAAGCATATACTCAAGTACATGCACAAGGGGGTCCAAAACTAACTTAAAACCCCAACAAACATAACACATATACATGCTAATACACAAAAAAAAACACCAAAAACCTCACTTAACCTAAACATACATATCTACCCATAAACTTCCATAAAACCTTCAAAACTCATCAAAGAAGCTAAAGATCATCACTTACCTCTTGAAGATCTCAAAGATAAGTGATCCCAACGTGGAGATATGGAGAAATCCACTCACAAAATCTCCAAGCTTCAAAACTTTGCTCTTTTGCTCAAAATATTCAAAAACACATAAAAACTCATCAAAACCATGAAAGATTTAAAAATACATGAAGATCACCCAAGGAAGATCAAGTCTCACCTCAGCTCGTGCAAATGGAAAGGAAATCTTATCCATTTGACCGACCTAGGGCCTTTTATAGGTGGCTGGCCCGACCACCTTCGGCGGCCAAACGTGAAACCCGAAAGCCATGCAAGTTCGGCGGCCGAAACTCACTTTCGGCGGCCGAACCTGGCTTTTCTGCCTTGATTCTTTTCTTTCAAAAACTCATTTCCTTTAACACTTAAAACATTAAAAATCTTATAAAACATATCAAAACATAACCCTTACCCTTCTAGAGAATTCCGACATCCCGAATTCCACCGGACGGTAGGAATTTTGATGCCAGACTCTAGCCGGGTATTACAAAGGAAGTACAGGTCGCCTGTCTGTTGGGAAGAAGTTGGAGAAAGGGCCTTGGCAGGGCCTGAGTTAGTAGAGATCACCAGCAGAGTGGTGCCTATAATCAGAGAAAGGATCAAGACTGCTGCAAGCAGGCAAAAGAGTTATGCAGATATCCGTAGAAGGCAAATAGAGTTTCTGGAGGGGGATTTGGTATTGCTCAGGGTGTCTCCTATGAAAGGGGTGATTCGGTTTGGGAAGAAAGGTAAGATAGCTCCACGGTACATCGGACCCTTTGAGATCTTGCAAAAGATTGGGAATGTATCGTACAAGTTGGACTTACCTGCTTCAATGGAGAGAATCCATCCGGTTTTCCATCTTTCCATGTTAAGAAAGTTTATGTCAGATCCGAGCAAGGTTCTTAGTGAGCCTGATGTGGAGATCCAAGAAGATCTCACCTACGTTGAACAGTCAGTATGGATCCTAGACACCCAGATCAGAAAGCTAAGGAACAAGGAGATCCCGATGGTGAAAGTCCTTTGGAATCACCACAACATAGAGGAGTGTACCGGGGATGAATGTTCTTAAGGGGGGAAGAATGTAATATCCGGCTAGACTCCGGTATCGAAATTCCTATCGTCCGGTGGAATCTCGGATGTCGGGAACCTCTAGAAGGGTAAAATCATGTTTTCATAAAATATTTTAATGTATTTTGTGATTTTAAGTAAGAAGGAAATTGAGTTTTGAATGAAAAAGACCATTGAGGCGTTTCCAGGTTCAGCCGCCGAACCTCAAGTTCGGCCGCCGAACATTGGATAGTTTAGGGGGGCAAGTTAGGCTTCCGAAAGTGGCTCAGGTTCGGCCGCCGAACTTGCATGAGTTTTGGAGGCACCTTAGGCTGCCGAAGGGTGGTCTGACCAGCCCTATATAAGGACTCCATGGCCGAAACGGGCGAGCTTTCTCCCCATTTTCGGCCAACGGTGAGTCCATGCTCTCCCATAGTCGTTTTTTATGATTTTTCCTCCAATCTTTCAAGTTTTAATAAGTGTTTGCTTGGTTTTTGAAGATTTGTGAACTTAGAGCAAGTTTTGGAGCTTGGAGACCAAAGAGTGGATTTCTCCCCATCTCCAAGTTAGGATCGTCTTCCCTCTCGATCTTCAAGAGGTAAGCTTAGATCCTACCTCTCTTATATGTTTTAAACGAGTTTTATGAAGTTTTATGGGGTAGAAATGCATGTTTAGGTTTTATTTGAGTTTATGGGTTTATGTTGTGTTTATGAGCAATGTATGTTGTATATGCGTGTTTGATGTGTTGTAGTTGGGGTTTAGGATAGTTTGAGACCCCTATATGCTTGTTGGCTTGAGTTGCTTGTTGTAGAATAGGTAAATGCGTGATTGAATGATTTGGGAGGTATTTGTGCATATAGGAGGCTGAGTTCTGCTCTTTGGAAGAACTCAGGTTCGGTAGTCGAAGGGACTTTCGGCCGCCGAACCTGCCTGTGGAGGCCAGCCTTTGGCTGCCGAGCCCTGTCCCCGAAAGTGGACTTTCGGCTCTGGAAGGGAGTTTCGGCCGCCGAAGGTGCCGCTGAACATGCATGAGTTTCGTCTCTGGAGAGAACCTTCGGCCGCCAAAAGTGCCGCCGAAGGTGCATGACTTTCGGCTCTGGAGGGACTTTCGGCCGCTGAAAGTGCCCTGTCCAGCCTTCTTTTGCATGATTTCTATGATTGTTTTAAGGTGTTTTAGGGGGTTTTTGGGGAGTATTTTAGAGTCATGTTCATGTATGTTTGGTCCCTCATTTGAGTCCACCTGTGTAGGTTCGGACCCGAGGAACCGAGGACCCCAGCAGTGAGATAGCTACTTCCGAGTCTTGTCAGAGCTAGCCAGAGGTGAGTGGAATAACTATATATATTTCAAAGCCAATAATAAAAGTTTCAGCATGATTCATGCATCATCAATGCCATGTGATATGTATTAGGTTGTTTGCATTAGAAACCACGAATATGTTGCATTGCATATCTTGATGTTGATGTGGATGGATGTTGGATGACCCATTAGTCCTCAGTATGATGAGATATGATATGTTATGATATGGAAGTCCAGGTGTGCCTGCACTACGCCCCTGACACAATGTAAGAGAAAGTCCGGGTGTGGCCTGCACTACGCCCCGGCACAATTGGATATGTATGATATGTTATGTGTAAGAGAAAGATCAGGTGTGGCCTGCACTACGTCCCTGGCATGATTGGATTATGTAGAGGGCTATTGGTGACAAGTCCATCCTTGATGTGAAATGTTTGTGATGTGATGCATTCCATGATATCATATGTTTTAAATACAATGTTTTATTATTCTGCTCACTGGGCTCTAGTAGCTCACCCCACTCCCTTAACCCCAGGTTTGCAGGTACGGGATAGACCAGGAGGTCAGCTAGAGTAAAGTCATGTTTGTGTAATAGCTAGGGGTGGACATGATAAATTATTGAAATGTAATGTATTGTTTAGCAATGTAATAAACAGTATTGAACAGTTATGTAATGTAATGATGTTATTGAGGATTAGAGTTGTGCTTGACCCTAGCCTGTATGTTAATCCCTTTTGTTACATGATCTTTCAAATGTAATGGTTTAATGATGTTTTTATGTGACCAAGCTTATTGTATGTGATGTTACCCCATTGGAGCATTTGATGAGGGCTCCAGTGTGGGGATTATGATTATGAGCTGTGCATGCACAGGGTAAGCTTGGGAACTGACAGAAAGGTTTAAATTTTTGTATAATTGTGTGATCATGTGTGGGATTTAACAGGTTTACAAGATGAATGTAAGGCTTGCTACGGGTCCCGGCGACCTTATGTCGATTTGGATCCTAGCGCCGGTAATGGTCCGATTTTCGGGTCGTTATAGCCACTCTAACGCTTAAGTCAGTATTGTGACAAGTAGGGAGAATGCAACAAATGATATAGAGCTTTTAGTGTTAGAGTATAGCTTAGTTTTGTTTCTGTAATCGTTTCCTTTTATACTGTAAAAAAATAGAGATAAATGTAATATTTTCTGAAAATCTGGCAATAATGTGGCTAGTTGCTCGATAATGGATATTATCGGCTAATGGATTGATGATTCCATGATCATAGACAAAGTGAGAAAATATTTAGTAACAGTAATCCTAGCAGAAAAATATCTAGTAATAGTAATCATGTGCCGTTATATTATCTAATAATTAATGAATTTTTCCGTATTATAAAGTTTAACTAATGATCCTCTTAAAAACAAATAAATTAAATTAAATTCTTGTAAATTTTCAATTTTAAATACGTTGTGAAAATATATATATTGTTTGAAATGTTTCACTACAATATGAATTCTATTCAAAGGAATTTTTCCACACTTATACATAATTTATATTTTTTAACATTATTTTTTTTAAATATAAAAAATTGAATACTTTTATTCAAAATGCAAAATTTCAGAGAATAGTGCTGATACTTTTTATATTAATTATTATGAACTAGTACAAAGAAATTGCTTGTGATGATATCATATGTGAAAGCTACGATATAATTATTCATTTTCAATTAACTAAATACTTAATTAATTAATAATTAATATAAACGAGATGCAACATCTCATTCCATCTTTCTCAACCCTATATATATATATATCTATGATCCCTTGCTTTTAAAGCAATTTTTCTAATTTTTTTTATTATTTTTTAAAAATTTTCTTTTGAATTGCCTTAATCTTTCTCAAATCATCTTCTAGCATTATTGCCTTTCTTGTTGGCATAACTTTTAAAGCAATTTTTCTAATTTTTTATTATTTTTTAAAAATTTTCTTTTGAATTGCCTTAATCTTTCTCAAATCATTATCTAGTATTATTGCCTTTCTTGTTAGCATAACTAAAAAATGAGTTTGAAAAGTGTACTCTAACTTAAATAAATAAATGGTTACCTGAATCAAATCGTTTAGACTCATAGCGATTAAATAGATGAGTAATAAATAAATAAAAAATAAAGTACTTCCCTGAAATTTTCAGTAAATTTCATTTTCGAAAAATGAGGTAAATTTTCAATTTGGTGTTTGGATCCCTTCAAAGACAAATTAAAACTAGTGGAACTTTGTTATGACCAATGAAAATGATAGCTAGTTAGTCAACTATATAAAATAAATTGGAGAGGTACAAGGTCTTGGGTTTGATGTGATATCGAAGAGCAAGATTTGATTTAAATTAAAAAAAATTAATTGAATTAAATTAATTTAAAATTTTTAATTTTTTATTTGATTTATTGGATTTATTTTTATTTTAAATTTTTTGTTATTTTAATTTAGTTTGATTTTTAATCAGAAAAATTACTAAAATTAAATAATATATTACTGTATATATAATATATTATTATAATATACAGAAATTAGACTATAATTAAACCAACTAGTAAATATGAAAATATTGAATTTATTTATTCACATTATATATATCAAGTTGTTGAAAAAATAAAAGTAATTTTTATTTAAAAAATTTATACGTTTTAGCTTATTCTAATTTAGTTCAATGGATAAATGCACATCCGTTGTATGGAAGAGTCACCTTTGAGTTTTCATACCCTCAATTATTTTGAAAAAAGAAAATACAATTTTCATATTTTCTATTAGTGAAGGTTAAATAGTTTGTGCAATCATTATCAAATACTAGAAATTCTATGATTAGTGAATGTTAAATAATCTCAATCTAGAAAGCTTGCCAAAATTAGTTAATATAGAATTGTCATATTTTCTATTTCAAATTGTAATTTCCTTCATTTTTATTTATATAGTAATAAAAGACTCTAAATATATAGTAACTTTCATAATTTTCACTAATTAATGTTTTTTTTATCAAGAGGTAAGGTGTAGGTGATGGAGGAATTGAGTCCAATTGCATCCGTCCAAAATGTGGGACTAACATATAGCAAGAGAATAGACGATTAAATTAACTTGTCTCTGAATACAAAATAAAGTCCAATTAGATCCTTCTACAATTCATAAAAATCTAATCAAATTCAAATCAATCTTTCTGAGAGTTCAAAATTGCATCAACAATAACTTTAGCATCAGACTCAAAATACACATTATAGGCATTATGTTTATGAAGCCAAGAAAGAGACTCCCTGAGTGCTAAAATTTCAATCAACTTAGGAGGAAGAACAACTTCATAAATGCCCGTCAACCTCTTTAAAAAGAATCATTGGAGTCCTGAAGCACTGCTGCAAAAGAAGTCATATTCTATTGCACATGGATGCCTGCATCAATATTGTATTTAAGTTCACTGCTATCGATGGCTGTCAAGCATCTATTCTATGTATATTTTGCACAATCTGTGTTAGTAATCTATAGTCAATCTGTTAGTTATAGTTGAATATTATTTTTTATGCATTTTAAGTATTTAAATACATTATATAAAAGTTGTTATTTATCTTTAGTATTAATTTAATTGAACCTCGAGTAAAGATAAAGTCCACGAGACTATACTATTATCCAAATAAAATTATAACGTGGTTATAATTGTGAGATTCCTATTACATTTAAGTAATGTCTCCAAATGTTCATAGTCGATATTTTTATCATGATTGGACAATGAGTAGAGCTATTAAAACTGATACATATTATGTTTTTTCCTTTTAAAGTAAGTAACTGATCTGAACTGACTTGCTTGAAAAATTCATATGAAAAATAACATATGTCTATGGGTTACTCAAGTGATGGTTATGTGAGTGGTCCTTTGACTTGAAATTAATAAATAATCTTATATAGGAATTTTTATGTTTTAATTCATATTACACATTATTTAGTTCATGAGTAATGAATGGGAATGAATTAGAAACTGTATGAAGGTATTTATGTAATTGAGATAGGATTAATCACTCTAAGTTAAATTAGGTAATATCCCATTTATTCTATACTAGCATTGATCATGAAATCCTTGCATAAGGTGGAATGAAATTAGCAAATAAGATTTGGCGACTAAGTGTCCATTTTCTTTGCCTTGAGAATTGTAAACTCCTCACCTCAAGAAATTCCTGATTTTTCATTCTTGCCTCACTCAATTAGTTCACTTTCTCTCGAGCCTGTCTCCCTTCACGAGAAAAATGCTCTTATTTCTTTCGCTTGAGTAGTTTGAAATGTCTTCTTATAATAAAAAAAGTGATGAAGCGAGTGAATCAATCAATGGCTAATAAATGATATTTAATATGATTTAATATTGTAGACACGGTCCATGTATTAAATATTAAATCGAGATATTTGTGATGAAAAGATATTATTACACTGATAAACTATGTATTGAAAGGTTAAGTCAAACCATTTTAGACATTTCAAAAATTTTGGTAATTTTTACATGTTGCTAGACAATATTTCTGACCTTCAAATTAATTAATTAGTTAATTATATTCATTATCAATATATTTAGAACCTAATGGGTCACACACATAAAAGAATTGTATGAGAAAATAAAATAAGAAGTTAAATCATGTAGAACTTGATTGCATATAAATTGATATTGGAGTAAAATTGTAATTTAAAGGAATTACGATTTTGATCTAATTAATTAAGTGGGTACTTAATTAAAATTGTCTAAAATTTATATGGCTTGTTTATTAAAGTTCTGGACTATAATTATAATTTATTTATTTAATTAATTAAATAAATAAATATTATTATACTAAAATCTTAAGATTTTAGCATGAAAGAATCTCTTATGAGACCCTAGAAAAAAACTTTTGAGAGTCTCCAAAATTTATAGAAAAGGCAAAGAGCTTGCTCAAAACCTCTCCCCTTCTCAAACTCTTAGAACAGTTCTAAGGTGTTTTGATCGTCATTCTGTGTGGATATCAGTAGAGACCGGACACTTAATCGATTTATAGTTTGCAACAACCCAATCAAGACGAATGATCTCGTATTTTTGCTGCAAAGAAAATAAAAGGTATTTATTTTCTCTTTAATATTATTACTTTATTCATTTAAATGTGATCCATGTTAGTGAAAAATTCTATTTTCTATTTCTTTCATTGTATTCAATCCGATTGAAAATCCAACTCTCTGCCCCTAGGCACAAGATACACATTTTGCCGCTCAATGAGAATCTTGGAACCTAAAGCAACCACTTCTACTATAGTTGATTGCTCTCAATGCCACAGAAATCAATTCTGTTGTCCATGTACTCCAAGCAATTGAATAAACCTTCGTCATCAAACACTTATCAATATATTGCGAAAAAAATTATTTATATAAAAAAGTAAATAAAAATAATCATAATGAGCAAGCATTAAAATATACTTCATTCGTCCTGTAATTTTTGTCTATATTTTTTTTATTATTTCAAAATTATTATCCCCTTTTTTTTAAACTATAGTAACATATAAATTAACTATTATAACTATATTTATTTATTTTTATTTTTATGAAATCTCTCAAAATATCTTTTAATATTTAATAAAATTTAATGTCCTTAAGATAGGTATTATTGGAAAGTTAATAAAAAAATTATATTTTTTAATATGTGTAAAAAAAAACAAAGTGGACAAAAATTATAGAACAAATGGAGTATCATTTCTTTATAACTAAATATATAATTTAGTCCCTAACATTGATATACAAAATGTCAATTGACACTCTTACCTTTTTATTATTCACTTTTATTACTCGACCCTATAAAAATATAATTATTTAACCCCTTTATGCCCATTTGAGTTGTATGTGTCTTGAATTTTTTAGAGTTAAATAATTATAATTTATAAAGTTTAATGGTGTAATAATTATATTTAATAATATTTATGTATTAAATAGTTATACTTTTATAAAAGTTAAGTATTAAAAGTTACAAAGTAAATATTATGATATTAACTAACTTTTTATGTAAAGTTTAGGTTCAAACCATGTAGTTAGCATTTATTTTCACCATTAAGCGAAACCTACGACGAGATAAACAAATTAAGGCAATAAAAATCATACATAGCCAAATCAACTGATGCTATAGAAATCACACATAGCCAAAGGAAAGTAGTCCAAAAGCCAAGAATATGAGATGTATGCTATTTTTGTCCCCTAATGAAAATTTTAGAAACATAGTCTTCCATTACTAATAACAAGATATGAGGAGAGCAATTTTCAGTTGGACCGAAAAAATCAAATCAAATTGAATTATTCGGTTCGATTATTTAATTTATTTGATTTGATTATTAATTTTAAAATTTTTCGATTTTCGATTTGATTTGGTTAAATAATCGAAAGCAAAGAGAAGAACCGACTCGACCGAATATATATATATATATATATATATATATATATATATATATATATATATATATATAACACTTAAAAAACCCTAGCTAGGGATGGCAGGCGGGCGGGTTTTCGCGGGTATCCGATCCGTCCAAACCCTATTAGGACGGATTTGGGTATTTACAAAACGGATTTGGGCGGATTCGGATTTGAAAAATTTTACCCGCCTCGGATTCGGGTAGGGTTCGGGGTTAGGTGATCGGATACCCGTTACCCGAACCCGATTAGCTATACTTCAAAACTAACCCTAAATTCCCTTATCCCTAATTCATTTTCTTATTTTACTCGACCTTCTCTTTGCGCCTCTCTCCCCCCTTCCCTTCCCATAATTTCCAATCGACACCTCTCCCCCACTTCACTGACGACTGCCGGCAGCCCAGTTGGCACCGGCGACATCTCCTTCTCTCTCTCCAGTCGGCGATATCTCCCACTTCCCAGTCAATGCCTCCCTCCCCCACTTCCGGTCAGCGATATCTCCTTCTCTCTCTCTAGTGTGGCGACATCTCCCACTTCCCAGTCGGAGACAACTCTTCCCTCTCCTCGGTTGGCATCGGCGACATCTCCTTCTCTCTCCACAGTCAGTGACATCTACTCGTTCCTCTCTCCCCCACTTCACTGACGACTGGAGACAACCCGTGCCTCTCCCCAATCGGCGTCAGTGACATCTTCTTTTACTGAAATCTCTTCGGGTATGTTAACTTCATTTTTTTATACTGCATAAACACATCAAAGATACATAAAAATAGTTTTTTAGAATTTATAGACTATTAATCTGATTATTTATATATTGTTAAAAAATCTAACTATTTCCTATTTGGTTACGGTTGATTGTTAGAATTTATGGACTATTAATCTGATTTATAGACTAAAAGTTGCTATTAAAGATTTTTTAGAATTTATAGACTATTAACCTGATTATTTAGATATTGTTAAAAAATCTAACTATTTGCTATTTGGTTACTGTTGATTGTTAGAATTTATGGACTATTAATCTGATTTATGGACTAAAAGTTGCTATTAAAGATTTTTAGAATTTATAGACTATTAATCTGATTATTTAGATATTGTTAAAAAATCTAACTATTTACTATTTGGTTACTGTTGATTGTTAGAATTGGACTATTAATTTGATTTATGGACTAAAAGTTACTATTAAAGATTTTTAAAATTTATAGACTATTAATCTGATTATTTAGATATTGTTAAAAAATCTAACTATATGCTATTTGGTTACTGTTGATTGTTAGAATTTATGGACTATTAATCTGATTTATGGACTAAAAGTTGCTATTAAAGAATTTTAGAATTTATGTACTATTAATCTGATGATCTGATTATTTGCTATTTGATCACTGTTAATCTGATTGTTAACTAAGTGAACTTTAGTGGTTATTTTAGTTTGTGGTTATGTATTGATTTGAATAAATTTATATGTTGATTAAGTTACTATATTTGTTCTTATGGTTATGTATTGTTTGCTAATACATGTTATTGTTCTTCATATTTAGGATATTTAAAATGTCAACGTTTAATAGTTTCGAAGATGTAGCGAGTTGTAAAGCTACTACTGTTTCTCAACCTTCTTCAACCACTCAGCCCGCTAATAGTTCCATCCATTCTCAATTGGAGCCATCTACACCAATCTATCCCTCTCATTCACTGCCAGCCGCTTCAGAAATTGAAGGTAATTACAACAATAAACTCTTATTTTTATTTTTATTTTATTTTATTTTAATGTAAAACTAATAAATGTTAATAATTTTTTCTATATTACTATGTAGCTGGTTGTTCAAATGAGAGTAAATCTTGTTTATGGGATGCTGAGGATGATGTGAATTAAATCATGCATTTCACAATTTTAATATGTAAGTTTGATTTTTATTTCTTTTTTATTTCATTATTTTTTATGATAATGTGTATTATTTTGCAACTGTGGTATTCTAATTTTTCTGTATTTGTTTTTTTGAAGCTTTTCAAGCACAATTTGATGTTGGAGATTGAAATGACCAATTAAATATATTTTATATTCAATCAATGTAGTTTAATGAACTTTTGGAACATTTCATTTGTTCAAAATGTTATGTTGGATAGATAATTGATTAATGGTTGTGTTATGATGAATTTGTAATATATTTATTTACTTTTAGTATATTTAAATTTCCTAATTCAAGCTTGTTATTTGGGTTATAATATGTGAATCTTTAATTTTTTATCATTGAATTGAATTATAAAAATAGGGAGCTTGTTATTTGGGTTATAATATGTAAATTTTTAATTTTTTATCATTGAATTGAATTATAAAAATCGGGTTGGGTCGGGTTCGGGTAGTGTGCGGGTATTGCTAAACGGATTTGGAACGGGTACGGGTAGTAAAATTAAAACACTAAACGGATTTGGGACGGGTTTGGAAATTTTATATATAATCGGGTTCGGATTTGGGTACTCCCAAATTCGCGGGTACCCTACCCGTTGCCATCCCTAACCCTAGCCCCTCTCCTTTTTTTTTATTTTAGTCATGACCCTTCCCGACTCCTCTCTCTCTCATGCTGCGACCGGGTCCCACAATGTTGTAATTTTCTTTTTATTTCAGTCAATCAACCTCACCTCAACTCCTCTCTCTCTCTCTCTCAAACGTCTCGGCCTCTTCTTTCTTCTTCTTCAGATCTTATTGATTTCTTTTTTTGATTGGGCTTGTGTATGGATCTTATTACTATAAATTAAATTCTTATTATTTTGGTTTATTGGTTAATTTGAGTATAGATGTTGATTATTTTAGTTAACTTTGAGTATAGTTCTTGATTATTTTGTTTGATTTGGAGTATAGATATTGATTATTTTGATTGATTGGTCATCTTCTTATTTCTCCATCTTCATTGATGATGGTTTTTTTTTTTTTTTTTTGAAACTCTTTTAGATGGAATTTGTTGTAAGTTTCTTGTAAAGTTTGATGCTGGTTATTTAGGATTGTAGATTGATTATATTTGTTTATATCATATTGATTTAAATTGGGATTGTTGTTAATTAAATTTGAGTTGTTGACTTTTTTACTTTAGAATTCTTAAAGAATTAGGATTCTTATGTGATTTGGATTATTAGAATTTCATTTTTTTTTTTTTTTGTCAAAGAACATGATTGGACTTTTATATTGCAATGCAAGTGAATGAGGTTTTTCTTAGATTGGCAGTTCGGTTTCGAACCGAAATCAAACCAAATTAAATCAATTCAGTTTGATTCGATTCTTCTTAATTTTCATACGATTTAAATTTTTATTTAATCGATTTTTTAATTTTTTAATTTTAGTTTAATTCGAAGCCGAATTGACTGAATACTCTCCCTGAGCAAGATAAACCAAAAATAATAAAACCATAACTAATTTTTATGTACTAAAACTCTGCTTGTTTCCAAAAAAAAATTATGTATTTAGAAAAATTCTAAAAAATATTTTTTAATAAAATAAATTATGTTTCTATCTTTAATTTTAAAAACTAAAATACATTTATAAATTTATATATAGAAATTTTAATAAAATTCTCAAAATATAAAAATGATTTATTTTTTAAAAAAGGAAATCATTTTATTTAAAAATACTAAACTTTTTCTTTTTTAGGAAAATATTATTAGTCAACTAATTTTCGATACGCCAAAAAATATAGAAATAAATGGAGCCTTAGACCACAATTAATTTAATTAATAAAACTTTAATGAACTAATTGATCCTTTCCATAATTATTGATATTGTTTGCATCATATTTCTTCGAGTATAGATCTACAAGATAGAAGAAAACACTGAGTAGGTTGCTTTGCCAACTTCTCCGATACTTAAGTTCATATGGATACTGAGTTAATAATATAATAGACTAGAAAGAAATTAGCATGCCTAATTTTAGAGGTTATGAGCTCCCTATACAGTGTAATGGATAGAGTTTAGATATTGTTAAAAGAGTATGAGATAATATTATCATATCTAGAATAAAATATAGAATTCTACATGAAATATGATATGAAAACTTATACATATAAGGATAACATCATAATTGCAATTAGTATTCTACTACTTTATTACGAGTTATAGTGTATGTGAATAATTAATGTGATTTGAATTATTCAAATCAGTTTTAATATAATTTGTTATCAATCTATATTAGTACTCCCTCCTTCAGAGATCTAATCTTTAGGTTCAATACTGGAGAGATTAGATTGAAGATGGGACTAGAATGAGACTATGTTGTGATTGGCTAGAACCTACAGGGAGAAAATGTGAGGTGGTGGTGGGTGTCTACAACAGCCACTTTAACGCTCAAGTCAGTATCGTGACAAGCAGAGAGAAGGCAACAAAATGGTTTAGAGCTTTTAGTGTTGGAGTCGTACCTTTGTCTATGTAATCATTCTCCTTTTATACTGTAAAAAGATAGAGATAAATATAATATTTTCTGAAAATACAGCGATGATGTGGGCAGCTGCTCCGTAATGGATATTGCCAACTAATGGGTTGATGATCCACGATCATAGGCGAAGTGGGAAAGTATCTAGTAACAGTAACTCTGTCAAGACTTAGTCTATCAAGAGAGGGCGAGTTTTGAAGGTAATCCGAGTATTAAAGTGTCAAGATCTCCCTTTTCATAGCGAGATCACGTCTCCCACTTATCAGATCCTGCCACGTGACCCTTGTTTTATGGTGACAATCCATAGCTTACTTTGGGCAGATGTTATGTAACATCAGGGGTCCCCTACCGGTCTTCGACTCTTTAGATTCAAAGGTGACTGTTTGCCTTTCTAATTTAAGACACGTGGCATGATTTCGATTATGAGCATCGTTTTGCATGCCTATTGATCGCCTTATCTTTTGCGCCGCATTCAAAGCTTTGTCAGCTATTTCACTGTAAAAAACCCTTCTTTCTTCTTTTTGGCTCACAATAATTTCTCATAGGAGAGAGGAGTGGAGGTTTCTTCTTCTTTTATTTTTTAAGGGTAACCAAATCTGTGTGGGAGATAGCATCATGAGCTATTAGATCTGTGTGGAGGATATCATCATGGTCTTCGAAGGGCAACTGAATGCGGGTCTTCCTGAAAGTGTAGGCACACTGCTTAACCCTGTGTATTGGCTGAGAACTGCAATTAGCCTGGCTATAATGGGTTTTCAGCATTGCGACCTTTGGGAGTTGGATTATGAGAGATTGACTCCTAGGGCAAGGCCATAAAGGTAGTTGGAGAGACAACTATTATCACAACCTTTCAAACGGCTTCCTTTCTTTCGATATTACAAAGACTTTTGATGTATTAGAGACTTTATTCAAGTCCCTTTCTGGACTCCTTGTATCTTTTGTAATGAAAATATATAGTTTGTATGCTTTTGTGTGCTTCCCTTATCGCCACAATTTTTGCGACTGAAGGGGGGGGGTTTAAAGCGTATATTCTCTAATGCCCTTTTAGTAATAAAATAGTATTTGAAAAAAGTAAGATTAATACCTGGGTATGTGGCCCAGTGAAGAGTCCTTTGTGGCATTGATTCGTGGGACAAACGTCCGAGTGGTCTGGCAGAAACCACCTCGTGACCTAGTCTGGCGAAGATTGTCTTATAGGCTTGATTTGTGGGACCAACGCTAGAGCAATCTAGCAGAAATCGTCTTGTGACCTGGTCTGGCGAAAATTGTCATGTGGTTTTGATTTGTGGGACCAACGCCCAAGTATTAAAGTATAGCTTACTTTTGTCTCTCCCTTTTATACTGTAAAAAGATGAAAATAAATATAATATTTTCTGAAAATTCGGTGGTAACGTGCCCGGCTATTCGATAATAGATATTGTCAATTAATGGGTTGATAATCCCGTAATCGTAGACAAAGCGGAAAAGTATTTAGTAAAAGTAATCCTGCCTCATTAAATTATCTAGTAATTAGTGAATTTCTCCATATCATAAAGTTTAACTAATAATTCTCTCAAAAATAAATCAATTAAATTAAATTCTTACAAATTTTTAATTTTGAATAAGCTACAAAATATATATATATATATTGCTTGAAATGTTTCACTTATAATATGAATTTTATTCACACGAATTTTTTCACAATTATACATAATTTTTATTTTTTAACATTATTTTTGTTAAATATAAAAAATTGAATACTCTTATTCAAAATGAAAAATTTCAGAGGATAGTGCTGATGCTTCTTATATAGATTATTATCAACTAGTACAAATAAATTGCTTGTGATGATATCATATGTGCAAGCTAAGATATAATTATTCATTTTCAATTAACTAATAATTAATATAAACGAGATGCAACATCTCATTCCATCTTTCTCAACCCTATATATATATCTATGATCCCTTGCTTTTAAAGCAATTTTTCTAATTTTTTTATTATTTTTTAAAAATTTTCTTTTGGATTGCCTCATTCTTTTTCAAATCATCTCCTAGCATTATTGCCTTTCTTGTTAGCATAACTAAAAATGGGTTTGAAAAGTGTACTCTAACTTAAATAAATAAATGGTTATCTGAATCAAGCCATGAAGCAGAAGAGTAATAAATAAACAAAATAAGGTCAACTTCCCTGAAATTTTCAGCAAATTTCATTTTCGAAAAATGAGGTAAATTTTCAATTTGGTGTTTGGGTCCTTTAAAAGACAAATTAAAACTACTGGGACTTTGTTATGACCCAATAAAATGATAGCTAGCTAGTCAACTATATAAAAGAGATTGGAGAGGTACAAGGTATTTTGTTTGATGTGATACCGGTTAGCAGGATTTCATTTAAATTAAAAAATTAATTTGAAATTTTAATTTAATTTTTTATTTAATTTATTTTTATTTTAAAAATTTTTATTATTTTAATTTAATTTAATTTTTAATTAAAAAATTGATAAAATTAAATAATATATTATTTTTAATAATATATAAAAATTAAACTATAATTAAATCAACTAATAAATATGAAAATAAAACATATTTCTCCATACCTGTTGAATTGATTTGTTCTAAGTTGTTGGAAAACATAAAAGAGTAATTGTTATTTAAAAAATTTATACGATTTAGCTATCCTAATTTAGTTCAATGAATAAATACACATTCGTCTCATGGGAGAGTCAATTTTGAATTTTCATATTTTCAATTATTTTGAAAAAAAATAAATTAATTACAGTTTAAGAAAATTAAAAAAAAAAATTAAGGACACATTTAGCTGCTGCTGGTTTGCTGCTTTTTTATAGATGCAAAAATTCTAAATCAGTCCTTTATAAGATGAAACTCCTTTTGGTAATTTGGCCAATGATTTGGACAAATCGATTTTGGCATATCAAAACTTGAATTTTGGCTTCTTCTTCCATCAATTTGTATAGCTTCCTTGATCATTTTTTGAGGTTGATTTGGTTAAATTACTTTGGCCAAATCAACTTTTCATGCATTTTAGGCTACTTTTCACCAAAATTTTTATTTTCATCATTTTCTGCAAAATATAATTAAAAGTACAAATTTAGTTAAAAAATATATAATTTAACATCAATAATATATTTAAATTAAATAAAAAATAAATTATATATTTCTAAAAACTTTTCTTTGATTGACTGCTGATGATATAAATGTATTAATATATAATGAAAAAATATATTCTCTAAAAAGTTCATATTATTTACATAATAATTAAGATAAAATTTATTTTTAAAAGAGAAAATAAATAAAATAAATATGTTTTTAAAAAAATAGGAATGTATATTTAAATGATGACAAAATTATAATTGAAGTCGTGTGACTTAAGGCATACTTTTAGTTTTGCCCACTTCAATCTCACATATAAAAAATATGACTATTTCTCATTAAAAATAAATAAATAAATAAAATGAATATTTTCACACAATAAGGTGGCTGCTGAACAAATGGTCCTTTCTTAGGATTGAAGATTTAATAGTAACTTAAAATAAAATATTAGAAAAAATCTCTCTCTCTCTTCTCCCTCTCTCCTTTTTAACAACTCATTAGCTCTCTTTTCTATTTTCTACAAATGCTTAGCATCCTTTTTCTTTTCCTCAATTTTTAATTGGACTGCACTCATGGAATCAAAACCTATCACATAATAATTTCTATTTTCTGACAAATGCTTAGCATCCTTTTTAGGGATAATGGATTGGTGATTGAAAAAGGAAAATGAGAAAGCATCACAAAAGGACTACCTTGAATGAGAAGAAATATAGCAGTCAAGCAAGTTGGTGAAATAGAATATGAACATTGGCCTTATTCAAGCTCACCCATATGAACACTGGCCTATCCCCATCTCTTCAGCTTTCTAGGAAACCAATTTGACAGTGAAAGAATGAGAAACCTTATGATTATTACGTACTAAAAAAATATATATTACTTTTTTTTTCAGTAAATGTTTACCTTTTCCTTAAATAGTGCTTGAATGGTGTTGTTAAGGCTGCCTTCCCATTCCCATTCATATTTATGTCCTCCTGTTTGAACTCTCCACAGCTGCGGCGTGCTTACTTCTTGAGCAAAAATCTTCATATTAGGGCATTCTACAATGATCACTTCTTCCATAAATGGGAAACTGAAGGTCAAATTCCCAGAGCAGAAGCTAGAGAGGCTTGGTAGACGTTGAAGTTCCAAACATTTTAATCGGCTGAAGCAAATCTCATTCTCTTCTTCTTCTTTATCTACTTCAACCACTATAACTTCTTGTATCAGTTCACATTCCTCTATCTTCATTTTTTCAAGTCGTTCAAGACTTCTCGCTGTTGAAGAAGACAACAGATTTACCAGACTTTGGCAATTTGATACCTGCAGCGCTGTTAAATTTTGAAAAGAAACAGAGGATGCCACTAACACTTGCAATCTACCACATTTCATTACATTTAAAGTCTCCAGAGATTGGAAAACTGAGAGTAGTTTGGCGTCCCTGAGATGCTTGAGCCTTGGCAGTTTAGACAAACTTAGTTCTTTCAATTTCACAAGTGATTGAGGATGTATTTCCTCGCCAATAATCTCTTCACAGAAAATGATATCTTCGAAAAAAGCATCACTCAGAACAAGTTTTTCCAGAATGGGTAAACTTTCAAAGAACTGAGATGGCAAAAGTGTAGAGTCACTAGAAATACATGTCAACTCAATGCCTTTCAGTCCACACAAGAAATCAGCTTGAGATGTTTGAGAACACAGATTCTTTATGGTGTTACATTCCACTCTTAATTCTTCTAAACTTGGGATGACAACCTAATAAACCAAATAAACAGTAATTATAAATAAGGATATATGAGATCAAAACATTAAGAACATATGGTTCATCTTAGAAATGGAATGTAAATGAAAACAAACATCTTAAAGATCCCAGTAATTGAGCTTTTTAAATTGAGCTTAAGTTCAAACTTCTGAATTAATTTGGATAAACCAACTAAATTGAAAATCTCCAGTAAGTACAGTGATGAAATTGAACAAGAAAGCATTCTCCTTATTATACAGAAAACTGACCTTTCCGCCAGAAGAGGCTGCAATTCTTTCTCCATTTCCCTCAGCAATCATGCTTAGATCATGTTCTTTGCAAAATTTAGAAGCTAATAGCTCCATGTTTGGACAGCCAACCATCTCAATTCTTTTCAAGGATGGCCATTTCAGAACATCGCTTGCAGAATAAAAACTTGACAAGTTAGGCAAACACTCTAGACTCATGGACTCCATTGATGGAAATATGGTATTATCCTTTGCTATTTCCTCTTCTGCTTCTTTTGTGATGATATGTTCCACCAAATTACATCCGTTCAATTCTAAACGTTTGAGCTTTACAAGACCCGAAGCCATGGACAGAGTAAATATATTAGTCAAGCTGCTACAATTCTCAACTTTCAACAATGCTAGGCTTCTAAAGCTCAAAATTCCTGGAGGATCCTTGTTCCACACATGCACCAATCTAGGCAAATCAATTAACCTCAATTCTTCTAGAGACTCCAATAACCCAACATCACATTCATCAGCATTTAGCCCTTCTAATTCAAACAGCTCTTCTACAGAGTCACATCTTTCTACAGCCAGCTTATTTAACCAGGACAAGCGCTTTAGCAGATTTGATGATATGGCATTTGAGAAAAATGCACACTCGTCCACCACCAATTTTCTCAAGTACTCCAAGTTCTCGAATGGAAATTGGCTATGCCATTTTTCTTTCAGCATGGGAAAGTTGGAGAGTTGAACATCATTTATGTACTTAAATCCAACCTACAAATCCAAAATATTTCATTATTGGAGAACAATAAACAAGCATCGATACATTTAACCAAACACATTAGCATGACCGAGTTTAATAAAGGGAGAAGCAAGAGTTGGTAAATACGTACATATTTCATGTAAATCTGTTCAATGGTCGCATTGAGATCGCCTTCCCAATGAAATGTTCTTTTGAAACTGTAGCCTGTGAATACACCATGTATCTTTGGTGTGCTCAGCTTGCGGACAGTGAAAATCCTCAACTTGGGACATTTAAGGACAGTCACTTGTCCTAAAGATGGGAATTTGAAAGTGTAACTGCCCAAGCTGAAGCCTGTGAGGTTCTGTAAATCTTTAAGTTTTAATGTTTTCATTTTACTGAAAACAATCTCATCAGTTGATCCATCCTCTTGAACACCTCCTATTATTTCGGTCAACATATTGCAAGATCTTACAATCAATGTCTCAAGTTGTACCATACTTTTTGCCGCGGCTGATGTAAAAATATTTGCCAATGTGTTGCATCCATATACTTTGAGAGTTTTCAGATTTCCCAAAGGCACACAGGATGGTGCCAAAACAATCAAATCTGCACAAGACTGAAATAATGGGTCATGCAGTTGGCCATCTGGATTCCATATCTGTGGGATTATGGTGATATCTTCTTGATCACTATCAAATGGAAGTAGCTCGTTGTGAGAAGAATCAAGAACTTCAAATCGTTCGAGATTGGGGAATATTGGAAGTAAACTAAACAGAGGAACATGATATTTGTTTAGAAAGAAACTCAATTCAAGAACTTTTACTTTGGAAAAGAAGCCTGTTGGAAATTGAAATCCAAGTATGGTTATGGTAGACTTCTTGTCTAACGAAAACTTTTTCAAATTTGGAAACATCTGCACATCAGCAAATAAAAAAATTTCTAATTAGTAAAAGATTGTTAATGATAAATCCGCTAGATGCTTATAAAAATTCATAATATATTTAATTAAGTAATATATTAATAAGAAAACAATTTTTATGTTATAATAGACAAGTATTATTAAAGTTTAATGTGGAGCAAAATTAGTTATAAAAACTATAAATATATTTATTAAAGTAAAAATATAGTAAATATATTACATATCTCACTATTTTTTTTTTCTTTTATTTTCAATGCTTAAAAAAATATATTTAAAGTTTTATATTAATTTTTTTCTTATTTTATTATTTTTATTAATACAAATATTTTTATATAAGTATAAATGGTACCTTATTTTTGTATAAAATTTTTGAAATGTATTTATAAACTTATACGTTCATAAATTTTAATGATTATTAACCGATAAACTTATCCAATGGGTATAAATTTAAAAATTTATTGAAACAAATGAAAAATATAAATATTTTATATTATCATTAAATAATTTCAGCACTTTTTTTACAATTATTTATTTATTAACATGGTTTGACGTATAAAATTTATATCTTTTTATTAATTATAAAATTATAATAATCTCATTAGTTAAAATTTTGAAGTGAAAAAAATAAAAGAAATCGACATTTTAAATTTACATAATATTAATTTTTATATAGATGCAAATGAATTTGAATTTTAGATTTTATAAGTTATAGATAATCAATTATAAATAATTGCTTATACATTTTAATAGTAAAAATAGAAAATTGATTTTTTTTTCTTTTATTTTAACAATCTAATTAATTAAGAATTTTTAAAGAGAATAGAAAAATATATTAAGTTTTTAAATTTCTCTAATATAAAGTTAGTTTTGAGTAAATTAGAAAAATTAGAAAAATTTCTCAAATAAAAAAATTAAAAATTTGAGTAAAAGTTAAAACATATAATTCAATTCCAATTCATGTGTATAATGAATTCGAATAATTAAAATAAAATTAATGTATTTTTTAAATTCTTAACATATGATTTTTTTTTATATATTTTTTAATGAAGAGTTTTGTATGATTTTTTTTTGAAAAAATATTTATTTATTTTTTAAAAAAAATAGAAAGAAAAATTAACATCATAAATACTTTTTAAATGTAAAAATTATTTAAAATAAAATAAGCTGACGTATACATTAGTATTTTTATAGTTTTCAAATGCAATATTTGAGAAAAAAATAAATAGAAAACTAACCTTATGAAGAAAAGGTGTATGAAGCTCATCAATTGTGTTCACCAGTGTCTGTGTGGCAAAGATATTCTTTAAGCTTGGGCATTCATGTATGCTCATCTTCTCCAACAATGGACATTCCACATTACTCCATTCTGAACACAATCTGGAAAATCTAGGCAAACATTTAAGGACTACAGATTTCAATGAAGGCAATAATATCATCTTATCAGCTGGTTCCTCCTTTTCTATGATTCCTTCAATCATCTTACAATTATTCAGCTCTATCTTTTCCAGTTGCATGAGGCACAATGCCATCGACCAGGTAAAAATATACTTCAAGCTGCTACAGTTTCCAACATGAAGCCACTTTAGGTTCTTCAATTCTAAAATTCCTCTGGGATCCTTGTTACATAAATGTCTCAACATTGGAAGACTTGTTAATTGCAATTTCTTTAGTCGTGGAAGTAGCCCATCATCAGCTGATACCCCTTCCAAATCAAATACTATTTCTGCTGAATCACAGTCTTTCACCTCAAGCTCTTCCAACTTGTTTAAAAACACCAGTACATTGGATGGTATAGCTTTGTTATACATTGCACATTTATCCACCTCAAGCCTTTCTACATTGCGTAAGAGTCTCCCTTGCATCCCATCATGCCAGAGCTCAGGAAATACGGATGCTTTAAAATATTGGCAAAATGTCTGATCCCACAAGACAAAGGGAAAAACAAATGAACTGACTTATCATAAACATATAACATATATGCATGCAACAGATATCATAAAAATTAAGAAGAAAGCATAAGAATAAATACGCAAATACCATTTCTGCTAGTGTTGCATTAAGGTTTCCCTCCCAACGCTGTTGATCTCCCAGGAGTATTCCTCGTAGCTTTGGTGTATTTAGATCTCCGAAAGCGAAAATCTTCATCCGGGAGCATCCCTTGACGGTAACATTTTCTAAAGCTGGAAAATTGAAAGCGTTATTCCCTGAGCAAAAGCTGATGAGATGAGGCAGATCATCAAGTTCCAAAAATTTCAGTTTGTCAAAATTAATAATCTCATCCTCTGTATGATCATCTCCATCGCTGGTCACTATTTCTGTCATCATACCGCAATCTCGTACTGTCATTTTGGTGAGTTGCACCATGGACTTGGCTGTGGACGCTGTTATCAAGTTTGCCAATCCTGCACAGTAACTCACTTCAAGAGTTGCTAGATTTTGGAAAGATGATGAGGATGGTGCTACGTTGATCAAACTACCACAATTAAATACACTCAAAGTCTCGAGATAATGAAGAAGTGGTTTCAGTCCAGAGTCTGGGTCCCATATATGCTTTAAATTATCAACGCTCTCTAGCTTCAAATTTTTCACTCGTGCAAGTGTCCTGGCATGTTCTTCTTCTTCTCCGGCAAGTCCTTCATATGAGAACAACTGTTCTGAAGTATTATGACCTTGTACCAAAATTGTTTCCACAGAATATAATCTTTCAAGGAAACCAATTATGAAAGGGCGTGATTTGTTCTGTAAGTTGGTCAAAGTAAGCATTTTGAGTTTAGAAAAGAATTGTTCTTGCTGTATCGCAATCAAGTCCTTGTGCTCTAAAGTCAATTCCTCCAAGTTGGGACTCATCTATGCACAACAAACAAGTATAATGTTAAACTAATTACAAGTATAATGTTAAACAAGTATAATGCTGTAAGATAATGGTTAATTAGTTATTAAATATTTAAAAATATAAATAAATAATATATATATATATATATATATATATATATATATATATCGCATGACATGTGCACTAATTTAAAATTAATTAAAATTATTTTAAAAGTTTGATATAATTATAAAAAAAAATAAAAAGTTTAGATATAATATTAGAAGTTTGAGCTATAATTTCATTAAACCTAAAATTTTAGCTTCCGTTATTTAAAATTTAAAATTTTGTTATAATTATCACTAAACATAAAGTTTAGCTTTTGATATCCAAATAGGCAGTTTGAATATATTGTATTATTTATATTTTTTTTTATGTTTTTTTGAAAAAGAAAATTTTAATTTGAAATATTTAAGGAAATTTCAGAAAAAAAATTTTCAACTAATATATTATGAAATAAAAAAAGGGAAGGATCTTACCTTTTCCAAAAAAAGTAAGGGTTGTCTACCCTCTTCCTGGATTTCTTGGTAACTAAATTTTATTATTTTGTGACAATCGCGAATATCCAAACTTGTCAATTTCTGACACTCAAAAATGTGTGTCCCTAGAAACAGATAGTTTAGAACATCGCAACCTGAAACTTTAACTGATTTCAAATTTTGAAAACTGAAAACTCCTTGCGGATCCTTCTTCCATACATGCTTCAACGACCTCAATTCATGTATATTTAAACTTCTCAACTCAAATGCTTCATCAACATTGAACCCTTCAAGTTGATATATCTCTTGCAACGAAGCACAATTGCTCACATGCAACTCCTCCATTTTTCGGAATCTTTCTAAGACATTTGATGGAAAAACAGCCGTCAATTTCTGGCAATTAGAAACATCCAATGATTTCAATTTAAAGAAGGAATTTGCTGCAAGTGGGCTGTGCCATATTCTTTTCAACTCATTTATTTCGAAGAGACTCAATCTCTCCAAATTAGGAAAACCAACCTGCAATGCCAAACACACTGATTTAGTAAATGCTAGAACTTCAACATAAGTATAAGTTAAATAAATATGAAACAAAAATGTAATCATTGGAGGTGATGTGAAGTGGATGTTTATCGAATTAAGGTCTTTTAGTCAACAGATGGATTAGGCCTACCTATTAATGAATGCCATTTGACTATAAAATGTCTAAATATGTATGCATTTATGCATGCATAAAGGGAGAAGGGTAAAATTACTCACCATTCCATTGAAGAGAGATTGAATTTCAGCTTTCTCACTTTGATTCTGATTCATCTCTATGTCATCTTGTTTTTTCATCATGCCTGTATGAGGGACACTGGGGACCAAGCACATCAATGCATCGCAACTGTCTATGTCCAAGTTTCTAAGAGATTGAAATTCAATTTGATATCCAGTGCAGAATCTAATCAACTTTGGAAGATTCCAAAGTGTCAGCTCATCCAATTTAGGGAAGAGTATCTGATTCATCCTCTCATCTTCCTCTTCTATAAATTCCTCTGTTAGTATTATCTCTTCCATAGAACTACAAAAGGAAATATAAAGTGTTTTGAGCTGCAAGAGTCTTTTAACAATTGAAGTTGTAAATAAATGCTTCAACTCGTGGCAACCATGCACAAACAATCTCTCTAATTTTGAAGAAGTTGCAGAAAGTTGGTCGTGCCATATCTTTTCACAACCAACTGAATATAATCCAAGATGCTCCAAGTTGGGGAAAGAAACCTGCAGCAGATAACACCTTTGTTTGAAGCACTACTTTTCTATCGAAATAAATAGAAATGGTTTACGGATCAACAATGAATTCCCAAAAAATGTGAAAAGTGTTTAATATCCTTTCTTAGTTTTGGAGACAATTAGTTAATTTTATATATACTTACACCTCTTATACAAGTAAATCTTGTATAACTTAATAAAATAATAAAAATAATTACTTCAATTTAAAATTAAATGTATAAATCTTTACATTTTTTTAAAAAAATAAATATTTAAGTATCAAATTTGAAAATTTTTTAACTTAATTTGTTATAATCCAATCATAAAAAATACAATTAAAAATATAAAGTAATTTTTAATATGTTCTCACTAATTACAATAATTTTAAAATATTCATTAAATTTTATCATAAAAAAATATGAGATAACTTTAAAAATAAAATATAAAAATACATTAAATTAAATTAGAGCCGACTTATCTGTGGGTTAAAACCGACCTACTATTTATTAATTTTAATCATTTAAAATTATAATCATTTTATATATATGTCTCATTTAAAAATTTATATTATATTATTATAATCATTTTATAATTACTTTTTTTTTTTTAAATGGTCAATCAAAAAATATAAGGATCCCTCCTACTTCTGTCAGCTTTTTTTTATTATTATTTTTGAAAAATCTATCCATCACCTAGAGTTGATGAGAATTTCTTTTTCTAAAAAAAATTCTACATTAAAAACATGGCTACCGCAAGCATTTATGTTAAATTTTGTTTTAATAAAATTAAAAAGATAAAAAAATAAAATGAATTTTAAAAATTATTTAATGACGAGAACATAAAAATTATGTAATTTGTGTTGAAAATTGAAATTTTATTTTGAAACTTTTTGGAATGTCAAATTTAAAAAAAATAATTTTTTTTCTCAAATTTTTGTATTTGACAAAATTAATAATATAAAAATTCAATTTGCTGAATTTTTTTTTTTCTTAGAAGAAGTGCATATCAAATAAGAGTATATTGTTTTTAATGAAAGAGAATGTGTGATTCAAATTTCAAAATGGTCAAATTGTTTTTTAAAAAAACATGTTAAAAGGAGTAATAATGTAAAGATATAATTTTTAGATATGAAATATGAAATTATCACTATTAATTCATAATTATTATTTGATCAGCTTATTCATATAATATACTCATAAAATAAACTAAATATGAATAATAAAAAATTATAAAAGTTATATTCTGTTGATTATGTTCTAAATTTTCATAAACAATAAAATTGTATTTAATAATAAAAATTAGAATTTTTTTGTTTTAAGAAATTTAAAGAGATCTAAATCAATAAAATATAGTGTAGATAGTAATAAAATATAATTATTTATATAATTTTTTTATAAATTATTAATGAGAATGACTAATAATGATTAATAATGATTAAAATATTTAAAAATTTAAGGATTAATCTCAAATATTAAATATATATCCAATAAATAAAAAATGCACACATACCATTCTGCTGAAAAGTGATAAGTGAGCATCACTCTCCTGTTCTGATAGAAATTCCTCAATTTTCGGTAGCGCCTTTATTTTGGTGTGAAAACTTCTAAGATTGGGAAGATTTTCTAGATTCAAGAAGTTCAAGCAATTGAACTTCAGCACTTCATAACTGTTTTCACTTTCATCAATAACAATAGTTTCCATCTTAGGACAATCTCTCACTTCCATTTTCTGTAGTTGCAAAAGACTTTTGGCAGTAGATAATGAAAAGAGATGCGTTAATCTCCCACAATTTCTCACTTGTAAAATTTTTAATTTATTAAAAGATCCTACTGTGAGTCGACCATGATAGATCTTCTCCAACTTCATTAAATTTTCTAAAATCAAGGACTCCAGAATTGGAAAGGCATCACATACAGCCCACTTCGTCCCATTGATGATATGTTGAATGGCATGATTATTTTGGACTCGGAGATGCTTCAATTTTGGAAAGCCGTCCCCGTCAATATCATACAACAAGTTCTCAGCCTCCCTCACTTTATCTAAGCATAAATCTTCAGTATCCCTCAATAGCACTTTAATCCCGTATCCTGAATGAATGCTTGTCTTGAGCTTAAGTTTCAGCATTCTGGAGGTTTTATAGTTGTCATCCCAGTCCCAGTTATCCCCTATCAGTATTCTGAAGCTCTGCAAGCGGCCATTGGAGAACAAGTGTTTTGGTAATATCTTGTCATCCAGTATTTGCATTTCCAAGGTAGTCAACTGAGACAACTTTTCCAACTCAGCAAGGCTTGCATTGTTCCCATCGGCCTCCCACTCAACAAAGCTGTTACTCATGTACAGTTCTTCAAGCTCCGACAGCTTTGATAAGGCATTTGCTGGAATCATTTTGAGTTTAAAACAATTGCTCACGTCTAAGACTTTTAGTCGAGCCAGTTGCTCTATTTGTCTGGGCAACTCAACAACGTAGGAGTTTGCAAAACTAAGAACTCGTAGTTGCTTTAAGTCTCCAATGATAGCTAAGTCGTCCAGTTGGCATTGATGCAAGCAAAGGGTATGAAGGTTGGACAGGAAAGCGAGCGATGAAGGGAGGGACAAAAAATGGATCCCAGTAAAATCCACTACTTCCAGGTTTCTAATGCCCTTGAAAAACTGATGTGGGATTCCCAAAGAAAAAATTTCTGTAAAAAGGAGTAGTGCCTCTGCTTTTGGGCACTCCCATCCTTCGGGGAGATTTTCAGTATCACAATAAGATATAGAAATTCTGGTACAATCCTTATTTGGGAATTTCATCAGCTCCTTGCCACTTGTATCTATAAACGCATGTTGCTCTCTAGATGCAATCGAGAGAGCAGTATCTCGAACAACATCATGGATTTTAATGAATCCGTACATGTCGCCATCTAGCAATAAGCTCTGCATTTTGAGGCTATCAATCAAACTATATACTTTGTTTCTTGCTTCCTGGACAGTAGAAATGTTCTTGAATAAACTAAGACCCATAATGTATTTCAGCAAGGACTGGATTTCAATATTAGATTGTCTTATCAGACCACAGAGTAAGAAAAACGACTTGACTTCATTGCTACCCAAATTATTGTAGCTTGACTCCAGAACAGCGTGCACTTTCGAATATATTTCTTCATTGTCAAACTCAGATAGCTGTTTCAGCTTATCATTCCACGCGTATAACTCTCTATTTCTCAAGTCTGTCGCCACTGTGAGCAGTAGAAGAGGCAATCCTGCACATTTTTTAGCAATTTCTGCGGCAATAGGGGGCAATTCTGAATCTTTAGCACCTGCTACAGTTATTTCAAAAAAACTCCGGGCCTCTTCGTCCTGTAGAACATCGAGCTTGAATTCCTGCTGTGTGCCCATCTCGCGAGATAACACATCTTGTCTCCTTGAGGTGAGAAGTATTTTGCATCCTTTGAAACCATCTCCAAAGGGAATTCCTACTGCATTTAAATCAAGTTTTCTCCAAATATCATCAAGAATTATAAGTACCTTATTCTCTTTCTCCAACTCTTTCTTCTCTTTCTTCTCTTTCTCCAACTCTTTCTTCAACCTCTCATATAGCCGATTAGCTCTTCCAGGTATTTCCTCCACATCAAATTTCAAGCCCAGGATATCAGCGATCTCCGATTGAATTCTTCGGAGTTCTGGTGTTTGATTTACAGCAACCATAGCCACCACGTCGAACAGGTTCTCTTCTACAGCTTTTCTATGGACCTGTTTTGCTAGGGTGGTCTTACCCACACCTCCAAGTCCATACACCCCGATCATATTAAGATCTGGATCTAATAGTGCATCCATAACTTTCTCCAAGAACAACTCTCTTGAATTCAAGCCCTCACGAGCATATACTGACGGGGCAACTATCTGCTGTAGAGGGGGACGGAAGGAAATTGAATCAAGGTCGCCTTCACTCGCCAGCTCATGAATTGCCAGAGCTTTCTTCTCTGCTTTCTTGCTAAGCTGGTAGCGTGTCTTCAAATCAGGACATAGTCCAACGAAACACCTTTTTTTCGCTTGTTCTTCGCCTTGGATACATTCTTCAGCTTCTTCAATAGCTTTGCCTGCATCGATCAGCCACTTGTTAACACGTTCATAGATCTCTTCCCCTTTCCTTGTAGCCTCCTCAACAGCTTGCTGCAACTTGACTGTTCTGTTCTTCAATTTTCCAGCCTCATGATGGAGTTTCTCAACCTTGCTCTTGTAGGTGAAAGGGTAGCTGGTATGTCGTTTGATTGGGACAACAACAAATTCCATGATGGGTTCTTTAATGACCTCAGTGAAGATGGAGATAAAGATACCGAGCACCATTTTGATTTTTTTGATTTTTTTTTTTTTTTGAAATCTCAGAGCAAAAACAAAATAGATCAAGAAATCAAAAGGACTGCTGAAATCAACAGAAAAGCAATACAGTCGCTAAAGAATTAGAGCCAAATGAAGAGAGGAAGCAGAGAACTAACAGAGAGATGGAGGAGCGATGGTTATGGATGAGTAAAGGTTGGTGAATACAGAATCCAAGGGAGGCAATGCAGGAGTTGACCAGCGATGACTTAATTATTGCTTTAGTTTTATAATTAAATTAATCATATTAATATGTTAAAATAAATAATGTGAAGTTAAATTGTTAATACATAATAAATTAACAATTTAAATCAACAAGATACCAAATTTTGAATTTTAAACTAAATAAATTTATTTATATTTTTTAAAAAAATATTTTTTTCACTTGATCTATTCTTGAGTTTTTTTTTTTTACCTTCGTTTTAATTTTTCATTTATATGATATTGAAAAATTATTACTTAATTTCTATATCACAAAAAAAATTTTAATTAATTTTTTAATTTTTAAAAATAATAATTTTTAAATCAACAAAATATTAAATTTTAAATTTCAAACCAAATAAATTTATTTATATTTTTTTAAAGATTATTATGTTTACTTGATCCACGAGTCTTTTACTTTTTATTTTTGTTTCTCGTTTATCGTTCCTTTTATATGATATTAAAAAAATTATTATCTAATTTTATAATATAAAAATATTTATAATTTTTTTTAATTTAAAAATATATTAATATTTTAAAAAATTTATTAGTTAATTTTTTTATTAAATATAATAAAAAATTTTAAAATACTTTTGATACAAATATATTAATTAATAAATTTTTAAAAATTATAAAAATTAAATAATAAAATATTTAAAAGATTAAAATTAATACAATAATTAATTAGCAATTTTTTTAAATTAAATAAATTAATTAATAAATTTTTTATATTATAAAAATTAAATGAATAATTTTACCTATGATATTTTGTTTTAATAATTTTACTATTTAATTTCTATTTATTAAAATATTTTATTACTAGATAATTTCAAAACTTTTAAAAAAAAATTATAAATTTAACTACCAATACAAAATATTTATAGATTATAGACTCTACACGTAGTATTTTTAAAGAAAAATTATGTTTTTATAAGTTCATCCAACAGCTTTTAACTTATGTCTATAATATATAGAATAATTATAATTTTGGACGAATTGAATATAAAAAAATTTAAAGAGTGGTAGATATATAAATTTAAGTCAAGAGTCTGAATTCGATTTAAATAAGTGATCAAAAAAAATAAAATACATAAAGAGAATATTTTTTATAAAAGTTAATAATAATATAATAAAATTATAATAATTCTTATCTATTGTTTATTAATTAAAATTTATATTTTTTAAATTTAAATAGTTCATGAAATCTATTAAATAATCTACTATTACTCATAAAACACTTTTATTATGAAAAAGAAAAATTTACTATCTCTAAATTTAAATAGTTTAATTTGGAATAATAATTAACTTCCTGAAAAATAAATTTCAATATTTGATTCAATATTAGATTGAGGTTAACTATTATCCTATTAACTTTTTTTATGTTTGATATAATTCACGTCGGATATTGCATGAAGATATATTAGCATAGTATAAATTTTAATTTAAACCCAATTATAACTAAATGAAATTAAGTATTATTTCACACTGTATAAATCTCATTTAATCTCATACTAAATATACTTATAATAATAAAATTAATGTATAAGATTAAATTAGATAATGAGTAAATAATTTTTAAAAAAATAATTACTATTCGGAGTATTAAAATTTTGAAGATGAAAAGTAAATATTTTGAATTGTAAAATAATAGATAAATTTACTTTTAGATAAATAAAATGAAAAATTTCAAGATCAATAATAAATTTTAAGATGAATTAAATTAAATATAAAAGTTCACCATAAAATACTAAATTTATAAAATAGTATTTTAAAATTAATTTTTTTTTATTTTAGTAATATTTAAAATTTAATAACATCATATTTTTTTCAATTATTTTAGTTTCCCTTGTCCATAATTAAATAATTGTAGAAATTAAATCTAATATATCTTAATGTTTTATTAATACATATTAAAATAATGAAATAATACGTTTAAATTAATTTTAACAGTTTTTAAAACTTATATACATAAGAGTAGAGAATATTAAGTATAAATATTTAATTAAACTTTTAATAGATGATATCATTCATAACTTTAAAAAATAAATACCGCTTAAATTAAATTAAAAGTAATATTTTGGTATTTCAGTATTTGGTAATGAAAATTCAATTTAAAATTAATATTTACAATTTTTTAATTATTTAGAACATAATTAAAACAAAAATACTTCTTTTAAAAGAATTATTTTATTAATTAAATAAAAATTTAAAAATTATATTATAATTTATTATTAACTTTTAAATTTAATTTAATTTATTAATAAAAATCCTCATTAATCTTTTTTTTAACTGAAAATTGGAGATTGATAGAGTAAAATCTGAGACGTTCCAGATTTACTCAAATATATTTTCTCATATTTACTCAAATGTATTTATTACGCTTATGCAAATTCTCATTAATCTTAAAATTATGTTTATATTATTTAATAAATAAAATTCAATATATATATATATATAGTTTTGAGTGGTTTTTTTAATAAATTATAAAATAATTAACTTCTAATAAATTAATGAAAGTTAAAATAATAAACTATTGTCGAAAAATAACTTGTATCCCTTTGTCATCATTGTATAAATAAACAAGAAATACTATTTTCTTTATCATTGCAAAGATAATATTGCATTGTTAATGCCATAAAAGGCGAAAGCACATAAGAAATTAAAGATGAGTCTACCATTCAAGAAAACTAAAAAAAGCAATTCAAACTACAATAAACAAATCAAGTGAACCACGTATCAATCCAAAATTTATAATTCAACCCAATTCAAATCATTCAGTTCAACTCAATTCATCTATAAAATAAAATAGACTAGACATAGCTATGATAGTTTGGACCGTGAATCAAACTCATAACTAAAATTGATTCCATTTGACAATTTTCTTATTTGATAAAATATATATATTCAATAATACTTAAGATTTATATTTATTTTATTTAAGTTTTTATTTAAATTTTTATTCTAAATTGAAATTAGATTAATCGTTTATAATTGGAATCGAAATTGTGAAAAACCGGAATCATGAAAAATTATAATTCTGAAAAATCAAAATTGTAAACGCTTTAAAACTGGATTGAAACTATTAAAAAACTTAAACCATTTTGAACCGTTTTAAATCGGATCTATTTTGATTTGATTTGAACAATGAATCGAATCACCGATTCTGATCTATAACTACATCTATGGTGGATCGATTGGAACTATCACAAAAAATAAGCACCGTGAGACGCCAACGTTACTATCACCAATCAAACGCAACTCTCACCAAATTATAGCTGATCAATACCGAATAACAATAGTCTGAAAGGTGAGCAAAAAACTAGCAATGTTGACAACAACTAGCAATGTTGACAACAACTAGCAATGTTGACAACAACTAGCAATGTTGACAACAACTAGCAATGTTGACAACAACGACAAAGCATAAAATAGCCAGCATGCTATATCTAGACTCTCAAAAAAGAAGACAGACCAGACACTACAAAATCTCTCAAATTAAAGAAATTCTCTTATAAGATAACTAATAAATTTTTTAACATAAAAATTAAAAAAAATATATTTTATAAAATATACAAGAAATTCTCTCTAATTAAAGAAATTCTCCTCTAAGATTTTGTTTACTTATTGTCCTTCTCTCTAAGGACTAGAGGCTCAGTTGAGTAAATCATCTCCCCTGCCCCTATTCTACTTCCCTCCCTCAGTCTTACTTTTTAAACCCACATGACAACCATCTCCGTCAATCATTATATGAAGAGACTGAACCTCCTAATTCCAAAAAACAGTTGAAAAATATATAAAAGAACCAGTTATAACAAAAAGACTGGTAGAAGTCAAAGGGATCTTTCAAATTTGCCACACTATTGAGGATCTATAATCCCTGCTGCACAGGCCTCTCTATATATGAATTTTGAAGCCTTCACCTTGATGGATATCTCTTTTCAAACATTTATTCATACTTCAAATGTGATGCAAAATACATGCTTAATTCTCAATTTTACGTGCAACAAGGCTGTGTTCTCTCAAAGTAAACTGGCTGAAAAAGTTATTTAAAATAACTAGAAAACAAGATTTTGCTTATAAATGTGCCCATTTTCCAAAATTTTAGCTAGGATTTGACGAATAACTTTAGATTGTTTTCTACTATTTTCCTTTATAACAAAAGTCATGTTTTTCAACTATTTTCAACAGGTAAACATGTTTTCTATCCATCATCACATGACATGAAGATTTAACCCTACAATAGAAATAGAAAAGCTAATAGATAGTTGAATTTTAAGCAGAGACAATTTACTAGAAGCTCTAAATGGATTTATAAGTCAATTAAAGTAAAGTGAGTTTGTAAATCTTACTTGTCCCTTGAGGATAGAAGTTAGCTTTAACTTTTGTCTCAGCAACAGTAACTTGATCCTTTTAAGAATGACAGAGTGCTGTAGTTCTGAGATGGTCACCCATACATTCCACAAAATTTTCTGGAATAAAGAACAATACCAAAACTGTAAGAATACTCAATTGTGTCCATCATATTTATTCTCTACAGTTTGCCAACAAACAAAAGTCATACAGTACTGCAGGTGCAGAAACCAGTACAAATAATATATCAAATTAAAAACTATGTCTTCATATAATAAACACAAGCAAGAACAAGAAACGGATCACAAAACCAAAAGATGAGTATTTAGACAAAAGAGAGAATTGCTGTTGAAAATCAATCAGGTGCACATGACCTCACCTACTCTGAATGCTTAAAAGCTTGCTTGGAACATATATATATATATATATATATATATATATATATACAAGTATGTATGTGTATATGTATATATGTATGCATGCATAAACTCAAATGAGCAAATTTTACAGAAGAAACTTTCTTATTTGGATAAAAGTTCATTTTTCTCCATGTGCTCTTCCAGGAATAACTTTTCGAAATACTGAAAATAACATTTCATGTCTAAATAATGGAATATATACAAGTAAACGTAGGGACTTGTTCTGAGAAACAACTATGAGAAAAAGTTATCCACTGCAAAGTATTATTTTCTTCAAAACCAAACCAACTTTTAAAAACAAGTCTGAACATGCACTAAGCGTGTAGATTTCATTTTGTTGAACCTCAAACAAGCTAAAGTAACTATCGTTTGTCATATTGATCTACCTTAGTTTTACATGGCCTTTAATTTGACCCGACTAAAATAAATGCAGCACTTTATTGTTTAAATTATGCTCACTAACCTTAGATCACCCTACAAAAAATTATTAACTCTTTCATTTGAATTTCTAAGGGAATAACAAATGAAAAAGCCAAATGTGCCTAGTACAGACATAACCAAGTGACTCTTAGTAGGCCTGCTGCAAATGAACTAAGCCATTTGTCATTTTCGAGGTAGAGCTTCGCTTCATTAAGCTTGTTCATACCCATAATTACTAGATTCTCTCACCCCCTGGAAACCGTGACCCACATACTGCATCTTGAAACGCAATACTCTTCTGTCCCAAATTGCTAGGGACACCATCCAGTTTGCCAAAATTATAAGTTCCACAAGAAATGAAAATATGGAAGGAAGGAAGAAGAAAGATCAATAAATATTAAAGTGTGCAATAGCAGCATGCAGGCACAAGAAGAAGAAGAGGAGGAGAGGAAAAAGGCTATAGCAAAAGAATAATAAACAGAAGAGAATACATTTTGAAACATTTTAAGCAAGATAGTAGATTTACATGTTAGTGGAATAGGTTGACGTGGGAGTGTAATTGGCTATTTTATTAGTTAAAATTTAAATTTTTTTAGAAAATATAAATATTATCAACTATTAATCATATATTTAATTATTTAAACATTATATTATATTGAGTAAATATAATTTACATTACCAAATTAAATTGGCATACTAACTAAACATACCACTAGTACCAATCAAGTTTTCCCCCTACTTATCCTATATTTCATTAATTAGCATACCATGTACCTGTACCAGGACTCAAGAGTACCATGGTCTAGGTAACTATGTTCATAACTGTTCACTGAGATTAATGATGCAAACTCAAGCTTACTTTTAAGGTTCGGTTTGTTTTCTTTCCATTTTAGGTGATGGGAAGACACATTGCCTTGAGTATATATTTCACTTTTGACTATATCTAGAGCTTAAACTCTATTCTTAGGCAGTATAGTTAAATCTTGAGCCTTAGAAATCTTTACCATCCAAAAAAAAAAAATCATAGAAACTGTGTAAAATCTTTCCTAAAATTATAGCATTGATGTTGCTCCAGTTAAATGCAGTTCTTTGTTTGTCATTTCCAGAAACTGATATTAGAAGCTACAAGTCCCAAGAAATTTACATTATGCCAAGGATGTTACTATTGACATTGTAGTGTCTAGAATAGATTGTTTGGAGGAAGATTGATGGGTTTATAAATAGCTAGCAAAAATTACTAAATAAGAGAAAAATATGTTCAAAAGTTATTCGGTTAAGTTTGAGCCGGAATGCTATGGATATAGTTACTCTAGATGAGAACCCAAAATCAATGGACTGAAAACAGTGAAAAGTGTGTATACCATACCTCTGCATTTAGTCTATGCAACATGAAGGAAGCATCTGCCCTTGCATTTACAAACCGCCATTGCAAGTAACGGTTGTACAGAAGCCTCAACATATGTGCATCAACAATTCGATCCTCCCCCATCTTCCCTCTCCTTAAATCAACTGAGAAACTAAGAATTGAAGGTGTACTACCAGGATAACTACTCATGGGTCTCACCCTTGAAGGACTAGAAATCCCTCGTGATGGAGACGAAGCCATAGGTGTCCAAAGCTTAGTAGGCGAGGCAGGCCTCGTGGCTACAACCTGCAAATACAATTTGGGTTGTCAAGCTTTCATGGCTACAACCTGCAAAACCAAGAAATTTTGATGAAACCTCAAGAAATTGGGCAAGAAATGGACAACCCAGAATCGGATTCTGATGGATTATTCTGCATTTTCCCTGGAAATGTTCAAGTGCACTATGGTTCACAGAGAGAGAGAGAGTTGGTAGCGATGAGTGAGAATTGGGAGTAGATTAGGGGAAGTGTGTGTATTGGGGATTTTTGGTTTTGATGAAACTTTGGAGAGAGATTTGTAATAAATTAGATAGAATTTAAATTAATAAGTATTTATAATTTTAGTTCTGATTAAATTTTCAATTACAGGTAGAGTATGGTTTTCATTCTGGTTTATGGTCTTCTCTTCTCTTCCTCTTCTGATAGATTAACACATTTTTTCTATTTATTTAATGGTATTCTTGATTTTGATAGATTATGATAGTATGATGCTATTTTTTAAATTAATTAGTAAAATAAATAGTAGGTTAATAGTCATTCCATTAGTTTTTCTTTAAAAAAAATAATAAATGAGGTCTACATTATTATAGTTATTAGACTATTGTTTATATTAATAAGTTATTTATTGTTTTTAAAATATTTAAATTAAGAAATAAAAACCATTATTTTATCAAATATATATTCGTTTAAAAATATATCTATTATATCTAGTAATGGCATAATGTATTATAAATATAATTGAAAAAAAGCTAATTAACTTAAAAAATCTCACATTTTGTCTTTATTTTTATTTTTATTTTTATTTTATTTTATTTTTTTAATTTTAATTTAATTGACTCAATCTTTATATTTTGATGCAATTTTAGTAAATTTTTAAATTTAATAATTTATGTTGTAATTTAATAGTTTAGCTGAATTTTAGTATAATTTTAATAAATTTTTAAATAATGATAATTTATATAATAATTTAATAATTTAACTTACATACTACGGGTATTGTTATTATTATTTTAAATTAATTGAAAAAATTTAATGTTTATATCAAATTGAACGTTTATATTTAGATAATTTTTAGTTAATTTTTAAAATTAAAATTGAAAATAAATATCTAATCGTGAAATAAGTTGTTCACGGTTTTATAGTAATAAATTTTATTTTATAGTAATAATTATAAATATTTTATAATAGATATATTATTTAATAAAAATTGATAATATATATAAAATAATTAAAAATAATGTATTTATTGTAAAATTTTTATAATTATTGATACAAAATAAAGAGTAATTTGCGATATGTATTTAACGGTTAAATTATTATTATTTTTAAAATTAAATAGTTAAATATGAGTTAATATTATTTTTATATATAAAATTAATTTATATTTAAAAAATAATAAAATATTATATTTAATAATTTGACATTTTTATCTGAACTATTATATTTTTATTTTTAAAAATTAATTAAAATTATATCTAAATATAAATATTGCATCAATTAATCTAAAATTTAAATATTTAAATTAAAATACAATATAATGTAAATATTGTTTTTTTTATTTATTTCGTCATTAGTTCATATATATAAAAAAGAGAGATTTACTATTTAATCATGAGTATTACTATTATTAATAAATCAATTGCTATATTTGATTTTTTATTATATTTTTAATGATATAAATAAACAAAATGACTATTTTATTGATAGAGAAAAAAATAATTTTTTAATAAATTTCACAGAACTGAAAGACTGACTTGTTAATAATGATAATATTCAGTGACTAAATAATAAATTTCTCATAAAATAATAATAATAATAATAATAATAATAATTGATGACCGCTGGATTTCCCTACCCCCAATCCTGGGCCCAGATTACGGCCATGGCCCATGATTGGAAGGCCCGCATGCTCTCTCAAATAAAACAGGTCCGGATCATCAGACCCCTGAGGCCGGACTCCACCAGATTCTTCCTAATCGAGATCGGCCCAGCCCGTATAACCTCCTCGCGGATTCCTTCTCCTCCTGGGTTCAGCGTCCAGCCCAGCTCTCGGCCCAACCCAGAATCCAGAACGAGACTCGTCATACAGCCTGGCAGATCCGCTCGAGCGTACGCACGGGGGAGAATCAGAGGCAGTTACGCATGGAGCAGGCGCCTGATATCCTCGTACGCCCATATCTGTATGGCAGAGACGCGTGGCCCAATCAGAGGAGAGCCATTGTACGTCACCAGCAAGCAGAAAGAAAGGATAAAAGGGATACCCCTCTAGAGAGATAGACCAAGCTTTATTCTTTAATACCAAAACCCTTGTAAAACCCTATTGGATCTCAGATCATCAATTGGCGCCGTCTGTGGGAAACAACGGAGATCTTTTCATCACCGGAGTTTTCACTCTTAACAAAACCCACTGAGATCCACAATGGCTAATCACCAAGAAAGTAACCTTAACGTCCCAAATGATTTAAGCTCTGCCTAAGAGGGGCAACAATTCTCATTTTCTAGTCCTACGACATTAAACAACCAAACACCTATTCCTCTTAATCCCTCGCCAAGTTTGGCAGGGAATACTCCCGCTGTTACCTTGTCTAACCAAGATCTTCAAAACATGGCTTTCTAGTTACAGAATACCGCCCACTGGTTGGGGCAGATAATGCAACAGAGAGGCCTCAACACCCCAGTAAATACACTTCCGGTTGTAGAGGAACCTCAGACCAATGACCCCCGACCTGCACCTGACCGTCTTCAAGCCAGCAGCCGCGATACTGAAGAAAGAGGAAGAAAAGCCGGCGAAGAGGAAGGACTGGAGGCCCGAATCCATGCGAGGAGGGTGAGAGAGATGATAGAAAATGAGGAGGTGGATAACTATTCCGCCGAAATAACCGGGTGGACGGGAACTGAAGCAGAGGAGGAGGAATACCACCTGGAGAAAAAACCCAACCCAGAAGACGAGAAGGTGGACCAAAAGTTGAGGAAATTGAGAGAATAGCTCCTAGCCGAGCTAGGTAAGAAAGATCAAAGCCAAACCTCTTTGCCTACTTCTTCCCCTTTCTCAAAGTGGGTGCAGCAAGAGACTGTCCCTAAGAAGTTTATGATGCCATCAATGGCGGCTTATGATGGGACTGGTAACCCGAGGGAGCACGTCATGAACTATAAGACCTTCATGGAGTTGCAAACTCTGTCAGATGCATTAATGTGTAAAGTATTTCCAACGACGCTCTCGGGACCAGCGCGGGCGTGGTTCAACAGCCTTGAGACCGGAAGTATCAGAAGTTTCGGAGACCTAGCCATTCGCTTCATCAGTCGATTCATAGCCGGGGTGCCAGCAGAGAGGAAGACGAGCTATTTGGAAACAGTAAGACAGAGAGAGGGTGAATCGCTCAGAGAGTATGTCGCTCGTTTCAATACGGAGGCCCTGCAGATTCCCGATCTCGATGAAGGAAGGGCGGTAGAGGCAATGTAAAAGGGAACGACCTCTGCCGAGTTCTTCGGTTCCTTAAGCAGGAAGCCTCCGACCTCCCTGGCCGAGCTGATGCAGAGAGCGGAGAAGTATATAAGGCAGGATGACGCCTTAGTAACAAGCCGATTTGCCAAAAGGATGACAGGAAAAGAAAAAGCCTCAGAAGAAAGGAGGCCGGAGAAACATGAAAAGAAACACGGCAAGAGGCCCGAGCCGTACAAGCAGGCCTGGGAGCGAAGGGATCAAAGGCCTCCCCCTCCACGGGTCCTTGAGCCAAGATTGCCTCCCCCTTGGGTCCCTGAGAAGCCGACTCCACTAAATGCGTCCAGAGCCGAGGTGCTCATGGCTGTCCAGGATAAGGAGTTTCTCCAGTGGCCCAAACCTATGAAGTCGGAAGCAGACCAACGGAATCCTGACAAGTATTGTCAATATCATCAGACGCATGGCCACGATACCAACAACTGCTTCCAGTTGATAGCAGAGATCGAGAGGTTGATAAAGAGGGGGCACCTAAAGAACTTTGTGAAGAAATCAGAGGGACAAAGGCCTCAATCCAGTCCTGCGGTTCAGATGCCGAGGAGAACAGGAACTGGACCAGTGAACGATGGATCCAGTGGGACCATCAACATGATTGTTGGAGGAACGGGAGGTCGGATGGGCCGCCGGGGGAAGAAGAGAAATCGGGAGGGAGAGAGCAGCAGTACTGAGGTCATGCAAATCGTTGACCACTCTCCCATGACCATCACCTTCTCTTCAGAAGATGCTCAGGGTATTCAGATGCCCTATGATGACGCGCTTGTCATTGAAGCCGTCATTCATAATTATCGGGTAAAGAAGATCTTAGTGGATGACGGGAGTAAAGTCAACTTGCTGCCATACCGGGTTTTTCAGCAGATGGGAATTCCGGAAGAACAGTTGGTCCGAGACCAGGCACCAATCAAGGGAATCGGAGGAGTACCAGTGCTCGTAGAAGGGAAGGTGAAGCTGGCTCTCACCTTAGGTGAAGCACCCAGGACTCGCACTCACCACGAGGTATTCTTAGTGGTCAAACTTCCGTTGAGCTATAATGTGATCCTGGGGAGGCCTGCGCTGTTCAACTTCGAAGCTGTCACCAGTATCAGGTATTTGGCGCTTAAATTTCCAACGGAAGAAGGGGTGGGAATAGTCCGGGGCAGCCAGGAAGAGGCAAGAGCAGTATACTTAGCCACAGTAGCAGAACCGAGCTCCACTGGAAAAACTCTTGACTCGAAAGTTCTAGAGGTTCGGGATGAGAAAACAGAAGCCAGGACAGAACCGGTGGGGGAGCTGGAGATCTTCCCTTTATCAGAAGCAGAGGCAAAAAAAGTTTTCAGTCTCAACGCTGGCCTCACTGAAGAACAAAAAGCTGAAGTCATGGCCCTGATCCGAGGTCATGCATCTAGTTTCGCATGGAAGCCCTCCGACATGCCTGGAATTGACCCTAAGGTCATGACCCACAAACTGAATGTACTCCCCGAAGCCAAGCCAGTAAAACAGAAGAAGAGAGTAGTGGGAAGAGAGAAGCAGCAGGCCACCAGGGAAGAGGTGCAGAAACTCGAGGAGGCAGGCTTTATTAGGGAAGTTATGTACCCACAGTGGTTAGCAAATCCTGTATTAGTCAAAAAAGCCAATGGCAAATATAGGATGTGCATAGATTTTACTGACCTAAATAAGGCCTGCCCTAAAGATTGTTATCCACTTCCTGATATTAATAAAATGGTCGACTCTACGGCCGGTTTCGATTATATGTCTTCTTTGGATGCTATGTCTGGTTATCATCAAATCCCAATGGAAAGGTCGGATGAGGAAAAGACCTCGTTTATAACTGAAGATGGGACTTATTGCTACAGAGCTATGCCATTCGGATTGAGGAATGCCGGGGCAACGTACCAAAGGTTGATGAATAAAATCTTCAAAAATCAGTTTGGCAGGAATGTAGAAGTTTATGTAGATGATATGGTGGTTAAAAGCCCAAATTTCCAGCAGCACATAGCAGACTTGAGGGAGGTATTCGGGGTATTAAACTAGTACAGAATGAAGTTGAACCCAGCAAAATGTGCTTTCTTTATTAGAGGAGGAAAATTCTTGGGATTCATGGTGAGCGGAAAAGGCATCGAGCCTAACCCGGAGAAGGTAGAAGCCATATTGAAAATGCCAGAGCATACCTGTGTAAGGGACGTCGAAAGACTAACCGGAAGAGTAGTAGCACTTAACCGATTCATGTCAAGGTCAGCAGAAAAATGCTTACCATTTTTCAAAAAATTGAGGAAGGTGCCAAACTTTGAATGGACAGAAGACTGCCAAAAAGCCTTCGCAGAGCTTAAGGGATATCTCAGCTCGCCCCACGTGCTCAGTAGTCCCATGAAAGGGGAAGAACTCCTGATATATTTAGCAGCCTCAGAACAAGCAGTCAGCGCAGTGTTAGTACAGGTAGAAGAAGGGGAGCAGAAACCCATTTTTTACATCAGCAAGGTACTCAGAGATACCGAGGTCAGATATTCGAACATCGAAAAAATGGCTTACGCCCTATTGCTAGCATTCCGGAAATTCAAAGTTTACTTGGAAGGCCACCAAGGAGTTGTGATGACAGACCAACCCTTAAAGAAGATTCTACGCAGGCCGGAAACTTCAGGTCGGATGTTGGCTTGGTCCGTAGAGATCAGCCCTTACTGTCTAGAATATCGACCCAGGACAGCTATAAAATCTCAAGCTTTGGCTGACTTCATAGCAGAGTGCTCATTTCGGATAATGGCAGACAGTTTGATTGCAGCACCTTCAGAGCTTTCACAACGAACATGGGTATCTGGTATAAATTCTCCTCTGTGGCTCATCCTCAAACTAACGGCCAAACAGAGGTCACCAACAGAGCCATCCTATAAGGATTAAAAAAGCGACTAGATGGGGCAAAGACAAATTGGGCAGAAGAACTCAACAGCATCCTGTGGGCACTCCGAACCACTCCTAGAGCACCCACTAAAGAAACGCCCTTTGCACTTGCCTATGGTATAGAGGCCGTAGTCCCAGTTGAATTGCAGATTCCTACTCATCGAGTCCAATTTGCTAGCGAGAGCACTAACGATGACAAGCTAAGAAGCAACCTGGATGCCCTTGAGGAAATCAGGGAAGAAGCTCACATCCGAACTGCCGCCTATCAACAACGGGCAGCACGATACTACAACCAAAAGGTCAGAGAAAGAAGCTTTAAAGTGGGAGACCTGGCTTTAAGAAACCTGGAAGCCACAGGAAAAAGGGCGGCAGCTGGTAAGCTAGCACCGACCTGGGAGGGTCCGTTCAAAGTAACAAAAGTGGTCCGGCCAGGAGTATACCGGATTGAAGATATGCAAGGGAACCATGAGCCACACGCTTGGAATATTCAACACCTAAAGAGGTATTTCCCCTGATATAGTTGTAAAGAAAAACATTGTATTCTGATGAATATGAAGGAAACAAGTTATTTACACAATAAGATTATCTTTATTATCATAAATAATATTCCTCCATGAAAAAGAAAGGTAGGTGTACAGGATCCCCTAGATTTCCTGACACCGCAAACCAAATTGAGAGCACAAACAGCTGGCGGGGCCCCGAGGTCACCCCGGAACAAAAATGACCAGGATCCCGTAAGATCTCCTGGAACAAAAATAACCGGCGAGGCCCCGAGGTCGTCCCGGAAATACAAAGAAGACCGAGATCCCCTAAGAACTCCCGGGAAGACAAAGCAAAAAACAACCGGCGAGGCCCCGAGGTCGTCCCGAAAATACAAAGAAGACCGGGATCCCCTAAGAACTCCCGGGAAAACAAAGCAAAAAACAACCAGCGAGGCCCCGAGGTCGTCCCGGAAATACAAAGAAGACCGGGATCCCCTAAGAACTCCCGTGAAAATAAAGCAAAAAACAACCGGCGAGGCCCCAAGGTCGTCCCAGAAATACAAAAATGACCAGGATCCCGTAAGATCTCCTGGAACAAAAACAACCGGCGAGACCCCGAGGTCATCCCGGAAACACAAAAATGACCAGGATCCCGTAAGATCTCCTGGAACAAAAACAACCGGCGAGGCCCCGAGGTCATCCCGGAAACACAAAAATGACCAGGATCCCGTAAGATCTCCTGGAACAAAAACAACCGGCGAGGCCCCGAGGTCGTCCCGGAAATACAAAGAAGACCGGGATCCCCTAAGAACTCCCGGGAAAACAAAGCAAAAAATAGCCGGCGAGGCCCCGAGGTCGTCCCGGAAATACAAAAATGACCAGGATCCCATAAGATCTCCTGGAACAAAAATAGCCGGCGAGGCCCCGAGGTCATCCCGAAAATACAAAGAAGACCGGGATCTCCTAAGAACTCCCGGGAAAACAAAGCAAAAAACAGCCGGTGAGGCCCCGAGGTCATCCCGGAAATACAAAGAAGACCGGGATCCCCTAAGAACTCCCGGAAAAACAAAGCAAAAAACAGCCGGCGAGGCCCCGAGGTCGTCCCGGAAACACAAAGAAGACCGGGATCCCCTAAGAACTCCCGGGAAAACAAAGTAAAAAACAGCTGGAGAAGGCTTTAAGACCATCTTTAAGCAAAAATTCCCCATATCATATGCAGGGACAATGCATAAAAATACAGTTCCGACCTCACAAAAAGATGCGTCCAAAGGCATCAAAGAAAGGCCAAACTCCGATCTCCCAAAGGAGCTCGGAGCACTATGGCCAAAAGGTACTGAACTTAAAAAGTGATCACTGACGCTAAGCTCAGCTCACAAAGAAGTCTAGACAGCAAATAGCCCGAAAGATACCCAGGGATATACGAAGCATCACAAGCCATAGGCGTAAAAGCCGAAGTGAAGAGTAAAGAGCCGAGCTCTCTGCTCGGATATATATATAAAAAAAAAAATTCCATATGAAGTTGAAGGACCGCGCTCATAACTTGAGTCCGTCAAATAGACATCCGAGCTCATAACCAGGGAGCAGGAAAAAATTATTTACCCCTCAACACTCATGTAATGAAAGGTTGAGGAGGTCAAGGGGGCAATTTGGGAAGAAAGGACCTCAGCTTCATTCCCTGACAAGATAGAACTAAAAGCAAAAAGGCAGCCCTGCTAATCACCATTAGAAGGTATGTGATCTGACTTATAAGTTCACAGTTAGCTAAGAATCGAGCTCATGACTAAAGGCTAATCTAGTTCAGAAAAAGCTTATGAATAAAAATATACAATGTCAGCATTACAGTTACGAGAAGGAGAGAGAAATTATAAAGCGAAAAATAGTTCAAGTAAAAAGAAATTAAAATTTCATTAAGAATACAGGGCTGTTACAATCTACTTATCGGACGAGGTTGAAGGAAAGATAGTCCTTAAAGGACTTACATTTGTAAGAACATCCTCGCCTACATTATGTTTATTTACAACTATATCTGAAGGAAGCCCGGCATCCTTTGGGTCAGATGTCTTAATATCAACAACAGGGGCAACCTCCAACCCTGGATTGAGGTCCTCCCCTTCAGATTCGGGGTCGCCTCCTTCAGACTCAAGGGCTCCCATGTCCTCCCCATCCGGCTCGGATTCTTCTTCAGAAGATACAGCTGACGGGCCTCCAACACGACAGTCCCCTCTAGGCATAGGGAAATCATCTTCTCCATACAACACCGGCTCACCATCAGAGTCCACTTCGGCCATACGAAGCTTTGCCAGAGGAGTATCAGGAGTGTGTCTAGCCTCTCTTATACCGCGATTATAACCAGTTACATACATGCGGAAGGCTTTATGAAGAATAGCAGCCTTCATGTCCGCAGAGGCTTTATATTCGTTAAGATGTGTTTCACAGGCCTCAGCTATAAATGCCTTCAACTCAGGAGAATCCTTGTAGTCCTGAAGGTGAGCTTCACAGGCCTGCTCAATCTTTCTTTTCAGCTCCTCCGACTCCTGATATTCTGCTAGACACCTCTTGCGTTCTAGCAGGACCTTGCCTTCAGCATGTTTCACCACCTCGAGCAGGGCTGAACATTTACGTTCCAAGGTCCTGACTTCATGGTTAAGCTGTTGATGGTGAAGTTGGGACTCCTCCGCCGATGAAGCCAGGACTCTGATACGTTCAGAGCTCGTGCTCAGCTCCCGCTCAAGGACTTCCACCCGAGCTAAGGCTCTCTCCTTCTGAGCATTCACCTCATTCAGGCGAACTCGAAGTCCTTCAGAATCAGCCTTTAAGGCTTCATATTGGCACTGGACTTCATTCCTCTGACTTACAGCCTCATCCCTTTCCTGAAGAGCCGCTGTCATAGAAGACAGCTGCTTTGAAACTTCCACACAACGAACTTCCACCTCAGCTGCCCTCTCATCAGACTCCTGGAGAACCCTGCGAGTACGAGACAACTCTGCTTCCAGGGATTTGGTGTGCTCTGCTGCCTCAGCCGCTCTGCCTTCAGCTCTTTTAAGGGCCTCCAACGCAGAGTGCAACTCCACCTGGAGGGACTGAGAATGTTCCCGGGCAGCTAGAAGATTGCCTCTGGCGTCATTGGTGGCAGAGATATTCTCCTCCAGGCGCGCCTCTTCAATCCGGTGATCCACGGACTCCCGGAGGGAGTGGTCGCGCGCGTCCACCTCCATAAAAAGACCCGTCACCTAGTAGGGGAGGACAACCGTCAAAAGAAAGAAATAAAGAAGACCAAAAGAGAGAGAAATATAATTTACCATCAAAAGCATCTCCCTGATTGTATTCCCGAGCTCTTCACGAGATCGGGATCGGAAGGATGTTTGCTCCTTGGTAAAACTGGCTAAAAAACCAATAAGGGCAAGCAGGCGTGGATCCGAGGCTTCTGTAGCTCCGCCAAACATCCGTTCTCTAAGCAGTTCGGCGACGGCATTGGCCCGAGATTGAGAGGTGATGTCCGCTATGATCGGAGTGTCGTGGTCGGTAGAAGACAATAGAGGTACAACAGGAACATTTTTTCCCTTCCCAATAGGAGGAAGGGCAGGAGAAGATCCTTTGGAAACCCTGGGCTTCTTCTGGGCAGGAGGAGGGGCAGGTGTTCCATGAGGCGCTGGACGCTTGTCCCCGGTTTTCCCTACGGAGTCTCCAGACTCAGACCTGACCCCCACAGGGGCAGGGGCATCTTTGGCAGGCGCCTCCAAAATGTCATCCTCCACAAGGACGATCTCTTTTCCCTTCCCAGGGACCTCCTCATCCTCGGTAATGGGGGACTTAAATTTTCCCCCTGACACCTCTTCAGAAGAACGAGCAAGACCCAACTGTGCCTGTTCAACGACCCCGGTCTGCTCCACAATGGCTAGAGAAACTTCCCTCACACCCTCTGAAGAACCTTGAGCAGACTTAGACTCTTCAATAGGCTTAATAGTCAAGGCCAACTTGCCACGACTAGAGGGCCGAGATGACTTAGAGCCTCGAGAGCTCAGCTTAGGATCTCGAGAGGAAGCCTTGGTAGGAGGTCGGCTAACTTTCTTGGAAGAAGCAACTTGAGCCACCTCTGCAGCGACCTCAGGCACAGAACGCCCAGCCCGAAGGGCATCAAAAATTGCATGCATATTATCCCGAGACAGGACTAAATTCTTCGGATGCCTGATCTCTTCCATTTCAACGACAGAAGCTGCAAAAACACGAAACTATAAAGGATTAGCGCATTTTATAATATCATTTACAACAAAGAAACAGTCATTGGACGAGGCACTATACCCGTGTCCCGGATATCCCTAAGATTAGACACGAACATACACTTCTCGACATCATACTTCTTTTCAACAGAAGTCAGTCGAAGCAATCCCACCTGCTCAATAAGGCTCAACCGGGGCATGTCATTGCAGCCCGGAGGAGCATCCTCCCAACTTAGATCCACTTCCCATGATAAGGCGGATTCTAATTTCAGCTCCGCCACAAGGAAATTCTCAACCCATCCCTTTATGGAATCCTTGTAGCCCGTGAAAAGAGACAACCCACTACGGGGGGAAAAATAATAGAAATTCTGAACCGCCCTAACGAGACGGAAGAAAGTGACGAACAGACAGGCCGTGGGTGTGAAACCCCAGCTTCGGCAGATGGATTCGAAACAACTCATGAACAGAATAGAATTTGGGGATAACATCCAGGGGGTTACTCCGAAGTATCGAAAAACCTCGACAAAAAAAGGAGTAAAAGGGAAAGGTAGACCGAAATCCCTCTGTTTGAGAAAAAAGACTATACAACGCCCCCTCTGGGGATCCATCAAACCAGGGGGGGAGGGTTTGGAAGAACTATCCTTTCATTTTGGAAAGGAGCTCGAATAAGATAAAGCGGAGTATCTAGATACCTCCGAGAAATTTGTTTATTTATGGTAGAAGAAGTGATATGCGACCTAAGATTAGCGACATCCGGGAGCTTTGGACCCTCCATGGAAGAGCAAAGAAGCGTACCTGAAAACGCAATAGGATGGAAAAAACAGAAGAAGTTGCAGGAAAACAGAGAGCAGAAGAGAGCGAGTTTCTTCAGAAGACAGAGGGAATTCGAAGTGAAAGGCAATAATGAGATGAAACGTTGTTCTGAGCAGTTTTGTCTTGGAGCGGCGCGATCATTAATTGCTCTCGAAGTTTACCCTCTCAACGGTTAGATAATAACCGGCGAGAAGGTAAAGGGGCAAGGAGATGACCGCTGGGCTTCTCCACCCCTACAAAGGGCCAGGCCCACGACAATAGCCCATCAGCCGAAGGCCCACACGCTATTCGCATAAAACAAACTCAAGTTGTCAAAACTTTGAAACCGAGCTCCAATCGAATCTCTCCCTCAGGACGACTTGACACGCAAAAGGCACATCATCACCGCTCAGGCAGTAAAAACTAAGGAAAAAGAGTAAGTCATAGAAAGACCCAAGGAGACAAACAGGGGGAAGCATGATAAAGGTCAGACCAGCCTATCACCTAAGAAGGATCATCATTAAGCAAAGGCTAGGAGCCCAGAACGAAGCGATGAAGACGCCTCGGAATCTTACAAAGTTATGGGTCAGAAGCTCAACCCATTGATTAAAAGCAAAGCTCACAGGTCGGTTAGTCCAGCTCGGAAAAAGTAAAATCGAAAGCTAAGGGAACTTAGAGCTCGGATCATTGAACACAGACAGAGCTCACAGGTCGGATAGTCCAGCTCAGAAAATTGAAAGTTATGGGTCAGAAGCTCAACTCTTTGATTAAAAGCAGAGCTCGCGGGTCGGATTAGTCTCGCTTGGACAAAGTAAACCGAAAACAAGCTCGCAGGTCGGTCTGAACAGCTCGGAAAGAGTAAACTGAAAACTCAGACTGGCTAAATGGATTCCAGGTCGGATCAATTAAAAAGCAAGAAGGAAAAAACAATATCGTAGACTTCTCAAAGAAAACCACGAAGAAAAGTCTCAACATCTCATTCATAATAAAGAACAGTTCGGATATGAACGAAAAAATGAAAGTTTCATTACAGCACGTTACAAATACCCACATTACAGAACAAAAAGCTATCCTTAGAGGATTTACATGACCAGATACATCGTCTACGTTTACATCACTATCGCTTATCACACTATCCTAGTTTTCGATACAGAGGAACTCTTGAATACGGAAAACGAGCTCTGTAGGTCGGCCGAGCCCTGCTTCGTTATTATAGGGGAACTGAATAAGTTGATTCCCATAAGCATTTCTCACTGTTCCCCTATAGGTAAACATTCGGTTGCCCAAATGTGATGCACGGTACATACGAACAAGCTCAGATATTATGTGCTGTTCGTATGTCACGCATGAAAAATATAAGCCTTCGAGTTACGGCTTCAAGAAGATCGCAGAGCATATATTCGAAGGCATCGACGGAAACTTGACTGAGTGCAGCAGATCTCAGCCTCTCATAATACAGGTACTCCACACCAAAGGGGACAATAAATTGATCATTTTCGCCACCTCCATTTATATCAAAAGTAGACAATATGGACATCGGGGAAATTTCCTTCTCGAAGGAAGGTAAAGTCAAAACAGACCTCCCAACAGCCCATAGCCTCTTTGGAGCTCGAACAACAACCAGAGGAGGAGGCCAGCCAGACGATCTGGGTAAAACAGTTTCAACGACCTGCCAAATGACTCCACCCATCAACCGCCCTGCTAGGAGGACCTCAGAAGCAACCTTCAGACTCCCTCGAGGTAATATCAGATTGTCAAGAGGTTTGGACTGACCCATCTTTATCTCAGGTATTGCAAAAAGTTCCAAACAGAGACAAGTCAGGATAATCTTTTGTCAAGATAATGAAAGCAAGATTAAAGCAAACCCCTGGGGCAACAAAACAATGAAGCCCCAGGCTCACCTCAATCCGTTTGAAGAAGGCGTCAAATGGATCCTTTGCAGAAAAAACAGGAGAATCTCGCTGGAAGAAGGAAACAGACAGAGGGCGGGAAGGAAAGACTCCCTTTCTCCGATAAAGGGCCTAGAAGTGAAGAGAAGTTAACACTGATATATACTCAAAGTCTGAAGTCTTAGCGTAAAGTAACTCTAGACTCTAAGCCCACGATATCAGGATCTTTAAAAAGATTTTCATGGAAAAGGAAAAAAGAGGCATGTCCAGGCGATAATGACAGGAAAGTAAAGAAGAGCAGAGTATCTGAGGGGTAAGGAAAGGCCAGAAAGGGAAAGAGGCAGATAGGATTCAAGAAGTGAGAAATGACAAAAAGATGAAAGGGAGTTATGGAGGCATCTACATGCGAACAGGCGCGGTCATAATGGTTCTCGATATTCACCCCCTCGGCAGTCGGAGCAATAACTGCCAAGAAGGTGAAGGGGCAATTGATGACCGCTGGATTTCCCTATCCCCAATCCTGGGCCCAGATTACGGCTATGGCCCATGATTGGAAGGCCCGCATGCTCTCTCAAGTAAAACAGGTCCGGATCATCAGACCCCTGAGGCCGGACTCCACCAGATTCTTCCTAATCGAGATCGGCCCAGCCCGTATAACCTCATCGCGGATTCCTTCTCCTCTTGGGTTCAGCGTCCAGCCCAGCTCTCGGCCCAGCCCAGAATCCAGAACGAGACTCGTCATACAGCCTGGCAGATCCGCTCGAGCGTACGCACGGGGGAGAATCAGAGGCAGTTACGCATGGAGCAGGCGCCTGATATCCTCGTACGCCCATATCTGTATGGCAGAGACGCGTGGCCCAATCAAAGGAGAGCCATTGTACGTCACCAGCAAGTAGAAAGAAAGGATAAAAGGGATACCCCTCTAGAGAGATAGACCAAGCTTTATTCTTCAATACCAAAACCCTTGTAAAACCCTATTGGATCTCAGATCATCAATAATAATAATAATAATAATAATAATAATAATAATAATAATAATAATAATAATAATAATAATAATAATAATACACATGATATGCCAACTATACTATCAAATTAATACATAAGCTATTCAATTTAAAAATTTACAGATTTACTAAAATTATATCAAAATATAAAGGTTGAAACAATTAAAAACTAAAAATTTATATTAAAATGTAAATACGCCTAAATATTAGGCCTTTTAAAATCGATTGACAAAAAAAATGTTTATGTCATTTTTATATTTTAATTTAAAATTTTAAATAAATTTTAAATTTTAAATAAATTAACTCAATATTTATATATAATTTTAAATTAATTTTTAAAAATAAATAATTCAATTATTAAGTACATCGATTTTATTTTATAGTAATAATTCTTTAAATATTCATATCTTATTAATAGATTTTGCAGTTAAAAAAAAATTAAATCAGCAATTAAAATTAAAAATATCAAAGATTAAATTTAAATCACTCCATCAAATTTACATTTTATGACAAAATATAGTATTCAACTACAAAAATTAATAATAATTTGAATTTAAATATATATTGCCTAGTTTATTAGAAATTAAAATTCTAATTTACACCCTAAAAACTAAAATAAAATTTCTTATCGTTAATTATCAGCTAATAATTTTTATTACCCTTTAATGAAAGTCGGTAATTGATGATGTATGGTCTCAAACTGTTCTGATATATTCTTTTCAATAATCTATTTAATATAAATTTTACTTTATATGAAGATAAAAACAATATTATAAATTAAATATTTATGTTAATAAAATTTTTAATATATATGCTTGTAATTTTTTTTAAGTCTTACATGAATGAAGTATTTTGAAAATAAAAATATATCTTCGATTTTTATCGATAAATAATTAATAAATTTATTATTAATAATTTAAATAATTAATAAATATTTATTAATTTCATTATTAATATTTTAAATAATTAATAAATATTTAGTAATTTATTTTAATGATTAATTTTTTTGTAATAATTTGATCGATAAATTTTTTATATTTTTATTTTTTAACATTTACAATTAAATAATAATAATAATAAAATGAGTAAATTAAAAAAAAAAAGAAGAGACCCTTTATGTAAAGATTAAATATATTATTAAGCTACTTGATGACCGCTAGATTTCTCCACCCCAGTCAGGGACCAAGCCCTCAATCACGGCCCATCACTCGGAGGCCCACGCGACCCCAATACAAATAGGTCCAGCCCGTTCGAACCTTGATACAGGGTCCATATGGATTTCTCAACCAGGCCGACCCAGTTCCCATTGCCTCTCAGGCCGGTCCAGCCCTTACTGCTTCTCAGGCTGATCCTCCTTGGGCTCAGTATCTCCCGGTCCAGCCCAGAATCAGGAAGAAGGCCCCACCTTCAGCCTTGTGGACTCATTCACACGCGCACGAAGGGAATCAGGGGCCGTTACGCATGAGACAGGTACCGGATATCCTCGTACAATCGTATCAATATGGCAGAGATAGGTGGTCCAATAATAGCCAGGCCCCTATTTCTCTGGATCTCAGTTCATCAATTGGCGCCGTCTATGGGAACGAAGGAGATATTTTCATCACCGGAGTTCCACTCTTAACAAAACCCATTGAGATCCACGATGGCCAATCACAATGAAAGCAATCTTAACATCCCAAATGACCTGAGCTCTGCCCAAGAGAGGCAGCAGTTCTCATTTTCTAGTCCTACAACACTAAATAACCAAACACCTATTCCTCTCGATCCCTCGCCAAGCTTGGCAGGGAATGCTCCCACCGCCACCTTATCTAACCAGGACCTTCAAACCATGGCCCTCCAACTACAGAACACCGCCCACTGGTTGGGGCATATAATGCAACAAAGGGGCCTCAGCACCCCGATAAATACACTCCCAGTGGTAGAAGAACCCCAAACCAATGAGCCCCAACCTACCCTTGACTGCCTCCAAACCAGCAGCCGCAGTACCGGAGAAAAGGGGAGAAGAGCCGGGGAAGAGGAAGAGCCGGAGGCCCGAGTCCATGGAAGGAGGGTAAGGGAGATGATAGAGAATGATGAGGCTGACAACTATTCCGCCGAGATAACCAGGTGGACGAGAAGTGAAGTAGAGGAGGAGGAATACCACCTGGAGAAGAAACCCAGGCGGGAAGAAGAGGATGTAGACCAAAAGCTGCAAAAGTTGAGAGAGCGGCTCTTGGCTGAGCTGGGAAAGAAGGATCAGAGCCAAACCTTCCTGCCCACTTCTTCACCTTTCTCGAAGTGGGTGCAACAGGAGACTGTTCCTAAGAAATTTATGATGCCATCAATGGCGGCTTATGACGGAGTTGGAAACCCCCGAGAGCATGTCCTCAACTACAAGACTTTCATAGAGCTGCAGACTCTATCAGATGCCTTGATGTGCAAGGCATTCCCAATGACGCTCTCGGGGCTAGTACGGGCGTGGTTCAACAGCCTCGAGGTTGGGAGTATCAGTAGTTTTGGGGATCTGGCCACTCGCTTCATCAGCCAGTTTATTGCCGGAGTGTCCACAGATAGGAAGACGAGCTACCTGGAGACAATCAGGCAGAGAAGAGACGAATCGCTCAGGGAGTATGTCGCTCGTTTCAATACGGAGGCCCTGCAGATTCCCGAGCTCGATGAGGGAAGGGCGGTGGAAGCCATGCAAAAGGGGACGACCTCTGCTGAGTTCTTCGGCTCATTAAGCAGGAAGCCTCCGACCTCACTGGCCGAGTTGATGAAGAGGGCTGAGAAGTATATAAGGCAGGATGACGCTTTGGAGACAAGCAGGTTCGCCAAGGGAGCGACAAATAAGGGGAAAACACCGGAGGAGGGAAGGCTGGAGAGGCACGAGAAAAAGCATGGCAAGAGATCTGAATCGTACAGACAACCCTGGGAACGCAGAGACCAAAGACCTTCCCCTCGGGCCTCAGAACAAAGGTCACTCCCCCCGTGGGTCCCAGAAACACCGACTCCCCTCAACGTTTCTAGAGCCGAAGTGCTCCTGGCCGTCCAAGACAAGGAACTCTTTCAATGGCCCAGACCCCTGAGAACCGACCTGTGTGAGGGACGTCCAGAGACTGACAGGGAGAGTAGTGGCACTTAATCGATTCATGTCGAGGTCGACAGAAAAGTGTTTACCGTTCTTCAAGAAGTTGAGGAAAGTGCCAAACTTCGAATGGACAGAAGACTGTCGAGAAGCCTTCAAAGAACTCAAAAGCTACCTCAGCTCGCCTCACGTGCTTAGTAGTCCCATAGAAGGCGAGGAACTTCTGATATACCTGGCAGCCTCTGAACAAGCAGTCAGCGCCGTATTGGTAAGGGTGGAAGAAGGAGAGCAGAAGCCTATTTTCTATGTCAGCAAGGTGCTTAAAGATGCCGAGGTTAGATATTTGAATATTGAGAAGATAGCATACGCTCTACTACTGGCAGTCCGAAAGTTCAGGGTTTATCTGGAAAGCCACCAAGGAGTAGTAATGACAGATCAACCTTTGAAGAAGATTCTGCATAGACCGGAGACCTCAGGCCGGATGCTAGCGTGGTCCATTGAGATTAGTCCCTACTGCCTAGAGTATCGACCTTAAACAGCTATAAAATCTCATGCTCTTACCGACTTCATAGCAGAGTGCACATTCAGTGAGGAACAAGGAGAATCATCTTTAGAAGTATCGGGGAAGGAAAGAAAGGAAGAACTCTTCCAAAAGTTCAGCTGGAAATTATATGTAGATGGGGCTTCAGGCCCCGGAGGCAGCGGTGCTGGAATAATGCTTAAGGGGCCTGGAGAATTTAAAGTTTGCTACGCCCTACGCTTAGAATTTAAAGCCTCCAATAATATGGCGGAGTATGAAGCCCTAATAAACGGGATGCTGGTGGCAATGGAGGTAGGGGCAACCGACCTCGAAGTAAATAGCGACTCACAACTGGTGGTCAATTAGATAACTGGGGCATATCAGGCCAGAGATCCAACCATGCAGAGCTACCTGGAAAAAGTAAAAGCAATAGAGGCTGAACTCATAGATCGGGGAGTTACCATCAAATTTCAAAGAATACCACGGGAAGAAAATGAGGAAGCAGACCTGCTTAGTCGATTGTCCAAAGAAGAATTAGAATAGCTCCCCTATGAAGTGTACATACAACACGTCCATACGCCTGCTTTTAGTAAAACAAACATGGTACTGCAGGTGGAACAAAGCCCGACTTGGATGACCCCATACCTAGAATACCTGGAGAAGGGAAAGCTCCCCGAGGATAAAGACGAAGCTAGAAAGATAGCAACTCGTGCTGCCAACTACCAAACAGTAAGGGGGACCTTATACAGAAAAGGGAAATCCAGCCCGTGGCTCCGGTGTGTGAGCCCAGAAGAGGCTACAAAGGTGATGGAAGAGATACACAGGGGAATATGCGGAGCTCACGAAGGGGCAAGGACATTAGCCAATAAAATATTCAGGCAAGGGTACTACTGGCCCACTGTTAAAAGAGAAGCAGAAGAGTTTGTCCAAAGGTGCGACATATGCCAAAGATTTGCTAACGCCATCAAAGTCCCAGCCACTCCTCAAGCCAGCATATCCAGTCCATGGCCATTCTCGCAATGGGGAATAGACATCCTGGGACCCTTCCCCAAGACCACGGGGCAGAGGAAATTCGTGGTGATGGCTGTAGAATACTTCTCAAAATGGCCAGAGGCGGAAGCAATAGCCACGATCATAGCTCGCAAGATGATAGACTTCGTGTGGGGAAACATCATCTACAGGTTTGGCATACCAAGAGTGCTCATATCTGACAATGGCAGACAATTTGTGTAACGACCCGGAAACCGGACCGCTACCGGCGCTAGAATCCAGGTCGGCTTAAGGCCGCCGGAACCCGTAGCAAGCCAAACATACATCCTGTGAACCTGTTCAATCCCATACATGAACCAAAACATACATAAAAAAATTTAAACTTTTCTTTACCCAGCCTAGCCTGTGCATGCATAACCATAACATAAACCCCTCATTGGAGTTCTCAACATATACTCCAATGGGGTACATAACATATATCAGGCTTGGGTTACATAAACATCATAAAACATTTATCTCATGTATTTAAGGGATTACAACAGACTCTAGTCAAGCACACTATAAAACTTACATTACATTACATAACATACTTTTACATTATGAAATAACCATGTCCACAGCTATGCTATTACATAAACTTCTCTTACTCTTCTGACTCCTCTATCTACACGGTACCTGCAAGACTGGGGTTAGGGGAGAGGGGTGAGCTAAAAAGCCCAGTGAGCAAAAGTAAAAACATGATATTAATTCCTCCATTTTTAGGTATTTTATTCTTCATTTTATTATTAGCATTTGCTTTAATTCCACACTTTTTAGGTATATTATTATTCATTTTATTAATAACGTTAAATAACATAACTTTTACTTTACATGCTTTCATGAAATGCAACACATCACATTTAATCACATAAAGGATGGTATTGTCACCATTAGTCCTCACATCTCCAAGTGCCAGGGGCGTAGAATGGGCCTCGCTGGTCTTTCTCTTACATAACATACATAACATAACATTCCAAAGTGCCAGGGGCGTAGAATGGGCCTCGCTGGTCTTTCTCTTACATAGTGCCAGGGGCGTAGAATGGGCCTCACTGGTCTTCCATAACATATCATCATAACATAACATTAGAGGACTATGGATCACCCAATAACCATCCACATCAACATCAAATTATGCAATGCAACATATTCGTGAATTTCTAATGCAAACATCCTGAAACATCACATGGCATTAATGATGCATGAGTATGCTATCAGATTCATTCATTTGTTCATTTATTCATTACTTAAAAACTTAGGGAATAATCCCACTCACCTGGTGACCGAAGCTTTAACGACGGACTCTGAAAGACTATCTCACAACCGGGGGTCTCGGGTCCTCGGGTCCGAACCTACACAGGTGGACTCGAATGAGGCTCCAAACAACAAGAACATAACTCTAAACATACCCCCAAGAACCTCCTAAAAACACCTCAAAACATTCCTAGAAAACATGCAAGAAAAGGCTGGGAAGGGCACTTTCGGCGGCACCTTCGGCGGCCGAAAGTCCTTCCAGAGCCGAAAGTCAGGCAGGTTCGGCGGCACCTTCGGCGGCCGAAACTCCCAGACAGAGACGAAACTCATGCATGTTCGGCGGCACCTTCGGCGGCCGAAAGTCTCGGACAGAGCCGAAACTCAAACTTTCGGGGGCAGACTTCGGCAGCCTAAAGCTGCCTCCCAAGCTGGTTCGGCGGCCGAAAGTACCTTCGGCTGCCGAACCTGGTTTCTGCCAAAGGGCAGAAACTTGGTTCTTCATGCCCAAAACAACCCCCTACACAACCAATCATGCATAAACCTATTCTACAACAAGCATACTCAAGCATACAAGCTCCTAGGGGTCTCCAACAAGCTTAAACCCCAACTACAACACACAAGCAAGCCACATTGCACATAAACACACATTAAAACCATGGATTTCTCATAAAAACCCATCAAGCCTACTCATGCATTTCTACCCCAAAAACTTGCATAAAACTTACTTAAAACACATGTAGAACTAGAGATCGGCTCTTACCTCTTGAAGATCGAGAGAGAAACGATCCTAGCTCGAAGATGGGGAGATTCGAGTTCTTGAACCTCAAAGCTCCAAAACTTGCTTAAACTTTAAAACTCTTCAAAAACAAGATATAACTTGTTAAGATCCAAAGGATTTGAGGGAAAACACTTAAAATGACCATAGGAGGGCTAAAGCTCACCGTCGGCCGAAATGGGAGAGAAAACCTCGCCTGTTTCGGTCACGGGGTCTCTTATAGGGCTGGTTCTGCCACCTTTCGGCGGCCTAACGTGCCCCCACATCTCATGCATGTTCGGCGGCCGAACATGAGGTTCGGCGGCCGAACCTTGAGTCTTTCAAACAAGGCTTTCGGAGGCCTAAAGCGCTCCCAAAACCCCACCATGTTCGGCGGCCGAACCTCACTTTCGGCGGCCGAACCTGGCAAAGCCTCCTTTGGTCTTTTTCATTAAAACTCAATTTCCTTTTTGCTTAAAAACATGAAATACATTAAAAACATTTCATAAAACATGGTTTTACCCCTTCTAGAGGTTTCCGACATCCGAGATTCCACCGGACGGTAGGAATTCCGATACCGGAGTCTAGCCGGGTATTACATTCTCCCCCCCTTAAGAACATTCGTCCCCGAATGTTCACCAAACAACACATAACATGGCAAACATATAACATACATATTAAGCACATCAACACATAGGGATCTAACCTTAAAAGAGCTGAGGGTACTGCTGGAGCATAGACTCCCGTGTCTCCCAAGTGCACTCTTCCAAGTTGTGGTGGTTCCACAGGACTTTCACCATCGGGATTTCCTTATTTCTTAACTTTCTGATCTGCGTGTCTATGATCCGTACTGGCTGTTCAACATAGGTGAGATCCTCTTGGACCTCCACATCAGGCTTACTAAGAACCTTGCTCGGATCTGACACAAACTTCCTCAACATTGAAACATGGAAAACCGGATGGATTCTTGCCATTGAAGCAGGTAAATCTAGCCTGTACGACACATTCCCAATCTTTTGCAAGATTTCAAAGGGTCCGATGTATCGTGGGGCTAGTTTACCTTTCTTCCCGAAGCGAACCACTCCCTTCATTGGAGACACCCTAAGCAATACCAGATCCCCCTCCTGAAACTCTAACTGTCTTCTGCGGATGTCTGCATAACTCCTCTGTCTGCTTGCAGCAGTCTTGATTCTTTCTCTGATTATGGGTACCACCCTGCTGGTAATCTCTACTAGCTCAGGCCCTGCCAAGGCCTTCTCTCCAACTTCCTCCCAGCAAACAGGTGATCTGCACTTCCTCCCGTACAAAGCTTCATACGGAGCCATCCCGATGCTAGCATGATGGCTGTTATTGTAGGCAAACTCCACCAAAGGTAGATGCTGCCTCCAAGAACCGCCAAAGTCCAGCACACACATTCTGAGCATATCCTCGATAGTCTGGATGGTCCTTTCTGACTGTCCATCAGTCTGGGGGTGGAAGGCAGTACTGAAATCCAACCTAGTACCCATGGCATTCTGCAGACTCCGCCAAAACCTGGAGGTGAACTGGGGCCCTCTATCTGACACTATCGAAACGGGAACCCCATGCAGCCTGACGATCTCGTCCACATACACCTGCGCTAACTTGTCCACAGAATAGCCACTCCTGACAGGAATGAAGTGAGCAGATTTGGTGAGTCTGTCCACAATCACCCATATGGAGTCCACTCTGTTGGACGCCGCCGGTAACCCTACTACGAAGTCCATAGCTATATTTTCCCATTTCCATTCTGGAATAGGTAGCGGGTTAAGCATTCCAGCTGGCTTCTGATGTTCCAGCTTCACCCTCTGACACACTTCGCAGGCAGACACGAACTGTGCCACTTCTTTCTTCATTGCTGGCCACCAATAAACTTTCTTCAAATCTTGATACATCTTGGTGGCTCCGGGGTGAATGCTGTATCTTGCATTATGAGCCTCTCTCATAATGTCTCCTTTTAACCCTATGTCGTCTGGTACACATAATCGACTCCCATAGCGGAGGATCCCCTTACTGTCGAATCTGAACTCACTATCATTGCCTGACTGAACAGTCCTGGCAATCTTCACTAACTCGGGGTCCTCATGCTGTTTCTGAGCAACTTGCTCAAGGAACACGGGTGTCACTTTCATCTGAGCCAACAAGGCACCTGTACCCGACAACTCCAACTGCAGCCCTTCTTCGATGAGCTTGTAGAACTCCTTTACTACTGGTCTTCGTTCTGCCGTGATGTGGGATAGACTGCCGAGTGATTTCCGGCTTAAGGCATCAGCTACTACATTAGCCTTACCCGGATGATACTGGATTTTGCAATCGTAGTCACTGAGCAGTTCTACCCATCTTCTTTGTCTCAGATTCAAATCTCTTTGACTCAGGATGTGCTGCAGGCTCTTATGATCTGTAAAGATCTCACATTTTACCCCATAGAGGTAGTGCCTCCACATCTTGAGTGCAAAGATTACTGCTGCCATCTCAAGGTCATGTGTGGGGTAATTCAACTCATGCTTCTTCAGCTGCCTAGAAGCATAAGCAATCACCCTCTCATTCTGCATCAGTACACAACCCAGTCCCACACGGGATGCATCACAAAAGACTGTAAAGTCCTCATCACTAGATGGCAGAGCTAAAACTGGTGCTGAAGTCAACCTCTTCTTAAGCTCTTCAAAACTCTCTTCGCACTGGTCGGTCCACAGAAATTTCTGATTCTTCCTGGTTAACCTGGTCAGAGGAGCTGCTATCTTTGAGAAGTCCTGAACGAACCTCCTGTAGTAACCAGCCAAACCCAAGAAACTTCTAATCTCTGTCACTGAAGTGGGTCTAGGCCAGTTAGCCACAGTTTCTGTCTTCTTGGGATCCACCTCAATACCATTCTCTGACACTACATGCCCCAAGAACGAAATGCTCCTCAGCCAGAACTCACATTTAGAGAACTTGGCATACAAGCCATGTTCCCTCAAAGTCTGCAAGACCAACCGCAGATGATGGGCATGCTCTTCTGCATTCCTGGAATACACTAAGATATCATCTATGAAGACAATAACGAAGTGATCCAGGTATTGGCTAAATACTCTGTTCATGAGGTCCATGAATGCTGCAGGGGCGTTTGTTAACCCGAACGGCATCACTAGGAACTCATAGTGCCCATATCTGGTTCTGAAAGCTGTCTTTGGCACGTCTTCATCTCTGATCCTCAGCTGATGATACCCAGATCTCAGATCTATTTTGGAGAAACAACCTGCTCCTGCTAGCTGGTCGAATAGATCATCGATCCTAGGCAACGGGTACTTGTTCTTGGTAGTGACTTTGTTCAACTGTCTGTAGTCGATACAAAGTCTGAGGGATCCATCCTTCTTTTTCACGAACAACACTGGAGCACCCCAAGGTGAGGTACTCGGTCGGATGAAACCCTTATCTACCAGCTCCTGCAACTGTTCTTTAAGCTCCTTCAGCTCTGCTGGTGCCATCCTGTAGGGAGGGATAGAGATCGGTCTGGTTCCTGGCATCAATTCTATCTCGAACTCTATCTCCCTCGGAGGCGGTAAACCTGGCAGTTCGTCTGGGAAGACATCTACGAACTCTCTAACCACAGGCACTGAGGCGGGCTCTCTGACATCTCTGTCTAGCTCTCTCACATGAGCTAGATAACCCTGACAACCCCTCCTGAGCAGCCTACGAGCCTGTAGGGCTGATATCAAACCTCTAGGCGTACTCCCCCTGTCTCCTCTAAAGACAACCTCTGACCCATCCTGACATCTGAACTTAACTACCTTGTCTCTGCAATCCAAGGTAGCACCATGGGTAGATAGCCAATCCATCCCTAGAATGACGTCAAAATCTGTCAAGTCTAGAACCACAAGGTCGGCGGATAGACATCTTCCCTCTATGAAAACTGGACTGTACTGGCAGACTGACTCTGCCACTGACGGGTCACACTTGGGTCCACTGACCCATAGGGGACACTCTAACCCAGAGACCATCAAACCCAACCTCTCGACCGCTCTCGGAGAAACAAAAGAATGGGATGCACCCGGGTCCATTAAGGCATAAGCATCTGAACAACCAATGATGATATTACCTGACACCACGGTGTTGGATGCGTTTGCCTCCTGCTGTGTCATAGTGAAGATCCGTGCTGGAGCTGACGGACCTTCCCCTCTGTAAACTGATGAAGAAGAGGCTGACCCTCTCCCTCGGCCTCTGCCACTGGCCTGTGTCGCGGCTGAAGCTGCTGGCTGTGCCACACTACCTGAAGTAGTCTGCTGGGGCCGCGCCATAGGAACTGCTCTAGGACACTCCATGGACATGTGTCCCTCCTGCCCACACCTGTAACAGGCTGTTGTCCCAAAACGGCATACCCCTCTGTGTAGCTTACCACACCTTGCACATACTGCATTATCAGCACCAGAGCTTGAGCCACTTCCTAGTCCCAGACCTGACTTGATCTTGCTCCAGAACTTATTCTTCTTTGGTTTCTTAGTGGTACTGCTCCACTTCTTACTGGCTGAACTCAAGGATGAAGGATCTATCCTTCCCCCAATTGGGGTCTTAGAACCAGAAGGTTGTGCCACTGACTGCTTGACTTTTCCCTCTATTACGGCACTAGCCTCCATTCTCCTGGCCATGTCTATAATGGCATGGAAACTTTCTCTATCGGCTGACTGAATCAAAGAGGAATACCTGGAATTGAGCCTCATGGTATACCTCCTCGACTTCTTCGAATCTGTGTCCAGATGTTGCCCAGCAAACGGCAACAACTCTAAGAATCTATCGGTGTACTCATCGACACCCATCTCATCTGTCTGCTTCAGCTGTTCAAACTCAATCATCTTCAGCTCCCTGGAACTGTCAGGGAAAGCCCATCCTGCGAACTCATTCGCAAACTCCTCCCATGAAAGACTGTCCACCCTTGGTTTCACATAGCCCTTGAACCACTCACGGGCCTTTTTGCATTTCAGGGTGAAACCAGCCATCTGAATGGCTCTACTATCATCAGCACCTATCTCATCTGTAATTGTTCTGACCTTCTCCAGGTACACAAACGGATCATCACCGGTATCAAACTGGGGAGCACCCAACTTCATGTAGTCGGTCATCTTGGCCTTGCTCCCTCTAGATGAGGTAGGTTGAGGTCTTTGAGTTTCTGGAACTGTGGGTTCTGCTGGTGGTGGAGGTGCGACATCCCCTGGGATAGGGTTTGCCGCGCCTGGATGGAAGGATGGAGGTGGGTACATAGGGTACTGTGGATACTGTGGGTAGAAAGGTGGATATGGCATGTGAGAAGGGTAAGGATTAAAACTGGGGTAATCCGATGTACTTCCCATCGAATACCCGGGGTACGGTGAAAAAGGTGGGTAATGGGGTGGTAGAACAAACCCCGAGGCCTGAGTGCCTCCCTGAGACTCACCCATGCCCTCTTCTGGCATGTTTACACCAAGGTTACCGTCCCTCCTCTGCTCCACATCCATCTCTTCTTCTCCATCAACTGACATTCTTTCCTGAACTGTACCCCTTACTGATCTGCTTCTACCCAGATCCAAGGACCTTCTAGGGTCCCTCACTGTTCTGTCCCTGTTGGACCTGCTTGACATTGCCCTTGGCAATGCTGGAGGACGGGCGCTCGTGCCCTCATCCTCCGGTGGTACTCTAGTCAATCTAGCTGATCGACGAGTTCCTCGCATTCTGTTTACTGAAAAACAGCACAGATAACAAAACATCAGCATCAAATGGTTCATGTGGAAACACATGAACCCACATCATATACACATCATAGTCATAGCATATCTCATGGCATACATACTTTCATTCTAGACAGGACTCTACATCCTATCCTAGTGGACATGATTCCCTATTGTGCTTGACCTTTCTATAACATCTATGAGCCCGACACTCTAGGTCCGACCATATGAACCTAGGGCTCTGATACCATTCTGTAACGACCCGGAAACCGGACCGCTACCGGCGCTAGAATCCAGGTCGGCTTAAGGCCGCCGGAACCCGTAGCAAGCCAAACATACATCCTGTGAACCTGTTCAATCCCATACATGAACCAAAACATACATAAAAAAATTTAAACTTTTCTTTACCCAGCCTAGCCTGTGCATGCATAACCATAACATAAACCCCTCATTGGAGTTCTCAACATATACTCCAATGGGGTACATAACATATATCAGGCTTGGGTTACATAAACATCATAAAACATTTATCTCATGTATTTAAGGGATTACAACAGACTCTAGTCAAGCACACTATAAAACTTACATTACATTACATAACATACTTTTACATTATGAAATAACCATGTCCACAGCTATGCTATTACATAAACTTCTCTTACTCTTCTGACTCCTCTATCTACACGGTACCTGCAAGACTGGGGTTAGGGGAGAGGGGTGAGCTAAAAAGCCCAGTGAGCAAAAGTAAAAACATGATATTAATTCCTCCATTTTTAGGTATTTTATTCTTCATTTTATTATTAGCATTTGCTTTAATTCCACACTTTTTAGGTATATTATTATTCATTTTATTAATAACGTTAAATAACATAACTTTTACTTTACATGCTTTCATGAAATGCAACACATCACATTTAATCACATAAAGGATGGTATTGTCACCATTAGTCCTCACATCTCCAAGTGCCAGGGGCGTAGAATGGGCCTCGCTGGTCTTTCTCTTACATAACATACATAACATAACATTCCAAAGTGCCAGGGGCGTAGAATGGGCCTCGCTGGTCTTTCTCTTACATAGTGCCAGGGGCGTAGAATGGGCCTCACTGGTCTTCCATAACATATCATCATAACATAACATTAGAGGACTATGGATCACCCAATAACCATCCACATCAACATCAAATTATGCAATGCAACATATTCGTGAATTTCTAATGCAAACATCCTGAAACATCACATGGCATTAATGATGCATGAGTATGCTATCAGATTCATTCATTTGTTCATTTATTCATTACTTAAAAACTTAGGGAATAATCCCACTCACCTGGTGACCGAAGCTTTAACGACGGACTCTGAAAGACTATCTCACAACCGGGGGTCTCGGGTCCTCGGGTCCGAACCTACACAGGTGGACTCGAATGAGGCTCCAAACAACAAGAACATAACTCTAAACATACCCCCAAGAACCTCCTAAAAACACCTCAAAACATTCCTAGAAAACATGCAAGAAAAGGCTGGGAAGGGCACTTTCGGCGGCACCTTCGGCGGCCGAAAGTCCTTCCAGAGCCGAAAGTCAGGCAGGTTCGGCGGCACCTTCGGCGGCCGAAACTCCCAGACAGAGACGAAACTCATGCATGTTCGGCGGCACCTTCGGCGGCCGAAAGTCTCGGACAGAGCCGAAACTCAAACTTTCGGGGGCAGACTTCGGCAGCCTAAAGCTGCCTCCCAAGCTGGTTCGGCGGCCGAAAGTACCTTCGGCTGCCGAACCTGGTTTCTGCCAAAGGGCAGAAACTTGGTTCTTCATGCCCAAAACAACCCCCTACACAACCAATCATGCATAAACCTATTCTACAACAAGCATACTCAAGCATACAAGCTCCTAGGGGTCTCCAACAAGCTTAAACCCCAACTACAACACACAAGCAAGCCACATTGCACATAAACACACATTAAAACCATGGATTTCTCATAAAAACCCATCAAGCCTACTCATGCATTTCTACCCCAAAAACTTGCATAAAACTTACTTAAAACACATGTAGAACTAGAGATCGGCTCTTACCTCTTGAAGATCGAGAGAGAAACGATCCTAGCTCGAAGATGGGGAGATTCGAGTTCTTGAACCTCAAAGCTCCAAAACTTGCTTAAACTTTAAAACTCTTCAAAAACAAGATATAACTTGTTAAGATCCAAAGGATTTGAGGGAAAACACTTAAAATGACCATAGGAGGGCTAAAGCTCACCGTCGGCCGAAATGGGAGAGAAAACCTCGCCTGTTTCGGTCACGGGGTCTCTTATAGGGCTGGTTCTGCCACCTTTCGGCGGCCTAACGTGCCCCCACATCTCATGCATGTTCGGCGGCCGAACATGAGGTTCGGCGGCCGAACCTTGAGTCTTTCAAACAAGGCTTTCGGAGGCCTAAAGCGCTCCCAAAACCCCACCATGTTCGGCGGCCGAACCTCACTTTCGGCGGCCGAACCTGGCAAAGCCTCCTTTGGTCTTTTTCATTAAAACTCAATTTCCTTTTTGCTTAAAAACATGAAATACATTAAAAACATTTCATAAAACATGGTTTTACCCCTTCTAGAGGTTTCCGACATCCGAGATTCCACCGGACGGTAGGAATTCCGATACCGGAGTCTAGCCGGGTATTACAATTTGATTGCAGCACCTTCAAAGCATTCATGGCGAACGTGGGCATATGGCACAAATTCTCCTCCGTAGCCCATCCTCAAACTAATGGTCAAACAGAGGTTACCAACAGAGCTATCCTCCAAGGATTAAAGAAACGGCTGGATGGGGCAAAGGCGAACTGGGCAGAAGAGCTCAACAGTATCCTGTGGGCACTCTGAACTACCCCTAGAGCGTCCACTAAAGAAACGCCCTTTGCACTTGCTTACGGCACAGAGGCCGTAGTCCCAGTCGAGCTAAAAATCCCCACTCATCGAGTCCAATTTGTTAACGAGAACACTAACGACGACAAATTAAGGAGCAACTTGGACGCTCTCGAAGAAATTAGGGAGGAAGCTCAAGTCCGAACTGCTGCTTATCAACAACAGGCAGCCCGTTACTACAACCAAAGGGTCAGAGAAAGAAGTCTAAAGGTAGGGGACCTAGCCCTAAGAAACTTGGAAGCTACGGAAAAAAGAGCGGCAGTGGGCAAGTTGGCACCGACCTGAGAGGGCCCATTCAGGATAGCAAAAGTGGTTAGGCCAGGAGTATACCGAATTGAAGATATGCAGGGAAACCCTGAGCCCCACACCTGGAATATCCAGGACTTGAAGAGGTATTTCCCTTGAAATATTTGTAAAGAAAAATATTATACTCTGAAAAACACAAATGAATAAAATAACGCCATTCTTTACACAATGATGTTATCTCTATTATGAATGTCACTTCTCTTTTAAAAAAGAAAGAACAGAATATGAAGACCCTGAGACATAGAGACCTCAGAGGTAGAAGACCGGGATCCCCAAGATCTCCCGGATACAAGTCCAGGATCCCCAAGATCTCCTAGCAATGAAGACCCTGAGACATAGAGACCTCAGAGGTAGAAGACCGGGATCCCCAAGATCTCCCGGATACAAGTCCAGGATCCCCAAGAGCTCCTGGCAATGAAGACCCTGAGACATAGAGACCTCAGAGGTAGAAGACCGGGATCCCCAAGATCTCCCGGATACAAGTCCAGGATCCCCAAGATCTCCTGGCAATGAAGACCCTGAGACATAAAGACCTCAGAGGTAGAAGACCGGGATCCCCAAGATCTCCCGGATACAAGTCCAGGATCCCCAAGATCTCCTGGCAATGAAGACCCTGAGACATAGAGACCTCAGAGGTAGAAGACCGGGATCCCCAAGATCTTCCGGATACAAGTCCAGGATCCCCAAGATCTCCTGGCAATGAAGACCCTGAGACATAGAGACCTCAGAGGTAGAAGACCGGGATCCCCAAGATCTTCCGGATACAAGTCCAGGATCCCCAAGATCTCCTGGCAATGAAGACCCTGAGACATAGAGACCTTAGAGGTAGAAGACCGGGATCCCCAAGATCTCCCGAATACAAGTCCAGGATCCCCAAGATCTCCTGGCAATGAAGACCCTGAGACATAGAGACCTCAGAGGTAGAAGACGGGGATCCCCTAGAACTCCCGGGAAAACAAAGAAGATCGGGATCCCCTAGAACTCCCGAGAAAACAAAATAAAAACGGCAGGTGAGGATCTTAAAAGACCTCTCGGAGCACGAAGACCGGGATCCCCTAGAACTCCTGGGAAAACAAAGAAGACCGGGATCCCCTAGAACTCTCGGGAAAACAAAACAAAAACGGTCGGTGAAGGTCTTAAGGGCCTCCCAGCGCAAAAATTTCCAATATCATGTGCAGGGACAACTCATAAAAACACAGCTCCGATCTCACGCGAAAGATGAGTCCTAAGCTACCAATGAAAAACCAGATTTCGACCTCCCGAAGGAGCTCGGGGCACAATAGCCAAGAGCGCCACAGCCCCATGCCGACCTCAAAAAATGAGCTCGGTACTACATCCACCTCGCGAATTGACCGCTGGCACTGAACTAGCTCAACTAGCCTAGAGAGAGGTCTAAACAGCAAAGAGCCCGGAAAATACTCAGGGGTACAAGAAGCATCACAGACTGTAGGCATAAAAGCCTAATCAAAAGGCAAGGAGCCGAGCTCCCAAACCAAATCCGACCTCACAAATGAGCTCGGGGCACCAAAGCGAAAAAAGCAAAATTCCAAACTCCCGAGCTTGCGATACAAGAGGCGTTACAGACTGTAGGCATAAAAGCCTAAGCAAAGAGCAAAGAACCGAGCTCCCAGCTCAGATAGACTTGCAACATGCAACACTCAGGTAGAATGAAGCTAAGTATAGAGGAAACAACAGAGAACCGAGCTCCCTCTATGAAAAGGCCCATAAATGCAGGACCATATAAGAGGATAAACGAGGGCAAAGGACTGTGCTCACAGCACGAGTCAGTTTGCCATGAACAAACATTTAGCAAGAATAACCCGAGCAAGCCGAGGAAAATTGGCGAGACATTCTGAAGAGCAATTGAACAAGTGAATGTTGCAAATCTACACACATACTATGTTGGACTAATTTTAGCAGATTACCCTTGCTAATATTACATGTGTAAACAGCATCTTGTATCTCATAATAAGCCTCAGAAACCATGTTATTCCATGAGTTTGAGTCAGGAGCAGACATCAGGGGCACCACGAGAATCCTCTCCTCCTCCCCGGGAGAAAGAAAGACAGGAGCCGATCTTCCGGAAGCCCAAGACTTCTTTGGAGCGCGAACCAAGACAAACACTTTGAGGAGAATAGGACGCTTGTCTCCGACCTTCTCCGCTACACCCCCATCATCCACAAAGCTGGGATCCCTATCCTCATCAGTCGGACCGACCTCGGAGGGGACCCCATAAACATTCCTCGCAGAGGCGATCTCAGCCCGGCTAGCAAGGGTCCTCATTTCAGCTATAAAGGCCTCAGGCCTCTCTCCAGAAGTATCACCAAAAGACGGGGCAGGCTTCGCTATCGTCAAACCGGAGTCCTCGCTCGGCCTTGAAGCCCGAGAGAACCTGAGAGCTTGAACAACCAGCACGGCTGAAATGGACTTGTCAATACTTGGCCGCCTTAAAGATTCGGCACCGCGAAAGCTCGGCTCCGGAGCTCGGGCAGGAGCAGGGGGAGGAGGCCGTCCGGACGACCTGGAAAACATGATTTTGGCGACTTGTCGAGTAACCTCCCCCGCCAATCGCCCCGTTAGGAAGACATCTGAAGCAACGTTCAAGCTCCCTATGAGCGGCATAAGAATCTTAGGGGGCATAATCCGATTCATCTTAACCCCCAAAGGCTGCAAAAATCACAAAAGCAAGGTTAGAACAGACCCCCATGAAAGACGGAGCAGATTTGAAAGAAAACATAAAAAGAGTGAAACCAGGGGCCAGCGTCCGAGAAACAATCCCGAAATATTGGAAAACCCCGTTGAAAGAAGGAGATAAGGGAAGGATAAACCATACCTCTTCCACATGATAAAGAAAACTAAACTTGTATCTTTCTGGAGATCGATTGAACCAGAGGGAGGAGAATAGGAAAGAGGGATCCCTTTATCCCGATAAAGAGCCTGAGGCTGAGAAGGAGGTGTTATTGATATATAGCCGGAGGCTGAGATTTTAATGTGAGACAGGGCGACGTTATACTCTAGGCTAGCGGCATCAGAATCCTTAAAGGCTATGCACAAGAAAGGAAAGAAAGCGTACCTGGAAGATAGAGGCAGGAAAGTGAAGACAGCAGTATGCACGAAGAGCAGAGAAAAGCTAGAAATAGAAAAAAGACAGAGAGGATTTAAAGCTACAAGTGACAAAAAAATGAAAGGGCGTTATGGAGCAAGCTGAATTCAAACAGGCGCGGTTATAATGATTCTTGATGTTTACCCCCTCGATAGTTAGGGCAATAACTGCCGAGAAGGTAAAGGGGCAATTGATGACCGCTAGATTTCTCTACCCCGGTCAGGGACCAAGCCCTCAATCACGGCCCATCACTCGGAGGCCCACGCGACCCTAATACAAATAGGTCCAGCCCATTCGAACCTTGATACAGGGTCCATATGGATTTCTCAACCAGGCCGACCCAGTTCTCATTGCCTCTCAGGCCGGCCCAGCCCTCACTACTTCTCAGGCTGATCCTCCTTGGGCTCAGTATCTCCCGGTCCAGCCTAGAATCGGGAAGAGGGCTCCACCTTCAGCCTTGTGGACTCATTCACACGCGCACGAAGGGAATCAGGGGCCGTTACGCATGAGACAGGTACTGGATATCCTTGTACAATCGTATCAATATGGCAGAGACAAGTGGTCCAATGATAGCCAGGCCGTTGCACGTCACTGGCAGAGGAGAAAAAGAGATAAAAGGAGAATGATCCTCCTCTAAGCTCTAAGTTTTTTCATTATTCCAAAAACCTCTGTAAAACCCTATTTCTCTGGATCTCAGTTCATCACTACTTATTATTAACTAATGATACATGTTAGGGGAAGTAATGAATTTTTTTTAGAAGACTATCCACCAATGGACATGATTAAGCAATAATGGAGATCATATCACAAATCTAAGCTAAAGCTTCAATAAAATTAAATAAATCATTGGATTCTTATTAAAGAAATTAGAAAAGGAAATTAATTATTGAAAATAAATAAAATTTGACAGAGGAAAAAATGCGCCAAATGATTATGATAGAGTATCTCACATGAGATTTTGGCACTTTATTATTTAATTAATTGAGTTTTTACGGTTGTATAAAGTTTTTTTTTTATTTTACTGGCAATAAAGATTGCATTATAAAACTATAATAGCAGCAAAGGTTATAACAGAGAATGTAACATAAATTTAAAGTATATAATGTCCAGTATACTAGTTTTTAAGGCATAATTTAGCTACAGTATCTATTCAAAGATTATAATTGTAAGGAATATGGCAAAAAAAAAAAAAAAACCTCGACAAACCAGAAGTAAGTGCACTTCCATTACTCCCGATTGCAGAAGTTAAAAGTTGTGAGTATGTTGTGCAAACAAAAGAAGTGAGACCACAATTGAAAGTAAAATAGATACATTTCAGCATGGCTCACGCTTCACTTGCTAGGATCGAAAAACATCGAATGCGCCTAGTTAAACCATGTACAAAATAGCCACAATAGTCATTAACAATCACAGTTATTGCAATTGGCAAAAACTGATTCTTTTATACAGTATCACAGTAAATTTAAAAAATGTCTTAAGACAATAAAGAGCAAAAAGTCTGACTACCCACTAGATGTGGAACATGGTCAGAATGAGTAGCAAAAACACCAATATATTGTAGCTGTGAAAAGTCAAAAGAGATCCGAGAGACGGCTTTCAAGGAGTCCGAGGCCACTTTATCAAACACACAACGATTGTTTTTTTTTTCAAATATGCCATAAAATCAGAACAAGAAGAGCTAAGAACATAGAATCCTCATGTTCTAACCTGAATTGATCAAGTAAAGATTCCCACCAACGAACAAAACTGGGAAAACCAACCCCCTCAGTTTTATAAGCACAAGGGCTGCAAGCCAAATTAACCAAGCCGAGTACCATAGAAAAAACATATGATCTAATATTTCGGATGCAAAATGACATATAGAGCAAGTAGAGTCCACGAAATAACCATGTTGAGCTAAACTAGAAACCATTATGAAGCAAGTATCAGAGAAAGAATTGCAAATTTGGTGGGACCTGTAGAGACCAAACACTTTTCCAAATGCCCAAACCAGGAATCATAGAAGATGATGGATGAGAAACCAAAATGGTAGAGCTAAGATGTGGCATCAAAGACCAATAACCAGATCAAACAATATACTTACTATGCCTAGTATGCCTCCAAACCAAGACATTAGGAGTACCAAGAGGGGCAACAGAGATGGATAAAACCCTACGTCAAAAAGGGAGAAACAGACGGACAAGCAGTCACTAATCCCAATCCAGAAGAGTATGGTTAATTAATTGTTATACCAAACGGATATAATTCAAAAACCCTGAAGGATATTGTAGTCGAAAACCTTGAACATAAGGCAGCTAAGGATCAGATCAAATGTTAGTAAAGGAACCATTCCCAATATTGATGCAAACATTTCAACTAGAAGGCTTTGCCAAACCCAAGAGCTATTATGCTTGTAGCCAGCCTTGCAGAAAGATACACGGGAGAAATATAATGCCTTTAGCATCTTCGATCATAAATTGGTAAGATTGTAAAGAAGCCGCCAACAATGGTTTGCTAGACAAGCAAAATTGAACTTCTCAAAGTTCCAAAAGCCCTAATTACCCTAAAACTTTAAGACACATGAACGCTGCCAATTAACCCAGTGAATCTTCAAAGAATCCATAGGTCCACCCTAAAAGAACTTTGATGAAAAGCTAGAAAGCTTAGCACATAACTGATTAGGATAGGGAAAAGTATGCATAGAGTATGTAGGAATAGTTGCCATGACAGACTAAATTAGGATAGCTCGACCAGCATGTGATAATAATTTTTATTTCCACGACTACGTTTTAGCTTGCCACTGATGTTAAAGCATATTGGCATGACCAGCCTAAGAACTATTACATAAAGTTAATGGCTCCAATAGTTAAAATTTATTTTTTTTTATTAAAACTATCACCTTGATTTTGAACTTTATTAATTCCACTACAGACTTTTTGAACCAAAATTTAAGATGCTTGATATGCTTTGGGAGCTATTTGTTAAAATTTAAAATTTTCTTATTAAAAATATCACCTTGATTTGAACTTTATTAATTCCACTAAGGACTTTTTTAAACAAAATTTAAGATGCTTGATATGCTTTTTTTTTAATTATATACCATTTAGTTTACTTTTTTATAATTAATTTTAAGTAAAATTCAACTTAAAACATTACTTTTGTTTTAAACATAATTTTATGTATTTTATTTTATTTTTTGATAAGATACAATTTTATTTTATTTATTTATGATAGTTATTTAATAAAATAATTATTAAATCTTCAATATCAAAAAGTTATAATTAATTTTAATCAATACGGTGATAAAAAAAAATTCATTATACAATTTAAATTATAAAAAGCAAAATCTTAACTGAATTAGGGTTAACTAAACCAAGTCAGCAGGTTGCTCCATTACACCCAACATAAAATTTAAAGTTTTAAGTAAAAAAAAAAAAGCACACTGAAAAGTATCATAATATAAAATATCACACAAGAAACTTAGAAATTTCCTCTAGAAAGTGGAACTGACATGTGAAATAGTTTCCCTTCTCCAGAAAGTGGAACTAACATGTGAAATAGTTTCCCTAGCAAGAGAATGAACAGTTAAATTAATCTATCTTAGAATACAAAATTAAGTCTAATTAAATCCATGAGATAGTAAATCTCTACAATCCTTAACAATTTGATTAAATTCAAACCAATCTTCCCAAGAGTTCAAAATGGCATCAACAATAACTTTAACATCTGACTCAAAATGCACATTATAGACATTATGTTTATGAAGCCAAGAAAGAGACTTCCTGAGTGCTAAAATTTCAATCATCTTAAGAGGAAGAACAATTTCATAAATGCCCATCAACCTCTTTGAAAAGAACCATTGGAGTCCTAAAGCACTGCTGCAAAAGAAGTCATATTCTGCTGTACATGGATGCCAGCATCAATATTGTATTTAAGTTCACATCTATGTTAGTAATATGCTCTATAGCAAATATGTTAGTTGTAGTTGAATATTATTTTTCATATATTTTAAGTATTTGAATACATTATCTAAAAGTTGTTATTTATCTTTAGAGTTAATTTAATTGAAACTCGAGTAAAGATAAAGTTCACGAGACTATACTATTATGCAAATAAAATTATAATGTCGTTATAATTGTGAGATTCCTATTATATTTAAGTAATGTCTCCAAATATTCCTAGTCGATATTTTTATCATAATTGGACAATGAGTAGAGTTGTTGAAACTGGTACATATTATGTTCTTTTTTTAGAGGAAGCCACTGATTTCATATGTTGAGATATAAATAACTAATATGTAGATGATTATTTTATAAATAAGTACACTGAATTGATTCGCTTGAGAAATTCATATGGAAAATAACATGTATCTGTGAGTTATTCAAGTGATGGTTGTGTAAGTGATCCGTTGACTTGAAATCAATAATTAATCTTATATAGAGATTTTTATGTTTTGATTCAACTTACACGTTACTTAGCTCATGAGTAATGAATAGGGATGAATTAGATATATTATAAACTGCAAGAAAGTGTTTATGTAATTGAGATAGAATTCATCACCCTAGGTTAAATTAGATAATGTCCTATTTGTTCTATACTAGCATTGATCATGAAATTCTTGCGCAAGGTGGAATGAAATTAGCAAATGAGATTTGAAATTTCATTCAATCGTTCAATGGCTAATAAATGATATCTAATATGATTTATGATAGTGGTTGTCGAAGCCATTAAAAATAAAACCTATTATCAATCAACAAAATAATTTACAGATAGTGGTAATAGGGTCGAACCATAGGGACTTGACACTACGAATTTTCCTAATAATGACTTTGGACAAGTAAATAACAAATAAATAAAAAGAGGGAGGTTTGATTTGATGATAATGAATTAATACTAAATAGCAAGAGAAAGCAATAATTTAAAAAGATAAGAATTTCAATGGGAGAAGGATTCTAGTTGAAGCATGAATGTATTCCAGTTTGTTTAGAATTGATCATTGATCTTATTGATACTCCTGTTTATTTCAATAAATTAGTTTAGGATGTGGAAGACGCTTCTCACAATCCAAATTCCTCCTTAGTTCTAGTTTGATTAGGAAACGTTCGCTAATCAAACACTAGTTAACAAGTTGCCAAGGAACGTCCTTGGGGCTTTTAGCATCGAACAACTCTTAACTGCATTAAGACTTAGAGAAACCTAATTCTAACCTTGCCAACCGCGTGGTCAAGTTTAGATTATGCAACTTGATTAAATGTGTGTTTAAATAATCTAAGCAATTACGGACCTAAATTATTCAAACAATTGTTACTCAAGCAATTAAAAGCAATGGCCTAAATTTGTAATACCCGGCTAAGTCAGGCATCGGAATTCCTACCGTCCGGTGGAATTCGGGGATGTCAGAGACTTCTAGTCGGAGGGTATTGACAGTTTGGCAAAATGGTTTTAAGACTTTGTAAGGTTTGGAATAGAATAGGATTGCGTGAGTGTTGAAAAGAAAAGGCTTAGGGGACAAAGGCCAGGTTCGGCCGCCGAAGTTAAGTTAGGCCGCCGAAAGTGCCCAATGTTCGGCCCCCGAAGGGTATGTTCGGCCCCCGAAAGTTGCATGGTTTTGCATGCGATTCGGCAGCCGAAGCTGAGCTGGTCAGCCAGCTATTGGACACTCCTCAGCCAGTGATTTGGACAGGTGTTGCCTCCAGATCTGTGCCAGAGGATAGGCCACGTCTCCCATGACTCATCTGCAAGCTTTTTATCAGCTCGTGCAGAGGGTTGAGTATGTTTCAACGAGTTGTGAGTTTGAGAGAAAAGAGAGGTTTTGGTGGTTTAAAGCTTGTGCAGGGGATTTGCTGAGGTCAAGTTGTTCCTCTTCTAGTTTTAGGAGGTAAGAGAGTTGTTCCTTTTCTTGTTTTCTTGGTTTTAACAGTGTTTTTACAGAGGAGAAGGGTAGCGTTGCTTAGATAGGTTGTTTTAGTGTGTTCATGGTTTATACATGTTTTCATGGTAAAAGCATGCTTATGTGTTGTGTTCGTTGTTTTGTTGGGGTTAATAGGTAGTTTGGGACCCCTTTGTGCATATACCAGAGTATATGTGAGTTAAGACGCTGAGTTATGCATATTAGAGTGTGTTGGAGAAGTTGTGCATGAGAGGAAGCAAGGTTCTGCCTGCTGGAGAACCCAGCTTCGGCCGCCGAAGTGAAGATTCGGCTGCCGAACCTCTTGTGGAGGTAGTTTCGGCTGCCTAAGGTTGCCTCCGAAAGAATGGACTTTCGGATCTGTCATGCACATTCGGCCGCCGAAGGTGCCGCCGAACATGCATGAGTTTCGGCTCTGGAGAGGACATTCGGCCGCCGAACCTGCTGCCGAAGGTGTTCTGTCCAGCCTTCTTTTGCATGAGTTATGTGATTATTTGCAGAGGTTTAGAGGGGTTTATGGGGAATTGTTTAAGAGTTATTCACTGTGTGACACCTCATTCGAGTCCATTTGTGTAGGATTGGACCCGAGAGTTCGAGGAGGTCATCAGAGTTAGAGATATCAGAGTCAGTACAGTATCTGCCAGAGGAGCAGAGGTGAGTGGAACTAAATGAACTATTTTATCTTGAGAAATGACACGATTCTAGCATGATCCATGCATCATAAACTGCCATGTTATGTATTAGGTTGTATTGCATTAGAATTCACGAAGATGATGCATTGCATAAGATGTTGTTTATGTGGATGAATGTTGAATGATCCTTAGCCCTTGACAGAGAGCAGATACAGATTTATGGCATGAGATCGCCATACCAGGTCGCCCCTGGATAGTCCAGGTCGCTCCTGGTACTATGAGTGAGACAGCTGGGCTGTCAAATCAGAGATAAGTGTAGACCAGGTGAGACCTCGTCTCCCTGGCACAGTTGGTCATGTTATGATATCAGATAAGAGTAGACCAGGTGATGACATCGTCTCCCTGGCACAGTTGGTCAGATTATCACATGTAGTTAAGGGCTAGTGGTGACAAGTTCATCCTTGAGATGATATGTTTGTGATATGATGCATTTCATGAGAACATGTAATTAATGAATTGTTTTATTGTTCCTCCTCACTGGGCTGTCGTAGCTCATCCCACTCCCTTAACCCCAGTTTTGCAGGTTCTGTGATTCCTATGGGAAGTTAAAGTCAGCAAGAGTACAGAGGACAGTTATGCATGACTGAATGTTGTAATAGTATAGTGGACATGATGTAATTTAAAAATAGTTGTAATGTAATATGTGGATATATACTGTCAGATACAGGATAGACTGATGCTTTCCCCTAGTGTCACTGCTATAGTGTGATGTATGAGTCATCCCTTGTACACAATCCTGTTTTACGTTTCTTGATGAGAAATGTGTGAGTTAGGCTTAATGTATGGCTTCGATGAGATACCAGTGGGATGTGTTACAGATTGTGTTAATCCCTGGACCACAGCAGATAGTAGTCCCTGGTACAGGCCCTGAGGGTCATTTCAGATTGATATACAGTAGTTAAGCCTACAGAGTTTTACAGGATTGTTGAGTTATTTAGTATCTTGTATGGGATTTATCAGGTACACAGAGAGTATAGTTGGCTGACTACGGGTCCCGGCGGCCTTAAGCCGATCTGGATCCTAGTGCCAGTGATGGTTCGGACCGTTCCTAAGGGGTACCGGTTTCCGGGTCATTACAGATTGGTATCAGAGCATAGGGCCTCTAGAGTACGATGTGCTGAGTCAGTATACTCAGAGATCAGAGATATCTCACATCGGAAAGAGGTTAAGGTGTTAGACTTTTAGATCTTTTGAGTACGGTGTGTTGAGCGAAGATGCTCAAGGATTAGCTTCCCACTTCGGAAAGAGGTGTAATCTTGTATAGGAGGGAAAGCATAATAGGTAAACGCATGTCCACTAGGATAGGATGTGGAGTCCTGTCTTGCATGATGATGTGAAATGCCATGATGAGCTACATGTGCTAGGAAGATGTTTGATATGTGCTGCGGTTTCATGTGTTCTCACATGGAGCATTTGATGATATTTTGTGTGCTGTTGTGCTTTCAGAGGCAGGATGAGAGGAACTCGTCGATCAGCGAGATTGATTGGAGCTCCGCCGGAGAATGAGGACATGGATGTCCATCTCCCTATTCTGCAAAGGGCAACAGCAGATAGCTTAAGTAGTGAAGGTACATCAGGGGACCCTAGAAGGTCTATTGGGGAGAGTAGAGAGGGTGGCTTTGGTATGAGCGGATTAGGAGGAGATATGGGTGAGTCCCAAGAAGGCACTCAGGCCTCGAGGTTTGTTCCACCTCAGTATCCACCCTACCAGTGGGGGACAGAGTACCCGATGAGAGGTACATCAGAATTTCCTAGGTATCACCCATATCCCACCTTTATGCTCTATCCTCCCTTTTATCCGCCATATCCACCATCATATCCACAGTATACCATGGTTCCACCCTTCTTTTGTTACCCAAGGTCAGTAAACCCTAACCCAAGGCAAGTTGCACCTCCTCCACCACCAGTAGAATCAGTAGTCCCAGTTATCCAAACACCTAAGCTTAGTTCACCTGGAGAAAGTATGGTGCAGCTGACAGATTATTTGAGGTTGGATGTTCCCCAATTTGAGACTGGTGATGACCCTGTTGAGTATCTTAGAATGGTTAAGATGATAACTGATGAGTTGGGAGTCAGTGAGAATAGAGCCATTCAAATGGCAGGGGTCACAGTGAACTGTGAAAAGACAAGGGCATGGTTCAACCAGTATGTGTACCCGAGGGTAGAAAGCTTATCCTGGGAACAATTTGCTATAGAATTTGTAGGATGGGCTTGTCCAGATAGCTCAAGGGAGCATAAAGAGAGTGACTGTGAGCAGCCAGGGCAGACAGAAAACATGAGTGTAGAAAAGGACCCAGAGAATAGTGATCGTTTCCCTTTGGGTAAGGCTGCTGTAACGAATAAAAAGAAAGTGAGAGGCCTGAAAGGGTCAAAGAAAAGAGAGTTCTGGAATAGGGTACAGTTAGGCATGGGTTGTTGTGAGGGATCAAGTTCTGGTTTGCATAGTTCTAAATGTCCGAAGTGCGGTAGGCCGCACAAGGGAGTCTGTCAAGTAGGGACAACAACATGTTTCAGGTGCGGACAAGAGGGGCACATAGCACGTGAGTGTTCCACCGCCACATGGCTAACACAGTCCCAGCAGACAGTCTCAGACAGAGTAGCTCAGTCAGAAGCTCTAGCCATGGTGCAGGACAGAGACAGAAGGAGCGGGATCACTCCTTCTTCCACAGGTTCCCCAGGTGAAGGTCCATCAGTGTCAGCACGGATCTTCGCTTTGACGCAGCAGGAGACTGACACATCGGACATGGCGGTGACAGGTACTTTTCACTTCCCTATGTTTTGATGTGTTTGGTCATAGCAACTTTGATGTTTCGCTTTCCTTAGGGTCGTGAGAGCCGTCGAGAGTATGGGTTTGATAACTTCTGGGATTAGAATGTCCTCTTTGGGGTCAATAGACTCAAGTGTGATCCGTCAGTGGCAGAGTTAGTCTGCCAATAGCGTTGAGTGCCAGTTTTGAGTAGATGCCTTCCAGCTGACCTTGTGGTTCTAGAGTGACTGGTTGATGTCATTCTAGGGGTGGATGGGCTAGCTACTCATCGTACTGCCTAGCAGAGGCAGAGTAGTCAGGCTTTAAGACCAGGATGGATGGATCACAGGTAATGTGAGAGGGGACAAAGTAGAGATGCCTAGAAGTTTGCTATCAGCCCTAGAGGCTCTTACTCTGTTTAGGAAAGGTTATCGCAGGTTTCTTGCTTGTGTCAGAGAACAGCGTAGGTAGTCAGATTAGAGTAGAAAGGGAACAGTTGTAGTGTCCACAGCCAGAGAAAAGTTGTCGATAGGACCCAGACAAGTCATCAGGTGTACCACCCGCTAAACGTAGAGAGTGAGAACGACGAATGGTAAAGATTGTACTCCCAGAGTGCGAGAAAGGAAAAGCCAAATGAGTAATATAGTTGAACCAGAAAAGATATTCGAGAGTGGGACCAAGAGATGCTTTTGCTCTAGGTATAGGGAGAGTGAGCTCTCGTCTCCGAGTGCAGCCCTCAAAGATAAGAAATAAGTCAAAGAACAGAGTAAGAAAAGAATGAGAGTACGAGAAAAGTGTCATAGATCAGAGTAACAAAACAAAAGAAAGAAAAAGAATACGCAAACTAGAGCGAAAAAGAAAAGAGTAAGACTAAGGGTAAGGTCAAGAGGAGTTTTCAGTTTACTCTGGGATTCGGTGGTAATTGAGGCAGAGGAAAGGGTTAGCCTTTTCATTAGTACATTCCCGAGAGAAGGTCCGTTACCTATAGTGCGGAGCTTCACTCTGACTCAGTAGGAAACTATCACATCGAACACAGTGACGTCAGGTATGTTCACTTGTGGATGTTCGACTGTGTATGTTGGTTGGTTTGACCCCACGTGTTTCTATTTTCTTGTGACTTAGTGAGCTGTTACTTGAGTGGGTTGGATGCCTTCTAGGCTTTGGTTTCTTTGGGTTAGTGGACCCGAGTATGATCCATCTGAGGCAGAGTCAGTTAGTCAGAGCAGTTTAGCGGTTGGAGTGAGTAGAGACTATCCAGCTGACCTTATGGTTCTAGAGGTGACCAGTTGATGTCATTCTAGGGCGGATTGGCTACTTACTCAGTACTATTTGTGTCTGTCTCTGTAAAGACAAGGTAAGAGAGTTCAAAGGCTAAGATGGATCAGAGATCGTCCTTGAAAGGGACAGAGTATAGGGGCCTAGAGGTTTGATGTCAGCCCAGTAGGCTCAACGGTACACAGGAAAGGGTATTAGAAGGGTCTAGCTCCTGTGAGCGAGTGTAGGAGTCAGATCAGGGAATCAGCCTCACCGCCCATTGCTAGTGAGTTCTCGATGGTTGTCCCAGACGAACTGTCAGGTTTTCCATCTGTCAGGGAGTCAGAGTTTGGAATAGGAGTGGTGTCTGGACGCGGAACCATTTCTTTCCTTCTTTTCTTCTACCCTACAGCATGGCACCTGCAAAGAGAGCATAGTCAGCATAGTATAGAGAAGCTTGGTATAGAAAGGTTATCCGACCTAGTACCTCACCCTGGAATGTGCCAGTATCAGTGTGCGAAACGAAGGATGAAACCGAGAGTTTGTAACGACTGTGAGCAGTTGATGCAAAACACTACCAAGGATAGATGTTCTCATGTCGAATTGATGAGGATAGATCTAAGATTCGGAACCCATGTGCTGAGAGTGAGAGAAAAGTAATTAAATAGAGCTGAGATCAGAATTATAGGAAAGCGTCTACACTAGAAGTCAAGGGTGCAAAACTCTGAGTATACAAACAGAGAGTACTGAATGAGGCAGATCAGATGTTAGCTGCCCTCAGTCAGAAGTCGTTTATCAGTGTATCCTATAGAGCTAGTCCAGTGTAGTTAGACGGATCAAAAGATAAAAAGCCATGAGCGAAAAAAAAAAAAAGAAAAGAAAAGCGGGCAAGGGTCAGAGTGGCGTAGCAAAAGTGTAGACTGGGTCAGAAAACCAGAGAAGCATGCCCATTATCGATGAAGTGATTACATGGCCTAGAGGCCAAGTCTTGTACTAACTGAGTTCGACGTCGGGGCCTACTTGCGAAAGGTAAAGCTATAGGCAAGGCAGTTAGCATTTCCTTAGAGGAATTGCTCCTCTGACCGGGTTAAGTAAAAGTATGAATAGAGCTGAGTTGACTGTGTATAGACAGGAGTGATCAGTAATCAGTGTCGAGTGTGGCCACAGATTAAGCAGTTAAGGGTCAGCAGAGTCAGAAAGTATAACCAACCCGGGAGTTTTACTCCAGGGGTATCTGTGTCTCTTCTCAGAGGAAGGTCGTCGGCTTTCCTTAAGTGCTTGTTTCCCTATATGTTTCTTGTTGTTGTTGTTTTTTTTTGTTTTTAACATTCGAGGACGAATGTTTTTAAAGGAGGGAAGAATGTAATACCCGGCTAAGTCAGGCATCGGAATTCCTACCGTCCGGTGGAATTCGGGGATGTCAGAGACTTCTAGTCGGAGGGTATTGACAGTTTGGCAAAATGGTTTTAAGACTTTGTAAGGTTTGGAATAGAATAGGATTGCGTGAGTGTTGAAAAGAAAAGGCTTAGGGGACAAAGGCCAGGTTCGGCCGCCGAAGTTAAGTTAGGCCGCCGAAAGTGCCCAATGTTCGGCCCCCGAAGGGTATGTTCGGCCCCCGAAAGTTGCATGGTTTTGCATGCGATTCGGCAGCCGAAGCTGAGCTGGTCAGCCAGCTATTGGACACTCCTCAGCCAGTGATTTGGACAGGTGTTGCCTCCAGATCTGTGCCAGAGGATAGGCCACGTCTCCCATGACTCATCTGCAAGCTTTTTATCAGCTCGTGCAGAGGGTTGAGTATGTTTCAACGAGTTGTGAGTTTGAGAGAAAAGAGAGGTTTTGGTGGTTTAAAGCTTGTGCAGGGGATTTGCTGAGGTCAAGTTGTTCCTCTTCTAGTTTTTGTTCCTTTTCTTGTTTTCTTGGTTTTAACAGTGTTTTTACAGAGGAGAAGGGTAGCGTTGCTTAGATAGGTTGTTTTAGTGTGTTCATGGTTTATACATGTTTTCATGGTAAAAGCATGCTTATGTGTTGTGTTCGTTGTTTTGTTGGGGTTAATAGGTAGTTTGGGACCCCTTTGTGCATATACCAGAGTATATGTGAGTTAAGACGCTGAGTTATGCATATTAGAGTGTGTTGGAGAAGTTGTGCATGAGAGGAAGCAAGGTTCTGCCTGCTGGAGAACCCAGCTTCGGCCGCCGAAGTGAAGATTCGGCTGCCGAACCTCTTGTGGAGGTAGTTTCGGCTGCCTAAGGTTGCCTCCGAAAGAATGGACTTTCGGATCTGTCATGCACATTCGGCCGCCGAAGGTGCCGCCGAACATGCATGAGTTTCGGCTCTGGAGAGGACATTCGGCCGCCGAACCTGCTGCCGAAGGTGTTCTGTCCAGCCTTCTTTTGCATGAGTTATGTGATTATTTGCAGAGGTTTAGAGGGGTTTATGGGGAATTGTTTAAGAGTTATTCACTGTGTGACACCTCATTCGAGTCCATTTGTGTAGGATTGGACCCGAGAGTTCGAGGAGGTCATCAGAGTTAGAGATATCAGAGTCAGTACAGTATCTGCCAGAGGAGCAGAGGTGAGTGGAACTAAATGAACTATTTTATCTTGAGAAATGACACGATTCTAGCATGATCCATGCATCATAAACTGCCATGTTATGTATTAGGTTGTATTGCATTAGAATTCACGAAGATGATGCATTGCATAAGATGTTGTTTATGTGGATGAATGTTGAATGATCCTTAGCCCTTGACAGAGAGCAGATACAGATTTATGGCATGAGATCGCCATACCAGGTCGCCCCTGGATAGTCCAGGTCGCTCCTGGTACTATGAGTGAGACAGCTGGGCTGTCAAATCAGAGATAAGTGTAGACCAGGTGAGACCTCGTCTCCCTGGCACAGTTGGTCATGTTATGATATCAGATAAGAGTAGACCAGGTGATGACATCGTCTCCCTGGCACAGTTGGTCAGATTATCACATGTAGTTAAGGGCTAGTGGTGACAAGTTCATCCTTGAGATGATATGTTTGTGATATGATGCATTTCATGAGAACATGTAATTAATGAATTGTTTTATTGTTCCTCCTCACTGGGCTGTCGTAGCTCATCCCACTCCCTTAACCCCAGTTTTGCAGGTTCTGTGATTCCTATGGGAAGTTAAAGTCAGCAAGAGTACAGAGGACAGTTATGCATGACTGAATGTTGTAATAGTATAGTGGACATGATGTAATTTAAAAATAGTTGTAATGTAATATGTGGATATATACTGTCAGATACAGGATAGACTGATGCTTTCCCCTAGTGTCACTGCTATAGTGTGATGTATGAGTCATCCCTTGTACACAATCCTGTTTTACGTTTCTTGATGAGAAATGTGTGAGTTAGGCTTAATGTATGGCTTCGATGAGATACCAGTGGGATGTGTTACAGATTGTGTTAATCCCTGGACCACAGCAGATAGTAGTCCCTGGTACAGGCCCTGAGGGTCATTTCAGATTGATATACAGTAGTTAAGCCTACAGAGTTTTACAGGATTGTTGAGTTATTTAGTATCTTGTATGGGATTTATCAGGTACACAGAGAGTATAGTTGGCTGACTACGGGTCCCGGCGGCCTTAAGCCGATCTGGATCCTAGTGCCAGTGATGGTTCGGACCGTTCCTAAGGGGTACCGGTTTCCGGGTCATTACAAAATTGATTCTAAAAGCAAAGCAACAATTATAGAAAGATCAAATTGCATAAATATTGAAAATAAATAGAAGTTTAACAATGGAGATTTAAATCTCCCAATTCATCACAAATCTGAAATTTCCAACTTCAACTAGAAAAGAAAGTGTTTAGCCACTCATGGTGGACAAAATCACAAAAGAAAAGAAGAAGAAAAGAAGGAGACAAGCTGCTGTATTTTTCTGCAAAATTGCTGAAGATGAGATGATATCCCTTGCTGGTTTGGATGCTGCCCTTTTATACCTGGAGTTTCCCAATTCCAATTTGATTAGGGTTTTGAAATCTCAATTTGATTTGGTCTTCTTTGTAGTCTTTGATTCCTCTTTGGATTTTGTATTTGATTGAGAATGGGACTCTCTAAGTGAAGGGCGTGGCTCTTGGGACTGATCTTGTGGTGTTTGAAGTGGATTTGGACTTCTCCACCTTTGAATTTATGTTTTCTGCACTTTTCCCGCTTCTGCTGTATTTTATGCTGTCAATGTGATCGGGGCAGTGATTTGGGCAGATCGCTGGGTCTATCTGCCCCAATCGCTTTCTGTTGAGTCTGTCTAGTTTCAGTTTTCTATCTCTGCGAGTGATTTGGCCAGTCTCTGCGAGTGATTTGGACAAGTTACTGACCCAATCACTTTTGCCTGTTGCCTCCAGGTTTCTGCTTCAGCTTGATCTGGGCAGTGATTTGGTCAAATCACTGACCCAATCATTTTTTCCAGCTTTTTCTGCACTTTTTCTCCAACTTCCCATTTTCTTCATTTTCTACAAAAACAAGACAAAAACCATAAATTAAGCTGAAAAATGTGTAATTAAACAATAATAAAGATAATAAAAATGTGGCTAAATTATGCTTGATCAAATACCCCCACACCTAGCTTTTTGCTTGTCCTCAAGCAATAAATAACTGAGTCAATCAAGCCCCTTTTTCTTTTGAGCCTAAATGCCACTTAATCAACCCCCCCAAGACTCCTAGATTGAAGCAACACAGTGGATTGAAGCAACACAGTGTAGACTACATGCACTAAGGTTGTTCTCCCTTTACCTTGTTTCCCTTTACCTACCATGGTCAAAGGAAAGGTTTTTGATTCAATCATGCTTATTCTCTTTGTATAAGCTCAATGCAATCTCTAAGAGTGACTTGCCCTTCTTTGAGCATTTTATTTTATTTTATTCAGCAGCACTTTTTTATTCTTGCCTGAAAAAGTCACCAACCTTTTTACGTGAAGGTGCATATTGGTGATACCCACCCCCAGTTACTCAGTTAGTCACTTGTTCAAGTGGCTACTAGCTCTGTTCATAGCTTATTTGGCCATTGGAACAGGTTTGATTTGTGCTTTTGCTGGTTCTTCTTCTTTTTTTTTTTTTCTTTTCATAACAGTTTGGGCAAATAAGCTTTTAGGGAGTTACACCAACTTTTTATTTGCATGTATTTATATTTTTATTTCCCTTGACCACAGCAAATTTAAGGATTCAATTCAAGAAAAGAACTTCCAAAGTGAAGGTAGCACACTATGATTGATTCAATTTAGGCTTAAAGGGGTGGAAAATCAATGGGGTCATGAGATAGGAAGCTCTTTTAACTTAGTTGTCTATGCTGAGTAGAGCAAAAGCTAAAATAAAATTCTGTGAGTGTGTGCTGAAAGTGAAGAAAAATGTGTGCAAAAGAAAAATGTGTGAAAAGAAAAATTTTGGTGTGTGTCATAGGGCAAAAAGATGCAAAAAGAAACAAAAAGAAAGCAAGAAGATTATGTAAACAATGCAAAAATAACCTAACAGTACCCCCACACCTAGTCCAAACATTGTCCTCAATGTAAAACATATAAAGGAAAAAATTTAAGAAGGAAAGGGAAAGGGACTTCCTGGCCTGGGGGTGATTTGGCCAGTGATTTGGGCAAATCACTCGTCAAATCACTGTCTGTCATGGTGGTGGGGCAGAAAGTGTTGAACCAGCAGCTGCACATGTTTTCCATGTGCTGCATCCTGTCTTGAGCCTCCACCGAATGGTCTTGAGGTGCCTTTTATGTCCTCCAAGGTCCACCCAATTGCTTTCTTGTGCTTCCTCAACACATCAAGGAGCTTTTCCTCTTCTTCTTGGCTGAGCTGGTTAGAAATAATTATTGGAAGTATATTTCCAGCTCCCAAGTAGGCATATTTGAGGTGGCTAGGCAAGGGTTTCAGATCTGGTGTATCTACTGTCTAATCTGATTTCTGCTGTTTGTTGTCTGATTTGGGCAGATTAGCTGGTGAACTGGGCAAATCACTCTCTGTCAAGTCTGTCTGCTCCAGTGATCTGGGCGAGACGGGGTCTGTTTGCTTAGGTGATTTGGGCAGATCATCTGGTGATCTGGGCAAATCACTCTCTGTCAAGTCTGTCTGCTCCAGTGATTTGGGCAGATTTCCTGGTGATTTGGGCAAATCATTGCTGGGCAGCTCAGTCTGCCTAGCGATTGGGTCAGTGATTTGGACAGATCGACGACCCTGATCACTTTCTGGCAGATTTTCTTCCATGGCCTGTTTTTGCAATTTTTCCGCCCTACTGTCTTGCAACTCTTTTCCGCTCCTCAATGTGATGGCACTAGCATTTTGCCTTGGATTTATCTCAGTTTGGGAAGGTAGCTTTCCTTGTGATTCAAGCTTACTCAAGGATGAAGCCATTTGACCCACTTGTTGCTTCTTTGTTGGCTGTTCAAGAGCTGTTTGAGTGGTGTATGTTGCTGGTTCAGCGAGTGCAACAACTTCTGGTTCAGTGGTGTCAATTTCTGAGGTTGCTAGTGTTTGGGCAGCAACAAATGTAATGGTGGCAGATTCAACACTTGCTGATTTTTGGACAGCAAGTTCAGCAATTGCTGATGTAATTGTGGAATTTTCAGCAGGTGGACAGCAACTGCTGTCTCTATTTGCAGTAGGTTGGACAGGTAGATTTCCAACTTGAATTTCAGCTTCTTCACGTGCAACAGGGGGTTCTGCCATTGCTGGATTTTCTGCAGTAATCTTGAACTTAGTTTCTGGTTCAATTTCGGCAGTGGCAGGCGTGGCAGTGGGTGAATTTGCTGGTGCAGAAAATTCTGCAGCAGGTGCAGCAGCAAAATTTGCAGGTGTAGAAAAATCTGCTGGTGCAAAAAATTCTGCAGTAAACTGGAATCGGGTATCTGGTTCAAATTCAAGAGCAGTGGTGATTTGTGCAGCAGATTCAGCAGCTTGGTCTGTTTCTTCGTCATCGTCCCATAGATCTTGAAGCTCTTCCTCTCTTCTTAATATGTGCGCATTCATTGAGTTGACCGCTTGATCCACTTGCTGTTGGAGAATTTTCCCAGAAATTTCTAATTTTCTTACCATCTCTTCAAGTTCCATATTGGAGTTTTGAGGTGTTGCTTGGGCTTGATAGTTTTGGTAGTAGTCAGCCCTTGCATAGCCATAATTCGGATTGTCCCCCCAACATGGATTGTATTGCAGATCTCTTTGGTAGTCATGGTAGTGGTCTGTCCTTGTATAGCCATAGCTCAGATTGTCTCCCCAACCTGTATTGTATGTGTCAAGGTAGGGATTATGTCTTGGCTGTCCATAGAATCCTTCAAATGCATGTGCTTGTTGAAATTGTTGGGCTTGACCTATACCATAATTTCTCACCATAGAGGTTAGTTCAGAAATTTGAGAAGAGAGAAAAGACATACTTACCGTAGCCATGCTTGTAAGGTCTTGGCAGTGCGTTCAATTTCTGAATCATAAAGAAGAGCTTCTTTACGATCAGCCCTGATCATAAAAGGAAAATACGTTAGTTAGATCAAATCCCCGGCAACGGCGCCAATTTTTGATAGCGGTTGTCGAAGCCATCAAAAATAAAACCTATTATCAATCAACAAAATAATTTGCAGATAGTGGCAATAGGGTCGAACCACAGGGACTTGACACTACGAATTTTCCTAATAATGACTTTGGACAAGTAAATAACAAATAAATAAAAAGAGGGGGGTTTGATTTGATGATAATGAATTAATACTAAATAGCAAGAGAAAGCAATAATTTAAAAAGATAAGAATTTCAATGGGAGAAGGATTCTAGTTGAAGCATGAATGTATTCCAGTTTGTTTAGAATTGATCATTGATCTTATTGATACTCCTGTTTATTTCAATAAATTAGTTTAGGATGTGGAAGATGCTTCTCACAATCCAAATTCCTCCTTAGTTCTAGTTTGATTAGGAAACATTCGCTAATCAAACACTAGTTAACAAGTTGCCAAGGAACGTCCTTGGGGCTTTTAGCATCGAACAACTGTTAACTGCATTAAGACTTAGAGAAACCTAATTCTAACCTTACCAACTGCGTGGTCAAGTTTAGATTATGCAACTTGATTAAATGTGTGTTTAAATAATCTAAGCAATTATGGACCTAAATTATTCAAACAATTGTTACTCAAGCAATTAAAAGCAATAGGCCTAAATTGATTCTAAAAGCAAAGCAACAATTATAGAAAGATCAAATTGCATAAATATTGAAAATAAATAGAAGTTTAACAATGGAGATTTAAATCTCCCAATTCATCACAAATCTGAAATTTCCAACTTCAACTAGAAAAGAAAGTGTTTAGCCACTCATGGTGGACAAAATCACAAAAGAAAAGAAGAAGAAAAGAAGGAGACAAGCTGCTGTATTTTTCTGCAGAATTGCTGAAGATGAGATGATATCCCTTGCTGGTTTGGATGCTGCCCTTTTATACCTGGAGTTTCCCAATTCCAATTTGATTAGGGTTTTGAAATCTCAATTTGATTTGGTCTTCTTTGTAGTCTTTGATTCCTCTTTGGATTTTGTATTTGATTGAGAATGAGGCTCTCTAAGTGAAGGGCGTGGCTCTTGGGACTGATCTTGTAGTGTTTGAAGTGGATTTGGACTTCTCCACCTTTGAATTTCTGTTTTCTGCACTTTTCCCGCTTCTGCTGTATTTTCTGCTGTCAATGTGATCGGGGCAGTGATTTGGGCAGATCGCTTGGTCTATCTGCCCCAATCGCTTTCTGTTGAGTCTGTCCAGTTTCAGTTTTCTATCTCTGCGAGTGATTTGGCCAGTCTCTGCGAGTGATTTGGGCAAGTTACTGACCCAATCACTTTTGCCTGTTGCCTCCAGGTTTCTGCTTCAGCTTAATCTGGGCAGTGATTTGGTCAAATCACTGACCCAATCATTTTTTCCAGCTTTTTCTGCACTTTTTCTCCAACTTTCCATTTTTCTTCCTTTTCTACAAAAATAAGACAAAAACCATAAATTAAGCTGAAAAATGTGTAATTAAACAATAATAAAGATAATAAAAATGTGGCTAAATTATGCTTGATCAATTTACATTGTAGATATGTTCCATGTATTATATATTAAATCGAGACATTTGTGATGAAGAGATATTAATTACACTGAGAAACGTACTGAAAGACTAAGTCAAACCACTTTTGACATTTCGAATATTTGGATAGTCTTGACATGTTGCTAGATAATATTTTTTACCTTCAAATTAATTAATTAGTTAATTATATTCATTGCCAAGATATTTGAAACCTAATGGTCACATGCATAAAGAATTGTATGAGAAAATAAAATAAGAAGTTAAATCATATAGGACTTTATTGCATGTAAATTGACATTGGGGTAAAATTGTAATTTGAAAGAATTACGATTTTAATTTAATTAATTAAGTAGGAATTTAATTAAAATAGTCTAAAATTTTTATATGGCTTGTTTATTAAAGTTCTGGATCATAGTTATAATTTATTTATTTAATTAGTTAAATAAATGTAACGACCCGAAAATCGGACCGCTACCGGCGCTAGGACCCAGGTCGGTTTAAGGCCGCCGGGACCCGTAGCAAGCCTGACATGAAACCTGTAAACCTGTTTAATCCCATACATGATCAACAATCATACACAAAAAAAAATTTAAAACTTTTCTTTCATACATTCTATCATACACCAAACTCAACCTGTGCATGCACTGAACATAGCCATAATCATAAACTTGACCCCTCAAAGGGATCTCATCAATGCCCCAATGGGCGATATACATATGTTGAGTTGGCTAACATCTATATCATAGAACATCTAAGATCATGTATTTAAAAGGGATAACAACATCCATAAGGTCAAGCACAACCTCTAATCCTCAATATCCATATACATAACATGACTATTCAGTTATACATCATCTTACAATTTATCATGTCCACTATCTATCTATTACAAATATAAGACTTTACTCTTCTTGACTTCTCTGTCTAACCTGTACCTGCAAACCTGGGGAAATTTGGGAGAGGGGTGAGCTACTAGAGCCCAGTGAGCAGAATCATAAAGCATTTAAAACACATGCTATCATGGAATGCATCACATCACAACTAATCATATCAAGGATGAACTTGTCACCATTTAGCCCCCTACATAATCCAATCATGCCAGGGGCGTAGTGCAGGCCACACCTGGTCTTTCTCTTATACATAACATAACATAACATACATATTCCATGGTGCCGGGGGCGTAGTGCAGGCCACGTCCGATCTTTCTCTTACATAGTGCCAGGGGCGTAGTGCATGCCACATCTGGACTTCCATATCATATCATCATGTCATAACATATGAGGGCTAATGGATCATTCAACATTCATCCACATCAACAACATTTTATGCAATGCAACATATTCGTGATTTCTAATGCGAACAACCTAAAATATCACATGGCATCCGTGATGCATGAACATGCTCAAAACTGATTTATTTATTTAAAAGCATAAGAGTTATTCCACTCACCTCTGGCTAGCTCTGACACTGACTGAAGCAGCTAACTCACTGCTGGGGTCCTCGGGTCCGAACCTACACAGGTGGACTCAAATGAGGGACCAACATACTATAACATGACTCTGAAAACATCCCCCAAAAACTCCCTAAAACATCTCAAAACATCCATGCAAGAACATGCAAAAGAAGGCTGGACAGGGCACTTTCGGCGGCAGGTTCGGCGGCCGAAAGTCCCTCCAGAGCCGAAAGTCAGGCAGGTTCGGCGGCACCTTCGGCGGCCGAAACTCCCAGACAGAGGCGAAACTCATGCATGTTCGGTGGCACTTTCAGCGGCCGAAACTCCCAAACAGAGACGAAAGTCTCCTTTCAGGGGCAAGCTTCGGCAGCCGAAGGCTGCCTCCACGAGAGGGTTCGGCGGCCGAAAGTCCCTTCGGCTGCCGAACCTGGTTTCTCCCCAAAGGGCAGAAACTTGGTTCAAACATGCATAAATGCCTCCAAACTCATACCAACATGCATTTAGCTCAACCAAAACATGCATACAAGCTCCTAGGGGTCTCAAACTACCTTAAACCCCAACTACAACACATCAAACACACATTACAAGCCACAATGCTCAAAAACTCATCAAAAACCCATAAACTCAACATAAGCTTACTCATGCATTTTCTACCCCAAGAACTTCATAAAACTTACTTAAAACATAATATAAGCTAGAGATCGACTCTTACCTCTTGAAGATCGAGAGTAGAGGCGACCAAACTTGGAGTTGGGGGAGATTTGAGTTCTTGAACCTCAAAGCTCTAAAACTTACTTTAAACTCGAAAATCTTCAAAATAAAGCAAAAACTTGTGAAAATCTTGGAAGATTTGAAGGAAAAACTCAAGGATTGGTGAGGAACGGCAGAGAACTCACCTTGGCCGACAATAGGGAGAAAAGCTCGCCCGTTTTCGGCTAAGGGACCCTTTTATAGTGGCTGGCCAGGCTACGTTCGGGGGCTGAACGTGCCTCCGCATGCATGCCATGTTCGGCGGCCGAAGTTGAGGTTCGGCGGCCGAACCTGGACTTTCCTTAACCTATGCCTTCAGGGGCCTAAGGCACACCCGAAATGCATGCATGTTCGGTGGCCGAACTTGAGTTTCGGCGGCCGAACCTGAGTTTCCTCCAAGGGTGTTTTTCATGCAAAAACTCATTTCCTCTTTACTTAAAATCATCAAAACATTAAAACATTTTATGAAAACATGTTTTTACCCTTCTAGAGGTCTCCGACATCCGAGATTCCACCGGGCGGTAGGAATTCCGATATCGGAGTCTAGCCGGGTATTACAATAAATAAATATTATTATACTGAAATCCTAGGGTTTTAGTATAAAAGAATCTCTTACGAGACCCTAGAAAAAAAATTTTGAGAGCCTCTAGAATTTATAGAAAAGGTAGAGAGCTCATTCAAAATCTCTCCCATTCTCAAACCCTCAGAACAGTTATAAATTTTTTCAGTAGAGACCGAACACTTGGTCGATTTATAGTTTGCAACAACCCAATCAATACGAATGATCTTGTATTTTTGCTGCAAAGAAAATAAAATATATTTATTTTCTCTTTAATATTATTATTTTATTCATTAAAATGTGATTCATATTGGTGAAAAATTCTATTTTTCTATTTCTTCCACTGTGTTCAACCGATTGAAAATCCAACTATCTGCCCCTAAGTACAAGATGCACATTTTGCCACTCAGTGAGGATCTTGGGACCTAAAGCAACCACTTCAACTACAGTTGATTGCTTTCGATGCCCCAAAAACTAATTTCGTTGTCCATTTACTCTAAGCAATTGAATAAACTTGTAAGACCCCGCTTGTTCAGACATCGGAATTCCTACCGTCCGGTGGAATCTCGGGTGTCGGATCCTCTTTGGGGGGGTAGAGCAAGGGTAAATGAAAGGTTTTCTAAAATGTTTTTAAGTGTTTTATGGTTTTAAATAGAAAAGAGTTGAGTTTTTGAAGAGAAAGACCAAGGAGGCGTTTGCCAGGTTCGGCCGCCGAAAGTGAAGTTCGGCCGCCGAACATGTGAAGGCTTCGGGAGCGCCTTTGGCATCCGAAAGTCTTGTGGGAGCAAGCCAAGGTTCGGCCGCCGAAAGTGAGGTTCGGCCGCCGAACATGCATGAGTTTAGGGGGCACGTTAGGCTGCCGAAGGTTGATGACCAGGCCACCTATAAAGAGCCCTCAGATCAGAAATGGGCGAGTTCTCTCCCCATTCTCGAACTCAGGTGAGTTTCTGCCCTCCCTTGGTTGCTTGTGTGTCTTCTCTTCAAAATCCCTCAAGTTTTCATAAGATCTACCCTTGGTTTGAAGTTTTGAAGCTAAAATAGAAGTTTTGGGGGCTTGGAGCTTTTGGAGCTTGGATTCTCCACACCTCCGAGTTAGGGATCGCACCAACCCTCGATCTTCAAGAGGTAAGTGTAGATCTTGGTTTCCCTTGAGTTTTTATGAAGTTTTAAGTAAGTTTTAAGAGGTTTTTATGTTTGAGTATGGGTAGATATGCATGTTAAGGGTTTATGTGGGTTTTATGCCCAATGTATGTTATGTAATGATGTGTTGAGGAGTTTAAGTTAGTTTCTTTGCTCTCTATGCTTGTGGGAGTGTGTATGCATGCTTGGGAGAGAGTATGTGAGGTTTGGGGTGTTTTGGAAGGTTTTGGAGGCTGGTGTGCAAAGGCTGAGTTCTGGATGAACTCAGGTTCGGCCGCCGAAGGTGGTTTCGGCCGCCGAACGTGCCTTTGGATGCATGGTTTGGCCGCCTAACCTTGCCCCCGAAAGTTGAGTTGTGGCTTGAAAGCAGACTTTCGGCCGCCGAAGGTAATGTTCGGCCGCCGAAAGTGCCTGACTTTCGTTTCTGGAGAGAGGGTTCGGCCGCCGAAGGTGCCGCCGAACCTACCCGAGTTTCGTCTCTGGAGGAGACTTTCGGCCGCCGAAGGTGCCGCCGAAAGTGCCTGTCCAGCCTTTTCATGGCTGTTTTCCATGCATGTTTAAGTGATGTTTAGAGGGGTTTTTGGGGAGTTTCTTATGAATTGTTAGAATGTGTTTAGTACCTCATGTGAGTCCATCTGTGTAGGATTGGACCTGAGGAGAGGTGTCTAGCTTCAGTGCTAGTTGACCCTGAGTTTGTTGAGCAGAGGCTTCAGGTGAGTAGAACTAACTTAATCTTTTATGCACAAACTCTAATGCCTAAAGCATGAGCATGCATCATGATTATGTATAGTAGGTTGATTGCACTAGTTCACGAATATGTTGCATTGCATTATTTCATGTTGATGCTGAGGAAGGGTGGACCGAGGCGACTTCAATAGCCCATATCTGTCACGAGTCTTGTCTTAGTCCTTTGAGAGCCGGACAAGTACATGTAGGAAAGTCCATGTGAGCTCTCTGTGGACCAGACACCATGTCATGTATGTTACAGGCCTTTGTGAGCTCCTATGGGGGAGCCGGGCACCGACAGAGGGATTTTTGATGTCATGTCCATCCTCTGAGAGGAAAGATGCATGCAAAAAGACAGACTCTCAGAAACCAGGGTCCGTGGGGAATAATTATTGCATGAGCCCCGAGACGGACAAGATGATGTGATTTCTCTGTGTTATGACGCATTTCATGAATGCATGAAAAGATTAAAATGTCTTTATAATAAAATACATAAAAAGGGTGGAACATTAAAATGAATAATAAAATACCTAAAAATGGAGGAACTAAAGCAAATGTTTTTCTCTGTTTCTACTCACTGGGCTCTTGTAGCTCACCCCATTCCCTTAACCCCAGTTTTGCAGGGCCAGAGTATGTCAAGCCAGAGTAAGTCAGAAGAACTATGGGATAGAAGAGGTTCAAGCATAGGTTGCCATGTTTGGTTGTAATAGCATAGCTTAGCTTGTTTTGTTTATGTTTATGTATAAGGAGAGATGCTTATTGTATATGTTTATGGAGATAGTATGTAATGTAAGTTGTAAAGAGATGATATGTTATGTAATGCTATGTATGTTTGTTTGCTTGTATAGCTTAGTTATGGACATGATGAAGTATGGACATGGGATATGAATGAATAGAAAGAGTAATGAGCTTAATGTAAAGAGATAGAGCCAAGTTAAGAAAAGTATATGCTTGTGGTATAGAGTTGTGCTTTGCCTAGAGTGTTGGTAAATCCCTTTTTGTTATGCATGATCTTGAGAAAATGTTTTAAATGTTATGAGTTTTGAATGGCCCGTGAGGGAAGAAAGGGTTTCAATCCCTTGACCCAAAGCGGATATGTTTTAAAGCAAGCTTGATGACCCATCTGGTATGTGGTTCTATGTTTCCATGCATAGGTCAAGCTGATGTAAGAAAAATAAGTTTAAAGGTTTTTATGAGACCAAAGCTTAAGTTTTCAAGTAAATGTTGATCATGTATGGGATTAGACCTAGAGTTTCAGGATGTTTAGAGGCTTGCTACGGGTTCCGGCGGCCTTAAGCCGATCTGAATCCTAGCGCCGAGCAGGTCGGAGCCGCTACAGAGGGGTACCGGTTTCCGGGCTGTTACAGTTGGTATCAGAGCATAGGGCCTCAAGAGTACGGTGTTTTGATGCGAAGGTGCTCAGACATCGGAAAGAGGTTGTGCTAGATGTTAGGAGGGCAAGCACATTAAGAAAGATTGAGAGTAAGATCATGTCCACTAGGATAGGATGAGGAGTCCTGTCTTGCTTGATGATGTGTAATGCCATGTGTGATGCATGTGCATTTATGTTGTATTATGGATGTTAATAGTCCCTTAGCTGCGAGATGGCATGATTTGTACTGATATGAGATGAGCTGAGAGACCAGGTATGGCCCTTGGCCCAGTTGGTCATGGTATGTTCTGCTATGTTGTAGACTGTAGGTGACAGGTTCATCCATGATATATGTTGCATGAGGGGTCATGTGTGTATCACATGGACCATATGATATGATGACATGCTATGTGATGTGATGCTTATGTTTGCCTTTGTGCTTGTGTGCCTGTTGTGTTTCAGACAAGCTGAGATGCAAGGTGCTAGGAGCTCTATGGAGTCAGATCCATCGGAGTGGGAAAGTGAGCCTTTTCCCCTTGCGAGGTCAGGTGGAGATGACAGAGCAAGAGACCCTGAAAGGTCTGTAGAAGTCTGCAGAGAAGTTATGGTGCAGAGGAGGGATGTTAGTTTGCAAGTGAACATGGATGAGGAAAGTATGGAAAAGTCTAAGGATTCTAAGAGTTCAAGTTCAGGAGAAGTTGATCCCTCCATGCTGAGTACAGCTGCCAAGAGAGGTAGAAAGTGGGGAAGAGCCAGAGCCCCTAAGCAATGGGGCAGGACTAGGAAGGGTAGGCTGTGGAAGAGGTTTAGGCTAGATGCTGAAGATGGTTCGAGTTCTGGCCGAGGTCCTACTAGATGTTTGAGGTGCGGAAGGTTGCACAGAGGGCCTTGTCGAGTTGGGACAACGGCATGCTTCAGGTGCGGACAGGAAGGGCACTTCGCACGTGATTGTCCTACTGCGCCCAGGAGAGTGTGGTCCCAGCAGCGAGCTTTAGGTGATGTGGCTCAAGCCAGTGTTCCAGAAAGGGGAGCAGACACATCGAACGCAGTGATGCCAGGTACGCTCACTTGTTCATGTTCTGATGTGTGTGTTTGTGCTCTAGTGTGTTTCCCTTTTCTGTTGTTGCTCTAGGAGCCTTTGAGAGGTTGAGTTGATAGCTTCTGGGTGTAGAGTGTTCTCTTTGGGTTAGTAGACCGGATAGGATCCATCTGTGGCTGAGATTCAGGCCAGCGTCCGATGAGGGTAGATGCCTTCCACCCGTGCATGAGGTCCTAGACTTGAGTGTCTGGATGTCAGCCGGGGGATGGATTGGTTTTCTACTTGTGGAGCTGGTAATACTTGCGTCTGCAGCGCAAGGTGGTCGGGATCGAAATGCAGAATGGGTCTGAGGTAGGCTTCAGAGAGGACCGTGTAGGATGCCTAGAAGTTTGATGTCAGCTGTCAGGCTCGTAGAGTGTATAGGAATGGTTAGTAGAGAGTTTTAGTTGAGTTTGAGAGGGCAGCAGGCAGGTCTAGGAACCAGCCCTGGTGCCATAGATAGAGCGAGTGTTCAGAGGTTTCAGGCTAGTATCAGGTTTACCATCGGTCAGGGAGGTAGAGTTTGGTTCAGAGGTGGTGCTTGGTACCCATAACCATTTCTCTTGTTCCTCACGGGATGGTACCTGCAGAGAGTAAGAGTATAGCAGAAGAGAGAAGAGAAGGATCAGAGTAGCGCAGCAGAAGCTTGTGGCGTTCAAGCCCAAGTTTGTGTTTCTTGTTTGTTTGTGTTTTTGTTTGAACATTCGGGGACGAATGTTCTGTAAGGGGGGAAGAATGTAAGACCCCGCTCGTTCAGACATCGGAATTCCTACCGTCCGGTGGAATCTCGGGTGTCGGATCCTCTTTGGGGGGGTAGAGCAAGGGTAAAGGAAAGGTTTTCTAAAATGTTTTTAAGTGTTTTATGGTTTTAAATAGAAAAGAGTTGAGTTTTTGAAGAGAAAGACCAAGGAGGCGTTTGCCAGGTTCGGCCGCCGAAAGTGAAGTTCGGCCGCCGAACATGTGAAGGCTTCGGGAGCGCCTTTGGCATCCGAAAGTCTTGTGGGAGCAAGCCAAGGTTCGGCCGCCGAAAGTGAGGTTCGGCCGCCGAACATGCATGAGTTTAGGGGGCACGTTAGGCTGCCGAAGGTTGATGACCAGGCCACCTATAAAGAGCCCTCAGATCGGAAATGGGCGAGTTCTCTCCCCATTCTCGAACTCAGGTGAGTTTCTGCCCTCCCTTGGTTGCTTGTGTGTCTTCTCTTCAAAATCCCTCAAGTTTTCATAAGATCTACCCTTGGTTTGAAGTTTTGAAGCTAAAATAGAAGTTTTGGGAGCTTGGAGCTTTTGGAGCTTGGATTCTCCACACCTCCGAGTTAGGGATCGCACCAACCCTCGATCTTCAAGAGGTAAGTGTAGATCTTGGTTTCCCTTGAGTTTTTATGAAGTTTTAAGTAAGTTTTAAGAGGTTTTTATGTTTGAGTATGGGTAGATATGCATGTTAAGGGTTTATGTGGGTTTTATGCCCAATGTATGTTATGTAATGATGTGTTGAGGAGTTTAAGTTAGTTTCTTTGCTCTCTATGCTTGTGGGAGTGTGTATGCATGCTTGGGAGAGAGTATGTGAGGTTTGGGGTGTTTTGGAAGGTTTTGGAGGCTGGTGTGCAAAGGCTGAGTTCTGGATGAACTCAGGTTCGGCCGCCGAAGGTGGTTTCGGCCGCCGAACGTGCCTTTGGATGCATGGTTTGGCCGCCTAACCTTGCCCCCGAAAGTTGAGTTGTGGCTTGAAAGCAGACTTTCGGCCGCCGAAGGTAATGTTCGGCCGCCGAAAGTGCCTGACTTTCGTTTCTGGAGAGAGGGTTCGGCCGCCGAAGGTGCCGCCGAACCTACCCGAGTTTCGTCTCTGGAGGAGACTTTCGGCCGCCGAAGGTGCCGCCGAAAGTGCCTGTCCAGCCTTTTCATGGCTGTTTTCCATGCATGTTTAAGTGATGTTTAGAGGGGTTTTTGGGGAGTTTCTTATGAATTGTTAGAATGTGTTTAGTACCTCATGTGAGTCCATCTGTGTAGGATTGGACCTGAGGAGAGGTGTCTAGCTTCAGTGCTAGTTGACCCTGAGTTTGTTGAGCAGAGGCTTCAGGTGAGTAGAACTAACTTAATCTTTTATGCACAAACTCTAATGCCTAAAGCATGAGCATGCATCATGATTATGTATAGTAGGTTGATTGCACTAGTTCACGAATATGTTGCATTGCATTATTTCATGTTGATGCTGAGGAAGGGTGGACCGAGGCGACTTCAATAGCCCATATCTGTCACGAGTCTTGTCTTAGTCCTTTGAGAGCCGGACAAGTACATGTAGGAAAGTCCATGTGAGCTCTCTGTGGACCAGACACCATGTCATGTATGTTACAGGCCTTTGTGAGCTCCTATGGGGGAGCCGGGCACCGACAGAGGGATTTTTGATGTCATGTCCATCCTCTGAGAGGAAAGATGCATGCAAAAAGACAGACTCTCAGAAACCAGGGTCCGTGGGGAATAATTATTGCATGAGCCCCGAGACGGACAAGATGATGTGATTTCTCTGTGTTATGACGCATTTCATGAATGCATGAAAAGATTAAAATGTCTTTATAATAAAATACATAAAAAGGGTGGAACATTAAAATGAATAATAAAATACCTAAAAATGGAGGAACTAAAGCAAATGTTTTTCTCTGTTTCTACTCACTGGGCTCTTGTAGCTCACCCCATTCCCTTAACCCCAGTTTTGCAGGGCCAGAGTATGTCAAGCCAGAGTAAGTCAGAAGAAATATGGGATAGAAGAGGTTCAAGCATAGGTTGCCATGTTTGGTTGTAATAGCATAGCTTAGCTTGTTTTGTTTATGTTTATGTATAAGGAGAGATGCTTATTGTATATGTTTATGGAGATAGTATGTAATGTAAGTTGTAAAGAGATGATATGTTATGTAATGCTATGTATGTTTGTTTGCTTGTATAGCTTAGTTATGGACATGATGAAGTATGGACATGGGATATGAATGAATAGAAAGAGTAATGAGCTTAATGTAAAGAGATAGAGCCAAGTTAAGAAAAGTATATGCTTGTGGTATAGAGTTGTGCTTTGCCTAGAGTGTTGGTAAATCCCTTTTTGTTATGCATGATCTTGAGAAAATGTTTTAAATGTTATGAGTTTTGAATGGCCCGTGAGGGAAGAAAGGGTTTCAATCCCTTGACCCAAAGCGGATATGTTTTAAAGCAAGCTTGATGACCCATCTGGTATGTGGTTCTATGTTTCCATGCATAGGTCAAGCTGATGTAAGAAAAATAAGTTTAAAGGTTTTTATGAGACCAAAGCTTAAGTTTTCAAGTAAATGTTGATCATGTATGGGATTAGACCTAGAGTTTCAGGATGTTTAGAGGCTTGCTACGGGTTCCGGCGGCCTTAAGCCGATCTGAATCCTAGCGCCGAGCAGGTCGGAGCCGCTACAGAGGGGTACCGGTTTCCGGGCTGTTACAAAACTTCTTCATCAAACAACAATCAATATATTGCGAAAAGGATTATTTATGTAAAAATGTAAATAGAAATAATTACAATGAGCAACATTAAAATATATTCCCTTTGTCCCATAATTTTTGTCCATATTTCTTTTTTTAATTGTCCTAAAATTATTGTCCATTTTCTTTTTTAGACTATAGTAACATATAAATTGACTATTATAACTCTATTTAATTTTTTTTTTATTTCTAAGAAATCTCTCAAAATCTCTCTTAATATTTAATAAAATTTAATGTCTTGGGTATTATTAGAAAGTTAATAAAAGAAAATTATCTTTTTTAATATGTGTGAAAAAATAAAGTAGACAAAAATTATGGACGGAAGGAGTATCATTCATTTATAACTAAATATATAATTTAATCCCTAACATTGATATATAAAATGTCAAACGACACTCTTACCTTTTTATTATTCACTTTTATTACTCGGCCCTATAAAAATATAATTATTTAACCCCTTATGTGCCAATGTGAGTTGCACATATCTTAAATTTTCTAGATTTAAATAATTTTAATTTATAAAGTTTAATAGTGTAATAATTATATTTTACAATATTTATGTATTAATGATCAAACATAAATTAGCCACATTTTTATTATCTTTATTATTGTTTATTTACATATTTTTTAGTTTAATTTATGGTTTTTACCTTGTTTTTACAGAAAAGGAAGAAATTGGAAAACTGGAAAAAAAGTGCAGAAAATGACAGAAAAGTGATGGGTCAGTAACTTGGCCAAATCACTGCCCAGATCAAGCTAAAGCAGAAACCTGAACTATCTCACAGGAGACTGATTGGGTCAATGAATTGGCCAAGTCACCCGCAGGAACAGAAACCCAGAGGCAACACACAGAAATGATTTAGGCATGACGATTTGCCCAAATCACTACCCAAATCAAGCGGAGGAAGCAGAGACAGAAAGCTAAAAACTGGACTGACTCACAGAAAGCGATTGGGGCAGCGATCTGCCCAAATCACCGCCCCAATCACATTGACAGCAGAAATTGACAGCAGAGGCGGGAAAGGAGCAGAAAATCCGAATTCAAAGAAAAGATGTCCAAATCCACTTCAAACACCACCAACTCAATTCCAAAAGTCACAAGAATGTCTTTCTACCAAGAGAATTCAATCTACAACAAAATTTAAAGGCAAAAGGAGAATCAAAGACCACAAAAGACCAAGTCAAGATGGAGATTTTCAAACCCTAATGGGATTAAAATTCTCCAGCTATAAAAGGGGACTACATCTAAATCAACAGGGATATCTCCTCCTCTCGCCAGAAATTACAGCAGGAATTCAGCAACTTTCTTCCTTTTCTTTTCTTCTCTTTTCTTTTATTTTGTGATTTTGTTCACCATGAGTGGCTAAACACTTTTCTTTTCTAGTTGAAGTTGGAAAACTCAGATTTGTGATGAATTGGGAGATTTAAATCTCCATTGTTAAACTTCTATTTATTTTCAATATTTATGCAATTTGATCTTTCTATAATTGTTGCTTTGCTTTTAGAATCAATTTAGGCCTATTGCTTTTAATTGCTTGAGTAACAATTGTTTGAATAATTTAGGTCCGTAATTGCTTAGATTATTTAAACACACATTTAATCAAGTTGCATAACCTAACTTGACCACGCGGTTGGCAAAGTTAGAATTAGGTTTCTCTAAGTCTTAATGCAGTTAACAGTTGTTCGATACTAAAAGCCCCAAGGACGTTCCTTGGCAACTTGTTAACTAGTGTTTGATTAGCGAACGTTTCCTAATCAAACTAGAACTAATGAGAATTTGGATTGTGAGAAGCGTCTTCCACATCCTAAACTAATTTATTGAAATAAATAGGAGTGTTAAAGAATCAATGATCAATTCTAAACAATCTGAAATAGATCCATACTTCAACTAGAAGCTTTTCTCTTATTGATTTACTCATCTTTAAATTATTTGCTTTCTATTGTTAATTAGCTTTAGTACATCTTCAAAACAAAACCCCCCTCTTTTATTTATTTGTTATTTATTTGTCCAAGTCATTATTAGGAAAGTCCGTAGTGTCAAATCCCTGTGGTTCGACCCTATTGCCACTATCTACAAGTTAATTGTTGATTGTTTAATAGGTTTATTTTTTACGGCTTCGACAACCGCTATCAATTAAATAGTTATACTTTTATAAAAATTATTAAAAGTTCGTCTTCCATATCCTAAACTAATTTATTGAAATAAATAGGAGTGTTAAAGAATCAATGATCAATTCTAAATAATCTGAAATAGATCCATACTTCAACTAGAAGCTTTTCTCTTATTGATTTACTCATCTTTAAATTATTTGCTTTCTATTGTTAATTAGCTTTAGTACATCTTCAAAACAAAACCCCCCTCTTTTATTTATTTGTTATTTATTTGTTATTTATTTGTTATTTATTTGTTATTTATTTGTCCAAGTCATTATTAGGAAAGTCCGTAGTGTCAAATCCCTATGGTTCGAACCTATTGCCACTATCTACAAGTTAATTGTTGATTGTTTAATAGGTTTATTTTTGACGGCTTCGACAACCGCTATCAATTAAATAGTTATACTTTTATAAAAATTATTAAAAGTTACAAAGTAAAGATTATGATATTAACTGACTTTTTATGTAAATATTATATTTTACAAAGTAAAGATCATCATTCGTGCAGCTGCTCATCCCTATGCATTACACCATCATAGTAGGAAATATCATCCACGATTAAGCGAAACCTACGACGAGATAAACAAAGTAAGGCGATAAAAATCATACATAGCCAAAGCAACTAAGGCTATAAAAACCACACATAGCCGAAGGAAAGTAGTTCAAAAGCCAAGAATATGAGATGTATGCTATTTTTATCCACTAATGAAAATTTTGGAAACATAGTCCTCCATTACTAATAACAAGATTAGAGGAGAGAAGTTTTCAGTTTAACCGAAAAAATCAAATCAAGATGAATTGTTTAGTTTAATTATTTGGTTTATTTGATTTGGTTATTAATTTTAATTTTTTTTATTTTCGATTCGATTCAATTAAATAACCGAAAGCAAAGAGAAGAACCGAACGACCGAATATATATATATGACACTTAAAAAAACCCTATCCCTCTCCCTTGTTTTTATTTTAGTCATCACCCTTCCCCACTCCTCTTTCTCTATCATGCTGCGACCAGATCCCACAATGCTATGATTTCTTTTTTTTTTTTTTTTGTTTCAGTCAATCAACCTCACCTCAACTCCTCTCTCTCTTTCTTTTTCAGCTACGACTAAGATGTTGCAATCTCCTCACGATTCCCCTCTTTTTTCTTTCTCAGATGACCCAGAAATATAATAGCGACATGCAAATTGGCCTCCTCCTCGACTCTTCCTTTTTCAGATGCCTCGGCCTCTTCTTTTCTTCTTCTTCTTCTTCAGATCTTGTTTATTCCTCTTTTTGATTGGGCTTGTGTACAGATCTTATTATTATAAATTAAATTCTTATTATTTTGGTTTATTTGTTAATTTGAGTATAGATGTTGATTATTTTAGTTAATTTTGAGTATAGTTCTTGATTATTTTGTTTGATTTGGAGTATAGATCTTGATTGATTGGTCATCTTCTTATTTCTCCTTCTTCATTGATGATGGTTTTTTTTTTTTTTTGTGAAACTCTTTTAGATGGAATTTATTGCAAGTTTCTTGTAAAATTTGATACCGGTTATTTAGAAATGTAGATTGATTATATTTATTTATATCATATTGATTTAATTTGGGATTGTTGTTAATTAAATTTGAGGAGTTGGTTTTTTTTGTTTACTTTAGAATTCTTAAAGAATTAGAATTCTTATGTGATTTGGATTATTAGAATTTCATTTTTTGTTTCAAAGAACACTATTGGACTTTAATATTGCAATGCAAGTGAATGGGATTTTTCTTAGATTAGCAGTTCAGTTTCAAATTGAAACAGAACCAAATCAAATTAATTCAGTTTGATTCGATTCTTCTTAATTTTGATTCGATTTTGATTTAAATTTTGATTTAATTGATTTTTTGATTTTTTAATTTCAGTTCTATTCAAAATCGAATCGACCGAATACTCTCTCTAAGCAAGATAAAACAAAACTAATAAAACCATAACTAATTTTTGTGTACTAAAACTCTATTTGTTTAAAAAAAATGTATTTAGAAAAATTCCAAAAAATATTTTCTAATAAAATAAATTATTTTTTATTTTTAATTTTAAAAACTAAAATACATTAATAAATTTATATATAGAAATCTTAATAAAATTCTTAAAATATAAAAAATGATTTGTTTTTTTAAAAAAGGAAATCATTTTATTTAAAAATGACTTAACCTTTTCTTTTCTAGAAAAATATTATCAGTCGACTAATTTTCTATACCCTAAAAAATATGGAAATAAATAGAGCCTTAAACCACAACTAATTTAATTAATAAAACTTTAATGAACTAATTGATCCTTTCCATAATTATTGATGTTATTTGCATCATATTTTTTCGAGTATAGACCTATATTAGATTGCTTTGCCAACCTTTCCGATACTTAAATTAATATGGATACTGAGTTAATAATATAATAGACTAGAAAAAAATTAGCATGCCTGATTTTAGAGGTTATGAGCTCCCTTATACAGTGTAATGGATAGAGTTTAGATATTGTTAGAAGAGTATGAGATAATAGAATCATATCTAGAATAAGATATAGAATTCTACATGAAATATGATATGAAAACTTATACATATAAGGATAATATCTTAATTGTGATTAGGATTCTACCACTTTATTAGGAATTATAGTGTATGTGAATAATTGACGTGATTTGAATTATTCAAATAAGATTTAATATAATTTATTATCGATCTACATCAGTAGTCCCTCCTTTAGAGATCGAATCTTTAGGTTCAATATCGGATAATTCCTGATGTTGTTGAGATTAGATTGATGATGGGACATGAATAAGACTATGTTATGATTGGCCACAACCTACAAGGGAGAAAATGTGAGGTAGTAGTGGGTGTCCATAACAGCCACTCTGACGCTCAAGTCAGTATCGTGACAAGCAGAGAGAATGCAACAAATGGTTTAGAGCTTTTAGTGTTAGAGCATAGCGTACATTTGTCTCTGTGATCATTTCCCTTTTATACTGTAAAAAGATATAGATAAATATAGCATTTTCTGAAAATCCAGCGATGAAGTGGCTGGCTGCTCGGTAATGGATATTACCAGCTAATGGATTGATGATCCCGTGATCGTAGGCAAAGCGGAAAAGTATCTAGTAACAGTAATCTTGTGCCAAGACTTAGCCTATCAAGGGAGGGCGAGTCTTGATGGTAGTCCGAGTATTAAAGTGTCAAGGTCTCCCTTTTTATAGTGAGATTGCATATCCCACTTGTCAGATCCCTGTCACGTGGCCCTTATTTTGTGGTGTTAACTCATAGCTTTCTTTGGGCAGATGTTATATAACATCAGAGGTCCTCCACCGGTCTTCAACTTTTTAGGTTCGAAGGTGACTGTTTGCCTTTTCGGTTTAGGACGCGTGGCATGATCTCGGTTATGAGCATCGTTTCGCTTGCCTATTGATCGCCTTATCTTCTACGCTGCTTTCAAAGCTTTGTCGACTATTTCACTGTATAAAAACCCTTCTTTCTTCTTTTTGGTTCACAACCATTTCTCATGGGAGAGAGGAGTGAAGGTTTCTTCTTCTTCTGTTTTTTGAGGGTAACCAAATATGTGTGGGAGATAGCATCATGGGCTATCAGATTTGTATAGGGGACATTGTAATACCCGACTAGACTTCGGTATTGGAATTCCTACCGTTCGGTGGAATCTCGGATGTCGGAGACCTCTAGAAGGGGAAAACCATGTTTTCATGAAATGTTTTAATGTTTTTGATGATTTTAAGTAAAGAGGAAATGAGTTTTTGAATAAAAACCACCCTTGGAGGAAACCCAGGTTCGGTCGCCGAAACTCAAAGTTCGGCCGCCGAACATGCATGCATTTCGGGAGAGCCTTAGGCCCCCGAAGGCATAAGTGAGGGGAGCTCAGGTTCGGCCGCCGAACCTCAAGTTCGGCCGCCGAACATGGCATGCATGCGGAGGCACATTCGGCCCCCGAACGTGGCCTGGGCAGCCACTATAAAAGGGTCCCTTAGCCGAAAACGGGCGAGCTTTTCCCCATTTTCGGCCAAGGTGAGCTCTCCGCCGTCCCTCACCGATCTTTGATGTTTTTCCTCTAGATCTTTCAAGTTTTTCATTTGTTTTAACTTTGTTTTGAAGATTTGAGCTTTTGAGCAAAGTTTTGGAGCTTTAAGGTTCAAAAACTCAAATCTCTCCCAACTCCAAGTTTGGTCGCCTCTACTCTCGATCTTTAAGAGGTAAGAGTCGATCTCTAGCTTACATTATGTTTAAAACAAGTTTTATGCAAGTTCATGGGGTAGAAAATGCATGAGTAAGCTTATGTTGAGTTTATGGGTTTTTGATGAGTTTTTGAGCAATGTGGCTTGTAATGTGTGGTTGATGTGTTGTAGTTGGGGTTTAAGGTAGTTTGAGACCCCTAGGAGCTTGTGTGCATGTTTTGGTTGAGCTAAATGCATGATGGTTTGAGTTTGGAGGCATTTGTGCATGTTTGAACCAAGTTTCTGCCCTTTGGGAGAAACCAGGTTCGGCAGCCGAAGGGACTTTCGGCCGCCGAACCCTCTTGTGGAGGCAGCCTTCGGCTGCCGAAGCTTGCCCCCGAAAGGAGACTTTCGTCTCTGTCTGGGAGTTTGTGCCGCCGAACATGCATGAGTTTCACCTCTGTCTAGGAGTTTCGGCCGCCGAAGGTGCCGCTGAACCTGCCTGACTTTCGGCTCTGGAGGGACTTTCGGCCGCCGAACCTGCCGCCAAAAGTGCCCTGTCCAGGCCTCCTTTGCATGTTCTTCTATGGTTGTTTCATGATGTTTTAGGGGGTTTTTGGGGGATGTTTTTAGAGTTATGTTCTAGTTGTTTGGTCCCTCATTTGAGTCCACCTGTGTAGGTTCGGACCCGAGGAACCGAGGACCCCAGCAGTGAGTCAGTTGCTTCAGTCAGTGTCAGAGCTAGCCAGAGGTGAGTGGAATAACTCTTATGCCTTTTTAAATAACTAAATCAGTTTTGAGCATGTTCATGCATCACGGATGCCATGTGATATCTTAGGTTGTTTGCATTAGAAGTCACGAATATGTTGCATTGCATAATATGTTGATGATGCGGATGAATGTTGAATGATCCTTTAGTCCTCATAGGTTGTGATATGATGATGATATGGTACGGAAGACCAGTGAGGCCCATTCTACGCCCCTGGCACCATGTAAGAGAAAGACCAGTGAGGCCCATTCTACGCCCCTGGCACAGTTGGCATGTTATGTTATGCTATGTTATGAGTATGTAAGAGAAAGACCAGTGAGGCCCATTCTACGCCCCTGGCACAGTCGAACCATGTAGAGGACTATTGGTGACAAATTCATCCTTGATGTGATTAGCTGTGATGTGATGCATTTCATGTTATCATGTGTTCCAAATGTTTTATTATTCTGCTCACTGGGCTCTTGTAGCTCACCCCTCTCCCTTAACCCCCAGGCTTGCAGGTACAGGGTAAACCAGGAGGTCAGCAAGAGTAATGAAGTCTTATGTATGTAATAGCTAGAGTGTGGACATGACAAATTTATAGAATGAAGTATTGTAAAAGTATAGTATAGTTATGTAATGTAATGTAATGACATTGAGGATTAGAGATTGTGCTTGACCCTATGTGTATGGTATCCCTTTTAATACATGATCTTAGATGTTTTGTAATGCTTATGTAAACCAACTCAACACATGTTATGCCACCCATTGGGGGCATTAATGAGATCCCACTGAGGGGTCAAAGTTATGATTATGTTTATGTTCAGTGCATGCACAGGTTGAGTTTGGTGTATGAGAAAATGAATAAAAGAAAAGTTTTAATTTTTATGTATGTTGTTGATCATGTATGGGATTAAACAGGTTTTCAGGTTGCATGTCAGGCTTGCTACGGGTCCCGGCGGCCTTAAGCCAATCTGGATCCTAGCGCCAGTAGCGGTCCGATTTTCGGGTCGTTACAGAATGGTATTAGAGCCCTAGGTTCATATGGTCGGACCTAGAGTATCGGGCTCATAGATGTTATAGAAGGTCAAGCACAATAGGAAGATCATGTCCACTAGGATAGGATGTGGAGTCCTGTCTTACTTGATGATGTGAAATGCCATGATTATATGCATGTGCATTAATGATATGCTATGATGTGTGATGCGGGTTCATGTGTGCCCACATGAACCATATGATGTTAATGTTTATGTGATGTATACCATTTTTCAGAAAACAGGATGAGAGGAACTCGTCGATCAGCAAGATTGACTGGAGTACCACCTGAGGATGAGGGCACGAGTGCCCGTCCTCCAGCATTGCCTAGGGCAATGTCTAGTAGGTCTAACAGAGAAAGAACAGTAAGAGACCCTAGAAGGTCTTTGGATCTGGGTAGAAGCAGATCAGTCAGAGGAACAGTTCAGGGAGGAGCGTCAGAGGACATGGGGGAGGATATGGATGTAGAGTAGAGGAGGGATGGCAGTTTGGGAGTTAGCATGTCAGAAGAGGGAATGGGAGAATCCCAAAGAGGCACTCAGGCCTCGGGATTTGTTCAGCCACCTTACTACCCACCCTTCTCACAAAACCCTGGGTATTCGATGGGAGGCACATCGGACTACCACAGCTTCAGCCTTATCCCACACAGATGCCATACCCACCCTACTACCCACCATATTCACAGTATCCAATGTATCCACCCCCACCTTACTATCCAAATCCAGCAAACCCTACCTCAGAAAATGTTGCACCACCTCCACCACCTACAGAACCAGCAGCCCCAGTTGCTCAACCCTCTAGACCTAGCTCAGCCAGTGGGAGCAAGGTCAAGATGACCGACTACATGAAGTTGGGTGCTCCCCAGTATGAAAAAGGGGACGACCCGTTTGTGTATCTTGAGAGGGTCAAGGTGATCACAGATGAGATTGGGGCTGATGACAGTAGAGCCATTCAGATGGCTGGGTTCACGCTTAAGTGCAAGAAGGCACGAGAGTGGTTCAAGAATTATGTGAACCCCAGAGTAGACAACATGTCTTGGGAGGAGTTTGCAAAACGAGTTTGCAGGATGGGCTTTCCCAGATAGTTCAAGGGAGCTGAAGATGATAGAGTTTGAGCAGTTGAGGCAGACTGATGAGATGAGTGTAGAGGAGTTCACAGACAGATTCTTGGAGCTGTTGCCATTTACAGGGCAAAGTCTTGACACGGATCAGAAAAGGTCAAGGAGGTATATCATGAAACTCCACTCTAGATATTCCTCCTTGATCCAGTCAGCAGATAGGGAGAGCTTCCATGCCATAGTGGATATGGCCCGGAAAATGGAGGCCAGTGCCATCGTTCAAGGGACAGTTAAGCAGTCAGTGGCACAGCCTTCTGGTTCCAAGACCCCAGGCTCTTCTTCTTTCAGTGCAGCAGCTTCAGGCAGCAAGAGGTGGAGCAGTACCACCAAGAAGTCGAAGAAGAACAAGTTTTGGAAAAAGGTCAAGTCCAGTCTGGGACTAGGGAGTGGCTCGAGTTCTGGTGCGGAAAATGCAGTATGCAAGAAGTGTGGGAGACCACACAAGGGAGTATGTCTGGTTGGGACGACAGCCTGCTTCAGATGTGGGCAGGAGGGACACATGGCTCGGGAGTGTCCTAGGGTAGCTTTTGGGGCATAGTCTCAGCAGACAGCTTCTGGCAGTGTAGCTCAACCAGCAGCTCCAGCCGTGACTCAGGCCAGTGGCAGAGGTAGAGGGAGAGGAGCAGCCTATTCTTCAGCGGGTTTCAGAGGTGAAGGTCCGTCAGCTCCAGCACGGATCTTCACGATGACTCAGCAGGAGGCAGATGCATCTAACACCGTGGTGGCAGGTAATTTAGTCATTGGTTGTTCAGATGTGTATGCCTTGATGGACCCTGGTGCATCTCATTCTTTTATTGCTTCGAGAGCCATTCAGAGGTTGGGGTTGATGATCTCTGAGTTAGAGTGTCCTCTCTGGGTCAGTGGACCCAAGTGTGATCCATCAGTGGCAGAGTCAGTCTGCCAGTGTAGTCCTGTGTTTGTTGAGGGAAGATGCTTGTCCGCCGACCTGGTGGTTCTAGATTTGACAGATTTTGACGTCATTCTAGGGATGGACTGGTTATCTACCCATAGTGCTACCTTGGACTGCAAGGACAAGGTAGTCAGGTTCAGAGGTCAGGATGGGTCAGAGGTTGTCTTCAGGGAAGACAGGAGGGGTACACCTAGAGGTCTGATATCAGCTCTTCAGGCTCGTAGGTTGCTTAAGAAGGGATGTCAGGGGTATTTGGCTCATGTGAGAGAGCTTAACAGTCAGGTTAGAGAGCCCACCTCAGTGCCAGTGGTTAGAGAGTTTCTAGACGTCTTTCCAGACGAGCTGCCAGGTTTATCACCTGCTAGGGAGATAGAGTTCGAGATAGAACTGATGCCTGTAACCCGACCGATCTCTATTCCTCCCTACAGGATGGCTCCAGTTGAGTTGAAAGAATTGAAGGAACAGTTGCAAGAGTTGGTAGAAAAGGGCTTCATACGACCGAGCACTTCACCTTGGGGTGCACCAGTCTTGTTCGTGAGAAAGAAGGATGGATCCCTTAGGCTTTGTATCGACTACAGGCAGTTGAACAAAGTCACTATCAAGAATAAGTACCCGTTGCCTAGGATCGATGATCTATTTGACCAGTTAGCTGGAGCAGGTTGTCTCTCCAAAATAGATCTGAGATCGGGGTACCATCAGCTAAGGATAAGGGAAGAAGATGTGCCGAAGACAGCTTTCAGGACCAGATATGGGCATTTTGAGTTCCTTGTAATGCCGTTCAGGTTAACCAACGCCCCTGCAGCATTCATGGACCTCATGAACAGAGTGTTTAGCCAATACCTGGATCACTTTGTTATTGTCTTCATAGATGATATCTTGGTGTATTCCAGGAATGCAGAGGAGCATGCCCATCATCTGAGGTTGGTTCTGCAGACCTTGAGGGAACATGGCTTGCATGCCAAGTTCTCTAAGTGTGAGTTCTGGCTGAGGAGCATTTCATTCTTGGGGCATGTTGTGTTAGAGAACGGAATAGAGGTGGACCCCAAGAAGACAGAAACTGTGGCTAACTGGCCTAGACCCACTTCAGTGACGGAGATCAGGAGTTTCTTGGGTTTGGCAGGTTATTACAGGAGGTTCGTTCAGGACTTCTCAAAAATAGCAGCTCCTCTGACCAGACTAACCAGGAAGAATCAGAAGTTTCTGTGGACCGACCAGTGCGAAGAGAGTTTTGAAGAGCTTAAGAAGAGGTTGACTTCAGCACCAGTTTTAGCTCTGCCAGCTAGTGATGAGGACTTTACAGTCTTTTGTGATGCGTCCCGTGTGGGACTGGGTTGTGTACTGATGCAGAATGAAAGGGTGATTGCTTATGCTTCTAGGCAGCTGAAGAAGCATGAGTTGAATTACCCCACACATGATCTAGAGATAGCAGCAGTAATCTTTGCACTCAAGATGTGGAGGCACTACCTCTATGGGGTAAAATGTGAGATCTTTACGGATCATAAAAGCCTGCAGTACATCCTGAGTCAAAGAGATTTGAACTTGAGACAGAGGAGATGGGTAGAGCTGCTGAGTGACTATGATTGCAAGATTCAGTATCATCCGGGTAAGGCGAATGTTGTGGCAGACGCCCTAAGCCGGAAGTCACTAGGCAGTCTATCCCACATCACGGCAGAGAGGAGACCAGTGGTGAAGGAGTTTTACAAGCTCATTGATGAAGGTCTACAGTTGGAGTTGTCTGGTACAGGTGCTTTAGTGGCCCAGATGAGAGTGACGCGTGTGTTTCTGGAGCAAGTGGCTCAGAAACAGCATGAGGACCCAGAGTTAGTGAAGATTGCCAGGACTGTTCAGTCAGGCAAGGACAGTGAGTTCAGATTTGACAGTAAGGGGATCCTCCGCTATGGGAGTCGATTGTGTGTACCAGATGACATAGGGCTAAAAGGAGACATTATGAGGGAGGCTCATAATGCAAGATACAGCGTTCACCCCGGAGCCACCAAGATGTATCAAGATTTGAAGAAAATGTATTGGTGGCCAGCTATGAAGAAAGAAGTGGCACAGTTTGTGTCAGCCTGCGAAGTGTGTCAGAGGGTGAAGCTGGAACATCAGAAGCCGGCTGGAATGCTTAACCCGCTACCTATTCCAGAATGGAAATGGGAGAATATAGCTATGGACTTCGTAGTGGGGTTACCGGCGGCGTCCAACAGATTGGACTCCATATGGGTAATTGTGGACAGACTCACCAAATCTGCTCACTTCATCCCTGTTAGGAGTGGCTACTCTGTGGACAAGTTGGCATAGGTATATGTGGATGAGATCGTCAGGCTGCATGGGGTTCCTGTTTTGATAGTGTCAGATAGAGGGCCCCAGTTCACCTCCAGGTTTTGGCGGAGTCTGCAGAATGCCATGGGTACTAGATTGGATTTCAGTACTGCCTTCCACCCCCAGACGGATGGACAGTCCGAAAGGACCATCTAGACTATCGAGGATATGCTTAGAATGTGTGTGCTGGACTTTGGATGTTCTTGGAGGCAGCATCTACCTTTGGTGGAGTTTGCCTACAATAACAGCCATCATGCTAGCGTCGGGATGGCTCCATATGAAGCTTTATACGGAAGGAAGTGCAGGTCACCTGTTTGCTGGGAAGAAGTTGGAGAAAAGGCCTTGGCAGGGCCTGAGCTAGTAGAGATCACCAGCAGGGTGGTACCCATAATCAGAGAGAGAATCAAGACTGCTGCCAGCAGACAGAAGAGTTATGCAGACATCCGCAGAAGACAGGTAGAGTTTCAGGAGGGGGATCTGGTATTGCTCAAGGTGTCTCCAATGAAAGGAGTGGTTCGCTTTGGGAAGAAAGGTAAACTAGCCCCACGATACATCGGACCCTTTGAAATCTTGCAGAAGATTGGGAATCTGTCGTACAAGCTAGATTTGCCTGCTTCAATGGCAAGAATCCATCCGGTTTTTCATGTTTCAATGTTGAGGAAATTTGTGTCAGATCCGGGCAAGGTTCTTAGTGAGCCTGATGTGGAGATCCAAGAGGATCTCACCTATGTTGAGCAGCCAGTGCGGATCGTAGACACCCAGATCAGAAAGCTGAGAAACAAGGAAATCCCGATGGTGAAAGTCCTATGGAACCACCACAATATGGAAGAGTGCACTTGGGAGACACGGGAGTCTATGCTCCGGCAATATCCTCATCTCTTTTAAGGTTAGTCTCTATGTGTTTATGTGTATGATGTGATGATTCTATGCTATGTGTTAGTTGAGGAACATTCGGGGATGAATGTTCTTAAGGGGGGGAGAATGTAATACCCGGCTAGACTCCGGTATCGGAATTCCTACCGTTCGGTGGAATCTCGGATGTCGGAGACCTCTAGAAGGGGAAAACCATGTTTTCATGAAATGTTTTAATGTTTTTTATGATTTTAAGTAAAGAGGAAATGAGTTTTTGAATAAAAACCACCCTTCGAGGAAACCCAGGTTCGGCCGCCGAAACTCAAAGTTCGGCCGCCGAACATGCATGCATTTCGGGAGAGCCTTAGGCCCCCGAAGGCATAAGTGAGGGGAGCCTAGGTTCGACCGCCGAACCTCAAGTTCGGCCGCCGAACATGGCATGCATGCGGAGGCACATTCGGCCCCCGAACGTGGCCTGGACAGCCACTATAAAAGGGTCCCTTAGCCGAAAACGGGCGAGCTTTTCCCCATTTTTGGCCAAGGTGAGCTCTCCGCCGTCCCTCACCGATCTTTGATGTTTTTTCTCTAGATCTTTCAAGTTTTTCATTTGTTTTAACTTTGTTTTGAAGATTTGAGCTTTTGAGCAAAGTTTTGGAGCTTTAAGGTTCAAGAACTCAAATCTCTCCCAACTCCAAGTTTGGTCGCCTCTACTCTCGATCTTCAAGAGGTAAGAGTCGATCTCTAGCTTACATTATGTTTAAAACAAGTTTTATGCAAGTTCATGGGGTAGAAAATGCATGAGTAAGCTTATGTTGAGTTTATGGGTTTTTGATGAGTTTTTGAGCAATGTGGCTTGTAATGTGTGGTTGATGTGTTGTAGTTGGGGTTTAAGGTAGTTTGAGACCCCTAGGAGCTTGTGTGCATGTTTTGGTTGAGCTAAATGCATGATGGTTTGAGTTTGGAGGCATTTGTGCATGTTTGAACCAAGTTTCTGCCCTTTGGGAGAAACCAGGTTCGGCAGCCGAAGGGACTTTCGGCCGCCGAACCCTCTTGTGGAGGCAGCCTTCGGCTGTCGAAGCTTGCCCCCGAAAGGAGACTTTCGTCTCTGTCTGGGAGTTTCGGCTGCCGAAAGTGCCACCGAACATGCATGAGTTTCGCCTCTGTCTGGGAGTTTCGGCCACCGAAGGTGCCGCCGAACCTGCCTGACTTTCGACTCTGGAGGGACTTTCGGCCGCCGAACCTGCCGCCGAAAGTGCCCTGTCCAGGCCTCCTTTGCATGTTCTTTTATGGTTGTTTCATGATGTTTTAGGGGGTTTTTGGGGGATGTTTTTAGAGTTATGTTCTAGTTGTTTGGTCCCTCATTTGAGTCCACCTGTGTAGGTTCGGACCCGAGGAACCGAGGACCCCAGCAGTGAGTCAGTTGCTTCAGTCAGTGTCAGAGCTAGCCAGAGGTGAGTGGAATAACTCTTATGCCTTTTTAAATAACTAAATCAGTTTTGAACATGTTCATGCATCACGGATGCCATGTGATATCTTAGGTTGTTTGCATTAGAAGTCACGAATATGTTGCATTGCATAATATGTTGATGATGCGGATGAATGTTGAATGATCCTTTAGTCCTCATAGGTTGTGATATGATGATGATATGGTACGGAAGACCAGTGAGGCCCATTCTACGCCCCTGGCACCATGTAAGAGAAAGATCAGTGAGACCCATTCTACGCCCCTGGCACAGTTGGCATGTTATGTTAATGCTATGTTATGAGTATGTAAGAGAAAGACCATGTAACGACCCCAAAATGGACCATCACCGGCGCTAGGATTCAGGTCGGCTTAAGGCCGCCAGAACCCGTAGCAAGCCTGCTATACTCTCTGTGTACCTGTAAATCTCATACATGATCATACATTTTCTGTGAAAATAAAAACTCTTTTCTGAACCAAGGCTTAACCTGTGCATGCACTATCTCTGTACTCTGTACTCTGTACTCTGTACGCTGTACTCTGTACTCTGTACCCCTGACTAGAGCTTGCTCTAGATGGGTTCATTCATACCTGTTAAGCCTGGTTTATCACATACAGTAAAACATATACATATACCGATCATGTACAGAACAATAGATTTACAACTACTAAGTCAAGCACATCTATAACTATTACAGCTCTTTAACATTACATGTCCACTTTATCCTATTACATTTCTCTTTACTCTTTCTCTGACCTCTGCTGGACTGTCCCTGTACACTGTACACACTGAACCTGCAAAACTGGGGTTAAGGGAGTGGGATGAGCTCTATAGCCCAGTGAGTAGAACAGGAAAACAATTCATTAAAATATGATCTCATGGAATGCGTCATAACACAAACATTTCACGTCAAGAGTAAACCTGTCACCACATAGTCCCAGTAACTCTGTGCCAGGGCGTAGTCAAAGGCTCCTGGACTTCCTGTCATATATGTATATGTGTATATAACACCAGTGTACTTACCATTGTCAGGGCGTAGTCAAAGGCTCCTGGACTTTACTATATACCTGCCAGGGCATAGTCAAAGGCTCCTGGACTTCTCTATACTTGCCAGGGCGTAGTCAAAGGCTCCTGGACTTCCTGTCTGTGACTATTGGATCATTCAGCATTTACTCACATCAACAAATATCAATGCAATGCAACATATTCGTGGATACTAATGCACTCACCCTATGGTATCATCATGATGCATGAGATATGCTAAAACATTCCATTATGCAAGGAAAAAAGTTAAGTTTAGTTCCACTCACCTCTGGCTAACTAGACTGACTCTGCAGGCTCTGGAGCAGAACTCACTGCTGCTCTCTCTGGTTCCTCTGGTCTGTACCTATACAGATAGACGCACATGAGGGACCAAACTAGCTTAGGACTAACTCTATTTAAATTCCCCAAGAAAAACTCCCTCTAACAGTCATGCAAAGTAAGCAAAGGAAAGCTAGACAAAACACTTTCGGCGGCAGGTTCGGCTGCCGAAAGTCCTCTCCAGAGACGAAACTCAAGCACCTTCGGCGGTCGAATCTCTATGTTCGGCGGCCGAACCCTTTCGGGGGCAAGTTTCGGAGGCCACAAGGCACTCCAGAGACGAAAGTCTCTAACCTTCGGCGGCACCTTCGGCGGCCGAATCCCCCAAACAGAGCCGAACATCAAAACTCTCGGGGGCAAGCTGTGGCAGCCAAAGCCACCATGCAAGAGGTTCGGCGGCCGAATGCACCTTCGGCTGCCGAACCTGAGTTCATCCAGAACTCAGCCCCGACGGCAAACAACCTCCTCCTTCCCTTCAACCTCTCCAAACATGCATACTTCAACTCCTCAACACACATTGTAACAGCCCGGAAACCGGTACCCTCTTTGTAACGGCCCAAACTGCTCGGCACTAGGATCCAGATCGGCTTAAGGCCGCCTAGACCCGTAGTAAACCTGCTATGAACTCTGTGTACCCGTGAAAATCCCACACATGATCCAACTGGACTATTAACTGTTATGAAAAACAACCAGACTTAACCTTTAAACCACTCTCTGAAGGTCCATACATATGAACCATCATACTCAGATATACTAATCTGAGCTAGCCCTCAGGCTATCTATACTACACCAGTGATGCTGTACCAAGTAACCTCCACACCCTATGCGCTCTGCAGCATAGAACCCACTCTGAAAGGGTCAGCATATCATCAGTTAACTTGGCTACCATAGAGTCACAGGAATCAAACCTGGTCTTCTCTAATGGCCTCTCTCTATGGATCATAGGAATCAAACCTGGTCTTTCCTTTGCACTGGTCTTGGGTCAAAGGAATGAATCCCTGTCTTCCCTCACAGTTATCATTCACTGGGTTTTCGAAACACAACATATATTAAGTCTGGTCTGACTCATTTCTCATCAAGAAACTATAAAACAGGATACATGCATATATTCAAGGGATTAACATACACTATAGGCAAAAGCACAATCTATCTCATTAACATACTGATTTACGAACTATCTATTACATCACTTTACATCTATCTCTATACATCCTTATACATCATGTCCATACTATACTATTACACATGCAATCCTTTAGCACCTCTGATGCTTCTGCCCTTCCCAGCTACTCTGAACCTGCAAAACTGGGATTAAGGGAAAGGGATGAGCTTCTAAAGCCCAGTGAGTAGAAACACTGAAAACAGTTCATTCATACGCACTATATATGAAAATGCATCACCAAACAAACATCTCAATATATCGTGGAATAGACATGACCCCAGAACTCCCTCGACGGGCTAGTGAAGTCGCCTTGGTCTAATCTCCACAAAGGTAGACATGACCCCAAAAATACCCTCTGTCAATACTGGCCCCCCAAAGGAGCTACATAGGGCATACCAACATATACTTGCCCAACTGACCTGACACAATGACAGGAGCCGAAGCTTAGGCTATTGGAGTCGCCTGGGTCCACCTAACCTCTGATCACATAATCAGCAATAAGATGCAATGCTTCATATTCGTGATTCTAATGCAATCACCCTATTACATATCATAGCAGTCATGATGCATGAACTATGCTAAAGCATTATGTTTCTTTAATAAAAGATTAAGTTTAGTTCTACTCACCTCTGCTCCTCAAGCAGAAACTGAACTGACGCTGCAACTGCTAAACCTGACGACCTCCCTGAACTGTCGGGTCCAAACCTACACAAAAGGACTCGATTGAGGTGTCAAACATACTCTTATTAACTCTTAAACATCTTCCCAAAACCCCTCTAAAAACTCATAGAACAATCACTGAAAACATGCAAAGGAAAGCTAGGCAGGACACCTTCGGCGGCACCTTCGGCGGCCGAATGTGCAGGACAGATCCGAAAGTCCATTCTTTTGGAGGCAACCTTAGGCAGCCGAAACTACCTTCACAAGGGGTTCGGCGGCCGAATCCTCCCTTCGGCGGCCGAACCTGAGTTCATCCAGAACTCAGCTTCGTGCACAACCATCTCCTGCCAAGCACCAACACCACTCAATCATGCATACACAACTCCTCAACTTGCATATACTCTGGTATATGCTCCAAGGGGTCCAAAACTACCTATTAACCCCAACAAAACAGCAAGTACAACATATATACAAGCTTACACCATTAACACATCAAAACTAAACCTATATACATAACTCTACCCTTAACCTCTTACCAAGCTGTTATAAATCATTAAAACAAGTTTAACAACTTCCCTTACCTCGTGAAAACAGAAGAGGAACAGCCAACTCAGCAACTCCTCTTCCAAAGCTTCAAACCCTCACAACTCTTCTTTTCTCTCAAAAACGTTCAAAACCTTGCAAAGGACTAAACCCCCTGCATAAGCTAATTAAAGCCTGCAGATGAGTCAAGGGAGACGTGGCATAACCCTCTGTCTGTGCATGGGAAGCAAGAGCTGGCCATTTCACCGACTGAGGAGTGCACAATAGCTGGCTACCCAGCTCAGCTTCGGCAGCCAAACCTGCATGCGAAACCATGCAACGTTCGGGGGCCGAACATGAACTTCGGAAGCCGAACATTGGACACTTTCGGCGGCCGAACTTACATTCGGGGGCCGAACCTAGCCTTTGTCTCCAAAGCCTTTTCTCTTCAAAACTTAACTCTTTTCTAAACCATCACTTAAACACTTAAAAACATTTTAGAAAACCTTCACTCTTACCCTTCTAGAACCTCTGACATCCCTGAATTCCACCGGACGGTAGGAATTCCGATGTCAGATTTAGCCGGGTATTACATTCTTCCCCCCTTAACAAAACATTCGTCCTCGAATGTTAAAAACAAAACAAACAAGAATAAACAAGATCTAAACTCCACAGCTTTCGCTGCGCTACTCTGATCCTTATTCCTCTTTCTCTTTATCTTTTTCTAACTCTCAAAAGGGATACTCCAAACTCGGATTACACTAAAACCAGCATCACTCTTATCAGAATAGCTAAAAGATCATCAATCCGAACTAAGGATAACTTGGTACTTGCTTACCAGCTTAAACTCACTGGTTTACTGTTCTATCAAATTCAAATCTTAAGGATTCATCTTTCGTTTCCCACACCAACAGGGTATAAACCAGGGTGAAGTACTAAGTCAGATAAAACCTTTAACTACCAAGCCTCTTTTTCACTATTCGGATAACTCTTAGCTCTCTCTCTGCAGGTGCCATTCTGTAGAGGAAAGAAAGGAAACAATGGTTCTGCGTCCAGATACCATTCTCATTCCAACTCTACCTCCCTGACAGATGGTAAACCTGACAGCCTACCTGGGAAACATCTAGTACTCACTAGAAAAGGGCACTGAGGTTGATTCCCTGTCCTGACAAACGCACTCACAAGAGCTAAAACAACCCGCTGATACCCTTTCCTGAAAACCTGTGAACCTGCAGGGCTGACAGCAACTTCTAGGCAGCTATACTCTGTCCCCCTAAAAGGACTACTCTGATCCATCTTCAACTATAACCTCTCCTACCTTGTCTCTGCGGACACAGGTAGTACCGTGAGTAATGCATCAATCCGCCCTAGAATGACATCACGTAGTCAAATCTAGAACCATAAGGTCAGCTGGATCGCATCTACCCACCACAAACTCTGAACTGAACTGACTGACTTTACATCAGATGGATTACACTCTCAGGTCCACTGACCCAAGGAAAACACTCTAAGCCCAGAAGTCATCAAACCCAATCCTATCAACAGCTCACATAAACAAGGAAAGCGAAACACTGGGGTTCAAAACAACTAGCATACACATCCAAACACTTTCATGTGAACGTACCTGACGTCACCGTGTTTGATGTGGCAACCTTTACTGAGTCAGGATGAAGATCCAAACTAAAGCAAATGGAACTTCCTCGGGAACCTTCAGAAAAAGCTAACCCTTTTTCTCTGCCTCAACTACCACCCATTCCCAGACTAACTCTAACCTTTTCTTTTTGACTTTACTCTTATCTTACTCTGATCTGATTCACTTTTCCTTTTGCTTTTCACTTACTTACTTTCTCTTTCTTGAGAAACCAATTCTCACTATGCCTGGAATTAAAGAACCTGAAACATAACATTTCATAGCAACTCTCTCTCTTACTCTTTTCTAATTTACTTTCCTTTACCTATTAACTTTTCTCTTACTCTCTAGCTCTTTTACTTTTACTCTGAACATGTACCTCTCTTTTCCTTCTGTTACTTTCAATCCTACTAGGATCCATAAAACAAAGATAGACATCAAAACTCTCAAAAAGAGCATACCTGGCATCACTTGATCTGATGGGGCTATTCCCTGCGGAGCCTTTCTACCTGAAAAAGTCTGCTGGGACCGAACCATCCAAGGCATCATACGACACTCACGAATCACATGCCCCTCCTGGCCACACCTATAACATCCTATTGTTCCTGCCAGACAGATTCCCTTATGCAATCTACCACACCTCAAACATTGTGGCTTGCCGATACCAGAACTTGGACCAACATCATCACCTAGACTCTTATTTTTCTTTGACCGTCTCACACCTCTAACCTTTTTCTTTATAGTTTTCCCCCACATCACTCCTTTCGCGGTAGCTGTACTCCAAGTGGAGGGTTCATTCTCTCCTATTCTAGAGTCCTTGGTCTGAGCATCCTCTAAAGATTCAGCATCCATATTCACCTGTATACCAACATCCCTTCTTTGAACATCTACTTCTATCTCTCTCTTGTTTCCTAGATCCATGCCTCCTCTATTTTCATCAAAAGATTCTTCAGACGGATCTGAATCAATCTGTGGACTAACACCACTCATCTTAGCTAGCCTGAAGAACACCACAAGAAACAAACATTAGCACACATAGAGTTCATCTGAAAACACATGAACTTACAAGATATACATGCATACATAGCATAACATCAATACACATGTTTATATACATGGGCATTTCACATCAGCATGCAAAACAACTGAACATTTTAGCCTAGCGGACATGATTACTTATTGTGCTTTGCCTGACTATGACTCTAACACAACCTCTTTCCGATGTGGGATCTCTAATCCTTGAACAAACATGTTCAACACACCGTACTTAGGAGGCCCTATGCTCTGATACCAACTGTAACAGCCCGGAAACCGGTACCCTCTTTGTAACGGCCCAAACTGCTCGGCACTAGGATCCAGATCGGCTTAAGGCCGCCTAGACCCGTAGTAAACCTGCTATGAACTCTGTGTACCCGTGAAAATCCCACACATGATCCAACTGGACTATTAACTGTTATGAAAAACAACCAGACTTAACCTTTAAACCACTCTCTGAAGGTCCATACATATGAACCATCATACTCAGATATACTAATCTGAGCTAGCCCTCAGGCTATCTATACTACACCAGTGATGCTGTACCAAGTAACCTCCACACCCTATGCGCTCTGCAGCATAGAACCCACTCTGAAAGGGTCAGCATATCATCAGTTAACTTGGCTACCATAGAGTCACAGGAATCAAACCTGGTCTTCTCTAATGGCCTCTCTCTATGGATCATAGGAATCAAACCTGGTCTTTCCTTTGCACTGGTCTTGGGTCAAAGGAATGAATCCCTGTCTTCCCTCACAGTTATCATTCACTGGGTTTTCGAAACACAACATATATTAAGTCTGGTCTGACTCATTTCTCATCAAGAAACTATAAAACAGGATACATGCATATATTCAAGGGATTAACATACACTATAGGCAAAAGCACAATCTATCTCATTAACATACTGATTTACGAACTATCTATTACATCACTTTACATCTATCTCTATACATCCTTATACATCATGTCCATACTATACTATTACACATGCAATCCTTTAGCACCTCTGATGCTTCTGCCCTTCCCAGCTACTCTGAACCTGCAAAACTGGGATTAAGGGAAAGGGATGAGCTTCTAAAGCCCAGTGAGTAGAAACACTGAAAACAGTTCATTCATACGCACTATATATGAAAATGCATCACCAAACAAACATCTCAATATATCGTGGAATAGACATGACCCCAGAACTCCCTCGACGGGCTAGTGAAGTCGCCTTGGTCTAATCTCCACAAAGGTAGACATGACCCCAAAAATACCCTCTGTCAATACTGGCCCCCCAAAGGAGCTACATAGGGCATACCAACATATACTTGCCCAACTGACCTGACACAATGACAGGAGCCGAAGCTTAGGCTATTGGAGTCGCCTGGGTCCACCTAACCTCTGATCACATAATCAGCAATAAGATGCAATGCTTCATATTCGTGATTCTAATGCAATCACCCTATTACATATCATAGCAGTCATGATGCATGAACTATGCTAAAGCATTATGTTTCTTTAATAAAAGATTAAGTTTAGTTCTACTCACCTCTGCTCCTCAAGCAGAAACTGAACTGACGCTGCAACTGCTAAACCTGACGACCTCCCTGAACTGTCGGGTCCAAACCTACACAAAAGGACTCGATTGAGGTGTCAAACATACTCTTATTAACTCTTAAACATCTTCCCAAAACCCCTCTAAAAACTCATAGAACAATCACTGAAAACATGCAAAGGAAAGCTAGGCAGGACACCTTCGGCGGCACCTTCGGCGGCCGAATGTGCAGGACAGATCCGAAAGTCCATTCTTTCGGAGGCAACCTTAGGCAGCCGAAACTACCTTCACAAGGGGTTCGGCGGCCGAATCCTCCCTTCGGCGGCCGAACCTGAGTTCATCCAGAACTCAGCTTCGTGCACAACCATCTCCTGCCAAGCACCAACACCACTCAATCATGCATACACAACTCCTCAACTTGCATATACTCTGGTATATGCTCCAAGGGGTCCAAAACTACCTATTAACCCCAACAAAACAGCAAGTACAACATATATACAAGCTTACACCATTAACACATCAAAACTAAACCTATATACATAACTCTACCCTTAACCTCTTACCAAGCTGTTATAAATCATTAAAACAAGTTTAACAACTTCCCTTACCTCGTGAAAACAGAAGAGGAACAGCCAACTCAGCAACTCCTCTTCCAAAGCTTCAAACCCTCACAACTCTTCTTTTCTCTCAAAAACGTTCAAAACCTTGCAAAGGACTAAACCCCCTGCATAAGCTAATTAAAGCCTGCAGATGAGTCAAGGGAGACGTGGCATAACCCTCTGTCTGTGCATGGGAAGCAAGAGCTGGCCATTTCACCGACTGAGGAGTGCACAATAGCTGGCTACCCAGCTCAGCTTCGGCAGCCAAACCTGCATGCGAAACCATGCAACGTTCGGGGGCCGAACATGAACTTCGGAAGCCGAACATTGGACACTTTCGGCGGCCGAACTTACATTCGGGGGCCGAACCTAGCCTTTGTCTCCAAAGCCTTTTCTCTTCAAAACTTAACTCTTTTCTAAACCATCACTTAAACACTTAAAAACATTTTAGAAAACCTTCACTCTTACCCTTCTAGAACCTCTGACATCCCTGAATTCCACCGGACGGTAGGAATTCCGATGTCAGATTTAGCCGGGTATTACACACATATACTCAAGTATATGAACATAGGGGTCCAAACCTACCTAAACACCCCAACACACAAAGCAAACATAACACATAATCATGCTTACAAGCATAAATCACCAAAAATATCATTTTGAATCTAAAGCATGCATCTCTAACCAAACCTTTAGAAAACTTCTGTAACACAGTAAAACATGTTCAAGATCTTCACGTACCTCCTGTAAACACGAAGATGAACGATCTGAACAAAGAAAAGAGATCAACTTCTCTTCAAACTCACTAAACTCTCAAACCTAAGCTTTTTGCTTCAACCCTTCAATACCTTGTGAAAACCAACAAAACAACACACTTTTGCAGGAGCTGTACAACATAGGAGACGTGGCCAAGCTTCTGGACAGGGTTTGGAGCCAACACCTGTCCAAAATGCTGACTAAGGATGGCACAACAGCTGGCTGAGCAACTCAGCTTCGGCTGCCGAATCGCATGCAAAACCATGCAACATTCGGGGGCCGAACCTGAACTTCGGAAGCCGAACATTGGGCACTTTCGGCGGTCGAACTTACCTTCGGCGGCCGAACTTGGCAAAAGTCTCCATAGACTTTCTCTTCAAAACTCAAATCAAATAACCTTAAAACACATTATAACACATTAAAACACTTAGTAACACACACAACAAATAACTCCTACCCGTCGGGAGACCTTCGACATCCCGGATTCCACCGGAAGACAGGAATTCCGACGCCGGACTTTAGCCGGGTATTACATTCTCCCCCCCTTAAGAACTTTCGTCCTCGAATGTTCCAAAACAAACAAACAAATACATAAAAAGGAGGAAACTAACCTCAAAACAAATATGGATACTGCTGAAGCATCGACTCCCGCGTCTCCCAAGTACACTCTTCTAGATTATGGCGGTTCCACAGGACTTTCACCATTGGAATTTCCTTGTTCCTTAGCTGTCTGATCTGTGTGTCTACAATCCGCACTGGCTGCTCTATATAGGTGAGATCTGTATGAATCTCCACCTCAGGCTCACTCAGAACCTGATTCGGATCTGACACAAACTGCCGTAGCATAGAAACATGAAATACCGGGTGAATTCTCTCCATAGAAACAGGTAAATCCAGCTTATACGACACATTTTCGATCCTCTACACAATCTCAAAGGGTCCAATGTACCGTGGAGCTAATTTACCATTCTTCCTAAAACGAATCACTCCCTTCATCGGAGACACTTTCAGCAATACCATACTACCTTCCTGGAACTCTAACTGCTTCCTGCGAACATCTGCATAACTTTTCTGTCTACTCTGAGCTATCCTGATTCTATCTCTGATCAAGGGCACCACTCGACTAGTAATCTCTACTAACTCTGGCCCAGCAAGAGCCTTCTCTCCTATCTCTTCCCAGCAAACAGGGGATCTGCACTTCCTCCCATACAAAGCTTCATACGGAGCCATCCCTATGCTCGCATGATGGCTGTTATTGTAGGCAAACTCCACCAAAGGGAGATGCTGCCTCCAAGAACCGCCAAAGTCTAACACACATAGTCGAAGCATATCCTCTATGGTCTGGATGGTCCTCTCTGACTGTCCATTAGTCTGTGGGTGGAAAGCAGTGCTAAACTCTAATCTCGTTCCCATCGCACTCTGCAGACTTCGCCAAAATCTAGAGGTAAACTGAGGTCCTCTATCTGAGACTATCGATACTGGAACACCATGTAATCTCACGATCTCATCTAGATAGACCTGTGCCAACTTATCCACAGAATAGGTACTCCGAACTGGAAGAAAATGAGCAGATTTCGTGAGTCTGTCCACAATCACCCATATCGAGTCTATCCTGTTGGACACTGCTGGTAAACCCACTACAAAATCCATGGCGATGTTCTCCCATTTCCACTCTGGAATCGGCAATGGGTTAAGCATTCCGGCTGGTTTTTGATGCTCTAGTTTCACCCTTTGGCAAACCTCACAGGCTGTCACAAACTGCGCCACTTCTTTCTTCATGGCTGGCCACCAATAGACCTTTTTCAGATCCTGATACATCTTGGTGGCTCCTGGGTGAACACTATACCTCGCATTATGAGCTTCCCTCATAATGTCTTCCTTCACACTACCATGATCTGGTACACAAAGTCGACTCCCATAACGAAGAATCCCTTTGCTGTCAAATCTGAACTCTGCACTGTTGCCTGACTGAACAGTCCTGGCCATTTTCATCAACTCAGGGTCCTCGTGCTGTCTCTGAGCTATCTGCTCCAGAAACACAGGTGTCACTCTCATCTGTGCTATCAACGCACCTGTACCAGACAACTCGAGCTGTAATCCCTCTTCTAAGAGCTTGTAAAGCTCCATCACTACTGGTCTCCGCTCTGCTGCTATAAGAGATAAACTGCCTAGTGATTTTCGGCTTAGGGTGTCTGCCACAACATTCGCCTTACTCGGATGATACTGGATCTTACAATCATAATCACTGAGCAATTTGACCCATCTTCTCTGCCTCAAATTCAGCTCTCTCTGACTCAAGATGTACTGTAAACTCTTGTGATCAGTGAAGATCTCGCATTTAACCCCGTAGAGGTAATGCCGCCACATCTTAAGTGCAAAGATAACTGCTGCCATCTCTAGGTCATGGGTGGGGTAATTCAACTCGTGCTTCTTCAACTGTCTAGAAGCATAAGCTATCACCCTATCACTCTGCATCAAAACACAACCCAATTCCACTCGAGATGCATCACAGAACACTGTGAAATCCTCATGACTCACAGGCAGAGCTAACACTGGTGCTGTGGTCAATCTCTTCTTGAGCTCTTCAAAGCTCACGTCACACTGGTCTGACCAGACAAACTTCTGGTTTTTCTGAGTCAGTTTGGTCATAGGAGCCTCTATTTTTGAGAAGTCCTGAACGAACCTCCTGTAGTAACCTGCCAGTCCCAGAAAGCTTTTAATCTCAGTCACTGTAGTGGGTCTGGGCCAGTTAGCTACAGCCTCTATCTTCTTGGGGTCTACTTCAATACCCTCTGCTGATACCACATGTCCCAAGAAGGAAATGCTCCTCAACCAAAACTCACACTTCGAGAACTTGGCATACAACCCATGCTCTCTCAGTGTCTGCAGAACTAGCCTCAGATGCTGGGCATGCTCCTCTGCATCTCTGGAATACACTAAAATATCATCAATGAAAACAATGACAAAGTGATCCAGAAACTCACTGAAAACGCTGTTCATGAGATCCATGAATGCTGCAGGGGCGTTAGTCAACCCGAACGGCATCACTAAGAACTCATAATGCCCATATCTCGTTCTGAAAGCTGTCTTAGGCACATCTGCCTCTCTGACTCTCAACTGATGATACCCGGATCTCAGATCTATTTTAGAGAAACAACCTGCTCCAGCTAACTGGTCAAATAGATAATCAATCCGAGGTAGAGGATACCTATTCTTGGTAGTGACCTTGTTCAACTGTCTGTAGTCAATACAAAGTCTGAGGGATCCATCCTTCTTTTTGACAAAAAGCACTGGAGCACCCCAAGGTGAGGTACTAGGGCGGATGAAACCCTTATCTACCAAGTCCTGCAACTGCTCTTTTAACTCCTTTAACTCTGCTGGCGCCATTCTGTAGGGAGGAATAGAGATAGGTCTGGTATCAGGCACCAATTCTATTTCAAACGCTATCTCCCTACCAGGTGGTAGTCCTGGAAGTTCGTCTGGGAAAACATCAAGAAACTCTCGGACTACTGGTACTGTGGTTGGTTCCCTAACCTGACTGTCTAGCTCTCTCACATGAGCTAGAAATCCCTGACACCCCCTCCTAAGCAAACGAGCGAGCCTGAAGGGCTGAAATCATACCTCTGGGTGTACCTCTCCTGTCTCCTCTGAAGACACACTCTGACCCATCCTGGTCTCTGAGACTTACTAGCTTCTCTCTACAGTCCAAAGTAGCACTATATGTAGATAACCAATCCATCCCTAGAATGACATCAAAATCCGTCAAATCTAGAACCACAAGGTCAGCTGGAAGGTATCTACCCTCTATAAACACTGGACTGAAACGATAGACTGACACTGCCACTGATGGGTCACATTTAGGTCCACTGACCCAGAGATGATATTCTAACTCAGAACTGATCAACCCCAAACGCGCTAGGGCTCTCGCAGCAATAAAGGAATGAGAAGCACCGGGGTCCATCAAAGCATACACATCTGAACACCCAATGATGAGATTACCTGACACCACTGTGTTCGACATGTTAGCCTCTTCCTGTGTCACAGTGAAAATCCGTGCTGGGGCTACCGGATTTCCACCTCGGGAACCTGCTGCTGAAGTAGAGGCTGCCCCTCTCCCTCTACCTCTGCCACTACTCTGAGGCATGACTGAAGCTGCTGGCCGAACAACTGGCTGTACCACACTGCCTGAACTCATCTGCTGAGATGGTGCAAAAGTCACCTGAGGACAATCCCGAGCAATATGCCCTTCCTGTCCACATTTAAAACAAGCTGTAGATCCCAACCGACAAACTCCGCCATGTGGTTTTCCGCATCTTCTGCAGACTGGAGCTGTGCCAGAGCTTGAGCCACTACCTATTCCCAGACCTGACTTCACTTTACTCCAGAACTTACTCTTTGTTCCTTTTGCTCTATCCCATCTCTTGCTGCCTGCGGCTGCTGAACTGGGGGCCTTAGAACCCGAAGCCTGTGCCTTTGACTGTTTCTGAATATTGGCACTAGCTTCCATTTTCCTGGCTGCGTCCACTATCGTATGGAAACTCTCCTTTTCTGCAGGAAGAATCAAGGAAGAATACCTGGGATGCAGTCTCATAGTATATCTCCTTGCCTTCTTCTGATCAGTATCATAGGCTTGACCCACATACTGAAGCAAATCCAGGAACTTATCTGTGAAGTCATCAACACTCATCTCATCTGTCTGTCGCAACTGTTCGAACTCTATGACTTTCATCTCCCTGGAGCTATCAGGAAAAGCCCACCCTGCAAATTCATTGGCGAACTCTCCCCAAGACATATTGTTCATCCTGGGTTCCACATAATTCTTGAACCATTCTCTGGCCTTCTTACATTTCAATGTGAAACCTGCCATCTCAATGGCCCGACTATCATCAGCTCCCAATTCACTGGTGATCATCCTAACTGACCTGAGGTATTCAAATGGATCATCTCCCGTGTTGTATTTAGGAGCATCCAATTTCAAGTACTCCGTCATTTGTACTTTACCTCCAGATGAGCTAGGTTGATGTCTGTCAACAACAGGGGCTACTGGTTCTGGTGGTGGTACTGGTTCATTTGGTTCTGGGTGTGCTGTACTTGGATGGGTAGGGGAAGATGGATACATAGGATATGGTGGGTAATAAGGAGGATACGGCATATATGGCATGTAAGGAGGATATGGGACAAAACTAGAGTACTCCGACATACCTCCCATCGGATACTCTGGGTAGCCAAAACCTGAAGTCTGAGCGCCTCCCTGCGACTCTCCCATACCTTCTTCAAATCTGCCTATACCCATGCTATCATCTCTAGACTGATCAATCTCCATAGCTTCCTCTGATCTTCCTCCTCTCGCTGTACCTCTTCTGCTCTCATCCACAGACCTTCTAGGGTCTATTGACGTACCTTCCTTGCTAGATCGCTGAGACCTTGCCCTTGGCAATGCAGGAGGACGAGCAGTTGGTCTCTCACTCTCTGGTGGGACTCCAGTCAATCGAGCTGATCGACGAGTTCCTCGCATCTTTACTCGCTGAAAACAAACAACACATAACAAAGCACTTAGCACATAAACAACATATCAATAAGGCACATGCATAACTCATGGCATGAAACAGATAGGACTCAACACCCTATCCTAGTGGACATGATTTCCTATTGTGCTTGACCACTTCTACCCTCTATGAGCCCGACACTATCTCTATAGGTCCGATCATGTGAACCTAGGGCTCTGATACCAATCTGTAACGACCCCAAAATGGACCGTCACCGGCGCTAGGATTCAGGTCGGCTTAAGGCCGCCAGAACCCGTAGCAAGCCTGCTATACTCTCTGTGTACCTGTAAATCTCATACATGATCATACATTTTCTGTGAAAATAAAAACTCTTTTCTGAACCAAGGCTTAACCTGTGCATGCACTATCTCTGTACTCTGTACTCTGTACTTTGTACGCTGTACTCTGTACTCTGTACCCCTGACTAGAGCTTGCTCTAGATGGGTTCATTCATACCTGTTAAGCCTGGTTTATCACATACAGTAAAACATATACATATACCGATCATGTACAGAACAATAGATTTACAACTACTAAGTCAAGCACATCTATAACTATTACAGCTCTTTAACATTACATGTCCACTTTATCCTATTACATTTCTCTTTACTCTTTCTCTGACCTCTGCTGGACTGTCCCTGTACACTGTACACACTGAACCTGCAAAACTGGGGTTAAGGGAGTGGGATGAGCTCTATAGCCCAGTGAGTAGAACATGAAAACAATTCATTAAAATATGATCTCATGGAATGCGTCATAACACAAACATTTCACGTCAAGAGTAAACCTGTCACCACATAGTCCCAGTAACTCTATGCCAGGGCGTAGTCAAAGGCTCCTGGACTTCCTGTCATATATGTATATGTGTATATAACACCAGTGTACTTACCATTGCCAGGGCGTAGTCAAAGGCTCCTGGACTTTACTATATACCTGCCAGGGCGTAGTCAAAGGCTCCTGGACTTCTCTATACTTGCCAGGGCGTAGTCAAAGGCTCCTGGACTTCCTGTCTGTGACTATTGGATCATTCAGCATTTACTCACATAAACAAATATCAATGCAATGCAACATATTCGTGGATACTAATGCACTCACCCTATGGTATCATCATGATGCATGAGATATGCTAAAACATTCCATTATGCAAGGAAAAGAGTTAAGTTTAGTTCCACTCACCTCTGGCTAACTGGACTGACTCTGCAGGCTCTGGAGCAGAACTCACTGCTGCTCTCTCTGGTTCCTCTGGTCTGTACCTATACAGATAGACGCACATGAGGGACCAAACTAGCTTAGGACTAACTCTATTTAAATTCCCCAAGAAAAACTCCCTCTAACAGTCATGCAAAGCAAGCAAAGGAAAGCTGGACAGAACACTTTCGGCGGCAGGTTTGGCTGCCGAAAGTCCTCTCCAGAGACGAAACTCAAGCACCTTCGGCGGCCGAATCTCTATGTTCGGCGGCCGAACCCTTTCGGGGGCAACAAGGCACTCCAGAGACGAAAGTCTCTAACCTTCGGCGGCACCTTCGGCGGCCGAATCCCCCAAACAGAGCCGAACATCAAAACTCTCGGGGGCAAGCTGTGGCAGCCAAAGCCACCATGCAAGAGGTTCGGCGGCCGAATGCACCTTCGGCTGCCGAACCTGAGTTCATCCAGAACTCAGCCCCAACGGCAAACAACCTCCTCCTTCCCTTCAACCTCTCCAAACATGCATACTTCAACTCCTCAACACACATATACTCAAGTATATGAACATAAGGGTCCAAACCTACCTAAACACCCCAACACACAGAGCAAACATAACACATAATCATGCTTACAAGCATAAATCACCAAAAATATCATTTTGAACCTAAAGCATGCATCTCTAACCAAACCTTTAGAAAACTTCTGTAACACAGTAAAACATGTTCAAGATCTTCACGTACCTCCTGTAAACACGAAGATGAACGATCTGAACAAAGAAAAGAGATCAACTTCTCTTCAAACTCACTAAACTCTCAAACCTAAGCTTTTTGCTTCAACCCTTCAATACCTTGTGAAAACCAACAAAACAACACACTTTTGCAGGAGCTGTACAACATAGGAGACGTGGCCAAGCTTCTGGACAGGGTTTGGAGCCAACACCTGTCCAAAATGCTGACTAAGGATGGCACAACAGCTGGCTGAGCAACTCAGCTTCGGCTGCCGAATCGCATGCAAAACCATGCAACATTCGGGGGCCGAACCTGAACTTCGGAAGCCGAACATTGGGCACTTTCGGCGGCCGAACTTGGCAAAAGTATCCATAGACTTTCTCTTCAAAACTCAAATCAAATATCCTTAAAACACATTATAACACATTAAAACACTTAGTAACACACACAACAAATAACTCCTACCCGTCGGGAGACCTTCGACATCCCGGATTCCACCGGAAGACAGGAATTCCGACGCCGGACTTTAGCCGGGTATTACAGACCAGTGAGGCCCATTCTACGCCCCTGGCACAGTCGGACCATGTAGAGGACTATTGGTGACAAATTCATCCTTGATGTGATTAGCTGTGATGTGATGCATTTCATGTTATCATGTGTTCCAAATGTTTTATTATTCTGCTCACTGGGCTCTTGTAGCTCACCCCTCTCCCTTAACCCCCAGGCTTGCAGGTACAGGGTAAACCAGGAGGTCAGCAAGAGTAATGAAGTCTTATGTATGTAATAGCTAGAGTGTGGACATGACGAATTTATAGAATGAAGTATTGTAAAAGTATAGTATAGTTATGTAATGTAATGTAATGACATTGAGGATTAGAGATTGTGCTTGACCCTATGTGTATGGTATCCCTTTTAATACATGATCTTAGATGTTTTGTAATGCTTATGTAAACCAACTCAACACATGTTATGCCACCCATTGGGGGCATTAATGAGATCCCACTGAGGGGTCAAAGTTATGATTATGTTTATGTTCAGTGCATGCACAGGTTGAGTTTGGTGTATGAGAAAATGAATGAAAGAAAAGTTTCAATTTTTATGTATGTTGTTGATCATGTATGGGATTAAACAGGTTTTCAGGTTGCATGTCAGGCTTGCTACGGGTCCCAGCGGCCTTAAGCCGATCTGGATCCTAGCGCCGGTAGCGGTCCGATTTTCGAGTCGTTACAGACATCATCATGGTCTTCGAAGGGCAACTGAATGCGAGTTTTCTTGAAGGTGTAGGCACACTGCTTAACCCTATGTATTGGTTCAGCGTCGCGACCTCTGAGGGGTTGGATTATGCGAGATTGATTCCGAGGGCAAGGCTAGAAAGGTAGTTGGAGAGACAGCTCTTCTCACGACCTTTCAAACGGCTTCCTTTCATAGATTTTAAGGATTTTGATGTGATAAGGATTTTTGATGTAATAGAGATTTTCGATGTTATAAAGACTTTTGATGTATTAGAGACTTTATTCAAGTCTATTTCTGGACTCCTTGTATCTTTTGTAATGAAAATATATGTTTTGTATGCTTTTGTGCGCTTCCCTTATCGCCACCATTTTTGCCAACCGAAGGGGGTTAAAGCGTATCTTCTCTAACGCTCTTTTAGTCATAAAATAGCCTTTGAAAAAAGTAGGATTAATACCTAGATATGTGGCCCGGCGGACTGTCATCCTTCCATCGCAAAATGCCTTAGGCGGGTTTGTGACCTGGCCTTATAAAAATTTGCCTTATGGCCTTGATTCATGGGACCAATGCTCATGCGGTCTGGTGGGAACCATCTCATGGCCTGGTCTGGCAAAGAGTGCCTTGGGGTCTTGATTCGTGGGACAAACGCCCGAGTGATCTAGCGGGAACTGTCTCATGGCTTGATCTGGCGAAGAGTGCCTTGTGGTCTTGATTTGTAGGACCAACACCTAAGTGGTCTGGCAGGACTGCCTCGAGACCTAGCCTGGCGAAGAGTACCTTGTGGTCTTGATTCATGGGACCAACGCTTGAGCGGTATAGCGGGAATCGCCTTGTGACCTAGTTTGGCAAAGAATGCCATGTGGCCTTAATTTATAAGACCAATGCCCGAGTGGTCTAGCGGGAATCGTCTTGTGACCTGGCCTAGCGAAGATTTCCTTGTGGTTTTGATTCGTAGAACCAACACCTGAGTAGTCTGGCGAAAATCGCCTTGTGACCTAACCTAACGAAAATTGCCTTGTGGCCTTGATTTGTGGGACCAATGCACGTGTGGTCTGGTGAAAACCGTCTTGTAAGCTGGCATGGCAAACATTGCTTTGTCCGTGGAGCAAAACCTTACCTCTTGCTTGATTCATAGTTCTTGATGGACAGATAGGACATCCTCTACTACTCGCTTAGATTTTCCCTTTCCCTTATGAGGTCTTTTGGTGATGATATATACACTTCTAGCCATTTCTAAGAACGAGAAAGAAAAGTTCATTTTTTAGAGAGAAAAAAAGGACTAAGGGTGTAATACCCGGCTAGACTCCGGTATCGGAATTCCTACCGTCCGGTGGAATTCGGATGTCGGAGACCTCTAGAAGGGTAAAACCATGTTTTCATGAAATGTTTTAATGTTTTTGACGATTTTAAGTAAAGAGGAAATGAGTTTTTGAATAAGAACAACCTTGGAGGAAAACACAGGTTCGGCCGCCGAAACTCAAAGTTCGGCCGCCGAACATGCTTGCATTTCGGGTGCGCCTTAGGCCCCCGAAGGCATAAGTGAGGGAAGTCCAGGTTCGGCCGCCGAACATGGCATGCATGCGGAGGCACATTCGGCCCCCGAATGTGGCCTGGCCAGCCACTATAAAAGGGTCCCTTAGCCGAAAACGGGCGAGTTTTTCTCCCCATTGTCGGCCAAGGTGAGTTCTCCGCCACCCCTCACCGATCTTGAGTCTTTTCCTTCAAAACTTTCAAGTTTTTCACTAGTTTTCATCTTGTTTTGAAGATTTCCACGTTTAAGCAAGTTTTGGAGCTTTGAGGTTCAAGAACTCAAAAATCTCCCACCTCCGAGTTTAAGACGTCTCTCTCTCGATCTTCAAGAGGTAAGAGCCGATCTTAAGCTCATTTCATGTTTAAAGTAAGTTTTATGCAAGATCTATGGGGTAGAATGCATGTTTAGCTTATAGTTAGGTTTTTGAGTTTATGTTATGTTTATGAGCAATGTGTTGTTGTTGTGTGTTGTAGTTAGGGTTTAAGTTAGTTTGAAGCCCCTAGGAGCCAATGTATGTATATTTGCATGATTTGGTGAGTTATATGCATGTTAGAATGGAAGGGAGAAGTTTTTGTGCAAAGGGAGCCAAGTTTCTGCCCTTTGGCAGAAACCAGGTTCGGCAGCCGAAGGAACTTTCGGCCGCCGAACATGGCTGGGGAGGCAGGCCTTTCGGCTGCCAAAGTTGCCCCCAAAAAGAGACTTTCGTCTCTGTCTGGGACTTTCGGCCGCCGAAGGTGCCGCCGAACCTGCCTAGGTTTCGGCTCTGGAGGGACTTTCGGTCGCCGAAGGTGCCGCCGAACCTGCCCTGTCCAGCCTTCCTTTGCATGTTTTTGCATGATAGTTGTAACGACCCCAAAAAGGACCGTCACCGGCGCTAGGATTCAGGTCGGCTTAAGGCCGCCAGAACCCGTAGCAAGCCTGCTATACTCTCTGTGTACCTGTAAACCTCATACATGATCATACATTTTTAGTGAAAATAAAACTCTTTTCTGGACCAAGGCTTAACCTGTGCATGCACTGTCTCTGTACTCTGTACTCATGTACTCTGTACTCTGTATCCCTGACTAGAGCTGGCTCTAGCTGGGTTAATTCATACCTGTTAAGCCTGGTTTTCACATACAGGAAAACATATATACATATACAGATCATGTACAAAACATACATCACTAGGTCAAGCAACAACTATTACATCTGTTTCATATTACATGTCCACTCTACGCTATTACAGATCTCTTTACTTTTTCTGTACTCTGCTGGACTGTCCCTGTACACTGTACACTGAACCTGCAAAACTGGGGTTAAGGGAGTGGGATGAGCTCTATAGCCCAGTGAGTAGAACAGTAAAACATTTCAGTAAATATGATCTCATGGAATGCGCCATAACACAGACAAGCCACATCAAGAGTAAACCTGTCACCACATAGTCCCAGTAACTCTGTGCCAGGGCGTAGAATCGAGCACCTGGTCTTCCTGTCATATATGTATATGTGTATATAACACCTGTGAACTTACCATTGCCAGGGCGTAGTCAAAGGCTCCTGGACTTTGCTATACCTGCCAGGGCGTAGTCAAAGGCTCCTGGTCTTTGCTATACGTGCCAGGGCGTAGTCAAAGGCTCCTGGTCTTTGCTATACGTGCCAGGGCGTAGTCAAAGGCTCCTGGTCTTTGCTATACGTGCCAGGGCGTAGTCAAAGGCTCCTGGACTTCCTGTCTGAGACTATTGGATCATTCAGCATTCACTCACATCACCAAATAACAATGCAATGCAACATAGTCGTGAATACTAATGCAAGCAACCTATGGCATAAACATGATGCATGAGATATGCTAAAAACAGGTTGTGGTTCAATTAAAAGTCATAAGTTTAGTTCCACTCACCTCTGGCTATCTGGACTGACTGACTGAGCAGGCTCTGAAAACTCTGGAGCAGTACTCACTGCTGCTCTCTCTGGTTCCTCTGGTCTGTACAGATACAGATACACTCAAATGAGGGACCAAACTACCTTATCAATACCTTTATTACACTCCCCAAGAATCCCCTAAAACTCACTTACCTAGCCAGGCAAAAACATGCAAAAGAAAAGCTGAACAGAACACTTTCGGCGGCAGGTTCGGCGGCCGAATGTCCTCTCCAGAGACGAAACTCAAGCACCTTCGGCGGCACCTTCGGCGGCCGAATCCCCCAAACAGAGCCGAACATGCAAAACTTGCGGGGGCAAGCTGTGGCAGCCTAAGCTACCATGCAGGAGGTTCGGCGGCCGAATGAACTTTCGGCTGCCGAACCTGAGTTCATCCAGAACTCAGTTTCACCGGCAAACCATCTTCTCCTTCCCCTCAAGCTCTCAAAACATGCATATCTCATCTACTCAACATACATATACTCATGTATATGATCACAGGGGTCTAAAACTATCTAATACCCCAAACAACAAATCAAACAAACATATATTCATGCATATATCCGCAAACCTCCCATTGAAAACCTAAACATGCATCTCTCTCTTCACAACTCCCATAAAACCTTCAGAAAACATATAAAACATAGGCAACACATCACTTACCTTCTGGTGAGTGATCTCAACAAAGGAAAACGGATCAACTCTTTTCACCCTCACTAACTCTCCAAAGCTCACTTTTCTTCAAACCCTTCAAAACTTGGTAAATGAGCAAACTCTTGCATGAGCTGCTCAAAACACTTGCAGATGAGTCATAGAAGACGTGGCTAATTCATGGCAAGAATCTGAGGCCAACATCTGTCAAAAGCCATGACTCAGCTCACTAGCCAACTCATCGTCGGCTGCCCAATCACAGGCAAGACCATGCAACATTCGGAGGCCGAACTTCCCTTCGGAAGCCAAACACTTTCGGCGGCCGAACTTACTTTCGGCGGCCGAACTTGGCTCAACTGCCTTAGGTCATTTCAACTCAAAACTCATTTCCCTTAACCTTAAAACATCTCATAACCCTTAGAAAACACAACTCCTACCCTTATATAGAATCCCAACACCCCGGATTCCACCAGACATTCGGAATTCCGGTGCCGGATTCTAGCCGGGTGTTACATTCTCCCCTCCTTAAGAACATTCGTCCTCGAATGTTCCTAAAACACACACAAAAACAAAACACAAGGAGGAAACGAACCTCAAAACAAATATGGATACTGCTGGAGCATAGACTCCCGCGTCTCCCATGTGCACTCTTCTAGATTATGGTGGTTCCATAACACTTTCACCATCGGAATCTCCTTGCTCCTTAGCTGTCTGATCTGCGTGTCCAGAATCCGCACTGGCTGCTCTATATAGGTGAGATCTGTATGAATCTCCACCTCAGGCTCACTCAGAACCTGATTCGGATCTGACATAAACTGTCGTAGCATAGAAACATGAAATACCGGGTGAATCCTCTCCATAGAAGCAGGTAAATCCAGCTTATACGACACATTTCCGATCTTCTGCAATACTTCAAAGGGTCCAATGTACCGTGGAGCTAATTTACCTTTCTTCCCAAAACGAACCACTCCTTTCATTGGAGACACTTTCAGCAATACCCAATTACCCTCTTGAAACTCTAACTGCTTCCTGCGAACGTCTGCATAACTTTTCTGTCTACTCTGAGCTGTTCTGATTCTCTCTCTGATTATGGGCACCATTCTACTGGTATGGCTATCTGCATATGGTGCTACGTTGGACTGTCGAGAGAAGGTAGTGAGTCTCAGAGACCAGGATGGGTCAGAGTGTGTCTTCAGAGGAGACAGGAGAGGTACACCCAGAGGTATGATTTCAGCCCTTCAGGCTCGTCGTTTGCTTAGGAGGGGTTGTCAGGGGTTTCTAGCTCATGTGAGAGAGCTAGACAGTCAGGTGAGGGAACCAGCCACAGTCCCAGTAGTCCGAGAGTTTCTCGATGTGTTCCCAGACGATTTGCCAGGACTACCACCTGATAGGGAGATAGGGTTTGAAATTGAATTACTGCCCGGTACTAGACCTATCTCTATTCCTCCCTACAGGATGGCGCCAGCTGAGTTAACAGAGTTGAAAGAACAGTTGCAGGACTTGGTAGATAAGGGTTTCATCCGCCCTAGTACCTCACCTTGGGGTGCTCCAGTGCTTTTTGTCAGAAAGAAGGATGGATCCCTTAGACTTTGTATCGACTACAGACAGTTGAACAAGGTCACTATCAAGAATAGATATCCTCTACCTAGGATTGATGATCTATTTGACCAGCTAGCTGGAGCAGGTTGTTTCTCGAAAATAGATCTGAGATCTGGGTATCATCAGTTGAGAGTCAACGAGGCAGATGTGCCTAAGACAGCTTTTCGGACCAGATATGGGCATTATGAGTTCTTGGTGATGCCGTTCGGGTTGACTAACGCCCCTGCAGCATTTATGGATCTCATGAACAGAGTTTTCAGTGAGTTTCTGGATCACTTTGTCATTGTGTTCATCGATGATATTTTAGTGTATTCCAGAGATGCAGAGGAGCATGCCCAGCATCTGAGGATAGTTCTGCAGACACTGAGAGAGCATGGTTTGTATGCCAAGTTCTCGAAGTGTGAGTTTTGGTTACGGAGCATTGCCTTCTTGGGACATGTAGTATCAGCAGAGGGTATTGAGGTAGACCCCAAGAAGATAGAGGCTGTAGCTAACTGGCCCAGACCCACGACAGTGACTGAGATTAAAAGCTTTCTGGGACTGGCAGGTTACTACAGGAGGTTCGTTCAGAACTTCTCAAAGATAGCAGCTCCTATGACCAAATTGACTCAGAAGAACCAGAAGTTTATCTGGTCAGACCAGTGTGAAGAGAGCTTTGAGGAGCTCAAGAGGAGATTGACAACAGCACCAGTGTTAGCTCTGCCTGTCAGTAATGAAGAGTTCACAGTGTTCTGTGATGCCTCTCGAGTGGGATTGGGTTGTGTATTGATGCAGCGTGATAGAGTAATAGCTTATGCTTCTAGACAGTTGAAGAAGCACGAGTTGAATTACCCTACCCATGACCTCGAGATGGCAGCAGTTATCTTTGCACTTAAGATATGGCGGCATTACCTCTACGGGGTTAAATGCGAGATCTTCACTGATCACAAGAGTTTACAGTACATCTTAAGTCAGAGAGAGCTGAATTTGCGGCAGAGAAGGTGGGTCGAATTGCTCAGTGATTATGATTGTAAGATCCAGTATCATCCGGGTAAGGCGAATGTTGTTGCAGACGCCCTAAGCCGGAAGTCACTAGGCAGTTTATCCCATATAGCAGCAGAGCGGAGACCAGTTGTGATGGAGCTTTATAAGCTCTTTGACGAGGGATTACAGCTAGAGTTGTCTGGTACAGGTGCGTTGATCGCACAGATGAGAGTGACACCTGTGTTTCTGGAGCAGATCGCTCAGAGACAGCATGAGGACCCTGAGTTGATGAAAATTGCCAGGACTGTTCAGTCAGGCAATAGTGCAGAGTTCAGATTTGATAGCAAAGGGATCCTTCGTTATGGGAGTCGACTTTGTGTACCAGATAGGGGCAGTGTGAAAGAAGACATTATGAGGGAAGCTCATAATGCAAGATATAGTGTTCACCCAGGAGCTACCAAGATGTATCAGGATCTGAAAAGGGTTTATTGGTGGCCAGCCATGAAGAAGGAAGTGGCGCAGTTCGTGACAGCCTGTGAGGTTTGTCAGAGAGTGAAATTAGAACATCAGAAACCAGCCGGAATGCTTAACCCATTACCGATTCCAGAGTGGAAATGGGAGAACATAGCCATGGATTTTGTAGTGGGTTTACCAGTAGCGTCCAACAGGATAGACTCTATATGGGTGATTGTGGACAGACTCACGAAATCTGCTCATTTTCTTCCAGTACGGAGTAACTATTCTGTGGATAAGTTGGCACAGGTCTATCTGGATGAGATAGTGAGATTACATGGAGTTCCAGTATCTATAGTTTCAGACAGAGGACCTCAGTTTACCTCCCGCTTTTGGCGGAGTCTGCAAAGTGCGATGGGCACGAGATTAGAGTTTAGTACTGCTTTCCACCCACAGACTGATGGACAGTCAGAAAGGACCATCCAGACCATAGAGGATATGCTTCGCCTATGTGTGTTAGACTTTGGCGGTTCTTGGAGGTAGCATCTACCTTTGGTAGAGTTTGCCTACAATAACAGTCATCATGCTAGCATTGGGATGGCTCCTTATGAAGCGTTGTATGGGAGGAAGTGCAGATCCCCTGTTTGCTGGGAAGAGGTAGGAGAGAAGGCTCTTGCAGGGCCAGAGTTAGTAGACATTACCAGTAGAATGGTGCCCATAATCAGAGAGAGAATCAGAACAGCTCAGAGTAGACAGAAAAGTTATGCAGACGTTCGCAGGAAGCAGTTAGAGTTTCAAGAGGGTAATTGGGTATTGCTGAAAGTGTCTCCAATGAAAGGAGTGGTTCGTTTTGGGAAGAAAGGTAAATTAGCTCCACGGTACATTGGACCCTTTGAAGTATTGCAGAAGATCGGAAATGTGTCGTATAAGCTGGATTTACCTGCTTCTATGGAGAGGATTCACCCGGTATTTCATGTTTCTATGCTACGACAGTTTATGTCAGATCCGAATCAGGTTCTGAGTGAGCCTGAGGTGGAGATTCATACAGATCTCACCTATATAGAGCAGCCAGTGCGGATTCTGGACACGCAGATCAGACAGCTAAGGAACAAGGAGATTCCGATGGTGAAAGTGTTATGGAACCACCATAATCTAGAAGAGTGCACATGGGAGACGCGGGAGTCTATGCTCCAGCAGTATCCATATTTGTTTTGAGGTTCGTTTCCTCCTTGTGTTTTGTTTTTGTGTGTGTTTTAGGAACATTCGAGGACGAATGTTCTTAAGGAGGGGAGAATGTAACACCCGGCTAGAATCCGGCACCGGAATTCCGAATGTCTGGTGGAATCCGGGGTGTTGGGATTCTATATAAGGGTAGGAGTTGTGTTTTCTAAGGGTTATGAGATGTTTTAAGGTTAAGGGAAATGAGTTTTGAGTTGAAATGACCTAAGGCAGTTGAGCCAAGTTCGGCCGCCGAAAGTAAGTTCGGCCGCCGAAAGTGTTTGGCTTCCGAAGGGAAGTTCGGCCTCCGAATGTTGCATGGTCTTGCCTGTGATTGGGCAGCCGACGATGAGTTGGCTAGTGAGCTGAGTCATGGCTTTTGACAGATGTTGGCCTCAGATTCTTGCCATGAATTAGCCACGTCTTCTATGACTCATCTGCAAGTGTTTTGAGCAGCTCATGCAGGAGTTTGCTCATTTACCAAGTTTTGAAGGGTTTGAAGAAAAGTGAGCTTTGGAGAGTTAGTGAGGGTGAAAAGAGTTGATCCGTTTTCCTTTGTTGAGATCACTCACCAGAAGGTAAGTGATGTGTTGCCTATGTTTTATATGTTTTCTGAAGGTTTTATGGGAGTTGTGAAGAGAGAGATGCATGTTTAGGTTTTCAATGGGAGGTTTGCGGATATATGCATGAATATATGTTTGTTTGATTTGTTGTTTGGGGTATTAGATAGTTTTAGACCCCTGTGATCATATACATGAGTATATGTATGTTGAGTAGATGAGATATGCATGTTTTGAGAGCTTGAGGGGAAGGAGAAGATGGTTTGCCGGTGAAACTGAGTTCTGGATGAACTCAGGTTCGGCAGCCGAAAGTTCATTCGGCCGCCGAACCTCCTGCATGGTAGCTTAGGCTGCCACAGCTTGCCCCCGCAAGTTTTGCATGTTCGGCTCTGTTTGGGGGATTCGGCCGCCGAAGGTGCCGCCGAAGGTGCTTGAGTTTCGTCTCTGGAGAGGACATTCGGCCGCCGAACCTGCCGCCGAAAGTGTTCTGTTCAGCTTTTCTTTTGCATGTTTTTGCCTGGCTAGGTAAGTGAGTTTTAGGGGATTCTTGGGGAGTGTAATAAAGGTATTGATAAGGTAGTTTGGTCCCTCATTTGAGTGTATCTGTATCTGTACAGACCAGAGGAACCAGAGAGAGCAGCAGTGAGTACTGCTCCAGAGTTTTCAGAGCCTGCTCAGTCAGTCAGTCCAGATAGCCAGAGGTGAGTGGAACTAAACTTATGACTTTTAATTGAACCACAACCTGTTTTTAGCATATCTCATGCATCATGTTTATGCCATAGGTTGCTTGCATTAGTATTCACGACTATGTTGCATTGCATTGTTATTTGGTGATGTGAGTGAATGCTGAATGATCCAATAGTCTCAGACAGGAAGTCCAGGAGCCTTTGACTACGCCCTGGCACGTATAGCAAAGACCAGGAGCCTTTGACTACGCCCTGGCACGTATAGCAAAGACCAGGAGCCTTTGACTACGCCCTGGCAGGTATAGCAAAGTCCAGGAGCCTTTGACTACGCCCTGGCAATGGTAAGTTCACAGGTGTTATATACACATATACATATATGACAGGAAGACCAGGTGCTCGATTCTACGCCCTGGCACAGAGTTACTGGGACTATGTGGTGACAGGTTTACTCTTGATGTGGCTTGTCTGTGTTATGGCGCATTCCATGAGATCATATTTACTGAAATGTTTTACTGTTCTACTCACTGGGCTATAGAGCTCATCCCACTCCCTTAACCCCAGTTTTGCAGGTTCAGTGTACAGTGTACAGGGACAGTCCAGCAGAGTACAGAAAAAGTAAAGAGATCTGTAATAGCGTAGAGTGGACATGTAATATGAAACAGATGTAATAGTTGTTGCTTGACCTAGTGATGTATGTTTTGTACATGATCTGTATATGTATATATGTTTTCCTGTATGTGAAAACCAGGCTTAACAGGTATGAATTAACCCAGCTAGAGCCAGCTCTAGTCAGGGATACAGAGTACAGAGTACATGAGTACAGAGTACAGAGACAGTGCATGCACAGGTTAAGCCTTGGTCCAGAAAAGAGTTTTATTTTCACTAAAAATGTATGATCATGTATGAGGTTTACAGGTACACAGAGAGTATAGCAGGCTTGCTACGGGTTCTGGCGGCCTTAAGCCGACCTGAATCCTAGCGCCGGTGACGGTCCTTTTTGGGGTCGTTACAGAATGTAACACCCGGCTAGAATCCGGCACCGGAATTCCGAATGTCTGGTGGAATCCGGGGTGTTGGGATTCTATATAAGGGTAGGAGTTGTGTTTTCTAAGGGTTATGAGATGTTTTAAGGTTAAGGGAAATGAGTTTTGAGTTGAAATGACCTAAGGCAGTTGAGCCAAGTTCGGCCGCCGAAAGTAAGTTCGGCCGCCGAAAGTGTTTGGCTTCCGAAGGGAAGTTCGGCCTCCGAATGTTGCATGGTCTTGCCTGTGATTGGGCAGCCGACGATGAGTTGGCTAGTGAGCTGAGTCATGGCTTTTGACAGATGTTGGCCTCAGATTCTTGCCATGAATTAGCCACGTCTTCTATGACTCATCTGCAAGTGTTTTGAGCAGCTCATGCAGGAGTTTGCTCATTTACCAAGTTTTGAAGGGTTTGAAGAAAAGTGAGCTTTGGAGAGTTAGTGAGGGTGAAAAGAGTTGATCCGTTTTCCTTTGTTGAGATCACTCACCAGAAGGTAAGTGATGTGTTGCCTATGTTTTATATGTTTTCTGAAGGTTTTATGGGAGTTGTGAAGAGAGAGATGCATGTTTAGGTTTTCAATGGGAGGTTTGCGGATATATGCATGAATATATGTTTGTTTGATTTGTTGTTTGGGGTATTAGATAGTTTTAGACCCCTGTGATCATATACATGAGTATATGTATGTTGAGTAGATGAGATATGCATGTTTTGAGAGCTTGAGGGGAAGGAGAAGATGGTTTGCCGGTGAAACTGAGTTCTGGATGAACTCAGGTTCGGCAGCCGAAAGTTCATTCGGCCGCCGAACCTCCTGCATGGTAGCTTAGGCTGCCACAGCTTGCCCCCGCAAGTTTTGCATGTTCGGCTCTGTTTGGGGGATTCGGCCGCCGAAGGTGCCGCCGAAGGTGCTTGAGTTTCGTCTCTGGAGAGGACATTCGGCCGCCGAACCTGCCGCCGAAAGTGTTCTGTTCAGCTTTTCTTTTGCATGTTTTTGCCTGGCTAGGTAAGTGAGTTTTAGGGGATTCTTGGGGAGTGTAATAAAGGTATTGATAAGGTAGTTTGGTCCCTCATTTGAGTGTATCTGTATCTGTACAGACCAGAGGAACCAGAGAGAGCAGCAGTGAGTACTGCTCCAGAGTTTTCAGAGCCTGCTCAGTCAGTCAGTCCAGATAGCCAGAGGTGAGTGGAACTAAACTTATGACTTTTAATTGAACCACAACCTGTTTTTAGCATATCTCATGCATCATGTTTATGCCATAGGTTGCTTGCATTAGTATTCACGACTATGTTGCATTGCATTGTTATTTGGTGATGTGAGTGAATGCTGAATGATCCAATAGTCTCAGACAGGAAGTCCAGGAGCCTTTGACTACGCCCTGGCACGTATAGCAAAGACCAGGAGCCTTTGACTACGCCCTGGCACGTATAGCAAAGACCAGGAGCCTTTGACTACGCCCTGGCACGTATAGCAAAGACCAGGAGCCTTTGACTACGCCCTGGCAGGTATAGCAAAGTCCAGGAGCCTTTGACTACGCCCTGGCAATGGTAAGTTCACAGGTGTTATATACACATATACATATATGACAGGAAGACCAGGTGCTCGATTCTACGCCCTGGCACAGAGTTACTGGGACTATGTGGTGACAGGTTTACTCTTGATGTGGCTTGTCTGTGTTATGGCGCATTCCATGAGATCATATTTACTGAAATGTTTTACTGTTCTACTCACTGGGCTATAGAGCTCATCCCACTCCCTTAACCCCAGTTTTGCAGGTTCAGTGTACAGTGTACAGGGACAGTCCAGCAGAGTACAGAAAAAGTAAAGAGATCTGTAATAGCGTAGAGTGGACATGTAATATGAAACAGATGTAATAGTTGTTGCTTGACCTAGTGATGTATGTTTTGTACATGATCTGTATATGTATATATGTTTTCCTGTATGTGAAAACCAGGCTTAACAGGTATGAATTAACCCAGCTAGAGCCAGCTCTAGTCAGGGATACAGAGTACAGAGTACATGAGTACAGAGTACAGAGACAGTGCATGCACAGGTTAAGCCTTGGTCCAGAAAAGAGTTTTATTTTCACTAAAAATGTATGATCATGTATGAGGTTTACAGGTACACAAAGAGTATAGCAGGCTTGCTACGGGTTCTGGCGGCCTTAAGCCGACCTGAATCCTAGCGCCGGTGACGGTCCTTTTTGGGGTCGTTACAGATTGGTATCAGAGCCCTAGGTTCACATGATCGGACCTATAGAGACAGTGTTGGGCTCAGACAGGTTAGCAGTGGTCAAGCACAATAGGAAATCATGTCCACTAGGATAGGGTCTTGAGTCCTATCTGTTATGATATGCCATGAGTATTGTATGTGTATGATTGATATGTGATGTTTATGTGCTAAAGTGGTATGTTATATGTTGTGTTTCCATGTGTTTCCAGACTAAAGATGCGAGGAACTCGTCGATCAGCTCGATTGACTGGAGTCCCACCAGAGAATGAGAGACCAGCTGCTCGTCCTCCTGCATTGCCAAGGGCAAGGTCTCAGAGATCGAGCAGGGAAGGTACGTCAATAGACCCTAGAAGGTCTGTCGACGAGAGCAGAAGAGGAACAGTGAGGGGAGGAAGATCAGAGGAAAGGAGGGAAGCTATGGAGAATGATCAGTCTGGAGATGACAGCATGGGTATAGGCAGTTTTGAGGAAGGTATGGGAGAGTCGCAGGGAGGTGCTCAGGCCTCAGGTTTTGGTTATCCATCCTTATTTCAGGAGCCAGAGTATCCGATGGAGGGGATGTCGGAGTACTCTCGATTTGACCCATATCCTACATACATGCCATATATGCCATATCCTCACTATTACCCATCATATCCACCATATCCTATGTATCCATCTTCCCCTACCCATCCAAGTGCAGCACACCTAGAGCCAAAGGACCCAGTACTACCACCAGAATCAGTAGCCCCTGTTGTTGACAGACATGAACCTAGCTCATCTGGAGGTAAAGTCCAAATGACGGAGTACTTGAAATTGGATGCTCCTAAATACAACACGGGAGATGATCCATTTGATTACCTCAGAGCAGTTAGGATGATCACTAGCGAATTGGGAGCAGATGATAGGAGAGCCATTGAGATGGCAGGTTTCACATTAAAATGCAGGAAAGCCAGAGAATGGTTTAAGAATTATGTGGAGTCTAGAATGGACAGCATGTCATGGGGAGAGTTCACCAATGAGTTTGCAGGGTGGGCTTTTCCTGACAGTTCCAGAGAGATGAAGATCATTGAGTTTGAACAGTTGAGACAAACAGATGAGATGACTGTTGATGAGTTCACAGATAAGTTCTTAGATTTGCTTCAGTACGTGGGTCAGGCCTATGATACTGATCAGAAGAAAGCAAGGAGATATACCATGAGACTTCATCCCAGGTATTCTTCTTTGATCCTTCCAGCAGAAAAGGAGAGTTTTCACTCGATTATAGATGCAGCTAGGAAGATGGAAGCTAGTGCTAAGAGTCAGAAACAGTCAAAGGCACAGGCTTCGGGTTCTAAGGCCCCCAGTTCAGGTTCAACAGGCAGTAAGAGATGGGATAGAGCGAGAGGAACAAGGAAAGGGTTCTGGAGTAAAGTAAAGTCAGGTCTGGGAATAGGTAGTGGCTCAAGCTCTGGCACAGCTCCAGTCATGCCTCAGACTAGTGGCAGAGGTAGAGGGCGAGGGGTAGCCTCTACTTCAGCAGCAGGTTCCCGAGGTGGAAATCCGGTAGCCCCAGCACGGATTTTCACAGTGACACAGGAGGAGGCTAACACGTCGAACACAGTGGTGTCAGGTAATCTCATCATTGGGTGTTCAGATGTGTATGCTTTGATGGACCCCGGTGCTTCTCATTCCTTTATTGCTTCGAGAGCCATAGAGCGATTGGGTTTGATCAGTTCTGAGTTAGAGTATCCTCTCTGGGTCAGTGGACCTAGATGTGACCCATCAGTGGCAGTGTCAGTCTGTCGTTTCAGTCCAGTATTCATAGAGGGTAGATGCCTTCCAGCTGACCTTGTGGTTCTAGACTTGACAGATTTTGATGTCATTCTAGGGATGGCACATGGGAGACGCGGGAGTCTATGCTCCAGCAGTATCCATATTTGTTTTGAGGTTCGTTTCCTCCTTGTGTTTTGTTTTTGTGTGTGTTTTAGGAACATTCGAGGACGAATGTTCTTAAGGAGGGGAGAATGTAACACCCGGCTAGAATCCGGCACCGGAATTCCGAATGTCTGGTGGAATCCGGGGTGTTGGGATTCTATATAAGGGTAGGAGTTGTGTTTTCTAAGGGTTATGAGATGTTTTAAGGTTAAGGGAAATGAGTTTTGAGTTGAAATGACCTAAGGCAGTTGAGCCAAGTTCGGCCGCCGAAAGTAAGTTCGGCCGCCGAAAGTGTTTGGCTTCCGAAGGGAAGTTCGGCCTCCGAATGTTGCATGGTCTTGCCTGTGATTGGGCAGCCGACGATGAGTTGGCTAGTGAGCTGAGTCATGGCTTTTGACAGATGTTGGCCTCAGATTCTTGCCATGAATTAGCCACGTCTTCTATGACTCATCTGCAAGTGTTTTGAGCAGCTCATGCAGGAGTTTGCTCATTTACCAAGTTTTGAAGGGTTTGAAGAAAAGTGAGCTTTGGAGAGTTAGTGAGGGTGAAAAGAGTTGATCCGTTTTCCTTTGTTGAGATCACTCACCAGAAGGTAAGTGATGTGTTGCCTATGTTTTATATGTTTTCTGAAGGTTTTATGGGAGTTGTGAAGAGAGAGATGCATGTTTAGGTTTTCAATGGGAGGTTTGCGGATATATGCATGAATATATGTTTGTTTGATTTGTTGTTTGGGGTATTAGATAGTTTTAGACCCCTGTGATCATATACATGAGTATATGTATGTTGAGTAGATGAGATATGCATGTTTTGAGAGCTTGAGGGGAAGGAGAAGATGGTTTGCCGGTGAAACTGAGTTCTGGATGAACTCAAGTTCGGCAGCCGAAAGTTCATTCGGCCGCCGAACCTCCTGCATGGTAGCTTAGGCTGCCACAGCTTGCCCCCGCAAGTTTTGCATGTTCGGCTCTGTTTGGGGGATTCGGCCGCCGAAGGTGCCGCCGAAGGTGCTTGAGTTTCGTCTCTGGAGAGGACATTCGGCCGCCGAACCTGCCGCCGAAAGTGTTCTGTTCAGCTTTTCTTTTGCATGTTTTTGCCTGGCTAGGTAAGTGAGTTTTAGGGGATTCTTGGGGAGTGTAATAAAGGTATTGATAAGGTAGTTTGGTCCCTCATTTGAGTGTATCTGTATCTGTACAGACCAGAGGAACCAGAGAGAGCAGCAGTGAGTACTGCTCCAGAGTTTTCAGAGCCTGCTCAGTCAGTCAGTCCAGATAGCCAGAGGTGAGTGGAACTAAACTTATGACTTTTAATTGAACCACAACCTGTTTTTAGCATATCTCATGCATCATGTTTATGCCATAGGTTGCTTGCATTAGTATTCACGACTATGTTGCATTGCATTGTTATTTGGTGATGTGAGTGAATGCTGAATGATCCAATAGTCTCAGACAGGAAGTCCAGGAGCCTTTGACTACGCCCTGGCACGTATAGCAAAGACCAGGAGCCTTTGACTACGCCCTGGCACGTATAGCAAAGACCAGGAGCCTTTGACTACGCCCTGGCACGTATAGCAAAGACCAGGAGCCTTTGACTACGCCCTGGCAGGTATAGCAAAGTCCAGGAGCCTTTGACTACGCCCTGGCAATGGTAAGTTCACAGGTGTTATATACACATATACATATATGACAGGAAGACCAGGTGCTCGATTCTACGCCCTGGCACAGAGTTACTGGGACTATGTGGTGACAGGTTTACTCTTGATGTGGCTTGTCTGTGTTATGGCGCATTCCATGAGATCATATTTACTGAAATGTTTTACTGTTCTACTCACTGGGCTATAGAGCTCATCCCACTCCCTTAACCCCAGTTTTGCAGGTTCAGTGTACAGTGTACAGGGACAGTCCAGCAGAGTACAGAAAAAGTAAAGAGATCTGTAATAGCGTAGAGTGGACATGTAATATGAAACAGATGTAATAGTTGTTGCTTGACCTAGTGATGTATGTTTTGTACATGATCTGTATATGTATATATGTTTTCCTGTATGTGAAAACCAGGCTTAACAGGTATGAATTAACCCAGCTAGAGCCAGCTCTAGTCAGGGATACAGAGTACAGAGTACATGAGTACAGAGTACAGAGACAGTGCATGCACAGGTTAAGCCTTGGTCCAGAAAAGAGTTTTATTTTCACTAAAAATGTATGATCATGTATGAGGTTTACAGGTACACAAAGAGTATAGCAGGCTTGCTACGGGTTCTGGCGGCCTTAAGCCGACCTGAATCCTAGCGCCGGTGACGGTCCTTTTTGGGGTCGTTACAGATTGGTATCAGAGCCCTAGGTTCACATGATCGGACCTATAGAGACAGTGTTGGGCTCAGACAGGTTAGCAGTGGTCAAGCACAATAGGAAATCATGTCCACTAGGATAGGGTCTTGAGTCCTATCTGTTATGATATGCCATGAGTATTGTATGTGTATGATTGATATGTGATGTTTATGTGCTAAAGTGGTATGTTATATGTTGTGTTTCCATGTGTTTCCAGACTAAAGATGCGAGGAACTCGTCGATCAGCTCGATTGACTGGAGTCCCACCAGAGAATGAGAGACCAGCTGCTCGTCCTCCTGCATTGCCAAGGGCAAGGTCTCAGAGATCGAGCAGGGAAGGTACGTCAATAGACCCTAGAAGGTCTGTCGACGAGAGCAGAAGAGGAACAGTGAGGGGAGGAAGATCAGAGGAAAGGAGGGAAGCTATGGAGAATGATCAGTCTGGAGATGACAGCATGGGTATAGGCAGTTTTGAGGAAGGTATGGGAGAGTCGCAGGGAGGTGCTCAGGCCTCAGGTTTTGGTTATCCATCCTTATTTCAGGAGCCAGAGTATCCGATGGAGGGGATGTCGGAGTACTCTCGATTTGACCCATATCCTACATACATGCCATATATGCCATATCCTCACTATTACCCATCATATCCACCATATCCTATGTATCCATCTTCCCCTACCCATCCAAGTGCAGCACACCTAGAGCCAAAGGACCCAGTACTACCACCAGAATCAGTAGCCCCTGTTGTTGACAGACATGAACCTAGCTCATCTGGAGGTAAAGTCCAAATGACGGAGTACTTGAAATTGGATGCTCCTAAATACAACACGGGAGATGATCCATTTGATTACCTCAGAGCAGTTAGGATGATCACTAGCGAATTGGGAGCAGATGATAGGAGAGCCATTGAGATGGCAGGTTTCACATTAAAATGCAGGAAAGCCAGAGAATGGTTTAAGAATTATGTGGAGTCTAGAATGGACAGCATGTCATGGGGAGAGTTCACCAATGAGTTTGCAGGGTGGGCTTTTCCTGACAGTTCCAGAGAGATGAAGATCATTGAGTTTGAACAGTTGAGACAAACAGATGAGATGACTGTTGATGAGTTCACAGATAAGTTCTTAGATTTGCTTCAGTACGTGGGTCAGGCCTATGATACTGATCAGAAGAAAGCAAGGAGATATACCATGAGACTTCATCCCAGGTATTCTTCTTTGATCCTTCCAGCAGAAAAGGAGAGTTTTCACTCGATTATAGATGCAGCTAGGAAGATGGAAGCTAGTGCTAAGAGTCAGAAACAGTCAAAGGCACAGGCTTCGGGTTCTAAGGCCCCCAGTTCAGGTTCAACAGGCAGTAAGAGATGGGATAGAGCGAGAGGAACAAGGAAAGGGTTCTGGAGTAAAGTAAAGTCAGGTCTGGGAATAGGTAGTGGCTCAAGCTCTGGCACAGCTCCAGTCATGCCTCAGACTAGTGGCAGAGGTAGAGGGCGAGGGGTAGCCTCTACTTCAGCAGCAGGTTCCCGAGGTGGAAATCCGGTAGCCCCAGCACGGATTTTCACAGTGACACAGGAGGAGGCTAACACGTCGAACACAGTGGTGTCAGGTAATCTCATCATTGGGTGTTCAGATGTGTATGCTTTGATGGACCCCGGTGCTTCTCATTCCTTTATTGCTTCGAGAGCCATAGAGCGATTGGGTTTGATCAGTTCTGAGTTAGAGTATCCTCTCTGGGTCAGTGGACCTAGATGTGACCCATCAGTGGCAGTGTCAGTCTGTCGTTTCAGTCCAGTATTCATAGAGGGTAGATGCCTTCCAGCTGACCTTGTGGTTCTAGACTTGACAGATTTTGATGTCATTCTAGGGATGGCACATGGGAGACGCGGGAGTCTATGCTCCAGCAGTATCCATATTTGTTTTGAGGTTCGTTTCCTCCTTGTGTTTTGTTTTTGTGTGTGTTTTAGGAACATTCGAGGACGAATGTTCTTAAGGAGGGGAGAATGTAACACCCGGCTAGAATCCGGCACCGGAATTCCGAATGTCTGGTGGAATCCGGGGTGTTGGGATTCTATATAAGGGTAGGAGTTGTGTTTTCTAAGGGTTATGAGATGTTTTAAGGTTAAGGGAAATGAGTTTTGAGTTGAAATGACCTAAGGCAGTTGAGCCAAGTTCGGCCGCCGAAAGTAAGTTCGGCCGCCGAAAGTGTTTGGCTTCCGAAGGGAAGTTCGGCCTCCGAATGTTGCATGGTCTTGCCTGTGATTGGGCAGCCGACGATGAGTTGGCTAGTGAGCTGAGTCATGGCTTTTGACAGATGTTGGCCTCAGATTCTTGCCATGAATTAGCCACGTCTTCTATGACTCATCTGCAAGTGTTTTGAGCAGCTCATGCAGGAGTTTGCTCATTTACCAAGTTTTGAAGGGTTTGAAGAAAAGTGAGCTTTGGAGAGTTAGTGAGGGTGAAAAGAGTTGATCCGTTTTCCTTTGTTGAGATCACTCACCAGAAGGTAAGTGATGTGTTGCCTATGTTTTATATGTTTTCTGAAGGTTTTATGGGAGTTGTGAAGAGAGAGATGCATGTTTAGGTTTTCAATGGGAGGTTTGCGGATATATGCATGAATATATGTTTGTTTGATTTGTTGTTTGGGGTATTAGATAGTTTTAGACCCCTGTGATCATATACATGAGTATATGTATGTTGAGTAGATGAGATATGCATGTTTTGAGAGCTTGAGGGGAAGGAGAAGATGGTTTGCCGGTGAAACTGAGTTCTGGATGAACTCAGGTTCGGCAGCCGAAAGTTCATTCGGCCGCCGAACCTCCTGCATGGTAGCTTAGGCTGCCACAGCTTGCCCCCGCAAGTTTTGCATGTTCGGCTCTGTTTGGGGGATTCGGCCGCCGAAGGTGCCGCCGAAGGTGCTTGAGTTTCGTCTCTGGAGAGGACATTCGGCCGCCGAACCTGCCGCCGAAAGTGTTCTGTTCAGCTTTTCTTTTGCATGTTTTTGCCTGGCTAGGTAAGTGAGTTTTAGGGGATTCTTGGGGAGTGTAATAAAGGTATTGATAAGGTAGTTTGGTCCCTCATTTGAGTGTATCTGTATCTGTACAGACCAGAGGAACCAGAGAGAGCAGCAGTGAGTACTGCTCCAGAGTTTTCAGAGCCTGCTCAGTCAGTCAGTCCAGATAGCCAGAGGTGAGTGGAACTAAACTTATGACTTTTAATTGAACCACAACCTGTTTTTAGCATATCTCATGCATCATGTTTATGCCATAGGTTGCTTGCATTAGTATTCACGACTATGTTGCATTGCATTGTTATTTGGTGATGTGAGTGAATGCTGAATGATCCAATAGTCTCAGACAGGAAGACCAGGAGCCTTTGACTACGCCCTGGCACGTATAGCAAAGACCAGGAGCCTTTGACTACGCCCTGGCACGTATAGCAAAGACCAGGAGCCTTTGACTACGCCCTGGCAGGTATAGCAAAGTCCAGGAGCCTTTGACTACGCCCTGGCAATGGTAAGTTCACAGGTGTTATATACACATATACATATATGACAGGAAGACCAGGTGCTCGATTCTACGCCCTGGCACAGAGTTACTGGGACTATGTGGTGACAGGTTTACTCTTGATGTGGCTTGTCTGTGTTATGGCGCATTCCATGAGATCATATTTACTGAAATGTTTTACTGTTCTACTCACTGGGCTATAGAGCTCATCCCACTCCCTTAACCCCAGTTTTGCAGGTTCAGTGTACAGTGTACAGGGACAGTCCAGCAGAGTACAGAAAAAGTAAAGAGATCTGTAATAGCGTAGAGTGGACATGTAATATGAAACAGATGTAATAGTTGTTGCTTGACCTAGTGATGTATGTTTTGTACATGATCTGTATATGTATATATGTTTTCCTGTATGTGAAAACCAGGCTTAACAGGTATGAATTAACCCAGCTAGAGCCAGCTCTAGTCAGGGATACAGAGTACAGAGTACATGAGTACAGAGTACAGAGACAGTGCATGCACAGGTTAAGCCTTGGTCCAGAAAAGAGTTTTATTTTCACTAAAACTGTATGATCATGTATGAGGTTTACAGGTACACAGAGAGTATAGCAGGCTTGCTACGGGTTCTGGCGGCCTTAAGCCGACCTGAATCCTAGCGCCGGTGACGGTCCTTTTTGGGGTCGTTACAGATTGGTATCAAAGCTCTGGCCCTGCAAGAGCCTTCTCTCCTACCTCTTCCCAGCAAACAGGGGATCTGCACTTCCTCCCATACAACGCTTCATAAGGAGCCATCCCAATGCTAGCATGATGACTGTTATTGTAGGCAAACTCTACCAAAGGTAGATGCTGCCTCCAAGAACCGCCAAAGTCTAACACACATAGGCGAAGCATATCCTCTATGGTCTGGATGGTCCTTTCTGACTGTCCATCAGTCTGTGGGTGGAAAGCAGTACTAAACTCTAATCTCGTGCCCATCGCACTTTGCAGACTCCGCCAAAAGCGGGAGGTAAACTGAGGTCCTCTGTCTGAAACTATAGATACTGGAACTCCATGTAATCTCACTATCTCATCCAGATAGACCTGTGCCAACTTATCCACAGAATAGTTACTCCGTACTGGAAGAAAATGAGCAGATTTCGTGAGTCTGTCCACAATCACCCATATAGAGTCTATCCTGTTGGACGCTACTGGTAAACCCACTACAAAATCCATGGCTATGTTCTCCCATTTCCACTCTGGAATCGGTAATGGGTTAAGCATTCCGGCTGGTTTCTGATGTTCTAATTTCACTCTCTGACAAACCTCACAGGCTGTCACGAACTGCGCCACTTCCTTCTTCATGGCTGGCCACCAATAAACCCTTTTCAGATCCTGATACATCTTGGTAGCTCCTGGGTGAACACTATATCTTGCATTATGAGCTTCCCTCATAATGTCTTCTTTCACACTGCCCCTATCTGGTACACAAAGTCGACTCCCATAACGAAGGATCCCTTTGCTATCAAATCTGAACTCTGCACTATTGCCTGACTGAACAGTCCTGGCAATTTTCATCAACTCAGGGTCCTCATGCTGTCTCTGAGCGATCTGCTCCAGAAACACAGGTGTCACTCTCATCTGTGCGATCAACGCACCTGTACCAGACAACTCTAGCTGTAATCCCTCGTCAAAGAGCTTATAAAGCTCCATCACAACTGGTCTCCGCTCTGCTGCTATATGGGATAAACTGCCTAGTGACTTCCGGCTTAGGGCGTCTGCAACAACATTCGCCTTACCCGGATGATACTGGATCTTACAATCATAATCACTGAGCAATTCGACCCACCTTCTCTGCCGCAAATTCAGCTCTCTCTGACTTAAGATGTACTGTAAACTCTTGTGATCAGTGAAGATCTCGCATTTAACCCCGTAGAGGTAATGCCGCCATATCTTAAGTGCAAAGATAACTGCTGCCATCTCGAGGTCATGGGTAGGGTAATTCAACTCGTGCTTCTTCAACTGTCTAGAAGCATAAGCTATTACTCTATCACGCTGCATCAATACACAACCCAATCCCACTCGAGAGGCATCACAGAACACTGTGAACTCTTCATTACTGACAGGCAGAGCTAACACTGGTGCTGTTGTCAATCTCCTCTTGAGCTCCTCAAAGCTCTCTTCACACTGGTCTGACCAGATAAACTTCTGGTTCTTCTGAGTCAATTTGGTCATAGGAGCTGCTATCTTTGAGAAGTTCTGAACGAACCTCCTGTAGTAACCTGCCAGTCCCAGAAAGCTTTTAATCTCAGTCACTGTCGTGGGTCTGGGCCAGTTAGCTACAGCCTCTATCTTCTTGGGGTCTACCTCAATACCCTCTGCTGATACTACATGTCCCAAGAAGGCAATGCTCCGTAACCAAAACTCACACTTCGAGAACTTGGCATACAAACCATGCTCTCTCAGTGTCTGCAGAACTATCCTCAGATGCTGGGCATGCTCCTCTGCATCTCTGGAATACACTAAAATATCATCGATGAACACAATGACAAAGTGATCCAGAAACTCACTGAAAACTCTGTTCATGAGATCCATAAATGCTGCAGGGGCGTTAGTCAACCCGAACGGCATCACCAAGAACTCATAATGCCCATATCTGGTCCGAAAAGCTGTCTTAGGCACATCTGCCTCGTTGACTCTCAACTGATGATACCCAGATCTCAGATCTATTTTCGAGAAACAACCTGCTCCAGCTAGCTGGTCAAATAGATCATCAATCCTAGGTAGAGGATATCTATTCTTGATAGTGACCTTGTTCAACTGTCTGTAGTCGATACAAAGTCTAAGGGATCCATCCTTCTTTCTGACAAAAAGCACTGGAGCACCCCAAGGTGAGGTACTAGGGCGGATGAAACCCTTATCTACCAAGTCCTGCAACTGTTCTTTCAACTCTGTTAACTCAGCTGGCGCCATCCTGTAGGGAGGAATAGAGATAGGTCTAGTACCGGGCAGTAATTCAATTTCAAACCCTATCTCCCTATCAGGTGGTAGTCCTGGCAAATCGTCTGGGAACACATCGAGAAACTCTCGGACTACTGGGACTGTGGCTGGTTCCCTCACCTGACTGTCTAGCTCTCTCACATGAGCTAGAAACCCCTGACAACCCCTCCTAAGCAAACGACGAGCCTGAAGGGCTGAAATCATACCTCTGGGTGTACCTCTCCTGTCTCCTCTGAAGACACACTCTGACCCATCCTGGTCTCTGAGACTCACTACCTTCTCTCGACAGTCCAACGTAGCACCATATGCAGATAGCCAATCCATCCCTAGAATGACATCAAAATCTGTCAAGTCTAGAACCACAAGGTCAGCTGGAAGGCATCTACCCTCTATGAATACTGGACTGAAACGACAGACTGACACTGCCACTGATGGGTCACATCTAGGTCCACTGACCCAGAGAGGATACTCTAACTCAGAACTGATCAAACCCAATCGCTCTATGGCTCTCGAAGCAATAAAGGAATGAGAAGCACCGGGGTCCATCAAAGCATACACATCTGAACACCCAATGATGAGATTACCTGACACCACTGTGTTCGACGTGTTAGCCTCCTCCTGTGTCACTGTGAAAATCCGTGCTGGGGCTACCGGATTTCCACCTCGGGAACCTGCTGCTGAAGTAGAGGCTACCCCTCGCCCTCTACCTCTGCCACTAGTCTGAGGCATGACTGGAGCTGTGCCAGAGCTTGAGCCACTACCTATTCCCAGACCTGACTTTACTTTACTCCAGAACCCTTTCCTTGTTCCTCTCGCTCTATCCCATCTCTTACTGCCTGTTGAACCTGAACTGGGGGCCTTAGAACCCGAAGCCTGTGCCTTTGACTGTTTCTGACTCTTAGCACTAGCTTCCATCTTCCTAGCTGCATCTATAATCGAGTGAAAACTCTCCTTTTCTGCTGGAAGGATCAAAGAAGAATACCTGGGATGAAGTCTCATGGTATATCTCCTTGCTTTCTTCTGATCAGTATCATAGGCCTGACCCACGTACTGAAGCAAATCTAAGAACTTATCTGTGAACTCATCAACAGTCATCTCATCTGTTTGTCTCAACTGTTCAAACTCAATGATCTTCATCTCTCTGGAACTGTCAGGAAAAGCCCACCCTGCAAACTCATTGGTGAACTCTCCCCATGACATGCTGTCCATTCTAGACTCCACATAATTCTTAAACCATTCTCTGGCTTTCCTGCATTTTAATGTGAAACCTGCCATCTCAATGGCTCTCCTATCATCTGCTCCCAATTCGCTAGTGATCATCCTAACTGCTCTGAGGTAATCAAATGGATCATCTCCCGTGTTGTATTTAGGAGCATCCAATTTCAAGTACTCCGTCATTTGGACTTTACCTCCAGATGAGCTAGGTTCATGTCTGTCAACAACAGGGGCTACTGATTCTGGTGGTAGTACTGGGTCCTTTGGCTCTAGGTGTGCTGCACTTGGATGGGTAGGGGAAGATGGATACATAGGATATGGTGGATATGATGGGTAATAGTGAGGATATGGCATATATGGCATGTATGTAGGATATGGGTCAAATCGAGAGTACTCCGACATCCCCTCCATCGGATACTCTGGCTCCTGAAATAAGGATGGATAACCAAAACCTGAGGCCTGAGCACCTCCCTGCGACTCTCCCATACCTTCCTCAAAACTGCCTATACCCATGCTGTCATCTCCAGACTGATCATTCTCCATAGCTTCCCTCCTTTCCTCTGATCTTCCTCCCCTCACTGTTCCTCTTCTGCTCTCGTCGACAGACCTTCTAGGGTCTATTGACGTACCTTCCCTGCTCGATCTCTGAGACCTTGCCCTTGGCAATGCAGGAGGACGAGCAGCTGGTCTCTCATTCTCTGGTGGGACTCCAGTCAATCGAGCTGATCGACGAGTTCCTCGCATCTTTAGTCTGGAAACACATGGAAACACAACATATAACATACCACTTTAGCACATAAACATCACATATCAATCATACACATACAATACTCATGGCATATCATAACAGATAGGACTCAAGACCCTATCCTAGTGGACATGATTTCCTATTGTGCTTGACCACTGCTAACCTGTCTGAGCCCAACACTGTCTCTATAGGTCCGATCATGTGAACCTAGGGCTCTGATACCAATCTGTAACGACCCCAAAAAGGACCGTCACCGGCGCTAGGATTCAGGTCGGCTTAAGGCCGCCAGAACCCGTAGCAAGCCTGCTATACTCTCTGTGTACCTGTAAACCTCATACATGATCATACATTTTTAGTGAAAATAAAACTCTTTTCTGGACCAAGGCTTAACCTGTGCATGCACTGTCTCTGTACTCTGTACTCATGTACTCTGTACTCTGTATCCCTGACTAGAGCTGGCTCTAGCTGGGTTAATTCATACCTGTTAAGCCTGGTTTTCACATACAGGAAAACATATATACATATACAGATCATGTACAAAACATACATCACTAGGTCAAGCAACAACTATTACATCTGTTTCATATTACATGTCCACTCTACGCTATTACAGATCTCTTTACTTTTTCTGTACTCTGCTGGACTGTCCCTGTACACTGTACACTGAACCTGCAAAACTGGGGTTAAGGGAGTGGGATGAGCTCTATAGCCCAGTGAGTAGAACAGTAAAACATTTCAGTAAATATGATCTCATGGAATGCGCCATAACACAGACAAGCCACATCAAGAGTAAACCTGTCACCACATAGTCCCAGTAACTCTGTGCCAGGGCGTAGAATCGAGCACCTGGTCTTCCTGTCATATATGTATATGTGTATATAACACCTGTGAACTTACCATTGCCAGGGCGTAGTCAAAGGCTCCTGGACTTTGCTATACCTGCCAGGGCGTAGTCAAAGGCTCCTGGTCTTTGCTATACGTGCCAGGGCGTAGTCAAAGGCTCCTGGTCTTTGCTATACGTGCCAGGGCGTAGTCAAAGGCTCCTGGTCTTCCTGTCTGAGACTATTGGATCATTCAGCATTCACTCACATCACCAAATAACAATGCAATGCAACATAGTCGTGAATACTAATGCAAGCAACCTATGGCATAAACATGATGCATGAGATATGCTAAAAACAGGTTGTGGTTCAATTAAAAGTCATAAGTTTAGTTCCACTCACCTCTGGCTATCTGGACTGACTGACTGAGCAGGCTCTGAAAACTCTGGAGCAGTACTCACTGCTGCTCTCTCTGGTTCCTCTGGTCTGTACAGATACAGATACACTCAAATGAGGGACCAAACTACCTTATCAATACCTTTATTACACTCCCCAAGAATCCCCTAAAACTCACTTACCTAGCCAGGCAAAAACATGCAAAAGAAAAGCTGAACAGAACACTTTCGGCGGCAGGTTCGGCGGCCGAATGTCCTCTCCAGAGACGAAACTCAAGCACCTTCGGCGGCACCTTCGGCGGCCGAATCCCCCAAACAGAGCCGAACATGCAAAACTTGCGGGGGCAAGCTGTGGCAGCCTAAGCTACCATGCAGGAGGTTCGGCGGCTGAATGAACTTTCGGCTGCCGAACCTGAGTTCATCCAGAACTCAGTTTCACCGGCAAACCATCTTCTCCTTCCCCTCAAGCTCTCAAAACATGCATATCTCATCTACTCAACATACATATACTCATGTATATGATCACAGGGGTCTAAAACTATCTAATACCCCAAACAACAAATCAAACAAACATATATTCATGCATATATCCGCAAACCTCCCATTGAAAACCTAAACATGCATCTCTCTCTTCACAACTCCCATAAAACCTTCAGAAAACATATAAAACATAGGCAACACATCACTTACCTTCTGGTGAGTGATCTCAACAAAGGAAAACGGATCAACTCTTTTCACCCTCACTAACTCTCCAAAGCTCACTTTTCTTCAAACCCTTCAAAACTTGGTAAATGAGCAAACTCCTGCATGAGCTGCTCAAAACACTTGCAGATGAGTCATAGAAGACGTGGCTAATTCATGGCAAGAATCTGAGGCCAACATCTGTCAAAAGCCATGACTCAGCTCACTAGCCAACTCATCGTCGGCTGCCCAATCACAGGCAAGACCATGCAACATTCGGAGGCCGAACTTCCCTTCGGAAGCCAAACACTTTCGGCGGCCGAACTTACTTTCGGCGGCCGAACTTGGCTCAACTGCCTTAGGTCATTTCAACTCAAAACTCATTTCCCTTAACCTTAAAACATCTCATAACCCTTAGAAAACACAACTCCTACCCTTATATAGAATCCCAACACCCCGGATTCCACCAGACATTCGGAATTCCGGTGCCGGATTCTAGCCGGGTGTTACAATAGTTTTGAGGTGTTTTAGGGGGTTTTTGGGGGATGTTTTAGAGTTATGTTCATGTATGTTTGGTCCCTCATTTGAGTCCACCTGTGTAGGTTCGGACCCGAGGAACCGAGGACCTCAGCAGTGAGTCAGCTGCTTCTGAGTTAGTAGAGCTTTTGCCAGAGGTGAGTGGAATAACTCTTATGCTTTTAAATAAATAAACCAGTTTTAGCATGATTCACGCATCATGAATGCCATGAGATATTTTAGGTTGTTTGCATTAGAAATCACGAATATGTTGCATTGCATAATATGATGATGATGTGGATGAATGTTGAATGATCCTTTAGTCCTCATAGGTTATGATATGATGATGATATGGTACGGAAGACCAGTGAGGCCCATTCTACGCCCCTGGCACTATGTAAGAGAAAGACCAGTGAGGCCCATTCTACGCCCCTGGCATTATGGAATGTTATGTCATGCTATGTTATGATTATGTAAGAGAAAGACCAATGAGGCCCATTCTACGCCCCTGGCACAGTCGGACCATGCAGAGGACTATTGGTGACAAATTCATCCTTGATGTGATTAGCTGTGATGTGATGCATTTCATGTTATCATCTGTTTCAAATGTTTTATTATTCTGCTCACTGGGCTCTAGTAGCTCACCCCTCTCCCAATTTCCCCGGGGTTGCAGGTACGGGTTAGACAGAGAAGTCAAGAAGAGTAATGAAGTCTTATGTATGTAATAGTTAGAATGTGGACATGACGAATTGTAGAATGATGTAATGAAAAAGTACAGTATAGATATGTAATGTTATGATGTTTAAGGATGTTAGAAGTGTGCTTGACCATAGTATGTTGTTATCCCTTGTAATACATGATCTTAATGTTTATTGATGACTATGTTTAGCCAACTCAACACTTGTTATGCCACCCATTGGGGGCATTGTATGAGATCCCACAGAGGGGTCAAGTTTATGATGATGATTATGTTCAGTGCATGCATAGTTGAGTTTGGCGTATGATAGAATGAATGAAAGAAAAGTTTTAATTTTTATGTATGTTGTTGATCATGTATGGGATTAAGCAGGTTCACAGGATGTATGATAGGCTTGCTACGGGTCCCGGCGGCCTTAAGTCGACCCGGATCCTAGCGCCGGTAGCGGTCCGATTTTCGGGTCGTTACAAAGGGCCTGGCCTGAACCCAAATGAATAGAAAGAATCCAATGGGTTTCCCGATAAATGTTGCTGAGATTAGATTAATGACATGGTTGGAATGAGACTATACTGTGATTGGCTAGAACCTGTAAGGGAGAAAATGTGAGGCGGTGGTGGGTGCCCACGGTAGTCACTCTGTGACAAGTAGGGAGAATGCAACAAATGGTTTAGAGCTTTTAGTATTAGAGTATAGCTTAGTTTTGTTTTTGTGATCATTTCCTATTATACTGTAAAAAGATGAAGATAAATATAATATTTCTGAAAATCCGGCGATAATGTAGCCGGTTGCTTGATAATGGATATTGCCGACTAATGGATTGATGATTCCATTATTATAGGCAAAGTGGGAAAATATCTAATAACAGTAACCCTAGCAGAAAAATATCTAGTAATGATAGTCTTATGCCATTAAATTATCTAGTAATTAATAAATTTCTCATATTATAAAGTTTAACTAATAATTCTCTTAAAAATAAATAAATTAAATTAAATTCTTATAATTTTTTTTATTTTAAATACGCTATGAAAATATATATATTATTTAAAATGTTTCACTTACAATATGAATTTTATTCATAGGAATTTATCCACACATATACATAATTTCTATTTTTTAACATTATTTTTTTAAATATAAAAAATTGAATACTTTTATTCAAAATGCAAAATTTCAGAGGATAGTGCTGATACTTCTTATATAAATTATTATCAACTAGTACAAAGAAATTGCTTCTGATGATATCATATGATATAATTATTCATTTTCAATTAACTAAATACTCAAATCATCACCTAGCATTATTGCCTTTCTTGTTAGCTCAATAGCATAACTAAAGATGGGTTTGAAAAGTGTACTCTAAATAAAATAAGGACAACTTCCCTGAAATTTTCAGCAAATTTCATTTTCGAAAAATGAGGTAAATTTTCAATTTGGTGTTTGGTCCTTTCAAAGACAAATTAAAACTATTGGAACTTTGTTATGACCCATGAAAATGATAGCTAGCTAGTCAACTATACAAAAGAGATTGGAGAGGTACAAGGTCTTTTGTTTGATGTGATACCGGCTATCAGAATTTGATTTAAATTTAAAAAAAAAATAATTGAATAAATTAATTTAAAATTTTAATTTAATTTTAATTTTTTTATTTGATTTATTTTTATTTTATTTTTTTATATTTTAATTTAATTTAATTTTTAATTATAAAAATTGATAAAATTAAATAATATATTATTTTTAATAATATATAAAAATTAAACTATAATTAAATCGATTAGTGAATATAAAAATAAAACATATTTCTGTATAGCTGTATTTATTCACGTCAGAGTCAGAGTAATTGTTATTTAAGAAAAAATAAAAGAGTAATTGTTATTTAAAAAATTTATAGGTTTTAGCTATCAAATTTAATTCAATGGATAAATGCACATGTGTCGTATAGGAGAGTTAGCTTTGAGTTTTGATACCTTCAATTATTTTGAAAAAAAAATAATAAATTACAGTTTAAGAAAATTAAGGACACATTTAATTAGAAACTTGCCAAAATTAGCTAATATACAATTGTCATATTTTCTATTTTAAATTATAATTTCCTTCATTTTTATTTATATTGTTATAAAAGACTCTAAATATGGTAACTTTCATAATTTTCACCAATGAATGTTTTTTTTTATTATTATTATTTTTTATTATCAAGAGTAAGGAGTTGGGGATGGAGGAATTGAGAGTAGAACCCATGATTTGAGTGTACTTAAAAATTTTTTATAAATTAATAATTTTCATTTATAAATTCTGAAAAAATTAAGAAAAAAATACCTATAAAACCATAACGAGTTATTTAATTATAGTTTTGATAGATGTCGAATTCATCAATTTAATTTTACTTTCCTTCTCTTTGTTAATAAGAACTTGTATATGAGATAAGTGAGTATCTTAATTATGTTTAATTTAGATAACCAATTAAAATAAAAATGTAGTTTAATATAATAAGTGAGAAGAAAGAGTTTTTGATAAAAATAATTTTGTTTTGGTCAAACTAAGAAAAAATAAATTAAAAAAAATATCTATAATACAATTAAAAATTAAAAACAAATAATTAATTAAAAATTTCAGTAATAAATTAAGGTGTTTTGCAGTCGATCAAGAAAAAAAAATTTATATTATTATTTATTATTTGGTTATAGTGGTCAAACACGTAAATTCCACCAATTCTTTCTTATGAATAAAATAATCGATTTCGCGCTTAAATTAATTTCTAGTTAACTAATAACTCCAACACGCATGTAAATTTAATTAGTTAACTGCATCAAAAGAGAAGAACTCAAACTTGATCAATAAAAACACGCGATTTATTTAAATCAAATCTATCAATTTCTTAACATATGTTAATTGTTACTTGTTATTAATCTAATTAAATAATTACGGATTTAATTAAATTAATTAATAACATGTTATTTTAATGAGACCCTTGCATTCTCAAGAAAACACCAATGGAGGTGGTATTTCTCAAATTTAGAAATTAATAGAAAATAGAAATAAAATGAAAAGAATTGAAGCACATAACCTCACAACTTGAAAAAAACCTCAATTGAAATTAATTTTCAACTGAAAATAATTGTTTAACTTAGGCATAAGAAAATTGCAAAAGTTAAAGAAAAAAGAAAAGAAAAAGAAAAGAAGAAGATGGATAAAAAGAGAGAGGGGCGGCGGCAAGAGAGGAGGGGAAGAATGAGAAAATATGATGTCCAGGCTTAATTCTAAAAATCTTTATACATGTACAAAAAGATAAAATTTAATAATTTAAAATAAATTCTATTACTTCTATCTTATTCCTATTTGTGTTTGATACAACTTGAAACTTATTATATTCTTGAGGCAAAATCTACTGAGGTGGCACTTTCTGAAACTTCTCATCGCCTTGAGCTACATATTTGGCAAAGATTGTAACCTTTCAGTCCAAAAATTCTTCAATTCAGCCTCTTTTCGTTTATTTTTTCAACTCCCGCTCAAAAAATCTGTTCAAAATTAAATTTTAAATAAAAATAAATATTTATATCAAAATTATAGTGAAATTATAAAATTAAATAAGAAAAAAATTGTGAATTTTGCAACTCATCAAACTCTCCCATATTTGCACCTTTGCTTGTCCTCAAAGCATAAAAATTCAAAATAACAAAAACAATAAAACACATTCCTATCATCAATCAATCTAAAATTTAATTATCCAAAATAAAAAAATCAAATTGTTATACAGGATAGCATAAATAGCTTATATATTATTAATTTTTTTATAACATAATAGATTTTAAATTAAAATGAAGAATAATCTATTTAATTTAAAATTTTAAATATTAATAAATTTATATATCTTATTATTTTCCTAACTAATTCTTAAAACTAATTTAATAAATAAAAAAATTTCATCTTATAAAAATAAAAAAAGTAGAGATATTTAAGTAAAATATTTTTATTTCATTAATATTTTTAATATTCATTATCAAATTTAACTTCTTACTTTAATTTATACTTTAAAAATATGAATTTATTATTTTAATAATCTTCTTAATATTTATCTAATATTTAAACATGTTATTTTAATAATTTTTATTTTAAAAATTAATTTAATAGTATTTAAATTAATTTAGATCTTTACTTTAAATTTTCTTAATAAACTCTAAAATTAATTTAAAATAATAAAATTATAATCTAATATATATTTTTATTTAAAAAATTTAATCTTATTATATCTTTTAAGATTTTCTTAATTAACTCAAATTAATTTAAAAATACAATTATAATCTATTTAAAAAATTAAATTTTAAATAATAAAATTATCAACTGCTTAAATAATTAAAGTAATTAATTTGTAAATGATTTAAAGGCTTAAGATATTATAGAAAATTTTATTATTCCCCTCTTTCCACTTTTATATATAGTATAAATATAAATAAAGAAAAAAAGAACTAATTGGAGAAATAAAGCATTGATGAGAATTTGAGATGCACACTTCATTGATAGGGATAATGGATTGGTGATTGAAAAAGGAAAATGAGAAAGCATCACAGAAAGACTACCTTGAATGAGAAGAAATATAGCAGTCAAGCAAGTTGGTGAAATAGAATATGAACATTGGCCTTATTCAAGCTCACCCACATGAACACTGGCCTATCCCCGTCTCTTCAGCTTTCTAGGAAACCAATTTGACAGTGAAAGAATGAGAAACCTTATGATTATTACGTACTAACAAAATATATATTACGTTGTTTTTTTTAGTAAATGTTTACCTTTTCCTTAAATAGTGCTTGAATGGTGTTGTTAAGGCTGCCTTCCCATTCCCATTCATATTTACGTTCTCCTGTTTGAACTCTCCATAGCTGCGGCGTGCTTACTTCTTGAGCAAAAATCTTCATATTGGGGCATTCTACAATGATCACTTCTTCCATAGATGGGAAACTGAAGGTCAAATTCCCAGAGCAGAAGCTAGAGAGGCTTGGTAGACGTTGAAGTTCCAAACATTTTAGTCGGCTGAAGCAAATCTCATTCTCTTCTTCTTCATCTACTTTAGCCACTATGACTTCTTGTATCAGTTCACATTCCTCTATCTTCATTTTTTCAAGTCGTTCAAGACTTCTCGCTGTTGAAGAAGACAACAAATTTACTAGACCTTGGCAATTTGATACCTGTAGCGCTGTTAAATTTTGAAAAGAAACAGAGGATGCCACTAACACTTGCAATCTACCACATTCCATTACACTTGCATCACTCAGAACAAGTTTTTCCAGAATGGGTAAACTTTTAAAGAACTGAGATGGCAAAAGTGTAAAGTCACTAGAAATACATGTCAACTCAATGCCTTTCAGTCCACACAAGAAATCAGCTTGAGATGTTTGAGAACACAGATTCTTTATGGTGTTATATTCCACTCTTAATTCTTCTAAACTTGGGATGACAACCTAAAAAACCAAATAAACAGTAATTATAAATAAGGATATAAGAATTAAGAACATATGGTTCATCTTAGAAATGGAATGTAAATGAAAACAAACATCTTAAAGATCCCAGTAATTGAGGCTTTTAAATTTTTTAAATTGAGCTTAAGTTCAAACTTCTGAATTAATTTGGATAAACCAACTAAATTGAAAATCTCCATTAAGTACAGTGATGAAATTGAACAAGAAAGCATTATCCTTATTATACAGAAAACTGACCTTCCCGCCAGAAGAGGCTGCAATTCTTTCTCCATTTCCCTCAGCAATCATGCTTAGATCATGTTCTTTGCAAAATTTAGAAGCCAATAGCTCCATGTTTGGACAGCCAACTATCTCAATTCTTTTCAAGGATGGGCATTTCAGAACATCTCTTGCAGAATAAAAACTTGACAAGTTAGGCAAACACTCTAGACTCATGGACTCCATTGATGGAAATATGGTATTATCCTTTGCTATTTCCTCTTCTGCTTCTTTTGTGATGATATGTTCCACCAAATTACATCTTTTCAATTCCAAATGTTTGAGCTTTACAAGACCCAAAGCCATGGACAGAGTAAATATATTAGTCAAGCTGCTACAATTCTCAACTTTCAACAATGTTAGGTTTCTAAAGCTTAAAATTCCTTGAGGATCCTTGTTCCACACATGCCTCAATCTAGGCAAATCAATTAACCTCAATTCTTTTAAAGACTTCAATAACCCATCGTTATCTTCATCATCATTTAGTCCTTCTAAATCAAACAGGTCTTCTACTGAATCACATCTTTCTACAGCCAACTCATTTAAATAGGACAAGTGCTTTAGTAGATTTGATGATATGGCATTTGAGAAAAATGCACACTCGTCCACCACCAGTCTCCATATGTGCCTCAAGTTCTCGAATGGAAATTGGCCATGCCATTTTTCTTTCAGCATGGGAAAGTTGGAGAGTTGAATACCATATATCTCTCTAAATCCAATCTACAATAAACAAGCATCGATACATTTAACCAAACACATTAGCATGACTGAGTTTAATAAAGGGAGAAGCAAGAGTTGGTAAATACGTACATATTTCATGTAAATCTGTTCAATGGTCGCATTGAGATCGCCTTCCCAATGAAATGTTCGATTGAATCTGCGGCCTGTGAATACACCATGTATCTTTGATGCGCTCAGCTGGCGGACAGTGAAAATCCTCAACTTGGGGCATCTATAAACAGTCACCTGTTCTAAAGATGGGAAATTGAAAATGTAACTGCCCAAGCAGAAGCCTGTGAGGTTCGGTAAAATTTCAAGTTCTAATGTTTTCATTTTACTGAAAACAATCTCATCAGTTGATCCATCCTCTTCAACACCTCCTATTATTTCGGTCAACATATTGCAAAATCTTACATTCAATGTCTCAAGTTGTACCATACTTTTGGCTGCGGCTGATGTAAAAATATTTGCCAATGTCTTGCATCCAAATACTTTGAGAGTTTTCAGATTTCCCAAAGACACAGAGGATGGTGCTAAAACAATCAAATTTCCACAAGAATTTATCTCAAAAGTCTCAAGAGACTGAAATAATGGGTCATGCAGTTGGCCATCTGGATTCCATATATGCTTCAAATCAGGAAGATTTTTAAGCTTTAAATCTCTTATCTGTGGAATTGTAGTGATATCTTCTTGGACACCACCCAGTCCTTCAAATGGAAGTAGCTCGTTGAGAGAAGAATCAAGAACTTCAAATCTTTCGAGATTGGGGAATATTGGAAGTAAACTAAACAGAGGAACATGATATTTGTTTAGAAAGAAACTCAATTCCAGAACTTTTACTTTGGAAAAGAAGCCAGTTGGAAATTGAAATCCAAGTATGGTTATGGTAGACTTCTTGTCTAACGAAAACTTTTCCAAATTTGGAAACATCTGCACATCAGCAAATAAAAAAATTTCTAATTAGTAAAAGATTGTTAATGGTAAATCCCCCAGATGCTTATAAAAATTCATTATATATTTAATTAATTAATATATTAATAAGAAAACAATTGCTATGTTATAATAAACATATATTATTGAAATGTATTTATAAGCTTATATGTTAGTAGATTGTAATGATTATTAACCGATAAACTTATTTAATGGGTATAAATTTAAAAGTTTATTGAAATAAATGAAAATATAAAAATTTTATATCATCTTTAAATAATTTCAGCACTTTTTTACAATTATTATTTTTATTTATTTTTAAGTATTTTTTAAATTACATTCTTAATATAATTTATTAATATGGTTGGTCGTGCAAAATTTATGTCTTTTTTATTAATTATAAATTTATAATAATCTCATTAGTTAAATTTTTAAGTGAAAAAAAAAAAACAAATCGACATTTTAAATTTACATAATATTAATTTATATATAAATGCAAATAAATTTGAATTTTAGATTTTATAAGTTATAGATAATCAATTATAAATGAGAAATTGTTGATACATTTTAATAGTAAAAATAGAAAATTGATTTTTTTTATTTTATTTTAATGACCCAATTAATTAAGAATTTTTAAAGAGAATAGAAAAATACATCAATTTTTTAAATTTCTCTAATATAAAGTTAGTTTTGAGTAAATTTGAAAAATTTCTCCAACAGAAAAATTAAAAATTTGAGTAAAAGTTAATATATATAATTTTTAACAGAAAAATTAACATTATAAATACTTTTTAAATGTAAAAATCATTTAAAATGAGTGTTTTTATAGTTTTCAAATGCAATGTTTGAGAAAAGAATGAATAGAAAACTAACCTTATTAATTGTGTTCACCAGTGTCTGTGTGGCAAAGATATTCTTTAAGCTTGGACATTTATGTATGCTCATCTCCTCCAACAATGGACATTCCACATTACTCCATCCTGAACACAATCTGGAAAATCTAGGCAAACATTTAAGGACTACAGATTTCAATGAATGCAATATCATCTTATCGGCTGAATTAACTGCTTCCTCTGTTTCCTCCTTTTCTATGATTCCTTCAATCATCTTACAATTGTTCAGCTCTATCTTTTCAAGTTGCAAGAGGCACAATGCCATCGACCAGGTAAAAATATACTTCAAGCTGGGGCATTCATGTATGCTCATCTCCTCCAACAATGGACATTCCACATTACTCCATCCTGAACACAATCTGGAAAATCTAGGCAAACATTTAAGGACTACAGATTTCAATGAATGCAATATCATCTTATCGGCTGAATTAACTGCTTCCTCTGTTTCCTCCTTTTCTATGATTCCTTCAATCATCTTACAATTGTTCAGCTCTATCTTTTCAAGTTGCAAGAGGCACAATGCCATCGACCAGGTAAAAATATACTTCAAGCTGCTACAGTTTCCAACATGAAGCCACTTTAGGTTCTTGAACTCCAAAATTCCTATGGGATCCTTGTTCCATAAATGTCTCAACATTGGAAGACTTGTTAATTCCAATTTCTTTAGTCGTGGAAGTAGCCCATCATCAGCAGATACCCCTTCCAAATCAAATACTACATCTGCTGAATCACAGTCTTTCACCTCAAGCTCTTTCAACTTGTTTAAAAACACCAATACATTGGATGGTATAGCTTTGTTATACATTGCACATTTATCCACCTCAAGCCTTTTTACATTGCGTAAGAGTCTCCCTTGCATCCCATCATGCCAGAGCTCAGGAAATTCGGATGCTTTAAAATATTGGCAAAATGGCTGATCCCACAAGACAAAGGGAAAAACAAATGAACTGACTTATCATAAACATATAACATATATGCATGCAACAGATATCATGAAAATTAAGAAGAAAGCATAAGAATAAATACGCAAATACCATCTCTGCTAGTGTTGCATTAAGGTTTCCCTCCCAATGCCGTTGATCTCCCAGGCGTATTCCTCGTAGTTTTGGTGTATTTAGAAGTCCGGAAGCGAAAATCTTCATCCGGGAGCATCTATTGACGGTAACATTTTCTAAAGCTGGAAAATTGAAGGCATTATTGCCGGAGCAAAAGCTGATGAGACCAGGCAGACCATAAAGTTCCAAAAATTTCAGTTTGTCGAAATTAATAATCTCATCCTCTGTATGATCATCTCCATCGCTGGTCACTATTTCTGTCATCATATTGCACCTTTGTACTGTCATTTTGGTGAGTTGCACCATGGACTTGGCTGTGGACTCTGTTATCAAGTTTGCCAATCCTGCACAGAACCTCACTTCAAGAGTTGCTAGATTTTGGAAAGATGATGAGGATGGTGCTACGTTGATCAAACTACGACAACCAATTACACTCAAAGTCTCGAGATACTGAAGAAGTGGTTTCAGTCCGGAGTCTGGGTCCCATATATGCTTTAAATTATCAACGCTCTCTAGCTTCAAATTTTTCACTCGTGCAGGATGTTCTTCTTCTTCTGCCGCAAGTCCTTCATATGAGAACAACTCTTCTGAAGTATTATGACCTTGTACCAAAATTGTTTCCACAGAATATAATCTTTCAAGGAAACCAATTATGAAAGGGCGTGATTTGTTCTGTAAGTTGGTCAAAGTAAGCATTTTGAGTTTAGAAAAGAATTGTCCTTGCTGTATCTCAATCAAGTCCTTGTGCTCTAAAGTCAATTTCTCCAAGTTGGGACTCATCTATGCACAACAAATAAGTATATTGTTAAACTAATTACAATGATGGTGAAATGTCCAAATACATCTAAAACATTATATTTAAATCCGAAATTTCACTTTTAAAATCTAACTAGTTTGAATTTAAAATCTAACTAGTTTGAAATTAAAGAATTTAAAATTTAAAGTAAAGAGTTTAAGATTTAAATTAAAGAATATGATGATTTTTGAATAGGACAATAAAATCAAGTATTTGTAAGGTAATGGTGAATTAGTTATTAAATAGATATTCGTGTAGATTTAATTAATATTTTAAAAAGTAAATAAATAATATATATATATATATATATATATATATATATATATATATATATATATATATTACATTATACTTATACTAATTTAAGATTGATCAAAAAGTATGGTATAATTGTATAAAAAAATTAAAAAATTTTATTATAATTATCATTAAATATATAGTTTAGCTTTTTATATCCAATTGGCGTTTTGAATATATTATCTTGTTTATCCATTTTTTTTTAATTTTTTTTAAAAAGAAAATTTAATTTGAAATAGAGAAGGAAATTTAAGGAAAAAAATTTTCAACTAATATATTATGAAGTAAAAAAAGAAAAGGATCTTACCTTTTCCAAAAAAAGTAGGGGTCGTCTGTCCTTTTCGTCTATTTCTTGGAAACTGAATTTTATTATTTTATGACAATTACGAACATTGAAACTTGTCAATTTCTGCAATTCAGAAATATGTGTCCCTGGATACCAACTCCTTAATTCTGATAGATCTGTAAGTTCAAGGGATGTTAGTTGAGGAAATTTAAAACAATAATAAGGGGCTTGTTCCACATCTTCAGCCTTTGCAATAATCTCCTCAACCCCGCACTTAGTTATTGTAAGCTCTTCAAGTTGCAAAAGACCCTCGGCAATGGAGACCGGAAACAGATAGTTTAGAACATCGCAATCTGAAACTCTAACTGATTTCAAATTTTGAAAACCGAAAACTCCTTGTGGATCCTTCCTCCATACATGCTTCAACGATCTCAATCTATCTATATTTAAACTTCTTAACTCAAATGCTTCATCAACACTGAACCCTTCAAGTTGATATATCTCTTGCAACAAAATACAATGGCTCACATGCAACTCCTCCATTCTTCGGAATCTTTCTAAGACGTTTGATGGAAAAACAACCATCAATTTTTGGCAAAAAGAAACATTCAAAGATTTCAGTTTAAAGAAGGAATTTGCAGCAAGTGGACTGTGCCATATCCTTTTCAACTCATTTATGTGTGAGAGTCTCAATCTCTCCAAGTTAGGAAAACCAACCTGCAATGCCGAACACACTGATTTAGTAAATGTGGGAAATTCAACATAAGCATAAGTTAAATAAATATGAGACAAAAATATAAAGTGGAGGCCTATGGAATTAAGGCCTATCGAATATGAGACAAAAATGAATGCCATTTGACTATAGGATGTCCAAATATGTATGCATTTATGCATGCATAAAGAGAGAAGGGTAAAATTAATCACCATTCCATTGAAGAGAGATTGAATTTCAGCATTCTGATTTTGATTCTGATTCTGATTCCTCTCTGTGTCATCTTGTTTTTCCATCATGCCTGTATGAGGGACACTGGGGACCAAGCACATCAATGCATGGCAATTGCTTATGTTCAAGTATCTAAGAGATTGAAATTCAATTTGATATCCAGTGCAGAATCTAATCAACTTTAGAAGATACTGAAGTGTCAGCTCATCCAATTTAGGGAAGAGTATCTGATTCATCCTCTCATCTTCCTCTTCTATAAATTCCTCTGTTAGTATTATCTCTTCCATAGAAGTACAAGAGAAAATATAAAGTGTTTTGAGCTGTAAGAGTCTTTTAACAATTGAAGTTGTAAATAAATGCTTCAACTTGTGGCAATTATTCACAGACAATCTCTCTAATTTTGAAGAAGTTGCAGAAAGTTGATCGTGCCATATCTTTTCACAACCAACTGAATTTAATTCAAGATGCTCCAAGTTGGGGAAAGAAACCTGCAGCAGATAACACCTTTGTTTGAAGCACTACTTTTCTATCAAAATAAATAGAAATGCTTTACGGATCAACAATGAATTCCCTCAAAAAATGTGAAAAGTCTTTACAATTAGTCAATTTTTTCTAAATATTTAAGTATCAAATTTGAAAATTTCTTAACTTAATTTGTTATAATCCAATGATAAAAAATACAATTAAAAATATAAAGTAATTCTTAATTTGTTCTCACTAAAATTATCAATATATGATTGATGTTTTTCACAATAACCATAATTTAATAAATGATTCATTAAATTTTATCATTAAAAAAAATTTATGAAATAACTTTAAAAATAAAATATAAAAATACATTAAATTAAATTGTTAAAATGAAATGATAAATAACTAGTTTCAAATTAGAGCTGGGTTCTCTGCGGATTTTAAACGAACCTATTATTTATTAATTCTGATCATTTAGAATTAAAATAGTAAAAATAAATTTAAAATTTAAAATTTAAAATAAAATGTTAATTAAATAAAAATTAAAAATTATCAATCGTTGGTAATTACGGACAAAATTAGCAATCCTTCACATCGAGAATTAAAGAAAATTCTCTCTATTTTATATCATCTTCATCGTGCTCAAAATTTAGCATGTCAAGTATCACTAACCATATTAAAATATTTTTATATATATATCTCATTTAAATATTTATATTATATTATTATAATCATTTTATAATTATTTTTTAAAAAAAATGGTCAATCAAAAAATATAAGGATCCCTCATATTTCCTTCGGCCTTTTTTTTCTATTATTTTTGGAAAATCATCTGTCCAATCACCTAGAGTTGGTGAGAATTTCTTTTTTTTTTTAAAAAAAAAAAGAAAATAGAATCTACATTAAAAACATAGCTACGCAATCATTTATGTTAAATTTTGTTTTAGTAAAATTAAAAACGTAAAATATAAAATGGATTTTAAAAATTATTTAATGACGAGAAAATAAAAATTAAGTAATTTGTGTTAGAAAATTGAAATTTTATTTTGAAATTTCTATTCCTTGCTTAGAACAAAAAAATATATTTTTCTTAAATTTTTATGTTTAGCAAAATTAATAATGTAAGAATCAAATTTTCATGAATTCTTATAAGAATTGATTTTGAATTAAAAATAAATCTTGCTAAAATTATTAAAATTTTATAAAAAATAATTTCACTTAAGATTATTTATATCAAAATTATTTAATTAGCCATTTAATTTTTTTTATTTTAAATTTATTTCTTATGGTTACTTAATAAATAATCTTTATAAAAATTATTTTAATTTAATAGTAACTAATAATATTTAATACATTTATAATTAATATTAAAATTTTATTATATTATTTTATTAATTTAAAAAATTATATTTTTAATTGTAAAAAATTATATAAAATTCAAAATGTTACAAAAATATTAATAATATTTTTTTAATGAATGTAATAAAAATAATTATTATTTATAAGAATAAATATTTATGTTTTGTTTAAAAATAATAAGAATGATGAATAAATTAAATCAATTTAAATTTATTATTAATTTATTAGAAATAAATTGAATTCCATTAATAAAATTTAATTCTATTCTGATAAGAATTGCATACCAAACAAACATTTAATATTTTTAATGAAAGAGAATATGTGATTAAAATTTTAAAATGGTCAAATTATTTTAAGAAAATATGTTAAATATGAAATTATTAAAATTAATTCATATTTATTGTTTGATCCGCTTATTCATATAATATACTCATAAAATACACTAAATATGAATACTAAAAAATTATAAAAATTATATTCTATTGATTATATTCTAAATTTTCATAAACAATAAAAATGTATTTAATAATAAAAATCAGAATATCATTTTCATTTTAAGAAATTTAAAGCACGATTTGAATCAACAAAATGTAGACTAACTAATAATGAAATATAATCATTTATATAATTTTTTTTGACAAATTATTAATGATAATGACTAATAATGGTTATTTAAAAATTTGAGCATTCAACAATTAATCTCAAATATTCAATATATATCCAAAAAATAAAAAAATGCATATAGATTTATGTAAAAGGTTAATGCACCCGTACCGTTCGGCTGAAAAGTGATAAATGAGTATCACTCGCCCGTTCCGACAGAAATTCCTCAATTTTCGATGGCGCCTTCATTTTGCTGTGAAAGGTTCTAAGATTCGGAAGATTTTGCAAATTCAAAGAGCGCAAGCGATTGAACTCGAGCACTTCATTACTGTTTTCACTTTCATGGATAACAATAGCTTTCATCTTAAGACAATCTTTCACTTTCATTTCCTGTAGTTGCAAAAGACACTTGGCAGCAGATAATGAGAAGAGATGCGTCAATTTCTGACAATTTCTTACTTGCAAAATTTCTAATTTATTAAAAGATCCTGCTGCTAGTCGACCATGATAGATTTTCTCCAACTTCATCAAATTTTTCAAAATCAAGGACTCTAAAATTGGAAAGGCATCACATACAGCCCACTTCGTCGAATTGATTATATGTTGAATGGCATGATTATTTTGGACTCGGAGATGCTTCAATTTTGGAAAGCCGTCCCCGTCAATATCATACAACAAGTTCTCAGCGTCCCTCACTTCATCTAAGCATAAATCTTCAGTCTCCCTCAATAGCACTTTAATCCCGTATCCTGAATGAATGCTTGTCTTGAGCTTAAGTTTCAGCGTTCTGGAGGTTTTATAGTTGTCATCCCAGTCCCAGTTATCCCCTATCAGTATTCTGAAGCTCTGCAAGCTGCCATTGGAGAACAAGTGTTTTGGTAATATCTTGTCATCCAGTATTTGCATTTCCAAGGTAGTCAACTGAGACAACTTTTCCAACTCAGCAAGGCTTGCATTGTTCCCATCAGCCTCCCACTCAACAAAGCTGTTACTCATGTACAGTTCTTCAAGCTCCGACAGCTTTGATAAGGCATTTGCTGGAATCATTTTGAGTTTGGAACAATTGCTCACATCTAAGACTTTTAGTCGAGCCAGTTGCTCTATTTGTCTGGGCAACTCAACAACGTAGGAGTTTGCAAAACTAAGAACTCGTAGTTGCTTCAAGTCTCCAATGATAGCTAAGTCGTCCAATTGGCATCGATGCAAGCAAAGGGTATGAAGGTTGGATAGGAAAGCAAGCGATGAAGGGAGGGACACAAAATGGATCCCAGTAAAATCCACTACTTCCAGCTTTCTAATGCCCTTGAAAAACTGATGTGGAATTCCCAAACAAAAAACTTCTGTGAAAAGGAATAGTGCCTCTGCTTTTGGGCACTCCCATCCTTCGGGGAGATTTTCAATATCACAATACGGCAGAGAAATTCTGGTGCAATCCTTATTTGGGAATTTCACCAATTCCATGCCACTTGTAACTATAAACGCATGTTGCTCTCTAGATGCAATATTGAGAGCAGTATCTCGAACAACATCATGAATTTTAACGAATCCATACATGTCGCCATCTAGCAATAAGCTCTGCGCTTTAAGGGTATCAATCAAACCATATACTTTGTTTCTTGCTCCCTGGACAGTGGAAATGTTCTTGAATAAACTAAGACCCATAACATATTTCAGCAAGGACTGGATTTCAATATTAGATTGTCCTATCAGACCACAGAGCAAGAAAAACGACTTGACTTCATTGCTACACAAATTATTGTAGCTTGACTCCAGAATCGCGTGCACTTTCGAATATATTTCTTCGTTGTCAAACTCGGATAGCTGATTGAGCTTATCATTCCACGCGTACAACTCTCTGTTTCTCAAGTCTGTCGCCACTGTGAGCAGTAAAAGAGGCAATCCTGCACATTTTTTAGCAATCTCTGCGGCGATAGGGGGCAATTCTGAATCTTTAGCACCTGCTACAGTTATTTCAAACAAACTCCGGGCCTCTTCGTCCTGTAGAACGTCGAGCTTGATTTCTTTCTGTGTGCCCATCTCGCGAGATAACACATCTTGTCCCCTTGAGGTGAGAAGTATTTTGCATCCTTTGAAACCATCTCCAAAGGGAATTCCTACTACATTTAAATCAAGTTTTTTCCAAATATCATCAAGAATTATAAATACCTTCTTCTCTTTCTCCAACTCTTTCTTCAACCTCTCATATAGCCGATTAGCTCTTCCAGGTATTTCCTCCACATCAAATTTCAAGCCCAGGATATCAGCGATCTCCGATTGAATTCTTCGGAGTTCTGGTGTTTGATTTACAGCAACCATAGCCACGACGTCGAACAGGTTCTCTTCTATAGCTTTTCTATGGACCTGTTTTGCTAGTGTGGTCTTACCCACACCTCCAAGTCCATACACCCCGATCATATTAAGATCTGGATCTAATAGTGCATCAATAACTTTCTCCAAGAACAATTCTCTTGAATTCAAGCCCTCACGAGCATATACTGACGGGGCAACTATCTGCTGTAGAGGAGGACGGAAGGAAATTGGATTATGGTCGTCTACACTCGCAAGCTCATGAATTGCCAGAGCTTTCTTCTCTGCTTTCTTGCTAAGCTGGTAGCGTGTCTTCAGATCAGGACATAATCCAACGAAACACCTCTTTTTCGCTTGTTCTTCGCCTTTGATACATTCCTCAGCTTCTTCAATAGCTTTGCCTGCATCGTTCAGCCACTTGTTGACACTTTTATGGATCTCTTCCCCTTTCCTTGTAGCCTCCTCAACAGCTTGCTGCAACTTGACTGTTCTGTTCTTCAATTCCTCAGCCTCATGATGGAGTTTCTCAACCTTGCTCTTGTAGGTGAAAGGGTAGCTGATATGTCGTTTGATTGGGACGACAACAAATTCCATGATGGGTTCTTTAATGACCTCAGTGAAGATGGAGATAAAGATATCGAGAACCATTTTGATTTTTTTTTTTTTTTTTGAAATCTCAGAGCAAAAACAAAATAAACCAAGAAATCAGAGTCGAACAAAATAAAAGAAAATAAAGACAAGAAAGGACTGCTGAAATCAACAGAAAAGCAAAACAGTCGCTAAAGAATTAGAGAACCAAATGAAGAGAGGAAGCAGAGAACTAACAGAAAGATGGAGGAGTGCTGGTTATGGATGAGTAAAGGTTAGTGAATACTGAATGCAAGGGAATGTAGGAGTTGACGAGCGATGAAGTTGAAAATTTATTATATAGTTTTTATAATATATAAAAATTTATTAATTAATTTTTATAATTTTAAAAAAATATATTAAAATATTTTTAATATTTTAAAAAAATTTACTAATTAATTATTATATTAATTTAGTTATTAAATATTACAAAAAAAAAATTAAATACTTCTAATAAAAATATATTAGTTAGTAGATTTTTAAAAAATTTAAGTAATTAATTAATAAATTTTTTAAAATTATAAAAGCTGAATATTAAAATAATTATGTCTAAAATTAATAAAATAACTAATTAATAATTTTTTTAAAATTATAAAAGTTGAATATTAAAATAATTATGTGTAAAATTAATAAAATAACTAATTAATAATTTTTTAAAGAGATCTTACATTTTTAATATATTTTTTAAAATTAATAAATTTTTTATATAAAAAACCTAAATAATATATTAGATTCAAATCTCAAAGACTCAACTCAAGATACGACTAACAAGAGAGATGGGGGCCCGCTGGCTATGGATAAGTAAAGGCCGGTGAATTCTGAATAGAAGGGTATGTAGGAGTTGATCAGCGATGACTCAATTATTGCTTATATTTTTATAATTAAATTAAGCGTGGGTATTAAAATTTTTTATATTATTATTATATAATATTATTTTATAAAATAATATTTTTTTAATATAAATTTACTTCACATGTTAAGAGAAATAAAATATTTTTTTAAAATTTTAAATTTAAAATAATAATTAAATATAAATCTATGCACCATAAAATTTAATTGCAATAAATAAAATTAAAAATCTTAATATTTATTATTATATATTATTAATATATAATAATAAATTTTATTCAATAAATTATATTTTAAAAAGAATAAAATTTACTAAATTCTAATGATAGTAGATAACAGTAATGACCCAGCTTTACAATCAACTCTAATAGTAAACTTTTGATTTAATAAATCACTTTAAAATTTTGTAACACATAAAACTATTGCTAAAATCTCTTTTTTTTAATTGTAGAATATTTTTCTTGTGTAGGATTCCATATACCAGAATAATATCTTATAATATAATCTTTATGGTTTATATTCTGTTTTAATATTCCACCATATCCTTGGTCAGATGCGTCTGTTTCTACAATCTTAGGATAATTTGGGTTACAAAGGTTTAAACATGGTAAGTTTTTACATGCTTTTTAATTTCCTGTATTAATTTAGTATGTTCTTCTGTCCATGGTTTGGGATTCTTTTTTAATCTATTGTATAATAGTTTGCATAATATTCTTATATTGGGTAAGAAATCAGCAACATAATTTAAAGAACCTAAAAATCTTTGTAATTGGTTTTTATCTTTAATCTCATTCAGGAATTTATCTGCAAATTCTATACTTCTTTGAATTGGTACTATAGTATTTTGATATATTTCATGACCTAAGAATCTAATTTTTGTTTGAAAAATTTTTATTTTGGGTTTGGATAAAACTAATCCATTTCTTTTTATGATTTTATAAAAGATATGTAAATGCTTAATATGTTGATCAATGTTTTGACTAAATACTAAACATCATCTATATAAGTTATGATAAAATCATATGGTGTAAAGATGTCATTCATAATTTTCTGGAATTCACTTGGTGCATTTTTTAAGCCAAATGGCATAATGTTCCATTCATATTGTCCAAATGGTACGGTAAATGCTGTTTTATATTTATCTTTTTCATCTATTTGTACTTGCCAAAAACCTGATTTCATATCAAATTTTGAAAAGATTTCTGCTTTATATAATCTATTTAAGAGATCTTGTTTGTTTGGTATGGGATATCTGATCCATCTTAAAACCTTGTTTAATGGTTTATAATTGATTACCAATCTTGGTGCACCTCGTTCTATCTCAGCATTTTTAATGACATAAAATGCTGCGCATGACCATGGTGATTTACTTGGTCTAATTAAATTTTTGTTTAATAAATCTTGAATTTCTTTTTTACAAAATTCTAACATTTCTTGGTTCATTTGAATAGGCCTGGCTTTAGTTGGTATATCTTGTTCTTTAAAGTCTGGTTTATATGGTAAAGTTACTATGTGCTGTTTTCTATCCCAAAATGCTGTTGGTAAATCTGAACATAGGTCTTGTTCAAATTGTTCTTGAAGTTTTTTAATTTGTTGTTTAATGTTTGGATTTTCTAACTGTTCTTCTATTCTAATAGAATGCAAATCTTTTTTTAAAAATTTTATTTGGTTTTCTAAATTATTAATTTTGCTTATGTTTTCTTATTGAAATAAATTAACATCATGGTAATTAATTGGTGTTATAAATTGAAAAAGAATATCTTGTCCTAACACATTGGTTTCTAATCCTAATTGTGTTACCTTAAAGGGATATAGCATTTGTAAAAATGGATTTCCTAATATGATTTGTGTATTATGGTTTTTTATTAACATGAAGTTGGTTTTAAAACAAATTTCATTGTTACAAATATGTGCACTAGGTATTTTGTAATCTATTTTGACTTTAGTCGAATTTGCTGCAGATAAAGTTTGTTTGGTTTTATGAAAGTATTTACTTGGTATGATTCCTTGGTCTATGCAGTTCATATCTACACCTGAATCTAACATGGTTATAGTTTCTAATGTAAAATCTTTTATTGTCAAATTTATTGACACTTTGAATTGAGATAGCAAAAAATAAAAAAAGTCATGTATGAGAAGCTGATTGATGGAATGATTTTATTGAAGAAAGCAACAAATCGTGATGGTTGAATTGCTTTTCTAAAAGTGATGGAAGTCCTTTTCTAAACAATAAAAAAGTGTGGTCCTTTATAATTTTTTTTAAAAAATTATAAATATTAAATAATAATTTTTTTAAACTGAAAAAATCAGAATTATGAAAAATTAAAACCATAAATGCTTTAAAACTGGATTGAAACTATTAAAAAATCTTCCTAAACAACTTTGAACCGTTTTAAATCAGATCTATTTCAATTTAATTCGAACAATAAATCGAATCACCGATTCTGATTCATAACTATGTCTACCATACATCGATTGGAACTATCACAAAAAATAAGCACCGTGAGACGCCAACGTTATTATCACCAATCAAACACAACTCTCATCAGATTATCGCCAATCAATACCGAACAACAATAGTCCGAAAGGTGAGTAACTCTGAGAAAAGAAGACAGACCAAAGACAATCTATAGCAAAATCATTATGCACGAGAAGGAAACACCACAAAATCTCTCAAATTAAAGAAATTCTCCTCTAAGATAACTAATAAATTTTTTAACATAAAAATTAAAAAAATATATTTTATACAATATACAAGAAATTCTCTCTAATTAAAGAAATTCTCCTCTAAGATTTTGTTTACTTATTGTCCTTCTCTCTAATTAGCTAAGGACTAGAGACTCAGTTGAATGCATCATCTCCCCTGCCCCTACTCTACTTCCCTCCCTCAGTCTTACTTTTTAAACCCACATGACAACCATCTCCATCAATCATTATATGAAGAGACTGAACCTCCTAATTCCAAAAAACAGTTGGAAAATATATAAAAGAACCAGTTATAACAAAAAGACTGGTAGAAGTCAAAGGGATCTTTCAAATTTGCCACACTATTGAGGATCTATAATCCCTGCTGCACAGGCCTATCTATATATGAATTTTGAAGCCTTCACCTTGATGGATATCTCTTTTCAAACATTTCTTCATACTTCAATTGTGATGCAAAAGACATGCTTAATTCTCAATTTTACATGCAACAAGGCTGTGTTCTCTCAAAGTAAACTGGCTGAAAAAGTTATTTAAAATAACTAGAAAACAAGATTTTGCTTATACATGTGCCCATTTTCCAAAATTTTAGCTAGGATTTGAAAAATAACTTTAGATTGTTTTCTACTATTTTCCTTTATAACAAAAGTCATGTTTTTCAACTATTTTCAACAGGTAAACATGTTTTCTATTCATCATCACATTTGACATGAAGATTTAACCCTACAATACAAATAGAAAAGCTAATAGATAATTGAATTTTAAGCAGAGACAGTTTACTAGAAGCTCTAAATGGATTTATAAGTCAATTAAAGTAAAGTGAGTTTGTAAATCTTACTTGTCCCTTGAGGATAGAAGTTAGCTTTAACTTTTGTCTCAGCAACAGTAACTTGATCCTTTTAAGAATGACAGAGTGCCGTAGTTCTGAGATGGTCACCCATACATACCACAAAATTTTCTGGAATAAAGAACAATACCAAAACTGTAAGAATACTCAATTGTGCCCATCATATTTATTCTCTACAGTTTGCCAACAAACAAAAGTCATACAGTACTGCAGCTGCCAACAAACCAAAACCAAAAGATGAGTATTTAGACAAAAGAGATAATTGCTGTTGAAAATCAATCAGGTGCATATGACCTCACCTACTCTGAATGCTTAAAAGCTTGCTTGGAATATATATATATATATATTTACAAGTATGTATGTGTATATGTATATATGTATGCATGCATAAACTCAAATGAGCAAATTTTACAGAAGAAACTTTCTTATTTGGATAAAAGTTCATTTTTCTCCATGTGCTCTTCCGGGAATAGCTCTTCGAAATACTGAAAATAACATTTCATGTCTAAATAATGGAATATATACAAGTAAACGTAGGGACTTGTTCTGAGAAAAAGTTATTACTGCAAAGTATTATTTTCTTCAAAACCAAACCAACTCTTAGAAACAAGTCTGAACATGCCTAAGCGTGTAGATTTCGTTTTGTTGAGCCTCAAACAAGCTAAAGTAACTTTCGTTTGTCATATTGAGTCTACCTTAGTTTTAGATGACCTTTAATTTGACCCAAATAAAATAAATGGAGCACTTTATTGTTTAAATTATGCTCACTAACCTTAGATCACCCTACAAAAAATTATGAACTCTTTCATTTGAATTTCTAAGGGAATAACAAATGAAAAGGCCAAATGTGCCTAGTACAGACAACCAAGTGACTCTTAATAAGCCTGCTGCAAATAAACTAAGCTATTAGTCATTTTCAAGGTAGAGCTTCGCTTCATTAAGCTTGTTCATGCCCATAGTTACTAGATTCTCTCACCCCCTGGTAACCGAGACCCAGGTACTGCATCTTGAAACGCAATACTCTTCTGTCCCAAATTGCTAGGGACACCATCCAGTTTGCCAAAATTATAAGTTCCACAAGAAATGAAAATATGGAAGGAAGGAAGAAGAAAGATCAATAAATATGAAAGTGTGCAATAGCAGCATGCAGGCACAAGAAGAAGAAGAGGAGAGGAAAAAGGCTACAGCAAAAGAATAATAAACAGAAGAGAATACATTTTGAAACATTTTAAGCAAGATAGTTGATTTACATGTTAGTGGAATAGGTTGACGTGGGAGTGTAATTGGCTATTTTATTAGTTAAAATTTAAAATTTTTTAGAAAATATAAATATTATCAACTATTAATCATATATTTAATTATTTAAACATTATATTATATTGAGTAAATATAATTTACATTCCCAAATTAAATTGGCATACTAACTAAACATACCACTAATACCAATCAAGGTTACCCCCTACTTATCCTATATTTCATTAATTAGCATACCATGTACCCGTACCAGGACTCAAGAGTACCATGGTCTAGGTAACTATGTTCATACCTGTTCACTGAGATTAATGATGCAAACTCAAGCTTACTTTTAAGGTTCAGTTTGTTTTCTTTCCATTTTAGGTGATGGGAAGACACATTGCCTTGAGTATATATTTCACTTTTGACTATATCTAGAGCTTAAACTCTATTAGGCAGTATAGTTATCTTGAGCCTTAGAAATCTTTACCCTTAGAAATCTTTACCATCCCAAAAAAAAAAAAGCATAGAAACTGTGTAACATCTTTCCTAAAATTATAGCATTGATGTTGCTCCAGTTAAACGCAGTTCTTTGTTTGTCATTTCCAGAAACTGATATTAGAATCTACAAGTCCCAAGAAATTTACATTATGCCAAGGATGTTACTATTGACATTATAGTGTCCCGAATAGATTGTTTAGAGGAAAATTGATGGGTTTATAAAATAGCTAGCAAAAACTACTAAACTATTTGGGTAAGTTTGAGCCAGATATATTTACTATAGATGAGAAACCAAAATCAATGGACTAAAAACAGTGAAAAGTGTGTATACCATACCTCTGCATTTAGTCTATGCAACATGAAGGAAGCATCTGCCTTTGCATTTACAAACCGCCATTGCAAGTAACGGTTGTACAGAAGCCTCAACATATGTGCATCAACAATTCGATCCTCCCCCATCTTCCCTCTCCTTAAATCAACTGAGAAACTAAGAATTGAAGGTGTACTACCAGGATAACTACTCATGGGTCTCACCCTTGAAGGACTAGAAATCCCTCGTGACGGAGACGAAGCCGTAGGTGTCCAAAGCTTAGTAGGCGAGGCAGGCCTCGTGGCTCCCCTAATAGTTGAAGAAGCAATAGTCCTGGGAGATGTCACTGTACCATCAACACCAAATCTTTTTGATTGACTGGTTTTTGATGAAATGCTCATTCTGGAATTAGGACTAGTAGGTAATAGTGAACCTGGATCCTGCAAGCGCCTCAACCTGCTATTTGTTTCTTGCCAAAACCTTGCAGAAACAAAAATGCCACGAGCCCCATTTTTTCCTTTGGAAATCCCACTACCTAATTCATGCAATCCTAAAGTGCTACCAGAGGAAACACTATCACTATCAGATACAGTGAGATCACCAGTAAGAGAATATTGAATCACCGAATTGGCATCTGGGTTTTGCTTAGCATTGCCTAAATCCAAGCTCAACCTCCTCTCATCAACCATCACAGATGGCTGCAATGACTTAACCATCATCAACCCAGATCCCAGACTCCTCTTATCTCCACCACTACAATCCAAACTCCTAGACAACATCGGCTTTCTTTCTGCCGAACCTAAATTCCCTTCTCTACTCCTCCTGGCCACCTATGCTGATCCAGAGGCTTCGAATTCTCCCCTTGATCTCTCACAGGAGTCGCTTTCCTCCTCTCTGGAGTGGCCTTTCTACCCACATTTGGCGAAGTCACAGCCTTAGCCTTGATAATCGGGAGTCAAAACGCTTCCCCTTGGAAAGACACTGATAAACTCCTGGTAGAAGTGATCAACATCCTTGTTGCAGCTGACATTTCAGTGGCATTGCCTTGTTTAGACTCCGGGTTCGGCGTTGTTGGCCTCGGAGTCACCAACGGCCTTCTATCTACAGACTGGGATCTTTTGGGACCAGAAAAATAAGAAAAGGAGGAAGGAGTATGTGCTGGGCCAGAATTTGTGGAGCGAGAAAGCAAGGGAGAAGGGAATCTCTTAGAAAATGATGAGGCAGAGGAAGAAGAACTTGTAGTACTAGTTGTTGTGGTAGAAGAGGAAGGAGAAGGAGAAAGATATCTAGAAGGGACCTGTTTTCCTCTGGGTTTTCTTGCAGGAACATGACCACCATTGTTTTGCTGGTCTTTCTCAGAAGGTAAGAGCGGGGGTCTCGCATGATTAGGGGTTTTATCAGTAGAAGCAGCAGCTGCTTGAGAAATGGCAGCCACCATTATGCGAGGAAAAAGGTCCTGTTTCTTTTGTTTCCTTCACATTGCCTCTTGAAAATACAATTTGGGTTGTCAAGCTTTCATGGCTACAACCTGCAAAACCAAGAAATTTTGATGAAACCTCAAGAAATTGGGCAAGAAATGGACAACCCAGAATCGGATTCTGATGGATTATTCTGCATTTTCCCTGGAAATGTTCAAGTGCACTGTGGTTCACAGAGAGAGAGAGAGTTGTTAGCGATGAGTGAGACTTGGGAGTAGATTCACAGGAACAAGAACAGGGGAAGTGTGTGTACTGGGATTTTTGGTTTTGATGAATCTTTGGTGAGACATTTGTAATAAATTAGATATATTTCAAATTAATAAGTATTTTTAATTTTAGTTCTGATTAAATTTTCAATTACAGATAGAGTATGGTTTTCTTTCTGGTCTATGGTCTTCTCTTCCTCTTCTGATAGATTTTTTTTTTCTTTTTTTTTTCAAATACAATTTTTCTATTTATTTAATGGTATTCTTGATAGATTATGATAGTATGATGCTATTTTTAAATTAATTAGTCAAATAAATAGTATTAAATCCCATAAATTTTATATTCTCTTTTTTATTTTTTTGTAAAGGTATATGTCATTCCATTAGTTTTTTTTAAAAAAAATAAATAAATGAGGTGAAATTATATATGTCATTGATTAATTTTTTTAAGCTCCTACATTATTATAGTTATTAGACTATTGTTTATATTAATAAGTTATTTATTGTCTTTAAAATATTTAAATTATGAAATAAAAACCATTATTTTATCACAAATATATTCTTTCAAAAATATATCTATTAATGTAGTCATGGCATAATATATTATAAATATATTAAAAAAAAAGCTAATTAATTCAAAAAATCTCAATTTTTGTCTTTATTTTCATTTTAATTTAAATTTTTTAATTTTAATTTAATTAGTCTAATCTTTATATTTTAATAAAATTTTATTAAATTTTTAAATTTAATTATATATATTGTAATTTGATAGTTTTACTAGATTTTAATATAATTTTAATAAATTTTTAAATGATGATAATGTATGTGATAATTTGATAATTTAATTCAGTATGTTTACGTGTATTGTTATTATTATTTTATAATCGGTTAATTAATTGAAAAAGTATAATGTTTATATCATTTATATTTTAATTTAAATATTTAAATTTTAAATAAATTGATTCAAGCGTTTATATTTAAATATTTTTAAAATTAAAATTAAAGATAAATATTTAATTATTAAATATGTTATTTACGTTTTCAATAATAAATTTTATTTTATAGTAATAATTATAAATATTTTATAATAAACATATTATTGGTTAAATATGCGGTTTACGTTTTTTATAATTATAAATTTTAATTTACTATAATAATTATAAATATTTTATAATAAAAATATTATTTAATAAAAAATAATATATATATATATATATATAATAATTAAAAATAATATATTTATTATAAAATTTTTATAATAGTATATTTAACGGTTATCTTTAAAATTAAATAGTTAAATATGAATTAATATTATTTTCATAGATAAAATTAATTTATATTTAAAAGTAATAAAATATTTTATTTGATATTTTATGTGAACTATTACATTTTTATTTTTTAAAAATCAACTAAAATTCCACTCAAATATAAATATTAGACTAATTAATCTAAAATTTAAATATTTAAATTAAAATACAAAATAATATAAATGTAGGGCTTTTTCATTCATTTCCTCATTAGTTCATATATAAAAAAGAGAGATTTACTATTTAATCCTGAGTATTAACATTATTAATAAATCAATCCCTGCATTTTCAGAAAACCTATTAAAGCGTCCTTATTTTTTCTCTCGTTAATGAAATAGTCTTTCCGCCCTCTTTTCCGTTAAAGATAGATGAAAATGAGAGAAAAAAATTTAAAATCTAATTTTGCTCTCAAATAAATCTCTTTATTTAGTCTCTGGATATTACTATTATTAACAAGTCAGTCTCTATATTTTTAAAAATCTATTAAAACATCTTTATCTTTTTTTAAATTTATTAAAACGTCCTTATATTTTATTTTCGTCAGCGAAATAGCCCTCCTCCCCCTCCTTAAAAAGGAGAAAAAACAGAACGGCCTCCTCCTTCTCTTTAAAGAAGAAGAAGAAGAAAAAAGAGGATCCAAAAAGGAGAAGAAAAATGAGTAATTTGGTTTTTTGCTATATTTTTAATGATATAAATAAACGAAAGAACTATTTTATCGACGGAGAAAAAAGATAAAAACTTTTTAATAGATTTCTCAAAATCGAGAGACTGACTTGTTAACAATGACAATATTCAACTAAATAATAAATCTCTCATAAAATAATAATAATAATAACAATACACGTGACAATACTTAGTGATTAAATAATAAATCTCTCATAAAATAATAATAATAATAATAATAATAATAATAATAATAATAATAATAATAATAATAATAATAATAATAATAATAATAATACACGTGATATGTCAACTAGACTATCAAATTACCATATAAACTACCCAATTTAGAAATTTACATATTAGTTAAAATTGCATCAAAATATAAAGGTTGGACCAATTAAATCAAAACTAAAATATTTATATTAAAATGCAATTACGCCTAAATATTAGGCCTTTTTAAATCGATTGGCCTAAATATTAATGTTTATGTTTATGTCATTTTTATATTTTAATTTAAAATTTTAAAGTTTAAATTTAAAATAAATTAACTCAATATTTACATGTAATTTCAAACTAATTTTTAAAAATAAGTAATTCAATTACTAAGTACATCTTATATAGATTTTATTTTATAGTAATAATTCTTTAAATATTCATTCATTAAGTACATCTTACATAGAATCCTCATGTTCTAAGCTGAATTGATCAATTAAAGATTCCCACCAACAAAAACCAAATTAACCGTCGAATGCATAATAACATATAGAGGTACAGTCCATAGAATAACCATGTTGAGCTAAACTAATAGCACATGTAAAGCATTAGGGAGCAAGTACCGGAGAAAGAATTGCAATTTTGGTAGGACCTGCAGAGACTAAACACTCTTCCAAATGCTCAAACCCGGAATCGTAGAAAACGATGGATGAGAAGCCAAAATGGTAGAGCTAAGATGTGGCATCAAAGACCGATAACTAGTTCGAACAATATACTTGCTATGCGAAGTATGCCTCCAAACTAAGACATTAAAAGTACCAAGAGGGGAATAGAGATGAATAAAATCCTACATCAAAAGGGAGAAACAGACGGACAAGCAGTCGATAGTCCCAGTCCAAAGAAGTATGGTTAATTAACGGTTATGCCAAATGGATATAATACAGAAACCCTAAAGGATATTGTAGTCGAAAACCTTGAACATAAGGCAGCTAAGGATCAAACCGAATGTGAGTAGAGGAACCATTCTCAATATTGATGCAAACATTCTCACGCAGTACATCTCATCCAACTAGAAGGTTTTGCCAAACGCAAGAGCTATTATGCTTATAGCCAACCTCCCAGAAAGATACATGGGAAAAATATAATGCCTTTATCATCTTCGACCATAAATTGGTGGGATTGTGAAGAAGTCAGCCAACACTGATTGCTAGACAAGTAAGATTGAATGAAAAGCTATAAAGCTTAGCATATAACTTATTAGGATAGGGAAAAATATGCATAGAGTATGTAGAAATAGTTGCCATGACGAATTGAATTAGGGTAGTCTATCAGCATGTAATAATAATAATTATTATTTTCATGACAGCGTTTTAGCTTGCATAATCGGCGTGACCGCCCTAACAACTGTTACATAAAGTTAATGGCTCCAATAGTTAAAATTTAATTTTTTTTTATTAAAACTATCACTTTGATTTTGAGCTTTATTAATTTCATTAAAGACTTTTTTAATTAAAATTTAAGATGCTTGATATGCTTTGAGAGCTATTCATTAAAATTTAAATTTTTCTTATTAAAAATATTACCTTGATTTTGAACTTTATTAATTCCACTAAGGACTTTTTTAAACAAAATTTAAGATGCTTATATGCTTTTTTTTAATTATATACCATTTAGTTTATTATTTTTATTATAATTATTTTTCAGTAAAATTCAACTTAAAACATTGCTTTTATTTCAAAAATAATTTTATGTATTTTATTTTTTTTATAAGATACGATTTTATTTTATTTATGTATGATAGTAATTTAATAAAATAATTATTAAATGTTTGATATTAAAGTTGTAATTAATTTTAATCAATACAGTGATAAAAAAAATTATCCATTATACAATTTAAATTACAAAAAGCAAAAACTTAACTAAATTAGGGTTAATTAAACCAAGTTAGCAGGTTGCCCCATTATACCCAATATAAAACTTGAAGTAAAAAAAAAAATGAAAAACATCATAATGTAAAATATCACACAAGAAACTTGGAGGTTCCCTCTAAAAGGTGGAACTAACATGTAAAATAGTTTCTCTAATAAGAGAATAGACGGTTAAATTAGTCTGTCTCGCAATACAAAATAAAGTCCAATTAGATCCGTGAGATAGTAAATCTCTACAATCCATAACAATTTGATTAAATTCAAACCAATATTCCTGAGAGTTCAAAATGGCATCAACAATAACTTTAGCATCAGACTCAAAATGCACATTATAGATATTATGTTTATGAAGCCAAGAAAGAGACTTCTGAGTACTAGAATTTCAATCATCTTAGGACGAAGAACAACTTTATAAATGCCCATCAACCTCTTTGAAAAAAACCATGGGAGTCCTGAAGCACTGCTGCAAAAGAAGTCATATTCTGCTGCACATGGATGCTAGCATCAATATTATATTTAAGTTCATTGCTATCGATGGCTGTCAAGCATCTATTCTATGTATATTCTGCACAATCTGTGTTAGGAATATACTCTATAGCTAATCTGTTAGTTGTTGTTAAATATTATTTTTCATATATTTTAAATATTTAAATACATTATATAAAGGTTGTTATTTATCTTTAGTGTTAATTTAATTGAATCTCGAGTGCAGATAAAATCCACGAGACTGTACTATTGTGCAAATAAAATTATAATGTGATTATAATTATGAGATTTCTATTGTATTTAAATAATATTTCCAAATGTTCTTAGTCGATATTTTTATTATGATTGGACAATGAGTAGAACTGTTGAAACTGGTACATATTATGTTCTTTCATTTTAAAGGAATCAACTGATTTCATATGTTGAGATATATAGAACTAATATGTAGATGATTATTTTATTAATAAGTACACTGAATTGACTCGCTTGAGAAATTCATATGGAAAATAACAAGTGCATGTGGGTTATTCAAGTGATGGTTGTGTAAGTGATCATTTGACTTGAAATCAATAATTAATCTTATATAGAGATTTTTATATTTTGATTCATTTTATACGTTATTTAGCTCATGAGTAATGAATAGGTATGAATTAAATATATTAAAAACTGTCTGAAAGTATTTATGTAATTGAGATAAGATTCATCACCTAAGTTAAATTAGGTAATGTCCCATTTGTTCTATACTAGCATTGATTAGGAAATCCTTGTGCAAGGTGAAATGAAATTAGCAAATGAGATTTGAAATTTCATTCAATCGGTCAATGATTAATAAATGATATCTAATATGATTTAACATTGTAGATACGTTTTATGTATTAAATATTAAATCGAGACATTTGTGATAAAGAGATATTAATTACACTTGAGAAACTATGTACGGAAAAGTTAAGTCAAACCACTTTTGATATTTCGAATATTTGGGTAGTCTTAACATATTACTAGATAATATTTATGACCTTCAAATTAATTAATTAGTTAATTATATTCATTCCCAATATATTTGAAAATAAAATAAGAAGTTAAATCATATAAGACTTGATTGCATATAAATTGATATTGGGGTAAAATTGTAATTTGAAAGAATTATGATTTTGATCTAATTAATTAAGTAGGAACTTAATTAAAATTGTCTAAAATTGCGATTTGGATTATTAGAATTTCGTTTTTTTTTTCAAAGAACACTATTGGACTTTCATATTCCAATGCAAGTGAATGGGATTTTTCTTAGATAAGCAGATTAGTTCCAAACTGAAATAGAACAACTGAAATAGAACCAAATCGAATTAATTCAGTTTGATTTTATTCTTTTTAATTTCGATTTGATTTTGATTTAAATTTTAATTTAATTGGTTTTTTAATTTTTTAATTTACTCTCCCTAAGCAAGATAAAACAAAACTAATAAAACCATAACTAATTTTTGTGTACTAAAACTCTGTTTGTTTTCAAAAAAAATAATATGTATTTAGAAAAATTCTAAAAAATATTTTCTAATAAAATAAATTATGCTTTTATTTTTAATTTTAAAAACTAAAATACATTAATAAATTTATATATAGAAATCTTAATAAAATTCTCAAAATATAAAAAATGATTTGTTTTTTTAAAAAAGGAAATCATTTTATTTAAAAATGACTTAACCTTTTCTTTTTCAGGAAAATATTATTAGTCAACTAGTTTTCCATACACCAGAAAATATGGAAATAAATAGAGCCTTAGACCGCAATTAATTTATTTAATAAAACTTTAATGAACTAGCTTATCCTTTCCATAATTATTTATGTTGTTTGCATCATATTGATTTGCCAATCTCTCCGATACTTAAGTTAATATGGATACTTAGTTAATAATATAATAGACTAGAAAGAAATTAGCACGCTTGTTAGAGGTTATGAGCTCCCTGTACAGTGTAATGGATAGAGTTTAGATATTATTAAAAGAGTATGAGATAATAGAATCATATTTAGAATTAGATATAGAATTCTACATAAAATATGATATTAAAACTTATACATATAAGGATAATATCCTAATTGCGATTAGGATTCTATCACTTTATTAGGAGTTATAGTGTATGTGAATAATTGTCGTGATTTGAATTATTCAAATCAAATTTAATATAATTTATTATCGATCTACATCAGTAGTCCCTCCTTCAGAGATCAAATTCTGATGTTGCTGAGATTAGATTGATGATGGGACTGGAATAAGACTATGATGTGATTGACCAGAACCTACAAGGGATAAAATGTGAGGTAGTAGTGAATGCTCACAACAGCCACTCTAACGCTCAAGTCAGTATCGTGATAAGCAGAGAGAAGGCAACAAATGGTTTAGAGCTTTCAGTGTTAGAGCATAGCGTACCTTTATCTCTGTGATCATTCCACTTTTATATTGTAAAACGATGGAGATAAATATAACATTTCTTGAAAATTCAGTGATGATATGACCAGCTGCTCGGTAATAGATATTATCAGCTAATGCGTTGATGATCCCGCGATCATAGGCGAAGTGGAAAAGTATCTAGTAATAGTAATCATGTGCCAAGTCTTGGCCTATTAAGGGAGGGCAAGTCTTAACGATAGTTCGAGTATTAAAGTGTCAAGGTCTCCCTTTCCATAGCGAGATCACATCTCCCACTTATCATATCCCTGCCACGTGACCCTTGTTTTGTAGTGTTAACTCATAACTTACTTTGGGCAGATGTTATGTTATCTAACATCAGAGGTCCCCCACCGGTATTCAACTTTTTAGGTTCGAAGGTGACTGTTTGCCTTTCCGGTTTAGGACACCTGGCATGATCTCGGTTATGAGTGTCGTTTCGCTTGCCTGTTGATCGCCTTATCTTCTACGTCGCATTCAAAGCTTTGTCGGCTATTTCACTGTATAAAAATCCTTCATTTTTCTTTTTGGTTCACAACAATTTCTCATGGGATAGAGGAACGAAGGTTTCTTCTTCTTTTGTTTTTTGAGAGTAACTAAATCTTTGTGGGAGATAGCATCATGGGCTATCAGATATGTGTGGGAGATATCATTACGGTCTTCAAAGGACAACTGAATGTGGGTCTTCTTAAAGGTGCAGGCACACTGCTTAACCCTGTGTATTGGCTGAGGACTGCAACCAGCCTAACTATAATGGCTTTTCAGCGTCGTGACCTCTAGGGGGTTGCATTATATGAGATTAATTCCGAGGGCAAGGCTAGAAAGGTAGTTGAAGAGACAACTCTTCTCACGACCTTTCAAATGACTTCCTTTCATAGATTTTAAGGATTTTGATGTGATAGGAATTTTGATGTAATAGAGATTTTTGATGTTATAAAGACTTTTGATGTATTAGAGACTTTATTCAAGTCCATTTCTAGACTCCTTGTATCTTTTATAATGAAAAAAATATATGTTTTGAATGCTTTTGTGCGCTTCCCTTAATGCCACTATTTTTGCCAACCGAAGGGGTTAAAGCGTATCTTCTCTAATGCTCTTTTAGTTATAAAATAGTCTTTGAAAAAAGTAGGATTAATACCTGGGCATGTGGCCCGGCGGACTGTCGTCCTTCCGTTGCAAAATGCCTTAGGTGGGTTTATGACCTAGCCTTATGAAAATTTGTCTTATGGCCTTAATTCATGGGACCAATGCCCATGCGGTTTGGCGAGAACCATCTCGTGGCCTGGTCCGGTGAAGAGTGCCTTATGGCCTTAATTCGTGGGATAAACGCTTGAGTTATCTAGCAGGAACTGTCTCGTGGCCTGGTCTGGCGAAGAGTGCCTTGTGGCCTTGATTCATAGGACCAACACCTGAGTGGTCTGACTGGACCGCCTTGTGACCTAGCCTAGCAAAGAGTACCTTGTGGCCTTGATTCGTGGGACCAATGCTCGAGTGGTCTGGTGGGAATCGCCTTGTGACCTGGTCTAGCGAAGATTGCCTTGTGGCTTTGATTCGTGGGACCAACGCACGTGTGGTCTAGCAAAAACCGTCTTGTGAGCTGGCCTGGCAAAGATTACCTTGTCCATGGGGCCGAACCTTACCTCTTGCTTAATCCATAGTTCTTGATGGATAGATAGGACAACCTCTGCTACCCGCTTATTTTTTTCTTTTCCCTTATCAGGTCCTTTGGTGATGACATATACACTTCTGGCCATTTCTAAGAATAGGGAAGAAAAGTTCCTTTTTTAGAGAGAAAAAAGGACTAAGGGCCTAACATGAACCTAAATGACCAGAAAGAATCCAATGGGTTTCCCGACAATGGAACCAAATAATGTTGCTGAGATTAAATTAATGATGTAGTTGGAATGAGATTATGCAGTGATTGGCTAGAACCTACAATGAAGAAAATGTGAGGTGGTGATGGATACCCACGACAGCCACTCTGACGCTCAAGTCAGTATTATGACAAGCAGGGAGAATGCAACAAATGATTTAGAGCTTTTAGTGTTAGAGTATAGCTTAGTTTTGTCTCTGTGATCGTTTCTTTTTATACTGTAAAAAGATGAAGATAAATGTAATATTTTCTGAAAATCCGGCGATAATGTGACTAGTTGCTCAATAATGGAGATCGTCGGCTAATGGATGGATGATTCCATTATCATAGACAAAGTGAGAAAATATTTAGTAACGGTAACCCTAGCAGAAAAATATCTAGTAATAGTAATCCTATGCCATTATATTATCTAGTAATTAATGAATTTCTCCTTATTATAAAGTTTAACTAATAATTCTCTTAAAAATAAATCAATTAAATTAAATTCTTACAAACTTTTAATTTTAAATACGCTACAAAAATATATATATATTGCTTGAAATGTTTCACTTACTATATGAATTTTATTCACAGGAATTTTTCCACACTTATACATAATTTTTTTTAAATATAAAAAATTGAATACTTTTATTCAAAATGCAAAATTTCAGAGGATAGTGCTGATACTTCTTATATAGATTATTATCAACTAGTACAAAGAAATTGCTTGTGATGATATCATATTTGCAAGCTAAGATATAATTATTCATTTTCAATTAACTAAATACTTAATTAATTAATAATTAATATAAACGAGATGCAACATCTCATTCCATCTTTCTCAACCCTAAATATATATCTATGATCCCTTGCTTTTAAAGCAATTTTTCAAATTTTTTTTTATTTTTTAAAAATTTTCTTTTGGATTGCCTCATTCTTTTTCAAATCATCACCTAGCATTATTGCCTTTCTTGTTAGCATAACTAAAAATGGGTTCGAAAAGTGTACTCTAACTTAAATAAATAAATGGTTATCTGAATCAAGCCATGAAGCATAAGAGTAATAAATAAACAAAATAAGGTCAACTTCCCTGAAATTTTCAGCAAAATTTATTTTCGAAAAATGAGTTAAATTTTCAATTTGGTGTTTGGGTCCTTAAAACACAAATTAAAACTACTGGGACTTTGTTATGACCCAAGAAAATGATAGCTAGCTAGTCAACTATATAAAAGAGAATGGAGAGGTACAAGGTCTTTTGGTTGATATGATACCGATTAGGAGGATTTGATTTAAATTAAAAAAATTAATTGAATTAAATTAATTTAAAATTTTAATTTAAATTTTAATTTAATTTTATTTTTAATTTAATTTTTTTATTATTTTAATTTAATTTAATTTTTATTAAAAAATTGATAAAATTAAATAATATATTATTTTTAATAATATATAAAAATTAGACTATAATCAAATAAAATATATTTCTTCATAATTATTGAATTTATTTATTCACTTCATATATTTCATATATATCACGTTGTCAAAAAAATAAAAAAGTAATTATTATTTAAAAAAAATATACGTTTTAACTATCTTAATTTAGTTCAATGGATAAATGCATCGCATGAGAGAGTCAATTTTGAATTTTCATACCCTCAATTGTTTTGAAAATAAATAAATAAATTGCAGTTTAAGAAAATTAAAAAAAAAATTAAGTACACATTTAATTACACATAATCTTTGTGCAATCATTATTAAATACTAGAAATTCTATGATTAGTGAATATTAAATAATCTCAATTTAGGAAGCTTGCCAAAATTAGCTAATATACAAATGTCATATTTTCTATTTCAAATTGTAATTTCCTTCATTTCTATTTATATCATTATAAAAGACTCTAAATATAGTAAATTTCATAATTTTCACCGATTAATTTTTTTTATTAAGAGGTAAAGAGTAGGGGATGGAGGAATTGATAGTAGAACCCATGATTTGTTGTACCTTACTATATGCCTTGCCACCTAATTAACCTGGGTTGACTTTACCGATTAACGATTAAAATGATGAAATTAAAATGATTTACATGAAGTCCAAATCACTGGAAGCTCCCCTTGTTTTGTGAAGATTAATTATTATATTCTATTCTCCATTAATTCTTTAAAAGATTTTTGTATGTATCCACGTCTTTATTTTTTTATAAAAGAAATATTAGTTAATTTATTTTAAATTTAATTTTTATATTTAATGATTATGTGAAAAATTAAATAATTTTTATAATTTTTTTATTAAAATAATTAATTTAAATTATTTAATAATTTTTATTTAGATATATATAAATCTCTAATATTCAGTTTTCTCATTCAAATAGAATGATATATATATATTTTTTTGAATGGGAAATAGAATGATATATTATTACTATAAAATTTGTGATGCTGTAATTTAGCTGTATTATATTAAAAAAATATATATCTATGATATAATAAGAATTTACAATTCCATGTCCCACCAATGTGGAAATCTTTTCAAGCTATGCAGGTATTATACTTTTTTATTAAATTTTATGATACGTTGGTTATGAAAGTAAATAGTATTCTATTTAAATTAAAATAATTGATTCAACTGATGAATTTTAAAAATTTTATTTTATTTTATTTTTTTAATACAGTTTAATTTTAATTTTTTTTAAAAATAAATTATTTTAATTTGGCTTAATTTTAATTAGAAAAACAATATAATACTATATCCTTTTCAATAAGACTTCTAATTTAAATTTTATTTTCCCCACTCCTTAACACCCCATGCAGTCACCATTCACCCTACTTCACCATTTCAATTTCCCTTGCTCCAATCTCATCTCATCTCCTCTCTCCTTCTCCTCTCCTCCTTTCTCACTTGAAAATCAAATATGCTAATATCGTGTCATCCAGCAAGGGAGGATTTTGCTAGTTCACTATTGTCGTCGCCGTCAGACCAATGGAGAATCTAGTTTGATGTTGTCGTTGTTGTCGCCCCTTCTATATTGATTCAACTCGTGTCGTTATCGCCTATTGTCGTGTCACTGTCGTTCTACTCATTTCTACCGCGAATTAATCATTGTCTCATCAGTCTTATCTTTATTGGCTTGAATCCACAGATTTGTCATCAATATTATGCTAATTGGCGGTGAACTACCTTTTTATTTCTGTTTAAATCATTGTGAATAAATAATGGGTCACCATTGAATTTTGCAATTTTACTATTTAATTATTGTATATAGATTTTGAGACTTTTCCTCTTTGTAATTGATGTTGATTTTTTTTTCTTTCATCTCTATTCAGACAATGGGTTTTAGAATTTACTACAAATTGTATGTTTGTTTACTTTTTTTAAAAAAAAATCTTTATACAAATTTGTTAATAAAAATAGATTTGAGCATTTCCTTAGTTCTTACTCCATTATTGTAAACTAACTGTGACAAGAGACAATAATAAAATTGAAAATCAAACCGAATTAAATTGAATATTTTTAATTTGATTCAATTGGATGTTATATATATTTCGAATCAGATTGATTTTTATAACTTTTAAAATATAAAATTTTAATTTCTTTTAATTTAAATCGATTCTAAATTTACTGAGGATTACACACTCCTAATTGCAGTTCTGTTTTACTATATATTAGATGAACTATTTTGAATTAAGTGAAATCTAATCTAAAAATTAATTATTTAGGTCCGTTGAGCGGTTAGACTATAATCTTAAATACGTATATATATACAGTAATTTATTCAAGTAATTTTAAATATTTATATTATTTAATTGTATAATTAAAATCAAAATATATTAATTAATATTTAATTTAATTAAATGATCAAAAAATTTGATTTTATAAAATATATAAAAAATAATATTTTAATTGAGTAATTTATAAATATAGACTAATAATTAATTTTAATAAACTATAGGAACTAAATAATAATTTTACCCTTACATAAAAATGGAGCCCTATAATTTTTAAGATATTAATATTATATATAAAATTGATTCTAGAATTCGATAACTACATCTAATGTTTATATACATTTAGGGATTATTGTAATTAAAAATAATATAATAAAATACAGTAAGCTAAAAATCTTTCTTTGATATCGATTGCTAATGCTATAAATTTATTAATATATAATAGAAAAATAATTTCTCTAAAAATTTCATATTATTTACATAATAATTAAGATATAATTTATTTTTTAAAAAGTGAAATAAATAAAATAAATATTTTTTAAAAGATAAGAATATATAATTAAATAATGACAAAATTATAATTGAAGTCATGTGACTTAAGGCATACTCAATGGAACAATTAGTTTAAAAGCAACATATCCACTAAGTAATTTTTTTTTTCTTAAATTACTTTTAGTTTTGCTCACTTTGAAAGTGATTGTATAATTGGAACTATTTCTTAGTAAAAAAATTAAATAAATAAATAAATAAAATGAGTATTTTGACACAATAAGGTGGGTGGTGAACAAATGGGGCTTTGTGCATGCATTAAAATCCTTAATTTATGAGTATTTTTGGTTGGAAAGTCAAGATTTAATACCAACTTAAAATAAAATATTAGAAAAAATCTCTATCTCTCTCCTTTTTAACAACTCATTATCATACAACCTCTCTTTTCTATTTTCTGACAAATGCTTAGCATCCTTTTTCTTTTCTTCCATTTTTAACTGTACTGCACTCATGGAATCAAAACCTATCATATAATAATTTTTTTTTTCAATGATTTAAGGTGGGTAAATTACCATTAGATTCATGAACTTTTAAAAAATTTACTAATTCATTCTTATTTACTAATTCATTATTATATAGTACTACCTTTTATCTAACGTGTGTCTTGCACATTTTCATACTTATTTTAATATTCTTGATTTATTTTATAAATAATAGAATTCCAATTTATGTACAACTTATTTTTTATATAAAAATATAATAAAATTAGAATTTAAATATATGAATAATAATTTAAAATTTTTTTAATCCTAAACAGGACATTTATATTAATATATATATAATTTTATTAATTTTATTAATTTTATTAATTTTATTCTAATAGATAAAATAATTTAAATTAATTAATATTACTTATTAGATTTAGAGGGTAAAATTATTTAAATTTTAAATTATAATAGAGTTTTTGGTATAAGTAAAATTATTATTAAAATAATTTTAACTTTTATTTAATATTAATTGTAATAATATTAACAACACAAATGTAAATATTTGCATAAATTTTCATTATTTAATGTTATTATTTGTTAGAATTTGACAAAATGATTGTCATTAAATTTTATTAATGATAATTTCATATACAATAATTATATATATATATATATATATATATATAATTTTGTTAATTTTTATTCTAATAGATAAAATAATTTAAATTAATTAATATTATTTATTAGATTTAGATAATAAAATTATTTAAATTATAAACTATAAATTATAATAGAGTTTTTAGTATAATTAAAATTATTATTAAAATAATTTTAACTTTTATTTAATCTTAATTGTAATAATATTAACCATATAAATATAAGTTTGGGCATAAATTTTCATTATTTAACATTATTGTTGACAGAATAATTCTCATTATATTTTATTAATTTAAATTTAAATAAAAATTAATAACTTTTAAAATAATAAAATTTTTTATTATTTCTTAATCAATAAAAATAAAGGACAATGACTAATTATTAAATTTAAATTTTTGTTTAGAAATTCTCCTTATTTACCTCATTCTCGATTTTATATATATTATAGATTATTAATTAAAATAATAATATTATTAAAAAATTAATTTTAAAAAAATTAATTTATAAAATAAATAAAATAAAATATATAATGTATATTATATATAAAAACACAGGGTATCAAAAAAAAATTCTATATTAACTTTATTCAACAACTAATTTATAGTTAAAATTTTTTTATAAATTAATAACTTTCATTTATAAATTCTGAAAAAATTAAGAAAAAACACATAAAAATCATAATGAGTTATTTAATTATATAGTTTTGACAGATGTCGAATTCATTAATTTAATTTTACTTCCTTACTTAATAAAAACTTATATATAGGATAAATGAGTATCAATGCCACAGAGATCTTAATTTTGTTTAATTTAAATGACCAATTGAAATAGAAATGTAGTTTAATATAACTAGGGAGAAAAAGAGAGTTTTTGATGAGAATGATTTTTTCTTCAGCAAACTAAAAAAAATAAATTTAAAAGAAAAAATAAATAATATAATTAAAAATTGAAAAACAAATATTTAATTAAAAATTTTAGTAATCAAATTAAGGTATTTTGCGGTTCATAAAAAAAAAAATAATTCATATTATTATCTATTGTTTGGTTACAATGGTCAAACATGTGAATCCCACCAATTCTTTCTTATTCTTCATTATGAATAAATTAATCCGCTTCACGCTTAAATTAATTTCTAATTAACTAATAATCCTTAACACGCGTGTAGATTTAATTAGTCAACTGCATTAAGAGAGAAGAATATAAATTTGATCAATAAAAACACGCGATTTATTTAAATCTACCAATTTCTTAATATAGGTTAATTGCTACTTGTTATTAATCCAATTAAATAATTATAAATTTAATAAAATTAATTAATAATTTGTTATTATCTCAAAAGATTCAATAGATCTCTTGAATTCTCAAGAAAACACCAATAGAGTGGTGTTTCTCAAATTTAAAAATTAACAAAAAAATAGAAATAAAATAAAAAGAATTGAAGCACATAACCTCATATCTTGAATAAAATCTCAATGAAATTAACTTTCAATTGAAAATAATTATTTACTCTTCAAAGGCCATAATCACATTGCAAAAGCTAAAAAAAAAAAAAGAAAAGAAAAAAAAGGAAAAGAAGACGGAGAAGAAGAGAGAGGTGCCGTGGTAAGAGAGGAGAGGATGGAAAACAGGAGACAATATGATGTCTAGGTTTAATTCTAGAAGTTAGGCACAAAAAGATAAATTTTAATAATTTAAAATAAATTCAACTACTCTTATTTTATTCTCTATTTGTGTTTGATCCAACTTAAAACTTATTATATCCTTGTGGTAAAATCTACTGAGGTGGTGTTTTCTGAAACTTTCTATCGTCTTGCCTTGACTACAAGTTTGGCAAAGATTGCAACGTCCAAAAATTCTTCAATTCAACTTTTTTTCGTATATTTTCTCAATTTCTGCTCAAAAAATTTGTCCAAAATTAAATTTTAAATAAAAATAAATATTTATACTAAAATTATAGCAAAATTATGAAATTAAATAAGAAAAAAGTTGTGAGTTTTGCAATTCTATAAGACCCATACTTGCACCTTTACTTATCCTTAAGCATAAAAATTCAAAATAATAAAAACAATGAAACATATTCTTGTCCTCTTACCAATCTAAAATTTAATTATTCAAAATAAAGAACTAAATTGTCATACCAGAAATAGTTTATATATTATTAATTTTTTTACAATATAATAGATTTTAAATTTTACAATATAATAGATTTTAAATTAAAATGAAAAATAATCTATTTAATTTAAATTTTTAAATATTAATAAATTTATATATCTTATTATTTTCCTAACTAATTCTTAAAACTAATTTAATAAATAAAAAAATTTCACCTTATAAAAATTAAAAAATTAGAGATATTTAAGTAAAATATTTTTATTTCATTAATATTTTTAATATTCATTATTAAATTTAACTTCTTATTTAATGTATACTTTAAAAATATGAATTTATTATTTTAATAATCTTAAAATTAATTTAATAGTATTTAAATTAATTTAGATCTTTATTTTAAATTTTCTTAATAAACTCTAAAATTAATTTAAAATAATAAAATTATAATCTAATATATATTTTTATTTAAAAAATTTAATCTTATTATATATCTTTTAAGATTTTCTTAATTAACTCAAATTAATTTAAAAATACAATTATAATCTATTTTAAAAATTAAATTTTAAATAATAAAATTATCAACTGCTTAAATAATTAAATTAATTAATTTGTAAATGATTTAAAGGCTTAAGGTATTATAGAAAATTTTATTATTCTCCTCTTTCCACTTTTATATATAGTATAAATATACATAAAGAAAAAAATAACTAATTGGAGAAATGAAGCATTGATGAGAATTTGAGATGCACACTTCATTGATAGAGATAATGGATTGGTGATTGAAAAAGGAAAATGAGAAAGCATCACAAAAAGACTACCTTGAATGAGAAGAAGTATAGCAGTCAAGCAAGTTGGTGAAATAGAATATGAACATTGGCCTTATTCAAGCTCACCCATATGAACACTGGCCTATCCTCGTCTCTTCAGCTTTCTAGGAAATCAATTTTGACAGCGAAAGAATGAGAAACCTTATGATTATTACATACTAAAAAAAAAATATATTACTTTTTTTTTCAGTAAATGTTTACCTTTTCCTTAAATAGTGCTTCAATGGTGTTGTTAAGGCTGCCTTCCCACTCCCAATCACATATAACTTGAATGGTGTACTCCCAATCCCAATCCCATTTTTTATCATATTTACGTTGTTCTCCTGTTTGAACTCTCCACAGCTGCGGCGTGCTTACTTCTTGAGCAAAAATCTTCATATTGGGGCATTCTACAAGGATTACTTCTTCCAAAGATGGGAAATTAAAGGTCAAATTCCCAGAGCAGAAGCTAGAGAGACTTGGTAGACGTCGAAGTTCCAAACATTTCAGTTGGTTGAAGCAAATCTCATTCTCTTCTTCTTCTTTATCTACTTCGGCCACTATAACTTCTTGTATCAGTTCACATTCCTCTATCTTCATTTTTTCAAGTTGTTCAAGACTTCTCGCTGTTGAAGAAGACAACAAATTTACTAGACCTTGGCAATTTGATACCTGCAGCGCTGTTAAATTTTGAAAAGAAACAGAGGATGCCACTAACACTTGCAATCTACCACATTCCATTACATTTAAAGTCTCCAGAGATTGGAAAACTGAGAGTAGTTTGGCGTCCCTGAGATGCTTGAGCCTTGGCAGTTTAGACAAACTTAGTTCTTTCACTTTCACAAGTGATTGAGGATGTATTTCCTCGCCAATAATCTCTTCACAGGAAATGATATCTTCGAAAGAAGCATCACTCAGAACAAGCTTTTCCAGAATGGGTAAACTTTCAAAGAACTGAGATGGCAAAAGTGTACGGTCACTAGAAATACATGTCAACTCAATGCCTTTCAGTCCACACAAGAAATCAGCTTGAGATGTTTGAGAACACAGATTCTTTATGGTGTTACATTCCACTCTTAATTCTTCTAAACTTGGGATGACAACCTAATAAACCAAATAAACAGTAATTATAAATAAGGATATATGAGATCAAAACATTAAGAACATATGGTTCATCTTAGAAATGGAATGTAAATGAAAACAAACATCTTAAAGATCCCAGTAATTCAGCTTTTTAAATTGAGCTTAAGTTCAAACTTTTGAATTAATTTGGATAAACCAACTAAATTGAAAATCTCCATTAAGTACAGTGATGAAATTGAACAAGAAAGCATTCTCCTTATTATACAGAAAACTGACCTTCCCGCCAGAAGAGGCTGCAATTCTTTCTCCATTTCCCTCAGCAATCATGCTTAGATCATGTTCTTTGCAAAATATAGAAGCCAATAGCTCCATGTTTGGACAGCCAACCATCTCAATTCTTTTCAAGGATGGGCATTTCAGAACATCGCTTGCAGAATAAAAACTTGACAAATTAGGCAAACACTCTAGACTCATGGACTCCATTGATGGAAATATGGTATTATCCTTTGCTATTTCCTCTTCTGCTTCTTTTGTGATGATATGTTTCACCAAATTACATCTTTTCAATTCCAAATGTTTGAGCTTTAGAAGACCCGAAGCCATGGACAGAGTAAAAATATTAGTCAAGCTGCTACAATTCTCAACTTTCAACAATGTTAGGTTTCTAAAGCTCAAAATTCCTTGAGGATCCTTATTCCACACATGCACCAATCTAGGCAAATCAATTAACCTCAATTCTTCTAGAGACTCCAATAACCCAACATCACCTTCATCAGCATTTAGCTCTTCTAATTCAAACAGCTCTTCTACTAAATCACATCTTTCTACAGCCAACTCATTTAAACAGGACAAGTGCTTTAGTAGATTTGATGATATGGCATTTGAGAAAAATGCACACTCGTCCACCACCAATTTTCTCAAGTCCTCCAAGTTCTCGAATGGAAATTGGCCATGCCATTTTTCTTTCAGCATGGGAAAGTTGGAGAGTTGAACATCATCTATGTATTTAAATCCAACCTACAAATCCAAAATATTGCATTATTGGAGAACAATAAACAAGCATCGATACATTTAACCAAACACATTAGCATGACTGAGTTTAATAAAGGGAGAAGCAAGAGTTGGTAAATACGTACATATTTCATGTAAATCTGTTCAATGGTCGCATTGAGATCGCCTTCCCAATGAAATGTTCGATTGAATCTGTTGCCTGTGAATACACCATGTATCTTTGGTGTGCTCAGCTTGCGGACAGTGAAAATCCTCAACTTGGGGCATCTAAAAACATTCACTTGTTCTAAAGATGGGAAATTGAAAGTGTAACTGCCCAAGCAGAAGCATGTGAGGTTCTGTAAATCTTTAAGTTTTAATGTTTTCATTTTACTGAAAACAATCTCTTCAGTTGATCCATCCTCTTCAACACCTCCTATTATTTCGGTCAACACATTGCAAGATCTTACAATCAATGTCTCAAGTTGTACCATACTTTTGGCTGCGGCTGATGTAAAAATATTTGCCAATGTGTTGCATCCATATACTTTGAGAGTTTTCAGATTTCCCAAAGACACAGAGGATGGTGCTAAAACAATCAAATTTCCACAAGAATTTATCTGTGGAATTGTAGTGATATCTTCTTGGTCACCACCCAGTCCTTCAAATGGAAGTAGTTTGTCGAGAGAAGAATCAAGAACTTCAAGTCTTTCAAGGTTGGGGAATATTTGAAGTAAACTAAACAGAGGAACATGATATTTGTTTAGAAAGAAACTCAATTTAAGGACTTCTACTTTGGAAAAGAAACCTGTTGGAAATTTAAATCCGAGTATGGTTATGGTAGACTTCTTGTCTAACGATAACTTTTTCAAATTTGGAAACATCTGCACATCAGCAAATAAAAAAATTTCTAATTAGTAAAAGATTGTTAATGATGAATCCCATATGCTTATAAAAATTCATAATATATTTAATTAATTAATATATTAATAAGAAAACAATTTCTATGTTATAATAAATATGTAGTATTAAAGTTTAATGTGGAGTAAAATTAGATATAAAAACTATAAATATATTTATTAAAGTAAAAATATAGTAAATATATTATATATCTCATTATTTTTTTTCTTTTATCTTCAAATGTTTAAAAAAATTACTTGATTTTCCTTTAGCTATATTTAAAGTTTTATATTTATTTATTTTTCTTATTTTATTATTTTTATTAATACAAATATTTTTATATTAGTATAAATGATACATTATTTTTATATAAAATTTTTGAAATGTATTTATTATATAAAATTTTTGAAATGTATTTATTATATAAAATTTTTGAAATGTATTTATAAGCTTATATGTTAGTAAATTGTAATGATTATTAACCGATAAATTTATCTAATGGATATAAATTTAAAAATTTATTGAAATAAATGAAAAATATAAAAAATTTATATTATTTTTAAATAATTTTAACATTTTTTTACAATTATTATTTTATTAACATAGTTTGACGTGCAAAATTTATGTACTTTTTTATTAATTATAAAATTATAATAATCTCATCAGTTAAAATTTTTAAGTGAAAAAAATAAAAGAAATCAACATTATAAATTTACGTAATATTAATTTATATATAAATGCAAATGAATTTGAATTTTAGATTTTATAAGTTATAGATAATCAATTATAAATAATTGTTTATACATTTTAGTAGTAAAAATAGAAAATTGATTTTTTTTCTTTTATTTTAAGAACCTAATTAATTAAGAAATTTTAAAGAGAATAGAAAAATATATTAAGTTTTTAAATTTCTCTAATATAAAGTTAGTTTTGAGAAAATTAGAAAAATTTCTTAAATAAAAAAATTTTAGTAAAAGTTAAATATATATATATATATAAAAGATTGACATGCTTAATTAAAACATATATATTTAAAATTTAATTCGAATTCATGTGTGTATAATGAATTTGAATAATTAAAATAAAATTAATGTATTTTTTAATTCAGTTTTTATTAAGGAAGATAAAATTTTATTTTAATAATAAATATAATAAATAAATTAAATTCTTAACATATGATTTTTTTTCTATATCTTTTAAATGTAAAAATTAACATTATAAATACTTTTTAAATGTAAAAATTATTTAAAATAAAATAAGCTGACATATAAATTAGTGTTTTTATATTTTTCAAATGCAATGTTTAAGAAAAGAATGAATACAAAACTAACCTTATGAAAAAAAGGTGTATGAAACTCATCAATTGTGTTCACCGGTGTCTTTGTGGCAAAGATATTCTTTAAGCTTGGACATTCATATATGCTCATCTCCTCCAACAATGGACATTCCACATCACTCCATCCTGAACACAATCTGGAAAATCTAGGTAAACATTTAAGGACTACAGATTTCAATAAAGGCAATAATATCATCTTATCAGCGGCTTCCTCCTTTTCTATGATTCCTTCAATCATCTTACAATTGCTCAGCTCTATCTTTTCCAGTTGCATGAGGCACAATGCCATCGACCAGGTAAAAATATACTTCAAGCTGCTACAGTTTCCAACATGAAGCCACTTTAGGTTCTTGAATTCTAAAATTCCTCTGGGATCCTTGTTCCATAAATGTCTCAACATTGGAAGACTTGTTAATTGCAATTCGCATAGTTGGGGAAGCAGCCCATCATCAGCAGAAAGCCCTTCCAAATCAAATACTACATCTGCTGAATCACAGTCTTTCACCTCAAGCTCTTCCAACTTGTTTAAAAACACCAGTACATTGGATGGTATAGCTTTGTTATACATTGCACATTTATCCACCTCAAGCCTTTCTACATTGCGTAAGAGTCTCCCTTGCATCCCATCATGCCAGAGCTCAGGAAATTCAGATGCTTTATTAAAATATCGGTCAACTCTCTGATCCCACAAGACAAAGGGAAAAACAAATGAACTGACTTATCATAAACATATAACATATATGCATGCAACAGATATCATGAAAATTAAGAAGAAAGCATGAGAATAAATACACAAATACCATTTCTGCTAGTGTTGCATTAAGGTTTCCCCCCCAACGCTGTTGATATTCCAGGACTATTCCTCGTAGTTTTGGTGTTTTTAGATCTCCAAAAGCGAAAATCTTCATCCGGGAGCATCCATTGACGGTAACATTTTCTAAAGCTGGAAAATTGAAGGCATTATTGCCGGAGCAAAAGCTGATGAGACCAGGCAGACCATAAAGTTCCAAACATTTCAGTTTGTCGAAATTAATAATCTCATCCTCTGTATGATCATCTCCATCGCTGGTCACTATTTCTGTCATCATATCGCAATATTGTACTGTCATTTTGGTGAGATGCACCATGGACTTGGCTGTGGACGCTGTTATCAAGTTTGCCAATCCTTCACAGAAAATCACTTCAAGAGTTGCTAGATTTTGGAAAGATGATGAGGATGGTGCTACGTTGATCAAACTCTCACAACCAAATACACTCAAAGTCTCGAGATACTGAAGAAGTGGTTTCAGTCTGGAGTATGGGTCCCATATATGCTTTAAATTATCAACGCTCTCTAGCTTCAAATTTTTCACTCGTGCAAGTGTCCTGGCATGTTCTTCTTCTTCTTCTCCGGCAAGTCCTTCATATGAGAACAACTCTTCTGAAGTATTATGACCTTGTACAAAAATTGTTTCCACAGAAGATAATCTTTGAAGGAAACCAATTATGAAAGGGCGTGATTTGTTCTGTAAGTTGGTCAAAGTAAGCATTTTGAGTTTAGAAAAGAATTGTCCTTGCTGTATCACAATCAAGTCCTTGTGCTCTAAAGTCAATTCCTCCAAGTTGGGACTCATCTACGCACAACAAATAAGTATATTGTTAAACTAATTACAATGATGGTGAAATGTCCAAATACATCTGAAACATTATATTTTCCCAGAAAATAAACTTTACTGTTAACATAATTAGCCATCAAGAAATATCTAATTCAAAATTTTCTTTATTTAAATCCAAAATTTTCACTTTAAAAATCTAATTAATTTGAAATTAAAAAGTTCAAGATTTAAATTAGAGAATAGAATGATCTTTGAATAGGATAATGAAGATAAAGTATTTGTAAGATAATGGTTCATGTAGATTTAATTAATATTTTAAAAAGTAAATAAATAATATATATATATATATATATATATATATATATATATATATATATATATATATATTGCATTACATGTACACTAATTTAAGATTGATCATAATTATTTTAATCATCCGGTATAATTATATAAAAAATTTAAAAAATTTGAATATAAAGCTTAGGTTTTTCAATAGGCCTTTTGAATATATTGTCTTGTTTATCAAGTTTTCTTTATTTTTTTTTTAAAATTTAATTTGAAATAGAGAAGGAAATTTGAGGAAAAAAAATTATATTATGAAGTAAAAAGGAAAAAAATCTTACCTTTTTCAAAAAAAGTAGTGATTGTTTGCCCTCTTCATGTGTTTCTTGGAAACTGAATTTTATTATTTTGTGACAATTACGAACATCCAAACTTGTCAATTTCTGACATTCAAAATTGTGTGTCTCTGGATACCAACTCCTTAATTTTGATAGATCTATAAGTTGAAGGGATGTTAGTTGAGGAAATTTAAAACAACAATAAGGGTCTTGTTCCACATCTTCAACCTTTGCAATAATCTCCACAACCCCACAACAAGTTATCGTAAGCTCTTCAAGCTGCAAAAGACCCTCGGCAATGGAGGTTGGAAACAGATAGTTTAGAATATCGCAATTTGAAACTTTAACTGATTTCAAATTTTGAAAACTGAAAACTCCTTGTGGATCCTTCCTCCATACATGCTTCAACGATCCCAGTCCACTGATATTTAATCTTCTCAACTCAAATGCTTCATCAACATTGAACCCTTCAAGTTGATATATCTCTTGCAATGAAGCACAATTGCTCACACACAACTCCTCCATTCTTCGGAATCTTTCTAAGTCATTTGATGGAAAAACAGCCATCAATTTTTGGCAATAAGAAACATCCAATGATTTCAGTTTAAAGAAGGAATTTGCCGCAAGTGGGCTATGCCATATTCTTTTCAACTCGTTTATATTGGAGAGACTTAATCTCTCCAAGTTAGGAAAACCAACCTGCAATGCCAAACACACTGATTTAATAAATGTGAGAACTTCAATATAAGCTCAAGTTAAATAAATATGAGACAAAAATGTAATCGTTCGAGGTGATATGAAGTGGAGGCCTATCGAATTAAGGTCTTTTAGTCAACAGAGGGATTAGGCCTACCTATTAATGAATGCCATTTAACTATAGGATGTCAAAATATGAATGCATTTATGCATGCATAAAGAGAGAAGGGTAAAATTAGTCACCATTCCATTGAAGAGAGATTGAATTTCAGCATTCTGATTTTGATTTTGATTTTGATTCATCTCTATGTGATCTTGTTTTTCCATCATGCCTGTACTGTCTATGTCCAAGTCTCTAAGAGATTGAAATTCAATTTGATATCCAGTGCAGAATCTAATCAACTTTGGAAGATAACAAAGTGTCAGCTCATCCAATTTAGGAAAAAGTATCTGATTCATCATCTCATCTTCATCTTCTATAAATTTCTCTGTTAGTATTATCTCTTCCATGGAAGTACAAGAGGAAATATGAAGTGTTTCAAGCTGCAAGAGTCTTTTAACAATTGAAGTTGTAAATAAATGCTTCAACTCGTTGCAATCTTTCACCGTCAAAGTCTCTAATTTTGAAGAAGTTGTAGAAAGTTGATCGTGCCATATCTTTTCACAATTAACTGAAACTAATTCAAGATGCTCCAAGTTGGGGAAAGAAACCTGTAGCAGAGATAACACATTTGTTTAAAAAACTTTTTTTCTATCAAAATAAATAGAAATATTTTACGGATCAACAATGAATTTCAAAAAAATGTGAAAAGTCTTTAATATCCTTTTTTAGTTTTGAAAGCAATTAGTCAATTTTTTATAAATATTTAAGTATCAAATTTGAAAATTTCTTAACTTAATTTATTATAATCCAATGATAAAAAATACAATTAAAAATATAAAATAATTTTTAATATGTTCTCACTAAAATTATCAATGTATGATTGATGTCTTCTCGCAATAATCATAATTTAAAAAATAATTAATTAAATTTTATCATTAAAAAAATTATGAGATAATTTTAAAAATAAAATATAAAAATACATTAAATTAAATTGTTAAAATGAAATGATAAATAATTAGTTTCAAATTAGAGCTCGATCCTGGGATTTAAATGGATCTACTATTTATTAATTTTGATATTTAAAATTAAAATAATAAAAATAATTTAAAAATTATTAAAAATTTAAAATAAAATGTTAATTAAATAAAAATTAAAAATTATCGCTGTCGGTAATTACGAATAAAATTAGCTATTTAGTTATATCTCACAGAGAATTAAAGAAAATTCTCTTTCTATTTCATATTACTTTCATCGCTGAAAATTTAGGATCCCTCGTATTTCCGTCAATCAAAAAATACAAGGATCCCTCATATTTCCGTCAGCTTTTTTTTCTATTATTTTTAGAAAATCTGTTCATCACCTAGAATCGGTGAGAATTTCTTTTTTTTTTTTTTTTAAAATAGAATCTATATTAAAAACATAATTACGCAAGCATTTATGTTAAATTTTGTTCTAGTAAAATTAAAAAGGTAAAAAATAAAATGAATTTTAAAAATTATTTAATGATGAAAAAATAAAAATTAGGTAATTTGTGTTAGAATGTAAAATTTTGAAAAAATTTAAAAAAAAAATATTTTTCTAAAATTTTTATGTTTAGCAAAATCAATAATATAAGAATTAATTTTTCTTGAATTCTTATGAGAATTGATTTTGAATTAAAAGTAAATTTTGCTAAAATTATTAAAATTTTATAAAAAAAATATTCCAATTAAGATTATTTATATCAAAATTATTTAATTAGCCATTTAATTTTTTTTGTTTTTATTTTAAATTCATTTCTTATGGTTAATTAATAATTAATCTTTATAAAAATTATTTTAATTTAATGGTAACTAATAATATTTAATACATTTATAATTAATATTAAAATTTTATTATATTATTTTATTAATTTAAAAAAAAATTATATTTTTAATGGTAAAAAATTATATAAAATTCAAAATGTTACAAAAATATTAATAATATTTTTTAATGAATGTAATAAAAATAATTATTATTTATAAGAATAAATAATTATGTTTTGTTTAAAAATAATAAGAATGATGAATAATTAAATCAATTTAAATTTATTATTAATTTATCTAATATAAAATAAATTTTATTACATTTAAATTTATTTCAAATAAATGAATTTATTTATGAATAAAAATAAATTAAATTTTTAATTCTATTTTAATAAGAATTGCATAACAAACAAAGATCTAGTGTTTTTAATGAAAGAGAATATGTGATTCAAATTTTAAAATGGTCAAATTATTTTAAGAAAATATATTAAAAAGAGTAATAATGTAAAGATATAATTTTTAAATATAAAATATGAAATTATCACAATTAATTCATATTTATTGTTTGATCAGCTTATTCATATAATATACTCATAAAATAAATTAAATATGATTATGTTCTAAATTAAGAAACTTAAAATACGATTTGAATCAACAAATATAGAGTAATTGATAGTAATCAAATATAATCATTTATATAATGTTTTTTCACTAAATTATTAATGATAATGACTAATAATAGTTATTTAAAAATTTTAGCATTCAACAATTAATCTCAATTAATCAATATATATTCAATAAATAAAAAAAGTTCATGCATGCGTACCGTTCTGCTGAAAAATGACAAGTGAGTATCATTCTCCCGTCCTGACATAAATTCTTCAATTTTCGATGGGTTGTGAAAAGTTCTGAGATTCGGAAGATTTTGTAAATTCAAGGAGCGCAAGTCATTGAACTCAAACACTTCATTACTGTTCTGGCTTTCATCAATAACAATAGCTTTCATCTCAGGGCAATCTTCCACTTCCATTTCCTGTAGTTGCAAAAGACACTTGACAGCAGATAATGAGAAAAGATGCGTCAATTTCTGACAATTTTTTACTCGTAAAATTTTTAATTTATTAAAAGATCCTTCTGTGAGTCCACCATGATAGATCTTCTCCAACTTCATCAAATTTTCCAAAATCAAGGACTCTAAAATTGGAAAGGCATCACATGCAGCCCACTTGATGATATGTTGAATGGCATGATTATTTTGGACTCGGAGATGCTTCAATTTTGGAAAGCCATCCCCGTTAATATCATACAACAAGTTCTCAGCCTCCCCCACTTCATCTAAGAATAAATCTTCAGTCTCTCTCAACAGCACTTTAACCTCGTATCCTGAATGAATGCTTGTCTTGAGCTTAAGTTTCAGCAGTCTGGAGGTTTTGTAGCTGTCATCCCAGTCCCAGTTATCCCCTATCAGTATTCTGAAGCTCTGCAAGCGGCCATTGGAGAACAAGTGTTTGGGTAATATCTTGTCATCCAGTATTTGCATTTCCGAGGTAGTCAACTGAGACAACTTTTCCAACTCAGCAAGGCTTGCATTGTTCCCATCGGCCTCCCACTCAACAAAGCTGTTACTCATGTACAGTTCTTCAAGCTCCGACAGCTTTGATAAGGCATTTGCTGGAATCATTTTGAGTTTGGAACAATTGCTCACATCTAAGACTTTTAGTCGAGCCAGTTGCTCTATTTGTCTGGGCAACTCAACAATGTAGGAGTTTGCAAAACTAAGAACTCGTAGTTGCTTCAAGTCTCCAATGATAGCTAAGTCGTCCAGTTGGCATCGATGCAAGCAAAGGGTATGAAGGTTGGATAGGAAAGCAAGCGATGAAGGGAGGGACACAAAATGGATCCCAGTAAAATCCACTACTTCCAGGTTTCTAATGCCCTTGAAAAACTGATCTGGAATTCCCAAACAAAAAACGTCTGTGAAAAGGAATAGTGCCTCTGCTTTTGGGCACTCCCATCCTTCGGGGAGATTTTCAATATCACAATACTGCAGAGAAATTCTGGTGCAATCCTTATTTGGGAATTTCACAAACTCCTTGCCACTTGTAACTATAAACGCATGTTGCTCTCTAGATGCAATCGAGAGAGCAGTCTCTCGAACAACATCATGGATTTTTATGAATCCACACATGTCGCCATCTTGCAATAAACTCTGCGCTTTAAGGGTATCAATCCATACGCGTAGTTTGTCTCTTGCGTCTTCCACAGTAATGCTCTTGAATAAACTAAGACCCATAATGTATTTCAGCAAGGACTGGATTTCAATATTAGATTGCCCTAACAGACCACAAAGCAAGAAAAACGACTTGATTTCGTTGCTACACAAATTATTGTAGGTCGACTCCAGAATCGCGCGCACTTTTAAATATATTTCTTCGTTGTTAAACTCGGATAGCTGTTTCAGCTTATATTTCCACGCGTATAACCCTCTATTTTTCAAGTCTGTCGCCACTGTGCACAGTAGAAAAGGCAATCCTGCACATTTTTTAGCAATTTCTGCGGCGATAGGTTGAAATTCTGAATCTTTTGCAATTGCTACAGTTATTTCAAACAAACTCCGGGCCTCTTCGTCCTGTAGAACGTCGAGCCTAAATTCTTTCTGTGTGCCCATCTCGCGAGATAACACATCTTGGCTCCTTGAGGTGAGAAATATTTTGCATCCTTTGAAATCATCTCCAAAGGGAATTCCCACTGCATTTAAATCAAGTTGTTTCCAAATATCATCAAGAATTATAAGTACCTTCTTCTCTTTCTCCAACTCTGTCTTCTCTTTCTCCAACTCTTTCTTCAACCTCTCATATAGCCGATTAGCTCTTCCAGGTATTTCCTCCACCTTAAATTCCAAGCCCAGGATATCAGCGATCTCCGATTGAATTCTTCGGAGTTCTGGTGTTTGACCTACAGCAACCATAGCGACGACGCCGAATCGCTTCCCTTCCAGAGCTTTTCTGTGGACCTGTTTTGCTAGGGTGGTCTTACCCACACCTCCAAGTCCATACACCCCGATCATATTAAGATCTGGATCTAATAGTGCATCCATAACTTTCTCCAAGAACAACATTCTTGAATTCAAGCCCTCACGAGCATATACTGACGGGGCAACTATCTGCTGTAGAGGGGGACGGAAGGAAATTGGATTATGGTCGCCTTTATTCGCCAGCTCATGAATTGCCAGAGTTTTCTTCTCTGTTTTCTTGCTAAGCTGGTAGCGTGTCTTCAAATCAGGACATAATCCAACGAAACACCTCTTTTTCGCTTGTTCTTCGCCTTTGATACATTCCTCAGCTTCTTCAATAGCTTTGCCTGCATCGTTCAGCCACTTGTTGACTCTTTCATAGATCTCTTCCCCTTTCCTTGTAGCCTCCTCAACAGCTTGCTGCAACTCGACTGTTCTGTTCTTCAATTTCCCAGACTCATCATGGAGTTTCTTAACGTTGCTCTTGTAGGTGAAAGGGTAGCTGATATGTCGTTTGATTGGGACAACAACAAATTCCATGATGGGTTCTTTGATGAACTCAGAGAAGATGGAGATAAGGATATCAAGAACCATTTTGATTTTTTTTTATTTTTTTTTGAAATCTCAGATCAAAAATAAAATAGACCAAGAAATCAGAGTCGAACAAGATAAAAGAAAATAAAGACAATAAAGGACTGCTGAAATCAACAGAAAAGCAAAACAGTGGCTAAAGAATTAGAGAGCCAAATGAAGAGAGGAAGCAGAGAACTAACAGAGAGATGGAGGAGTGCTGGTTATGGATACGTAAAAGTTGGTGAATACTGAATACAAGGAATGTAGGAGTTGACGAGCGATGACTTAATTATTGTTTGAATTTTAAACTAAATAAATTTATTTATATTTTTTCAAAGATTATTATTTTCACATTCATGAGTTTTTTCCTTTTTATCTTCATTTCTCGTTCCTCTTTTATATGATATTGAAAAATTATTATATAGTTTTTATAGTATATAAAAATTAATTAAAAAATATATTAATTAATTATTATATTAATTTAGTTATTAAATATTATAAAAAAATTTAAATACTTCTAATAAGGATATATTAATTAATAGATTTTTAAAAAATTTAAATAATCGACTAATAATTTTTTTAAATTATAAAAATTAAAATAAATATATTTAAAATTAATAAAATAATTAATTAATAATTTTTTAAAAAATAAATTTTTTAAAATTATAAAAGTTGAATGCTAAAATAATTATGTCTAACATTAATAAAATAATTAATTAATATTTTTTTAAAAAAAATTATTTTTTTACATTTTTAATATATTTTTTAAAATTAATAAATTTTTTATATAAAAAACCTAAATAATATATTAGATTCAAATCTCAACAACTCAACTCAAGATACAATTAACAAGAGAGATGGGGCCCGCTGGCTATGGATGAGTAAAGGCTGGTGAATACTGATTAGAAGGGTAAGTAGGAGTTGACCAGCGATGACTCAATTATTGCTTATAGTTTTATAATTAAATTTAGCGTGGGTATTAAAATTTTTTATATTATTATTATATAATATTATTTTATAAAATAATTTTTTTATATAAATTTAAGAGAAACAAAATATTTCTTTTAAAATTTTAATTTTAAAATAATAATTAAATATAAATTTATGAAAACTCAATGGCAATAAATAAAATTAAAAATTTTAATATTTATTATTATATATTATTAATATATAATAATAAATTTTACTTTAATAAATTATATTTTTTAAAAAATAAAATTATTAAGTTCTAATGATAGAATATAATAGTGGCAGGACGATGGTGGTGGTAGGAAAGGAGAATTATTCTGTTTTATTATAATATCTTTAAATATTAATTTTTTGAATAATAAAATTTAATATATCAGTTATGTTAGATAATAGTATAAATGACTTCATAATAATTATAATATAAATATATTTTATTATTTAAAAATAATAAAATAATTTTTTTTAAAATATTCAGATGACTTATCATTTAATTTCAATTTAGTCAATTGAGTGAGATATAAAGAGTAATGCAATTATACATCCTATATTAAATGTTAAAGAAATTAATAAAAAAAATTTTAAATATGAATAATTTGAAAATAAACGAAAGAAATATATAAAAAATATATAAAATGGAGATTGTGTAAATATATTTTATATAAAATATATAATGAAAATTATATATTTGTAAAAGGTGAAGAGATTAAAATTATTATATTTATTAATATAATAAATTATAATAATTTAAATTTAATAAGATTATTGTTTATGATTTATAATAAATAATTTAAAATATTAGAATCATAATTTTATTTTTTATTATATTTAATTATTTATATTTATTAATTTTTATAGTTATTTGAATTAATAAAATTTTAATTTGATAATATTACACAATTAATTTTGTTTGTGTCTGTCTGTGTACGCATGGACTGTTCTCCATACAATCTTCCTAAATACTCTGTCTGTGCAGATGTGATCCTGTCTGCACAGTCCTTAAAGCTTTATAATAAATACCATACTAAATTAAATTTATTTTAATTTTACTTTGCTTTTTATTTTTTCTTTTACTAAGAACCCAATTAAAATTGTTCTGAAATCATATTAGACTGGTATCATATCCAAACTCATATTATATACACGTTTTTTTATAATTTTTTATATTATATAGAAGAATTTATATTTTAATTTTAAATTTTAATATAATTATTAGATTAATTTTTATATTTTTAACATCAAAATTTTAAATTTTTTTATAATTAATTTATTCAAATTAAATATCTTTCAATTTATTTTTTATTATTAAAAATATTGAAATATTTTATATTTTTTTTAAATAAATAAATTATACATTAATTTTTAAATTTAAATATAACTATTTAATTTATCTCAATATTTTTAAAATTAAATATTTAAATATTTTTATAATCAGACTTTTTAAATTTTAATTCTTTTATCTATTTATTTTTATTAGAAATATAAAAATATTTATTAAGTTATTTTAAATATTTATTTTTTAACTTGTGAACTAATATAATTATGGATTGAAAAAATCTCAAATATGGATAGAAAAATAATAGAACCACCTCTGATTTGAGAGCAGAAAAATTAATGGAGAAATGAACAACACAGAGTGAGAGGGTGAATAGAAGGGTACGCAGGAGTTGACGAGCAATGACTTGATTGTAATTTGCAGCCAAAGAATTAAATTGCTTTGTCCTTTGCTTTTATAAAATAAGGCCCACAGCACGTCAATATTTTAAATTTATTTTAGGTAAATTAGATTTTAAATTTTAATCTCTAAATTTTAAATAAATAAAAATAATAAATTGATGTATATTAGTAAATCTAATAAATTTTAAATTTTATTTTTTTAATTTTTAATTTAAAAATAATAATAAATTATTTTTATTATAATATAAATAATATTATTAAAAATAAAAATATAATTTAAAATAAAAATGAAATATATTAGGCGTAACACTTAACACAAATATATATATATATTACTTTATATAAATGTATAAACTTAAATATGTCCTTTATTAACTTTTGTATATAGTCTATTTTAGATTCTAATTTTATATATATATATATACATATATAGATTAATTATATTAATTAATTATTTGCTCTAGATATTAAAATTTTTTATATTATTATTATATGATATTATTTTATAAAATATTATTTTTTTCATATAAATTCACTTTATTTATTAAAAAATAAAATATATTTTTTTAAAATTTTAAATTCAAAATAATAATAAGCATTGATTTTAATAAAATAATTTAAAATTAAAATTTTTTTATATAGTCCTTACACCACGTTTCATCAAATCGAATGAAAATACTCTTTAACTGGTGTTTCATCAAATCGAACGAGAATACTCTTTTGACAGATGTGTAAAATAACTTATTAATACTGAATAGTCGAATAAATTAAAAATTAAAGAGGTTGATTTTTAAATAAATATACAAATAATTTAATTGAGTGATTATAAATTAATCGATTTTAATAAAATAAAGATACTTAAATGTAATTTATCCCTTTAATAATAATTTCACATCTGACATTATTTTTCATAAAAGAAAAAATACCAACTCAAATATTATAAAAATATTATTTTAACTTGACATGATCCCTGGATCTTTTCTTTTTTATTTTCATTTCTCATTTCTCTTTTATATAATATTAAAAAAATTATTATTTAATCTTATAATATAGAAAAAATTATAAACTAATTTTAAAAAATATACTAAAATATTTTAAATATTTTAAATATTTTACTAATTAATTTTTCTATTAATATTCATAATACAAATAAATTAATTAATAAATAATTTTTTTTAAAATATAAAAAATTAATTAATAAATTTTTTATAAATAAAATTAATAAAATAAATAATCAGTAGATATTTTTAAAATGTTATAATATTTTAATATATTTTTTAAAATTAAAAAATTAATTAATAAATTTTTCTGTAGTGTAAAAAATAAATACTAATTTTTACTGTAATATTTTGTGATTTTTATCGTTTGATTTGACATTGACTCAGATCATGAAGTCTCTGTCTGTGTCCGTAATATTTAATTTAGTTTAGTTTTACTTTGTTCATGTCAGTCTGTGTGTACGAATGCCTGTTCTTCATAAAGTCTCTATAAATATTGTCTGTGTCAGATGTGATTCTACCGACACAGTCCTTAAAGCTTTATAACAAAATCGTACAAAATTAAATTTATTTCAATTTTATTTTATTTTTTATTTATTAATATTTTTACTAAGAATCCAATTAAAATTGCTCTGAAATCATATTAAATTGATATCATTTCCAAATTCATATTATATACATTTTTTATAATTTTTTATATTATATAAAATAATTTATATTTTAATTTTAAATTTTAATATAATTATCAAATCAAATTTTATATTTTTAACATAAAAAATTCAAATTTCTTTATAATTAATTTATTTAAATTAAATACCCTACCATCCATCTTTTATTATTATAAATATTATTATATTTTTAAATAGATAAATTAAACTTTAATTTTTCAATTTAAATATAATTATTTAATTTATTTTAATATTTTTAAAATTAAATATTTAAATATCACTATAACTAACAAGTGAGATGGAGTATCGTTGGCTATGGTTGAGTAAAGATCGGTAGAGGTGAGTATTCGATCTGTTTGATTTAAAATTAAATAAAATTGAGTAAATTAAAAGTTAAAATTTTAGTATTTATAAAAATTGAATCGATTTTAGTCAGAAATCGAATCGAATTAAACTGATCTAATTCAATCTGATTTGATTTGATTTCATCAGTTTAAATTTTTAATAAATTTTTTATTTTTTATCCTTTATTTTTAATATTTTAAAATTTAATTAGAATATTTTAACTTTAATATAATTTAATTTTTATATTATTAAAAATAAATATAATATATTATTATCATATTCAATTTTTTTATTTTTTTGGATCAAAATCGAACTGAATCAAAATAATTAAAATTTTTTAAATTAAAAATTAAATTAAACTAAAATAAATAAAAAATTAAATTAAATTAAAATATTAAATTAATTCGAATTAATCAACTTTTTCAATTTAAACCGAATACTGCATATTAAATAGAGAGGTATGTAGGAGTTGACTAGCAATGACTTAATTATTGCTTTAGTTTTATAATTAAAATAGTTGTTTTTTGCAAGTTACGGTAGATATTAAATTTTTTTATATTATTATATAATATTATTTTATAAAATAATATTTTTTTATAAATTCATTTCATTTATTATGAAAAATAAAATATTTTTTAAAAAAATTTAAATTTAAAATAATAATTAAGTATAAATTTATTCATTATAAAACTCAATTGCAATAAATAAAATTAAAAATGTTAATATTTATTATTATATATTAATAATATATAATAATAAATTTTATTAAAAATTTATATTTAAAAAAATAAATTTACTAAGTTTTAAGGATGGTAGATCGCCGTGGCAGTGGAGATGGTAATGGAATAGTAAAATCATCTGTTTTATCATAATATATTTTAAATTTATCAATTTTTTGAGTAATAAAATTTAATATATTAATCATATTAGATAATAATATGAATGACTTTATAATAATTATAGTATAAATATATTAAAAAAGAATAGGATAATCTCTTTAAAATGAGAGGGTTGAATTGGTTTCAAGAGTAGTGTAATCATATAAGAAAATAATTTGAGTGAAAAATTTTAAAATACTAATAATTTGAAAATGGAGGAGGGAGATATGTGAAGAAATATATGAAATAAAAATTGTATTAATGTGTTTTTATATAAAATGTATAATAAAAATTTAATATATTAATTATGTTAGATGACTTATTGTCAAACTTTAATTTAATCAAGAGGGTTGAGTTGACTGTCGAGAGTAGTGCAATCACGCATCTCAATGATACATGCTAAAACAATAATAAAAAAGAAAAATTTTAAAATGTGAACCATTTGAAAATAGAAAAGGAAATAGAGGGTGAGATGTGTGAAAAAATACATAGAGATTATGCTAATAGATTTTATATAAAATGGATAATAAAAATTATATTTTTGTAAAAAGTGAAAGATTAAAATTATTATGAATATTAATATAATAAATTAAATTAATAATTTAATTATTTAATATTTATAACAATTGATTTAGAGTATTAAAATTACAATTTTACTTTTTATTATATTTTAAATATTTATATTAACTTTTTATAATTATTTAAATTAATAAAATTTTAATTTAATAATATGTTATATAATTAATTTTATTAATTTTTTAATTATTTTATATTTTTATACAATTAATATTTTTTATAATAATTTTAATCAATTATATATATTTATTCTACGTAATTATTCACATCATATATAATATTTGTAATTAAATTATATTAATATAATTTTATAAAATTATCAAATAAATAAATAACAATATTATGGGATAATAAATGTGACCTCAATTTTTATAAATATATTTTTAATATTTTATTTATTATTAAAATAAAAATAATATAATAAAATTTTTTTAATAATAAAAATATAATAAAATTTTTATTGCAATATTAATAATATAATATATTAAAAAGTAGTAGAATATCAAAAAATTATATAATAGTAATAATAAATATGATAAAAATTATATTTATTATATTAAAAGTAGTAAAAAATTAAAAGTTAATATATTAATAGTAATTAAAAAATAGTAAATTATATTTATTATAATAAATATAATAAAAATTATATTTATTATATTAAAAATAATAAAAAAATTAAAATATTATATACTAATAGTGATTAAAAAATAATAAATTATACTTATTATATATACATTAATTATTATTTTATATAAAAATAAATTATAAATATATAAAAAATTATAAATATATTTATTTCACATATTATAAATATTTATAATTAATTGTATCGCTTATCAATTTTTTATCGATCTATTTTAAAGTCCAATTATATATATATATATCATTTAATAATAATAAAAATATAATTAAAAAAATATATTATAAATTTAAATATATTATTTTTTATATTTTATAGTTAGAAAAATAGATAGATATTAATTTTTTTATTTATTATTTTAAAAATATATTTAGTTTTTAATTTTAAATTTTTTAATTATAAATTGATATAGTATATTAAAAATTTTAAAAATTAAAAATTCACATATTAATAATAATAATAAAAATTAAAAACTATATATAAATTATAATAATAAAAATAATAAAATATATTTATTATGATTATATTAATTAATAATATTATTAAATATGAAAAAAATAAAATATATTAAATATATCATAAATACCTATGGCACTTTATTAATTATATGAATTTAAATATATCACTAGTCAACTTCTAATTACTTATTTTAGCACTTTTTATTCAGTAATTACATAAAAATTTATTTAATTAATTTTTATTTTTAAGTTTATCTTTATTTGTTAATCTATTACTATTTAATTGTGTTTTAATAATTTTTTATTTAAAAATTTCAATCTTGTTATATTTTATATATAAAAAATTTTGCGTTTTTTAAATAAATTTAAAAGTAAATGAAATAATAAATTAAAATTATCATTTACTTTAAAATAAATATTATTAAATGAATTATTAGATTACTTTATGTATGAAATATACATAATAAATTAACAATTTAAATCAACAAGACACCAAATTTTGAATTTTAAACCAAATAAATTTATTTATATTTTTTTTATAAAAATATTATTTTAATTTGACGTGATCCTTAAATCTTTATCTTTTTACCTTCATTTCTCGTTACTCTTTTATATAATATTAAAAAAAACTATTATTTAGTTTTTATAATATCAAAAAAAATTTTAATTAATTTTTTAATTTTAAAAAATATATTAAAATATTTTTTGAGTTTTAAAAATTTTATTAATTAATTATTCTGTTAATTCAGCTATTAGATATTATAAAAAAATTTAATATACTCTCAATACATATAAATTAATTAATAAATTTTTAAAAAATATAAAAAATTAATTAATAAATATTTTTAAAATATTTAATATTTTAATATATTTTTTACAATTAAAATTTAAATATTAATTAATGAATTTCTAATATAAAAATTAAATAGTAATTTTTTACTATCATATTTTATAATTTTTTTTCGTTTAATTTGTTCTCCACAAAGTCTCTGTCTGTATCAGTATTATTTAATTTATTTTACTTTGTTTGTGTCTGTCTGCGTATGCATGGTCTGTGTCACATGTGACTCTACCTGCACAGTAGTTTTATAATAAATACCATACTAAATTAAATTTATTTTAATTTTACTTTACTTTTTATTTTTTGTTTTACTAAAATTCTAATTAAAATTGTTCTGAAATCATATTAGAGTGGCATCATATCCAAACTCATATTATATACAAGTTTCTTTTTATCATTTTTTATATTATTTAGAATAATTTATATTTTAATTGTAAATTTTAATATAATTATTAAATTAATTTTTATATTTTTAACATTAAAAATTTAAATTTCTTTATAATTAATACATTCAAATTAAATATCTTCCAATTTGTTTTTTATTATTAAAATATTGAAATATTTTAATATTTTTTAAATAACATAAATTAAACTTTAATTTTTAGATTTGAGTATAATTATTTGATTTATCTCAATATTTTTAAAATTAAATATTTAAATACTTTTATGATCAAACTTTTTAAATTTTAAGTCTTTCATCCATTTGTTTTTATTAAATATGTAACAATATTTTTATTATCTTTTTTAAATTAAAAATATTAATGAGTTAAATTTCATTTAACACTTAAGTTTATTTTTCATTTGAAAAAATATCTAAGTTCTCATTAAACTTTGTTTAAACTATCACATTCAATTAATTACTATTTAATTTTTATTTATTAAAATATTTTAATATTATATAACTTCAAAATTTAAAAAAAAAAACTTATAATTTAATTTATTTTAATTTTACTTTGCTTTGTGTGTCTGTGTACGCATATGTGACTGTGTAGGTTAGGTAGAAGTTGAGGAGTGATGACTTGATTGCAATTTGCAGGGAAAGAATTAAATTGCTTTGTCCTTTGCTTTTATAAAGTTCTAATGCACTACTATATTATAAATTTATTTTTTAGATAAATAAAATTAAAAATTTTAAGATCAATAATAAATTTTAAGATGGAATAAATTAAATTAAATGTTAACCATAAATACTTAATTTATAAAATAGTCTTTTAATTTTTTTATTTTAATAATATTTTAAATTTAATATATCATATTTTTTTTCAATTATTTTAGTTTCTCTCGACAATAATTAAATAATTATAGAAATTAAATCTAATATATCTTAATTTTTTTATTAAATACATATTAGAATAAAAAAATAATATGTTTAAATTAATTTTAACAGTATTTAAAGTTTTTAACTCTTAAACTTATATACATAATTTTTAATATTATTGAGTAGAAAATATTAAGTATAAATATTTAATTAAACTTTTAGTAGATTATATCATTGATAATTAAATTAAAATTAATATTTTGGCATTTCAGTATTTGTTAATAAAAATTCAATTTAAAATTAATATTTACAATTTTTAAATTATTTAGAACATAATAAAAATATATATTTTAAGAAAATTATTTTATTAATTAAATAAAAATTAAAAAACTATATTATAATTTGTTGGTAACTTTTAAATTTAACTTAATTTAGTAGTAAAAATCGTCACTAATCTTAAAATTATATTTTTATTTATTTTATAAAAGATATATATTTCATATTTTTTTCATGTTCGGCGTATTTAAAAAATTTAATTAATAAAAATATAAATTATTTTTTAAAAAAATAAATTTTCTTTTTTAAAAAAATTATTTTCCATTCGTTCAAATTTTTATTAAAATTTTTATTTAGAAGTTTATTAAAAAAATTTATTTTTTAAACTAAAATTAAATAATAGAAAATAAATTATCTCCTTAAAAGTATTTTTATGAAAAATATTTTTTATATAATTTTCCCTTTTAAAAGGAGAATTATTTTCTACCGTCCAAATTTTTATTAAAACTTTTATTTATAAATTTATTAACAAAATTTATTTTTTAAATTAAAATTAAATAATAAAAAATAAATTATCTCCTCAAAAATATTTTTATAAAATATATTTTTATATATTTTTTCCTTTTAAAAAAAATAATTTTTCATCCTTTAAATTTTTATTAAAACTTTTATTTATAAATTTATTAACAAAAATTATTTTTAAATTAAAATTAAATAATAAAAAATAAATTATCTAATTAAAAATATTTTTATAAAAAATATTTTTTAAACATAAATTATATTTTATAGACATTCGGAATGTTAGTAAAAAAAATTTAAGATATAAATGTTTTTTAAGTTTTGAGTATTTTTTTAATAAATTATAAAATAATTAAATTCTAATAAATTAATAAAAATTAAAAAAAATTATAGTCGAAAAATAACCTGCATTTTGTCATCATTATATAAATAAATAAGAAATATATATTTTTTATCAATGCAAAAATAATATTTACATTTATCACAGCCATAAAAAATAAAAATATAAAAAAAAGTAAAGATCAGCTAAAAATAAAAACTAAAATAATAAAATGCAATCCAAACTAAAATAAATAAATTAAGTCAATCATAGGTTAGCCGAAAACTCATAATTTAATCCAATTTAAATTATTTAGATTAAGCCGATCCATCTATGAAATTTCAAATATAGTTACGATCTAATTCAAATCATAAATTTAATCAGAATTAGATCGATTAAATATGGAACTAGATCAATTAATCGATTTTAATTTTTAAATTAAACTCAAATTTTAAATTAAATTAACCGATTACAAGTTCTTTTACTATAAATCAGTATTAAAATTGATCAGTTTAATTTGATGGTCTAATTCAGTTTTAATTTATTTTTTTTATTTTTTTAAAACATTGTGTTATTTAAAATTGATGTGTAATTAAATTAAATTATCAAGTAATTAATTTTAAATTTATTTTTAATTTGTAAAAAATATCATTTATATTTAAATGTAATATTATTTATTTTTATAATATATATTATTTTATTTTTATATCACATAAATAAATATATTTTACCATTTACTTGTTTAATAAAATATATTTTCAATAATATTTATGATTTATTTATTTATTTATTTATATTTTATTTAAGTTTTTATTTTTAATTTTTTTTTTAAATTAAAATCAAATTAAAAATTAAAAATTAAAAATTATAATCACTTTAAAATCGAACCGAAATCAACCATTAAATAATAAAATTATTTTAAATCATTTTAAATCGAATTGATTTCCGTTGGATTCGAAAATTGATCAAAAGTGTTGATTCTGCTTTGGAATTTAAACTGATTCATTGTCATATTTACAATTATAATGCATCAGTTGAAATTATCATAAGAAACGAAGCACCGCGGGGAGTTAAAGTTACCATCATTGATCACATGTAACCTTCCTCAGATCATTATTTATGAACACCGAACATCCTCATATCATTATTTATGAACACCGAATAATAATAGTCTAGCCAAAAATTAATAATTTTAACAATAATATCAGAGCACAAAATAACTATGCATGTCATATTTAGACTATTAAAAAGAAAGACCGATCGAAAACAACTCATAAAAATTATTATATATAAGAATAAAACACCATAAAATTTACGATCAACAATAATAAAGGAGAATGCGATTCTAAAATATAGCATATCTATCTTAAAGTACTGTATAGCAGAAAAAAGCATCCCACCACTCAAATAAAATATAAAATAAATATTTAAGTATTCGCGTTTTAACATTAATCATTTTAATTTTTTTTAAAAAAGAACAGAATTTAAATTTTTTCCAAAAATTTAAATTATACTTGCAAATGTTACTTAACAATGTTAATTGATTGAATAATTTCACTCATTATCTTTTCATGTTGATAATTATTTTAATTTTATATTTTAATTTTAGAATATTAAAATAAAATTATTAAATTTTAATTGATGTTATATTACTATTTGTTTTTAATTTTTAAAGTTTAAAGAATAAATCTTAATTTATTAGCATATGCATTGTTATCTTATTTTTAAAATTATGATTCAATTTTAAAATAATTATTTTTATTTTATTGAGATTTATTATTCAATTTAAAAAGAGCTTTAATTAATTTAACAATATTTAAATTGCATTGTTATTTTTATTTGTCCCAAGAAAATTTTACTTTAGAATATATATTATTAAATTACTTTAAGTATGAAATATATGTAATAAATTAATGATTTAAAATAACGAGACACAAATTATAAATTAAATCAATTTATTAAAATTTTTAAAAAATATTATTTTCACCTTGACGTGATCAATGAAATCATCAATGCACTATTTTCTTTGTACTCAATCCATATGATTTTATATCGTACTGAAAAGTTTTTATCAAAATAAACAATAAAATAATTAATATTTTTTCTTAAAAGAGTAAAATGATAAAAAGAAAATAAAATATAAACTTTATTTTATTTTTTAATTTGAAGAGAAAATTAAATTGATGAGGAAAAAGTTTACGTTGTATACCTTTATATTTTAAGAAAAATAAAAAGAATAAAATAATTGATGTAACTTAAATAAAAATATATTAGATTTAGAGCTGAATGATTCCAAATACAACCATGCATATTTTAAAAATCTCTTAATAAAATGGTAAATTTGTTATTCAAATAAACAGGGTACTAATCAATTTAATAATATTTAAAATTACATTTTTATTTTTATTACAACAAAGTAAATATATTTATTTTTGAATTTTAAATTAATATAATAAAAATATTATAAGAATTAAAATAACATGTATGATTAAAATTAAATAAAAATTAAATAATACAAATATTTAAGATAATTAATAATTTTTTAACATAAAAGTAAAAAATATATTTTATAAAATATACAAATATTTTAATCATACATTTTTAAAATAAAAATAAATTAATAAATTTAATAAAACCTCAAAAATCTAATAGTAATTCCATCGTACACCTGACATTCAGTGATTTATTGAACACCTTTATGTTATTAACTCTATACTTTGTTTATTTTTCTTTAATTATTATCAATAAAAATTTGCTTTTAAAATAATATAAATTAAAAAACTTTTCATAAATTTAATATAATTTTGAAATAATTTACAAATTAGTATTAATTTAAGAAAATGTCATTAAAAAAATATTTTTTTTAATTATATAAGTACTTTTAAAACAGTAATTGAAATTATTATTTTTAAAATTTGATTTGATTTTGATATGACTCTTTACTTTTAAAAATATTGACATTTTTAAAAACAATCAAATATTTCTGAAAACACCACTTTAATAAACTTTTTAAAAATAAAATATTATTTAAAAAAATTACTATTTAATTTATATAATTTAATAAAATTAATTAATTAATATTTTATTAAAAAATAATTAATTATAAAAATTAAATAATTATTTAATCATATCATTAATTATTTAGTTATTCTATGCATGGAATTACAAGAGTTATATAATCGTTTTTTTTTTAATTATACGGATTGAATGAATAAAAAATATTTTAGTTATTTTACCAATGATATTTCATAATATTATTATTATTAGAATTGATTAAAATTAATTAATTAATTTTAGTTATTATTATTATTCTCTTTAGACCATTATAATATGAGTATTTGGACAAGTGATATTTTTACTTTAATTTCTTCCATCTGCAAAATTTTATAGGAAAATTATATTGATTTTGAGTTTTCCATAAAATTATTAAATAGTAATATTTTTAGATATATTATTTTATATGTATTTTAATTACTTATTTATTATATAATATCTAATTATAGAATATATAATAATAAATGACAATATAGTAATATATTTTAAATTAAAAATGATAAATGATTTAGTATTTTTATAATAAAGTTATTAGAAAAAAATAAATGAACAAGTAATAATAATAATAATAATTAAATTGTTCATAAGTATATATATTATAAATAGTTTAAATGAGTAAAAATGTACGGCTGAGATGAGTTTCTCCAAAAGTATTGAATGGTCACGATTCCGCTTGTAGTTACATATGAAAAAAAAAACAAACAAATTGTATGCTAGAAAAGTAGAACCTGGGATTTTGAACTTATTAAAGATTCCCATAAAGTATTATGTTAAAAGAGAATTCAATTGCACTATTTTTTAGTCATATATATATATATAATTGGTTGAATTTGATTTTTCTGAATGATTTTTTTTTTAAATCGAATTGAATTGAATAAATTAAAATTTTTAAAATTAAAAATTAAATTTTTAAATAAAATTAATTCCATGAAATTTTTAGTTTAACTAAATAATATTTGGTTCTCCTGGTAGTACTATAGAATATGAGTTTCAATGTTTTATAAATAGAGATAAATTATAAATTAATATATAAATTAAAAAATTATAAAGTTGTAAAAAAATTAAAATTTTAATAATTAAAAATTGTAAAAATTTAAATATAAAAATATATTATATTATAAAGTTGTAAAAAATTAAAAAGTTATATACTACTAATAATGAAAAAAAAAATTTAAAAGTTATATATAAATTGTAATAATGAAAATAATAAATTATATTTATTATGATATTAATAACATTATTAAATATAAAAATATAATTTAAAATAAAAATAAAATATATTAGGTGTAATACCCGGCTAGAGTCCGGCACCAGAATTCCTATTGTCCGACGGAGTCTCGGGTGTCGGTACCCTTTGGAAGGGTAAGGGGTATGTTTTAAATGTTTTAAGATGGTTTTAAGGTTTTTATGTACAAAGGAAAATGAGTTTTGGAAAGAAAAGTGATAAGGGAGAAATGCAAGGTTCGGCCGCCGAATGTGACTTTCGGCCGCCGAACATTGCATGGTTGCGGATGCACGTTCGGCTGCCGAAGGTGGTTTGGCCAGCCACCTATAAAAGGGCCAAAGGTCGGTGGAGAGAGGATATTTTCCCTCCACCAGCAGCCAAAGGTGAGTCCAAGCTTTCTCCAAGTTGACTTTCATGGTTTTCATGATTTTCATCAAATCTTTCAAGAGTTTTAAAGGTTTTAGTGTGATTTGAAGGTTTTGAGCAAAAGAACCAAGTTTTGAAGCTTGAAGCTTGGAGAGCTAAGATCTTCATACCACCACGTTAGGATCACTTGTCCTCAAGTTCTTTGGGAGGTAAGAGTTGATCCTGAGTTCCTTTGATGATTTTTGAAAGTTTTAAGGAATTTCAATGGGTAGTATGCATGATTAGGTTTTATGGCAAGTTTTGGGAGATGTTGTGTAAAAGCATGTGAAAGTGTTGTTTGATATGCTTGTTTGAGGTTTTAGGATAGTTTTGGACCTCCTTATACATGATATATGGCATATGCTAGTTGGGAGTAGTTGCTTTGCATGTTGGAGGCGTTTTGGGGTGCTTTTGCATGAAGCAGGGCAAGGTTCTGCCCTCTGGGCAAAACCAGCTTCGGCCGCCGAAGGTAGGTTCGGCCGCCGAAGGTGCCAAGGAGGTGATTTCGGCTGCCTAACCCCCGCATCCGAAAGTTGGACTTTCGGCTCTGGAGGGAAGGTTCGGCCGCCGAAAGTGCCGCCGAAGGCAGGAGACTTTCGTCTCTGGAAAAGCCCCCGAAGCCTGCCCCCGAAAGTGAGGCTTTCGGGCTAAGGAGGGACTTTCGGCCGCCGAAAGTTGGGATTCGGCCGCCGAAGGTACCCGAGTTTCGTCTCTGGAGGGGACATTCGGCCGCCGAACCTGCCGCCGAAAGTGTCTGTCCAGCCTCCTTTTGCATGTTTTATGTGATAGTTTCAGGATGTTTTAGGGGGTCTTTGGGGAGTTTTATAGAGTTGTTCTTGTGTTAGATTGGTCCCTTATCTGAGTCCACCTGTGTAGGAACGGACCAGAGAAATCAGGGTAATCAGCAGTGAGTGCTGTGTTGGAACCTGCAGAGATCGTTCAGAGTCAGCCAGAGGTGAGTGGAACTGAACTTAATGGTTTTAAATAAAAGATCAAATGCTTTTAGCATATTACATGCATCATTATGATTATAATAGGTTGATTGCACTAGTTCACGAATATGGCGCATTGCATTGCATAATATGCTGCATATGATGATGTGGATGGACCAAGGCGACCCCAATAGCCCTAACTCTGTGTAAGACCTGGCTGGGCCAGGCAGCTATCTGTAGGTAAGACCTGGCTAGGCCAGGCAGCAGAGATTGTAAGACCTGGCTGGGCCAGGCAGACAGAGAGTGTAAGACCTGGCTGGGCCAGGCATCCTGAGGTTGTGAGACCTGGCTGGGCCAGGCATCCTCCCAATGGAGAGTTTTGGTGGTCATGTCTACCCATGAGATGAGATATTGATGATGTGATGCATTCCATGAGATCATGTTTTAATATTTAGTTTTATTGTTCTACTCACTGGGCTTGTATAGCTCATCCCCGCTCCCCAACCACAGTTTTGCAGGTTCAGAGTCCTGAGATGTCAGCAGGGTAAAGTTAAAGAGAAGAGTTATGTAATAGCTAGAGTGGACATGTATTATTAAAGAGATAGAACATATGTACAGTGTATAGACTGGTGCTTGATTGTAAAAGATGTAACCCTCTGTATACATGATCTTTTTATGTAAATGTTTCATGGTATATGTATGATAAACCAGGCTTAATAATCTATGAGTATGAACCGCCTAAAGCAATAATGAGAGTTTTAGTAGGGGTGTTAGAGCACAGAGATGGCATATGCACAGGTTGAGCCTTGGTATGGAAAATGTTTAAATTTTTATGCAAAATGTATGATCATGTATGAGTTTTCACAGGTATACAGTCAGGATATCAGGCTTACTACGGGTCCCGGCGACCTTAAGTCGATCTGGATCCTAGTGCCGGTAGCAGTTCGGTTTCCGGGCTGTTACAGATTGGTATCAGAGCCCTAGGTTCACATGGTCGGACCTATAGCGGAGAGTTGGGCTCATAGAGGTTTAGTAAGTCAAGCACCATAGGAGAACATGTCCACTAGGATAGGATGTCAGTCCTGTCTATATGATGATGTGAAATGCCATGATTCATGCATGTGCATTATATTATGTGATGTATGCTTGAGGGTTCATGTGTTCTCACATGGACTATATGTTGCTGATATGTTATGTTATGTGTTGTTTATCAGAAAGAGAGTTAAGATGCGAGGAACTCGTCGATCAGCAAGATTGACTGGAGTCCCACCAGAAAGTGAGGGTACAGCTGCTCGTCCTCCTGCATTGCCAAGAGCTAGGACTCATAGGTCAAGCAGGGAGGGAACGTCACGAGACCCTAGAAGGTCTTCTGGCGAGAGCAGAGGAGAAATGAGCAGAGGAGGAAGATCAGAAGAAGTAAGAGAAGCTGTGGATGTTGAACAGAGTAGAGATGAGAGTATGGGTGTGAGAAGGTCTGAAGAAGGAATGGGGGAGTCCCAGGGAGGCGCTCAGGCCTCGGGGTATAGCTATCCACCCTTTCCACAGGGCCCAGGATATCCGATGGGAGGTACGTCGGATTTCTCCAGTTTTGCCCCATATCCACCTTACATGCCATACATGCCTCATCCTTCTTTTTATCCACCATATCACATGTATCCACCCCCACCTGTTCAGCCAAGTCCAGCTCAACCAGTACCTAGAGAAACAGTACCTCCACCTCCACCACCAGAACCCGTAGCCCCTGTTGTTGAAACACAGCAACCTGGTTCTTCGAGGGGGAGTAAGGTGAAGATGACTGAGTACTTAAAGTTGGATGCTCCTAAATTCAATACAGGAGATGATCCTTTCGAGTATCTCAATGCTGTCAGAATGATAACTAGTGAGTTGGGAGCAGATGATACCAGAGCCATTGAGATGGCAGGGTTCACTTTAAAGTGCAAGAAAGCGAAGGAATGGTTCAAGAGTTATGTGGACCCCAGAATAGATAGTATGACATGGGAAGAGTTCGCCAATGAGTTTGCAGGGTGGGCTTTTCCTGACAGTTCCAGGGAGATGAAGGTGGTAGAGTTTGAACAGCTGAGACAGACAGAGGAGATGACTGTTGATGAATATACAGACAAGTTCCTGGAATTGCTACCATACGCGGGTCAGGCGTATGATACAGATCAGAAGAAGGCAAGGAGATATGCCACAAGGCTTCACCCCAGGTATTTCTCCTTGATCCTTCCAGCAGAGAAAGAGAGTTTCCACTCTATAGTGGATGCAGCTAGGAAGATGGAGGCCAGTGCCATTATACAAGGAACAGTTAAACAGCCTAAGGCACAGTTTCCTGGTCCTAAACCAGTTTCTGCCTCCCAGAGCACAGCAGGTGCAGGAAAGAGAAGATGGGACAGATCAAGAGGTAAAAAGGGTAAGTTCTGGAACCGGATCAGATCTAGTCTGGGAATGGGTAGCGGTTCCAGCTCTGGCACAGATAATCCAGTTTGCAGGAACTGTGGGAAACTGCACAGAGGAGCTTGTCGGTTGGGATCTTCAGCCTGCTTTAGATGTGGGCAGGAGGGACATTATGCTCGGGAATGTCCTCAGGCGACTTTGGTTGCACCATCCCAGCAGATGACCTCAGGCAGTGTAGCACAGCCAGCAGCTTCAGCCGTACCACAGAGCAGTGGCAGAGGAAGAGGTAGAGGAGCAGCCTCTTCATCAGGGATGGGTTCCCGAGGTGCAGGTCCGTCAGCCCCAGCACGGATTTTCACCATGACCCAGCAGGAGGCAGACACTTCAAATACAGTGGTGTCAGGTAATCTCCTTATTGGGTGTTTAGAGGTTTATGTTTTGATGGACCCCGGTGCTTCTCACTCTTTTATTGCTTCTAGAGCCGTAGAGAGGTTGGGTTTGATAGTCTCCGAGTTAGAGTGTCCTCTCTGGGTCAGTGGACCTAGATGTGACCCATCAGTGGCAGAGTCAGTTTGTCAGTTCAGTCCAGTGCTTATAGAGGGTAGATACCTTCCAGCTGACCTGGTGGTTCTAGAGTTGACAGATTTTGATGTCATTCTAGGGATGGATTGGTTATCTACGTATGATGCTACCTTGAACTGCAGAGACAAGGTAGTTAGTTTCAGAGACCAGGATGGGTCGGTTTGTGTCTTCAGAGGAGACAGGAGAGGGACACCTAGAGGCTTGATATCAGCCCTTCAGGCTCGTAGGTTGTTGAGGAGGGGTTGTCAGGGGTTCCTAGCTCATGTGAGAGAGCTAGACAGTCAGGTTAGGGAACCATCCATAGTGCCAGTTGTAAGAGAGTTTCCAGACGTGTTTCCAGAAGAGCTTCCAGGTCTACCACCTGATAGGGAAATAGAGTTCGAGATAGAATTGATGCCTGGTACCAGACCGATCTCTATTCCTCCCTACAGGATGGCACCAGCAGAGCTGAGAGAGCTCAAGGAGCAGTTGCAGGACTTGGTAGACAAGGGTTATATCCGTCCGAGTACCTCACCTTGGGGTGCTCCAGTTCTGTTTGTCAGAAAGAAGGATGGATCCCTTAGACTTTGTATTGACTACAGGCAGTTGAACAAAGTCACTATTAAGAATAAGTATCCTCTACCTAGGATCGATGATCTATTCGACCAGCTGGCAGGAGCAGGTTGTTTTTCTAAGATAGATCTGAGGTCCGGATACCACCAGTTGAAAATCAGAGATGAGGATGTACCTAAGACAGCTTTCAGGACCAGATATGGGCATTATGAGTTCCTAGTAATGCCGTTCGGGTTAACTAACGCCCCTGCAGCATTTATGGACCTCATGAACAGGGTTTTCAGAGAGTATCTGGATCGCTTTGTGATCGTCTTTATAGATGATATCTTAGTATACTCCAGGAATGCAGAGGAACATGCCCAGCATCTGAGGATAGTTTTACAGACCCTGAGAGAGCATGGCTTGTATGCCAAGTTCTCCAAGTGTGAATTCTGGTTGAGGAGCATTTCTTTCTTGGGACATGTAGTATCAGATGAAGGTATTGCAGTAGACCCCAAGAAAGTAGAGGCAGTAGCCAACTGGCCTACACCCACCACAGTGACTGAGATTAAGAGTTTTCTGGGTTTGGCAGGCTATTATAGGAGGTTCGTTCAGGACTTCTCTAGAATTGCCGCTCCGATGACCAAATTGACCAGAAAGAACCAGAAGTTTGTGTGGTCAGAGGAATGTGAAGAAAGTTTTGAAGAGTTGAAGAGACGGCTAACTTCAGCACCGGTGTTAGCTCTACCGTCAGGTGATGAAAATTTCACAGTGTTCTGCGACGCATCTCGAGTGGGATTAGGTTGTGTGTTGATGCAGAAAGATAAAGTGATAGCTTATGCTTCTAGACAGCTGAAGAAGCACGAGCTGAACTATCCGACGCACGATCTAGAGATGGCAGCTGTTATCTTTACACTCAAGATGTGGAGGCATTACCTCTATGGAGTGAAATGTGAGATCTTTACAGATCATAAAAGCCTGCAGCACATCTTAAGTCAGAGAGAGCTGAACCTGAGACAGAGGCGATGGGTTGAATTGCTTAGTGATTATGATTGTAAGATACAGTATCATCCGGGTAAGGCTAATGTTGTAGCCGATGCTTTAAGCCGGAAATCACTTGGCAGTTTATCCCACATCACAGTAGAGAGAAGACCGGTAGTGAAAGACTTCTACAAGTTAGTAGAAGAAGGGTTACAGTTGGAGTTATCTGGTACAGGTGCTTTGATAGCACAGATGAGAGTTACACCAGTGTTTCTAGAGCAAGTGGCTCTGAAACAGCACGAGGATTCAGAGTTAGTGAAAATTGCCAGGACTGTTCAGTCAGGCACCAGTGCAGAGTTCAGGTTTGATAACCAAGGGATCCTTCGTTATGGGAATCGTCTATGTGTACCAGATGACAGTGAGCTGAAGGAGAGCATTATGAGGGAAGCTTATAGTGCTAGGTATAGTGTTCATCCTGGAGCCACCAAGATGTATCAGGATCTGAAAAGAGTATATTGGTGGCCAGCTATGAAGAGAGAAGTGGCACAGTATGTGTCCGCCTGCGAGGTTTGTCAAAGAGTGAAGCTTGAACACCAGAGGCCAGCCGGAATGCTTAACCCACTACCTATTCCAGAGTGGAAATGGGAGAATATAGCGATGGATTTTGTGGTAGGGTTACCAGCAACGTCCAACAGATTAGACTCTATATGGGTGATCGTGGACAGACTAACTAAATCTGCTCACTTTCTTCCTGTTAGGAGTAGTTATTCTGTAGACAGGTTGGCGCAGGTTTATGTGGATGAAATTGTGAGGTTGCATGGGGTTCCCGTGTCTATTGTATCAGATAGAGGACCTCAGTTTACCTCCAGGTTTTGGCGGGGTCTGCAGAGTGCGATGGGCACCAGGTTGGATTTCAGCACTGCTTTCCATCCACAGACTGATGGGCAGTCAGAGAGGACCATTCAGACCATAGAGGATATGCTCAGGATGTGTGTGCTGGATTTTGGTGGATCTTGGAGGCAGCATCTACCTCTAGTAGAGTTTGCCTATAATAACAGTTACCATGCCAGCATAGGGATGGCTCCTTATGAAGCTTTGTATGGGAGGAAGTGCAGATCACCTGTTTGCTGGGAAGAAGTGGGAGAGAAAGCTCTTGCAGGACTTGAGCTAGTTGAGATAACCAGCAGAGTAGTGCCCATGATCAGAGAAAGGATCAGAACTGCTGTTAGTAGGCAGAAGAGCAATGCAGACATACGCAGGAAACAACTTGAGTTTCAAGAGGGGGATATGGTTTTGCTGAAAGTGTCTCCGATGAAAGGGGTGGTTCGGTTTGGAAAGAAGGGTAAACTAGCTCCACGGTACATAGGACCTTTTGAGATCTTGCAGAAGATCGGGAATGTATCGTATAAGCTGGATTTACCTACATCTATGGAGAGAATTCACCCGGTTTTCCACGTTTCTATGTTGAGACGGTTCGTGTCTGATCCGAGTAAGGTTCTTAGTGAACCTAATGTGGAGGTCCTTGGAGATCTCACCTATACAGAGCAGCCAGTACGGATCCTGGACACCCAGATCAGAAAGCTAAGAAACAAGGAAATTCCGATGGTGAAAGTCTTGTGGAACCACCACAATCTAGAGGAATGCACCTGGGAGACGCGGGAGTCTATGCTTCAGCAATATCCATATTTGTTCTAAGGTTAGTTAGTTTTCCCCTTTTTATGTGTTTTGTTGTTTAGGAACATTCGGGGACGAATGTTCTTAAGGGGGGGAGAATGTAATACCCGGCTAGAGTCCGGCACCGGAATTCCTATTGTCCGACGGAGTCTCGGGTGTCGGTACCCTTTGGAAGGGTAAGGGGTATGTTTTAAATGTTTTAAGATGGTTTTAAGGTTTTTATGTACAAAGGAAAATGAGTTTTGGAAAGAAAAGTGATAAGGGAGAAATGCAAGGTTCGGCCGCCGAATGTGACTTTCGGCCGCCGAACATTGCATGGTTGCGGATGCACGTTCGGCTGCCGAAGGTGGTTTGGCCAGCCACCTATAAAAGGGCCAAAGGTCGGTGGAGAGAGGGTATTTTCCCTCCACCAACAGCCAAAGGTGAGTCCAAGCTTTCTCCAAGTTGACTTTCATGGTTTTCATGATTTTCATCAAATCTTTCAAGGGTTTTAAAGGTTTTGGTGTGATTTGAAGGTTTTGAGCAAAAGAACCAAGTTTTGAAGCTTGAAGCTTGGAGAGCTAAGATCTTCATACCACCACGTTAGGATCACTTGTCCTCAAGTTCTTTGGGAGGTAAGAGTTGATCCTGAGTTCCTTTGATGATTTTTGAAAGTTTTAAGGAATTTCTATGGGTAGTATGCATGATTAGGTTTTATGGCAAGTTTTGGGAGATGTTGTGTAAAAGCATGTGAAAGTGTTGTTTGATATGCTTGTTTGAGGTTTTAGGATAGTTTTGGACCTCCTTATGCATGATATATGGCATATGCTAGTTGGGAGTAGTTGCTTTGCATGTTGGAGGCGTTTTGGGGTGCTTTTGCATGAAGCAGGGCAAGGTTCTGCCCTCTGGGCAAAACCAGCTTCGGCCGCCGAAGGTAGGTTCGGCCGCCGAAGGTAGGTTCGGCCGCCGAAGGTGCCAAGGAGGTGATTTCGGCTGCCTAACCCCCGCATCCGAAAGTTGGACTTTCGGCTCTGGAGGGAAGGTTCGGCCGCCGAAAGTGCCGCCGAAGGTAGGAGACTTTCGTCTCTGGAAAAGCCCCCGAAGCCTGCCCCCGAAAGTGAGGCTTTCGGGCTAAGGAGGGACTTTCGGCCGCCGAAAGTTGGGATTCGGCCGCCGAAGGTACCCGAGTTTCGTCTCTGGAGGGGACATTCGGCCGCCTAACCTGCCGCCAAAAGTGTCTGTCCAGCCTCCTTTTGCATGTTTTATGTGATAGTTTCAGGATGTTTTAGGGGGTCTTTGGGGAGTTTTATAGAGTTGTTCTTGTGTTAGATTGGTCCCTTATCTGAGTCCACCTGTGTAGGAACGGACCAGAGAAATCAGGGTAATCAGCAGTGAGTGCTGTGTTGGAACCTGCAGAGATTGTTCAGAGTCAGCCAGAGGTGAGTGGAACTGAACTTAATGGTTTTAAATAAAAGATCAAATGCTTTTAGCATATTACATGCATCATTATGATTATAGTAGGTTGATTGCACTAGTTCACGAATATGGCGCATTGCATTGCATAATATGCTGCATATGATGATGTGGATGGACCAAGGCGACCCCAATAGCCCTAGCTCTGTGTAAGACCTGGCTGGGCCAGGCAGCTATCTGTAGGTAAGACCTGGCTAGGCCAGGCAGCAGAGATTGTAAGACCTGGCTGGGCCAGGCAGACAGAGAGTGTAAGACCTGGCTGGGCCAGGCATCCTGAGGTTGTGAGACCTGGCTGGGCCAGGCATCCTCCCAATGGAGAGTTTTGGTGGTCATGTCTATCCATGAGATGAGATATTGATGATGTGATGCATTCCATGAGATCATGTTTTAATATTTAGTTTTATTATTCTACTCACTGGGCTTGTATAGCTCATCCCCGCTCCCCAACCACAGTTTTGCAGGTTCAGAGTCCTGAGATGTCAGCAGGGTAAAGTTAAAGAGAAGAGTTATGTAATAGCTAGAGTGGACATGTATTATTAAAGAGATAGAACATATGTACAGTGTATAGACTGGTGCTTGATTGTAAAAGATGTAACCCTCTGTATACATGATCTTTTTATGTAAATGTTTCATGGTATATGTATGATAAACCAGGCTTAATAATCTATGAGTATGAACCGCCTAAAGCAATAATGAGAGCTTTAGTAGGGGTGTTAGAGCACAGAGATGGCATATGCACAGGTTGAGCCTTGGTATGGAAAATGTTTAAATTTTTATGCAAAATGTATGATCATGTATGAGTTTTCACAGGTATACAGTCAGGATATCAGGCTTACTACGGGTCCCGGCGACCTTAAGTCGATCTGGATCCTAGTGCCGGTAGCAGTTCGGTTTCCGGGCTGTTACATTAGGTATGCCACTGGATACAAATATACAAATTTAAATATACTATTTGTTATGAGTATATAAATTTAAATATATCACTTCTCAATATCGGTATAACCTATTTTAGATCTAATTATATATATATATATATTAATCATATATATATAGATTAATTATATTAACTAGTATATGGATATTAAATTTTTTTATATTATTATTATATGATATTATTTTATAAAATAATATTTTTTCAATATAAAATTAAGAGAAGCAAAATATTTCTTTTAAAATTTTAAACTCAAAAGTATAAATTTATATGCAATCAAACTTAATTGCAACAAAGAAAATAAAAGATTTTAATATTAACCATGTTAGATGATTTATCATCTAACTTTTACTTTTAATTTAGTCAAGAAAGTTGAGTTGACCGTCAAGAGCAGTGTAACCATATATATCATAATTTATGCTAAGAAAATAATAAAAAAAAATAAATTTTAAAATATGAACCATTTGAAAATAGAAGAGGAGAGGAAAAAAAAGGAAAAAGAGAGAAAGATGCGTGAAGAAATATATATAATAGAGATTGTGCTAATGGGTTTTATGAATGAAAACTATATTTTGGTAGGAAGGGAAGAGATTGAAATTATTATGATTATTAATATAATAAAATATAGTAATTTAAATTTAATAATTTAATAATTTAATATTTGTAACAATTATTTTACAATACTAAAATCACAATTTTAATTCTTATTACATTTTAATTATTTATACTAACTTTTTATAATTATTTGAATTAATAAAATTTTAATTTAGTAATATTTTATATAATTAGTTCTATTAATTTTTTAATTATTTTATATTTTATCATAATTAATATTTTTTATAATAATTTTAATTGATTATATATATTTATTCTATATAATTACTCACACCATACATAATATTTGTAATTAAATTATATTAATATAATTTTATAAAATTATCAAATAAATAAATAACAATACTATAGAATAATAAAAACTTTTTATATGGTGTTATTGCTATATAGCAAAAGTGGTTTTTTTAATTATTTAAATAACTTTTTATATGGTACATACTCATAATATTTTATTTATTATTAAAATAAAAATAATATAATAAAGTTTTATTAATAATAAAAATATAATAAAATATTACGAAAATTTTTTGAGTTTTACAAATTTTATTAATTAATTATTCTATTAATTCAGCTATTAAATATTACGAAAATTTTTTAAAATATTCTCAATATATCTAAATTAATTAATAAATTTTTGAAAATATAAAAATCAATTAATAAATTTTTTAAAATTATAAAAAATAAAAGATAAATTTTTTAACAGTTAAAATTAATAAAAAAATTAATTAATTAATATTTTTAAAATATTTTAATATTTTAATATATTTTTTAAAATTAAAATTTAAACACATATTATATACATGTTTTTTTATAATTTTTTATATTATATAGAATAATTTATATTTTAATTTTAAATTTTAATATAATTATTGAATTAATTTTTATATTTTTAACATCAAAAATTTAAATTTCTTTATAATTAATACATTCAAATTGAATATTTTCCAATTTGTTTTTTATTATTAAAAATATTGAAATATTTTATTTATAATTTTTGATACTGATACTATTTAATTTTTTATTTATTAAAATATTTTAATATTATATAACTTCAAAATTTTAAAAAAATCTTATAATTTATTATTTTTAAATGGTATCAAAAATTTATAAATCATAAACTTCACACAATATTTTAAAATATATATATTTTTAAAAGTTTAATCATTTAGTAACTTTTAATTAATATTTATAATAAATAAAAAAATTATAATTTTAAACGAATCAAATATAAAAAGTTTAAAAGTTTAATTTTAAAAAATATAAAAATTAATTTATTAATTACTAAAACCCAAATATAAAATTATAATTTATATAATATAAAAAATTTTACCCATGTTACTATTTAAAAAATTTATTAATTAATCATTCTATTACAAGATAAATTAATTAATAATTTTTTTAAAAATATAAAAAATTAATTAATTAATTTTTTAAAATAATAAAAATTAAATAATAAAATTTTAAAAGTAAAAATTAATAAAATAAATAATCAGTAAATATTTTTAAAATATTATAATATTTTTATATATTTTTAAAATTAAAAAATTTCTTTTCCCTTCTTCTCTTCTTTTTTCTATATGTTATTTTTTCAGCTCACTACCGTCCTTTTTTCTTCTCATCTAGCACGCCTCGCCCCACTCATTTGACCATCACGATTTGTTGCTTTCTTCAATAACTTAAATAGCCTAAAAGATAAAAAAAAAAATCTTAAATTTCTAATTTTTCTCTTTATTCTTCTCCCCTAACACGGCAAACTCCGCCCCACCCATTTGACTGAGTTCCTCTTTTTCCTTTTTCTCTACTCTTCTCTCTCTTCCCTTTTTTTCTTTCTCTTTTCTCTCAATTATTTAGTGCTGTCGTGATTTTGAATGGTCGTCCCATCATAATAATAGATAATTTTTTATTTTTAATTTATATATACTTGTTGATTTGAAATGCACATATTTTAATTTATATATATTTAAAATTTGATGATTTAAAATGATTTTATGATGGTTGAATGATTTTATTATAAAATTAATAATGGAAATAGTAAATTATCATAAAAATATTAATTTGATTGAAAATAAAGATTTGATAAATAAATGTTTAATAAATTAATTAAGATATTATTAAATTATTGAAAGATAAATAATTATTTTTAATTAATTAAATTGATTTTGTTTGAAAGAGAAAATCAATTTATTTTAGATTTATGGTTGTGCTAATTAAAATTAAATCTTTAACCAAATGAATTAGGATAAAAAAGTAGTTTAGTTAAGCAAAATAGTATTTTAATTGTTTTCTTAATTATTATGAAAAATCTTACATAACAAAAAGAAAAAAAAAAAGGAAAAGGAAAAGAAAAAGAAAAAGAAATGTATGTGAATTATTGTTGCGGAGCTGAATTGAAAAAGAAAAAGCAAAAAGAAATGTACGATTTTACTCAAATATGAAAAGTAATTGAAGAGAACAGTATTTTTACAGATATCCATTGATTGATATGATGTTTTAATGAATTATGAGATTTATTATAAATTAAAAATAATTAAATTAATATTGATCAACCTAAAATAGTCAATAGGATTTTTGTTGAAAATAAATAAATATTAAAGATGTGTTTGTTTTAGTTTCAACTAGGGAATTTATTGAGAACGAAGTAATTTATTCAGATTAAATATTATTTTACTTTAATTTTTTTAATTATTGTAAAATATTAAATAACAAATAAAAGTGAATGGGAGTATATACATGTGAATTATTATTGTGGAGCTTTTATCTAATAATTGAATTGAGAAAGCAAAAAATAAAAAAGTGATGTATGAGAAGCTGATTGATGGAATGATTTTATTGAAGAAAGCAACAAATCGTGATGGTGGAATTCCAAGTGATGGAAGTCCTTTTCTAAAAAATAAAAATGTGTGGTCCTTTATAAATTTTTTTAAAAATTATAAAGATTAAATAATCAATTTTTTATTTTAATAAATATAAAAAAAAATTTATAAAGGATCACACTTGCATTTAAATTAAGATTTTTAGGTAAACTCAATTTTCTCTTCCTTTATTTTGAAGTTTAAGATAGATAATATTTTGCATGTGTGGGGAGAACTTGATTCAAATTTCAAATAATTTAGAAGTTCAATTTTTAGATTTAATCCAATTTATTAGACATGATTTAGATATTTATTATAGTGTAGAATCAAAATTCTCTCTTAAAAGTAATCAATTATTTGAGTTTAAAAAATCACACTTTTGAAAATATTAATTGTCATTATATGAATGAGTTAATTATCGTCAACTATCACTATTTATTGTTTTGAAACTCTGATTGCCAAAATTTTTCTTAAAGTAAAAACATATTACGTCTGATAAAATAAAAACGCGTGAAGTTGGAGATGTATGTGGAATGTCAAGGCTATGTATAGGAACCGTTTGTGCTCTTTGACATTTTTTACTATTTTTAATTTTTTTAATAAAAATAAAGAGTGAAAATTAAAAAAGAAAAATAAAAGTAATGAAAAGGTTATTTTCTCTGAGGTGTTTGAATGTTAAATATTTTTTATTATTTTTAATTTTTTTTAAAAAAATAAAGAATGGAAATTAAAAAAGAAAAATAAAAGTAATGAAAAAGTTATTTTCTTTGAGGTGTTTGAATGTTAAGGAAGAAGATTTGAAAAAGTTTAAAAAGAGAAATTCACATGTATAGACTTTTTCTTTTTTTTTTCTATTTCTTTTTTGTTTTATTATTCAGAATTATTTTAAAATAATTTTGGATATATTTTCAATTGAATTTATTATTGAATTTTTTATTATGACTAATTACATTTTTTTATTAGGAAATTTAATATAATTTAGATTGTTGATCCTTTTAAATTTATTTGAATTGATATTTTTTATCTATCTATTATCTAATGTTCGAAATTAATTCAATTCAATAATTTTATTATGAAATTAATAAATAAAATAGTAAATTGAATATTACATAAATATTAATTAAATTAAAAATTATGATTTGATCTACTGAATTCTTAAAAAGAATAATTACAGTATTTAATAAATTAATTAAGATATTATTAAATTATTGAAAGATAAATAAATATTTGAATCGATAAAATCAAAGTTCTTTTTTCAAAGTAATAACTGTTTAAATTCAAAAGATCACGCTTTTGAAAATATCACTATTTATTTCTTAAAATAAAAATATATCACGTCTAATCAAATAAAGACGCGTGAAATTGAAAATGTCTGTGGAATGCCAGACTCCTACATAGCAACTTTTTGTGCTCCTTGACATTTTCCATTACTTTTAAAAAAAATTTAAGAAAATAAAGAGTAAAAAATAAAAAAATAAAAATGATGAAAAGGTTATTTTCCTCACGGTGTTTGAATGTTAAGAAGGAAAATAAGATGGAAGATAACTTTTCGAAATAGTAAAATAATGATTTTACCTTTTGTATTTACAAATATAATTATTTTTATTTTTCAACTATTTTCTTTTTAAATGGGAGAAAAAGTTAATAATAATTTTAATTTATTATTTTCTACTTCATTTACCTTCTTGTATTATTTTTTATTTTTTTATTAAGCATCCAATTAAAATTGCTCTTGAATCATATTAAACCATTATCATATCCAAACTCATATTATATACATTTTTTTATAATTTTTTTATATTATATAAAATAATTTATATTTTAATTTTAAATTTTAATATAATTATCAAATCAATTTTATATTTTTAACATAAAAAATTTAAATTTCTCCAGAATTAATCAATCTAAATTAAATACTCTACCATTCACTTCTTACTATTAAAAATATTAATATTTTTTAAATAAATAAATTAAACTTTAATTTTTAAATTTAAATATAATTATTTAATTTATTTTAATATTTTTAAAATTAAACATTTAAATATTTCTTTATTTTTATTAAAATTATAAAATATCTTTATTATTTTTTCTAATAAGTTAAACTTCATTCATTTTTCTCAATCTATTAAAATTTAAACAGTTAAATTTCTTTTTTATTTTCTATTTAAAAAAAACCTAAATTCTTATTAAATTTTATTTAAATTATCATATTTAACTAATTTTTAATATTTTTACTATTTAATTTTTATTTATTAAAATATTTTAGTATTATATAACTTCAAAATTTAAAAAAAAAATTATAAATTTAATAATTTTTAAATGGTATCATATAGATAGTAGACTTTACACAGTATTTTTGAGAAAAAAAATTATATTTTTAAAAATTTGACCATTCAATAATTTTTAACTAACATTTATAATGAATAAAAAAACTAAATATAAAAGGATTTGAAAGTTAAATTTTAAAGAATATAAAATTAATCTATTAATTATATTTAATATTTAGATATAAAATTATAATTTATGCAATATAAAAAATTTCATCAACATTATTATATTTATTAAATTATTTTAAGTATTTAAAATATTTATTTTTTAATTTATTAATTAATATAATTATGGGGTAAGAACCTCTAATTTAAATAGAAAATTATAGAGAACTTCTGATTTGAGAGCAGAATAAAGATAGGAAGCAGAGAATTAACGGAGAAATGAAGAACACAAGAAAAGTGTGACGGTGAATAGAAGAGTAGGTAGGAGTTGACGAGTGATGACTTGATTGCAACACGGTTCCTAAAAGGAACACATATATTGTTGCTTTCTTCACGATGTAATGATTTTATTGAAGAAAGCACATATATTCCTTTTCTAAAAGTGATGGAAGTCTTTTTCTAAACAATAAAAAAGTAAAAGTATGTCACGTCTAATAAAATAAAGACCCGTGAAGTTGAAAATGTGTGTGAAATGCCAGGTTCATGCATAGCAACTTTTTGTGCTCTTTTGATATTTTTCGTTATTTTTATAATTTTTTTTTAGAAAAAAATAAAGAGTAAAAATTAATAATTAAAAAGCTGTACCATGCATAATTAATAGTTAAAAAATTAATACTCATATGAATATGTAATTTTCTTAACTTTTTTCTGATTTAATAAATTTAAAAATTCAATTTTTAAAAATTATATTTTTCATAGACTTAGAATAAAATTAAATTCAACACTCAAAATATTTACTACTCGAATTCAAATAGCTAATAAATAACCATCTATAAAGTTAATTTTTTTGTTTATTATAATTTATTTTATTTAATTTTTTTCAAATAGAACAATTTTTTTCTAAACCACATATTTAGATGTGTTTTAGCAGCTTGAAATTTTTAGATAGATGACACTTAAATTTATAATAAAAAATAAATTTTCTTTCTTTTTTATATATAACTGGATCTTTAATTGTATTTCTTTAAATGCATCTGCCTAGGACTCTCTCGATGGACTTGATTTTTATTTAATATTACTCTAAATCTAAAACCTTCCGTAAGTGCTCCTCAAAAGACAAAATTGTAACTTATTTGATGTGACCCTACAACAACAGGAAAAACCCAAATGGGCCCATATAGAAGCAATAAGTTGGTACACCCTTATTTTGCAAGGAAATATAAGATGGGGAAAGGATAAAATTGTAATTAAAATTTTAAAATTGGTCAAAATGTGGCATTATTGATTTAATATGTGACTGTGCAGTTGTCGAAACCGGTCAAAAATAATTTTTTTGATTATCCATAATTTTATAATTGTAGATAATAACAAAATGATCGAATTCAATGATCGAATTCATAGGGAATTGATACTTACTTATCTTCCTATCCATGACTAAGAAAATGAATAGACAATAAAAGTAAATTTGAGGGTTTTGAAATTTGATGACTAAACTAGATTTAAAAGCAATAAAGTAAACCAAATAATAAAATAAAGAGAATTTAATAATGAGAAAAGTCTAGTTGAAGAATTGGATTCACTTTAGTTATTGGAATTGATCATTGACACATAGGTTCTTTTATTTGATTCAATAAATTAGTTATGGAGGTGAAAAATATTTCTTACCACCATATCCTTCCTCAAGCATAGATTAACTAGAAAACATTCTTTAATTAATCACTAATCAACAAGTTGCCAAGGAAGGCCATTGGGATTTTAGATTCATTCAACTGTCAATTGTATTAAGAAATAGAGAGACTTAATTCTAACTATCCAAACGCATGGTGATATTGCTAGATCATGCAATCTCCTTGGTTTTTACACCAAGAGTTACTTGTGGTTGAATAGTTCAAGTAATTACGGACTTAAAACTATCCAAACTAACAATTTTTCACTTTGCAATCAAGAATTAATTGGTCCAATTGATCTAAAAAATAAAGCAACAATAGAATTAAGCATAAAATTGCATAAATATTGATGATCAATAAAAGAATAACATAATATGTTCTGATCTCCCAATCCATTAACAACTAAAGTTTCATCTAATTTTCAACTAGAAAAAGAGGTTTCAGCAACTCATGACTGAAACTAACACAAAAATTAAAGAAAGAAAATAAGAAAGAAGAAGAAGAAGGGTCGATCGGCCAACTGGTGTGGCACACGGCTGCTGGTGTGATTTTCGAAGATTGATGATGTTTTTTTTTTATTGGTTTAGCTCCCTATTTATAACTAATGTGTACAGCCCTTTGTTTCCTTATTTAGATGGAGTCTTTTTCCTATTTGGAGTTTGATTCTTTGAAGGCAATTGAATCTTCTTGAGATTTGGCTTCCTTGATATGCGGGATAGGGTGCTGAGTTGTCTTGAAGGATTGCTGAGCTGTTTTCACATGTTTGGGGAATGATAGATTTCTTGAAGGTTTGAATTTTAAATCTCCCGCGTTTCTGCTATCTGTTATCGCAGGTTCTGTTTGCCCAGATTGCTTAGGCAAACAATTTGGTCAAACAGTCTATTTTGATGCTGTCTGTCACTCTGCTTCTATTCCGCGGAGTCTGTTTGCTCAGATTGTTTGGGCAAACAATCTAGTCAAACAGAAAGTCTGTGCCGTTCTTCATCCTTCTCCCTCTAATTATATATATATATATAGATTAATTATATTAACTAGTTATTTATTTGTACCGTTTTGTAAATATTAAATTTTTTTATATTATTATTATTATATAATATTATTTTATAAAATAATATTTTTTTTCATATAAATTCACTCTATCTTTTAAAAAAAATATTTATTTTAAAATTTTAAATTTAAAATAATAATAAATATTGATTTTAATAAAATAAAGATTTTAATAGATTATATCATTGATAATTAAATTTAATTTATAAAAATATATGTTTCATATTTTTTTACGTTCGGCGTATTTAAAAAATTTAATTAAATTTAAATTTAACTTAACTTATTAATATCTTAATTTAAATTTTAAATTTGACTTTTAAAAAATATATGTTTCATATTTTTTTACGTTTGGCATATTATTAACTTTTAAATTTAACTTAACTTATTAATATCTTAATTTAAATGCAAGTGTGGTCCTTTATAAATTTTTTCTTGATATTTATTAAAATAAAAAAATTATTATTTAATTTTTTATAATTTTTAAAAAAAATTATAAAGGACCACACTTTTTTATTGTTTAGAAAAGGACTTCCATCACTTTTAGAAAAGGAATTCCACTTTCTAATTTTCCTCTTTATTCTTCTCCCCTAACACGACAAATTCCGCCCCACCCTATCCCACCTAGTCTCACTTTTTTCCCTTTCTCTTCTCTTTTCTATCTGTTATTTTTTCAGCTCACTACCATCCTTCTTCCTTTTCTTATCTATCAACACGCCTCGCCGCCCCATTTGACTGAGTTCCTCTTTTTCCTTTTTCTCTACTCTTCTCTCTATTCCCTTTTTCCTTATTTTTTTTTTGCTCTAATGTATCGTCGTGATTTTGAATGATCGTTGTCGTCTCATGATAACAGGTAATTTTTTAATTTTAATTTATACATACTTGTTGGTTTGAAATGCACATATTTTAATTTATATATATTTAAGATTTAATGATTTAAAATAATTTTACGATGATCAAATGATTTTATCATAAAATTAATAATGAAAATAGTGAATTGAATATCAAAAAACATTAATTAGATTGTAAATAAAAATTTGATAAATAAATATTTAATAAATTAATTAAGATATTATTAAATTACTGAAAGATAAATAATTATTTTTAATTAATTAATTTGATTTTGTTTGAAAGAGAAAAATAATTTATTTTAGAATTATTATTGTGCTAATTAAAATTAAATCTTTAATCAAATGAATTAGGATAAAAAAAACAGTAGTTTAGTTAAGCAAAATAGTATTTTAATTGTCTTCTTAATTATTATGAAAAATCTAAAAATTAATCTTTTAATTATACTTAAAATTTATATATAAAATTGTAATTTATGCAATATAAAAAATTTCAACCACATTATTATATTTATTAAATTATTTTAAATGTTTAAAATATTTATTTTTTAATTTATTAATTAATATAATTATGGATGTAAAAAATCTGTAAAATTATAGAGAACGAGCATAATAAAGATAGGAAGCAGAGAATTAATGGAGAAATGAAGAACACAAGAAAAGTGCGAGGGTGAATAGAAGAGTAGGTAGGAGTTGAGGAGTGATGACTTGATTGCAACTTGCAGCCAAAGAATTAAATTTCTTTGCTTTTATAAAGGTCTACTGCACTACTATATTATAAATTTATTTTTTAATAAATAAAATAAAAAATTTTAAGACCAATAATAAATTTTAAGATGGATTAAATTAAATTTAAATGTTAACCATAAAATACTTAATTTATAAAATAGTCTTTTAATATTATTTTTTTATTTTAATATTATTTTAAATTTAATATATCATATTTTTTTCAATTATTTTAGTTTCCCTCTTCAATAATTAAATAATTATAGAAATTAAATCTAATATATCTTAATTTTTTTTATTAATACATATTAAAATAAAAAAATAATATGTTTAAATTAATTTTAACAGTATTTAAATTTTTTTAACTCTTAAAATTTATATACATGATTTTTAATATTATTAGTAGAAAATGTTAAGTATAAATATTTAATTAAACTTTTAATAGATTATCATTGATAATTAAATTAAATTAAAATTAATATTTTGGCATTTCAGTATTTGTTAATAAAAATTCTATTTAAAATTAGTATTTATAAGTTTTAAATTATTAAGAATATAACTAAAATAAAAATATGTATTTTAAAAGAATTATTTTATTAATTAAATAAAAATTAAAGAACTGTACTATAATTTGTTGTTAACTTTTAAATTTAATTTAATTTAGTAGTAAAAATCATCACTAATCTTAAAATTATATTTTTATTATTTAGTTTTCATTTGTTTTATAAAAAATATTTTTTTAAAAAAATATTTTTTATATTTTTTGAGATTTAGCACACTGAAAATATTTAGTAAATAAAAAGTATTTTTTTAATAAAAAAATCAGTTTTAAAAAAATAATTTTCTCTCTGTTTAAATTTTTATAAAAACTTCTATTTATAAATTTATTAATAAAATTTATTTTTAAATTAAAATTAAATAATAAAAAATAAATTATTTCGTTAAAAAATATTTTTATAAAAAATATTTTTAAATATAAATTATTTTCCTTAAATATACAGAATGTTAATAAATAAAATTTAAGATATAAATATATTTTAAGTTTTGAGTATTTTTTAAATAAATTATAAAATAATTAACTCTGATAAATTAAAAAAATTATTATAAAAAATTAATAAAAATTTAAAATCTAAAACCTCTCAAATTTATTTAGATGTATTTATTATTAAATTAATTTTATGATTTCTTGTTTATTTATATAATGATAACATGCATTTATTTATGATCATTATATAAATAAATAAGAAATCTTGTTTATTTATATAATGATAACATGCATTTCTTTATGATCGTTATATAAATAAATAAGAAATAATGAGAAGATAATAATGCATTTATCAAAATCATAAAAAATAAAAATATAAAAATATTTAAAGATCAGCTAACAATAAAAATAATAATAATAAAAAGCAACTCAAATTAAAATAAATAAATTAAGTCAACCATGGATGTACTGAAGACCCATAATTCAACTCTAACTCAAACTATTTAGATTAATCCAACTAGTGCACGGAATATAATGCACAGTCAGTTCGAACTATGAATTTAATTGAAATTAAATTGATTAAATATAGAATTAGATCGAATAATTAATTTTTATCTTATAAACCAACATCAAAATTGACCGACTTAATTTGTCAGTTCAATTTAATTTTGATTTAATTTTTTATTTTTTAAATAAATTATTTTAAAAAAATTATGTTACTTAAAATTAATATATAAATAAATTAAATTATTAAATAATTAAGTTTAAATTTAATTTTTAGTTTCAATATCAATAAGAATCAAATTATACTAAGAAATAATTGGTGTAAGAAAAACTAATCAATCGAAGTGTTTTCCAACTTAATAATGTTTAAAGTTAAAAGAGTAATTAATTAATATTTTTTTAAGAGGAAAAAACATATGGAAAAGGGATGATAATGGACTATAGGTCTTTTCAAGATTTATCAATCGTTTTGAATTTATTGATATTAAAATCGTTGATAAATTCTAAGTTTAAATTTCAATTCAAATTAATTGTATAAAAAGAAAAACTTTCGATTTTATCATTAGAAGAGAGATCGGGTTGGGTGAATTACATGCACAATAATATATAATTAAGGTTTATTAGAAAAAAAGTTTTTTTTTATATTTTTCCATTTGACTTTTTAATTTTAAATAATAAAATTTACTATTATTATAGCCAATATCTAAAATCAATTTCGATCGGGCGATATTTAAAATCAATTTTGATTCATGAATTTATTTGGTTTTCCCTAATGAAGGTTAAAATATAACTGAAAGATAATATGAGTTTAAAAATATAATGAATAAATTAAAAGTTTTTGTAGATATGATTTGTAATTCTAGTCAAAATTAATTTTAAAGATTAGCTAATTATTAAAAAATTAAAAAATTAATTTTTTTGGTTCAAAATTAAAAGGTGATACTATAATTATAAATAAATTGAAAAGATTTAATTTTTAATGTTCAATATGTCTTGATGATGTGAAATTAAAAATTATAAAGACTCATAATCAAAATTAATTTTAAATATTAGTTATAATCGTGATAAAATTAAAAAAAAAGAATTTTATTGTCTGAAATTGAAAAGTCAGGCTAAATGGAGAAAAAGCCAGACATGAAATGTGCATATATGATTATGACTCAAGACGACTGCTTAGCTTCAAGGCATGACTTGGTCATCATAATTAAGACTTGTACACTGGCGCCAAAGACTTTATAAACACATTTCTTCTTCACCGTAATAAATGATGCTTAAAATTTCATAATTATATTAATTTCTAATGGGATCTTATATCTTAACAAATTGCAAGTTTCAATTGATGTCCTTCGGGCCCACAACAATATGAAGAACTTTGAGAGGAGTCCATAAAAATAATCAAAAGTGGATATAGCCTTTATGTTACCGGAAAAATGTGACATAAATAAAGAATAAAATTATAATTTAATGGTTAAAATTGATTATCGTTCCGAATTTGAATCCGATTTTTATTAATATTTATATATATTCCAATAACTTTTAACATCTTTGAAAATGTCCTAGCAGCCACATGGACAACCCAAAAAAAATCTTCCAAGCATCTCTTGAGGCAGGACGTGTATCTTTCTTTGCAAATTGTTCAAAGAGATTTCTTGTGCACAAGTTTTATGTGAAAAGTTGGAAGGACTTGATTGGATGTCCAAACATTAGCCATTCCTAAGAAGCACATATAAAATTGTATTATTGAAGCAAAGCCATCTAAAATTCAAAGAATAGAAAATTCCTTCAACTTTTAGATGCATGAAAAATCAGCCATAAGGACAATCTAAAAATTTCAATGATAATAAAAAATGTGATTCAGTAACAAAAAAGTCTAGATTTTGCAATAAAAATCAAAACATTTAACTCAGAGCAAGTCTTCTTTAAAAAATAATTTATACAAAAAATATTAAAGATTTGAATTTTTAAAATCTACGGGCAACAAACTACTATATTATGTAAGCCAATTTTGTTTCAAAAAAATTTAAGAATAAAAAACTGAAGCTTGATCATTCAAAAACGAGAATCACTCCACATAAACCTTTGACCACTCCACATAAATCTTTGACCATAAATATTTCTATTAACGAGGTGTAAGAAACCCACCACACTTTTCAAAAATCTAATACTCAAAGAGAGGCTCAACCATTTTATACAAATTTAATTTAATAAAATTATATTTATTAATTTTTTATTTAAAAAAAAAGAATTTACTTACAAAATTTTATTGTTCTTTTGTATAATTTTATAAAATTTATTTATATTTTCTTCTAATAAAATGACTCGTATTAATAGGGGGAAAAAATCGAGATGGGACATGGCGATGGACTTTCTAAGCTTTGATAAGAGTGTTTTGGAAGGGAATGAGGGTAGTGGAAAGTGGAAAACTATAAAATAGACATGCATATGTCTGCATTGATTCTTGCATGGAAAATTCTACGTATAAAGACTTGTGGGGTACGTCTTTAAAGACTTGTTTGTCCAGGTCAACATCAAACAGACCTATTGATATTACAGTGAATGAAGATAGTGAGGTTTAATTTAATAATACTAAAATTATTTTTTTAAAAAAATTGTATAATTTGATTTGAGTTGTATCACAATCAACTGGGCTAAAAAATCGATATTAGCAAAAAAAAAAATTTCAATTAAATATAATTTTAATCAATTTTCAAAATTAAAATAATAAATTTAAATATTATTTAAAAATATCAAATATAATTATCATAATATTAAAATAATAGCAGATAATTATTATTTATTTGAATGTGATTGAGTTCTCATCAAATAGTAATTAATAAAATTTAATTAAAATATAAATTCATAATATTGTGGTCTGCATATTATAAATATCTGAATTGTTCAATAATACTAAAATCACATCATACTATATATTATTTAGAGTGTTTAACAACTTTTGTTAATTCAGATCCAACAAATGAAAAGAAAATTATGTGATAAATTAAATTCAAATTGAACGAAATTTAATAAAGAAATATTATATATGTACATGTAATTATTTATTAAGTATTTTCTTTTTTAATTCTACTAAACTTGACTAGTAATTTTTTAAATTCTAAACACACCTTCAACCTCTCCCATTAGCCTATTAATTTTTAGAAATATCATTTGTGTGTATTTTTAGCTAATTTAAATTTATATTAGACTTAATTTTTTTATATGTGTACCGAATTTCTCTTACTTTAATTTAATATTTTTATAATCTATGAAATTTATAGTGTTACATATTTTATATTTTGTATTAATTTTTTAAAAGTATGGATCATATCCATTTAGAGATAATAATAAAAAAAATTTTAATTATTTAAATTTTAATAAATATATCTAAACTTTAAAAATTAATAAATATATTCCAAACTTTATACCTAAATTTAATTTTAACCTATTATTAAATTTAGCTGTTAAATCTAACACCTATGCTGTTAAATATATTCCAAACTTCATGTTTGGTAGAGGAGATGGTCATATGGTTTGTCTTGACATCTTCACAAGCCAAGTAGCTACTCCTCCTAGGATGTGCTTTTCTTACAAGTTGATAAGCAATTTTCTCTTAAGATTAATAATAATATTTTCTTTAACATCAATACACGCACACATGGTGTAAAGAAAATAAAGAAGAGTTATCTCTCCATGAGCAATTTTGGATGAATCTCTCTGAATATTTTTGTTTTGGTGTAATATTTTTAAATGTATATTTTGAATATATATATAAAAAAAATTATACATTCATGCATTATTATTTAAACTCGAGACTTTTTAATTTTTAAAACGATTTCAATTCAATGAACTAAACTCTATTGGTTGTGTATGTATTATTTGTTTTATAAAGACTTTCATTTGAGTGGGTGGGTGGAGGGTGGTTGAAAGACTTTTTTGATACAAGTCAGGACTGCGAATACCCACAAAGTGCATATTATTCTAAATAAAAATTGTGAAAAGACATTAATGAGGTTTAGTTTAACTAATCATATTAAAATCATTTTTATATTATGAGCATTTGAGTTTTAAGTTTTAATAGTTTTATACTAAATTGGGATAATAGCAACTGTTGCTTCATAATATTTGTGATTGTTGTGTGTTTCAATTTATGCTCACTCTATGTTTGTTGAAATGCTTAAATAAGTTAGAAAATTTTTTAAATTGCTATCTTAACATAATTTAATCAGACATATTAATTGGTATAAAATTAAAAAGAAAAAGAGAGAGAGAATCATAGAAGAAAGGTACATAGATTAATTAATTGAAGTCCTTTGTAATTTAAATAAGATTCAAAACTTAATCAGAAAATAAATGTCTTTAAGGAATTTCTTTTCCGGATAAATTTCACATATTATTTTTATCTTTAAATTTAGAGTGTTATATTAATATAGTCTCTAAACTTAATTTTGTAGCATAAAATCCTTTAAATAATAGTATAATTAACAATAAAATCTTTAGGATTTATAATAATAAGTTTTTCGATTACAACATGATAAAAAATAAAAATATTTCTAAAAAGTAAAATATTCTTAAAAATAACTTAAATACTTTATAAAGCTCTCTCTCTTCCATCCCTCTTCTCTTCATATCTTTCTCAATCCTCATATACATACACACAATTCTATCTCCGTAAACTTACGATCTCATAGACATACAACTTTTCGAAACTAACACAAAGTTAAAATTGTTTATCTTACAGAAGAATTCATTGCCCTTAAGCAATTCACCACAAAATAAGAAATTGTAGAACAGCAATGAGTACTTGAAATATAAATTAGTTACAATCCAAACAAATATAACTGCAACATCTAGCCAACTTGCATCTGGTTTTTGAGGATAAAATTAAAACTGAAAAGCAAACAAAAGTTTTGTATCTCACAATTCATAGTTTCCACTTTCCATAAATAAAGCAAGGCACCACAACCCACAACTAAAGTTCCCTTATTTACCTACTTTTTAAAATCAACCTTATAAATTATCATAATTGAAACAAATCCAAGAGTAATAATTTTTGCCAAACATCAAATAAATCAGTTTTTCAATGGATTTGGCAGAAATAATCAAAACTAATTGATTCTCTAGCTTTTAGTTTTGCTTTTGACTCGTTCTTTTGTCCTCTCAACGCTTGGACTTCATCATCCAATTTGATGTAGTTCTGGACTTTATCAATTATCTGTTAGTACGTAGTGGCTGAATTCTTGATTAGAGAATTCATGAACTTGATGTTGGGTGTTCCTTTCTTCAACGCTTCACATGCTATCTCATGATTTAATTCTTTCACCTGTATTGCTTCTAAATTGAAACATGAGATAAAACTTCTTAAAGACTAGCTCCTTGGTGGATTTTTCACAAGTCAAAGGAGAGCTTTTTGGGAGGTATACAAGTAATAAATCTAGACTTAAATAACATAGCAATTTGTGTAAAGTTTTGAATTGAACATAGACTCAAATGTTGGTACCATTTCTAAGCCAAGCCTGTGAGTGTCGACGGAAACATTCGGTACAACACAAAATCATTGACATCTTAAAGCTGCATTATTGTTCTAAAGATAGTTAGGTGATTTCCAGGATCTGTTATTTCATTGTATTTGTCCAAACTTGGGAGTTTGAACTTGGCAGAAAAAGTCTCTGCTAAGATCTATTCTGATAGGGGCGAGGCATCGTGCAACCCATAGTCTTCCTCCTGCTCCTTCAGGTACCTTTGCCTGGCCCGTGTAAGCTTCCAATCGAAAACTTTTGGAACCTCGTCCAACGAATCCTCTTCCTCTAGCCTTGCCTTCCCCTTAGATTGCGTTTGAATTGCCTCTGTCCGAGTCATTGGGGAGTCGATGGAAGCTTCGTCCCTTATCCTAAGAGCCATGAAGGAGGCCTCCTCCCGAGTTTTATATTGTTCAAGAGTGGCGTGTAACCTTTTTATATACTGGAGCATCTACTCATTATTTAGATTGCTTTTTTACATACTGGAGCATCTACTCATTATTTAGATTGCTCAGAACAATCTCATTGACCATTGAGGGTATATGTTAGAGTATGTTTGGTACCTCATTGACCATGAAGAAAATCTTATCCATTCACCGACCTATGGCCTTTTATAGGTGGCTGGCCAAACCACCTTCGGCGGCCAAACGTGATTCCAAAAGCCATGCATGTTCGGTGGCCGAACATCACTTTCGGCGGCCGAACCTGACTTTTCTTCCTTGGTGCTTTTCTTTCAAAAACTCATTTTCTTTACACTTAAAATATTAAAACTTATGAAAATCATGTAGAAAAATGAAATTCTTACCCTTCTAGAGGATTCCGACATCCGAATTTCCACCGGACTGTAGGAATTCCGATGCTAGACTCTAGCCGGGTATTACAATCTCCCCCACTTAAGAACATTCGTCCCCAAATGTTCAAACAACAAACAATCAAGCAATCAAGCAAGCGAAGCCTAAAACCTCTCTCCAAAGAGAGACACAGGCACTACTGGAGTATGAACTCCCGGGTCTTCTCAAGCACACTTCCAAACTGTGGTGATTCTAAAGGACCTTCACCATCGGAATTTCCTTGTTCCTCAGCTTTTTGATCTGCGTGTCTATGATCCGCACTGGCTACTCTACATAAGTGAGATCTCCAAGGATCTCTACGTCAGGCTCACTAAGAACCTTAGTCGGATCTAACACGAACTTTCTCAACACGGAAACATGGAAATCTGAATATACTTTCTTCATCGAAGTTGGTAAATCTAGCTTAGATACATCCCCAATCCTTTACAGGACTTTAAAGGGTTCGATGTACCTTGGAGCCATTTTTACTCTTCAACCCATTACGGATCACCACTTTATTGAAGACACCACTGCAATATCCAAACCCTCTCCTAAGCTCCACCTGCTTCCACTGTGCCACTCTGATCCTTCTTTTCAAAAACTACAAGTTGTTTACAAATCTCTGCTTAACATTCCAGTTGACTCACAGCGGACCCAGACTTTCTCTAACCACCGGCCCTCTCTCTCTATAGCATGGGATAGACTGCCAAATGATCTCCGGTTGAGGACACTTGTTAAAACATTGGCCCCTCCCGGATGATAAATCTTACAATCATAGTCACTAGGCAGTTCTACCCATCAACTCTGCCTCAGATTTAACTCTTTTTGTCTCAAGATGTACTGTGAACTTTTACGATCTGTAAAAATCTCACACTTTACTTTAAACAGGTAGTACCTCCACATCTTGAGTGCAAAAATACCACTGCCTTCATTCTTGCGTTGACCTTATCTTTAACTTTACAAAGCTTCCCTCAACGACTCTGACCATACTAATATTTGATTCTTTCTTGGTCAATTCGGTCATAGGAGCGGCAATTATGGAGAAGTTCTGGATGAACCTCGTGTAGCAACCTGCCAAACCTATAAAGCTCTTAATACTCATTACAGCAGTGGGTCTGGGCTAGTTAGCTACAACTTCAACTTTCTTGAGATCTATCTCGAAACCTTTTTCTACCTTATCTTGTCCCAAGAAAGACATGCTCCTTAACCGGTACTCACATTTAGAGAACTTGGCAATCAAGTCGTGTTCTCTTAGGGTTTGCAACGCTGTCCTCAAATAATAGGCATGCTCCTCTGCGTTCTGGAGTTCACCAAAATATCATCACTGAAGGCAATAATAAAGTGATCCAGAAACTGACTACTACTCTGTTCATGAGGTCCATAGATGCTGCAGGGGCATTGGTTAGCCCAAACGGCACCACTAGGGACTCATAATGCCCATACCTGGTCCTGAACATCGTCTTCGGCACATCTTCTTTTCTGATTCTTTGCTGAAAATACCCGGATTTCGGATCCATCTTGGAAAAACAACCAGCTCCTGCTGGTTGGCCCAAAATAAATCGTCAATCCTAGGTAACAGATACCTGCTCATGGTAGTGACTTTGTTCGACTGCCTGAAGTCGATACAAAGCCTTAGGGATCCACCCTTCTTTCTCATAATAAAATTAGAGCACCTAAAGGTGAGATACTAGGTCGGATGAAACCCGAATCTACCAACTTTTGCAACTGCTCTTCAACTTCTTTAACTCTGCAGGTGCCATCCTGTAGGGAGGGGTAGAGATAGGTCTAGTTCTCATCAGTACTTCAATTTCAAACTCTACCTCCCTAGCAGGTGGTAAACCTGACAGTTCGTCTAGGAAAACATCTAAGAACTCTCTAACTATGGGCACTGAGGCGGGTTCCCTAACCTAACCACTATGCTCACTAACGTGAGCAAGAAACCCCTGATAACCTCTCCTGAACCACCTATGAGCCTGCATGGCTGATATCAAACCTCTAGGTATCCCTACTCAGTCCCCTCTAAGGACTACTTCTGATCCATCCAAAACTCTGACCCTAACTACCTTGTCTCTACTATCAAGGTAACATCCTGAGTAGAAAGCCAATCCATCCCTAGAATGACGTCATCAACCGTTAATTCTAGAACTACAAGATCAGCTGGAAGGCATCTACTCCCAACATACTCTGTACCATACCAACAGACTGACTCTGCCACAGATGGATCACACTTGGGTCCACTGATCCAAAGAGGACACTCATACCCAGAAGCTATCAAACCCACTCTATCTACGGCTCTCAAAGCATCAAGGAAAGAGAAACACATCAGGGTTCATTAAAGCATACACATTAGGACATAAGAGAATGGGATTACCTGGCATCACCATGTCCGATGTGTCAGCCTCCTGCTGGGTCATGGAGAAAATCCGAGCTGGAGCTGATGGACCTTCTCCATGGGAACCTATTGAAGAAGGAGCTGCTCCCCTTCCTTTGCCTCTACCACTGCCCTCTGCCCTGGCTGAAACTATTGGTTGAGCCACATTACTGGAAGCTGTTTACTGGGACTGTGTCAGTAAGGTCGCTGTGGGACACTCACGTGCCATGTGACCCTCCTATCCGCACCTGAAACATGTTGTTGTCCCAATTAGACAGACTCTCTTGTGCGGTCTACCGCACCTCATACATCTGGAGCTAACCAAACCAGAGCTCGAACTATCACCTATTCCCAGACCAGACTTTATCCGATTCCAAGACTTGTTCTTCTTTGACCTTCTGAGGCCTCTGCCCCCCTTTTTACTCTTCGTGGCAACCTCACCCAGAGAGGAGAGATCAACATTCATGGTCCCCGGGTTTTTGGAACCCGAAGAATGTGCCACTGACCGCTTAACTGTTCCCTGAATGATGGCACTAGCCTCCATCTTTCGTGCTGCATCCACAATAGTGTGGAAGCTCTCCCTCTCTGCTACAAGGATCAGGGAGGAATACCTAGAGTGAATGTAACGACCCGAAAATCGGACCGCTACCGGCGCTAGGATCCGGGTCGACTTAAGGCCGCCGGGACCCGCAGCAAGCCTGTCATATAACCTGTAAACCTGTATAATCCCATACATGATCAACAACATGCATAAAAATTTTAAAACCTTTCTTTCATTCATATCTCATACACCAACTCAACCTGTTTATACATGTACATAGACATGTTCATAATCATGATCCCTCTGTGGGATCCCACCAATGCCCAACGGGCGATACAACATAAGATGAGTTGGCTTAAACATAAACATAATAAAACATTTCTATAGATCATGTATCAAAGGGATTACAATACTCATAGGGTCAAGCACATCTATAACCTCAATAAACCTCATTACATAACATACTGTAATTTCTTACATTACATCATCATACATTTGTCATGTCCACAAACTAACTATTACATACACTCTTCATATCTCTGGCTAACCTCCTGGTCTACCCTGTACCTGCACATCTGGGGTTAGGGGAGAGGGGTGAGCTACAAAGCCCAGTGAGCAGAATAGTGGAAACAATATATTAAAATTTCATGCTTTCATGGAATGCAACACATCACAACAAATCACATCTCGGATGGTATTGTCACCTATAGTCCTCTACATAGGTCCAACTGTGCCGGGACGTAGAATGGGTCAACCGGTCTTTCCCTTATCATAACATATCATATGGACCAACTGTGCCAGGGACGTAGAATGGGTACAACCTGGACTTTCTCTTACATCGTGCCAGGGACGTAGAATGGGTACAACCTGGACTTCCATACCATAACATGCCATAACATCAATCATATCATATGAGGACTAAAGGATCATCCAATAACCAATCCACATCAACATTAACATCATAAATGCAATGCAACATATTCGTGAATACTAATGCAAGCAACCTATTATATCTCATGGTATTCATGATGCATGAATCATGCTCAAAATTCATATTTCATTTATTTCAAAACTTAAGGTTTATTCCACTCACCTCTGGCTAGCTCTGACAAACTCGGTAGCAGCTGGCTCACTGCTGGGGTCCTCGGTTCCTCGGGTCCGAACCTACACAGGTGGACTCCAATGAGGGACCAAACATACATAAACATAGCTCTAATATATTCCCCAAAAACCCCCTAAAACATCATGAATCAATCACATAACAACATGCAAGAAATGGCTGGACAGGGCACTTTCGGCGGCAGGTTCGGCGGCCGAAAGTCCCTCCAGAGCCGAAAGTCAGGCAGGTTCGGCGGCACCTTCGGCGGCCGAAACTCCCAGACAGAGACGAAACTCATGCATGTTCGGCGGCACCTTCGGCGGCCGAAAGTCCCAGACAGAGGCGAAAGTCTCCCTTCGGGGGCAACTTCGGCAGCCGAAAGGCCTGCCTCACCAGCCATGTTCGGCGGCCGAAAGTGCCTTCGGCTGCCGAACCTGGTTTCTGCCGAAGGGCAGAAACTTGGCTCCCAAATGCATTTTCGCCTCCAAACTCACCAATCATACATATACCTCAGTTAAAACATGCATACAAGTTCCTAGGGGCCTCAAAACATCAACTACCCCAACTACAACACTTCAAACACACAAAAACAACATACATTGTCCAAGATATCAAGATTAACCCATAACTCCACATATAACCTAACATGCATTTCTACCCATCGATCTAGCATAAAATTTATTGAAAACACATAAGGAGCTTAAGATCGGCTCTTACCTCTTGAAGATCGAGAGGGAGACGACCTAAACTTGGAGATCCAAGAAGATGAGCTCCTGAGTTCCCAAAGCTCCAAAACTTATTTCAAAAGTTCAAAACCTTCAATGCAAGCTTAAAACTCAAGAAAAATGGTGGGGATTTGGAGGAAGAACACTAGATTTGCAAAGGGAAAGTCGGAAGCTTGCTGTGGCCGAAAATGGGAGAAAGCTCGCCCATTTCGGCTAAGTGCCCCTTATATAGTGGCTGGCCAGGCCACGTTCGGGGGCCGAATGTGCCTCCGCATCCATGCAAATGTTCGGCGGCCGAACTTGACTTTCGGCGGCCGAACCTGAACTTCCCTAACTCATGCTTTCGGGGGCCTAACGTGCCTCCAAAACGCATGCATGTTCGGCGGCCGAACTTGACTTTCGGCGGCCGAACCTGGGTTTTCCTCCAATGTTATTTTCATGCCAAAAACTCATTTAGTTTCATACTTTAAAACATTAAACATGAAAACATTTTTATAAAACATGATTCTACCCTTCTAGAGGTCTCCGACATCCGAGATTCCACCGGACGGTAGGAATTCCGATACCGGAGTCTAGCCGGGTATTACATTCTCCCCCCCTTAAGAACATTCGTCCCCGAATGTTCCTCAACTAGCACATGCATAGCAATCAACACAACATATATAAGCACATAAACACATAGGGATCTAACCTTAAAAGAGATGAGGGTACTGCTGGAGCATAGACTCCCGTGTCTCCCAAGTGCATTCTTCCAAGTTGTGGTGGTTCCATAGGACTTTCACCATCGGGATTTCCTTGTTTCTTAACTTTCTGATCTGGGTGTCTATGATCCGTACTGGCTGTTCAACATAGGTGAGATCCTCTTGGACCTCCACATCAGGCTCACTAAGAACCTTACTCGGATCTAACACAAACTTCCTCAACATTGAAACATGGAAAACCGGATGGATTCTCTCCATCGAAGCAGGTAAATCCAGCTTGTACGACACATTCCCAATCCTTTGCAAGATTTCAAAGGGTCCGATGTATCGTGGGGCTAGTTTACCTTTCTTCCCGAAGCGAACCACTCCCTTCATTGGAGACACCTTAAGCAATACCAGATCCCCCTCCTGAAACTCTAACTGTCTCCTGCGGACGTCTGCATAGCTCTTCTGTCTGCTTGCAGCAGTCTTGATTCTCTCTCTGATTATGGGTACCACCTTGCTGGTAATCTCTACTAGCTCAGGCCCTGCCAAGGCCTTTTCTCCAACTTCCTCCCAGCAAACAGGTGATCTGCACTTCCTCCCGTATAAAGCTTCATATGGAGCCATCCCGATGCTAGCATGATGGCTGTTATTGTAGGCAAACTCCACCAAAGGTAGATGCTGCCTCCAAGAACCGCCAAAGTCCAGCACACACATTCTGAGCATATCTTCTATGGTCTGGATGGTCCTTTCTGACTGTCCATCAGTCTGGGGGTGGAAGGCAGTACTGAAATCCAACCTAGTACCCATGGCATTCTGCAGACTCCGCCAAAACCTGGAGGTGAACTGGGGCCCTCTATCTGACACTATCGAAACAGGAACCCCATGCAACCTGACGATCTCATCCACATATACCTGCGCCAACTTGTCCACAGAGTAGCCACTCCTGACGGGGATGAAGTGAGCAGATTTGGTGAGTCTGTCCACAATCACCCATATGGAGTCCAATCTGTTGGACGTCGCCGGTAACCCCACTACGAAGTCCATAGCTATATTCTCCCATTTCCACTCTGGAATAGGTAGCGGGTTAAGCATTCCAGCCGGCTTCTGATGTTCCAGCTTCACCCTCTGACATACTTCGCAGGCGGACACAAACTGTGCCACTTCTTTCTTCATCGCTGGCCACCAATAAACTTTCTTCAAATCTTGATACATCTTGGTGGTTCCGGGGTGAATGCTGTATCTTGCATTATGAGCCTCTCTCATAATGTCTCCCTTTAGCCCAATGTCATCTGGTACACATAGTCTGCTCCCATAGCGGAGGATCCCCTTACTGTCGAATCTGAACTCACTATCATTGCCTGACTGAACAGTCCTGGCAATCTTCACTAACTCCGGGTCCTCATGCTGTTTCTGAGCCACCTGCTCTAGAAACACGGGTGTCACTCTCATCTGGGCCACCAAGGTACCTGTACCAGATAACTCCATCTGTAGACCTTCCTCAATAAGCTTATAGAACTCCTTCACCACTGGCCTCCTCTCTGCCGATATGTGGGATAAACTACCGAGTGATTTCCGGCTTAAGGCGTCTGCCACAACATTCGCCTTACCCGGATGGTACTGAATCTTGCAATCATAGTCACTCAGCAGCTCCACCCATCTCCTCTGTCTCAAATTCAAATCCCTCTGACTCAAGATGTACTGCAGGCTCTTATGATCTGTAAAGATCTCACATTTCACCCCATAGAGGTAATGCCTCCACATCTTGAGTGCAAAGATTACTGCTGCCATCTCAAGGTCGTGTGTGGGGTAATTCAACTCATGCTTCTTCAGCTGCCTAGAAGCATAAGCAATCACCTTCTCATTCTGCATCAGTACACAACCCAGTCCCACACGGGACGCATCACAAAAGACTGTAAAGTCCTCTCCACTAGATGGCAGAGCTAACACTGGTGCTGAAGTCAACTTCTTCTTAAGCTTTTCGAAACTCTCCTCGCACTGGTCGGTCCACAGAAACTTCTGACTCTTCCTGGTTAGCCTGGTTAGAGGAGCTGCTATCTTTGAGAAGTCCTGAACGAACCTCCTGTAGTAACCTGCCAAACCCAAGAAACTTCTAATCTCTGTCACTGAAGTGGGTCTAGGCCAGTTAGCCACAGTTTCTGTCTTCTTGGGATCTACCTCAATACCATTCTCTGACACTACATGCCCCAAGAACGAAATGCTCCTCAGCCAGAACTCACATTTAGAGAACTTGGCATACAAGCCATGTTCCCTCAAAGTCTGTAAGACCAACCGCAGATGATGGGCATGCTCCTCTGCATTCCTGGAATACACTAAGATATCATCTATGAAGACAATAACGAAGTGATCCAGGTATTGACTGAATACCCTGTTCATGAGATCCATGAATGCTGCAGGGGCGTTGGTTAACCCGAACGGCATTACAAGGAACTCAAAATGCCCATATCTGGTCCTGAAGGCTGTCTTCGGCACATCCTCATCCCTTATCCTTAGCTGATGGTACCCCGATCTTAGATCTATTTTGGAGAAACAACCTGCTCCGGCTAACTGGTCGAATAGATCATCGATCCTTGGCAATGGGTACCTATTCTTGGTAGTGACTTTGTTCAACTGCCTGTAGTCGATACAAAGTCTAAGGGATCCATCCTTCTTCCTCACAAACAAGACCGGAGCACCCCAAGGTGAGGTACTCTGTCGGATGAAACCCTTTTCTACCAGCTCCTGCAATTGCTCTTTTAACTCCTTTAACTCTGCTGGGGCCATCCTGTAGGGAGGGATAGAGATCGGTCTAGCTCCAGGTACCAACTCTATCTCGAACTCTATCTCCCTAGCAGGTGGTAAACCTGGAAGTTCATCAGGAAAGACATCCTGAAACTCTCTGACAACTGGCACCGAGGCTGGCTCCCTGACCTGACTGTCTAGCTCTCTCACATGAGCTAAGTACCCCTGACATCCCTTCCTAAGCAACCTACGAGCCTGAAGAGCTGATATCAGACCTCTAGGTGTGCCCCTCTTGTCTCCTCTGAAGACGACCTCTGACCCGTTTTGATCTCTGAACCTGACTACCTTGTCCCTGCAGTCCAAGGTAGCACCATGGGTAGATAGCCAATCCATCCCTAGAATGACGTCAAAGTCTGTCAAATCTAGAACCACAAGGTCGGCGGAGAGGCATCTTCCCTCAACAAAAACTGGACTGTGCTGGCAGACCGACACTGCCACTGATGGGTCACACTTGGGTCCACTGACCCATAGGGGACACTCTAACCCAGAGACTATCAGACCCAACCTCTCAACGGCTCTCGGAGCAATAAATGAATGAGATGCACCCGGGTCCATTAATGCATACACATCAGAACACCCAATGACGAGATTACCTGACACCACGGTGTTGGATGTGTTAGCCTCCTGCTGTGTCATGGTGAAGATCCTGGCTGGAGCTGATGGACCTTCACCTCGGGAACCAGAAGAAGAGACTGCCCCTCTCCCTCTACCTCTGCCACTGCCCTGAGTTGTGGCTGGAACTGCTGGCTGTGCCACACTACCAGAAGCTGTCTGCTGGGGCTGGCCCATAAAAGGTGCTCTAGGACAATCCCGAGCCATGTGTCCCTCCTGTCCACATCTGAAACATGTGTTAGTCCCAGCTCGACACACTCCCCTGTGCGGTCTTCCACATCTCTGACATTCTGTACCATCTGAGCCTGAGCTCGAGCCACCGCCGAATCCCAAACCGGATTTCAACTTGTTCCAAAACTTATTCTTCTTCGACTTTCTGGTGGTGTTATCCCACCTCTTCTTGCCTGAACTCTGAGAAGAGAACCCTGGTCCTCCTCTACCTGGGGTCTTAACCCCTGAAGACTGGGTCACTGACTGCTTCACTGACCCTTCAACTATAGCACTTGCCTCCATTCTTCGAGCCATATCCACCACAGTGTGGAAACTTTCTCTCTCAGCTGACTGAACCAATGAGGAGTACCTGGAATGCAGCTTCATAACATATTTCTTGGCTTTCTTCGTATCTGAATCTAGAGCTTGCCCTGAAAAAGGCAATAGCTCCAAGAATTTATCCGTGAACTCCTCTACACTCATGTGCTCTGACTGCCTCAGTTGCTCAAATTCAATCATTTTCAGTTCTCTAGAACTGTCCGGAAAAGCCCATCCAGCGAACTCATTCGCAAATTCCTCCCACGTCATACCGTCTAGTCTCGGGTCCACATAACACTTGAACCATTCCCGTGCCTTCTTGCACTTTAAAGTGAACCCTGCCATCTGAATGGCCCTGCTGTCACTTGCCCCTAGCTCATCAGTTATCGTCTTCACCACTCTCAGATACTCAAAGGGGTCATCCCCTGACTTGTATTTGGGAGCATCTAACTTGAGGTAGTCTGTCATCTTTACCTTGCTCCCATCAACTGAGCTAGGTCTAGGAGGTTGAGTAACTGGGGCTGCTGGTTCTGTAGGTGGTGGAGGTGGAGGTGCAGCATTCCCCGAGGTGGGGTTTGCTGGGTTTGGATAGAAGGGTGAGGGTGGATAAGCTGGGTACTGTGTGTAGGGTGGATAGAAAGGTGGATAAGGCATGTAGGTAGGATAGGGGTGAAAGCTGGAGTAATCCGATGTACCTCCCATCGGATACCCTGAACCCTGTGGGAAGGGTGGATAATGGGGTGGAAAACCATACCCCGAGGCCTGAACGCCTCCCTGTGACTCCCCTGTCCCTTCTTCCTGCATGCTCACATCCAGGTTCCCATCCCTCCTCTGATCCTCTTCCATAACCTCCCTCACATCTGAAGAACTTCCTCCTCTATCAGTCCCCCTTCTGCTAGCATCAAAAGACCTTCTAGGGTCCCTTGACACTCTTTCTCTGTTGGCTCTACAAGACATTGCCCTAGGCAATGTAGGAGGACGGGCGCTCGTGCCCTCATTCTCAGGTGGCACTCCAGTCAATCGTGCAGATCGACGAGTTCCTCTCATCCTGTTTTCTGAAAACAGTACACATCAAACAAACATTAGCATCATATGGTTCATGTGGGCACACATGAACCCTCATCACATATATCACATAGCATAGCATATCATATCATTAATGCACATGTATATAATCATGGCATTTCGCATCATCATGTAAGACAGGACTCAACATCCTATCCTAGTGGACATGACTTTCCTATTGTGCTTGACCTCCTATAACATCTATGAGCCCAACACTCTAGGTCCGACCATATGAACCTAGGGCTCTGATACCATTCTGTAACGACCCGAAAATCGGACCGCTACCGGCGCTAGGATCCGGGTCGACTTAAGGCCGCCGGGACCCGCAGCAAGCCTGTCATATAACCTGTAAACCTGTATAATCCCATACATGATCAACAACATGCATAAAAATTTTAAAACCTTTCTTTCATTCATATCTCATACACCAACTCAACCTGTTTATACATGTACATAGACATGTTCATAATCATGATCCCTCTGTGGGATCCCACCAATGCCCAACGGGCGATACAACATAAGATGAGTTGGCTTAAACATAAACATAATAAAACATTTCTATAGATCATGTATCAAAGGGATTACAATACTCATAGGGTCAAGCACATCTATAACCTCAATAAACCTCATTACATAACATACTGTAATTTCTTACATTACATCATCATACATTTGTCATGTCCACAAACTAACTATTACATACACTCTTCATATCTCTGGCTAACCTCCTGGTCTACCCTGTACCTGCACATCTGGGGTTAGGGGAGAGGGGTGAGCTACAAAGCCCAGTGAGCAGAATAGTGGAAACAATATATTAAAATTTCATGCTTTCATGGAATGCAACACATCACAACAAATCACATCTCGGATGGTATTGTCACCTATAGTCCTCTACATAGGTCCAACTGTGCCGGGACGTAGAATGGGTCAACCGGTCTTTCCCTTATCATAACATATCATATGGACCAACTGTGCCAGGGACGTAGAATGGGTACAACCTGGACTTTCTCTTACATCGTGCCAGGGACGTAGAATGGGTACAACCTGGACTTCCATACCATAACATGCCATAACATCAATCATATCATATGAGGACTAAAGGATCATCCAATAACCAATCCACATCAACATTAACATCATAAATGCAATGCAACATATTCGTGAATACTAATGCAAGCAACCTATTATATCTCATGGTATTCATGATGCATGAATCATGCTCAAAATTCATATTTCATTTATTTCAAAACTTAAGGTTTATTCCACTCACCTCTGGCTAGCTCTGACAAACTCGGTAGCAGCTGGCTCACTGCTGGGGTCCTCGGTTCCTCGGGTCCGAACCTACACAGGTGGACTCCAATGAGGGACCAAACATACATAAACATAGCTCTAATATATTCCCCAAAAACCCCCTAAAACATCATGAATCAATCACATAACAACATGCAAGAAATGGCTGGACAGGGCACTTTCGGCGGCAGGTTCGGCGGCCGAAAGTCCCTCCAGAGCCGAAAGTCAGGCAGGTTCGGCGGCACCTTCGGCGGCCGAAACTCCCAGACAGAGACGAAACTCATGCATGTTCGGCGGCACCTTCGGCGGCCGAAAGTCCCAGACAGAGGCGAAAGTCTCCCTTCGGGGGCAACTTCGGCAGCCGAAAGGCCTGCCTCACCAGCCATGTTCGGCGGCCGAAAGTGCCTTCGGCTGCCGAACCTGGTTTCTGCCGAAGGGCAGAAACTTGGCTCCCAAATGCATTTTCGCCTCCAAACTCACCAATCATACATATACCTCAGTTAAAACATGCATACAAGTTCCTAGGGGCCTCAAAACATCAACTACCCCAACTACAACACTTCAAACACACAAAAACAACATACATTGTCCAAGATATCAAGATTAACCCATAACTCCACATATAACCTAACATGCATTTCTACCCATCGATCTAGCATAAAATTTATTGAAAACACATAAGGAGCTTAAGATCGGCTCTTACCTCTTGAAGATCGAGAGGGAGACGACCTAAACTTGGAGATCCAAGAAGATGAGCTCCTGAGTTCCCAAAGCTCCAAAACTTGTTTCAAAAGTTCAAAACCTTCAATGCAAGCTTAAAACTCAAGAAAAATGGTGGGGATTTGGAGGAAGAACACTAGATTTGCAAAGGGAAAGTCGGAAGCTTGCTGTGGCCGAAAATGGGAGAAAGCTCGCCCATTTCGGCTAAGTGCCCCTTATATAGTGGCTGGCCAGGCCACGTTCGGGGGCCGAATGTGCCTCCGCATCCATGCAAATGTTCGGCGGCCGAACTTGACTTTCGGCGGCCGAACCTGAACTTCCCTAACTCATGCTTTCGGGGGCCTAACGTGCCTCCAAAACGCATGCATGTTCGGCGGCCGAACTTGACTTTCGGCGGCCGAACCTGGGTTTTCCTCCAATGTTATTTTCATGCCAAAAACTCATTTAGTTTCATACTTTAAAACATTAAACATGAAAACATTTTTATAAAACATGATTCTACCCTTCTAGAGGTCTCCGACATCCGAGATTCCACCGGACGGTAGGAATTCCGATACCGGAGTCTAGCCGGGTATTACAGTGAAGTCTCATGGTATACCTTCTAGCTTTCTTCTAATCTGAATCATAAGCTTGCCCCACATACTGAAGCAACTCAAGGAACTTGTTTGTATATTCATCTACACTCATATCTTCGGTCTGCCTCAACTGTTCAAACTCAATCACCTTAAGCTCCCTTGAACTATCTGGAAAAGCCCATCCTACAAACTTTTTAGCAAACTGCTCCCAGGATAAGCTTTCCAACCTCAAGTCCACATAATTCTTGAACCATTCTCTTGCTTTCTTGCACTTCAATATGAACCCCACATCTGAATGGCCCTACTATCACTTGCTCCCAATTCATCAGTTATCATCTTTACCGTTCTGAGATACTCAAAAGGGTCATCATCTGTTTCAAACTTGGGGGCATCCAATTTCAGATAATCCGTCATCTTTACCTTACCCCCATCTGATGAGCTAGGTTTGGGTATTTGGACATCAGGAACTATTTGTTCTACTGGTGGTGAAGGAGGTGCAGCATTTCCCGGGTTAGGGTTTGCTGGACCTGGGTAGAAAAATGAGGGTGGAAACATAGGATACTGTGGGTACGGTGGGTAAAAGGGAGGATAGGGCACAAAGGTGGGATATGGATTATAGCTAGGGAAATCTGATGTACCTCCCATCGGATACCATGACCCCCACGGGTAGGGTGGATACTGAGGTGGAACAAAACCCGAGGCCTGATCGCCTCCTTAGGACACTTCCATATCCTCCACTGACATACTCATGCCCAGACTGCTATCTCTTCTCTACTCATCCTCCTCTGACTCTCTTACATCAACTGACATTCCACCATGATCTGATCTCCTCCTGCTCACATCAAAAGACCTTCCAGGGTCCCTTGACGTTCCTTCTCTGCTTGATCTACAAGACCTTGCTCTTTGCAGAGCAGGGGGAAGGGCATCCATGCCCTCATTCTCTGGCAGAACTCCAGTCAATCGTGCAGATCGACGAGTGCCTCTCATCCTACTTTCTGAGAAACAGCACACATACACAAATCATTATCATCATATGGTTCATGTGGAAACACATGAACCTGCACACATACATAGCATAACATCAATGCACATGCATAAAATCATGGCATTTCACATCGTCATGCAAGACAGGACTCCACATCCTATCCTAGTGGACATGATTTTTCCTATTGTGCTTGCTCTTCTATAACCTCTGTAATACCTCGCTCGTTCAGGCATCGGAATTCCTACCGTCCGGTGGAATCTCGGATGTCAGACCCTCTTTGAGGGGTAGAGCAAGGGTAAAGTGAAGGTTTTCTAAAATGGTTTTAAGTGTTTTATGGTTTTGAGAAGGAAAGGAAATGAGTTTTGAAGAGAAAAGGCCAAGGAGGGAAAATCAGGGTTCGGCCGCTGAAGGTAATGTTCGGCCACAGAAAGTGGCTGAGTTTTGTTGCCTCCGAACCCATGTTCGGCCGCCGAATGTGGTGGAGTTGTGAGTGCAAGTTGGGCAGCCAAAAGTGGTTGACCAAGCCACCTATAAAAGCCCCTTAGGTCGGTTCAAGAGGTAAGTTTTCTTCCTCTTCCCACCCAAGGTGAGCTCATGTCCTCCTTGAGATGATTTCATGGTTTTTACAAATTCTTTCATGGTTTTTAATGAGTTTTATCCTTGTTTTGAAGAGTTGTGAGCTTTGAGCAAGGTTTTGGAGTTTAGAGCTTTTGAAGCTTGGTTTCTCCATTTTTGAAGATAGGATCACACCAACTCTCGTTCTTCAAGAGGTAAGTGTTGATCCTTGTGTTTTATGATGTTTTAAGCAAGTTTTGTGGAGGAAAAAGGGTAGATGTTGCATGGTTTGCATGGTTGTGCATGGGAGGGTTTATGGACCCTTTATGCCTTTGGTTGTTATATGTGTTTATGTGTTATTGTGTGTTGGAGTTTAAGGTTGTTTTAAGCTCCTATATGCATGTTTGAGGGCTTATGCATGGTTTTAAGAGATTATATGCATGATAAGAGGGTTTGGAAGGTGTAGGGAGGCTTGTGGTGCATGAATCTGGGTTCTGGATGAACTCAGGTTCGGCCGCCGAAGGGAGTTTCGGCCGCCGAACCATGTGAGGAGGTGCGTTAGGCCGCCTAAACTCGCCCCCGAAAGTTTGGACTTTTGGCTCTAGAGTGGAGTTTCGGCCGCCGAACCTGCCGCCGAACTTGCCCGAGTTTCGCCTCTAGAGAGGACTTTCGGCCGCCGAAAGTGCCGCCGAAGGTACCCTGTTTTGCCTTCCTTTGCATGTTTTTCCATGCATGCTTATGATATTTTAGGGGATTTTTGGGGAGATGTTTTATAGCTATGCTAGAGTGGTTTGGGGAGATGTTTTATAGCTATAGCTATGATGTTTTTCCATAACTTAAATATTTTTAAATATAAATTATTTTTTTTTAAATATACGGAATGTTAATAAATAAAATTGAAGATATAAACATATTTCAAAAAAATTTAAGATATAAATATATTTTAAGTTTTGAGTATTTTTTCAATAAATTATAAAATAATTAACTTCTGATAAATTAATAAAAATTAAAAAAAATTATTATCAAAAATTAATAAAAATTCAGATGTACTTATCATTAAATTAATTTTGTAATTATTTATTTATTTATATAATGATAATATGTATTTCTTTATTATAGTTATATAAATAAATAAGAAATAATGCAAAGGTAATATTGCATTTATCAAAATCATAAAAATATAAAAACATTTAAAGATCAGCTAACAATAAAAATAATAATAATAAAAAGCAACTCAAATTAAAATAAACAAATTAAGTCAACGATAGTACAGATCCATAGTTCAACTCAACTCAAATTATTTAGATTAATCGAACTCGTGCACGGAATATAATGCACGGTCAGATTTAATTTGAACTATAAATTTAATCAAAATTAAATCAAATAAATATAGAATTAGGTGGATTAATTAATTTTAATTTTTAAACCGTACTCAAATGTTAAATTAGAGGGTTGGTTACAGTTTTTGTCTTGTAAACCAAAATCAAAATTTACCGGCTTAATTTGTCGGTTTAATTTAATTTAAATTTAAATTTTTATTTTTTAAATAAATTATTTTTAAAAAATTATGTTACTTAAAATTAATATATAAACAAGTTAAATTATTAAATAATTAAGTTTAAATTTATTTTTAATTTATAAAAAATATTATTTACATTTAAATATAATATTATTTTATTTTTATAATATACGTATATTATTTTATTTTTATATCGCGTGAATGAATAGATTTTACAATTTACTTATTTAATAAAATATATTTTAATAATATTAGTCTCATATTTATTTATTTATATTTTATTTAAGTTTTAAATTTTAATTTTTTTTTCAAATCCAAACTGAATTAGTAATTTATAGTTTAAATTTTAATTAAAATTAAATCAGAATAGTAAAAAATTAAAATTATAATCACTTTAAAATTAAATCATATCAAATGTTAAAAAAATAAAATCGTTTTGAACCATCTTAAATCGGATCAAATCCAATTCGATTTAAAAATTAATCGAACTGTCGATTTTAGTTTGAAATTGAAATTGATCCATGGCTATGTCTACTATGTACGGGGTTGAAACCATCACCGATCACATATAATTTTCACTATATCATCATTTATCAACGCCAAATAACAACTATTCAAAAACGCCAAATAACAACCGTTCAGAAAATAGAACATAAAATAAATATACATGCCATATTTGGACAATCAAAAAAGAAAACAGATAAAAAACAACTCATATAAAATTATTATACACGAGCAGGAAACGCCCTCAAAATTTACAATTAATAGCAACAAATAAGAATGTGATTGCAGAATATGGCGGACAGATCTTAAAATACTGTATTATAGTAATGAAAATCCTTCCAATAGCCAAATAAAATATAAAATAAACATACAATTACTTAATTTTTTTTTTTTTGAAATAGGGGATTGTGGGAGTAGAATCTTAGACCTCTCAAGTCTATTAAGATACACTTTCCATCAGACTAAGTTTCGGAGTGCAGAAGTATTGAACTTTTAACATTAACCATTTCAAATTTTTTTATAAAAAAAATAGAATTTAAATTTTTCAAAAAATTTAAATTATACTTGCAAATGACACTTAATATATAATTGATTGAATAATTTCACTTATTATCTTTTGATAATTATTTTAATTTTATATTTCAATTTTAATTGATTAAAATTTTTATGTTTATTTTTAATGAAAATTTTTAATGGAAAAAAAGTTATTTTCCATTGATTTAAATTTTTATTAAATATTTTATTTATAAGTTTATTAATAAAATTTATTTTTAAACTAAAATTAAATAATAGAAAATAAATTATCTCCTTAAAAAATATTTTTATGAAAAAAATTTTTTATATAATTTTTTCTTTTAAAAAGAGAAAATTATTTTCTACCCATTCAAATTTTTATTAAAACTTTTATTTATAAATTTATTAATAAAATTTATTTTTTAAATTAAAATTAAATAATAAAAAATAAATTATTTCTTTAAAAAATATTTTTTATATGATTTTCGCTTTTAAAAAGAAGATAGTCATTTTCCATTCTTTAAATTTTTATTAAAATTTTTATTTATAAATTTATTAACAAAATTTATTTTTTAAATTAAAATTAAATAATAAAAAATAAATTATTTCATTAAAAAATATTTTTATAAAAAATATTTTTAAATATAAATTATTTTTCATAGACATACGAAATATTAATAAATAAAATTTAAGATATAAATGTTTTTTAAGTTTTAAGTATTTTTCAATAAATTATAAAATAATTAATTTCTGATAAATTAATGAAAATTAAAAAAAACCATTATGGAAAAATAACGTGCATTTTGTCATCATTATATAAATAAACAAGAAATATATATTTTTTAATTAATGCAAACATAATATTGCATTTATCAAAGCCATAAAAGATAAAAATATAGAAAGAAAAATTAAAGATTAAAACAAAAATAATAAAATGCAACCCAAACTAAAATAATTAAATTAAGTCAATGGTAGATTAGCTGAAGACCTATAATCACATAAATTAATACATTTTACTATTTACTTATTTAATAAAATATATCTTCAATAATATTTATGACTCATATTTATTTATATTTTATTTAAATTTTCTATTTTTAAATTTCTTTTTCCAAATCGAAATCGAATTAAGGGTTAAAATTGAAACTATAATTATATTAAAATCAAATTGGAATCAACCATTAAATAATCAAATTATTTTAAATAATTTTAAATCAGATTGAATTCAGTTCGATTTTAACAGTCCGAGTAAAAAACCAACAGTGAACAATAACAGTCCAACTTTCACCATATTATCATTGATTAACACTAAACAATAACAGTCCGAGTAAAAAATCAACAATTTTAACAACAATTCAATTTTTTTTTTTAAAAAAAAACAGAATTTAAATTTTTCTAAAAATTTAAATTATGCTTGCAATTAACATTATCAAATATTTTATACAATATTTATAATTTTTATATTTTTTCCAATAAAATTATATTAATTAAATTATAATAAAATGTCATATATAATATTTATAATTAAATTATATTAATTATAATTTTATAAAATGATCAAATACATAAATAACAATGTTATGGATAATAAAAATTATTATGTAGTGGAGTATCTACTCATTATTTAGATTGCACAGAACAATCTCATTAACCATTGAAGGTATATTTTATCTACTACTACGAGTGGAAGAAATAATTATACCCTTATTGGCAGCAACCTTAGTAACAGATCGTGAATTGTCAGCCATTTTAGAGAATAAAAAAAATCACTTTTAGAAAAAAATGAATGAAAGACTGATTTCTAATCCAATTGAACAGAAAGAATCCAATGGAATATCATGGCAATGGAATCAAATGATGTGGTTGAAACAGAGTTGTGCTGCAACTGGTCAATTTGCAAGAAAAAAGAAAGTGGGGGTGATTGGCGCTTATGGCAGCCACTCCAACACTCAAGTCAGTAAATTAAAAAAAGGCAAACATATTGAACTGTTTTGAACTAAAGAGTAATTGTATAAGAATGTGTACAATGTGTACCTTAATCTCTGTATTCACTAATTTTTATACTGTAAGAAGATGAATTGGTAATCAAATTTTCTGGAAATCCAATTAGCACCAACTAGTAGATAGGGGATCCCGCAATTATAAGTAATTTGTTGGATTGTGTTTTCTAACGGTAACTTTTCGTGAATTCCCGCCCTAAAGTTGAGAGGGCGAGTCTTGATGAAAAGTCGAAACCTACAGCATCCGAGTCTTTTTTTCCACGTATGAAACCGCGTATCATCTAATCAGACTCTTGCTATGTGACTCTGTTTTCGAGTGATAGGTCATAATTTATTTTGAGTGATTATTGTGTTATATCAAATGTTTAATTTAAAATAATATTAAAATTATTTCTAAAATAGCAAGATTTTTAGTTTCAATATCAATAAGAATCAAATTGTACTAAGAAATAATTGGTATAAGAAAAATTAATCAAACGAAGTGTTTTCCAACTTAACAATGTTTAAAGTTATAAGAGTAATTAATTAATATTTTTTTAAGAGGAAAAAAATATTTAAAAGGGATGATAATGGACTATAGATCTTTTCAAGATTTGTCAATCGTTTTTAACTTATTGATATTAAAATCGTTGATAAATTTTAAGTTTAAATTTCAATTCAAATTAATTGTATAAAAAGAAAAACTTCCGAGATTTAATAGTAGCCGTTAAAATATAAGTGAAAGAATATACTTTTTACTATGCATATAATAGAAAATAAAAAAATAGCTAAAAATTTATATTGTGCAATTATATAATTAAATTTTTTAATTAGTACCAGTAAAATTTTATTATTTGTAATTTAGTTGTACTTTCTTAACTAGGATAAACACGTGATGATTTTGAAGATGGTTTTATCATTAGAAGAGAGGATCGGGTTGGGTGAATTACATGTATAATAATATATAATTAAGGTTTATTAGAAAAAAAATTATTTTTTTTGATATTTTTTCATTTGACTTTTCAATTTTAAATAATAAAATTTACTATTATTATAGCCAATATCTAAAATCAATTTTGATCCGGCCATATTTAAAATCAATTTTGATCCATAAATCTATTTGGTTTTTCCAAAGGATAAAACATAACCGAAGGATGATACGAGTTTAAAAATATAATGAAAAAATTAAAAGTTTCTGTAGATATGATTTGTAATTCTAGTCAAATTAATTTTAAAAATTAGCAAATTATGAAAAAATTAAAAAAATATTTTTTTTTCATTCAAAATTAAAAGGTGGGACTATAATTATAAATAAATTGAAAAGATTTGATTTTCAATGTTCAATATGTCTTGATGATGTGAAATTAAAAATTATAAAATTCTATATAGATATGATAAGTGACTCATGATTAAAATTAATTTTAAATATTAGTTATAATCGTGATAAAATTAAAAAAGAAAAAGAGTTTTATTGTCTGAAATTGAAAAGTCAGACTAAATGGAGAAAAAGCCAAACATGAAATATGCATATATGATTATGACTCAAGACGACTGCTTAGTTTCAAGGCATGACTCAATCATCATAATTAAGACTTGTCCATAGTTGCCAAAAACTTTATAAACACATTTCTTCTTCACTATAATAAAAGATGCTTAAAATTTCATAACTATATTAATTTCTAATGGGATCTTATATCTTAATAAATTGCAAGTGTCGATCGATGTCTTTCGGACGCACAACAATAAGAAGAATTTTGAGAGGAGTCCATAAAAATAACCAAAAGTCGATATATGTGACATAAATAAAGAATAAAATTATAATTTAATAGTTAAAATTGATTACCGTCCCGAATTTGAATCCGACTTTTATTAATATTTATATAGATTCCATCAGCTTTCAACATCTTAGATTCCATCAGCTTTCAACATCTTTGAAAATGGCCTAGCAGCCACATGGACAACCCAAAAAAAATCTTCCAAGCATCTCTTGAGGCAGGACATGTATCTTTCTTTGCAAATTATTCAAAGAGATTTCTTGTGCACGAGTTTTATGTGAAAAGTTGAAAGGACTTGATTGGATGTCCAAACATTAGTCGAATTAAGAAGCACATATAAAATTGTATTATTGAAGCAAAGCCATCTAAAATTCAAAGAATAGAAAATTCCTTCAACTATTAGATGCATGGAAAATCAGCTATAAGGACAATCTAAAAATTTCAATGATAATAAAAAATGTGATTCAGTAATAAAAAAGTCTAGATTTTACAATAAAAATCAAAGCATTTAATTCAGAGCAAGTCTTCTTTAAAAAATAATTAAAGATTTAGGCTTTCAAAATCTACCTAAAACGTTTAACTTTCACAGGCAACAAATTATTATATTATGTAAGCTAATCTTGTTTCAAAAAAATTCAAGAATAGAATGAAAATTAAAGAATAAAAAATTGAAACTCAATTATACAAGAAAGAGAATCACTCCACATAAACCTTTGCCCATAAATATTTCTATTAACGAAGTGTAAGAAATCCACCGTACTTTTTAAAAATCTAATACTCAAAGTAGAGGAACAACTATTTTACACAAATTTAATTTAATAAAATTATTTTTATTAATTTTTTATTTAAAAGAAAAGAATTTACTTATAAGATTTTATTGTTCTTTTGTATAATTTTATAAAATTTATTTATATTTTCTTCTAATAAAAATAGGGGGAAAAAAATCGAGATGGGACATGGCGATGGACTTTCTAAGCTTTGATAAGAGTGTTTTGGAAGGGAATGAGGGTAGTGGAAAGTTGAAAACTATAAAACAGACATGCATATGTCTGCATTGATTCTTGCATGGAAAATTCTCGTATAAAGACTTGTGGGGTACGTCTTTAAAGACTTGTTTGTCCAGGTCAACATCAAACAGACCTATTGATATTACAGTGAATGAAGATAATGAGGTTTAATTTAATAATACTAAAATTATTTTTTTTAAAAATTGTATAATTTGATTTGAGTTGTATCACAATCAACTGGGCTAAAAAATCGATATTAGCAAAAAAAAATTTCAATTAAATAGAATTTTAATTAATTTTCAAAATTAAAATAATAAATTTAAATATTATTTAAAAATATCAAAAATAATTATCACAATATTAAAATAATAGCAGATAATTATTATTTATTTGAATGTGATTGAGTTCTCATCAAATAGTAATTAATAAAATTTAATTAAAATATAAATTTATAATATTGTGATCTGTATATTATAAATATCTGAATTGTTAAATAATACTAAAATCACATCATACTATATATTATTTAGAGTGTTTAACAACTTTTGTTAATTCAGATCCAACAAATGAAAAGAAAATTATGTGATAAATTAAATTCAAATTGAATGAAATTTAATAAAGAAATATTATATATGTACATGTAATTATTTATTAAGTATTTTCTTTTTTAATTCTACTAAACTTGACTAGTAATTTTTTAAATTCTAAACACACCTTCAACCTCTTCCGTTAGCCTATTAATTTTTAGAAATATCATTTGTGTGTATTTTTAGCTAATTTAAATTTATATTAGACTTAATTTTTTTATATGTGTACCGAATTTCTCTTACTTTAATTTAGTATTTTTGTAATCTATGAAGTTTATAGTGTTACATATTTCATATTTTGTATTGATTTTTTAAAAGTGTGGATCATATCCATTTAGTGATAATAATAAAAAAAATTTAATTATTCAAATTTTAACAGATATATCTAAACTTTAAAAATTAATAAATATATTCCAAACTTTATATCTAAATTTAATTTTAACCTATTATTAAATTTAGCTGGTAAATCTAACACCTATGCTGTTAAATATATTCCAAACTTCATGTTTGGTAGAGGAGATGGTCATATGGTTTGTCTTGACATCTTCACAAGCCAAGTAGCTACTCCTCCTAGGATGTGCTTTTCTTACAAGTTGATAAGCAATTTTCTCTTAAGATTAATAATAACATTTTCTTCAACATCAATACACATACACAACAATTAGATTAATATGGGTATGCACTCACGCGTACACACACATGGTGTAAAGAAAATAAAGAAGAGTTACTTCTGCATGAGCAATTTTGGATGAATCTCTCTGAATATTTTTGTTTTGGTGTAATATTTTTAAATGTATGTTTTGAATATATATATAAAAAAAAAATTATACATTCATGCATTATTATTTAAACTCGAGACTTTTTAATTTTCAAAACGATTTCAATTCAATGAACTAAACTCTATTGGTTGTGTATGCATTATTTATTTTATAAAGACTTTCATTTGAGTGGGTGGGTGGAGGGTGGTTGAAAGACTTTTTTGATACAAGTCAGGACTGCGAATACCCACAAAGTGCATATTATTCTAAATAAAAATTGTGAAAAGACATTAATGAGGTTTAGTTTAACTAATCATATTAAAATCATTTTTATATTATGAGCATTTGAGTTTTAAGTTTTAATAGTTTTATACTAAATTGGGATAATAGCAACTGTTGCTTCATAATATTTGTGATTGTTGTGTGTTTCAATTTATGCTCACTCTATGTTTGTTGAAATGCTTAAATAAGTTAGAAAATTTTTTAAATTGCTATCTTAACATAATTTAATCAGACATATTAATTGGTATAAAATTAAAAAGAAAAAAAGAGAGAGAATCATAGAAAAAAGGTACAGAGATTAATTAATTAAAGTCCTTTGTAATTTAAATAAGATTCAAAACTTAATCAGAAAATAAATGTCTTTAAGGAATTTCTTTTCCGGATAAATTTCACATATTATCTTTATCTTTAAATTTAGTAAAACCCTTTAAATAATAGTATAATTAACATTAAAATCCTTATGATCTATAATAATAAGTTTTTCGATTACAGCATAATAAAAAACAAAAATATTCCTGAAAGGTAACTTAAATACTTTATAAAGCTCTCTCTCTTCCATCCCTCTTCTCTTCGTGTCTTTCTCAATCCTCATATATATACATGCAATTCTATCTCCGTAAACTTACGATCTCATAGACATACAACTTTTCAAAACTAACACAAAGTTAAAATTATTTATCTTACAGAAGAATTCATTGCCCTTAAGCAATTCACCACAAAATAAGAAATTGTAGAACTGCAATGAGTACTTGAAATATAAATTAGTTACAATCCAAACAAATATAACTGAAACATCTAGCCAACTTGCATCTGGTTTTTGAGGATAAAATTAAAACTGAAAAGCAAATAAAAGTTTTGTATCTCACAATTCATAGTTTCCACTTTCCATAAATAAAGCAAGGCACCACAACCCACAACTAAAGTTCCCTTATTTACCTACTTTTTAAAACCAACCTTATAAATTATCATAATCGAAACAAACCCAAGAGTAATAATTTTTGCCAAACATCAAATAAATCAGTTTTTCAATGGATTTGGCAGAAATAATCAAAACTAATTGCTTCTCTAGCTTTTAGTTTTGCTTTTGACTCGTTCTTTTGTCCTCTCTCAATGCTTGGACTTCATCATCCAGTTTGATGTAGTTCTGGACTTTATCAATTATCTGTTAGTACGTAGTGGCTGAATTCTTGATTAGAGAATTCATGAACTTGATGTTGGGTGTTCCTTTCTTCAACGCTTCACATGCTATCTCATGATTTAATTCTTCCACCTGTATTGCTTCTACATTGAAACATGAGATAAAACTTCTTAAAAACTTGCTCCTTAGTGGATTTTCCACAAGTCAAAGAAGAGCTTTTTGGGAGGTATACAAGTAATAAATCTAGACTTAAATAACATAGCAAATTGTGTAAAGTTCTGAATTGAACATAGACTCAAATGTTGGTACCATTTCTAAGCCAAGCCTGTGAGTGTCGATGGAAACATTCGGCACAACACAAAATCGTTGACATCTTAAAGCTGCATTGTTGTTCTAAAGATAGTTAGGTGATTTCCAGGATCTGTTATTTCATTGTATTTGTCCAAACTTGGGAGTTTGAACTTGGCAGAAAAAGTCTCTGCTAAGATCTATTCTGATAGGGGCGAGGCATCGTGCAACCCATAGTCTTCCTCCTGCTCCTTCTGGTACCTTTGCCCGGCCCGTATCAGCTTCCAATCGAAAACTTTTGGAACCTCGTCTGACGAATCCTCTTCCTCCAGCTTGGTCTTCCCCTTAGATTGCGTTTGGATTGCCTCTGTCCGAGTCCTTGGGGAGTCGATGGAAGCTTCCTCCCTTATCCTAAGAGCCATGAAGGAGGCTTCCTCCCGAGTTTTATATTGTTCAAGAGTGGCGTGTAACCTTTTTACATACCGGAGCATCTACTCATTATTTAGATTGCTCAGAACAATCTCATTGACCATTGAGGGTATATTTTATCCACTACTAGGAGTGGAATAAATGATTATACTCTTATTGGCAGCAACCTTAGCAACAAATTGTGAATTGTCAGCCATTTTAGAGAAGAAAAAAGATTTATTTTTAGAAGAAAATGAATGAAAGACCGATTTCTAATCCAATTGAACAGAAAGAATCCAATGGAATATCCTGGCAATGGAACCAAATGATGTGGTTGAAACGGAATTGTGCTGCGATTGATCAATTTGTAAGAAAAAAGAAAGTAAGGTGATTAGCGCTTATGACAGCCACTCTAACACTCAAGTCAGTGAACTGAAAAAAGGTAAGTATATTGAACTGTTTTGAACTCAAGAGTAATTGTGTATGTAACGACCCGAAAATCGGACCGCTACCGGCGCTAGGATCCGGGTCGACTTAAGGCCGCCGGGACCCGTAGCAAGCCTAACATGCATCCTGTGAACCTGCTTAATCCCATACATGATCAACAACATACATAAAAATTAAAACTTTTCTTTCCATTCATATGCCAACTCAACCTGTGCATGCACCATAACATAATCATAACATTGATCCCTCTGTGGGATCTCATCAGTGCCCCCAATGGGTGACATAACATATGCTGAGTTGGTTTACATAAACATCATAAAAATCTCTACGATCATGTAATAAAAGGGATAACAACAATCTATGGTCAAGCACACCTCTAACATCCATGAACATCATTACATAACTATACTGTACTTTTACATTACATCGTTCTACGATTTGTCATGTCCACATTCTATCTATTACATAAACAAGCTTTACTCTAACCGACCTCCTCTTCTATCCTGTACCTGCAAGCCTGGGGGTAAAAGGGAGAGGGGTGAGCTAAAAGCCCAGTGAGTAGAACTATAAAACATATTAACACTATGCTCCAATGAAATGCATCATAACACAGACAATTCACATAAGGGTTGGGTGAACTTGTCACCAATTAGTCCAAGCTAACTCTGTGCCAGGCCGTAGCATGGGGTCCTGGTCTTCCTGTCATACATACATTACTTACCATTGCCCTAGGGCCTCCTCTGGGCTCCTGGTCTTCGAGTCCCATAACCGTGCCAGGCCGTAGAATGGGGTCCTGGTCTTCCTGTCATGGACTAATTGGGTCATCCAACATTCACCCACATCAACAACAATCGATGCAATGCGGCATATTCGTGAAATCTAATGCAATCATCCTATTGCATAATCATGATGCATGAAACATGATAAAACATTTAATTTCTCAATTTAAAGGATTAAGTTTAGTTCCACTCACCTCTGGCAGACTCTGACAACACCGAAGCAGCTGAACTCACTGCTGGGGTCCTCGGTTCCTCGGGTCCGAACCTACACAGGTGGACTCAAATGAGGGACCAAACATACCTGAACATAACTATAAACTACTCTCCAAAAACCCCCTAAAACATCATGAAGCAACCATAGAAAAACATGCAAAGGAGGCCTGGACAGGGCACTTTCGGCGGCAGGTTCTGCGGCCGAAAGTCCCTCCAGAGCCGAAAGTCAGGCAGGTTCGGCGGCACCTTCGGCGGCCGAAACTCCCAGACAGAGACGAAACTCATGCATGTTCGGCAGCACTTTCGGCGGCCGAAACTGCCAGACAGAGACGAAAGTCTCCCTTTCGGGGGCAAGCTTCGGCAGCCGAAAGGCTGCCTCCCCAGCCATGTTCGGCGGCCGAAAATCCTTCGGCTGCCGAACCTGGTTTCTGCCAAAGGGCAGAAACTTGGCTCCCTTTGCACACTTCGCCTCCAAACTTATCAAACATGCATCAAACCTATTCTACAACACACAAACACAAGCATACATGTTCCTAGGGGCCTCAAACCAACATAAACCCCATCTACAACACATCAAGAAACTCACATTGTTCATGAACATACATTTATACCCATAAACTCCAAAATCATAACCATAACCTAAACATGCATTCTATCCCATAGATCTACTTAAAACTTACTTAAAACATGCAATGAGCTTAAGATCGGCTCTTACCTCTTGAAGATCGAGAGAGAGACGACCTAAACTCGAAGTTGGGAGAGATTGGGTTCTTGAACCTCCAAGCTCCAAAACTTTGCTCAAAAGCTTTAATCTTCAAAACAAAGTTAAAACAAATGAAAATCTTGAAAGATTTAGAGGAAAGACATCAAAGATGGGTGAGGGACGACGGAGACTCACCTTGGCCGAAAATGGGGAAAAAAGCTCGCCCGTTTTCGGCTAAGGGACCCTTTTATAGTGGCTGGCCAGACCACGTTCGGGGGCCGAATGTGCCTCCGCATGCATGCCATGTTCGGCGGCCGAACCTGGACTTCCCTCACTTATGCTTTCGGGGGCCTAAAGCACACCCGCAACGCATGCATGTTCGGCGGCCGAACTTGAGGTTCGGCGGCCGAACCTGAGTTTTCCTCCAATGCTATTTTCATGCAAAAACTCATTTTCTTTCATGCTTAAAACATAAAACACATTAAAACATTTTATAAAAACATGGTTTTACCCTACTAGAGGCTTCCGACATCCGAGATTCCACCGGACGGTAGGAATTCCGATACCGGAGTCTAGCCGGGTATTACATTCTCCCCCCTTAAGAACATTCGTCCCCGAATGTTCCTCAACTAGCACATGCAAGGCATACAACATAAAACACATAGAGACTAACCTTAGAAAAGATAAGGGTACTGCTGGAGCATGGACTCCCGTGTCTCCCAGGTGCATTCTTCCATATTGTGGTGGTTCCAAAGGACTTTCACCATCGGGATTTCCTTGTTTCTCAGCTTCCTGATTTGAGTGTCCAGAATCCGTACCGGCTGCTCAACATAGGTGAGATTCTCTTGGATCTCCATATCAGGCTCACTAAGAACCTTGCCCGGATCTGACATGAACTTTCTCAACATAGAAACATGGAAAACCGGATGGATTCTCTCCATTGAAGCAGGTAAATGCAGCTTGTACGATACATTCCCAATCCTTTGCAGGACTTCAAAGGGTCCGATGTACCGCGGAGCCAGCTTACCCTTCTTTCCGAACCGAACCACTCCTTTCATTGGAGACACCTTGAGCAATACCAGATCCCCTCCTGGAACTCTACTTGCCTTCTGCGGATGTCTGCATAACTCTTCTGTCTGCTTGCAGCAGTCTTGATTCTTTCTCTGATTAAGGGTACCACCCTGCTGGTGATCTCTACTAGCTCAGGCTCTGCCAAGGCCTTTTCTCCAACTTCCTCCCAGCAAACAGGTGACCTGCACTTCCTTCCATATAAAGCTTCATATGGAGCCATCCCGATGCTAGCATGATGGCTGTTGTTGTAGGCAAACTCCACCAAAGGTAGATGCTGCCTCCAAGAACCGCCAAAGTCTAGCACACACATTCTTAGCATATCTTCTATGGTCTGGATGGTCCTCTCTGACTGTCCGTCTGTCTGTGGATGGAAGGCAGTGCTAAAATCCAACCTGGTACCCATGGCATCCTGCAGACTCCGCCAAAACCTAGAGGTGAACTGGGGTCCTCTATCTGACACTATAGAAATAGGAACCCCATGCAGTCTGACTATTTCATCAACATACACCTGCGCCAACTTGTCCACAGAATAGCCACTCCTGACAGGGATGAAGTGAGCAGATTTGGTGAGTCTGTCCACAATCACCCATATGGAGTCCAATCTGTTGGACGTCGCCGGTAACCCCACTACGAAGTCCATAGCTATATTCTCCCATTTCCACTCTGGAATAGGTAGCGGGTTAAGCATTCCAGCCGGCTTCTGATGTTCCAGCTTCACCCTCTGACACACTTCGCAGGCTGACACAAACTGTGCCACTTCTCTCTTCATAGCTGGCCACCAATAAACCCTTTTTAGATCTTGATACATCTTGGTGGCCCCGGGGTGAATGCTGTATCTTGCATTATGAGCCTCTCTCATAATGTCTCCTTTTAGCCCTATGTCATCTGGTACACACAATCGACTCCCATAGCGGAGGATCCCCTTATTGTCGAATCTGAACTCACTGTCCTTGCCTGACTGAACAGTCCTGGCAATCTTCACTAACTTTGGGTCCTCATGCTGTTTCTGAGCCACTTGCTTCAGAAACACAGGTGTCACTTTCATCTGAGCAACTAAAGCACCTGTACCAGACAACTCCAACTGTAGACCTTCCTCAATGAGCTTGTAAAATTCCTTCACCACTGGTCTCCTCTCTGCCGTGATGTGGGATAGACTGCCTAGTGACTTCCGGCTTAGGGCGTCTGCCACGACATTCGCCTTACCCGGGTGATACTGAATCTTGCAATCATAGTCACTCAGCAGCTCTACCCACCTCCTCTGTCTCAAGTTCAAATCTCTTTGACTCAGGATGTACTGCAGGCTCTTATGATCTGTAAAGATCTCACATTTTACCCCATAGAGGTAGTGCCTCCACATCTTGAGTGCAAAGATTACTGCCGCCATCTCAAGGTCATGTGTGGGGTAATTCAACTCATGCTTCTTTAGCTGCCTCGAAGCATAAGCAATCACCCTTTCTGATAGGCGGTTGTCGAAGCCGTCAAAAATAAACCTATTAGACAATCAACAATTAACTTGTAGATAGTGGCAATAGGGTCGAACCACAGAGACTTGACACTAAAGATTTTCCTAATAATGACTAGGTAAATAAATAGCAAGTAAATAAAGAGGGGGGGTTTTGTTTTGATGGATTAAATCTAAGAAAGCAAGAGAAAGCAATAATATAGATTAATGAGAATTTCAATGTGAGAAGGATTCTAGTTGAAGTATGGATCTGTTTCAGTTTGTTCAGAATTGATCATTGATTCTTTAACACTCCTATTTATTTCAATAAACTAGTTTAGGATGTGGAAGACGCTTCTCACAATCCAAATTCCTCCTTAGTTCTAGTTTGATTAGGAAACGTTCGCTAATCAAACACTAGTTAACTAGTTGCCAAGGAACGTCCTTGGGGCTTTTGGCATCGAACAACTGTTAACTGCATTAAGACTTAGAGAAACCTAATTCTAACATTGCCAACCGTGTGGTCAAGTTTAGATTATGCAACTTGATTAAATGTGTGTTTAAATAATCTAAGCAATTACGGACCTAAATTATTCAAACAATTGTTACTCAAGCTATTTAAAAACAATGGGCCCTTATTGAATCTAAAAGCAAAGTAACAATTATAGAAGAGATCAAATTGCATAAATATTGAAAGCAAATAAGAGTTTAACAATGGAGTTTTAAATCTCCCAATTCATCACAAATCTGAATTTTCCAACTTCAACTAGAAAAGATGGAATTTAGCCACTCATGGTGGACTAAATCACAAAAGAAAAGAAGAAAAGAAAAGAAGAGAAGTTGCTGAATTTTCTGCAGAAATTGCTGAAGAAGAGATGATTCTTGCTGGTTTGATGGTTGTCCCTTTTATAGATGGAGAATCCAAGTTTAATTAGGGTTTGGAAGTCCCTTTTTGACTTGGTCTTTGATTCCTCTTTTGATGTTGAATTTAGTTGTAGATGGAATTCTTTTGGTAGAAGGACATCCTTGTGACTTGTGGAATTGAGCTGGTGGTGTTTGAGATGGATTTGGACTTCCCTAATTTAAAATCTGACTTTCTGCACTTTTCCCGCTTCTGGTGTATTTTGTGCTGTCAGAGTGACTTGGGCAGTTTCTGCGAGTGACTTGGGCAAGTCACTTGCCCAATCTGCCCCAATCGACTCAGTCCGGTTTTTGTCTCTGACTCTGCGAATGACTTGGCCAGTTCCTGCGAGTGACTTGGGCAAGTCACTTTGACCCAATCACTTTTCCAGCTTTTTCTTCACTTTTTCTCCAACTTTTCATTTACTTCCTTTTCTATAAAAACAAGATAAAAACCATAATTTAAACTAAAAAATGTATAAATAAGCAATAATAAATATAGTAAAAATGTGGCTAAATTATGTTCGATCAAATACCCCCACACCTAGCTTTTTGCTTGTCCTCAAGCAACAAACAACTTAGCCAATCAAGCCCCCTTTTCTTTTGAGCCTAAGTACCACTTAATCAGCCCCCCTAGACTCCTAAATTGAAGTATCACAGTATAGAGTACATGCACCAAGGTTGTTTCTTCTTTGCCTTGTTTCCCTTCACCTACCGTGGTCAAGAAAAAAGTTTTTGATTCAATCATGCATATTCTCTTTATATGAGCTCAATGCAACCTCTAAGAGTGACTTGCCCTTCTTTGAGTATTTTATTTTATTTTATTCAGCAGCACTTTTTATTCTTGCCTGAAAAAATCACTAACCTTTTTACGCGAAGGTGCATATTGGTGATACCCACCCCCGGTTACTCAGTCAGTCACTTGTTCAAGTGGCTACTAGCTCTGTTCATAGCTTATTTGACCATTGGAACAGGTTTGATTTGTGCTTTTGTGCTGGTTTTTCTTTTTCTTTTTCTTTTCTTTTCATGATAGTTTGGGCAAATCAACTTATAGGGAGTTACACTAACTTTTTATTTGCATGTATTTATATTTTTATTTCCCTTGACCACAGCAAATTTAAGGATTCAATTCAAGAAAAGAACTTCCAAAGTGAAGGTAGCACACTATAATTGATTCAATTTAGGCTTAAAGGGGTGGAAAATCAATGGGGTCATGAGATAGGAAGCTTTTTAACTTAGTCATCTATGCTGAGTAGAGTAAAAGCTAAAACAAAATTCTGTGAGTGTGTGCTGAAAGTGAAAAAAAATGTGTGCAAAAGAAAAATGTGTGAAAAGAAAAAAAATTTTGGTGTGTGTCATAGGGTAAAAAGATGCAAAATAAACAAAAAGAAAGCAAAAAAGATTATGTAAACAATGCAAAAATAACCTAAAGGTACCCCCACACCTACTGCAAACATTGTCCTCAATGTGTAAACATATATATAAAAAAAATTAAGAAGGAAAGGGAAAGGGACTTCCTGGCCTGGGGGTGATTTGGCCAGTGATTTGGGCAAATCACTGGTCAAATCACTGTCTGTCATGGTCTGTGGGCAGAAAGTGTTGAACCAGCAGTTGCAACATCCTTTCCATATGCTGCATCCTGTCTTGGGCCTCCGCCGAATGGTCTTGAGGTGCCTTTTATGTCCTCCAAGGTCCACCCAATTGCTTTCTTGTGCTTCCTTAACACATCAATGAGCTTTTCCTCTTCTTCTTGGCTGAGCTGGTTGGAAATAATTACTGGAAGTGTATTTTCAACTTCCAAGTAGGCATATTTGAGGTGGCTGGGCAAGGGCTTCAGATCTGGTGCAGCTGCTATCTGGGACTCTGCCTGCTGTCTGCTGATTGATTTGGGCAGATCATCGCTGATGATTTGGGCAGATCGACTGCCTATCGTGTCTGTCTGCATTGGTGATTTGGGCAAATTGAACTCTGCTTGCACTGATGATTTGGGCTGATCACCTTCTGTCATGTTTGTCTGCTCACTGATTTGGGCAGATTGCCTGGGTGATTTAGGCAAATCATCCGGTGATCTGGGAAAATCACCTTCTGTTATTCCTGTCTGCTGGTTGATTTGGGCAGATTGCCTGGGTGATTTGGGCAAATCACCTTCTGTTATTTCTGTCTGCTGGTTGATTTGGGCAGATTGCCTGGGTGATTTGGGCAAATCACCTTCTGTTATTTCTGTCTGCTGGTTGATTTGGGCAGATTGCCTGGGTGATTTGGGCAAATCACTTCTGGACCAGTCTGTGCAGCATGCTGTCTCTTCCGTTTCTTTCAAATTTTTCCTGTTTTCCTCATCTTCCTGGCTGGTGTCCCTTGGTATTTGTTTGACAACATCAAGCAAAGGTATGTTGATCTCTACTTTGTGAAAGGTTGCAAGTATTTCTTTCTCTTCTTTTTCTTTTTGTGATCTTGCAAATCTCTTGGGAAAGGGAGGAGGTACCTTAAATTTCTCCACTGGTTGCTGGTCTGCCTTGGTCTGCTTGGAGCTGGATTCTGCCTGGATGGTTGTTTTGGGCAGATCAACATCTGCCTTTCCTGGCGATTTGGGCAGATCACCGCTGATGATTTGGGCAGATCGACTGTCTGATTTGCCCCAGTCGCTTTCTGGCAGTTTTTCTTCCATGGCCTGTTTTTGCAATTTTTCAGCCTTGCTGTCTTGCAACTCTTTTCCACTCCTCAATGTGATGGCACTGGCCTTTTTCCTTGGATTTATCTCAGTTTGGGAAGGTAGCTTTCCTTGTGATTCAAGCTTGCTCAAGGATGAAGCCATTTGTCCCACTTGTTGCTTCTTTGCTGGCTGTTCAGGAGCTGTTTGAGTGGTGTATGTTGCTGGTTCAGCGAATGCAACAACTTCTGGTTCAGTGGTGTCAAATTCTGAGGTTGCTGGTGTTTGGACAGCAACAAGGGATGTAATGGTGGCAGATTCAGCACTTGCTGATTTTTGGACAGCAGGTTCAGAAATTGCTGATGTGATTGTGGAATTTTCAGCAGGTGGGCAGCAACTGTTGTCTCTATTTGCAGTAGGTTGGACAGCAGCAAAGTCTGAATTTTTGACAGTAGTTGCTGTCTCTTGGATGGCAGAAGCTTCAACAAGTGTTGTTTGGGCAGTAGCTGGTTCAGATTCAAGTGTAGTGGTGATTTGTGCAGCAGACTCAACAGCTCGATCTATCTCTTCGTCATCGTCCCATAGATCTTGAAGCTCTTCCTCTCTTCTTAATATGTATGCGTCCACTGAGTTGACCGCTTGATCCACTTGCTGTTGGAGAATTTTTCCAGAAATTTCCAATTTCCTTACCATCTCTTCAAGTTCCATAGTGGAGTTCTGAGGTGTTGCTTGGGCTTGATAGTTTTGGTAGTTGTTAGCCCTTGCATAGTCATAATTCGGGTGGTCCCTCCAATATGGTTTGTAGGTATCAAGGTAGGGATCATGTCTTGGTTGGCTATTGAATCCTCCAAAGGCATGTACTTGCTGGTCATATTGATAAAGTGTGGGACATTGATCAGTTGGGTGTCCCACATATCCACAGATCCTACATGGTCTTGGTGGCTGAAAGTGTTGAGCTCGACCTATGACATAACTATCCACAAGAGAGGTTAGTTCAGAAATTTGAGAAGAGAGAAAAGACATACTTACCGTAGCCATGCTTGTAAGGTCTTGGTAGTGCGTTCAATTTCAGGATCGTAAAGAAGAGCTTCTTTACGATCAGCCTTGGTCATAAAAGGAAAATACGTTAGTTAGATCAAGTCCCCGGCAACGGCGCCAATTTTTGATAGGCGGTTGTCGAAGCCGTCAAAAATAAACCTATTAGACAATCAACAATTAACTTGTAGATAGTGGCAATAGGGTCGAACCACAGAGACTTGACACTAAAGATTTTCCTAATAATGACTAGGTAAATAAATAGCAAGTAAACAAAGAGGGGGGGTTTTGTTTTGATGGATTAAATCTAAGAAAGCAAGAGAAAGCAATAATATAGATTAATGAGAATTTCAATGTGAGAAGGATTCTAGTTGAAGTATGGATCTGTTTCAGTTTGTTCAGAATTGATCATTGATTCTTTAACACTCCTATTTATTTCAATAAACTAGTTTAGGATGTGGAAGACGCTTCTCACAATCCAAATTCCTCCTTAGTTCTAGTTTGATTAGGAAACGTTCGCTAATCAAACACTAGTTAACTAGTTGCCAAGGAACGTCCTTGGGGCATTGTAGCATCGAACAACTGTTAACTGCATTAAGACTTAGAGAAACCTAATTCTAACATTGCCAACCGTGTGGTCAAGTTTAGATTATGCAACTTGATTAAATGTGTGTTTAAATAATCTAAGCAATTACGGACCTAAATTATTCAAACAATTGTTACTCAAGCTATTTAAAAACAATGGGCCCTTATTGAATCTAAAAGCAAAGTAACAATTATAGAAGAGATCAAATTGCATAAATATTGAAAGCAAATAAGAGTTTAACAATGGAGTTTTAAATCTCCCAATTCATCACAAATCTGAATTTTCCAACTTCAACTAGAAAAGATGGAATTTAGCCACTCATGGTGGACTAAATCACAAAAGAAAAGAAGAAAAGAAAAGAAGAGAAGTTGCTGAATTTTCTGCAGAAATTGCTGAAGAAGAGATGATTCTTGCTGGTTTGATGGTTGTCCCTTTTATAGATGGAGAATCCAAGTTTAATTAGGGTTTGGAAGTCCCTTTTTGACTTGGTCTTTGATTCCTCTTTTGATGTTGAATTTAGTTGTAGATGGAATTCTTTTGGTAGAAGGACATCCTTGTGACTTGTGGAATTGAGCTGGTGGTGTTTGAGATGGATTTGGACTTCCCTAATTTAAAATCTGACTTTCTGTACTTTTCCCGCTTCTGGTGTATTTTATGCTGTCAGAGTGACTTGGGCAGTTTCTGCGAGTGACTTGGGCAAGTCACTTGCCCAATCTGCCCCAATCGACTCAGTCCGGTTTTTGTCTCTGACTCTGCGAATGACTTGGCCAGTTCCTGCGAGTGACTTGGGCAAGTCACTTTGACCCAATCACTTTTCCAGCTTTTTCTTCACTTTTTCTCCAACTTTTCATTTACTTCCTTTTCTATAAAAACAAGATAAAAACCATAATTTAAACTAAAAAATGTATAAATAAGCAATAATAAATATAGTAAAAATGTGGCTAAATTATGTTCGATCACTTTCATTTTGCATCAGTACACAATCCAGTCCCACACGGGACGCATCACAAAAGACTGTAAAGTCCTCATCACTAGATGGCAGAGCTAAAACTGGTGCTGAAGTCAACCTCTTCTTAAGCTCTTCAAAACTCTCTTCGCACTGGTCAGTCCACAGAAACTTCTGATTCTTCCTGGTTAGCCTGGTCAGAGGAGCTGCTATTTTCGAGAAGTCCTTAATGAACCTCCTGTAGTAACCTGCCAAACCCAAGAAACTCCTGATCTCCGTCACTGAAGTGGGTCTAGGCCAGTTAGCCACAATTTCTGTCTTCTTGGGGTCCACCTCTATCCCATTCTCTGACACTACATGCCCCAAGAACGAAATGCTCCTCAGCCAGAACTCACACTTAGAGAACTTGGCATACAAGCCATGTTCCCTCAAGATCTGTAGAACTAACCTCAGATGATGGGCATGCTCCTCTGCATTCCTGGAATACACTAAGATATCATCTATGAAGACAATAACGAAGTGATCCAGGTACTGGCTAAACACTCTGTTCATGAGATCCATGAATGCTGCAGGGGCGTTGGTTAACCCGAACGGCATTACAAGGAACTCAAAATGCCCATATCTGGTCCTGAAAGCTGTCTTTGGCACATCTTCTTCCCTGATCCTCAACTGATGATACCCGGACCTCAGATCTATTTTGGAGAAACAACCCGCTCCTACTAGCTGGTCGAATAGATCGTCGATCCTTGGCAATGGGTACTTGTTCTTGGTAGTGACTTTGTTCAACTGCCTGTAGTCGATACAAAGCCTAAGGGATCCATCCTTCTTTCTCACAAACAAAACTGGAGCACCCCAGGGTGAGGTACTCGGTCGGATGAAGCCCTTGTCTACCAGCTCCTGCAACTGCTCCTTTAACTCTTTCAATTCTGCTGGCGCCATCCTGTAGGGAGGGATAGAGATCGGTCGGGTTCCAGGCATCAGTTTTATCTCGAACTCTATCTCCCTAGCAGGTGGTAAACCTGGCAGCTCGTCTGGGAACACATCTAAGAACTCTCTAACCACTGGCACCGAGGCGGGCTCTCTAACCTGACTGCTAAGCTCTCTCACATGAGCCAAATACCCCTGACATCCCCTCCTGAGCAACCTACGAGCCTGAAGAGCTGATATCAGACCTCTAGGTGTACCCCTCCTGTCTCCTCTGAAGACAACCTCAGACCCGTCCTGACCTCTGAACCTGACTACCTTGTCCCTGCAGTCCAAGGTAGCACCATGGGTAGATAACCAGTCCATCCCTAGAATGACGTCAAAATCTGTCAAATCTAGAACCACTAGGTCGGCGGACAAGCATCTTCCCTCAACAAACACAGGACTACACTGGCAGACTGACTCTGCCACTGATGGATCACACTTGGGTCCACTGACCCAGAGAGGACACTCTAACCCAGAAGTCATCAGACCCAACCTCCCCACGGCTCTCGGAGCGATAAAAGAATGAGATGCACTAGGGTCCATCAAGGCATACACATCTGAACAACCAATAATTAAGTTACCTGCTACCACAGTGTTAGATGCATCTGCCTCCTGCTGTGTCATTGTGAAGATCCGTGCTGGAGCTGATGGACCTTCACCTCGGAAACCCGCTGAAGAAGAGGCTGCCCCTCTCCCTCTGCCTCTGCCACTGGCCTGAGTCATGGCTGGAGCCGCTGGCTGCGCTACACTGCCTGAAGCTGTCTGCTGGGACTGAGCCATCGGGACTGCTCTTGGACATTCTCGAGCCATATGCCCCTCCTGACCACATCTGAAGCAGGCGTTCGTCCCAAACCGACATACTCCCTTGTGTGGCCTACCACACTTCGCACAAACTGCATTATCCGCACCAGAGCTTGAGCCACTTCCAAATCCCAGACTAGACTTAACCTTGTTCCAGAACTTGTTCTTCTTACCCTTGGGCTTACCCCATCTCTTACTGCCTGAAGCTGCTGCACTCAAGGTAGAGGGATCTAACCTTCCCCCACCCGGAGTTTTGAACCAGAAGATTGTGCCACTGTCTGCTTAACTGTCCCCTGAATGATGGCACTGGCCTCCATTTTCCTGGCCATATCTACTATGGCATGGAAGCTCTCCCTGTCCACTGATTGAATCAAGGAGGAATACCTGGAATGGAGTTTCATGACATACCTCCTTGACCTTTTCGAATCTGTGTCCAGACTCTGCCCAGCAAAAGGCAACAGCTCCAAGAATCTGTCGGTGTACTCCTCTACACTCATTTCATCCGTCTGCCTCAACTGCTCGAACTCTATCATCTTCAGCTCTCTTGAACTATCGGGAAAAGCCCATCCTGCAAACTCGTTTGCAAACTCTTCCCAAGACATGCTGTCCACTCTCGGGTTCACATAATTCTTGAACCACTCTCGTGCCTTCTTGCACTTAAGCGTGAACCCGACCATCTGAATGGCTCTGCTGTCATCAGCCCCAATCTCCTCTATGATCACTTTAACCCTTTCAAGATACACAAATGGGTCATCCCCTTTTTCATACTGAGGAGCACCCAGTTTCATGTAATCTGTCATCCTGACCTTGCTCCCACTGGCTGAGCTAGGTCTAGAAGGTTGAGTAACTGGGGCTGCTGGTTCTGTAGGTGGTGGAGGTGGTGCAACATTTTCTGAGGTAGGGTTTGCTGGATTTGGATAGTAAGGTGGGGGTGGATACATTGGGTACTGTGAGTATGGTGGGTAGTATGATGGGTATGGCATCTGTGTGCGATAAGGAGTGAAGCTAGGGTAATCCGATGTGCCTCCCATCGAATACCCGGGGTTTTGTGAGAAGGGTGGGTAGTAAGGTGCCTGAACAAATCCCGAGGCCTGAGTGCCTCCTTGGGATTCTCCCATACCTTCCTCCGACATGCTAACTCCCAGACTGCCATCCCTCCTCTACTCTACATCCATATCATCCCCCATGTCCTCAGACGCTCCTCCCTGAACTGTTCCTCTAACTGATCTGCTCCTACCCAGATCCAGAGACCTTCTAGGGTCTCTTACTGCTCTTTCTCGATTAGACCTACTAGACATTGCCCTAGGCAATGCTGGAGGACGGGCGCTCGTGCCCTCATCCTCAGGTGGCACTCCAGTCAATCTTGCTGATCGACGAGTTCCTCTCATCCTGTTTTCTGAAAAACAGTACACAGCACAAGCAAACATTAGCATCATATGGTTCATGTGGGCACACATGAACCCGCATCACATACATCACATTTCATAGCATATCATTAATGCACATGCATATCATCATGGCATTTCACATCATTAGTCAAGACAGGACTCCACATCCTATCCTAGTGGACATGATCTTTCCTATTGTGCTTGACCTTCTATAACATTTATGAGCCCGACACTCTAGGTCCGACCATATAAACCTAGGGCTCTGATACCATTTCTGTAACGACCCAAAAATCGGACCGCTACCGGCGCTAGGATCCGGGTCGACTTAAGGCCGCCGGGACCCATAGCAAGCCTAACATGCATCCTGTGAACCTGCTTAATCCCATACATGATCAACAACATACATAAAAATTAAAACTTTTCTTTCCATTCATATGCCAACTCAACCTGTGCATGCACCATAACATAATCATAACATTGATCCCTCTGTGGGATCTCATCAGTGCCCCAAATGGGTGACATAACATATGCTGAGTTGGTTTACATAAACATCATAAAAATCTCTACGATCATGTAATAAAAGGGATAACAACAATCTATGGTCAAGCACACCTCTAACATCCATGAACATCATTACATAACTATACTGTACTTTTACATTACATCGTTATACGATTTGTCATGTCCACATTCTATCTATTACATAAACAAGCTTTACTCTAACCGACCTCCTCTTCTATCCTGTACCTGCAAGCCTGGGGGTAAAAGGGAGAGGGGTGACCTAAAAGCCCAGTGAGTAGAACTATAAAACATATTAACACTATGCTCCAATGAAATGCATCATAACACAGACAATTCACATAAGGGTTGGGTGAACTTGTCACCAATTAGTCCAAGCTAACTCTGTGCCAGGCCGTAGCATGGGGTCCTGGTCTTCCTGTCATACATACATTACTTACCATTGCCCCAGGGCCCCCTCTGGGCTCCTGGTCTTCGAGTCCCATAACCGTGCCAGGCCGTAGAATGGGGTCCTGGTCTTTCCTTACTCTGTGCCAGGCCGTAGAATGGGGTCCTGGTCTTCCTGTCATGGACTAATTAGGTCATCCAACATTCACCCACATCAACAACAATCGATGCAATGCGACATATTCGTGAAATCTAATGCAATCATCCTATTGCATAATCATGATGCATGAAACATGATAAAACATTTAATTTCTCAATTTAAAGGATTAAGTTTAGTTCCACTCACCTCTGGCAGACTCTGACAACACTGAAGCAGCTGAACTCATTGCTGGGGTCCTCGGTTCCTCGGGTCCGAACCTACACAGGTGGACTCAAATGAGGGACCAAACATACCTGAACATAACTATAAACTACTCCCCAAAAACCCCCTAAAACATCATGAAGCAACCATAGAAAAACATGCAAAGGAGGCTTGGACAGGGCACTTTCGGCGGCAGGTTCGGCGGCCGAAAGTCCCTCCAGAGCCGAAAGTCAGGCAGGTTCGGCGGCACCTTCGGCGGCCGAAACTCCCAGACAGAGACGAAACTCATGCATGTTCGGCGGCACTTTCGGCGGCCGAAACTGCCAGACAGAGACGAAAGTCTCCCTTTCGGGGGCAAGCTTCGGCAGCCGAAAGGCTGCCTCCCCAGCCATGTTCGGCGGCCGAAAATCCTTCGGCTGCCGAACCTGGTTTCTGCCAAAGGGCAGAAACTTGGCTCCCTTTGCACACTTCGCCTCCAAACTTATCAAACATGCATCAAACCTATTCTACAACACACAAACACAAGCATACATGTTCCTAGGGGCCTCAAACTAACATAAACCCCATCTACAACACATCAAGAAACTCACATTGTTCATGAACATACATTTATACCCATAAACTCCAAAATCATAACCATAACCTAAACATGCATTCTATCCCATAGATCTACTTAAAACTTACTTAAAACATGCAATGAGCTTAAGATCGGCTCTTACCTCTTGAAGATCGAGAGAGAGACGACCTAAACTCGAAGTTGGGAGAGATTGGGTTCTTGAACCTCCAAGCTCCAAAACTTTGCTCAAAAGCTTTAATCTTCAAAACAAAGTTAAAACAAATGAAAATCTTGAAAGATTTAGAGGAAAGACGTCAAAGATGGGTGAGGGACGACGGAGACTCACCTTGGCTGAAAATGGGGAAAAAAGCTCGCCCGTTTTCGGCTAAGGGACCCTTTTATAGTGGCTGGCCAGACCACGTTCGGGGGCCGAATGTGCCTCCGCATGCATGCCATGTTCGGCGGCCGAACTTGAGTTTCGGCGGCCGAACCTGAGTTTTCCTCCAATGCTATTTTCATGCAAAAACTCATTTTCTTTCATGCTTAAAACATAAAACACATTAAAACATTTTATAAAAATATGGTTTTACCCTACTAGAGGCTTCCGACATCCGAGATTCCACCGGACGGTAGGAATTCCGATACCGGAGTCTAGCCGGGTATTACAGTGTAAGAATGTGTACAATGTGTACCTTGATCTCTGTGTTCACCGGTTTTTATACTGTAAGAAGGTGAAATTGGTAATCAAATTTCCTGAAAATCCAATTAGCACCAACTAGTAGATAGGGGATCCCACAATTATATGTAATTTGCTGTATTGTGTTTTCTAACGGTAACTTTCCGTGAAGTCTCACCCTAAAGTTGAGAGGGCGAGTCTTGATGAAAAGCCGAAACCTACAGCATCCGAGTCTTCTTTTCCACATATGAGACCGCGTATCATCTAATCAGACTCTTGCTATGTGATTCTGTTTTCGAATGACAACTCATAATTTATTTTGAGCGATTATTGTGTTATATCAAATGTTTAATTTAAAATAATATTAAAATTATTTCTAAAATAGTAAGATTTTTAGTTTCAATATTAATAAGAATCAAATTGTACTAAGAAATAATTAGTGTAAGAAAAACTAATCAATCGAAGTGTTTTCCAACTTAACAATGTTTAAAGTTAAAAGAGTAATTAATTAATATTTTTTTAAGAGGAAAAAAATATTTAAAAGGGATGATAATGGACTATAGATCTTTTCAAGATTTGTCATTCGTTTTTAATTTATTAATATTAAAATCGTTGATAAATTTTAAGTTTAAATTTCAATTCAAATTAATTGTATAAAAAGAAAAACTTTCGAAATTGAATGGTAGCCGTTAAAATATAAGTGAAAGAATATATCTTTTACTATGCATGTAATAGAAAAGAAAAAAATAGCTAAAAATCTATATTGTGCAATTATATAATTAAATTTTTTAATTAGTACCAGTAAAATTTTATTATTTGTAATTTAGTTGTATTTTCTTAACTAGGGTAAACACGTGATGATTTTGAAGATGATTTTATCATTAGAAGAGAGGATCGGGTTGGGTGAATTACATATACAATAATATATAATTAAGGTTTATTAGAAAAAAAGTTATTTTTTTTGATATTTTTTCATTTGACTTTTCAATTTTAAATAATAAAATTTACTATTATTATAGCCAATATCTAAAATCAATTTTGATAGGGCCATATTTAAAATCAATTTTGATCCATGAATCTATTTGGTTTTTCTGTTAAATGAAGGTTAAAATATAACTGAATGATAATATGAGTTTAAAAATATAATGAAGAAATTAAAAAATTTTGTCGATATGATTCATAATTCTAATCAAAATTAATTTTAAAGATTAGTTAATTATGAAAAAATTTTAAAAAAAATTTCGTTCAAAATTAAAAGGTGAGACTATAATTATAAATGAATTGAAAAGATTTGATATTCAATGTTCAATATGTATTGATGATGTGAAATTAAAAATTATAAAATTCTATATAGATATGATAAGTGACTCATGATCAAAATTAATTTTAAATATTAGTTATAATCGTGATAAAATTTAAAAATAAAAAAATTTTATTATTTGAAATTGAAAAGTCAGGCTAAATGGAAAAAAAGTTAGACATGAAATGTGCATATATGATTATGACTCAAAACGACTGCTTAGCTTCAAGGGCATGACTCAGTCATCATAATTAAGGCTTGTCCACAGGCGCCAAAGACTTTATAAACATATTTCTTCTTCACTGTAATAGAAGATGCTTAAAATTTCAAAACTATATTAATTTCTAATGGGATCTTATATTTTAACAAATTGCAAGTGTCGATCGATGTCCTTCAGACCCACAACAATAAGAAGAACTTTGAGAAGAGTCCATAAAAATAACCAAAAATCGATACAACCCTTATGTTACTAGAAAAATATGACATAAATAAAAAATAAAATTATAATTTAATGGTTAAAATTGATTACTGTTCCGAACTTGAATCCGACCTTGAATCCGACTTTTATTAGTATTTATATAGATTCCAACAGCTTTCAACATCTTTCTCGGATTTACTAAGTTACATTTTTAAATTATTATTAAAAAGTTAAATAAAACTATCACTTAGTAAAAATTTAAAAGTGTATGCGAATTATACTCCTTTCGATCCATTTGAGTTTATTTAATTTTTTAAAATTAATTAGAAGCAAATTTGAATAAAAAGATAAAATTTATCCGTTTTAACCCATGTTATATTGTTTATGAATAAATTTGGCCATTTTACTGAATAGTTTTATATGAAGTATGAAATAAACATGCAAGGATATTTTGGTACCTAAATAAATAATAAAATAGAAAATTCCATCCTTCTTTTTGTCTCTCATGTGTACATATATAGAACTCGAGAGCTTCACTAGTAAGGCAAAGCATTCAGCAAAATCCATTCAAAATTGCTCAAATGGGGAGGTAATTCTTCTTTTCCTAACACTAAATTTCATATGTTGTCCAGTTTGATGATGAAGCTGCTATTGTTTTATTTGTGGATCAATCTCATGTTCTCTTGGAGTTGAACCACTTCAAAACTTGGCTTCACAAAAGGGAGGAAAAGAGAAAACCGGTTGTCAACTTGCTGGAAAAGCAGCAAATCCCAGTCAAGATGTGAAGAAAAACCACGAGAATATGATCGGAAAGCTGAGAGAATATGGTGAAAATCTGCAAGAAATACTATATTCTTTATCATTGCAAAAATAATATTGCATTTATTAATGCCATGAAAGGCGAAAGCACATAGGAAATTAAAGATCAGTCTACCATTCAAGAAAACTAAAAAAACAACTCAAACTAAAATAAATAAATCAAGTGAATCACGTATCAATCCAAAACTCATAATTTAACCCAATTCAAACCATTCAACTCAACTCAATTCGTCTATAAAATAAAATAGACTAGACATAGCTATGGTAATTTAGACCGTGAATCAAACTCATAACTAAAATTGATTAGTTCGATTTGATAATTTTCTTATTTGATAAAATATATATTCAATAATACTTAAGATTTATATTTACTTTTTTTATTTTATTTAAGTTTTTATTTTTAATTTTTTTTTTAAATTGAAATTAGATTAACAGTCTATAATTTAAATTTAATTGGAATCGGAATTGTGAAAAACCGGAATCATGAAAAATCATAATTATGAAAAATCAAAACTGTAAAAGCTTTAAAACTGGATTGAAAAACCTAAACAATTTTGAACCGTTTTAAATCAGATCTATTTGGATTTGATTCGAACAATAAATCGAATTGCCAATTCTGATTTATAACTATATCTACGATGCATCGATTGGAACTATCACAAAAAATAAGCACCTAACATTACTATCACCAATCAAACGCAACTTTCACCATATTATTGCCGATCAATACCGAACAACAATAGTCCGAAGGGTGAGCAAAAAATAGCAATGTTGACAATAACGACAAAGCATAAAATAGCCAGCATGCCACATCTAGACTCGGAAAGAAGACAAACCAAAGACAACCTATGGCAAAATCATTATGCACGAGGAGACACCACAAAATCTCTCTAAATAAAGAAAGCTCCTCCAAGATAACTAATAAATTTTTTAACATAAAAATTAAAAAAATATATTTTATAAAATATATAAGAAATTCTCTCTAATTAAAGAAATTCTCCTCTAAGGTTTTGTTTACTTATTGTCCTTCCCTCTAAGGACTAGAGGCTCAGTTGAGTGAATCATCTCCCCTGCCCCTATTCTACTTCCCTCCCTCGGTCTTACTTTTTAAACCCACACGACAACCATCTCCGTCAATCATTATATGAAGAGACTGAACCTCCTAATTCCAAAAAACAGTTGGAAAATATATAAAAGAACCAGTTATAACAAAAAGACTGGTAGAAGTCAAAGGGATCTTTCAAATTTGCCACACTATTGAGGATCTATAATCCCTGCTGCACAGGCCTATCTATATATGAATTTTGAAGCCTTCACCTGGATGGATATCTCTTTTCAAACATTTATTCATACTTCAAATGTGATGCAAAAGACATGCTTAATTCTCAATTTTACATGCAACAAGGCTGTGTTCTGTCAAAGTAAACTGGGGTAGTTTTCTGAAAAAGTTATTTAAAATAACTAGAAAACAAGATTTTGATTATACATGTGCCCATTTTCCAAAATTTTAGCTGGGATTTGAAAAATAACTTTGGATTGTTTTCTACTATTTTCCTTTATAACAAAAGTCGTGTTTTTCAACTATTTTCAACAGGTAAACATGTTTTCTATCCATCATCACATTTGACATGAAGATTTAACCCTACAATAGAAATAGAAAAGCTAATAGATAGTTGAATTTTAAGCAGAGACAAATTACTAGAAGCTCTAAATGGATTTATAAGTCAATTAAAGTAAAGTGAGTTTGTAAATCTTACTTGTCCCTTGAGGATAGAAGTTAGCTTTAACTTTTGTCTCAGCAACAGTAACTTGATCCTTTTAAGAATGACAGAGTGCCGTAGTTCTGAGATGGTCACCCATACATTCCACAAAATTTTCTGGAATAAAGAACAATACCAAAACTGTAAGAATACTCAATTTTGTGTCCATCATATTTATTCTCTACAATTTGCCAACAAACAAAAGTCATACAGTGCTGCAGGTGCAGAAACCAGTACAAATAATATATCAAATTAAAAACAATGTCTTCATATCATAAACACATGCAAGAACAAGTAATGGATCACAAATCCAAAAGATGAGTATTTAGACAAAAGAGAGAATTGCCGTTAAAAATCAATCAGGTGCATATGACCTCACCTACTCTAAATGCTTAAAAGCTTGCTTGGAAAATATATATGTGTGTATATATATATATATGTATATATATATATATATATATATACAAGTATATATGTGTATATGTTTATATGTATGCATGCATAAACTCAAATGAGCAAATTTTACAGAAGAAACTTTCTTATTTGGATAAAAGTTCATTTTTCTCCATGTGCTCTTCCAGGAATAGGTTTTCGAAATACTGAAAATAACATTTCATGTCTAAATGATGGAATATATACAAGTAACCATAGGGACTTGTTCTGAGAAACAACTATGAGAAAAAGTTATCCACTGCAAAGTATTATTTTCTTCAAAGCCAAACCAACTTTTAGAAACAAGTCTGAACATGCCCTAAGCGTGTAGATTTCGTTTTGTTGAACCTCAAACAAGCTAAAGTAACTTTCATTTGTCATATTGAGTCTACCTTAGTTTTAGATGACCTTTAATTTGACCCAACTAAAAATAAATGAAGCACTTTATTGTTTAAATTATGCTCACTAACCTTAGATCACCCTACAAAAAATAATGAACTCTTTCATTTGAATTTCTAAGGGAATAACAAATGAAAAAGCCAAATGTGCCTAGTACAGACACAACCAAGTGACTCTTAATAGGCCTGCTGCAAATGAACTAAGCCATTTGTCATTTTCGAGGTAGAGCTTCACTTCATTAAGCTTGTTCATACCCATAGTTACTAGATTCTCTCACCCCCTGGAAACCGCGACCCAGGTACTGCATCTTTAAACGCAATACTCTTCTGTCCCAAATTGCTAGGGACGCCATCCAGTTTGCCAAAATTATAAGTTCCACAAGAAATGAAAATATGGAGGGAAGGAAGAAGAAAGATCAATTAATATGAAAGTGTGCAATAGCAGCATGCAGGCACAAGAAGAAGAAGAGGAGGAGAGGAAAAAGGCTATAGCAAAAGAATAATAAACAGAAGAGAATACATTTTGAAACATTTTAAGCAAGATAGTTGATTTACATGTTAGTGGAATAGGTTGACGTGGGAGTGTAATTGGCTATTTTATTAGTTAAAATTTAAAATTTTTTAGAAAATATAAATATTATCAACTATTAATCATATATTTAATTATTTAAACATTATATTATATTGAATAAATATAATTTACATTTCCAAATTAAATTGGCATACTAACTAAACATACCACTAATACCAATCAAGGTTACCCCCTACTTATCCTATATTTCATTAATTAGCATACCATGTACCCGTACCAGGACTCAAGAGTACCATGGTCTAGGTAACTATGTTCATACCTGTTCACTATGATTAATGATGCAAACTCAAGCTTACTTTTAAGGTTCAGTTTGTTTTCTTTCCATTTTAGGTGATGGGAAGACACATTGCCTTGAGTATATATTTCACTTTTGACTATATCTAGAGCTTAAACTCTATTCTTAGGCAGTATAGTTAAATCTTGAGCCTTAGAAATCTTTACCATCCCAAAAAAAAAAAAATCATAGAAACTGTGTAACATCTTACCTAAAATTATAGCATTGATGTTGCTCCAGTTAAATGCAGTTCTTTGTTTGTCATTTCCAGAAACTGATATTAGAAGCTACAAGTCCCAAGAAATTTACATTATGCCAAGGATGTTACTATTGACATTGTAGTGTCCAGAATAGATCGTTTAGAGGAACATTGATGGGTTTATAAATAGCTAGCAAAAACTACTAAGTGAAAAATGTGTCGTTAAGTTTGAGCCGGAATGCTATGGATATAGTTACTATAGATGAGAAACCAAAATCAATGGACTGAAAACAGTGAAAAGTGTGTATACCATACCTCTGCATTTAGTCTATGCAACATGAAGGAAGCATCTGCCCTTGCATTTACAAACCGCCATTGCAAGTAACGGTTGTACAGAAGCCTCAACATATGTGCATCAACAATTCGATCCTCCCCCATCTTCCCTCTCCTTAAATCAACTGAGAAACTAAGAATTGAAGGTGTACTACCAGGATAACTACTCATGGGTCTCACCCTTGAAGGACTAGAAATCCCTCGTGATGGAGACGAAGCCGTAGGTGTCCAAAGCTTAGTAGGCGAGGCAGGCCTCGTGGCTCCCCTAATAGTTAAAGAAGCAATAGTTCTGGGAGATGTCACTGTACCATCAACACCAAATCTTTTTGATTGACTGGTTTTTGATGAAATGCTCAACCTGCTATTTGTTTCTTGCCAAAACCTTGCAGGAATAAAAATGCCACGAGCCCATTTTTTCCTTTGGAAATCCCACTACCTAATTCATGCAATCCTGAACTGCTACCAGAGGAAACACTATCGCTATCAGATACAGTGAGATCACCAGTAAGAGAATATTCAATCACCGAATTGGCATCTGGGTTTTGCTTAGCATTGCCTAAATCCAAGCTCAACCTCCTCTCATCAACCTTCACAGATGGCTGCAATGACTTAACCATCATCAACCCAGATCCCAGACTCCTCTTATCTCCACCACTACAATCCAAACTCCTAGACAACATCTGCTTTCTTTCTGCCGAATCTAAATTCCCTTCTCTACTCCTCCCCGGCCACCTATGCTGATCCAGAGGCCTCGAATTCTCCCCTTGATCTCTCACAGGAGTCGCTTTCCTCCTCTCTGGAGTGGCCTTTCTACCCACATTTGGCGAAGTCACAGCCTTAGCCTTGCTAATCGGGAGTGAAAACGCTTGACAGAGAGAGAGAGAGAGTTGGTAGCGATGAGTGAGAATTGGGAGTAGATTCAGAGGAAGAAGAACAGGGGAAGTGTGTGTATTGGGGATTTTTGGTTTTGATGAATCTTTGGAGAGAGATTTGTAATAAATTAGATAGATTTTAAATTAATAAGTATTTTTAATTTTAGTTCTGATTAAATTTACAATTACAGGTAGAGTATGGTTTTCTTTCTGTTTTATGGTCTTCTCTTCTCTTCCTCTTCTGATAGACTAATACATTTTTTCTATTTATTTAATGGTATTCTTGATTTTGATAGATTATGATAGTATTAAATCCCATAAATTTTATATTCTCTTTTTTATTTTTTTTAAAGGTATATGTCATTCCATTAATTTTTCTTAAAAAAAAAGAGGTGAAATTATATATGTCATTGATTAATTTTTTTTTAAGCTCCTACATTATTACAGTTATTAGACTATTTTTTATATTAATAAGTTATTTATTGTCTTTAAAATATTTAAATTAAGAAATAAAAACCATTATTTTATCACACATATACTCTTTCAAAAATATATCTATATATTATAAATATAATTAAAAAAACTAATTAATTCAAAAAATCTCAATTTTTGTCCCTATTTTCATTTTAATTTAATTTTTTTAATTTTAATTTAATTAATTCAATCTTTATATTTTAATATAATTTTAATAAATTTTTAAATTTAATTATATATATTACAATTTGATAATTTAGCTGGATTTTGATATAATTTTAGTAAATTTTTAAATGATAATAATATACATGATAATTTAATAATCTAACTCGTATTCTACATGTATTGTTATTATTATTTGGAAAAATTATTTTTTAGTCCTTGAGATTTAACGTAATTAACACTTCTGTCCCTCACTTTCTCTTCCGTCCAAATTCGTAATCCTTCCGTCCATTTAAACCTTTTGGTCAAAGAGTCAAAGGTGAGATGTGATAATTTTTTAGAAGAAGAAGAAGAAGAAGAAGAAGAAGAAGAAGACCTCAGGGACTAAAAAGTAATTTTCTCTTATTATTTTATAAGAAGAAGAAGAAGAAGAAGAAGAAGAAGAAGAATAGGGACTAAAAAGTAATTTTCTCTTATTATTTTATAAGAAGAAGAAGAAGAAGAAGAAGAAGAAGAAGAAGAAGAAGAAGAAGAAGAAGAACAGTGACTAAAAAATAATTTTCTCTTATTATTTTAGAAGAAGAAGTTTTCTCTTATTATTTTAGAAGAAGAAGTTTTCTCTTATTATTTTAGAAGAAGAAGTTTTCTCTTATTATTTTAGAAGAGGGTTAATTTTATCAATTCACGTGTCCCAAATGGTTATTTTGGACGGAAGGACTATGAATTTGGACAGAAAAGAAAGTGAGGGACTTAAGTGTTGGGTCGCCAAAATAGAGGGACATAAGTGTTAATTACGTTAAACCTCAGGGACTAAAAAGTAATTTTCTCTTATTATTTTATAATTGATAATATTTATATTATTTTATATTTTAATTTAAATATCTAAAATTTGAATAAATTAATTCAATATTTATATTTAAATATTTTTTAGCTAATTTTTAAAATTAAAATTGAAGATAAATATCTAATTATTAAATAAATTGTTCACGTCTTTAATATTGATAAAATTTATTTTACTATTATAATTGTAAAAAATATAATAGACATATTATTTATTAAATATATTGTTTATGTTTTTAATAATTATAAAATTTATTTTACAGTAATAATTATAAATATTTTATAATAAAAATATTATTTAATAAAAATAATGCATATAAAATAATTAAAAGTAATATATTTATTATAAAACTTTTATAATTAATATATTTATTATAAAATTTTTATAATTATTAATACAAAATAAATAATTAATGATAATATATTTAACGATTATATTTAAAATTAAATAGTTAAATATGAATTAATATTATTTTTATAAATAAAATTAATTTATATTTAAAAAATAATAAAATATTATATTTGATATTTTATGAGAATTAATACGTTTTCATTTTTAAAAATCAATTAAAATTAGGTTCAAATATAAATATTGGACCAATTAATTTAAAATTTAAATATTTAAATTAAAACACAAAATAATGTAAATATTGAGCTTTTTCATTCATTTCCTCATTAGTTCATATATATATATATAAAAGAGATTTATTATTTAATTCTGAGTATTAACATTATTAATAAATTAGTTTCTATATTTTCAAAAAATCTATTAAAATATTATTATTTTTTATCTCAATTAATGAAATAGTATTTTTCATCTTTTTTTTCGTTAAAAATAGATGAAAAATGAGAGAAAAATTTTAAAATCCAATTTTGCCTTCAAATAAATCCCCTTAAAAGTCTCTAGGTATTACCATTATTAACAAGTCAGTCTCTATATTTTCAAAAATCTATTAAAACATCTTTATCTTTTTTCAAATTTATTAAAATGTTCTTATATTTTATTTTTATCAGTGAAATAGCCCTCCTCTCCCTCCTCGCTCCCAAGTTGCTTCAGCATCGGATAGGCCCTTCCATCGTACCAAGTACTCCTTGTAGCTTGGATGGTTGGCTCTCCTTGGCACTATCCGATGAGACACAATTTCCTTCACTTGGTTGGCATAGCTCTTCCCGACAGCAGCACAGCAGCCCGGTTTCCCATGAAATGCTTCCTTTGTGAAGGCCCTCACCGTGCCAGAGACTGTCCAAAGAGAAATAAGCTCTCTGCTATGGTGGAGGACAAGGAAGGCAGCACCAAGAAGCCTGATGAGGCAAGTATGGGGTCACTCAAAAAAGCAGAAGAAGAACCGTCTCCTCATTCACCTTAAAGAAGAAGAAGAAGAAATGAAGAAGAGGAAAAAAGAGAACCAAAAAAGAAGAAGAAAAATAGTAATTTAGTCTTTTGCTATATTTTTAATAATATAAATAAAGGGAAAAACTATTTTATTGATGGATAAAAAAAATAAAAACTTTTTAATAGATTTTTCAAAATCGATTAACAATGACATCTCTCATAAAATAATAATAATAATAATAATAATAATAATAATAATAATAATAATAATAATAATAATAATAATAATAATAATAATAATAATAATAATAATAATAATAATAATAATAATAATTGTAATACCCGGCTAGACTCCGGCATCGGAATTCCTACCGTCCGGCCGAATCTCGGATGTCGGGACTCTCTAGAAGGGGTAAAATATGTTTTCTAAAATGTTTTTACATGTTTTTATGGTTTTAATGAACAAAAGAATTGAGTTTTGAAAGAAAAGTACCAAGGAAGGAAATCCAGGTTCGGCCGCCGAACATAATGTTCGGCCGCCGAACATGGTGGAGTTTTTGAGTCACTTTTGGCCCCCAAAGGTGGTCTGGCCAGCCACCTATAAAAGGTTCCATATCCGAAAATGGACGAGTTTTCTTCTCCATTTTCGGGCAAAGGTGAGTCCATATCCTTCCATGGTTAGTTTTGATGTTTTCCTTCAAATCCTACGAGTTTTTGATAAGTTTTAACTTGGTTTTGAAGATTTTGAGCAAAGAACGAAGTTTGGAAGCTTGGAGACTCTAGAACTCGTTTTTCCCAAATCTCTAAGTTGGGTCACGCCTTCTCTCGATCTTCAAGAGGTAAGCGTTGATCCTCACCTTCTTTGATGTTTTAAGTGAGTTTTGAAGGGTTCTAAGGGAGTTTTATGCATGATTAGAGTAGATGTAAAAGGTTAAGGTTTATGGTAGCTTAAGGATAAATGAATGCTATATGTGTTGCCTTGATGATGTTTGTTGGGGTTTAGGCTAGTTTGAGACCCCTATATGCTTGTATATGTGTATATGCATGTTGTAGAATAGCTGAATGCATGTTTGTAAAGGTTTGGGAGGCAAATGTGCATAAGAGGCTTGAGTTCTCCCTTTCTGGAAGAACTCAGGTTCGGCTGCCAAAGCCATGTTCGGCCGTCGAACCTGCCTGTGGAGGCATGTTTTGGCCGCCTAAGCTCGCCCCAGAAAGTTGGACTTTCGGCTCTAGAGGGGAGTTTTGGCCGCCGAACCTGCCGCCGAAAGTGCATGAGTTTCGGATCTAGAAGGGAGTTTCGGTCGCCGAAGGTGCCGCTGAAGGTGCATGACTTTTGGATCTGGAAGGGGGTTCTGCCGCCGAAGGTGCCGCCGAAAGTCCCTGTCCAGCCTTCCTTTGCTTGTTTTGCATGCATGTTTTATGATGTTTTAAGGGGTTTTTGGGGAGTTGTTTAGCGTCATGTAAGTGTATGTTTGGCACCTCATTCGAGTCCACCTATGTAGAACCGGACTCGAGGAACCGAGGAGGCCCACAGTGTTAGCTGTTCAGAGTCAAACAGAGGTGAGTAGAACTGAACTATGTTTTTAAATTAAAGAAACTTTTTAGCATTATCCATGCATCACGAATGCCATGATATGTATTAGGTTGTTCGCATTAGAATTCACAAATATGATACATTGTATATTATGATGTTGATGTGGATGGATATTGGATGACCCACTAGCCTTTGATATGATATGTTATGGTACGGTATGAAAGTCCAGTGAGGCCCATTCTACGCCCCTGGCACGATGTAAGAGAAAGACCAGTGAGACCCATTCTACGCCCCTGACATATTGAAAATGTTATGTGATGTTATGTTATGTAAGAGAAAGATCAGTGAGGCCCATTTTACGCCCCTGGCACAATTGGTTATGTAGAGGGCTAATGGTGATAATACCATCTTGAGGTGATTTGTTTGTGATGTGATGCATTCCATGACAGCATATATTTATTAAATCTGTTTTTATAGTTCTGCTCACTGGGCTTTTAGCTCACCTCTCTCCCTTAACCCCCAGGCTTGCAGGTTCAGGATAGACCAGAAAGTCTTCAAGGTTGATATTATGTCTATGTAATAGTTAGTAGTGGACATGTATTGTAAAATGTTATAATGTGATGTAATGTAAAGAATTGTATTGAGGTTAGAATTGTGCTTGGCCCTAATGTATGGTTATCCCTATTGGTACATGATCTTTTTAATGAAATGTTTTATGATGAGAAATGATGAACCAAGCTTGATATATGTTATGTTGACCCACTAGAGCATTTGATGAGGGCTCTAGTAAGGGGTTTTCATGTATATGGTTTTATTGCATGCAGGTCAAGCTTGGTATATGGAAAGTTTAAAGTTTTTATGAAAATGTATGATCATGTATGGGATGTTATCAGATACACAGGTTATATGTTAGGCTTGCTACATGTTCCGACGACCTTAAGTCGATCTGGATCCTAGCGCCGGTAGCGGTCCGGTTTCCGGATCGTTACAATAATAATAATACACGTGACAATATTCAGTGACTAAATAATAAATCTCTTATAAAATAATAATAATAATAATAATAATAATACACATGATATGTCAACTAAACTATCAAATTACCTCATAAATTATCCAATTTAAAATTTTAGAGATTATCTAAAATTGCATCAAAATATAAAGGTTGGACCACTTAATTCAAAACTAAAAAATTTATATTAAAATGCAAATATGCCTAAATATTAGGCCTTTTTAAATCGATTGGTCTAAAAGAAATATTAATGTTTATGTCATTTTATATTTTAATTTAAAATTTAAAATAAATTTTAAATAAATTAACTCAATGTTTATATGTAATTTTAAACTAATTTTTAAAAATAAGTAATTCAATTATTAAGTACATCTTATATAGATTTTATTTTATAGTAATAATTCTTTCAATATTCAATTATTAAGTACATCTTATATAGAATCCTCATGTTCTAGCCTGAATTGATAAAGTAAAGATTTCCACCAACAAACAAAACTTAGAAAACTAACCCCTGAGATTTATAAGCACAAGGGTTGCTAACCAAATTAACCGAGCAAGAGTACCACAGAAAAAACATATGATCTAATGTTTCGGATGCAGAATGACATATAGTATAGTCCACAAAATAACCATATTGAGCTAAACTAGATAGCACAAGTAAAGCATTTCGGAGCAAGTATCAGAGAAAGAATTGCAATTTTGGTAGGACTGCAGAGACTAAACTCCCTTCCAAATGCCCAAACCAAGAATCGTAGAAGATGATGGATGAGAAGCCAAAACGGTAGAGTTAAGATGTGGCGTCAAAGACTGATAACTAGATCGAACAATATACTTGCTATGCGTAGTATGCCTCCAAACTAAGACATTAGAAGTACCAAGAGGGGCAAAGAAATGGATAAAATCATATGTCAAAAGGGAGAAACAGACGGACAAGCAGTCGATAGTCCCAGTCCAAAGAAGTATGATTAATTAACTGTTATGCCAAACAGATATAATACAGAAACCATAAAGGATATTGTAGTCGAAAACCTTGAACATAAGGCAGCTAAGGATCAGACTGAATGTGAGTAGAGGAACCATTCTCAATATTGATGTAAACATTCTCATGCAGTACATCTCATCCAACTAGAAGGTTTTGCCAAACGCAAGAGCTATTATGCTTATAGCCAACCTCCCAGAAAGATACATGGGAGAAATATAATGCCTTTATCATCTTCGACCATAAATTGGTGGAAACTGTTTTGCTAGACAAGCAAGATTGAATTTCTCAAAATTCTGAAAGCTTTGAATACTTTGAAACTTTGAGACACATGAACGCTGCCAATTAATCTAGTGAATATTCAAAGAATCCATAAGTCCACCCCAAAAGAATTTGAATGAAACGCTAGAAAGCTTAGTACATAACTAATTAGGATAGGGAAAAGTATGCATGAAGTATGTAGAAATAGTTGCCATGAGGGACTGAATTAGGATAGTCAACCAACATGTAATAATAATTTTTGTTTTTATGACTGTGTTTTAGCTTACACACAATCCTACATTGATGTTAAAGCATATTGGCATGACCGCCCTAAAACCTGTTACATGAAGTTAATGGCTCCAATAGTTAAAATTTATTTATTTTTTTATTAAAACTATCTCCTTAATTTTGAACTTTATTAATTCCACTAAAGACTTTTTAACCAAAATTTAAGATGCTTGATATGCTTCAGGAGCTATTTGTTAAAATTAAAATTTTCTTATTAAAAATATTACTTGGATTTTGAACTTTATTAATTCCACTAAGGACTTCTTTAAACAAAATTTAAGATGCTTGATATACTTTTTTTTTTTTAAATTATATATCATTTAGTTTATTATTTTTATTATAATTAGTTTTAAGTAAAATTCAACTTAAAACATTACTTTGTTTCAAAAATAATTTTATGTATTTTATTTTTTTATAAGATACGATTTTATTTTATTTATTTATGATAGTTATTTAATAAAATAATTATTAAATGTTTGATATTAAAAAGTTATAATTAATTTTAATCAATACAGTGATAAAAAAATTATTCATTATACAAGTTAAATTATAAAAAGCAAAAACTTAATTGAATTAGGGTTAATTAAACCAAGTTAGCAGGTTCCTCCATTACACCCAACATAAAACTTGAAGTTTTAAGCAAAAAAATCTGAAAAACATTATAATGTAAAATATCACACAAGAAACTTGGAGGTTCCCTCCAAAAAGTGGGACTAACATGTAAAATAATTTCCCTAGCAAGTGAATAGACCGTTAAATTAACTTATCTCCAAATACAAAATAAAGTCCAATTAGATTCGTGAGATGGTAAATCTCTACAATTCATAAAAATATGATCAAATTCAAATCAATCTTTCTGAGAGTTAAAAATGGCATAAACAATAACTTTAGTATCAAACTCAAAATACACATTATAGACATTATATTTATGAAGCCAAGAAAGAGACTCCCTGAGTGCTAGAATTTCAATCATCTTAGGAGGAAGAACAACTTCATAAATGCCCATCAACCTCTTTGAAAAGAACCACTGGAGTCCTGAAGCACTGCTGCAAAAGAAGTTATATTCTGTTGCATATGGATGCCAGCATCAATATTGCATTTAAGTTCACTGCTATCGATGGCTGTCAAGCATCTATTCTATGTATATTCAGTACAATCTGTGTTAGTAATATGCTTTATAGTTAATCTGTTAGTTGTAGTTGAATATTATTTTTCATATATTTTAAGTATTTAAATACATTATATAAAGGTTGTTATTTATCTTCAGTGTTAATTTAATTGAATCTCGAATAAAGATAAAGTCCACGAGACTATACTATTGTGCAAATAAAATTGTAATGTGGTTATAGTTGTGAGATTGCTATTACATTTAAGTAATATATCTAAATGTTTCTAGTCGATATTTTTATTATGATTGAACAATGAGTAAAGTTGTTGAAACTGGTACAAATTATATTCTTTCCTTTTATAGGAAACAACTGATTTCATATGTTGAGATATGTGAGATATATAGAACTAATATGTAGATGATTATTTTATAAATAAATACACTGAATTGATTCGCTTGAGAAATTCATATGGAAAATAACATGTGTTTGTGGGTTACTCAAGTGATGGTTGCGTAAGTGATCATTTAACTTGAAATCAATAATTAATCTTATATAGAGATTTTTATGTTTTGATTCATATTACACGTTACTTAGTTCATGAGTAATGAATGTGGATGAATTAGATATATTAGAAACTGTACGAAGATGTTTATGTAATTGAGATATGATTCATCATCTTAGGTTAAATTAGGTAATTTCCCATTTGTTTTATGCTAGTATTGATCGTGAACTTCTTGCGCAAGGTGAAATAAAATTAGCAAATGAGATTTGAAATTTCATTCAATCGGTCAATGGCTAATAAATTATATCTAATATGATTTAACATTGTAAACACGTTCCTTGTATTAAATATTAAATCGAGACATTTGTGATGAAGAGATATTAATTACACTGAAAAATTATGTACTGAAAGATTAAGTCAAACCACTTTTGGCATTTCGAATATTTGGATAATCTTGACATGTTGCTAGACAATATTTTTGACCTTCAAATTAATTAATTAGTTAATATATTCATTGCCAATATATTTGAAACCTAATAGGTCACACATATAAAAAATTGTATGAGAAAATAAAATAAGAAGTTAAATAATGTAGGACTTGATTGAATATAAATTGATATTGAGGTAAAATTGTAATTTGAAAAAATTACGATTTTGATCTAATTAATTAAGTAAGGACTTAATTAAATTTGTCTAAAATTTATATGGCTTATTTATTAAAGTTCTGAACCATAATTATAATTTATTTATTTAATTAATTAATTAAATAAATATTAGTATACTAAAATCCTAGAGTTTTAGCATGAAAGAATCTCTTATGAGACCCTAGAAAAAACTTTTGACAGCCTCCAAAATTTATAGGTGATCAAACATAAATTAGCCACATTTTTATTATCTTTATTATTGCTTATTTACACAATTTTTAGCTTAATTTATGGTTTTTACTTTGTTTTTACAGAAAAGAAAGAAATTGAAAAACTGAAAAAAAAATGCAGAAAATGACAAAAAAGTGATTGGGTCAGTGATTTGCCCAAATCACTGCCCAAATCAAGCAGAAACAGAAAGCTGAAAACTGGATTGATTCACAGGAAGCGATCGGGGCAGCGATCTGCCCAAATCACCGCTCCGATCACACTAACAGCAGGAATTGACAGCAGAAGCGGGAAAAGAGCAGAAAATCCAAATTCAAAGAAAAGAAGTCCAAATCCACTTCAAACACCACAAGATCAGTCCCAAGAGCCACGCTCTTCACTTAGAGAGTTCCATTCTCAATCAAATACAAAATCCAAAGAGGAATCAAAGACTACAAAGAAGACCAAATCAAATTGAGATTTCAAAACCCTAATCAAAATTGAATTGGGATTCTCCAGCTATATAAAGGCAGCATCCAAACCAGCAAAGGGGCATCTCATCTTCAGCAATTCTGTAGAAAATACAGCAGCTTGTCCTCTTCTTTCTTTTCTTCTTTTCTTTTGTGATTTTGTCCACCATGAGTGGCTAAATCCATCCTTTCTAGTTGAAGTTGGAAAATTCATATTTGTGATGAATTGGGAGATTTAAATCTTCATTGTTAAACTTCTATTTATTTTCAATATTTATGCAATTTGATCTTTCTATAATTGTTGCTTTGCTTTTAGAATCAATTTAGGCCTATTGCTTTTAATTGCTTGAGTAACAATTGTTTGAATAATTTAGGTCCGTAATTGCTTAGATTATTTAAATACACATTTAATCAAGTTGCATAATCTAAACTTGACCACGCGGTTGGCAAGGTTAGAATTAGGTTTCTCTAAGTCTTAATGCAGTTAACAGTTGTTCGATACTAAAAGCCCCAAGGACGTTCCTTGGCAACTTGTTAACTAGTGTTTGATTAGTGAACGTTTCCTAATCAAACTAGAACTAAGGAGGAATTTGGATTGTGAGAAGCGTCTTCCACATCCTAAACTAATTTATTGAAATAAATAGGAGTGTTAAAGAATCAATGATCAATTCTAAACAAACTGAAATAGATCCATTCTTCAACTAGAATTCTTCTCCTATTGAAATTCTCATCTATTTAAATTATTGCTTTCTCTTGCTATTTAGTTTTAATCATCAAAACAAAACTCCCTCTTTTAATTTCTTGTTATTTACTTGTCCAAGTCATTATTAGAAAAATCCGTAGTGTCAAATCCCTGTGGTTCGACCCTATTGCCACTATCTACAAGTTAATTGTTGATTGTTTAATAGGTTTATTTTTTACGGCTTCGACAACGGCTATCAAAAGCCCCTGCTGCAGAATTTTCTGCACCAGCAGAATTTTCTGCACCAGCAAATTCACCCACTGCCACGCCTGTCACTGCTGAAATTGCACCAGCAATTGCTAAACCTGCTGTCCAAAAGTCAGCAACCTCAAAAATTGCCCCAACTGAATCAGAAGTTGCTGCACTTGCTGAACCAGCAACATACATCACAGTACCAACATCTGCTAAAGCACAGTTTGCAACCCTTGCTGCTATCCAAAAACCAGCCATTGCTGTGTTTGCCCAAATCGCACCAGCCCTCAAACAGCCAGTTAAGACAGATGACAACCTGCCCAAATCACTTCAGCAAGCAGAAAATAGGATGCCCAGACCAGTTAGGCAAACAGCTCCTGAACAGCCAGCAAAGAAGCAACAAGTGGGACAAATGGCTTCATCCTTGAGTAAGCTTGAATCACAAGGAAAACTACCTTACCAAACTGAGATAAATCCAAGGCAAAATGCTAGTGCCATCACATTGAGGAGTGGAAAAGAGCTGCAAGACAGTAGGGCTGAAAAATTGCAAAAACAGGCCATGGAAAAAAATCTGCCAGAAAGTGATCAGGGCAGTCGATCTGCCCAAATCACTGACCCAATCGCTAGGCAGACTGAGCTGCCCAGCAGTGATCTGCCCAAATCACCCAGACAATCTGCCCAAATCAGTGAGCAGACAGATATGACAGAAGATGATCAACCCAAATCACCCAGACAATCTGCCCAAATCAGTGAGCAGACAGACATGACAGAGGGTGATCTGCCTAAATCAACAGGAGATCTGCCCAAATCAACAGATGATCTGCCTAAATCACCTAAGCAAATAGACCCCGTCTTGCCTAAATCACTGGAGCAGACAGACATGGTAGAGAGTGATTTGCCCAAATCAACACCAAATCTGCCCCAATCAGCAAGCAGACAGCAAGCAGAGTCCCAGACAGCAACTGCACCAGATCTGAAGACCTTGCCCAGCCACCTCAAATATGCCTACTTGGAAGCTGAAAATACACTTCCAGTAATTATTTCCAACCAACTCAGCAAGGAGGAAGAAGAAAAGCTCCTTGATATGTTAAGGAAGCACAAGAAAGCAACTGGGTGGACCTTGGAGGACATAAAAGGCACCTCAAGACCATTTGGTGGAGGCTCATCTCACCAGAATCAAGGACAGAATGCAGCATATGGAGCGCTTGCTGCAGCTGCTGGTGGACCATTTTCTGCCCCACCACCATGACAGACAGTGATTTGGCGAGTGATTTGCCCAAATCACTGGCCAAATCACCCCCAGGCCAGGAAGTCCCTTTCCCTTTCCTTCTTAAATTTTTTATATAAATGTTTAACCATTGAGGACAATGTTTGGGATAGGTGTGGGGGTATTTACTGCTGTTAGGTTATATATATATATATATATATGTAATACCCGGCTAGACTCCGGTATCGGAAGTCCTACCGTCCGGTAGGGTTTGGATGTCGGAAACCTCTAGAAGGGGTAATATGATGTTTTTATGAAATGTTTTCAATGTATTTTAATGTTTTAAGTATGAACTAAATGAGTTTTTGCATGAAAACAGCTTTTGAGGAAAACTCAGGTTCGGCCGCCGAAAGTGAAGTTCGGCCGCCGAACATTCAAGCATTTCGGGTGTGCTTTAGGCCCCCGAAAGCATAGGTTGAGGAAGTGCAGGTTCGGCCGCCGAAACTCAAGTTCGGCCGCCGAACATGGCATGCATGCGGGAGCACGTTCGGCCCCCGAACGTGGCCTGGCCAGCTGGTATAAAAGGACCCCTTAGCCGAAAACGGGCGAGCTTTTCTCCCCATTGTCGGCCAAGGTGAGTTTTCCACCCTTCCTCACCATTTTTGAGTTCTTTCCTTCAATCTTTCATGATTTTCACTAGCTTTCTTCTTGTTTTTGAAGATTTACAAGTTTTGAGCAAGTTTTGGAGTTTTGAGGTTCAAGGACCCAAATCTCCCACCTCCGAGTTTAGGACGTCTCTCTCTCGATCTACAAGAGGTAAGAGCCGATCTTAAGCTCTAAGTATGTTTTAAGTAAGTTTTATGCTAGATCTATGGGGAAGAATGCATATTAGCTCATAGTTAGGTTTTTATGTTTAAGTTGAGTTTTTGAGCAATGTGTGTTGCTTGAGTATGTTTGAAGTGTTGTAGATGGGGTATATGTGTGTTTGAGGCCCCTAGGAGCTTGTATGCATGTTTTAGATGAGTTATATGCATGTTTTGAAGTTTTGGGAGGCAAGAGGTTCATTTGAACCAAGTTTCTGCCCATTTGGGAAGAAACCAGGTTCGGCAGCCGAAGGAACTTTCGGCCGCCAAACCCCCTTTGTGGAGGCAGCCTTAGGCTGCCGAAGCTTGCCCCCGCAGGAGATGTTAGGCGTGAAAGCGGACTTTCGGCCGCCGAAGGTGATGTTCGGCCGCCGAAAGTGCCTGACTTTCGTCTCTGGAGGGAAGGTTCGGCCGCCGAAGGTGCCGCCGAACCTGCCTGACTTTCGTCTCTGGAGGGGTTTTCGGCCGCCGAAGGTGCCGCCGAACCTGCACTGTGCAGCCCTCTTTTGCATGTTTTTGCATGCTTGTTTCATGATGTTTTAAGGGGTTTTTGGGGAGTATTTTAGAGTTATGTTTATGTATGTTTGGTCCCTTATTGGAGTCCACCCGTGTAGGTTCGGACCCAAGGAACAGAGGACCACAGCAGTGAGTCAGCTGCCACAGAGTATAGTCAGAGCTAGCCAGAGGTGAGTGGAATAAACCATAAGTTTTAAATTAATGAAATATGAATTCTGAGCATGACACATGCATCATGAATGCCATGAGATATAGTAGGTTGTTTGCATTAGTATTCACGAATATGTTGCATTGCATAATGATGATGATGATGTGGATTGGTTATTGAATGATCCTTTAGTCCTCTTATGTTATGATATGATGAGATTATGATAGAGAGACCAGTGAGGCCCATTCTACGCCCCTGGAACATAGTAAGAGAAAGACCAGTGAGGCCCATTCTACGCCCCTGGCATATTGGAATGTTATGTTATGTTACAGTTATAGTAAGAGAAAGACCAGTGAGGCCCATTCTACGCCCCTGGCACGATTGGACTATGTTGAGGACTATAGGTGACAATACCATCCTTATGTGATTTGTTTGTGCTGTGTTGCATTCCATGAAAGTATGAAAATTTTAATATATGTTTTATATATTCTGCTCACTGGGCTTTAGAGCTCACCCCTCTCCCCTGACCCCAGGATTGCAGGTACGGGCTAGACAGAGAAGTCAAGAAGAGTAAAGTCATGATTGTAATAGATAGCTTGTGGACATGACAAATGACATTTGTATTATGTTGTAATGTAAGAAACAGTATAGAATGTTATGTAATATGATATTGAGGTATTAGTTGTGCTTGACCCTATAGATATTGTAATCCCTTGTTATGCATGATCTTTATGTTTATGGATATCCATGTTAGCCGACTCAACATTTTATAGGCCACCCTTTTGGGGGGCATTATGAGATCCCATAGAGGGGATCAAGTTATGATGATGACTATGTACAGGTTGAGTTTGGCTTATGATAGAATGTATGAAAGAAAAAGTTTACAGTTTATGTATATGGTTGATCATGTTTGGGATTGTACAGGTTTATAGTATGTATGTTAGGCTTGCTACGGGTCCCGGCGGCCTTAAGTCGACCCGGATCCTAGCGCCGGTAGCGGTCCGATTTTTGGGTCGTTACAATATATATATATATATATTCGTTTACATTATCTTTTTGTTTCTTTTTGCATCTTTTTGCCCCATAAACACACACCAAAATTTTTTCACATATTTTTCACTTTTTTGCACACACACACACATAATTTTGACTTAGCTTTTGCTCTACTCAGCATAGATAATAAGGTTAATAGAGCTTCCTATCTCATGACCCCATTGATTTTCCACCCCTTTAAACCTAAATTGAATCAATTATAGTGTGCTACCTTCACTTTGGAAGTTCTTTTCTTGAAATTGAATCTCTAAATTTGCATTGGTCAAGGGAAATAAAAATATAAATACATGCAAATAAAAAGTTAGTGTAACTCCCTATGAGGTGATTTGCCCAAACTGTCATGAAAAGAAAAGAAAAAGAAAAAAAAATCAGCACAAATCATAAACCTGTTCCAATGGCCAAATAAGCTATGAACAGAGCTAGTAGCCACTTGAAAAAGTGACTAACTCAGTAACCGGGGGTGGGTATCACCAATATGCACCTTCGCGTAAAAATGTTAGTGATTTTTTCAGGCAAGAATAAATAAGTGTTGCTGAATAAAAAGTGTGATTAAAAAGAATGGCAAATCACTCTTAGAGGTTGCATTGAGCTTATACAAAGAGAATAAGCATGATTGAACCAAAAACCTTTCTCTTGGCCATGGTAGGTGAAGGGAAACAAGGTAAAAAGAGAACAACCTTAGTGCATGTAATCTACATTGTGTTGCTTCAATTTAGGAGTCTAGGGGGGCTGATTAAGTGGTATTTAGGCTCAAAGGAAAAAGGAACTTGATTGACTAAGTTATTTGTTGCTTGAGGACAAGCAAAAAGCTAGGTGTGGGGGTATTTGATCAAGCATAAATTAGCCACATTTTTATTATCTTTATTATTGCTTATTTACACAATTTTTAGCTTAATTTATGGTTTTTACTTTGTTTTTACAGAAAAGAAAGAAATTGGAAAACTGAAGAAAAAATACAGAAAATGATAGAAAAGTGATTGGGTCAGTGATTTGCCCAAATCAAGCAGAAACAGAAAGCTGAAAACTGGACTGATTCACAGGAAGCGATCGGGGCAACGATCTACCCAAATCATCGCCCCGATCACACTGACAGCAGGAATTGACAGCAGAAGCGGGAAAGGAGCAGAAAATCCAAATTCAAAGAAGAAAAGTCCAAATCCACTTCAAACACCACAAGATCAGTCCCAAGAGCCACGCCCTTCACTTAGAGAGTTTCATTCTCAATCAAATACAAAATCCAAAGAGGAATCAAAGACTACAAAGAAGACCAAATCAAATTGAGATTTCAAAACCCTAATCAAAATGGAATTGGCATTCTCTAGCTATATAAAGGCAGCATCCAAACCAGCAAAGGGGCATCTCATCTTCAGCAATTCTGCAGAAAACACAACAGCTTGTCCTCTTCTTTCTTTTCTTCTTTTCTTTTGTGATTTTGTCCACCATGAGTGGCTAAATCCATCCTTTCTAGTTGAAGTTGGAAAATTCATATTTGTGATGAATTGGGAGATTTAAATCTCCATTGTTAAACTTCTATTTATTTTCAATATTTATGCAATTTGATTTTTCTATAATTGTTGCTTTGCTTTTAGAATCAATTTAGGCCTATTGCTTTTAATTGCTTGAGTAATAATTGTTTGAATAATTTAGGTCCGTAATTGCTTAGATTATTTAAACACACATTTAATCAAGTTGCATAATCTAAACTTGACCACGCGGTTGGCAAGGTTAGAATTAGATTTCTCTAAGTCTTAATGCAGTTAACAGTTGTTCGATGCTAAAAGCCCCAAGGACGTTCCTTGGCAACTTGTTAACTAGTATTTGATTAGCGAACGTTTCCTAATCAAACTAGAACTAAGGAGGAATTTGGATTGTGAGAAGCGTCTTCCACATCCTAAACTAATTTATTGAAATAAATAGGAGTGTTAAAGAATCAATGATCAATTCTAAACAAACTGAAATAGATCCATTCTTCAACTAGAATTCTTCTCCTATTGAAATTCTTATCTATTTAAATTATTGCTTTCTCTTGCTATTTAGTTTTAATCATCAAAACAAAACCCCCCTCTTTTAATTTCTTGTTATTTACTTGTCCAAATCATTATTAGAAAAATCCGTAGTGTCAAATCCCTGTGGTTCGACCCTATTGCCACTATCTACAAGTTAATTGTTGATTGTTTAATAGGTTTATTTTTGACGGTTTCGACAACCGCTATCAATAGGAGAGGCACAGAGCTTACTCAAAACCTCTCCCCTTCTCAAACTCTTAGAACAGTTCTAAGATTTTTCGATCGTCATTCTGTGTGGACATCAGTAGAGACCGGACACTTGGTTGATTTATAGTTTGTGACAACCCAATCAAGACGAATGATCTCGTATTTTTGTTGCAAAGAAAATAAAAGGTGTTTATTTTATCTTTAATATTATTACTTTATTCATTTACACGTGATCCATGTTGGTAAAAAAATTCTATTTTTCTATTTCTTCCGCTATGCTCAATCCGATTGAAAATCCAACATATGCCCCTATACACAAGATCCACATTTTGTCGATCAGTGAGAATCTTAGAACCTAAAGCAACCACTTCAACTATAGTTGATTGCTTTCGATGCTACAGAAACCAATTTCGTTGTCCATATACACCAAGCAATTGAATAATTCTTCATCAAACAACGATCAATATATTACAAAAAGAATTATTTATGTAAAAAAGTAAATAAAAATAATTACAATAAGCAAATATTAAAATATACTCTCTCCATCGCATAATTTTTGTCCATATTTTTTTTATTATCCCAAAATTATTGTCAATTAAAATATACTTTCTCCATCTCAGATGACCCAAGAAGATAAGAGTGAATGCAAATTGACCTCCTCCTTGACTCTTCCTTTCTCAGACGCCCCGGCCTCTTCTTTTCTTCTTCTTCTTAAGATCTTGTTAATTCCTCTTTTTGATTTGGCTTGTGTACAAATCTTATTACTATAAATTAAATTCTTGTTATTTTGGTTTATTGGTTAGTTTGAGTATAGATGTTGATTATTTTAGTTAATTTTGAGTACAGTTCTTGATTATCTTGTTTGATTTGGAGTGTAGATCTTGATTATTTTTATTGATTGGTCACCTTCTTATTTCTCCTTCTTCATTGATGATGATTTTTTTTTGTGAAACTCTTTTAGATGGAATTTGTTGTAAGTTTCTTGTAAAGTTTGATACTGGTTATTTAGGATTGTAAATTGATTATATTTGTTTATATCATATTGATTTAATTTGGGATTGTTATTAATTAAATTTGAGTTGTTGATTTTTTTTACTTTAGAATTCTTAAAGAATTAGGATTCTTATGTGATTTGGATTATTAGAATTTCGTTTTTTGTTTCAAAGAACACTATTGGAGTTTCATATTGCAATGCAAGTGAATGAGGTTTTTCTTAGATCAGTGGTTCAGTTCCAAACTAAAATAGAACCAAATCGAATTAATTCAGTTTAATTTGATTCTTCTTAATTTTAATTCGATTTTGATTTAAATTTTTATTTAATCGGTTTTTTAATTTTTTAATTTCGATTCGATTCAAAACCGAATCGACCAAATACTCTCCCTAATCGACCAAATACTCTCCCTAAGCGAGATAAAACAAAACTAATAAAACCATAACTAATTTTTGTGTACTAAAACTCTGTTTGTTTTCAAAAAAAAAAAATAATATATATTTAGAAAAATCCTAAAAAATATTTTCTAATAAAATAAATTTTATTTTTATTTTTAATTTTAAAAATTAAAATATATTAATAAATTTATATATATAAATCTTAATAAAATTCTCAAAATATAAAAAATGATTTGTTTTTTTAGAAAAAGGAAATCATTTTATTTAAAAATGACTTAACCTTTTCTTTTTCAGAAAAATATTATTAGTCGACTAATTTTTCATACGCCAGAAAATATGGAAATAAATAGAGTCCTAGACCACAACTAATTTAATTAATAAAACTTTAATGAACTAGTTGATCCTTTCCATAATTATTTATGTTGTTTGCATCATATTGTTTTGCCAATGTCTCCGATACTTAAGTTAATATGGATACTGAGTTAATAATATAACAGACTAGAAAGAAATTAACATGCCTTATGAGCTTTCTACATAGTGTAATGGATAAAGTTTAGATAATGTTAGAAGAGTATGAGATAATGAATCATATTTAGAATAAGATATAGAATTCTACATGAAATATGATATGAAAACTTATACATATAAGGATAATATCCTAATTGCGATTAGGATTCTATCACTTTATTAGGAGTTATAGTGTATGTGAATAATTGACGTGATTTGAATTATTCAAATCAGATTTAATATAATTTATTATCGATCTACATCAGTAGTTCCTCCTTCAGAGATCAAATCTTTAGGTTCAATACTGGATAGTTCCTGAAGTGCTAAGATTAGATTGATGATGGGACCGGAATAAGACTATGCTGCGATTGGCCAGAACCTACAAGGGAGAAAATGTGAGGTAGTAGTGGGTGCTCACAACAACCACTCTGACGCTCAAATCAGTATCGTGACAAGTAGAGAGAAGGCAACAAATGGTTTAGAGCTTTTAGTGTTAGAGCACAGCATACATTTATCTTTGTGATCATTCCACTTTTATACTGTAAAAAGATGGAGATAAATATAGTATTTTTTAAAAATTTAGCGATGATGTGGCCGGCTGTTCGGTAATGGATATTATCAGCTAATGGATTGATGATCCCGCGATCATAGGCGAAGTGGAAAAGTATCTAGTAATAGTAACCATGTGCCAAGACTTGGCCTATTAAGAAAGGGCGAGTCTTGACGGTAGTTCGAGTATTAAAGTGTTAAGGTCTCCCTTTCCATAGCGAGATCACATCTCCCACTTATCAGATCTTTGCCACGTGGCCCTTGTTTTGTGGTGTTAACTCATAACTTACTTTCGGCAGATGTTATGTAATATCAGAGGTCCCCCACCAGTCTCGACTTTTTAGGTTCGAAGATGACTGTTTGCCTTTCCGGTTTAGGACACCTGGCATGATCTCGTTTATGAGCGTCGTTTCGCTTGCCTGTTGATCGCCTTATCTTCTGCGCTGCATTCAAAGCTTTGTTGGCTATTTCACTGTATAAAAATCCTTCATTTTTCTTTTTGTTTCACAATAATTTCTCATGGGATAGAGGAGCCAAGGTTTCTTCTTCTTTTGTTTTTTTTAGAGTAACCAAATCTTTGTGGGAGATAGCATCATAGGCTATCAAATCTGTGTGGGAGATATCATCACGGTCTTTGAAGGGCAACTGAATACGGGTCTTTTTGAAGATGCAGGCACACTACTTAACCCTGTGTATTGGCTAAGGACTGCAACCAGCCTGACTATAATGGCTTTTCAGCGTCGCGACCTCTGGGGGTTGCATTATGCGAGATTAATTCCGAGGGCAAGGCCAGAAAGGTAATTGGAGAGACAACTCTTCTTACGACCTTTCAGACGGCTTCCTTTCCTAGATTTTAAGGATTTTGATGTGATAGGGACTTTTGATGTAATAGAGATTTTCGATGTTACAAAGACTTTTGATGTATTAGAGACTTTATTCAAGTCCATTTCTGGACTCCTTGTATCTTTTGTAATTAAAATATATGTTTTGATGCTTTTGTGCGCTTCCCTTATTGCCACCATTTTTGCCAACCGAAGGGGGTTAAAGCGTATCTTCTCTAATGCTCTTTTAGTCATAAAATAGTCTTTGAAAAAAGTAGGATTAATACCTGGACATGTGGCCCGGTACTGTCGTCCTTCCGTCGCAAAATGCCTTAGGTGGGTTTATGACCTAGCCTTATGAAAATTTGCCTTATGGCCTTAATTCATGGGATCAATGCCCATGCGGTCTGGCGGGAACCATCTTGTAGCCTAGTTTGGCGAAGAGAACCTTGTGGCCTTTATTCGTGGGATAATTGCCCGAGTGATCTAGCGAAAACTGTCTCGTGGCCTGGTCTGGCGAAGAGTGCCTTGTGGCCTTGATTCATAGGACCAACACCTGAGTGGTCTGACTGGACCGCCTTGTGACCTGGCCTAGCAAAGAGTACCTTGTGGCCTTGATTCGTGGGACCAACGCTCGAGTGGTCTGGTGGGAATCGCCTTGTGACCTGGCCTAGCGAAGATTGCCTCGGGCTTTGATTCGTGGGACCAACGCATTTGTGGTCTAGCGAAAATCGTCTTGTGAGCTGGCCTGGTGAAGATTACCTTGTCCGTGGAGTCGAACCTTACCTCTTGCTTGATCCATAGTTCTTGATGGATAGATAGGACAACTTCTGCTACCCGCTTATTTTTTCCCTTTCCCTTATCAAGTCCTTTGGTGATGACATATACACTTCTAGCCATTTCTAAGAACAAGAAAGAAAAGTTTCTTTTTTAGAGAGAAAAAAGGACTAAGGGTCTAGCATGAACCCAAATGAACAGAAAGAATCCAATGGGTATTCCGACAACGGAACCAAATAATATTGTTGAGATTGAATTAATGACGTGGTTAGAATGAGACTATGCTGTGATTGACTAAAACCTGCAAGGAAGAAAATGTGAGGTGGTGGTGGGTGCCCACGACAACCATTCTGACACTCAAGTCAGTATCGTGACAAGTAAGGAGAATGCAATAAATGTTTTAGAGCTTTTAGTGTTAGAGTATAACTTAGTTTTGTCTCTGTGATCATTTCCTTTTATACTATAAAAAAATGGAGATAAATATAATATTTTCTGAAAATCCAATAATAATGTGGGTAGTTGCTCGATAATGGATATTGTCGGCTAATGGATTGATGATTCCATGATCATAAACAAAGTGAGAAAATATTTAGTAACGATAACCCTAGCGAGAAAATATCTAGTAATAGTAATCATGTGCCGTTATATTATCTAGTAATTAATGAATTTCTCCGTATTATAAAGTTTAACTAATAATTCTCTTAAAAATAAATCAATTAAATTAAATTCTTCTAAATTTTCAATTTTAAGTACGTTATGAAAATATATATATTGTTTGAAATGTTTCACTACAATATGAATTCTATTCAAAGGAATTTTTCCACACTTATACATAATTTCTAATTTTTTAACATTATTTTTTTAAAATATAAAAAATTGAATACATTTATCCAAAATGCAAAATTTCAGACGATAGTGCTGATACTTCTTATATAGATTATTATCAACTAGTACAAATAAATTGCATATGTGAAAGCTACGATATAATTATTCATTTTCAATTAACTAAATACTTAATTAATTAATAATTAATATAAACGAGATGCAACATCTCATTCCATCTTTCTCAACCCTATATATATACATCTATGATCCCTTGCTTTTAAAGCAATTTTTCTAATTTTTTTATTATTTTTTAAAAATTTTCCTTTGGATTGCCTCAGTCTTTTTCAAATCATCACCTAACATTATTACCTCCCTTATTAGCATAACTAAAAATGGGTTTAAAAAATGTACCCTAACTTAAATAAATAAATGATTACCTGAATCAAGCCATTTAGACTTACAGTTATAAAGCAGACGAGTAATGAATAAATAAAATAAGGTTAACTTTCCTGAAATTTTCAGCAAATTTCATTTTCGAAAAATAAGGTAAATTTTCAATTTGGTGTTTGGATCCCTTCAAAAGACAAATTAAAATTAGTGGGACTTTGTTATAACCCATGAAAATGATAGTTAGCTAGTCAACTATATAAAAGAGATTAGAGAGGGACAAGGTCTTTTGTTTGATGTGATAGCGGTTAGTAGAATTTGATTTAAATTAAAAAGTTAATTGAATTAAATTAATTTAAAATTTTAATTTAATTTTTTATTTTTTTATTTTTATTTTAAAATTTTTTTATTATTTTAATTTAATTTGATTTTTAATTAAAAATCAATAAAATTAAATAATATATTATTTTTAATAATATATAAAAATTAGATTATAATCAAACCATGAATATGAAAATAAAATATATTTCTCCATACCAGTTAAATTTATTTGTTCAACTTATTGAAAAAATAAAAGAGTAATTGTTATTTAAAAAATTTATACGATTTAGCTATTCTAATTTAGTTCAATGGATAAATACACATCCATCGCATGGGAGAGTTAGTTTTAAATTTTCGTACCCTCAATTATTTAAAAAAAAAACTACAATTTAAAAAACATAAAAAAAAAATAATAAGGGCACATTTAACTTGATAAGACTCGAAGATCCAAAAGAGTGCCTGTTCCAAACAAGAAGCATTTTGATTGACTTTTGCAGTTGATAATTGCTGCTGAAATATTTTGCTGCTGAATTTTTTTTTTTTTTCTCTGCTGCTATGTTGCACATTTTTGAATAAGTCATATTTTAGTAGAATAAGTCAGCTTGTTATCTTAACCGACTAAGCTTACTCTTAACTATTCTTTTGGGAATATTTTCTGTTAGTCGCTTGGAAATAGGAATTGCTGTTGCATTCTATTCCTATTTAATTTGCAATGTATCTGCTGCTAAGATCATGAATGAATTACAGAAAAATCATTTTATTTCCAATTTCTTTCTTTAATCTTTTAAGCTTTGACTGGGACCTATCATTGGTATCAGAGCTTAACTTTTCCCTTCTTTTCTTCTCTTCTTTTCCCTTTCTAATGGCAACAAACAAAGAACGTATTGAGCATCTGGAGGCTGCGGTTGGCCAACTTCAAAACACTGTTGGTCAGCTTCAAAACTCTGTTAGTCATATGGACCATGGACTTAATGCCAAATTACAACATATTGAAGCGGCTATCACCAAATTCTCTGAGATAACAGTTTCTAACAAGGATGGTACTAGCAGTGTGGGAGATCAAAGCCAAAGTCAATCCACTAAGGAGGATTCAACAAAGGGAGGAAAGCCTATCTTTGCTTCCAAACTCGCAAAAATTGAATTCCCCAGATTTTCAGGCGACGACCCGACAGAGTGGATGACTAAAGTCGATCAGTTTTTCGATTACCAGAAAACTGACGATTCTGAAAAGGTATATTTAGCTTCTTATCATCTTCAGGGGGAAGCAAATCAGTGGTGGAGATGGCGTAAGCGTACATATCATGAAGAAGGCAAAGAGATTTCTTGGGAAATCTTTGTCGATGAACTGTGGTCGCGTTTTGGACCTACAGAATGTGAGGACTTTGACGAATCCCTATCCAAAATTCGACAAGTGGGACCACTGAGAGATTACCAATGCGAGTTTGAACGGTTAGGGAATAAGGTGAAGGGGTGGACCCAGAAGGCCCTAGTAGGGACATTCATGGGCGGTCTTAAAATAGAAATTTCGGACGGTATTAGAATGTTTAAGCCTAAAACGCTGAAGGAGGCCATCAATTATGCTAGGATGCGGGATGAGCAATTGCAGAGGCAGAAAAAGGCAGTTCGAACATTCAATCCGACAAACCCACTTTCACCAACAAAAGATAAGGCGGCAACACCAGTTAAGCGTCTTTCGTGGGAAGAGATGTAGAAACGACGATCTGCTGGGCTTTGTTTTAACTGTGATGCAAAATTCACTCCTAGGCACAGGTGTGTCAAGCCGCAGCTGCTCTTATTGGATGGTGGCGTTGACGAGGACGATGCGGAGGATGAGGATGATCTTGAAATTTCCCTTCACGCACTCACAGGATGGTCCGCTGCTCAAACCATGAGAGTTTTGGTAAAAATTGGGACGATGGAGGTGATTGCTCTTGTAAACAGTGGCTCTACCGATAACTTTGGCAGTGACAAGTTCGCAGAAATCCTCAAATTACCCGCAACACAGATAAAGCCAAGTAACGTGAGAGTTGCTAATGGAGGACATTTGCAATGCAGTGGAAAATTTGAGCATGTGCCCCTTCTGGTGCAAGGTATATCCTTTGCTGTTACATTATATTCTTTGCCTTTAATGGGTTTTGACATGGTGTTGGGCGTTCAGTGGCTTAAAGAGCTGGGAGATGTGAATTGCAACTGGAAGAATTTAACTATGAAATTTCACTGGGATGGTCAGCTTCGCATTCTTAAGGGGATTAACAGTAAACCCATTCAATCATGTTCCTCAAAGGAGATGGCGAAGGAGCTGAGACATGGGAGCTCTATATTTGCGGCTTGTTTCCAATTACAGCAGGAATCACCACCAGAAGAAATCCATCTGGATATGCTGCAATTACTCAACCAGTATGCTGATATCTACCAACAGCCGACTGAGTTACCTCCATAAAGGGAAATTAACCACCACATCATCTTGAAAGAAGGGTCAGATCCTGTTAATGTCCGTCCATACAGGTACGCATATTTTCAAAAAGCTGAAATTGAAAAACAAGTTCATGATATGCTAAAATTGGGGCAAATCCGAACTAGCACAAGTCCTTTTTCTTCTCCTGCTTTACTAGTAAAGAAAAAAGATGGGTCTTGGCGATTCTGTACTGATTATAGAGCTTTAAATAGCGTCACTGTCAAACACAGATTTCCCATTCCCACAGTGGACGATATGTTAGATGAACTCCATGGGGCTGCCTTCTTTACTAAAATTGACCTTCGGGCAGGGTTCCATCAAGTACGAATCCATCTAGCTGACATTCATAAAACAGCTTTCTGAACCCATAATGGTCATTACGAGTATCTAGTCATCCCTTTTGGCTTGTGTAATGCCCCCTCTACTTTCCAGTCTCTAATGAATTCCATATTTTGTCCATATTTACGTAAATTTGTGCTAGTATTTTTTGACGATATCTTAATCTATAGCCCCACTTGGTCTATGCATCTTGAACATGTTAAATTAGCTTTTGAAATATTGGGTCAGCATACACTTTTCATCAAGCTCAGTAAATGTGCATTTGGGCAAAAACAAATTGAATATTTGGGTCACATTGTTTTTCATGAAGGAGTTCTGGTGGATCAAGGAAAAATTCAGACAATGCTTGATTGGCCTAAACCCACTAATGTTTCTGATTTACGTGGTTTCTTAGGACTTACAGGTTATTACAGAAAATTTGTTCGAAACTATGGGATGATTGCTCGGCCTTTGACAGATTTGCTTAAGAAGGGAAAGTTCTCTTGGTCGGAAGAGGCATAACTTGCTTTTGCAGAATTAAAAGCTGCTATGACCTCTACTCCAACACTTGCAATGCCCAACTTTAATGAAGAGTTTGTCAGCATACTGATGCTTCAAACGATGGCATTGGGGCTGTCCTAACTCAACAGGATAAACCCATCACGTTTATGAGCAAGACCTTGGGAATTACTAAGCGATCATAGTCCACTTATGCTAAGGAGATGTTTGCAATTGTTCATGCAATCCACACATGGAGGCCGTATTTACTTGGCAGATTCATAATCCAAACTGATCAGAGAAGCCTTAAGTACTTATTGGAGCAACAAATTGTTACTCCTGAACAACAAAAGTGGGTCTCCAAACTGCTGGGATATGATTATGAAATCAGATACAAGCCGGGAAAAGAAAATATTGCAACTGATGCCTTGTCAAGGGTTGCAGGGAGTCCTAGCCTTGATGCTTTCTTCAGTCCCCAAACCAATTTGTGGGATATACTTCGGGTAGCAGCAACATCCAATCCTTATATGATTCGAATTGGGAAATTGGCCAATGAAAATCCAGGAAATCCATACTTATGGCGGGCTGGTGTGCTTCTTTATAAAAATCGTGTTATCATTCCTCCTGGCTCTGATTTAATTCTTCAGCTTTTACAGGAATTCCATGATTCACCAAGTGGCGGCCATTCCGGAATTTTAAGAACCTGTAAACTGTTGGCTGCACAATTTTATTGGCCTTCTTTGCCAAAATCAGTTCGTGATTATGTTGCTTCTTGTTCGATTTGCCAGAGGAATAAGATATCTACGTCCTCTCCGACCGGTCTCCTACAACCTTTGTCAATTCCTCATCAAGTGTGGGACGATAGAACTATGGATTTCATCGAAGGCCTTCCTTTTTCTGGCGGCAAGAATGCCATTTTGGTGGTTGTGGATCGTCTCAGCAAGTATGCCCATTTTTTAGCTTTGACGCATCCTTTTACTGCCAAAACAATTGCTGAAAAATTTGTTTGAAGGAGTTGTCAAACTTCATGGTGACTGCCAAAAATAATTATTAGTGATCGTGACCCTATTTTTATTAGCCATTTTTGGAGGGAGTTCTTCAAATTGTCTGGCACCAAGCTCCACATGAGCTCTTCTTATCATCCGGAAACAGATGGCCAATCCGAAGTCGTATGCCTTGAACAGTATCTTCGTTGCTTTGCCTCACAGCAACCTCGAAAGTGGAGTCTTTATCTTCCTTGGGCAGAATTATGGTATAATACGACATTCCATGTTTCTATCGGCATGACACCCTTCTTGGCCTTATATGGCAGGCCCCCACACAGTATTCCACATTATGATACAGGGGCATCTGCAATTCAAGAGGCAGATCAGATGTTGGCCAGCCGAGATGAAATCCTCCAGCAACTTAAAGTCAATCTCTCCCATTCCATTAATCACATGAAGCAAAAGGCAGATGCCAAGCGCAAAGATATTGAATTTCAAGTTGGAGAGTGGGTTTACTTGAAATTACAGCCGTATCGTCAACAAACAGTTGCTTGAAGGGCATTTCAGAAGCTGTCCAGCCGCTACTACGGTCCTTTTCAAATATTGGAAAAGATTGGGAAGGTTGCTTATCGGCTGCAGCTGCCGAATGATTCTAAAATCCATCCAGTTTTTCACATTTCCTTGCTTAAAAAACATGTTGGTTGTGAGGGGGATGTTCCAGTTCCTATGGCTTTGCCTCCTTTTAATGACGAGGGTGCTGTCCTTTTGGAACCACAGGAAATTCTGGACACTAGGTGGGTCAAGCAGGAATCCCGTTTGGTGGAAGAGAGCCTTGTTCAATGGAAAGACTTACCAGTTGAAGATGCTTCCTGGGTGAGTACAGCTGCTTTGTTTGAAAGGTTCTCTCCTTCGAACCTTGAGGACAAGGTTAAACTGAATGGGGGGAGTATTGATAAGACTCGAAGATCCAAAAGAGTGCCTGTTCTAAACAAGAAGTATTTTGGTTGACTTTTGCAGTTGACAATTGCTGCTGAATTATTTTGCTGCTGAATTAATTATTTTTTTCTCTGTTGCTATGTTGCACATTTTTGAATAAGTCATATTTTGGTAAAATAAGTCAGCTTGTTATCTTAACTTACTAAACTTACTCTTAGCTATTCTTTTGGGATTTTCTATTAGTCGCTTAGAAATAGGACTTGTTGTTGCATTCTATTCCTATTTAATTTGCAATGTATCTACTGCTAAGATCATAAATGAATTACAGAAAACTCATTTTATTTCCAATTTCTTTCTTTAATCTTTTAAGTTTTGACTGGGACACATAATATGCTTTGTGGAATCATTATCAAATACTAGAAATTCTATGATTAGTGAATGTTAAATAATCTCAATCTAGGAAGCTTGCCAAAATTAGCTAATATACAATTGTCATATTTTCTATTTCAAATTGTAATTTCCTTCATTTTTATTGATATAGTTATAAAAGACTCTAAATATATAGTAACTTTCATAATTTTCACTAATTAATGTTTTTTTTATCAAGAGGTAAGGAGTAGGGGATGGAGGAATTGAGAGTAGAATCCATGATTTGGGTGTGCTTTACTATATGCCTTTCCACCAAATTGTATAATATTTACATGATATCCAAATCACTGCAGGCTCCTCTTGTTCTGCGAAGATTAATTATTATATTCTATTCTTCACTAACACATTAAAAGGTTTCTGTTCGTATTCACGTCTTTATCTTTTTATAAAAGAAATATTAGTTAATTTATTTTAAATTTAATATTTATATTTAATAATTATGTGAAAATTTAAATAATTTTTATATATTTTTTCTTGTATTAAAATGATTAATTCAAATTATTTTAATAATTTTCATTTAGACATATAAATCTCTAATATTCAATTTTCTCATCCAGACATGGAAATGTTGTATTATTATTATAAAATTTGTGAGATTATTATTGCAATTTTGCATATTATATTAAGAATATGATGTAAATTATTTAATAAATATATCTATGATGTAAATTATTTAATAGTTATGAGGTAAGCTATATATAAGGATTAGCAATTCCATATCCCATCAATGTGGAAATCTTTTCAAGTTGTGTAGATGTTATACTTTTTTCTTATTATATTTTGTGATACCTTTCTTATGAATTCGATTTAAATTGAAATAATTGATTGAATCGATTAATTTCAAAAATTTAGTTTAATTTTATTTTTTTAATTCAATTTTATTAATTCAATTTAGTTTTAATTTTTTTAAAAATAAATTATTTTAATTCGACTTAATTTTAATTAGAAAAACAATACAATATTATGTCCATTTCAATAAGACTTTTGATTTAAATTTTATTTTCCCACTTCTTAACACCCCATGCAATCACCATTCACCATACTTCACCTTTTCAATTTTCCATGCTCCAATCTTATCACCTTTCTCCTTCTCCTCTCCTCCTTTCTCACTTTGAAAATCGAATATGCTAATATAGTCATTGAGCATTGGAGGATTTTGCTAGTTCACCGTCGCCGTCGACCAATGGCGGATCTTACTGGTTTGATATTGTCGTTGTTGTCGCCTCCTTTATATTGATTCAACTAGATTAAACTCGTGTCGTTATCGCCTGTTACCGTGCTGCTATATTGATTCAACTAGATTAAACTCATATCGTTATCGTCTGTTACAGTGCTGCTGTCATTCTATTTATCTCTATTGCGAATCAGTCATCATCTCGTTTGTCTTATTTTTGCCGGTCTAAATCTACAGATTTGCTATCGATAATATGCTCAATAGTAAACTACCTTTTTATTTCTATTTAAATCGACCGTGAATAAATAATGAATTGCCGTTGAATTTTGTATAATAACTCCAACACGCGTGTAGATTTAATTAATCAACTGTATCAATAGAGAAGAACCCAAACTTGATCAATAAAAATACGCGATTTATTTAAATCAAATCTACCAATTTCTTAACGTATATTAATTGCTAGTTATTAATCTAATTAAATAATTACGAATTTAATTAGATTAATTAGCAATATATTATTTTCTCAAAAAATTTAATGGGCCCATTAAATTCTCAAGAAAATAATAATGAAAATAGTGTTTCTCGAATTTAGAAATTAACAGAAAATATAAATAAAATAAAAAGAATTGAAGCACATAACCTCACAACTTGAATACAACCTCAATTGAAATTAACTTTCAACTGAAAATAATTGTTTAGCCTCTAAACGCCATAATAAAATTACAAAAGCTAAAAAAAAAAGAAAAGAAAAGAAGAAAATGGAGAAGAAAAGACAGGGGCGACGGCAAGAGAGGAGAGAAGGAGAAGAAGGAGAAAATATGATGTCTAGATTTAATTCTAGAAACCTTTATACGGGCACAAAAAAGATAAAATTTAATAATTTAAAATAAATTCTACTACTCCTATTTTATCCCTATTTGTGTTTGATCCAACTTGAAACTTATTATATTTTTGTGGTAAAATCTACTGAGGTGGCACTTTTTGAAACTTCCTATCGCCTTGTACTACAGGTTTGGCAAAGATTGCAACCTTTCAATTCCAGAATTCTTCAATTCAGTCTCTTTTCGTTTCTTTTCTCAATTTCCGCTCAAAAAACCTGTCTAAAATTAAATTTCAAATAAAAATGAATATTTATACCAAAATTATAGTAAAATTATGAAATTAAATAAAAAAAATTGTGAGTTTTGCAATATAGTAGAAATAGCTTATATATTATTAATTTTTTTACAATATAATAGATTTTAAATTAAAATGAAGAATAATCTATTTAATTTAAAATTTTAAATATTAATAAATTTATATATCTTATTATTTTCCTAACTAATTCTTAAAACTAATTTAATAAATAAAAAAATTTCACCTTATAAAAATTAAAAAATTAGAGATATTTAAGTAAAATATTTTTATTTCATTAATATTTTTAATATTCATTATTAAATTTAACTTCTTATTTAATTTATACTTTAAAAATATGAATTTATTATTTTAATAATCTTCTTAATATTTATCTAATATTTAAACATGTTATTTTAATAATTTTTATTTTAAAATTAATTTAATAGTATTTAAATTAATTTAGATCTTTACTTTAATTTTTCTTAATAAACTCTAAAATTAATTTAAAATAATAAAATTATAATCTAATATATATTTTTATTTAAAAAATTTAATCTTATTATATATCTTTTAAGATTTTCTTAATTAACTCAAATTAATTTAAAAATACAATTATAATCTATTTTAAAAATTAAATTTTAAATAATAAAATTATCAACTGCTTAAATAATTAAATTAATTAATTTACAAATAACTTAAAGGCTTAAGGTATTATAGAAAATTGTATTATTCCCCTCTTTTCACTTTTATATATGGTATAAATATAAATAAAGAAAAAAATAACTAATAGGAGAAATGAAGCATTGATGAGAATTTGAGATGCACACTTCATTGATAGGGATAATGGATTGGTGATTGAAAAAGGAAAATGAGAAAGCACCACAAAAAGACTACCTTGAATGAGAAGAAGTATAGCAGTCAAGGAAGTTGGTGAAATAGAATATGAGCATTGGCCTTATTCAAGCTCACCCATATGAACACTGGCCTATCCCCGTCTCTTCAGCTTTCTAGGAAAGTAAATTGACAGCGAAAGAATGAGAAACCTTATGATTATTACATACTAAAAAAATATATATTACTTTTTTTTCAGTAAATATTTACCTTTTCCTTAAATAGTGCTTCAATGGTGTTGTTAAGGCTGCCTTCCCACTCCCAATCACATATAACTTGAATGGTGTTCTTAAGGGTACCTTTCCACTCCCAACTGCAATAATATATAATGTCTATCCATTCTTTATCATATTTAAGTTGTTCTCCTGTTTGAACTCTCCACAGCTGCGGCGTGCTTACTTCTTGAGCAAAAATCTTCATATTGGGGCATTCTACAAGGATTACTTCTTCCAAAGATGGGAAATTAAAGGTCAAATTCCCAGAGCAGAAGCTAGAGAGACTTGGTAGACGTCGAAGTTCCAAACATTTCAGTTGGTTGAAGCAAATCTCATTCTCTTCTTCTTCTTTATCTACTTCAGCCACTATAACTTCTTGTATCAGTTCACATTCCTCTATCTTCATTTTTTCAAGTCGTTCAAGACTTCTCGCTGTTGAAGAAGACAACAAATTTACTAGACCTTGGCAATTTGATACCTGCAGTGTTGTTAGATTTTGGAAAGAAACAGAGGATGCCACTAACACTTGCAATCTACCACATTCCATTACATTTAAAGTCTCCAGAGATTGGAAAACTGAGAGTAGTTTGGCGTCCCTTAGATGCTTGAGCCTTGGCAGTTTAGACAAACTTAGTTCTTTCAATTTCACAAGTGATTGAGGACGTATTTCCTCGCCAATAATCTCTTCACAGAAAATGATATCTTCGAAAGAAGCATCACTCAGAACAAGTTTTTCCAGAATGGGTAAACTTTCAAAGAACTGAGATGGCAAAAGTGTAGAGTCACTAGAAATACATGTCAACTCAATACCTTTCAGCCCACACAAGAAATCAGCTTGAGACGTTTGAGAACACAGATTCTTTATGGTGTTACATTCCACTCTTAATTCTTCTAAACTTGGAATGACAACCTAATAAACCAAATAAACAGTAATTATAAATAAGGATATATGAGATCAAAACATTAAGAACATATGGTTCATCTTAGAAATGGAATGTAAATGAAAACAAACATCTTAAAGATCCCAGTAATTGAGCTTTTTAAATTGAGCTTAAGTTCAAACTTCTGAATTAATTTGGATAAACCAACTAAATTGAAAATCTCCATCAAGTACAGTGATGAAATTGAACAAGAAAGCATTCTCCTTATTATGCAGAAAACTGACCTTCCCGCCAGAAGAGGCTGCAATTCTTTCTCCATTTCCCTCAGCAATCATGCTTAGATCATGTTCTTTGCAAAATTTAGAAGCCAATAGCTCCATGTTTGGACAGCCAACTATCTCAATTCTTTTCAAGGATGGGCATTTCAGAACATCGCTTGCAGAATAAAAACTTGACAAGTTAGGCAAACACTCTAGACTCATGGACTCCATTGATGGAAATATGGTATTATCCTTTGCTATTTCCTCTTCTGCTTCTTTTGTGATGATATGTTCCACCAAATTACATCTTTTCAATTCCAAATGTTTGAGCTTTACAAGACCCAAAGCCATGGACAGAGTAAATATATTAGTCAAGCTGCTACAATTCTCAACTTTCAACAATGTTAGGTTTCTAAAGCTTAAAATTCCTTGAGGATCCTTGTTCCACACATGCCTCAATCTAGGCAAATCAATTAACCTCAATTCTTTTAAAGACTTCAATAACCCATCGTTATCTTCATCATCATTTAGTCCTTCTAAATCAAACAGGTCTTCTACTGAATCACATCTTTCTACAGCCAACTCATTTAAACGGGACAAGTGCTTTAGTAGATTTGATGATATGGCATTTGAGAAAAATGCACACTCGTCCACCACCAGTCTCCATATGTGCCTCAAGTTCTTGAATGGAAATTGGCCATGCCATTTTTCTTTCAGCATGGGAAAGTTGGAGAGTTGAATATCATATATCTCTTTAAATCCAATCTACAAATCCAAAATATTGCATTATTGGAGATCAATAAACAAGCATCGATACATTTAACCAAACACATTAGCATGACTGAGTTTAATAAAGGGAGAAGCAAGAGTTGGTAAATACGTACATATTTCATGTAAATCTGTTCAATGGTCGCATTGAGATCGCCTTCCCAATGAAGAAATGTTCGACTCAATCTGTGGCCTGTGAATACACCATGTATCTTTGGTGTGCTCGGCTTGCGGACAGTGAAAATCCTCAACTTGGGGCATCTAAAAACAGTCACCTGTTCTAAAGATGGGAAATTGAAAATGTAACTACCCAAGCAGAAGCCTGTGAGGTTCTGTAAAACTTCAAGTTTTAATGTTTTCATTTTACTGAAAACAATCTCATCAGTTGATCCATCCTCTTCAACACCTCCTATTATTTCGGTCAACATATTGCAATGTGTTACAATCAATGTCTCAAGTTGTACCATACTTTTGGCTGCGGCTGATGTAAAAATATATGCCAATGTCTTGCATCCAAATACTTTGAGAGTTTTCAGATTTCCCAAAGACACAGAGGATGGTGCTAAAACAATCAAATTTCCACAAAACCATATCTCAAAAGTCTCAAGAGACTGAAATAATGGGTCATGCAGTTGGCCATCTGGGTTCCATATATGCTTCAAACCAGGAAGAATTTTAAGAGTTAAAGCTCTTATATGTGGGATTGTAGTGATATCTTCTTGGTCACCAACCAGTCCTTCAAATGGAAGTAGCTCGTTGAGAGAAGAATCAAGAACTTCAAATCTTTCGAGATTGGGGAATATTGGAAGTAAACTAAAAAGAGGAACATGATATTTGTTTTGAAAGAAACTCAATTCAAGAACTTTTACTTTGGAAAAGAAGCCTGTTGGAAATTGAAATCCAAGTATGGTTATGGTAGACTTCTTGTCTAACGAAAACTTTTCCAAATTTGGAAACATCTGCACATCAGCAAATAAAAAAATTTCTAATTAGTAAAAGATTGTTAATGGTAAATCCCCCAGATGCTTATAAAAATTCATAATATATTTAATTAATTAATATATTAATAAGAAAACAATTGCTATGTTATAATAAACATATATTATTGAAATGTATTTATAAGCTTATATGTTAGTAGATTGTAATGATTATTAACCGATAAACTTATTTAATGGGTATAAATTTAAAAGTTTATTGAAATAAATGAAAATATAAAAATTTTATATTATCTTTAAATAATTTCAGCACTTTTTTTACAATTATTATTTTTATTTATTTTTAAATATTTTTTTAATTACATTCTTAATATAATTTATTAATATGGTTGATCGTGCAAAATTTATGTCTTTTTTATTAATTATAAATTTATAATAATCTCATTAGTTAAATTTTTAAGTGAAAAAAAATAAAACAAATCGACATTTTAAATTTACATAATATTAATTTATATATAAATGCAAATAAATTTGAATTTTAGATTTTATAAGTTATAGATAATCAATTATAAATGAGAAATTGTTGATACATTTTAATAGTAAAAATAGAAAATTGATTTTTTTTTTATTTTATTTTAATGACCCAATTAATTAAGAATTTTTAAAGAGAATAGAAAAATACATCAATTTTTTAAATTTCTCTAATTTTAAGTAAATTTGAAAAATTTCTCCAACAGAAAAATTAAAAATTTGAGTAAAAGTTAATATATATATATATATATATATATATATATATATATATAAAAGATTGACATGCTTAATTAAATTGAAGAGTTTTGTATGATTTAATTTTTTTTAAATTGAAAAGAAAAATTAACATTATAAATACTTTTTAAATGTAAAAATCATTTAAAATGAGTGTTTTTATAGTTTTCAAATGCAATGTTTGAGAAAAGAATGAATAGAAAACTAACCTTATTAATTGTGTTCACCAGTGTCTGTGTGGCAAAGATATTCTTTAAGCTTGGACATTCACGTATGCTCATCTCCTCCAACAATGGACATTCCACATTACTCCATCCTGAACACAATCTGGAAAATCTAGGCAAACATTCAAGGACTACAGATTTCAATGAAGGCAATAATATCACCTTATCAGCTGCTTCCTCATTTTCTATGATTCCTTCAATCATCTTACAATTGTATATTTCTATCTTTTCCAGTTGCATGAGGCACAATGCCATCGACCAGGTAAAAATATACTTCAAGCTGCTACAGTTTCCAACTAGGAGCAACCTTAGGTTCTTGAACTCCAAAATTCCCTGAGGCTCCTTATTCCATAAATGTCTCAACATTGGCAGACTTGTTAATTTCAATTCACATAGTTGGGGAAGCAGCCCATCATCAGCAGATACCCCTTCCAAATCAAATACTACATCTGCTGAATCACAGTCTTTCACCTCAAGCTCTTCCAACTTGTTTAAAAACACCAGTACATTGGATGGTATAGCTTTGTTATACATTGCACATTTATCCACCTCAAGCCTTTCTACATTGCGTAAGAGTCTCCCTTGCATCCCATCATGCCAGAACTCAGGAAATTCAGATGCTTTAAAATATTTGCAAAATGTCTGATCCCACAAGACAAAGGAAAAAACAAATGAACTGACTTATCATAAACATATAACATATATGCATGCAACAGATATCATGAAAATTAAGAAGAAAGCATAAGAATAAATACGCAAATACCATTTCTTCTAGTGTTGCATTAAGGTTTCCCTCCCAACGCTGTTTATATCCCAGGAATATTCCTCGTAGCTTTGGTGTATTTAGATCTCCGGAAGCGAAAATCTTCATCCGGGAGCATTCATTGACGATAACACTTTCTAAAGCTGGAAAATTGAAAGCGTTATTCCCTGAGCAAAAGCTGATGAGACCAGGCAGACCATTAAGTTCCAAACATTTCAGTTTGTCGAAATTAATAATCTCATCCTCTGTATGATCAGCTCCATCGCTGGTCACTATTTCTGTCATCATTTTGCACCCTCGTACTGTCATTTTGGTGAGTTGCACCATGGACTTGGCTGTGGACGCTGTTATCAAGTTTGCCAATCCTGCACAGTAACTCACTTCAAGAGTTGCTAGATTTTGGAAAGATGATGAGGATGGTGCTACGTTGATCAAACTATGACAACCAGATACACTCAAAGTCTCGAGATACTGAAGAAGTGGTTTCAGTCCGGAGTCTGGGTCCCATATATGCTTTAAATTATAAACGACATCTAGCTTCAAATTTTTCACTCGTGCAAGTGTCCTGGCATGTTCTTCTTCTTTTCCGGCAAGTCCTTCATATGAGAACAACTCTTCTAACTCTTCTGAAGTATTATAACCTTTTACCAAAATTGTTTCCACATAATATAACCTTTCAAGGAAACCAATTATAAAAGGGCATGATTTGTTCTGTAAGTTGATCAAAGTAAGCATTTTGAGTTTAGAAAAGAATTGTCCTTGCTGTATCGCAATCAAGTCCTTGTGCTCTAAAGTCAATTCCTCCAAGTTGGGACTCATCTATGCACAACAAATAAGTATATTGTTAAACATGTGAAACATTATATTTTTCCAGAAAATAAACTTTACTGTTAACATAATTAGTTATCAAGAAATATCTAATTCAAAGTTTTCTTTATTTAAATCCAAAATTTTCACTTTTAAAATTTAACTAGTTTGAAATTAAAGAGTTTAAGATTTAGATAATAGGATGATCTTTGAATAGAATAATAAAGATCAAAGTGTTTGTAAGGTAATGGTTAATTAGTTATTAAATAGTTGTTCATGTAGATTTAATTAATATTTTAAAAAGTAAATAAATAATATATATATATATATATTGCATTGCACGTACACAAATTTAAGATGGATCAAAATTATTGATTCAAAAAAAAAAAAAAAGATGGATCAAAATTAATTTACAGATTTAGTATAATTGTATAAAAAAATTAAAAAATTTAAATATAATATTAAAAGTTTAAAGTATAATAAATTAAACGTTTTTAGGCTTTGTTATCTAAAATTAAAAGTTTTATTATAATTATCATTAAATATAAAATTTAGCTTTTTAATATTTAATAGGCGTTTTGAATATATTGTCTTGTTATCAATTTTTTTTATTTTTATTTTTAAAAAGAAAATTTAATTTGAAATAAAGAAGGAAATTTAAAAAAAAAAAATTCAACTAATATATTATGAAGTAAAAAAAGAAAAGGATCTTACCTTTTTCAAAAAAAGTAGGGGTCGTTTGCCCTCTTCGTCTATTTCCTGCAAACTGAATTTTATTATTTTGTTACAATTACGAACATTCAAACTTGTTAATTTCTGCAATTCAAGAATGTGTGTTCCTGGATACCAACTCCTTAATTCTGATAGATCTGTAAGTTCAAGAAATGTTAGTTGAGGAAATTTAAAACAATAATAAGGGGCTTGTTCCACATCTTCCGCCTCTGCAATAATCTCCTCAACCCCACACCTAGTTATTGTAAGCTCTTCAAGTTGCAAAAGACCATCAGCAATGGAGGCTGGAAACAGATAGTTTAAAACGTCACAATGTGAAACTGTAACTGATTTCAAATTTTGAAAACTGAAAACTGCTTGTGGATCCTTCCTCCATACATATTTCAACGATCCCAGTTCACTTATATTTAATTTTCTCAACTCAAATGCTTCATCAACATTGGACCCTTCAAGTTGATATATCTCTTGCAATGAAGCACAATTGCTCACAATCAACTCCTGCATTCTTCGGAATCTTTCTAAGTCATTTGATGGAAAAACAGCCATCAATTTCTGGCAATAAACAACATTCAATGATTTCAGTTTAAAGAAGGAATTTGCCGCAAGTGGACTGTGCCATATCCTTTTGAACTCATTTAGTCCGGAGAGACTCAATCTCTCCAAGTTAGGAAAACCAACCTGCAATGCCAAACACATTGATTTAGTAAATGCGGGAACTTCAACATAAGCATAAGTTAAATAAATATGAGACAAAAATGTAATCGTTGGAGGTGATGTGAAGTTATTTTACTTAATAGAGGGATTAGACCTATCCATTAATGAATGTCATTTGACTATAGGATGTCCAAATATGTATACATTTATGCATGCATAAAGAGAGAAGAGTAAATTTAATCACCATTTTGTTGAAAAGAGATTGAATTTCAGCATTCTGATTTATCTCTGTGTCATCTTGTTTTTCCATCATGCCTTTATGAGGGACACTGGGGACCAAGCCCATCAATGCATTGCAATAGCTTATGTCCAAGTATCCAAGAGATTGAAATTCAATTTGATATCCAGTGCAGAATCTAATCAACTTTGGAAGATCATATAGACTCAGCTCATTCAATTTAGGGAAGAGTATCTGATTCATCCTCTCATCTTCCTCTTCTATAAATTCCTCAGTCAGTATTATCTCTTCCATGGAACTACAAATATAAATTTGAAGTGTTTTGAGTTGCAAGAGTCTTTTAACAATTGAAGTTGTAAATAAATGCTTCAACTCGTGGCAACAACACACAGACAAGCTCTCTAATTTTGAAGAAGTTGCAGAAAGTTGGTCGTGCCATATCTTTTCACAACCAACTGAATTTAATTCAAGATGCTCCAAGTTGGGGAAAGAAACCTACAACAGATAACACCTTTGTTTGAAGCACTACTTTTCTATCAAAATAAATAGAAATACTTTACGGATCAACAATGAATTTCTCAGAAAATATGAAAAGTCTTTAATATCCTTTCTTAGTTTTGGAGGCAATTAGTCAATTTTTTCTAAATATTTAAATATCAAATTTGAAAATTTCTTAACTTAATTTATTATAATCCAATGATAAAAAATACAATTAAAAATATAAAGTAATTCTTAATTTGTTCTCACTAAAATTATCAATATATATGATTGATGTCTTTTCACAATAACCATAATTTAAAAAATGATTTATTAAATTTTATCATTAAAAAAATTTTATGAGATAACTTTAAAAATAAAATATAAAAATATATTAAATTAAATTATTAAAATGAAATGATAAATAACTGGTTTCAAATTAGAGCTGGGTCCTCTATAGGTTTGAGCGGACTTACTATTTATTAATTTTGATCATTTAAAATTAAAATAGTAAAAATAACTTAAAAATTATTAAAAATTTAAAATAAAATATTAATTAAATAAAAGTTAAAAATTATCGACGTCGGTAATTACGGACAAAATTAACAATGATATTTAGTTATATCTCACATCGAAAATTAACAATTTAACATGTAAACTATCACTAAATATATTAAAATATTTATATATATATGTCTCATTTAAATATTTGTATTATATTATTATAATCATTTTATAATTTTTTTTTTTTTAAAATGGTCAATCAAAAAATATAAGGATCCCGCATATTTCCGTCAGTTTTTTTTTTCTATTATTTTTGGAAAATCTGTCCATCACCTAGAGTCGGTGAGAATTTTTTTTTTTTTAAAAAAAATAAAATCTACATTAAAAACATAGCTACGTAAGCATTTATGTTAAATTTTATTTTAGTAAAATTAAAAAGGTAAAAAATAAAATGAATTTTAAAAATTATTTAATGACGAGAAAATAAAAATTAGGTAATTTGTGTTAGAAAATTGAAATTTTATTTTGAAACTTCTATTCCTTGGTTAGAATGTAAACTTTTGAAAAAAATTTTAAAAAAAAATTATTTTTCTTAAACTTTTATGTTTAGCAAACTCAATAATGTAAGAATTAATTTTTCTTCAATTCTTACGAGGATTGATTTTGAATTAAAAATAAATCTTGTTAAAATTATTAAAATTTTATAAAAAATATTCCAATTAAGACTATTTATATCAAAATTATTTAATTAGTCATTTATTTTTTTATTTTAAATTTATTTCTTATGGTTAATTAATAATTAATCTTTATAAAAATTATTTTAATTTAATAGTAACTAATAATATTTAATACATTTATAATTAATATTAAAATTTTATTATACTATTTTATTAATTTAAAAAATTATATGTTTAATGGTAAAAATTATATAAAATTCAAAATGTTACAAAAATATTAATAATATTTTTTTAATAAATGTAATAAAAATAATAATTATTTATAAGAATAAATATTTATGTTTTGTTTAAAAATAATAAGAATGATGAATAAATTAAATCAATTTAAATTTTATTATTAATTTATTTAATATAAAATAAATTTTATTACATTTAAATTGATTTCAAATAAATGAATTTATTTATGAATAGAAATAAATTGAATTCCATTAATAAAATTTAATTGTTTTATGAAAAGAATTATGTACTAAATAAAGATGTAGTGTTTTTAATGAAAGAGAATGTGTGATTCAAATTTTAAAATGGTCAAATTATTTTAAGAAAATATATTAAAAGGAGTAATAATCTAAAGATATAATTTTTAAATATGAAATTATCACAATTAATTCATATTTATTGTTTGATCAGCTTATTCATATAATATACTCAAAAAATAAATTAAATATGATTATGTTCTAAATTTTCATAAACAATAAAATTATATTTAAAAATAGAAATCAGAATATCTTTTTCATTGTAAGAAACTTAAAATACGATTTGGATCAATAAATATAAAGTAATTGATAGTAATCAAATATAATCATTTATATAATTTTTTTTGACAAATTATTAATAATAATGACTAATAATGGTTATTTAAAAATTTAAGCATTTAACAATTAATCTCAAATATTCAATATATATTCAATAAATAAAAAAAATTAATGCACGCGTACCGTACCGTTCTGCTAAAAAATGATAAATGAGTATCATCATCCCGTTCTGATAGAAATTCTTCAATTTTCAATGGGCTGTGAAAAGTTCTAAGATTTGGAAGATTTCGCAAATTTAAGGAGCGCAAGCCATTGAACTCAAACACTTCATTACTGCTTTCACTTTCATCAATAACAATAGCTTTCATCTGAGGACAATCTTCCACTTTCATTTTCTGTAGTTGCAAAAGACACTTGACAGCAGATAATGAGAAGAGATGCGTCAATCTCTGACAATTTTTTACTTGCAAAATTTCTAATTTATTAAAAGATCCTGCTGCGAGTCGACCACGACAGATCTTTTCCAACTTCATCAGATTTTCCAAAATCAAAGACTCTAGAATTGGAAAGGCATCACATACAGCCCGCTTGATGATATGTTGAATGGCATGATTATTTTGGACTCGGAGATGCTTCAATTTTGGAAAGCCGTCCCCGTCAATATCATACAAGTTCTCAGCCTCCCTCACTTCATCTAAGCATAAATCTTCAGTCTCCCTCAATAGCACTTTAATCCCGTATCCCGAATGAATGCTTGTCTTGAGCTTAAGTTTCAGCGTTCTGGAGGTTTTATAGTGGTCATCCCAGTCCCAGTTATCCCCTATCAGTATTCTGAAGCTCTGCAAGCGGCCATTGGAGAACAAGTGTTTTGGTAATATCTTGTCATCCAGTATTTGCATTTCCAAGGTAGTCAACTGAGACAACTTTTCCAACTCAGCAAGGCTTGCATTGTTCCCATCGGCCTCCCACTCAACAAAGCTGTTACTCATGTACAGTTCTTCAAGCTCCGACAGCTTTGATAAGGCATTTGCTGGAATCATTTTGAGTTTGGAACAATTGCTCACATCTAAGACTTTTAGTCGAGCCAGCTGCTCTATTTGTCTGGGCAACTCAACAACGTAGGAGTTTGCAAAACTAAGAACTCGTAGTTGCTTCAAGTCTTCAATGATAGCTAAGTCGTGCAGTTGGCATCGATGCAAGCAAAGGGTATGAAGGTTGGATAGGACAGCGAGCGATGAAGGGAGGGACACAAAATGAATCCCAGTAAAATCCACTACTTCCAGGTTTCTAATGCCCTTGAAAAACTGATCTGGAATTCCCAAACCAAAAACTTCTGTAAAAAGGAATAGTGCCTCTGCTTTTGGGCACTCCCATCCTTCGGGGAGATTTTCAATATCACAATACGGCAGAGAAATTCTGGTGCAATCCTTATTTGGAAATTTCATCAACTCCCTGCCACTTGTAACTATAAACGCATGTTGCTCTCTAGATGCAATCAAGAGAGCAGTATCTCGAACAACATCATGGATTTTTACGAATCCATACATGTCGCCATCTTGCAATAAGCTCTGCCCTTTAAGAGTATCAATCAAACGATATACTTTGTTTCTTGCTCCCTGGACAGTCGAAATGTTCTTGAATGAACTAAGACCCATAACGTATTTCAGCAAGGACTGGATTTCAATATTAGATTGTCCTAACAGACCACAAAGCAAGAAAAACGACTTGACTTCATTGCTACACAAATTATTGTAGCTTGACTCCAGAATCGTGTGCACTTTCGAATTGATTTCTTCGTTGTCAAACTCGGATAGCTGATTGAGCTTATCATTCCACGCGTATAACTCTCTATTTCTCAAGTCCGTCGCCACTGTGAGCAGTAGAAGAGGCAATCCTGCACATTTTTTAGCAACTTCTGCGGCGATAGGAGGCAATTTTGAACTTTCAGCAGATGATGCAGTCATTTCAAACAAACTCCAAGCCTCTTCGTCCTTTAGAACGTCGAGCCTGAAATTTTTCTGTGTGCCCATCTCGTGATATAACACATCTTGGCTCCTTGAGGTGAGAAGTATTTTGCATCCTTTGAAACCATCTCCAAAGGGAATTCCTACTGCATTTAAATCAAGTTTTTTCCAAATATCATCAAGAATTATAAGTACCTTCTTCTCTTTCTCCACCTCTTTCTTCTCTTTCTCCAACACTTTCTTCAACCTCTCATATAGCAGATTAGCTCTTCCAGGTATTTCCTCATCGCCAAATTTCAAGCCCAGGATATCAGCGATCTCCGATTGAATTCTTCGGGGTTCTGGTGCTTGACCTACAGCAACCTTAGCGACGACGTCGAATCGCTTCCCTTCCAGAGCTTTTGTGTGGACCTGTCCTGCTAGGTGGGTCTTACCCACACCTCCAAGTCCATACACCCCGATCATATTAAGATCTGGATCCAATAGTGCATCCATAACTTTCTCCAACAACAACTCTCTTGAATTCAAGCCCTTAGGAGCATATACTAACGGGGCAACTATCTGCTGCGGAGGGGGACGGAAGGAAATTCGATTATGGTCGTCTTCACTCGCAAGCTCATGAATTGCCAGAGCTTTCTTCTCTGCTTTCTTGCTAAGCTGGTAGCGTGTCTTCAAATCAGGACATAATCCAACGAAACACCTCTTTTTCGCTTGTTCTTCGCCTTGGATACATTCCTCAGCTTCTTCAATAGCTTTGCGTGCATCGTTCAGCCACTTGTTAACACTTTCATTGATCTCTACCCCATGCCTCTTAGCCTCGTCAACAGCCTCCTGCAACTTGTCTGTTATGTTCTTCAATTCCTCAGTCTCATGACGGAGTTTCTCAACGTTGCTCTTGCAGGTGAAAGGGTAGCTGATAAGTCGTTTGATTGGGACAACAACAAGTTCCTTGATGGGTTCTTTTATGACCTCAGTGAAGATGGAGATAAAGATATCAAGAACCATTTTGATTTTCTTTTTTGAAATCTCAGAGCAAAAACAAAATAGACCAAGAAATCAGAGTGGAACAAAATAAAAGAAAATAAAGACAAGAAAGGACTGGTGAAATCAACAGAAAAGCAAAACAGTCGCTAAAGAATTAGAGAGCCAAATGAAGAGAGGAAGCAGAGAACTAACAGAGAGATGGTTATGGATGAGTAAAGGTTGGTGAATACTGAATATAAGGGAACGTAGGAGTTGACGAGCGATGACTTAATTATTGCTTTAGTGTTATAATTAAATTAATTATATTAATATGTTAAAATAAATAATGTGAAGTGAAATTGTTAATACATAATAAATTAACAATTTGAATCAACAATTGAAATTTAAACTAAATAAATTTATTTATATTTTTTCAAAAATTATTATTTTCACTTCTATGAATTTTTTTCTTTTTATCTTCGTTTCTCGTTCCTCTGTTATATGATATTGAAAAATTATTTTATAGTTTCTATAGTATATAAAAATTTATTAATTAATTTTTATAATTTTAAAAAATATATTAAGTATTTTAGTATTTTAAAAAATTTATTAATTAAATATTATATTAATTTAATTATTAAATATTATAAAAAATTAAAAATACTTTTAATAATAATATATTAATTAATAAATTTTTTAAAAATTTGAATAATAATATATTTGTATAATAAATTTAAAAATTTAAAATAATTTTAATAATAATATATTAAGTATAATAAATTGTAGTAATTTAAGTTCAATAATTAAATTATTTAATATTTATAACAATTGATTTAAAATATTAAAATTATAATTTTATTTTTTATTATATTTTAATTATTTATATTTATTAACTTTTTATAATTATTTGAATTAATAAAATTTTAATTTAATAATATTTTATACAATTAATTCTATTAATTTTTTAATTATTTTATAATTTTTATCATAATTAATATTTTTTATAATAATTTTAATCGCTTATATATATTTATTCTATGTAATTATTTACATTATATATAATATTTATAATTAAATCATATTAATTATAATTTTATAAAATTATCAAATAAATAAATAACAATGCTATGAATAATAAAAACTTTTTATATTTTTAATAAATGTGATTTCTTTTAACTGTTTAAATATAAAAATGGTACATACTCAATGTTTATAAATATATTTTTAATAATTTATTTATTATTAAAATAAAATTAATATAATAAATTTTTTTAATAATAAAAATATAATAAAAATTTTATTGTAATATTAATAATATAATGTGTTAAAAAGTAGCAGAACATAAAAAATTATATAATAGTAAATTATATTTATTATATTAGAAAATAATAGAAAATTAAAAAGTAATATATTAATAATGATTAAAAAATAATAAATTCTATTTATTATAATAAATAGAATAAAAATTATATTTATTATATTAAAAAGTAATAAAAATTAAAATATTATATATTAATAGTGATTAAAAAAATAATAAATTATACTTACTATATATAAATTAATTATTACTTTATATAAAAATAAAATTATAAATATATAAAAAAATTATAAATATATTTATGTCACATATCATAAATATTTATAATTAATTGTGTCACTTATCAATTTTTTATCAATTTATTTTAAAATTCAATTATATATATATTATTTATTATTTTAAAAATATAGTTAATTTTTAATTTTAAAATTTGTTAATTATAAATTAATATAATATATTAAAAAATTTAAAAATTAAAAAGTCACATATTAATAATAATAAAAAAATTGAAAAATTATATATAAATTATAATAATAAAAATAATAAATTATATTTATTATGATGATATTAATTAATAATATTATTAAATATAAAAAATAAAATATATTAAATGTGTCATAAATACATATGACATTTGATATAATTATATGAATTTAAATATATCACTAGTAAACTTTTAAATACTTAGCACTTTTTATTCAGTAATTACATTGAAATTTATCTATTTAATTTTTATTTGTTAATCCATTACTATTTAAGTGTGTTTTAATAATTCTTATTTGAAAATTTCAATCTTGTTATATTTTATATAAAAAAAATTGAGATTTTTTAAATAAATTAACAATTTAAATCAACTAGACACCAAATTTTGAATTTTAAACTAAATAAATTTATTTATATTTTTTTATAAAAATATTATTTTAACTTGATGTGATCCCTGAATCTTTACTTTTTTACCTTCGTTTCTCGTTACTCTTTTATATAATATTAAAAAAATTATTATTTGATTTTTATAATATAAAAAAATTAATTAATTTTTTAATTTTTAAAAATATATTAAAATATCTTTTAAAATTTAAAATATTCTCAATATATAAAAATTAATTAATAAATTTTAAAAAAACATAAAAGCTCAATTAATAAAATTTATAATAATTTAGTAACTTTTAATTAATATTTATAATAAATAAAAAAATTATAATTTAAACAAATCAAATATAAAAAGTTTAATTGTTTAATTTTAAAAAATATAAAAGTTAATCTATTAATTATTAAAATTTAAATATAAAATTATAATTTATATAATATAAAAAATTTTACCCATGTTAGTATATTTATTCAGTTATTTTAAATATTTATTTTTTTAATTTATGAACTAATATAATTATGGATTGAAAAAACCTCTGATTTGAAAGCAGAGAATTAATGGAGAAATGAACAACACAGAGTGAGAGGGTGAATAGGAAGGTACGTAGGAGTTGACGAGCGAAGACTTGATTGCAATTTGCAGCCAAAGAATTAAATTACTTTGTCCTTTGTATTAAATTTATTTTGAGTAAATTAAATTTTAATATATAAATTTTAAATAAACAAAAGATAATAAATTATATTTATTATAACATGAGTAATATTATTAAATATAAAAATATAATTTAAAATAAAAATAAAATATATTAAATATATCATTTGATACAAATACATATATATTATTTAATATAAATATATAAATATAAATAAAAATATATCACTTATCAATTTCTGCATATATAGAAATTAATTATATTAATTAGTCATTTATTTTTAAGCAGTGCAAAAATTAAAATTTTTTATATTATTATATAATATTATTTTATAAAATAATATTTTTTTCATATAAATTTATTATGTCTATAAAAAAATATTTATTTTAAAATTTAATAAGCATAAATTTATGTAAAAATACTTAATTGATTTTAATAAAATAAAGATACTTAATTGTAATTTATCCCTTTAATAATAATTTCACATCTGACATTATTTTTTATAAAAAATAAATACCAATTCAAATAGCATTTTCTTGTTCGGTCATAAATTTGAAAAGCTGTCATTTAACAGAATATTTGCCACATTATTTTGATAAATATTTTAAATTTTACATTAATTTAATAAATTATTTGTTAAAAAATATTTTTTTTTAATAATAAACCCGATGGGGCAGCGCTTGTTATGAATGAGTACAGGCTGGTGAATACTGACATATTGCTTTAGTTTGACGAGCTTGACGAGCTTTGACATATTGCTTTAGTTTTATAATTAAATTTATCATATTAATATGTCAAGAATAAATCAAATGAATTATTAGATCTTTAAGTATGAAATATACATAATAAATTAATGATTTAAATAAACAAGATACCAAATTTTGAATTTTAAACTAAATTAGTTTATTTATTTTTTTAAAAAAAATATATTATTTTCATTTCTCATTTCTCTTTTATATAATATTAAAAAATTATTATTTAATTTTTATAATATAAAAAAATTATAAATTAATTTTTTAATTTAAAAAATATATCAAAATATTTTAAATATTTTAAAAATTTTACGAATTAATTCTTCTATTAACATTCATAATACAGATAAATTAATTAATAAATTTTTTAAAAATATAAAAAATTAATTAATTAATTTTTTAAAATAATAAAAATTAAATAATAAAATTTTTAAAAGTAAAAATTAATAAAATAAATAATCAGTAAATATTTTTAAAATATTATAATATTTGTATATATTTTTAAAATTAAAAAATTAATTAAAAAATTTCTTTATAGGATAAAGAATAAATATTAATTTTTACTGTAGTATTTTGTGATTTTTATCGTTTGATCTGCCATTGACTCGACCATGAAGTCTCTGTCCGTGTCCATACTAAATACATGACTTCTATTTAATTTTACTTTGTTTTATAATTTTTTAAATTATATATAATAATTTATATTTTAATTTTAATATAATTATTAAATTAATTTTTATATTTTTAACATAAAAAATTTTAATTTCTTTATAACTCATTCATCCAAATTAAATATTCTATCGGTCATCTCTTATTATTAAAAATATTATTATCTTTGCAAATAAATAAATTCAACTTTAACTTTTGGATTTAAGTATAATTATTTAATTTATTTTAATATTTTTAAAATTAAATATTTAAATATTCCTATAATCAAATTTTTTTATACTTTAAATTTTTCATATATTTATTTTTATTGAAAATATAAAAATATTTTTATTATTTTTTTAAATTAAAATTATTAATGTGTTAGATTTCATCTATTTTTTTATTTATTAAAATTTAAATAGTTAAATTTATTTTTTTATTTTTTATTTGAAAAAATACTTAAATTCTCTTTAAATTTTATCTAAATTATCACATTCAACTAATTTTTAATATTTTTACTATTTAATTTCTATTCATTAAAATATTTTAATATTAAATAATTTCAAATTTTAAAAAAAATTATAAATTTAACAATTTTTAAATGGTATTATATATTTATAAATAATAGACTTTACACGGTATTCTTAGAAAAAAATTATATTTTTAAAAATTTGATAATAAATAACTTTTAACTAATATGTATAACGTTTAAAAAATTTAAATATAAACAAATTTAAAATTTTAATTTTAAAAATATAAGAATTAATTTATTAATTTTATTTAAAATTTAGATATGAAATTGTAATTTATGCCATATAAAAAATTTTATCTACATTATTATATTTAAACTGGATTTAAACTATTAAAAAATTTAAATCGGATCTATTTTGATTTGATTCAAACCGTTAATCAGAATCATTATGAACTGAATTAATAATTTATAATTTTAATTTTAATTAAAATTAAATCAGAATAGAATCAAAACTATAATCACTTTAAAATGTAATCAGAGTCGACTGTTAAAAAAAAATCATTATAAACCGTTTTAAATCGAATCGAATTCAATTCGATTTAAAAATTAATCGAAGTGTCAAATTTTAGTTTAAAATCAAAACTGACCCATGGCTATATCTACAATGTATATGTTAAAACCATCACAAGAAATAAAGCAGGGCAAAAGGTTACCCTCATTAAGGTTGTGCAATCAGTCGGTTCGGTTTTGAATCAAACCGAATCGATAAAATCGAAATGTTAAAATTTTAAAAACTGAAAAAATCGATTATGAAGATATAATCAAATCGAACTGATAAAATTGATTCGGTTCGATTCAAACCGAAATCTGTTGGGTTGGATTTGGGGCCGAAATGGATGGAGGGGTTGGGGTGCTGGGTTGGGTACGAGAGGCTAGAGGGAGGGCTTGGGCTCGGGCTTGGGCTTGATGTAATACCCGGCTAGAGTCCGGCATCGGAATTCCTGTAGTCCGGTAGAATCTCGGGTGTCGGAAGCATCTAGAAGGGTAATATATGTGCTTTTTAAAATGGTTTTAAGTGTTTTAATGTGTTAAGTGTTTTAAAAAGGAATGAGTTTTGAAAGAAAAGCAATAAGGGAGAAAATGCAAGTTCGGCCGCCGAAGGTGACTTTCGGCCGCCGAACCTTGCATGGTTTAGGATGCACCTTCGTGGTCTGGCCAGCCACCTATAAAAGGGCCCAGGGTCGGTGGAGAGAGGGTATTTTCTTCTCCACTTGCAGCCAGAGGTGAGTCCAAGCCTCTCCATGATTGACTTTCATGTTTTTCATGTTTCTCACCAAATCTTTCAAGGGTTTTAAGGGTTTTGGTGTGATTTGAAGGTTTTGAGCAAAAGAACCAAGTTTTGGAGCTTGGAGCTTGGAAAGCCAAGATCTTCACACCTCCACGTTAGGATCACTTGTCCTCAAGTTCTTTGAGAGGTAAGGGTTGATCCTGAGTTTCTGTGATAGTTTTTGAAGGTTTTATGGAAGTTCTATGGGTAGTATGCATGGTTAGGTTTTGTGGAGAGTTTTGGTGATCTTTGTGTATAAGCATGTTTGAGTGTTGTTTGATATGTGTGTTTAAGGTTTTAGGAGAGTTTTGGACCTCCTTATGCATGATATATGGTATGTGCTAGTTGGGAGTAGTTGATATGCATGTTGGAACGTTTGGGGGTGAGTTTGCATGAAGCAGAGCAAGGTTTTGCCCACTGGGCAAAACCAGCTTCGGCCGCCGAAGGGAGGTTCGGCCGCCGAAGGTGCTAAGGAGGTGGTTTCGGCTGCCTAACCCCCGCATCCGAAAGCTGGACTTTCGGCTCTGGAGGGAAGGTTTGGCCGCCGAAAGTGCCGCCGAAGGTAGGAGACTTTCGTCTCTGGAATGCTTAAGTGCCCCCGAAGCCTGCCCCCGAAAGTGATTTCGGGCTAAGGAGGGACTTTCGGCCGCCGAAAGTGAAGGTTCGGCCGCCGAAGGTGCCCGAGTTTCGTCTCTGGAGGGGACATTCGGCCGCCGAACCTGCCGCCGAAAGTGCCCTGTCCAGCCTTTCTTTGCATGTTTTATGTGATAGTTTCAGGATGTTTTAAGGGGTCTTTGGGGAGTTTTATAGAGATGTTCTTGTGTTAGTTTGGTCCCTCATTTGAGTCCACCTGTGTAGGAACGGACCAGAGGAATCAGGGAGGTCAGCAGTGAGTACTGCTTCAGAACCTGCAGAGTTAGTTCAGAGTCAGCCAAAGGTGAGTGGAACTTCTATTTTCAGAACTAAAATGCTTTTAGCATATTTCATGCATCATAATGATGATAATAGGTTGTTTGCACTAGTTTCACGAATATGGCGCATTGCATTGCATAATACGATGTATATGATGATGTGGATGGACCAAGGCGACCCCAATAGCCTTAACTCTGTATAAGACCTGGCCGGGCCAGGCAGCTATCTGTGGTAAGACCTGGCTAGGCCAGGCAGCAGAGATTGTAAGACCTGGCTGGGCCAGGCAGCAGAGATGATAAGACCTGGCCGGGCCAGGCAGCTATCTGTGGTAAGACCTGGCTAGGCCAGGCAGCAGAGATTGTAAGACCTGGCTAGGCCAGGCAGCAGAGATGATAAGACCTGGCCGGGCCAGGCAACTTGAGGTTGTAAGACCTGACTGGGTAATACCCCGTCCGTTCGGGCATCGGAATTCCTACCGTCCGGTGGAATCTCAAATGCCGGACCTTTGTTGAGGGGTATAGTAAGGATAATTGAAGGTTTTCTAAAAGGATTTTAAATGTTTTTAAGTATTTTGTGGTTGTAAAAGAGTTAGTGGTTTTAAGGCTTTGAATGGAAAAGAGTTGAGTTTTTTTAAAGGAAAAAGGCCTAGGAGGAGTTTGCAAGGTTCGGCCGCCGAAGGTGAAGTTCGGCCGCCGAACATGGGAAGGTTTCGGGGAGCACTTGTGGCCTCCGAAAGCCAAGCTCAAGCAAAACAAGGTTCGGCCGCCGAAGGTGAAGTTCGGCCGCCGAACATGCATGAGTTTAGGAGGCACTTTCGGCTACCGAAAGTGGTTGACCAAGCCTTCTATAAAAGCCCCTTAGGTCGGTTCAAGAGGAGAGTTTCTTTCCTCTTCCCACCCAAGGTGAGCTCCTGCCCTCTTTGAAATGATTTCATGATTTTTCCAAGTTCTTTCATGGATTTTTAATGAGTTTTAACTTGGTGTTAAGGTTTTGAGCAAAAAGAGTGAGTTTTGGAGACTTGGAGCTTGTGGTGCTTGAGTTCTCCATCTTGGCAAGCTAGGATCACACCAACCCTCGTTCTTCAAGAGGTAAGGGCTGATCCTTATGTTTTAAGGTGTTTAAAGCAAGTTTTATGGGAAGAAAAGGGTAGATGTTGCATGGTTTGCATGGTTGAGCATAGTAGGGTTTATGGACCCTTTATGCCTTATGAGCCAAGAGTATGGCTTTTGGGGTTCTGAGCTTGTTCTAAGCCCCTATGTGTTAGCAAGAGTGTTTTAAGGCATGTTTTAAAAAGGTTTGATGAAGAGTTCCATGGTTGAGATGCATGTTTGAGTTTAGTTGAGTTTTGGGGTGTTTATGTGTATATGCATATTATGTGTTGAGTTTGGTATGATTGTTGGGGTTTTAAGTTAGTTTTAGACCCCTATGTGCATATACAAGTGTATATGCTTGCTGAGGTTTAGTGTGTTGCTTGTTGGGAAAAGTTTGGGGGAAGTTTGCATGAAACAGGGCAAGCTTCTGTCCGCTGGGCAAAGCCAGGTTCGGCCGCCGAAGGGAGCTTCGGCCGCCGAACCCTGTGAGGAGGTGGTTTCGGCTGCCAAACCTTGCCCCCGAAAGTTTAGACTTTCGGCTCTGGAGGGGAGGTTCGGCCGCCGAAGGTGCCGCCGAAGGTTAGAGACTTTCATCTCTGGAATGTGTTTTGGCCCCCGAACCTTGCCCCCGAAAGGGTTCGGCCGCCGAAAGTGGAGTTTCGGCCGCCGAAGGTATGTGAGTTTCGTCTCTGGAGAGGACATTCGGCCGCCGAACCTGCCGCCGAAGGTGCCTGTCCAGCCTTTTTCTTGGGTGTTTTATGCATGCTTTTGTGATGCTTTAGGGGGGTTCTGGGGAGATGTTCTAGAGTTATGTTAGAGTTGTTTGGCACCTCATCTGAGTCCATCTGTGTAGGATCGTATCTGAGGAACCAAGGTGTCCAGCAGTCAGTGGTTTCCCCAGAGTCAGGAGTGTCAGCCAGAGGTGAGTAGAACTAACTATGCATGTTTTTTAAAGTAAATGTACAAGAGGTAATGACAGTATGAGCATGAGACACGCATCATGATTGCCATGTGATAGGGTAGGTTGTATAACATTAGCTTTCACGAAGATGACACATTGCATTACTTGATGTTATTGCTATGGATGGATGTTGAATGATCCGTTAGCCCTCATAGTGAAATGATATGATAGTATGAGCTTGATATGATATAGCATGCGCATGAGACTGGGTGTGGCAGTGTTGCCCCTGGTCAGATGATTACTGGGTGTGGCAGTTTTGCCCCTGGTATAGTTGGACAAGTAAAAGTAGACCGGGTGTGGCAGTGTTGCCCCTGGCCTAGTTGGTCATAAGATATGATACTTAAGAGGAGACCGGGTGTGGCAGTATTGCCCCTGGCACATTTGGACATACTAGAATAGGAAGCCCAGATGAGCTCCTTGGAGAGCCGGGCTTAGGAATGAGGGCCTTCGGTGACAATATCATCCTTGTTGTGAAATGTTTGTGTTGTGATGCATTTCATTAAAGCATGACTGAATGAAGGAGTAAATGAATGGTTTTTATATGGTTTCTACTCACTGGGCTCTAGTAGCTCACCCCTTTCCCTCACTCCCCAGTGTTGCAGGATCAGGATCAGGCTTGTGTTTGAGCAGTCAGGTCAGCAAAGAGAAGTCAGAGTGGCTATGGCTTGATCATAGCCATGCTGTAATAGATGTATAGTGTGGACATGATGTATGTTAAGCATGATGTATATAAAGAGATTGTATAGAAATGTAATAATAGATTTTATGTCGAAGTATAAGCCATATGTCATGTAATGAGTTAAAGATTAGAGTTGTGCTTGGCCTTAGTGGTTGGTTAAATCCCTTGTTAATGATTGAGTAATGTTTTATGATAAGTAAGCTTAATGAATGATGAGATGTTGGAGTAGCCTATGAGGACTCCATTGTGCATGCACAGGTACAGATGGAAAAGAAACGGTTTACAGCTACAGTTCAGTATGCTCAGGGTAAACCTGAGAAGTTAGAAAGAAAAGTTTACAGTTTTAATGATATGTGAATCATGTTTGGGATTTGACCAGGTAGTAGAGTATATGTTTGGCTTACTACGGGTCCCGGCGGCCTTAAGCCGATCTGGATCCTAGTGCCGGTGGCGGTTCGGAATACCGGGCTGTTACAGTTGGTATCAGAGCATAGGGCCTCAAGAGTACGGTGTGTTGATGCGAAAATGCTCAGACATCGGAAAGAGGTTGTGATAAATGGTATAGAAAGGCAAGCACAATAAGAAAGATCAAGAGTCTAATCATGTCCACTAGGATAGGATGAGGAGTCCTGTTTTGCTTAATGATGTGAAATGCCATGTTGTATGCATGTGCATTGATGTATGCTATGTATGTGTGGGTTCATGTGTTTTCGCATGGATCGTTTGATGCTGATGTGTGATGTGTCGCGTGTTGTCTCTCAGGGAGCAGAATGCGAGGTGCTCGTCGATCAGTGAGATTGACTAGAGAACCACCTGAGAACGAGGGCATGGATGCCCGTCCGCCTGCATTGCCGAGAGCAATGTCTAGAGAGGTTAGCAGAGAGGGTGCATCAAGGGACCCGAGTAGGGCTATGGATGCAGGAATAGAGAGAGTAGAGAGTGCAGTTCAGGATAGAATGTCAGCAGATGCGATGGAGGACCAGAGGAGGGTTAGTCATCTGGGCATGGATATGTTAGGAGAGGATGTGGGAGAGTCTCAAGGAGGCGTTCAGGCCTCGGGTTTTGCTTACCCACCCCAACACCAACCCCATCCACAGAGTTCAGGGTATCCGATGGGAGTTACGTCGGAGTACTCTGGTTTTCACCCATATTCTAGTTTCATGCCCTATCCACCTGTTTATCCACCGTACCCACCTTATCCTATGTATCCACCCCCGTCTTTCTATCCAAATCTAGCAAACCCTATCCCGGGGAATGCTGTACCTCCTCCACCACCAGCAGAACCAGTAGTTCCAGAAAGTCAAGTACCTAAACCTAGCTCAGTCGAGGGAAGCAAAGTAAAGATGACGGATTATCTCAAGTTGGATGCCCCTAAGTTTGAGACAGGAGATGACCCGTTTGAGTATCTCAAAACAGTGAAAATGATAACAGATGAGCTAGGAGCTGATAATGGTAGAGCCATACAGATGGTCGGGTTCACACTAAAGTGTAAGAAAGCTCGAGAATGGTTTAATCATTATGTGGGCCCGAGGTTGGACAGGATGTCTTGGGAACAGTTTGCCAATGAGTTCGCTGGTTGGGCGTTTCCAGACAGCTCAAGGGAGCTGAAAGTTATAGAGTTCGAACAGCTAAGGCAGACGGAGGACATGAGTGTGGAAAAATACACGGACCGGTTTCTAGATCTGCTGCAGTATGTTGGACAAGCTTATGATACGGATCAAAAGAAAGCAAAGAGGTATACCATGAGGCTCCACCCCAGGTATTCCTCCCTGATCATAGCAGCAGAAAAGGAGAGTTTCCACATGATTGTGGATGCAGCACGAAAGATGGAGGCTAGTGCCATCATTGAAGGTTCGGTTAAGCCACAGGTGGCACCATCTTCAGGTTTCAGAATCCCAGATGTGGGGGATGTTGATCCCGTTTCCTTGAGTGAGGCCTTTGGGAAGAGCAAAAAGAAATACAGAGGTCTCCGAAAGCCGAAGAGGAGTAAGTTCTGGAATCAGATGCAGTCTAATCTGGGAAGAGGTGATGAATCGGGCTCTGGTTCAGTCAGCTCCAGATGTGTTAGGTGCGGTAGGCTGCACAGAGGAGTCTGTCTGGTCGGGACGACCGCATGCTTCAGGTGCGGACAGGAGGGGCACATGGCTCGTGAATGTCCCACTGCGACCTTGCTAACACAGTCCCAACAGGCAGTTTCAGGCAGAGTAGCTCCACCAGCCGTTCCATCCATGAGGCAGGGCAGTGGTCGAGGCGGAAGAAGGGGGATAGCTCCTTCTTCAGTGGGTTCCCGAGGAGAAGGTCCATCAGCGCCAGTGCGGATCTTCGCCATGACCCAGCAGGAGGCTCACACATCGGACCCGAGGGGAGCAGGTAATCTCACTCTGGTGTGTTTCGATGTGTATGTTTTGTGACCCCTGATGTTTCTCTTTCCTTTGTTTGTTTCGAGAGCCGTAGTATGCATGGGCTTGACAGCTTCTGGGTTAGAGTGTCCTCTTTGGATTAGTAGACCCAAGTGTGATCCATCTGTGGCAGAGTTAATCTGCCAGTCTAGTTCAGAGTTCAGAGGTTGTGGAGAATAGATACCTTCCACCCATCTTGAGGTCCTTGACTAGAGTGTCTGGACGCCAGATGAGGGATGGATATGGTTTTCTCCTTGTGGTACTACCTTGCAGAGCAGAGCAGGTAGTCATGTATAGAGAGTTGGATGGATCAGAGGTAGTTTAGAGTAGAGTCAGAGTAAATGTAACAGCCCGGTTTCCCGAACCGCCACCGGCACTAGGATCCAGATCGGCTTAAGGCCGCCGGGACCCGTAGTAAGCCAAACATACATTCTATTACCTGGTCAAATCCCATACATGATCCACATTTTCATGAAAACTGTAAACTTTTTACTCTCTCAGGCTTACCCTGAGCATACTCAACTGTTACTGAAAACTTTTTCTTTTCTATTTGTACCTGTGCATGCACATAACTGTAACTCAACTCTGCCCTGGAGTCCTCATAGGCAACTCCATTGGGTATCATTTCATGCATTAAGCTTCCTTATCATAAAACATTATTAAAACATTAATAAGGGATTTAACCAACCATTAAGGCCAAGCACAACTCTATCCTTTAACTCATCATATAACATAAGCTTACACTTGACATAAACTCTATCATTACATATCTATACAACATTACTCTTTTATACATCGTTTTTATCTACATCATGTCCACTTTATATACCTATTACAACAAAGCTATGATCAACCATAGCCACACTGCCTTCCCAGCTGACTGGAGTGCCCATACTCAAGCCTGATCCTGGTCCTGCAACACTGGGGAGTAAGGGAAAGGGGTGAGCTACTAGAGCCCAGTGAGTAGAGACTATATAAAAACCATTCATTTATTCATTCACTCAAACATGCTTTAATGAAATGCATCACAACACAAACATTTCACATCAAGGATGATATTGTCTCCAATAGCCCTCTATCCTCTATTTCTAACAACATCTCTATCATAGCTTAGACCATCAAATCCAAGGATGCCAGGGAGGCGACGCCTTCTTTACCTGGTCATCAATCTCAGCCTTACTGTACCAAGGAGGCGGAGCCTCTAACCTGTTCAGTCTTGGCTGAGTCAGGGAGGCAGAGCCTACCACCTGATTTCTTAAGGTCCAAATGGGTCCCTTGTTATCATGCATATGCCAGGGAGGCGGTGCCTTTCACCTGGTCTTCATTCATATCATCATAGCATATCATAGCATATTCTTTCATTTCATAGCATTCCTATCATATCATTCTAAGGTCTAAGGGCTATTGGATCCTTCAATATCCATCCATAACAACTTCAGGAAAGAATGCAATGAATCAACTTTGTGAATACTAGTGCATTACAACCTACTATAGCTCATAGCATTCATGATGCATGTACTATGCCAAAGCAAGCATTATCTTTATAACATTATAGCTTTAACTTTAAAAACATGCATAGTTCAGTTCTACTCACCTCTGGCTGACACTCCTGACTGCTGGACACCTTGGTTCCTCAGATCCGATCCTACACAGATGGACTCAGATGAGGTGCCAAACAACTCTAATATAACTCTAGAACATCTCCCCAGAACCCCTCTAAAACATCACAAAAGCATGCATAGAAACACCCAAGAAAAGGCTGGACAGGCACCTTCGGCGGCAGGTTCGGCGGCCGAATGTCCTCTCCAGAGACGAAACTCACATACCTTCGGCGGCCGAAACTCCACTTTCGGCGGCCGAACCCTTTCGGGTGCAAGGTTCGGGGGCCAAAACACACTCCAGAGACGAAAGTCTCTAACCTTCGGCGGCACCTTCGGCAGCCGAAAGTCCATTCCAGAGCCGAAAGTCTAAACTTTCGGGGGCAAGGTTTGGTAGCCGAAACCACCTCCTCACAGGGTTCGGCGGCCGAAGCTTCTTTCGGCGGCCGAACCTGGCTTTGCCCAGCGGACAGAAGCTTGCCCTGCTTCAAGCAAACTTCCCCCAAACTCTTCCCAACAAGCAACACACTAAACCTCAACAAACATATACACTTGTATATGCACAAAGGGGTCTAAAACTAACTTAAAACCCCAACAAACATATCAAACTTAACACATAACATGCATGTACACATAAACACCCCAAAACTCAACTAAACACCAACATGCATCTCAACCATGAGACTTCTATCCAACCTTTCATACATGCTTTAAAACACTCCTAACAACACTTAGGGGCTTAGAACAAGCTCAAAACCCCAAAAGCCATTCTCTTGGCTCACAAAGGCACAAAGGGTCCATAAACCCTACTATGCTCAACTATGCAAACTATGCAACTTCTACCCTTTTTCCCTCCATAAAACTTACTTAAAACCTCCTGAAAACATGGATCAACACTTACCTCTTGAAGATCAAGGCTTGGTGTGATCCTAGCTTGCAAAGGTGGAGAACTCAAGCACCACAAGCTCCAAGTCTCCAAAACTTACTTTCTTTACTCAAAACCTTAACACCAAGTTAAAACTCATTAAAAATCCATGAAAGAACTTGAAAAACCATGAAATCATTTCAAGGAGGGCAGGAGCTCACCTTGGGTGGGAAGAGAAAAGAAACTCTCCTCTTGAACCGACCTAAGGGGCTTTTATAGAGGGCTTGGTCAACCACTTTAGGCAGCCGAATGTACCTCCCAAACTCATGCATGTTCGGCGGCCGAACCTCACCTTCGGCGGCCGAACCTTGATTTGCTTGAGCTTAGCTTTCGGAGGCCACAAGTGCTTCCCGAAGCCTTCGCATGTTCGGCGGCCGAATCTTGACCTTCGACGGCCGAACCTTGCAGACTCCTCCTTGGCCTTTTCTCTTCAAAACTCATTTCTTTTCCTTTAAAACCTCAAGATCATTTAACCTTTTACAACAATAAAACACTTAAAACATTTTAGAAAACCTTCATTTTCCCTTGCTATACCTCTCAACGGAGGTCCGACATCTGAGATTCCACCGGACGGTAGGAATTCCGATGCCTGAACGGACGGGGTATTACATTCTCCCCCCCTTAAGAACATTCGTCCCCGAATGTTCCTCGGTTAACCATGCATGAACATACATAAACACATGTTATAACAACATGCAGACAAACAACAGCAAAACAAGCGGAACCTAAAACTGCTCTCCAAAGAGAGAGACAGGGACTGCTGAAGCCTGACTTCTCGGTCCGAGACATACTTTTCCATGCAGAGGTGATTTCACTGGACTACCATTGGACCTCTTTGTTCCTTTACCTTCTGACCTGTGTGTCCATGATCCGCATTGACTGACTATAGGTGAGATTTCCTGCAATCTCCACCTCTGGTTCCTTAAGAACCTACCTTGGATCTGACACAAGCGTCCAAAACACAGGATCATGGAAATCCAAATGGACTTCGCCATAAAGAATCACCCTTCTCTTCGAAAACATCTTCAGCATTCCACAAACCTTTCCTTGGACTCCACAAGCTTCTGCTGCGCACTCTGATCCTTTCTTTTCTCTCTTCTAGCCTAACCTTTACTTTCCTTCTGCTTCAATTACTAAACTCCTTCTCTTACTCTTGGTTCTATTCTGCTTACCTTTTCTTTTCTTATTCTAAAACTATACTCAAAGATGAGAGATCACTCTCCTTATAACTCAGGGCCATAGCATCTCTTAGCAATTTTCTTACATCTTTCCCTTAGCACATTTTCCTTTACTATTATCCTTTCTTCTTCTTCTTCTTCTTTTGAACTGAGCGTCCACGTCGTATCCTCTGACTGAACGATTCCGTCCTCAGCTCCTAAGCATACTCTTCTGCGTCCTGAAGCGCACTAAAGCTGGCTTGCAACTCCTAGCATCAGGTTCTTACATGCTGCAGGGCATCGCAACAAACCCGACACCTTACTGCTCAAAACTGGTCTTGAACACTGTCTTTAGCGCCTTCTCTTTTCTGATTCTTCAACTGATCGTACCTCATCTCAGATCCATCTTGACAACCAACCGGCTCCCGCCAGCTGATCAGATAGGTCGTCGATTCAAGGTACAGACACTCACTCTAGGTAGTGACTCTGTTCAACTATCTGTAGTCGACACAGGGTCTCAAGGATCTAGCCTGCTTTTCCCACCACCACACTGAATGCCTCCAAGGTGAGGTACTAGGTCAGCTACAATCCTCGCCTACCAACCCTAAACTAAGCTCGATCCTTACCTTGCTTTACCTTACTGATATCATACTGTGGGAAACAGAGGTTAATCCTTCTCTATACTTTCCTTTTCTTTTGACCTCTATTCCCTAGCAGCTGGTAAACCTGGAACTGCGTCTGGGCCAACATCTAAAACCCTTCTTATCTACGGGCACTGAGGCTGATTCCCTATCCTGACTCACATACTCACTCTCTCTCGAGAGCAAAACCCCTCTGACTACCTTTCCAAACAAACCACGAGCCTACAGGATTGATACAAGCCTCTAGGTATCCTTTACTCTGACTCTGCTCTAGACTATCTCTGATCCATCCAACTCTCTATACCTGACTACCTGCTCTGCTCTGCAAGGTAGTACCACAAGGAGAAAACCATATCCATCCCTCATCTGGCGTCCAGACACTCTAGTCAAGGACCTCAAGATGGGTGGAAGGTATCTATTCTCCACAACCTCTGAACTAGACTGACAGACTGACTCTGCCACAGATGGATCACACTCGGGCCAACTAGCCCAAAGAGGACACTCTAACCCAGAAGCTATCAAGCCCATACACACTATGGCTCTCAAAACAAACAAAGGAAAGAGAAACATCAGGGGTCACAAAACATACACATCAAAACATACCAGAGTGAGATTACCTGATCCCCTCGGGTCTGATGTGTGAGCCTCCTGCTGGGTCATGGCGAAGATCCGCGCTGGCGCTGATGGACCTTCTCCTCGGGAACCTACTGAAGAAGGAGTTATCCCCCTTCCTCCGCCTCGACCACTGCCCTGCCTCATAGATGGAACGGCTGGTGGAGCTGCTCTGCCTGAAACTGCCTGCTGGGACTGTGCTAGCAAGGTCGCAGTGGGACACTCGCGTGCCATGTGCCCCTCCTGTCCGCACCTGAAGCATGCTGCTGTCCCCATCAGACAGACTCCTTTGTGCGGTCTTCCGCACCTCATACACTTAGAACGAACCGAACCAGAGCTCGAACCATCACCTATTCCCAGACCAGACTGCACCCGATTCCAGAACTCTCTCTTTTTCGACCCTTTAAGGCCTCTGACTTTCTTTTTGCTCTTTCTGATAGCCTCACTGAGAGAGGCGGGATTAATATCCCCCACATCCGGGATTCTGAAACCCGAAGATTGTGCCACCTGCGGCCTAACTGAACCTTCGATGATGGCACTAGCCTCCATCTTTCGTGCTGCGTCCACAATCGTGTGGAAGCTCTCCTTTTCTGCTGCTATGATCAGGGAGGAATACCTGGGGTGGAGCCTCATGGTATACCTCTTCGCTCTCTTTTGATCTGTATCATAAGCTTGTCCAACATACTGCAGCAGATCTAGAAACCGGTCCGTGTACTTTTCCACACTCATGTCCTCCATCTGCCTTAGCTGTTCAAACTCTATAACCTTCAGCTCCCTCGAGCTGTCTGGAAACGCCCAACCAGCGAACTCATTGGCAAACTGTTCCCAAGACATCCTGTCCAATCTCGGGCCTACATAATGGTTAAACCATTCCCGAGCTTTCTTACACTTCAACGTGAACCCTGCCATCTGAATGGCTCTACTCTCATCAGCTCCTAGCTCATCTGTTATCATCTTTACCATTTTGAGATACTCAAACGGGTCATCTCCTGTCTCAAACTTAGGGGCATCCAACTTGAGATAATCCGTCATCTTTACCTTGCTTCCCTCAACTGAGCTAGGTTTAGGTGCTTGACTTTCTGGAACTACTGGTTCTGCTGGTGATGGAGGAGGTACAGCATTCCCCGGAATAGGGTTTGCTGGGTTTGGATAGAAAGGCGGGGGTGGATACATAGGATAAGGTGGGTATGGTGGATAGACAGGTGGATAGGGCATGAAACTAGGATATGGGTGAAAACCAGAGTACTCCGACGTAACTCCCATCGGATACCCTGAACTCTGTGGATGGGGCTGGTATTGGGGTGGGTAAGCAAAACCCGAGGCCTGAACGCCTCCTTGTGACTCTCCCACATCCTCTCCTGACATATCCATGCCCAGATTACTAACCCTCCTTTGGTCCTCCATCGCACCTACTGACATTCTATCCTGAACTGCCCTCTCTACTCTTTCCATACTTGCATTCATAGCCCTACTCGGGTCCCTTGATGCACCCTCTCTGCTCATCTCTCTAGACATTGCTCTCGGCAATGTAGGCGAACGGGCATCCATGCCCTCGTTCTCAGGTGAGACTCCAGTCAATCTCACTGATCGACGAGCACCTCGCATTCTGCTTCCTGAGAACCAACACGCAACACATCAAACAACAGCATCAAACGATTCATGTGAAAACACATGAACCCACACATACATAGCATAACATCAATGCACATGCATACAACATGGCATTTCACATCATTAAGCAAACAGGACTCCTTATCCTATCCTAGTGGACATGATTAGACTCTTGATCTTTCTTATTGTGCTTGCCTTCCTATACCATTTATCACAACCTCCTTCCGATGTCTGAGCACTTTCGCTCGAACACCGTACTCTTGAGGCCCTATGCTCTGATACCAACTGTAACAGCCCGGTTTCCCGAACCGCCACCGGCACTAGGATCCAGATCGGCTTAAGGCCGCCGGGACCCGTAGTAAGCCAAACATACATTCTATTACCTGGTCAAATCCCATACATGATCCACATTTTCATGAAAACTGTAAACTTTTTACTCTCTCAGGCTTACCCTGAGCATACTCAACTGTTACTGAAAACTTTTTCTTTTCTATTTGTACCTGTGCATGCACATAATTGTAACTCAACTCTGCTCTGGAGTCCTCATAGGTAACTCCATTGGGTATCATTTCATGCATTAAGCTTCCTTATCATAAAACATTATTAAAACATTAATAAGGGATTTAACCAACCATTAAGGCCAAGCACAACTCTATCCTTTAACTCATCATATAACATAAGCTTACACTTGACATAAACTCTATCATTACATATCTATACAACATTACTCTTTTATACATCGTTTTTATCTACATCATGTCCACTCTATATACCTATTACAACAAAGCTATGATCAACCATAGCCACACTGCCTTCCTAGCTGACTGGAGTGCCCATACTCAAGCCTGATCCTGGTCTTGCAACACTGGGGAGTAAGGGAAAGGGGTGAGCTACTAGAGCCCAGTGAGTAGAGACTATATAAAAACCATTCATTTATTCATTCACTCAAACATGCTTTAATGAAATGCATCACAACACAAACATTTCACATCAAGGATGATATTGTCTCCAATAGCCCTCTATCCTCTATTTCTAACAACATCTCTATCATAGCTTAGACCATCAAATCCAAGGATGCCAGGGAGGCGACGCCTTCTTTACCTGGTCATCAATCTCAGCCTTACTGTACCAAGGAGGCGGAGCCTCTAACCTGTTCAGTCTTGGCTGAGTCAGGGAGGCAGAGCCTACCACCTGATTTCTTAAGGTCCAAATGGGTCCCTTGTTATCATGCATATGCCAGGGAGGCGGTGCCTTTCACCTGGTCTTCATTCATATCATCATAGCATATCATAGCATATTCTTTCATTTCATAGCATTCCTATCATATCATTCTAAGGTCTAAGGGCTATTGGATCCTTCAATATCCATCCATAACAACTTCAGGAAAGAATGCAATGAATCAACTTTGTGAATACTAGTGCATTACAACCTACTATAGCTCATAGCATTCATGATGCATGTACTATGCCAAAGCAAGCATTATCTTTATAACATTATAGCTTTAACTTTAAAAACATGCATAGTTCAGTTCTACTCACCTCTGGCTGACACTCCTGACTGTTGGACACCTTGGTTCCTCAGATCCGATCCTACACAGATGGACTCAGATGAGGTGCCAAACAACTCTAATATAACTCTAGAACATCTCCCCAGAACCCCTCTAAAACATCACAAAAGCATGCATAGAAACACCCAAGAAAAGGCTGGACAGGCACCTTCGGCGGCAGGTTCGGCGGCCGAATGTCCTCTCCAGAGATGAAACTCACATACCTTCGGCGGCCGAAACTCCACTTTCGGCGGCCGAACCCTTTCGGGTGCAAGGTTCGGGGGCCAAAACACACTCCAGAGACGAAAGTCTCTAACCTTCGGCGGCACCTTCGGCAGCCGAAAGTCCATTCCAGAGCCGAAAGTCTAAACTTTCGGGGGCAAGGTTTGGCAGCCGAAACCACCTCCTCACAGGGTTCGGCGGCCGAAGCTTCTTTCGGCGGCCGAACCTAGCTTTGCCCAGCGGACAGAAGCTTGCCCTGCTTCAAGCAAACTTCCCCCAAACTCTTCCCAACAAGCAACACACTAAACCTCAACAAACATATACACTTGTATATGCACAAAGGGGTCTAAAACTAACTTAAAACCCCAACAAACATATCAAACTTAACACATAACATGCATGTACACATAAACACCCCAAAACTCAACTAAACACCAACATGCATCTCAACCATGAGACTTCTATCCAACCTTTCATACATGCTTTAAAACACTCCTAACAACACTTAGGGGCTTAGAACAAGCTCAAAACCCCAAAAGCCATTCTCTTGGCTCACAAAGGCACAAAGGGTCCATAAACCCTACTATGCTCAACCATGCAAACTATGCAACTTCTACCCTTTTTTCCTCCATAAAACTTACTTAAAACCTCCTGAAAACATGGATCAACACTTACCTCTTGAAGATCAAGGCTTGGTGTGATCCTAGCTTGCAAAGGTGGAGAACTCAAGCACCACAAGCTCCAAGTCTCCAAAACTCACTTTCTTTGCTCAAAACCTTAACACCAAGTTAAAACTCATTAAAAATCCATGAAAGAACTTGAAAAACCATGAAATCATTTCAAGGAGGGCAGGAGCTCACCTTGGGTGGGAAGAGGAAAGAAACTCTCCTCTTGAACCGACCTAAGGGGCTTTTATAGAGGGCTTGGTCAACCACTTTAGGCAGCCGAATGTACCTCCCAAACTCATGCATGTTCGGCGGCCGAACCTCACCTTCGGCGGCCGAACCTTGATTTGCTTGAGCTTAGCTTTCGGAGGCCACAAGTGCTTCCCGAAGCCTTCGCATGTTCGGCGGCCGAATCTTGACCTTCGGCGGCCGAACCTTGCAGACTCCTCCTTGGCCTTTTCTCTTCAAAACTCATTTCTTTTCCTTTAAAACCTCAAGATCATTTAACCTTTTACAACCATAAAACACTTAAAACATTTTAGAATAAGGGAAGCATGTAAGGACCTGATGGTTGTCGCCCCTGCAGCATGTAAGGACCTGATGCAAGGAGTTGCAAGTCAGCTTTAGTGCGCTCCAGGACGCAGAGGAGTGTGCTCAGGAGCTGAGGACGGAATCGTTCAGTCAGAGAATATGGCGTAGACGCCCAGTTCAAAAAAAAAAAGAGAGAGAGTTTCAGCTATGAAGCTAGTCCCAAGAAAGCAAAAGGAAAAAAAGAGAGTAAAGGTCGTTATCAAAGAGCACAGCGGTAGTTGCTGTGGTCCTGAAAATAGAAAGCAATAGAGATAAGTGTCCAAAGGAGGAGTAAAAGCTAGAAGATAATGGAATAAGGGAAGATATAAGGAGAATGATCTCTCATCTCTGAGTATAGTTACAGAATAAGAGGAGGAATATAAGCAAATAGAACCAAGAGAAAAAGAAGGAGTTTAGAAAATAAAGCAGAAGGAAAGTAAAGGTTAGGCTAAGAGAAAGAAGAGGAAGGATCAGGGTGCGCAGCAAAAGCTTGTGGAGTTCAAGGAATGGTTTGCGGGATGCTGAAGACGTTTTCTAGGAAAAAAGGGGTGATACGTTTGGATTTCCATGTTCCTGTGTTTTGGGACGCTAGTGTCAGATCCAAGGTATGTTCTTAAAGGAACCAGAGGTAGAGATTGCAGGAAATCTCACCTGTTTTCAGTCAGTGTGGATCATGGACACACAGGCTAGAAGGTAAAGGAACAAAGAGATCCAGTGGTAGTCCAGCGAAATCACCTCAGCATGGAAAGTATGTCTTGGACCGAGAAGTCAGGCTTCAGCAGTCCCTGTAGTTCTTTTCGGAGAGCGGTTTTAAGCTCCGCTTGTTTTGCTGTTGTTTGTTTGCATGTGTGTTTGTTTTCTTTCATGCATGGTTACCCGAGGAACATTCGGGGACGAATGTTCTTAAGGGGGGAGAATGTAATACCTCGCCCGTTCGGGCATCGGAATTCCTACCGTCCGGTGGAATCTCAGATGCCGGACCTTTGTTGAGGGGTATAGTAAGGATAATTGAAGGTTTTCTAAAAGGATTTTAAATGTTTTTAAGTATTTTGTGGTTGTAAAAGAGTTAGTGGTTTTAAGGCTTTGAATGGAAAAGAGTTGAGTTTTTTTAAAGGAAAAAGGCCTAGGAGGAGTTTGCAAGGTTCGGCCGCCGAAGGTGAAGTTCGGCCGCCGAACATGGGAAGGTTTCGGGGAGAACTTGTGGCCTCCGAAAGCCAAGCTCAAGCAAAACAAGGTTCGGCCGCCGAAGGTGAAGTTCGGCCGCCGAACATGCATGAGTTTAGGAGGCACTTTCGGCTACCGAAAGTGGTTGACCAAGCCTTCTATAAAAGCCCCTTAGGTCGGTTCAAGAGGAGAGTTTCTTTCCTCTTCCCACCCAAGGTGAGCTCCTGCCCTCCTTGAAATGATTTCATGATTTTTCCAAGTTCTTTCATGGATTTTTAATGAGTTTTAACTTGGTGTTAAGGTTTTGAGCAAAAAGAGTGAGTTTTGGAGACTTGGAGCTTGTGGTGCTTGAGTTCTCCATCTTGGCAAGCTAGGATCACACCAACCCTCGTTCTTCAAGAGGTAAGGGATGATCCTTATGTTTTAAGGTGTTTAAAGCAAGTTTTATGGGAAGAAAAGGGTAGATGTTGCATGGTTTGCATGGTTGAGCATAGTAGGGTTTATGGACCCTTTATGCCTTATGAGCCAAGAGTATGGCTTTTGGGGTTCTGAGCTTGTTCTAAGCCCCTATGTGTTAGCAAGAGTGTTTTAAGGCATGTTTTAAAAAGGTTTGATGAAGAGTTCCATGGTTGAGATGCATGTTTGAGTTTAGTTGAGTTTTGGGGTGTTTATGTGTATATGCATGTTATGTGTTGAGTTTGGTATGATTGTTGGGGTTTTAAGTTAGTTTTAGACCCCTATGTGCATATACAAGTGTATATGCTTGCTGAGGTTTAGTGTGTTGCTTGTTGGGAAAAGTTTGGGGGAAGTTTGCATGAAACAGGGCAAGCTTCTGTCCGCTGGGCAAAGCCAGGTTCGGCCGCCGAAGGGAGCTTCGGCCGCCGAACCCTGTGAGGAGGTGGTTTCGGCTGCCAAACCTTGCCCCCGAAAGTTTAGACTTTCGGCTCTGGAGGGGAGGTTCGGCCGCCGAAGGTGCCGCTGAAGGTTAGAGACTTTCGTCTCTGGAATGTGTTTTGGCCCCCGAACCTTGCCCCCGAAAGGGTTCGGCCGCCGAAAGTGGAGTTTCGGCCGCCGAAGGTATGTGAGTTTCGTCTCTGGAGAGGACATTCGGCCGCCGAACCTGCCGCCGAAGGTGCCTGTCCAGCCTTTTTCTTGGGTGTTTTATGCATGCTTTTGTGATGCTTTAGGGGGGTTCTGGGGAGATGTTCTAGAGTTATGTTAGAGTTGTTTGGCACCTCATCTGAGTCCATCTGTGTAGGATCGGATCTGAGGAACCAAGGTGTCCAGCAGTCAGTGGTTTCCCCAGAGTCAGGAGTGTCAGCCAGAGGTGAGTAGAACTAACTATGCATGTTTTTTAAAGTAAATGTACAAGAGGTAATGACAGTATGAGCATGAGACACGCATCATGATTGCCATGTGATAGGGTAGGTTGTATAACATTAGCTTTCACGAAGATGACACATTGCATTACTTGATGTTATTGCTATGGATGGATGTTGAATGATCCGTTAGCCCTCATAGTGAAATGATATGATAGTATGAGCTTGATATGATATAGCATGCGCATGAGACTGGGTGTGGCAGTGTTGCCCCTGGTCAGATGATTACTGGGTGTGGCAGTTTTGCCCCTGGTATAGTTGGACAAGTAAAAGTAGACCGGGTGTGGCAGTGTTGCCCCTGGCCTAGTTGGTCATAAGATATGATACTTAAGAGGAGACCGGGTGTGGCAGTATTGCCCCTGGCACATTTGGACATACTAGAATAGGAAGCCCAGATGAGCTCCTTGGAGAGCCGGGCTTAGGAATGAGGGCCTTCGGTGACAATATCATCCTTGTTGTGAAATGTTTGTGTTGTGATGCATTTCATTAAAGCATGACTGAATGAAGGAGTAAATGAATGGTTTTTATATGGTTTCTACTCACTGGGCTCTAGTAGCTCACCCCTTTCCCTCACTCCCCAGTGTTGCAGGATCAGGATCAGGCTTGTGTTTGAGCAGTCAGGTCAGCAAAGAGAAGTCAGAGTGGCTATGGCTTGATCATAGCCATGCTGTAATAGATGTATAGTGTGGACATGATGTATGTTAAGCATGATGTATATAAAGAGATTGTATAGAAATGTAATAATAGATTTTATGTCGAAGTATAAGCCATATGTCATGTAATGAGTTAAAGATTAGAGTTGTGCTTGGCCTTAGTGGTTGGTTAAATCCCTTGTTAATGATTGAGTAATGTTTTATGATAAGTAAGCTTAATGAATGATGAGATGTTGGAGTAGCCTATGAGGACTCCATTGTGCATGCACAGGTACAGATGGAAAAGAAACGGTTTACAGCTACAGTTCAGTATGCTCAGGGTAAACCTGAGAAGTTAGAAAGAAAAGTTTACAGTTTTAATGATATGTGAATCATGTTTGGGATTTGACCAGGTAGTAGAGTATATGTTTGGCTTACTACGGGTCCCGGCGGCCTTAAGCCGATCTGGATCCTAGTGCCGGTGGCGGTTCGGAATACCGGGCTGTTACATTTTAGTAGGTCAAGCACCATAGGAAAACATGTCCACTAGGATAGGATGTCAGTCCTGTCTATATGATGATGTGAAATGCTATGATTTGTGCATGCGCAGTATATGATATGTGATGTATGTTTGAGGTTCATGTGTTTCCACATGGACTATATGTTGCTGATATGCTATGTTATGTGATGTTTTTCAGAGAGTTAAGATGCGAGGAACTCATCGATCCGCAAGATTGACTGGAGTCCCACGAGATAGTGAGAGTGCAGGTGCTCGTCCTCCTGCTTTGCCAAGGGCAGAATCTCATAGGTCAAGCAGGGAGGGAACGTCACGAGACCCTAGAAGGTCTTCTGACGAGAGCAGAAGAGGAGTAGGCAGAGGGGGAAGGTCAGAAGATGAGAGAGTTGCTATGGAGGTTGAGCAGAGTAGAGATGAAAGTGTGGGTATAGGAAGGTCTGAAGAAGGTATGGGGGAGTCCCAAGGAGGCGATCAGGCCTCGGGATATAGCCATCCACCCTTTCCACAGGGTTCGGGGTATCCGATGGGAGGTACGTCGGATTTCTCCAGCTTTGCCCCATATCCACCTTATATGCCATATATGCCTCATCCTTCTTTTTACCCACCATATCATATGTATCCACCCCCGCCTGTTCAGCCAAGTTCAGCTCAACCTGAAACAGTACCTCCACCTCCACCATCAGAACCAGTAGCCCCTGTTGTTGAAACACAGCAACCTAGTTCTTCGAAGGGGAGTAAAGTGAAGATGACTGAGTACTTAAAGTTGGATGCTCCTAAATTTAACACAGGAGACGATCCCTTTGAGTATCTCAGTGCAGTAAGGATGATAACCAGTGAGTTGGGAGCAGATGAGACCAGAGCCATTGAGATGGCAGGGTTCACGTTAAAGTGCAAGAAAGCAAGAGAATGGTTCAAGAGTTATGTGGATCCCAGAATAGACAGCATGACGTGGGAAGAGTTCGCCAATGAGTTTGCAGGGTGGGCTTTTCCTGACAGTTCCAGAGAGATGAAAGTTGTGGAGTTCGAACAGTTGAGGCAGACGGAGGAGATGACCGTTGATGAGTATACGGATAAGTTCCTGGAATTGCTGCCATACGTGGGTCAGGCGTATGATACTGATCAGAAGAAGGTAAGGAGATATGCTACAAGGCTTCATCCCAGGTATTTCTCCTTGATCCTTCCGGCAGAGAAAGAGAGTTTCCACTCTATCGTAGATGCAGCTAGGAAGATGGAGGCAAGTGCCATTATACAAGGAACAGTCAAACAGCCTAAGGCACAGTTCTCTGGTTCTACACCAGGTTCCTCCTCACAGGGCACAGCAGGTGCAGGTAAGAAAAGATGGGATAGACCAAGAGGTAGAAAGGGTAAGTTCTGGAACCGGATCAGATCTAGTCTGGGAATGGGTAGCGGCTCCAGCTCTGGCACAGATAATCCAGTTTGCAAGAAATGTGGGAAACTGCACAGAGGAGCTTGTCGGTTGGGATCTTCAGCCTGCTTCAGATGTGGGCAGGAGGGACATTATGCTCGGGAATGTCCTCAAGCAACTTTGGTTGTACCATCCCAGCAGATAACCTCAGGCAGTTGAGCACAGCCGGCAGTTTCAGCCGTACCACAGAGCAGTGGCAGAGGAAAAGGAAGAGGGACAGCCTCTTCATCAGGGATGGGTTCCCGAGGTGCAGGTCCGTCAGCCCCAGCACGGATTTTCACCATGACCCAGCAAGAAGCAGACACGTCGAACACAGTGGTGTCAGGTAATCTCATCATTGGGTGTTCAGAGGTGTATGCTTTGATGGACCCCGGTGCTTCTCACTCTTTCATTGCTTCTAGAGCCGCAGAGAGGTTAGGCTTGATAGTCTCTGAGCTAGAATGTCCTCTTTGGGTTAGTGGACCCAAATGTGACCCATCATTGGCAGAGTCAGTCTGTCGGTTCAGTCCAGTGTGTATAGAGGGTAGATACCTTCCAGCTGACCTAGTGGTTCTAGAGTTGACAGATTTTGATGTCATTCTAGGGATGGATTGGTTATCTACGTATGATGCTACCTTGAACTGTAGAGACAAGGTAGTTAGTTTCAGAGACCAGGATGGGTCAGAGTGTGTCTTCAGAGGAGACAGGAGGGGGACACCTAGAGGTTTGATATCAGCCCTCCAGGCTCGTAGGTTGTTGAGGAGGGGTTGTCAGGAGTTTCTAGCTCATGTGAGGGAGCTAGATAGTCAGGTTAGGGAACCATCCACAGTACCAGTTGTTAATGAGTTTCCAGATGTGTTTCCAGAGGAGCTTCCAGGTCTGCCACCTAATAGGGAAATAGAGTTTGAGATAGAGTTGATGCCTGGTACAAGGCCAATCTCTATTCCTCCCTACAGGATGGCACCAGCAGAGCTGAGAGAGTTGAAAGAACAGTTACAGGAGTTGGTAGATAAGGATTTCATCCGCCCGAGTACCTCACCCTGGGGTGCTCCAGTGTTGTTTGTCAGGAAGAAGGATGGATCTCTTAGACTTTGTATCGACTACAGACAGTTGAACAAAGTCACCACCAAGAATAAGTATCCTTTACCTAGGATCGATGATCTATTCGACCAGCTATCAGGAGCAGGTTGTTTCTCGAAAATAGATCTGAGATCCGGATACCATCAGTTGAAGATCAGGGAAGAGGATGTACCTAAGACAGCTTTCAGAACCAGATATGGGCATTATGAGTTCCTAGTGATGCCGTTTGGGTTGACTAACGCCCCTGCAGCATTCATGGATCTTATGAACAGAGTTTTCAGAGCATACCTGGATCGCTTTGTGATAGTCTTTATAGATGATATCTTGGTGTATTCCAGGAATGCAGAGGAGCATGCCCAGCATCTGAGGATTGTGTTACAGACCTTGAGGGAGCATGGCTTGTATGCCAAGTTCTCTAAATGTGAGTTCTGGCTGAGGAGCATTTCTTTCTTGGGACATGTAATATCAGAGGATGGAATAGCAGTGGACCCCAAGAAGGTAGAGGCAGTAGCCAATTGGCCTACACCCACTACAGTGACAGAGATCAAGAGCTTTCTGGGTTTGGCAGGCTATTATAGGAGGTTCATACAGGACTTCTCTAGAATTGCTGCTCCGATGACCAGACTGACCAGAAAGGACCAGAAGTTCGTGTGGTCAGAAGAATGTGATGAAAGTTTTGCAGAGTTGAAAAGGCGGTTGACTTCAGCACCGGTGTTAGCTCTGCCGATTAGTGATGAAGATTTCACAGTGTTCTGTGATGCATCCCGAGTGGGATTAGGTTGTGTGTTGATGCAGAAAGATAGGGTGATAGCTTATGCTTCTAGACAGTTGAAGAAGCACGAGCTGAACTACCCGACACACGATCTAGAGATGGCAGCTGTTATCTTTGCCCTCAAAATGTGGAGGCACTACCTCTATGGAGTAAAATGTGAGATCTTTACAGATCATAAGAGCCTGCAGCACATTTTGAGTCAGAGAGAGCTGAACTTGAGGCAGAGACGGTGGGTTGAATTGCTTAGTGACTATGATTGCAAGATCCAATATCATCAGGGTAAGGCTAATGTAGTAGCTGATGCCTTAAGCCGGAAATCACTTGGCAGTTTATCCCACATCACAGTAGAGAGAAGGCCGGTGGTGAAGGACTTCTACAGGTTAGTAGAAGAGGGGTTACAGTTAGAATTATCTGGTACAGGTGCTTTGATCGCACAGATGAGGGTTACACCCGTGTTTCTAGAGCAGGTGGCTCTGAAACAGCACGAGGACCCTGAGTTAGTAAGAATTGCCAGGACTGTTCAGTCAGGCAACAGTGCAGAGTTCAGGTTTGACAGCCAGGGGATCCTCCGGTACGGGAATCATCTATGTGTACCAGATGACAGTGGTTTAAAAGAGGACATTATGAGAGAAGCTCATAATGCAAGGTACAGTGTTCACCCAGGAGCCACCAAGATGTATCAAGACCTGAGAAGGGTGTATTGGTGGCCAGCTATGAAGAGGGAAGTGGCACAGTATGTGTCAGCCTGCGAAACTTGTCAAAGAGTGAAGCTAGAACACCAGAAGCCGGCCGGAATGCTTAACCCACTGCCGATTCCAGAGTGGAAATGGGAGAATATAGCTATGGATTTTGTAGTGGGATTACCGGCAGCGTCCAACAGATTAGACTCTATATGGGTGATTGTGGACAGATTGACGAAGTCTGCTCACTTCATTCCAATCAGGAGTAACTACTCTGTGGACAAGTTAGCACAGGTGTATGTGGAAGAGATAGTAAAGTTGCATGGAGTTCCAGTGTCAATAGTATCAGACAGAGGACCTCAGTTCACCTCCAGGTTTTGGCGGAGTCTGCAAGAGGCCATGGGCACGAGGCTAGATTTCAGCACTGCTTTCCACCCACAGACAGACGGTCAGTCAGAAAGGACCATCCAGACCATAGAGGATATGCTCAGAATGTGTGTGTTAGACTTTGGCGGTTCTTGGAGGCAGCATCTACCTTTAGTGGAGTTTGCCTACAATAACAGCCATCATGCTAGCATAGGGATGGCTCCTTATGAAGCTCTGTATGGGAGGAAGTGCAGAACACCTGTTTGCTGGGAAGAGGTAGGAGAGAAAGCTCTTGCAGGACCAGAGTTAGTAGAGGTTACCAGCAGACTAGTGCCTATTATAAGAGAAAGGATCAAAACAGCTGCAAGCAGACAGAAGAGCTATGCAGACATCCGCAGGAAACAGATAGAGTTCCAGGAGGGGGATATGGTATTGCTAAAAGTGTCTCCAATGAAAGGAGTGGTTCGGTTTGGGAGAAAAGGTAAACTAGCTCCACGATACATTGGTCCCTTTGAGATTCTGCAAAGAATCGGAAATATATCGTATAAGTTGGATTTACCTGCTTCTATGGAAAGAATCCATCCGGTTTTCCATGTTTCTATGCTACGGAAATTTGTGTCAGATCCGAGTAAGGTTCTGAGTGAGCCTGATGTAGAGATCCTAGGAGATCTCACCTATATAGAGCAGCCAGTACGGATCATTGACACCCAGATCAGAAGGTTAAGAAACAAGGAAATTCCGATGGTAAAAGTTCTATGGAACCACCATAATCTAGAGGAGTGCACCTGGGAGACATGAGAGTCTGTGTTGCAGCAATATCCATATCTGTTTTAAGGTTAGTTAGTTTTCCCCTTTTCTATGTGTTTTGGGTGTTTGAGGAACATTCGGGGACAAATGTTCTTAAGGGGGGGAGAATGTAATACCCGGCTAGAGTCCGGCATCGGAATTCCTGTAGTCCGGTGGAATCTCGGGTGTCGGAAGCATCTAGAAGGGTAATATATGTGCTTTTTAAAATGGTTTTAAGTGTTTTAATGTGTTAAGTGTTTTAAAAAGGAATGAGTTTTGAAAGAAAAGCAATAAGGGAGAAAATGCAAGTTCGGCCGCCGAAGGTGACTTTCGGCCGCCGAACCTTGCATGGTTTAGGATGCACGTTCGGCTGCCGAAGGTGGTCTGGCCAGCCACCTATAAAAGGGCCCAGGGTCGGTGGAGAGAGGGTATTTTCTTCTCCACTTGCAGCCAGAGGTGAGTCCAAGCCTCTCCATGATTGACTTTCATGTTTTTCATGTTTCTCACCAAATCTTTCAAGGGTTTTAAGGGTTTTGGTGTGATTTGAAGGTTTTGAGCAAAAGAACCAAGTTTTGGAGCTTGGAGCTTGGAAAGCCAAGATCTTCACACCTCCACGTTAGGATCACTTGTCCTCAAGTTCTTTGAGAGGTAAGGGTTGATCCTGAGTTTCTGTGATAGTTTTTGAAGGTTTTATGGAAGTTCTATGGGTAGTATGCATGGTTAGGTTTTGTGGAGAGTTTTGGTGATCTTTGTGTATAAGCATGTTTGAGTGTTGTTTGATATGTGTGTTTAAGGTTTTAGGAGAGTTTTGGACCTCCTTATGCATGATATATGGTATGTGCTAGTTGGGAGTAGTTGATATGCATGTTGGAACGTTTGGGGGTGAGTTTGCATGAAGCAGAGCAAGGTTTTGCCCACTGGGCAAAACCAGCTTCGGCCGCCGAAGGGAGGTTCGGCCGCCGAAGGTGCTAAGGAGGTGGTTTCGGCTGCCTAACCCCCGCATCCGAAAGCTGGACTTTCGGCTCTGGAGGGAAGGTTCGGCCGCCGAAAGTGCCGCCGAAGGTAGGAGACTTTCGTCTCTGGAATGCTTAAGTGCCCCCGAAGCCTGCCCCCGAAAGTGATTTCGGGCTAAGGAGGGACTTTCGGCCGCCGAAAGTGAAGGTTCGGCCGCCGAAGGTGCCCGAGTTTCGTCTCTGGAGGGGACATTCGGCCGCCGAACCTGCCGCCGAAAGTGCCCTGTCCAGCCTTTCTTTGCATGTTTTATGTGATAGTTTCAGGATGTTTTAAGGGGTCTTTGGGGAGTTTTATAGAGATGTTCTTGTGTTAGTTTGGTCCCTCATTTGAGTCCACCTGTGTAGGAACGGACCAGAGGAATCAGGGAGGTCAGCAGTGAGTACTGCTTCAGAACCTGCAGAGTTAGTTCAGAGTCAGCCAAAGGTGAGTGGAACTTCTATTTTTAGAACTAAAATGCTTTTAGCATATTTCATGCATCATAATGATGATAATAGGTTGTTTGCACTAGTTTCACGAATATGGCGCATTGCATTGCATAATACGATGTATATGATGATGTGGATGGACCAAGGCGACCCCAATAGCCTTAACTCTGTATAAGACCTGGCCGGGCCAGGCAGCTATCTGTGGTAAGACCTGGCTAGGCCAGGCAGCAGAGATTGTAAGACCTGGCTGGGCCAGGCAGCAGAGATGATAAGACCTGGCCGGGCCAGGCAGCTATCTGTGGTAAGACCTGGCTAGGCCAGGCAGCAGAGATTGTAAGACCTGGCTAGGCCAGGCAGCAGAGATGATAAGACCTGGCCGGGCCAGGCAACTTGAGGTTGTAAGACCTGACTGGGTCAGGCATCCTCCTAGTAGGAGTTTTGGTGGTCATGTCCAATCCAGAGATGAAATGTTATTGATGTGATTCATTCCATGAGAGCATGTTTTACTCACAGGTTTTATAGTTCTGCTCATTGGGCTTGTATAGCTCATCCCTCTCCCGTAACCCCAGTTTTGCAGGTTCAGAGTCCAGAAGTGTCAGCAGGGTACAAATAAAGAGAAGAGATATGTAATAGTTAGAGTGGACATGTATTGTTAAAGAGATAGTATGTATGTACAGTGTATAGAATGGTGCTTGACTGTAATGGTTGTAATCCCTTATGTACATGATCCTTTTATGTAAATGGTTTTATGGTATATGTATGGAAAACCAAGCTTAACATTATATGAGTATGACCCGCCTAGAGTTATGATGAGGGCTCTAGTAGGGGTGTTATAGTACAGAAACAGAGTATGCACAGGTTAAGCCTTATTACAGGGAAAGTTTTAAATTCTTTACAGAAAATGTATGATCATGTATGGGATTTTACAGGTACACAGACAGTATAGTAGGCTTACTACGGGTCCCGGCGGCCTTAAGCCGATCTGGATCCTAGTGCCGGTGGCAGTTCGGTTTCCGGGCTGTTACACTTGAGCCTAACCACTAAATCGATTTTTCAATTTGATCGGTTATTTAACATGTTTAAACCGAACCAAATCAAAAATCAAATAATTTTAAATATATTAACCGAACCAAATCGATTATTCTGAAAACCAAATCGAAAAACCAAAATCAACCAGTTCAGTTCGATTTTTCGATTTAAACCAAAATATGCTCTCCCTTAACCATCATTGATTAACACCGAACAATAACAGTCCAAAAAGCTAGCAAAAAATCAATAATTTTAATAATAATAGAATATAAAATAACTATGTATGCCATATCTTAATTATCAGGAAAGAAGGAAGATCAAAAGCAATTTATAGCAAAATTATTATAAAAATTTAAATTATAATATTTTTTATATATATTATTTTATATACATTTTAATTACTTATTTATTATATAATATCTAATTATAGAATATATAATAATAAATGACAATATAGTAATATATTTGAAATTAAAAATGATAAAATAATTTAGTATTTTTATAATAAAGTTATTGGAAAAATATAAATGAATAAATAATAATTAAAATTAAATTATTAACTAAATAAATTAAGTTAAATAAAAGGTGATGATCTGAGATCCAATAGAATAGAGTTTTACAAGGGTTTTGTATTACTGAATCAGGCTTAAACTTTCTGAGGAGAGGACTCCTCTTTTATACATTGTCTTGCTTGCTGGTGACGTGTAAAGGTCTCTCCAGGATTGGGCCACGCGCCTCTGCCATGCGGATTCGGAGGTACTAGGGTATCAGCCGCCTGCTCCATGCGTAACGGCCTCTGATTCTTCCCGTGCGTACGCTCCAGCGGATCTGCCAGGCTGTCTGGTGAATATTGTTCTGGACCCCGGGCTGGGCCGAGAGTTGGGCTGGACGCTGGGCCTGAGAGGGGTCTGCTGGTCAGGGATCAGGCTGGACTGAGTGAGGAAGCTTGGTCGAGCCCGGCCCAGAAGACTGGGATGAGCCAGGCTTGTTGGGGGGTATCAAGTACGTGGGCCTCCGTGTCATGGGCCTTTGGCTGGGGTCAAGCCCCTGTTCTGGGGTGAAGAAATCCAGCGGTCATCAATTGCCCCTTCACCTTCTCGGGAGTTATTGCTCCAACTGCCGAGGGGGTGAATATCAAGAACCATCATGGCCGCGCCTGTTCGTGTCCAGGTGTCTTTATAATACTCTTTCATTTTTTTATCTTTGCGCAGTTTCTGAAGCCTATCTGCTCTTTCCTCTTTCGGACTTTTCTTTATTCTCCGCGTTCTCGGTTATTTTTGCTTTCCTGTCATTGTTATCTGGACATGTCTTTTCTTTCCTTTCTCATGAATATCTTTGAAGGATTCTGACAGCATTAATTGAGAATTCGGCTCTACCTTGTCCTGCAAAACATAAACTTTTGGATATATATGTTAACCTCACCTCTTTACCATTCCCAGGCACTTTGTTGGAACAGAGAGATTTTCTTGTTTTATCTGTGAGGGATCCATTTGGTGCCTTCTTCAAGCGGGCGAAGGCGAGCTTGATATTACATTGCTGTGCTGCACTAGGAATTTATTTTAATCTTACTTTTATCATCTCGACGGAAAATTGTGCTAACTTATCTCTGTTTTGGGACTTTTTCGTAGTACCTGAGATGAAGATGAGTCAATTCAAAATTTCAGAGGAGTGGATGTTACCTCTAAGGAGTTTGAATGTTGCTTTGGGGATCCGTCTGGTAGGGCGGTTGATGGGTGGGACTATTTGGCAAGTTGCTGAAATTATTTTGCCCAGATCTTCTGGCCGACCTCCCCCGTTGCTGCCTTCTTTGGATATAAATGGAAGGGGCTCGAGTGCTCGGTTTGTTGTTTTCTTTGATGTGAAGCACCAGTATTATTAGTCTCTTTGATGTGAAGTACCAGTATTACGCGAGACTGAGATCTGCTACACTCAGTCAAGCTTCTGCTGGTACCTTCACACGTTAGCCCGGCGATCCTCCTGAGGTCGTAATCTGAAGCCCGTGTTTTTTTATGCGTGATATACACACAGCATATGACATGTGAGTTTGTCACGCGTATCACACTTGGGTAACCGAATGCCGTCCTACAGAGGATCCATGGGAAACGCTTATGAGGATTAACTTCTTGGCTTTCTGCAGCTCTTTCTGCCAAACTCACATATCGAGCTGCGAGAGTTTCTCCGAACCGAAGGCCGAAGTAGTAGGATAGGTGATAACGATGTAATTGTTGATGATGATGCATGTGGCTATGTAAATCCTTTAAGGATAGTCTTTCGTCCCGTAGTGTAGGCCTTTGTAACGTGCTGTAATGTGCTTTTCTTTTAATGAAGTTCTCGTTTTCGTTCATACTTGAGTTGTTCTTTCTCTACCATGGATGGAGTACTGAAACTGCTTTTCTTCGTAGCTTTAACTGAAATTTGTTTTTTCTGAGCTGAACTAACTGTACCCGTGAGCCGGACTTCGGACCCATTTAGCCAACCGGGCTTTCATATTTCCAAACTGGGTTGTCTGACCGATCTATGAGCTCGGTCTCTACTTAGATGAATTGAGCTTTGAGTCTCCTTCATCCGGGCTCTCAGGTGCGTTGTCCGAGCTGGACTAGCCGACCTGAGAGCTCTGTCTTTCGCTTAGTGAAATGAGCTCTGGGTTAGCTGGCCGAGCTCTCAGGTCATGTTGTCCGAGCTGGACTATTCCGACCTATGAGCTCGGCTTCTGATAAGTCGAACTCTAAGCTCTCAGCTCAGTATAGATCCGAGGTACCCTTGTTTTAACAAGTCAAATCTTATATATTCTATGTGATGAGTAGGTCTAACCTTTATCATGCTTTCATCTGCTTGCATCTTTGAGTTTTTCTTTCCATTTCCTTGATACTTGCTGTGGATGTGGTGAAGTGATGAATCTTGTGGGTTACGTTGTCTTGGCTGGAGATCAGGTCTGAACAAGTTGGGCTTGCCTGGGCCTTTAAGTGATGGGCTATCATTGTGGACCTGGCTCTTGATAGATGTAGACAAGCCCAGCGATCATCCTTTTGCCCCTTTACCTTCTCTCCGGTTATTACTTAACCGTTGAGAGGGTAAACTTCGAGAGCAATTAATGATCGCGCCGCTCCAAGACAAAACTGTTCAGATCAACGTTCCGTCTCATTATTGCCTTTCATTTCGAATTCCTTCTGTCTTCCGAAGAAATTAGCTCTCTTCTGCTCTCTGGCTTCCTGCGACTCCTTTTGCGTTTTTCACCTTATTGTGTTCTCAGGTACGCTCCCTTGTTCTTCAATGGCAAGTTCAAAGCTTCCTGATGTTGTTAACCTTGAGTCACGTATTACTTCTTCCAATATAACTGATCACATCTCCCGGAGGCTTCTAGATACTCCGTTGTATTTTATTCGAGCACCTCGTCCAAATGAGAGGATAGTTCTTCCCTACCCTCCCCCTCCTGGTTTAGTGGATCCCCAAGAGGGTCGTAGCATAGTGTTTTTCCTAAAGCAGAGAGAATTTGGTCTACCATTTCCTTTTTCCCCTTTCTTCGTTGAGGTCTTTGAACACTTTGGGGTAACTCCTCGAATGTTATCCCCAAATTCCATTTTATTTATGTCCTGTTTCGAGTCTATCTGTCTGTGTTGGGGTTTTACACCTACGGCCTGCCTGTTTGTTACTTTTTTCCGCCTGGTTAGGGCGAAGCAAAACTTCTATTACTTTTCCCCCCGCAATGGGCTATCTCTTCTTACGGGCTACAAGGATTCTATAAAGGGGTGGATAGAGAATTTCCTTGTGGCGGAGCTGAAACTAGGGTCCTGTCGATCGTGGGATGTGGGCCTAAGTTGGGGGGAGATTTTTCCGGGCTGTAATGATCTGCCCGAATTGAGTCTTATTGAGCAGGTTGGGCTGCTTCGACTGACTTCCGTTGAGAGGAAGTATGATGTCGAGAAGTGTATGTTTGCGGCCAACCTTAGGGATATCCAGGACACGGGTATAGTGCTTTGTCCGGCTATTCTGTTTCTTCGTTGTTAAGAATATCAGATAATATGCTGATTCGGCATAATTTCTTATTTTTTGCAGCTTCTGAGGTTAAAATGGACGGCATCAAATTCCCCAAGAACCTTGACCTGTCTCGGGAGAACATGCACGCAATTTTTGACGCCTTTGGGGATGGGCGTTCTGTAACTGAGATTGCTATAGAGCTCGCTCAGGTCGCTTCCTCCGAGAAGGTCAGCCGGCCGTCTGGTAAAGCTTCTTCTCGAGCTTCCAAGCCGAGCTCTCACAGCACTAAATCAGCTCAGCCATCTAGCCATGGTGGGTTGAGCTCAAAGTCTACTGAACAAGTGGGACAGGGTGCTGCCCATTCCACTGAGGAGGTGTCAAGGGGAAAGTTTAAGTCCTCTGCTGAAGACAAGGAGACCTCTGGGACGGGGATGGAGATCATCCTCCTAGGGGATCAAAGTCCAGAGGTTTCTGGTGAAAGTGCCCCTGTCCCTGTGAGGACTGAACCTGAGGGTTCTGAGGGCATTCCAGCAAAGATCGGAGGCAAGCGCCCAGCCTCTTCTGGAAAATCTGCCTCTTCTCCTGTCCGGAAGAAGTCCCGGGTTGCAACAGGATCTTCTCCAGCTCTTCCTCCCATTGGGAAAGGGAAAGGTGTTGCTGCTGACCCGTCATTGCCTTCTCCTGGCAATTCTCTAAAGACGTCGGGTATTACATTCGAGTCTCCGGCCAGTGCTGTTGCCGATCTTCTTAGGGAGCAAATGTTTGGTGGAGCCACAGAGGCCTCGGATCCACGCCTTCTTGCTTTGACCGGCCTTTTATCCAGCTTTACCAAGGAGCAAGCATCCTTCCAGTCTCGCTCTCGTGAGGAGCTCGGATCATCCATTAGGGAGATGCTTCTAATGGTAAGTCATTTTTCCTCCTCCTTTCAGTTTGCTTTGTTTCTCTTTCTTGATGGTTGCATTTTCGTGTTAGGTGACGGGCCTCTTTATGGAGGTGGATATCCGTGATCGCTCCCTCCGGGAGTCCGTAGATCGCCGAATTGAAGAGGCACGTCTGGAGGAGAATATATCTGCCACCAGTGATGCGAGGGGCAATTTGGTAGCTGCTCGGGAGCAGATCCAGTCCCTCCGGGTGGAATTGCATTCTGCGTTGGAGGCCCTCAAAAAGGCTGAAGAGAAAACAGCCGAGACGGCCAAGCATACCTCGTCCTTAGAAGATGAGTTGTCTCGGACTCGCAATGTTCTCCAGGAGGCTGATGAGAGGGCAGTTACCTTGGAGGTTCGCTGTAGAGGAGTGCTAGAGCAGCTGTCCTCTATGACAGAGGCTCTCAAGGAGAGGGATGAGGCCGTTAGCCAGAAAGCTGAAGTCCAGCGTCAATTTGATGCCTTAAAGGCTGATTTCGAAGGACTTCAGACTCATCTGGAGGAAGTAAAGGCTCAGAGAGAGATGGCCTTAGCTCGGGTACAGGTCCTTGAGCAGGAGTTGAGCACAAGCTCTGACCGTATCAGAGACTTGACTTCCTCGGCTGAAGAGTTCGACCTTCGCCAACAACAGCTGAAAAATGAAGTTAAAGTTTTGGAATGTAAATGTTTAGCCCTGCTTGAGGTGGTAAAGTATGCCGAAGAGAAGGCTCAGCGGAAGCGCGATCAGTACATAGCGGAGTATCAGGAGTCTGATGAGCTAAAGGGTAAAATTGATCAGGCCTGTGAAGCTCATCTTCAGGACTACAAAGATTCTTCTGAGTTTGAGGAATTTGTAGCCGAGGCTTGTGAAGAACATCTTGATGAGTATAAAGCTTCTAGTGAAATGAAACAGGCTATCTTTGATAGGGCCTACCGCATGTATGTAACTGGCTACAATCGCGGTTTAAGAGAAGCTAGACAGGCTCCTGATATTCCTTTGGCCAAGCTTCGTAGGCGCGAAGTGGACTCAGATGGCGAGTCAGTGCTATACGGGGAGGATGATTTCCCTTTGCCCCGAGGAGATTGCCGGAGGGACCGAGATCGGCCAGCTGAGTCTTCTTCAAAGGGATCCGAGCTAGGGTCGGAGGAGGACGATCCTGATTCTGTGAAAGAAGGCCTTCACCCTGGGTCAGAAATTGCCCCTACTATTGAGAGCGCTGGTCCGAAGGACACCGAGCTTCCTTCAGGGGTGGCTGTAAATAGAAATAGTGAGGGTGGGTTTATTGATGTAAGTCCTTTAAGGACTATTCATCCTCCTTCCTCTCCGGAGAAATAAATTGTAGTAGTTATTAATGGAATATTAGTTTTCCTTTTTGTTTTTCATATTCTTTGACATTTATCTTTACTCTTCGTATGTGTGATGTAGACTTCATATGTTTATTCAGAAGCTCTAAATTAATCTTAAGTTGTGAGTTCAGCTCTTAGCTGTCGTCTGAGAGATCAAATCTCGTACCCATTTGATGGCAACTGTCATGCTAGTTTTTGACTTCTAGTCCTTCTTTCTTCGTTGTGACTTTGTATATTTATTTTAAATAAACTGATTTAGGCTTTTGATTATAGCCTGAGTATCCTCCTAAGGATTTATGAGTTCTTCTATGGAGGGAGCTCGACCTTTGTTTTTGGCTTTCGTATCTTGATCTTTTGAAGAAATGAATCTATCCGAGCTAGGAGCTCGGTCTTGGGCTTATCGGGTCGAGCTCCCCCTTTTTTTTTTTTTTTTTTTTTTTTTTTTTTTTTTTTTGGGGGGCCCTGAAGTCCTTTACCAATTATTCTTATCTGCCGGAGGTCTTACGAGATCCTGGCTGTGCCGGGGTGACCTTATTGAGGTCTTCTTTTGTTAAGACCTTATTGAGGTCTTCTTTTGGTAGGACCTCGGTGAGGTCTTCTTTTACTAGGACCTCGATGAGGTCTTCTCTTGCCAGGAGATCTTGGGAATCCTGGTCTTCTACCTCCAGGAGGTCTCTATGTCTCAAGGAGGCCTTCTTAGTGCCAGGAGATCTTGGGGATCCTGGTCTTCTTTTGTTAAGACCTTATTGAGGTCTTCTTTTGGTAGGACCTCGGTGAGGTCTTCTTTTACTAGGACCTCGATGAGGTCTTCTCTTGCCAGGAGATCTTGGGAATCCTGGTCTTCTACCTCCAGGAGGTCTCTATGTTTCAAGGAGGCCTTCTTAGTGCCAGGAGATCTTGGGGATCCTGGTCTTGCATCCGGGAGATCTTGGGGATCCCGGTCTTCTACCTCCAGGAGGTCTCTATGTCTCAAGGAGGTCTTCTTTTGCCAGGAGATCTTGGGGATCCTGGTCTTGCATCCGGGAGATCTTGGGGATCCCGGTCTTCTACCTCCAGGAGGTCTCTATGTCTCAAGGAGGTCTTCTTTTGCCAGGAGATCTTGGGGATCCTGGTCTTCTACCTCCAGGAGGTCTCTATGTCTCAAGGAGGCCTTCTTTTGCCAGGAGATCTTGGGGATCCTGGTCTTCTACCTCCAGGAGGTCTCTATGTCTCAAGGAGGCCTTCTTAGTGCCAGGAGATCTTGGGGATCCTGGTCTTGCATCCGGGAGATCTTGGGGATCCCGGTCTTCTACCTCCAGGAGGTCTCTATGTCTCAAGGAGGTCTTCTTTTGCCAGGAGATCTTGGGGATCCTGGTCTTGCATCCGGGAGATCTTGGGGATCCCGGTCTTCTACCTCCAGGAGGTCTCTATGTCTCAAGGAGGTCTTCTTTTGCCAGGAGATCTTGGGGATCCTGGTCTTGCATCCGGGAGATCTTGGGGATCCCGGTCTTCTACCTCCAGGAGGTCTCTATGTCTCAAGGAGGTCTTCTTTTGCCGGGAGATCTTGGGGATCCTGGTCTTCTACCTCCAGGAGGTCTCTATGTCTCAAGGAGGCCTTCTTTTGCCAGGAGATCTTGGGGATCCTGGTCTTCTACCTCCAGGAGGTCTCTATGTCTCAAGGAGGCCTTCTTAGTGCCAGGAGATCTTGGGGATCCTGGTCTTGCATCCGGGAGATCTTGGGGATCCCGGTCTTTTAGTTTTGTTCTTTCTTTTTCAAAGAGAAGTAACATTCTTAATGGAGATAACATCATTACGTAAAGAATGGCGTTATTTTATTTATTTGTGCCTTTCAGAGTACAATATTTTTCTTTACATATATTTCAAGGGAAGTACCTTTTTAAGTGCTGGATGTTCCAGGCGTGGGGCTCGGGGTTTCCTTGCATATCTTCAATTCGGTATACCCCGGGCTTGACCACTTTCGTCACCTTGAATGGACCTTCCCAGGTCGGTGCTAGCTTGCCTGCGGCTGCTCTTTTTCCTGTAGCTTCCAAGTTTCTTAAAGTCAGGTCTCCCACCTTTAAGCTTCTTTCTCTGACCTTTTGATTATAATATCTTGCCGCTCGTTGTTGATAAGCAGCAGTTCGGACTTGCGCTTCTTCCCTAACTTCTTCAAGAGCATCCAGGTTGCTTCTTAACTTTTCCCCATTAGTGTCTTCGCTGAGAAATTGAACTCGATGAGTGGGGATCTGTAATTCAACCGGAACTACGGCCTCTGTACCGTAAGCGAGTGCGAACGGTGTTTCCTTAGTGGGTGCTCTGGGAGTAGTTCGGAGTGCCCATAGGATACTATTGAGTTCTTCTGCCCAATTTTCCTTTGCACCATCCAGCCGCTTTTTTAATCCTTGGAGGATTGCTCTGTTAGTGACTTCCGTTTGACCATTGGTCTGAGGATGGGCTACGGAGGAGAACTTATGCCATATACCCACGTTCGTCGTGAAGGTTTTGAAAGTGTTGCAGTCAAATTGTCTGCCGTTGTCTGAGATAAGTACTCTGGGTATGCCAAATCTGCAGATGATATGCCCCCATACGAAATCTATCATCTTTCTGGCTGTGATTGTTGCTATTGCTTCTGCCTCTGGCCATTTCGAGAAGTATTCCACAGCTACCACTACAAATTTTCTTTGCCCCGTAGTCTTGGGGAAAGGGCCCAGGATGTCAATTCCCCATTGCGAGAAAGGCCATGGACTGGATATGCTTGCCTGAGGAGTGGCAGGGGTCCTGATGGCATTAGCAAATCTCTGACATACGTCGCACCTTCGGACAAACTCTTCTGCTTCTTTCTTAACAGTGGGCCAGTAGTATCCTTGCCTGAATATTTTGTTAGCTAATGTCTCTGCTCCCTCGTGGGCCCCACATAGGCCTCTATGTATTTCCTCCATTACCCTTGCAGCTTCTTCCGGACTTACACACCGGAGCCATGGGCTGGACTTCCCCTTTCTGTATAAAGTTCCCCTTATTACTTGGTAATTGGCAGCTCGAGCTGCTATCTTTCTGGCTTCGTCTTTATCTTCAGGGAGTTCGCCCTTCTCCAAATATTTCAGATAGGGGCTCATCCAAGTTGGGCTCCGGTCCACCTGTAGTACTGTGTTTGTCTTCTTGAAAGCAGGTGTGCGGATATGCTGTATGTATACTTCGTCAGGGAGCTGCTCTAATTCTTCTTTGGTCAATCGACTAAGCAGATCTGCCTCCTCATTTTCATCCCGGGGTATTCTTCGAAATCTGATAATAACTCCCCGTTCTGCGAACTCGGCTTCTATGGCTTTTACTTTATCAAGATAGTTCTGCATGATGGGGTCTCTGGCTTGATATACTCCCGTTACCTGGTTGATCACCAGTTGAGAGTCACTATTTACTTCGAGGTCGGTTACCCCTACTTCCGAGGCTACCAGCATCCCATTCACCAAGGCCTCGTACTCGGCCATATTGTTAGAAGCCTTGAATTCTAACCGTAAAGCATAACATACTTTGAAACCCTCCGGCCCCTTAAGCATTATCCCTGCGCCGCTGCCCTCAGATCCTGATGCTCCGTCTACATATAGCTTCCAACTAAATTCTTGGGAGAGCTCTCGCTCTCCTTCCTCTCTAGGCATCTCCGAGGATGATTCTTCCTTCTCCTCGTTGAATGAGCATTCTGCTATGAAGTCAGCCAGCGCTTGAGATTTTATTGCTGTTCGAGGTCGGTATTCCAGACAGTAGGGGCTGATTTCCACGGACCATGCTAACATCCGTCCTGAAGTTTCCGGCCTACGTAGGACCTTCTTTAAGGGTTGGTTCGTCATCACAACTCCTTGGTGGCCCTCCAGATAAACTTTGAATTTCCTGACTGCTAACAACAAGGCATAAGCCAATTTTTCAATGTTCGAGTACCTGATCTCAGTGTCTCTAAGTACCTTGCTGATGTAGAAAACAGGTTTCTGCTCCCCTTCTTCCACTCTTACTAGTACTGCGCTGACTGCTTGCTCTGAGGCTGCCAAATATATCAGGAGTTCTTCCCCTTTTACGGGGCTGCTGAGCACGTGAGGCGAGCTGAGGTATTCCTTAAGCTCTGCGAAGGCTTTTTGGCAGTCTTCTGTCCATTCAAAATTCGGGACCTTCCTCAATTTTTTGAAGAATGGCAAACACTTTTCTGCCGACCTTGACATAAATCGGTTAAGCGCCACCACTCTCCCGGTTAATCTCTGGACGTCCCTTATGCAGGTCGGCTCTGACATATTCAATATGGCTTCTACTTTCTCCGGGTTAGGCTCAATGCCCCTTCCACTCACCATGTATCCCAAGAACTTTCCTCCCCTGATGAAAAAGGCACATTTTGCTGGGTTTAACTTCATTCTGTATTGATCTAATACCCCAAATATCTCCCTTAGATCTGCTATGTGTTGTTGAAAAGTTGAACTTTTAACCACCATGTCATCCACATACACTTCTACATTCCTGCCAATTTGGTTCTTAAAGATTTTATTCATTAATCGTTGGTAAGTTGCCCCGGCGTTTCTTAATCCGAAAGGCATAGCTTTGTAGCAGTAAGTCCCGTCTTCAGTTATAAATGAGGTTTTCTCCTCATCCGACTTCTCCATTGGGATTTGGTGATAACCAGACATAGCATCCAAAGAAGACATATAATCAAAGCCGGCCGTTGAATCGACCATTTTATTAATATCGGGGAGGGGGTAACAATCTTTGGGGCAGGCTTTATTTAGGTCGGTGAAATCTATGCACATCCTGTATTTGCCATTGGCTTTTTTGACTAACACAGGATTTGCCAACCATTGTGGGTACATCACTTCCCTAATAAAGCCTGCTTCTTCTAACTTCTGCACTTCCTCCCGGGTGGCCTGCTGTTTTTCTCTTCCTACTACTCTCTTCTTTTGCTTCACTGGTCTGGCCTCGGGGAGGACATTCAATCGGTGTGTCATCACTTTGGGGTCAATTCCTGGCATGTCCGAGGGCTTCCATGCGAAGGTCGACGCGTGACCTCGGATCAGAGTCATGACTTTACCTTTTTGTTCTTTGGTGAGGTTGGCGTTGAGACTGAAAATCTTACTTGCATCTGCTTCTGATAAGGGGAAAGTTTCCAATTCTTCAACTGGCTCTGTCCGGGCTTCTTTTGTTTCATCTCTGACCTCCAGAACTTCTGAGTCGAGCGCTTCTCCAGTTGAGCTTGGTTCTGTTACTGTGGCCAAGTATACCGCCCTTGCTTCTTCCTGGCTACCCCGAACCATTCCCACTCCTTCTTCCGTTGGAAACTTGAGTGCCAAATACCTGATGCTGGTGACAGCTTCAAAGCTAAACAACGCCGGCCTCCCTAAAATCGCATTGTAACTCAGTGGGAGTTTAACCACCAAAAACACCTCATGATGGGTGCGAGCTCTGGGTGCTTCTCCCAAGGTAAGGGCCAGCTTCACCTTTCCTTCCACAAATACCGGTGCTCCTCCGATCCCTTTGATGGGTGACTGGTCCCGAACCAGCTGTTCCTCCGGGATTCCCATCTGCTGAAAAACCCGATATGGCAATAGATTGACCTTACTCCCATCATCCACCAAAACCTTCTTCACCCGAAAATTATGAATGACTGCTTCAATAACAAGCGCGTCATCATGGGGCATCTGAATGCCCTGTGCATCTTCTGAAGAGAAAACGATGGCCATGGGTGAGTGTTCAACGATCTGCATGATCTCGCCATTGCTGATCTCTCCTTCCCGGTTTCTCTTCTTTCCTCGACGGCTCATCCGTCCTCCAGTTCCTCCAACAATCATATTAATAGTCCCACTAGACCCATCATTCACTGGTCCAGCTCCGGTTCTCCTGGGCATCTGGGCTGCCGGACTGGGCGGAGGCCTCTGCCCCTCCGGTTTCTTCACAAAATTTTTGAGATGCCCCCTTTTTATCAATCTTTCAATCTCCGTGATTAACTGAAAACAGTTATTTGTATCGTGGCCGTGTGTCCGGTGGTACTGGCAATACTTGTCAGGATTCCTCTGATCTGCTTCCGACCTCATGGGTTTAGGCCACTGGAGGAACTCCTTATCCTGGACTGCCATGAGCACTTCGGCTCTGGAAGCATTGAGGGGAGTAGGCTTCTCAGGAACCCAAGGGGGGAGCACTCGTGGTTCATGAGCCCTGGGAGGAGGGGGGGGCCTTTGATCCCTTCTTTCCCAGGCCTGCTTATATGGCTCAGGCCTCTTCCCACGCTTCTTCTCGTGTTTCTCCAGCCTTCCTTCCTCCGGGGCTTTCTCTTTTCCTGCCACCCCTTTGGCAAATCTACTCGTTACTAAGGCGTCATCCTGCCTTATGTATTTTTCCGCCCTCTTCATCAACTCGGCCAGTGAGGTCGGAGGTTTCCTGCTTAAAGAACCAAAGAACTCGGCAGAGGTTGTTCCCTTTTGCATGGCCTCTACCGCCCTTCCTTCGTCGAGCTCGGGAATTTGCAGGGCTTCCGTATTGAAACGGGCGACGTACTCTCTGAGAGATTCACCAGCTTTTTGCCTAACTGTTTCCAGATAGCTTGTCTTCCTATCTGCTGGCACCCCGGCTACGAACCGGCTAATGAAGCGGAGGGCAAGGTCTCCAAAACTTTTAATGCTTCCGGCCTCCAGGCTGTTGAACCATGCCCTCGCTGGCCCCGAGAGCGTTGTTGGGAACACTTTGCACATCAGAGCATCTGACAGAGTTTGCAACTCCATGAAGGTCTTATAGTTCATGACATGTTCTCTCGGGTTTCCAGCCCCATTATAGGCCGCCATCGGCGGCATCATAAACTTTTTGGGAACGGTCTCCTGCTGCATTACCTTTGAGAAGGGAGAAGAAGTAGGCAAGGAGGTTTGACTCTGATCTTTCTTACCTAGCTCGGCTAGAAGCTGCTCCTTCAACCTTTTCAGTTTTTGGTTCATTTTCTCGTCTTCTGGGTTGGATCTTTTGCCCAAACTACATTCTTCCTCCTCTGTTCCAGTTCCCGTTTCCCTGGTTGTTTCAGCAGAATAGTCATCCACCTCTTCATTTTCTATCATCTCTCTTGCCCTTCTCCCATGGATTCGGGCCTCCGGTTCTTCCTCTTCTCCGGCATCGTGGTTGTTAGTTTGGAGGCGGATAGAGGTGGGTCGGGGTTCATCGGTTCTGGGTTCCTCCACTACTGGGAGTGCGTTTACTGGGGTGCCAAGTCCCCTTTGTTGCATTATTTGCCCCAACCAGTGAGCAGTGGTTTGTAGCTGGAGAGTCATGGTTTGAATGTCTTGGTTAGACAGGGTCATGGTGGGAGTATTCCCTGCCAAGCCTGGCGAGGGATTAAGAGAGATGGGTGTTTGGTTATTTAACGTCGTAGGGCTAGAAAAAGAGAACTGCTGCCCCTCTTGGGCGGAGCTTAAGTCATTTGGAATATTAAGGTTACTTTCTTGGTGGTTTGCCATTGTGGATCTCAGTGGGTTTTGAAAGTGAAAACTCTGGTGATGAAAAGATCTCCTTCGTTTCCCACAGACGGCGCCAATTTGATGATCTGAGATCCAATAGAATAGAGTTTTACAAGGGTTTTGTATTACTGAATCAGGCTTAAACTTTCTGAGGAGAGGACTCCTCTTTTATACATTGTCTTGCTTGCTGGTGACGTGTAAAGGTCTCTCCAGGATTGGGCCACGCGCCTCTGCCATGCGGATTCGGAGGTACTAGGGTATCAGCCGCCTGCTCCATGCGTAACGGCCTCTGATTCTTCCCGTGCGTACGCTCCAGCGGATCTGCCAGGCTGTCTGGTGAATATTGTTCTGGACCCCGGGCTGGGCCGAGAGTTGGGCTGGACGCTGGGCCTGAGAGGGGTCTGCTGGTCAGGGATCAGGCTGGACTGAGTGAGGAAGCTTGGTCGAGCCCGGCCCAGAAGACTGGGATGAGCCAGGCTTGTTGGGGGGTATCAAGTACGTGGGCCTCCGTGTCATGGGCCTTTGGCTGGGGTCAAGCCCCTGTTCTGGGGTGAAGAAATCCAGCGGTCATCAAAAGGTAATTTAGTTAAGTAAAATATTATTTTAATTGTTTTATTAATTATTATGAAAAATCTTACATAACAAAAAGAAAAAAAGAAGGGTGGTTGGGAACTGACGAGTTTGACTTAATTATTGCTTTAGTTTTATAATGAAATTAATCATATTAATATGTCAAAATTAAATCAAATTAATTATTAGATCTTTAAGAATGAAATATACATAATAAATTAATAATTTAAATGAACAAGATACCAAAATTTGAATTTTAAACTAAATTAGTTTATTTTTTTTTAAATATTATTTTAAGATCCATAAATCTTTTCTTTTTTATTTTCATTTCTCATTTCTCTTTTATATAATATTAAAAAATTATTATTTAATTCTTATAATATAAAAAAATTATAAATTAATTTTTTAATTTAAAAAATATATTAAAATATTCATAATACAGATAAATTAATTAATAAATTTTTTAAAAATAAAAAAATTAATTAATAAATTTTTTAAAAATATAAAAAATTAATTAATTAATTTTTTAAAATTATAAATATTAAATAATAAAATTTTTAAAAGCAAAAATTAATAGAATAAAAAATCAGTAAATCTTTTTAAAATATTATAATAATTTTATATACTTTTTAAAATTAAAAAATTTCTTTATAGTATAAAGAATAAATACTAATTTTTACTGTAATATTTTGTGATTTTTATCGTTTGATTTAACATTGACTTGATCATGAAGTCTGTGTCTGTATCCGTACTAAATACATAAATTATATTTAATTTATTTTAGTTTTATTTTATTTTGTGTTGTCCATAACTGTCTGTGTGAGATGTGACTCTGCCTCCACAGTCAAAGCTTTATAATAAAAATCGTACTAAATTAAATTAAATTTATTTTTATTTTATTTTATTTTATTTTTTATTTTTTTACTAAAAACCCAATTAAAATTGATCTGGAATCGTATTAAACTGGTATCGTATTCAAACTCATATTATATACATTTTTTTAATAAATTTTTATATTATATATAATAATTTATATTTTAATTTTTAATATAATTATCAAATCAATTTTTATATTTTTAACATAAAAATTTTAAATTTCTCTATAATTCATCATTCAAATTAAATATCCTATCATTCATCTCTTATTATTAAAAATATTATTATCTCTTTAAATAAATAAATTAAACTTTAATTCTTAAATTTAAATATAATTTATATAATTTATTTCAATATTTTTAAAATTAAAGATTTCTATAATAAGATTTTTTATACTTTAAACTTTCATACATTTATTATTATTTTTAATTAAAAATATTAATAAATTAAATTTCATCCATTTTTTCATTTACTAAAATTTAAATAAATAAATTTATTTTTTATTTTTTATTTTATAAAAATACTTAAATTTTCATTAAATTTTATTTAAATTATCATATTACTAATTTTTTTATATTTTTACTATTTAATTTCTATTCATTAAAATATTTTAATATTAAATGATTTCAAAATTTTTAAAAAAAATTATAAATTTAATAATTTTTAAATGATATCATATATTTATAAATAATAGACTTTACACGGTATTTTTAAAGAAAGAAATTATATTTTTAGAAATTTGATAATAAAGTAGTTTCTAACTAATATATTTAATGTTTAAAAAATTTAAATATAAAAAGATTTAAAAAATTAATTTTAAAAATATAAAGATTAATTTATTAATTATATTTAAAATTTAAATATACAATTATAATTTATATAATATAAAAAATTTTATCTACATTATTATATTATTAAATTATTTTAAGTATTTAAAAGATTTATTTTTAAATTTATTAATTAATATAATTATGAAATAAAAAAATTATAAAGGACCTCTGATTTGAGAGCAGAATAAAGATAGGAAGCAGAGAAATGAAGAACACGAGTAAGAGGGTGAATAGAAGGTTAGGTAGGAGTTGACGTGTGATGACTTGATTGCAATTTGCAGCTAAAGAATTAAATTCTTTTTACCTTCATTTCTCGTTACTTTTTTATATAATATTAAAAAAATTATTATTTAATTTTTATAATATAAAAAATTTTTTAATAAATTTTTAATTTTAAAAAATATATTAAAATATCTTTTAAATTTTAAAAATTTTATTAAATAATTTTTTTATTAATTCAGCTATTAAATATTATGAAAAAATTTAAAATATTCTTAATACTTATAAATTAATTAAAAAAAATTTTAAAAATATAAAAAAATGAATTAATAAATTATTTAAAAATTCAATTAAAATGAATTAATAAATTTATTTTAATTTTACTTTACTATTTATTTTTTCTTTTATTAAAAATTCAATTAAAATTATTAATATTACACAAATTTACTTAAATATATTTTACAATCAAATTAAATTTATGAATGTTGAAATTATATTATATATATATTTTATATAATTTTTTATATTATATAGAATAATTTATATTTTAATTTTAAATTTTAATATAATTATTAAATTAATTTTTATATTCTTAACATCAAAAATTTAAATTTCTTTATAACGAATACATTCAAATAAAATATCTTCCAATTTGTTTTTTATTATTAAAAATATTGAAATATTTTATTATTTTTTAAATAACATAAATTAAACTTTAAATTTAGATTTGAGTATAATTATTTAATTTATCGCAATATTTTTAAAATTAAATATTTAAATATTTTTATAATCAAACTTTTTAAATTCTAATTTTTTCATTCATTTGTTTTTATTAAAAATATTAAAATATTTTTATTGCTTCTTTTTAAATTAAAAATATTAATAAATTAAATTTCATTTAAACACATTCATTTTTCATTTAAAACAATATCTAAATTCTCATTAAACTTTATCTATCACATTCAATTAATTTTTGATACTGATACTATTTAATTTTTATTTATTAAAATATTTTAATATCATATAACTTCAAAATTTTAAAAAAATCTTATTTAGTAACTTTTAATTAATATTTATAATAAATAAAAAAAATTATAATTTTAAAAATTTATAAATCATAAACTTTATAAATCATAAAATTTTAAAAATTATTTTAATATTTTACATAAACTTTACACAATATTTATAAATCATAAATCATAAACTTTACACAATATTTTAAAAAATATATATTTTTAAAAGTATAATTATTTAGTAACTTTTAATTAATATTTATAATAAATAAAAAAATTATAATTTTAGACCAACAAAATATAAAAGGTTTAAGAATTTAATTTTAAAAAATATAAAAATTAATCTATTAATTACTTAAACTCAAATATAAACTTATAATTTATATAATATAAAAAAATTTATCCATGTTATTTTATTTATTAAGTTATTTTAAATATTTATTTTTTTAACTTAGTGAACTAATTATATGGATTGAAAAATAATAGAACCACCTCTGATTTGAGAGAAGAGAATTAATGGAGAATAGGAAGGTACGTAGGAGTTGACAAGCGATGACTTGATTGCAATTTGCAGCCAAATAATTAAATTGCTTTGTCCTTTACTTTTATAAAATAAGGCTCATTGCACGTCAATATTCTAAATTTATTTTAGGCAGATTAAATTTTAATTTCTAAATTTTAATTTTTAAATTTTAAATAAATAAAAATAATAAATTATATTTATTATGATATGAATAATATTATTAAATATAAAAATATAATTTAAAATAAAAATAAAATATATTATATATGTCATTTAATATAAATACATTTAATATATATATAGGTGTATGAATTTAAACATATTACTTAAGACTCTAATTATATATATATATATATATAGATTAATTATATTAACTAGTCATTTATTCGTATGTTCTGTAAATATTAATTTTTTTTATTATTATATAATATTATTTTATAAAATAATATTTATTTCATATAAATTCACTGTATCTCCTAAAAAAATATTTATTTTAAAATTTTAAATTTAAAATAGTAATAAGTATTGATTTTAATAAAATAAAGTTACTTAATTGTAATTTATCCCTTTAATAATGATTTCACATCTGACATTATTTTTCATAAAAGAAAAAAATACCATACTCAAATAACGTTTTCTTACTTTGACTTAATTATTGCTTTAGTTTTATAATTAAATTAATCATATTAATATGTCAAAATTAAATCAAATGAATTATTAGATCTTTAAGTATGAAATATACATAATAAATTAATAATTTAAATAAACAAGATATCAAATTTTGAGTTAATATTTACAATTTTTAAATTATTTAGAATATAACTAAAATAAAAATATATGTTTGATATTTTTTCACGTTTGGCGTATTGTTAACTTTTAAATTTAACTTAATTTATTAATATCTTAATTTAAATGTAAGTGTGATCTTTTATAAATTTTTTCTTGACATTTATTAAAAAAAATTATTATTTAATTTTTTATAATTTTTAAAAAATTTTATGAAGGACCACACTTTTTTATTGTTTAGAAGTAAAAAAGGACTTCCATCACTTTTAGAAAAGGAATTCGACCATCACGATTTGTTGCTTTCTTCAATAACTTAAATAGCCTAAAAGATAAAAAAAAAAATCTTAAATTTCTAATTTTTCTCTTTATTCTTCTCCCCTAACACGGCAAACTCCGCCCCACCCATTTGACTGAGTTCCTCTTTTTCCTTTTTCTCTACTCTTCTCTCTCTTCCCTTTTTTCTTTCTCTTTTCTTTCATTGTTAGATATTATTTAGTGCACCGTACTGTTGTGATTTTGAATGGTCGTCGCATCATAATAATATATAATTTTTTAATTTTAATTTATATATACTTGTTGATTTAAAATGCACGTATTTTAATTTATATATATTTGAGATTTGATGATTTAAAATAATTTTATGATGGTTGAATGATTTTATCATAAAATTAATAACAAAAATAGTGAATTATCACAAAAATATTAATTTGATTGAAAATAAAGATTTGATAAATAAATGTTTAATAAATTAATTAAGATATTATTAAATTATTGAAAGATAAATAATTATTTTTAATTAATTAATTTGATTTTATTTGAAAGAAAAAATCAATTTATTTTAGAATTATTATTGTGCTAATTAAAATTAAATCTTTAATCAAATGAATTAGGATAAAAAAAAAGTAGTTTAGTTAAGCAAAATAGTATTTTAATTGTTTTCTTAATTATTATGAAAAATCTTACATAACAAAAAGAAAAAGAAAAAGAAAAAGAAAAAGAAATAGAAATAGAAATGTATGTGAATTATTGTTGCGGAGCTGAATTGAAAAAGAAAAAACAAAAAGAAATGTATGATTTTACTCAAATATGAAAAGTAATTGAAGAGGACAATAATTTTACAGATATCCATTGATTGATATGATGTTTCAATGAATTATGAGATTTATTATAAATTAAAAATAATTAAATTAATATTGATCAACCTAAAATAGTCAAATAGGATATTTGTTGAAAATAAATAAATATTAAAGATATTAATAAGTTAAGATAAAAAGTAATTTATTCAAATTAAATATTATTTTACTTTAATTTTTTTTAATTATTATAAAATATTAAATAACAAAATAAAAGTGAATGGGAGTATATACATGTGAATTATTATTGTGGAAAGCAAAAAATAAAAAAGTGATGTATGAGAAGCTGATTGATGGAATGATTTTATTGAAGAAAGCAACAAATCGTGATGTGGAATTCCAAGTGATGGAAGTCCTTTTCTAAACAATAAAAACGTGTGGTCCTTTATAATTTTTTTTAAAAAATTATAAAGATTAAATAATAATTTTTTTTTTTTAATAAATATCAAGAAAAAATTTATAAAGGATCACCCTTGCATTTAAATTAAGAATTTTAGGTAAACTCAATTTTCTCTTTCTTTATTTTGAAGTTTAAGCATTATTTGGATTCAACGTTTAAAATTTAAGATAAATAATATTTTGCTAGGGAGAATTTGATTCGAATTTTAAATAATTTAAAAGTTTAACTTTTAGATTTAATCCAATTTATTAGACATAATTTAGATATTTATTATAGTATAAAATTAAAATTTTCTCTTAAAAGTAATTAACTATTTGAGTTTAAAAAATCACGCTTTTGAGAATATTAATTATAATTATATGAATGAGTTCATTATTGTCAACTATCACTATTTATTGTTTTGAAACTCTAATCGCTAAAATTTTTCTTAAAGTAAAAATATGTTACGTCTAATAAAATAAAAACACGTGAAGTTGGAGATGTATGTGGAATGGAATGTCAAGGCTATGCATAGGAACCGTTTGTGCTTTTTGAAAATTTTTACTATTTTTAATTTTTTTTTAAAAAATAAAGAATGAAAATTAAAAAAGAAAAATAAAAGTAATGAAAAGGTTATTTTCTCCGAGGTGTTTGAATGTTAAGGATGAAGATTTGATAAATCTAAAAAAGAAATTCACATGTATAGACTTTTTCTTTTTTCTCTTATTTTCTTTTTGTTTTATTATTCATAATTATTTTAAAATAATTTTAAATATATTTTTAATTGAATTTATTGTTAAATTCTTAATAATGAGTAACTAAATTTTTTTATTAAAAAATTTAATATGATTTAGATTGTTAATTTTTTAAATTTATTTGAATTGATTTTTTTTATCTATTTATTATCTAATGTTTAAAATTAATTCGATTTAATAATTTTATTATGATGGTTGAATAATTTTATTATGAAATTAATAAATGAAATAGTAAATTAAATATTATATAAATATTAATTAAATTAAAAATAAAGATTTAATCTACCGAATCTTAAAAAGAATAATTACAGTATTTAATAAATTAATTAAAATATTATTAAATTATTGAAAGATAAATAATTATTTAGGTAAATTCAATTTTCTCTCTTTATTTTAAGCATTATTTAGAGTCAATACATAAAATTTGAGATAGATAATATTTTGTATGCATGGCGAGAATTTAATATAAATTTCGAATGATTTAAAGGTTCAAGGCTTGGATTTAATCTAATTCATTTAAAATGATTTAGATATTTTTTATGGTGTAGAATCAAAGTTCTCTTTTCAAAGAATCACGCTTTTGAGAATATTAATTGCTTTTGTGTGAATGAATTAGCTATTACTGACTATCACTATTTATTATTTTAAAACTCTAATCGCAAAAATTTTTTTTAAAATAAAAATATGTCACGTCTAATCAAATGGAGACACGTGAAATTGGAAATGTCTGTGGAATGCCGGACTCCTGCATAGCAACTTTTTGTCCTCCTTTGACATTTTCCATTATTTTTAAAAAAAAATTTAAAAAATAAAAAATAAAAAATAAAAAAATAAAAATAATGAAAAGGTTATTTTCCTCTCACGGTGTTTGAATGTTAAGAAGGAAAATAAGATGGAAGATAACTTTTCGAAATAGTAAAATAATGATTTTACCTTTTGTATTTACAAATAACATAAATAATTTTAGAGATAAAAATATAATTATTTCTATTTTCCACCTATTTTCTTTTTAAATGGGAGAAAAAGTTAATAATAATTTTAATTTATTATTTTCTTCTTCATTTACCTTCTTGTATTATTTTTTATTTTTTTATTAAGCATCCAATTAAAATCGCTATTGAATCATATTAAACTATTATCATATCCAAATTCATATTATATACAATTTTTTTATATTATATAAAATAATTTACATTTTAATTTTAAATTTTAATATAATTATCAAATCAATTTTATATTTTTAACATTAAAAATTTAAATTTCTCCAGAATTAATGAATCTAAATTAAATACCCTACCATTCACTTCTTACTATTAAAAATATTAGTATTTTTTAAATAAATAAATTAAACTTTAATTTTTAAATTTAAATATAATTATTTAATTTATTTTAATATTTTTAAAATTAAACATTTAAATATTACTTTATTTTTATTAAAATTATAAAATATCTTTATTATTTTTTCAAATTAAAAATATTAATAAGTTAAACTTCATTCATTTTTCTCAATCTATTAAAATTTAAACAGTTAAATTTCTTTTTTATTTTCTATTTAAAAAAATACCTAAATTCTTATTAAATTTTATTTAAATTATCATATTTAACTAATTTTTAATATTTTTACTATTTAATTTTTATTTATTAAAATATTTTAGTATTATAGAATTTCAAAATTAAAAAAAATATATAAATTTAATAATTTTTAAATGGTATCAAGTAGACTTTACACAGTATTTTTGAGAAAAAAAATTATATTTTTAAAAATTTGACCATTCAGTAATTTTTTAACTAATACTTATAATGAATAAAAAAAATTAAATATAAAAGGAATTGAAAGTTAAATTTTAAAGAATATAAAATTAATCTATTAATTATATTTAATATTTAGATATAAAATTATAATTTATGCAATATAAAAAATTTCATCAACATTATTATATTTATTAAATTATTTTAAGTATTTAAAATATTTATTTTTTAATTTATTAATGAATATAATTATGGGGTAAAAATTATAGAGGACCTCTGATTTGAGAGCAGAATAAAGATAGGCAGCAAAGAATTAACGGAGAAATGAACACAAGAAAAGTGCGAGGGTGAATAGGGGGGTAGGTAGGAGTTGACGAGTGATGACTTGATTGCAACACGGTTTCTAAAACTGATAAACACGGTTTCTTTTGATATTTTTCGTTACATGCATAATTAATAGTTAAAAAATTAATACTCATATGAATATGTAATTTCCTTTAACTTTCTTCTGATTTAATAAATTTAAAAGTTCAACTTTTAAAAATTATATTTTTCATAGACTTAAAATTAAATTAAATTCAAACACCCAAAATATTTGCTACTCAAATTCAAATAGCTAATAAATAACCATTTATAAAGTTAATTTTTTTTCTTTATTATAATTTATTTTATTTAATTTTTTTCAAATAGAACAATTTTTTTCTAAACCACATATTTAGATGTGTTTTAATATTTAGCAGCTTGAAATTTTTAGATAGATGACACTTAAATTTATAATAAAAAATAAATTTAAACTGAATCTTTAATTGTATTTCTCTAAATGCATCTGCCTAGAACTCTCTTGATGCACTTCATTTTTAATTAATATTACTCTAAATCTAAAACCTTCCGTAAGTGCTCCTCAAAAGACAAAATTGTAACTTATTTTGATGTGACCCTACAACAACAGAAAAAACCCAAATGGGCCCATATAGAAGCAAAAAGTTGGTACACCCTTATTTTGCAAGGAAATATAAGATGAGGAAAGGATAAAATTGTAATTAAATTTTTAAAATTGATCAAAATGTGGCATTATTGATTTACTGCATGATTGTGCAATTATTGAAATCGATCAAAATAAAATTTTTTAATTATTTATAATTTTATAATTGTAAATAATAATAAAAGGATTGAATTTATAAAGAATTGATACTTATTTATAAATTAAATTTAAAAATAATAAAGTAAAATAAATAATAAAATAAAGAGAATTTAATAATAAAAAAAATCTAATTGAAGAATTAGATTTACTTTAATTATTTGGATTCATCATTGATATATAAATTTTTTTATTTGACTCAATAAATTATTTATGGAAGTGAAAGACGCTTCTTACCATTATTTTTTTCTTTAAGTATAAATTAATTAGGAAATATTTTCTAATTAATCATTAATTAATAAGTTATCAAGAAATGCTATTGAAATTTTAGATTTATTTAACTGTCAATTGCATTAAAAAATAAAAAAATTTAATTTTAGCTACTAAATATATAGTGATATTGTTAGATCATGCTATAAAATAGTTTTTTAATAATATTTTTTTTATTTTAATAATATTTTAAATTTAATATATCATATATTTTTCAATTACTTTAGTTTCCCTCGCCAATAATTAAATAATTATAGAAATTAAATCTAATATATCTTAATTTTTTTATTAATACATATTAGAATAAAAAAAAGTAAGTTTAAATTAATTTTAACAGTATTTAAATTTTTTTAACTCTTAAAACTTATATACATGATTTTTAATATTATTAGTAGAAAATGTTACGTATAAATATTTAATTAAACTTTTAATAGATTATCATTGATAATTAAATTAAATTAAAATTAATATTTTGGTATTTCAGTATTTGTTAATAAAAATTCAATTTAAAATTAGTATTTACAATTTTTAAATTATTTAGAATATAACTAAAATAAAAATATGTATTTTAAAAGAATTATTTTATTAATTAAATAAAAATTAAAGAACTGTATTTTAATTTGTTGTTAACTTTTAAATTTAATTTAATTTAATAGTAAAAATCATCACTAATCTTAAAATTATATTTTTATTATTTAGTTTTCATTTGTTTTATAAAAAATATTTAAAAAAAAATATTTTTCATATTTTTTGAGATTTAGCACACTTAAAATATTTAGTAAATAAAAATTATTTTTTTAATAAAAAAATAAATCAGTTTAAAAAGATGATTTTGTCTCTGTTTAAATTTTTATTAAAACTTCTATTTATAAATTTATTAATAAAATTTATTTTTAAATTAAAATTAAATAATAGAAAAATAAATTATCTCCTTAAAAATATTTTTATAAAAAATATTTTTAAATATAAATTATTTCTTTTTAAATATACGGAATGTTAATAAATAAAATTGAAGATATAAATATATTTCAAAAAAATTTAAGATATAAATATATTTTAAGTTTTGAGTATTTTTTTAATAAATTATAAAATAATTAACTTCTAATAAATTAATAAAAATTAAAAAAATTATTGTCAAAAATTAATAAGAATTCAGATCCACTTACCATTAAATTAATTTTATGATTTCTTATTTATTTATATAATAATAATATGTATTTCTTTGTTATAATTATATAAATAAATAAGAAATAATGCACGGTCAGATTTAATTTGAACTATAAATTTAATCAAAATTAAATCAAATAATATAGAATTAGGTGGATTAATTAATTTTAATTTTTAAACCGTACTCAAATGTTAAATTAGAGGGTTGGTTACAGTTTTTGTCTTGTAAACCAAAATCAAAATTTACCGGCTTAATTTGTCGGTTTAATTTTATTTTTTATTTTTTAAATAAATTATTTTTAAAAAATTATGTTACTTAAAATTGATATATAAATAAGTTAAATGATTAAATAATTAAGTTTAAACTTATTTTTAATTTATAAAAAATATTATTTACATTTAAATATAATATTATTTTATTTTTATAATATACGTATTTTATTTTATTTTTGTATCGTGTGAATGGATAAATTTTACAATTTACTTATTTAATAAAATATATTTTAATAATATTAGTCTCATTTATTTATTTATATTTTATTTAAGTTTTAAATTTTAAATTTTTTTTTAAATCCAAACTGAATTAGTAATTTATAATTTAAATTTTAATTAAAATTGAATCAAAATAATAAAAAATTAAAATTATAATCACTTTAAAATTGAATCATATTAAATATTAAAAAAATAAAATCATTCTGAACCGTTTTAAATCGGATCAAATCCAATTCAATTTAAAAATTAATCGAACTGTCGATTTTAGTTTGAAATTAAAATTGATCCATGACAATGTCTACTATATACGGGGTTGAAACCATCACAAGAAATAAAGTAGCGAGAGGAGTCAACGCTACAATCACCGATCACATATAACTTTCACCGTATCATCATTTATCAACGCCAAATAACGACCGTTCAAAAAGTGAATAAAAAAAACAATGCTAACAATAATAATAAAACATAAAATAAATATACATGCCATATTTAGACTATCAAAAAAGAAAACAGATAAAATATAACTCATAATAAAATTATTATACACGAGCAGAAAATGCCCTCAAAATTTAAAATTAATAGCAACAAATAAGAATGTGATTGCAGAATATGACGGACAGATCTTAAAATACTGCATTATAGTAATGAAAATCCTTCCAATAGCCAAATAAAATATAAAATAAACATACAAGTATTGAACTTTTAACATTAACCATTTCAAATTTTTTTATAAAAAAAAACAGAATTTAAATTTTTCAAAAAATTTAAATTGTACTTGCAAATAACACTTAATATATAATTGATTGAATAATTTCACTCATTATCTTTTCATGTTGATAATTATTTTAATTTTATATTTCAATTTTAATTGATTAAAATTTTTATGTTTATTTTTAATGAAAATTTTTAATGGGAAAAAAGTTATTTTCCATTGATTTAAATTTTTATTAAATATTTTATTTATAAGTTTATTAATAAAATTTATTTTTAAACTAAAATTAAATAATAGAAAATAAATTATCTCCTTAAAAAATATTTTTTATATAATTTTTTCTTTTAAAAAGAGAAAATTATTTTCTACCCATTCAAATTTTTATTAAAACTTTTATTTATAAATTTATTAATAAAATTTATTTTTTAAATTAAAATTAAATAATAAAAATAAATTATTTCTTTAAAAAAATATTTTTATAAAAAATATTTTTTATATGATTTTCGCTTTTAACAAGAAGATAGTCATTTTCCATTCTTTAAATTTTTATTAAAATTTTTATTTATAAATTTATTAACAAAATTTATTTTTAAATTAAAATTAAATAATAAAAAATAAATTATTTCATTAAAAAATATTTTTATAAAAAATATTTTTAAATATAAATTGTTTTTCATAGACATACGAAATATTAATAAATAAAATTTAAGATATAAATGTTTTTTAAGTTTTAAGTATTTTTCAATAAATTATAAAATAATTAATTTCTGATAAATTAATGAAAATTAAAAAAAACCATTATGGAAAAATAACGTGCATTTTGTCATCATTATATAAATAAACAAGAAATATATATTTTTTAATTAATGCAAACATAATATTGCATTTATCAAAGCCATAAAAGATAAAAATATAGAAAGAAAAATTAAAGATAAAAACAAAAATAATAAAATGCAACCCAAACTAAAATAATTAAATTAAGTCAATGGTAGATTAGCTGAAGACCTATAATCACATAAATAAATACATTTTACCATTTACTTATTTAATAAAATATATCTTCAATAATATTTATGAGTCATATTTATTTATATTTTATTTAAATTTTCTATTTTTAAATTTCTTTTTTCAAATCGAAATCGAATTAACGGTTAAAATTGAAACTATAATTATATTAAAATCAAATTGGAATCAACCATTAAACAATAAAATTATTTTAAATAATTTTAAATCAGATTGAATTCAGTTCGATTTTAAAATTAATTGAAGTGTTGATTCTGGTTTGAAATCAAAACTAACCCATGGTCCGTAACCTTCACCAACAGTGAACAATAACAGTCCAACTTTCACCATATTATCATTGATTAACACTAAACAATAACAGTCCGAGTAAAAAATCAACAATTTTAACAACAATTCAATTTTTTTTTTTTTAAAAAAAGAATTTAAATTTTTCTAAAAATTTAAATTATGCTTGCAATTAACATTATCAAATATTTTATACAATATTTATAATTTTTATATTTTTTCCAATAAAATTATATTAATTAAATTATAATAAAATGTCATATATAATATTTATAATTAAATTATATTAATTATAATTTTATAAAATGATCAAATACATAAATAATAATGTTATGGATAATAAAAATTATTATGTAGTGGAGTATCTACTCATTATTTAGATTGCACAGAACAATCTCATTAACCATTGAAGGTATATTTTATTCACTACTACGAGTGGAAGAAATGATTATACCCTTATTGGCAGCAACCTTAGCAACAGTTCGTGAATTGTCAGCCATTTTAGAGAATAAAAAAAATTATTTTTAGAAAAAAATGAATGAAAGACTGATTTCTAATCCAATTGAACAGAAAGAATCCAATGGAATATCCTGGCAATGAAATCAAATGATGTGGTTGAAACAGAGTTGTGCTGCAATTGGTCAATTTGCAAGAAAAAAGAAAGTGGGGGTGATTGGCGCTTATGGCAGCCATTCCAATACTCAAGTCAGTAAATTAAAAAAAGGCAAGCATATTGAACTGTTTTGAACTTAAGAGTAATTGTATAAGAATGTGTACAATGTGTACCTTAATCTCTGTATTCACTAATTTTTATACTGTAAGAAGATGAATTGGTAATCAAATTTTCTGGAAATCCAATTAGCACCAACTAGTAGATAGGGGATCCCGCAATTATAAGTAATCTGCTGGATTGTGTTTTCTAATGGTAATTTTTCGTGAATCCCCGCCCTAAAGTTGAGAGGGCGAGTCTTGATGAAAAGTCAAAACCTACAGCATTCGAGTCTTCTTTTCCACGTATGAGACCGCGTATCATCTAATTAGACTCTTGTTATGTGACTCTGTTTTCGAGTGATAGCTCATAATTTATTTTGAGTGATTATTGTGTTATATCAAATGTTTAATTTAAAATAATATTAAAATTATTTCTAAAATAGCAAGATTTTTAGTTTCAATATCAATAAGAATCAAATTGTACTAAGAAATAATTGGTATAAGAAAAATTAATCAAACGAAGTGTTTTCCAACTTAACAATGTTTAAAGTTATAAGAGTAATTAATTAATATTTTTTTAAGAGGAAAAAAATATTTAAAAGGGATGATAATGGACTATAGATCTTTTCAAGATTTGTCAATCATTTTTAATTTATTGATATTAAAATCGTTGATAAATTTTAAGTTTAAATTTCAATTCAAATTAATTATATAAAAAGAAAAACTTCCGAGATTTAATAGTAACCGTTAAAATATTTCAATTATACAAAAAAGAGAATAGAATGAAAATTAAAGAATAAAAAACTGAAACTCAATTATATAAGAAAGAGAATCGCTCCACATAAACTTTTGCCCATAAATATTTCTATTAACGAGGTGTAAGAAATCCACCGCACTTTTTAAAAATCTAATACTCAAAGTAGAGGCATAACTATTTTATAAAAATTTAATTTAATAAAATTATTTTTATTAATTTTTTATTTAAAAGAAAAGAATTTACTTATAAAATTTTATTGTTCTTTTGTATAATTTTATAAAATTTATTTATATTTTCTTCTAATAAAATGACCCGTATTAATAGGGGGAAAAAAATCGAGATGGGACATGGCGATGGACTTTCTAAGCTTTGATAAGAGTGTTTTGGAAGGGAATGAGGGTAGTGGAAAGTTGAAAACTATAAAACAGACATGCATATGTCTGCATTGATTCTTGCATGGAAAATTCTCGTATTATTTGTTTTATAAAGACTTTCATTTGAGTGGGTGGGTGGAGGGTGGTTGAAAGACTTTTTTGATACAAGTCAGGACTGCGAATACCCACAAAGTGCATATTATTCTAAAAGAAAATTGTGAAAAGACATTAATGAGATTTAGTTTAACTAATGATATTAAAATCATTTTTATATTATGAGCATTTGAGTTTTAAGTTTTAATAGTTTTATACTAAATTGGGATAATAGCAACTGTTGCTTCATAATATTTGTGATTATTGTGTGTTTCAATATATGCTCACTCTATGTTTGTTGAAATGCTTAAATAAGTTAGAAAATTTTTTAAATTGCTATCTTAACAGAATTTAATCAGACATATTAATTGATATAAAATTAAAAAAAAAAAAAGAGAGAGAGAATCATAGAAGAAAGGTACATAGATTAATTAATTGAAGTCCTTTGTAATTTAAATAAGATTCAAAACTTAATCAGAAAATAAATGTCTTTAAGGAATTTCTTTTCCGGATAAATTTTACATATTATTTTTATCTTTAAATTTAGAGTGTTATATTAATATAGTCTCTAAACTTAATTTTGTAGCATAAAATCCTTTAAATAATAGTATAATTAACATTAAAATCTTTAGGATTTATAATAATAAGTTTTTCAATTACAACATAATAAAAAATAAAAATATTCCTAAAAAGTAAAATATTCCTAAAAATAACTTAAATACTTTATAAAGCTCTCTCTCTTCCATCCCTCTTCTCTTCATATCTTTCTCAATCCTCATATACATACACACAATTCTATCTCCGTAAACTTACGATCTCATAGACATACAACTTTTCGAAACTAACACAAAGTTAAAATTGTTTATCTTACAGAAGAATTCATTGCCCTTAAGCAATTCACCACAAAATAAGAAATTGTAGAACAACAATGAGTACTTGAAATATAAATTAGTTACAATCCAAACAAATATAACTGCAACATCTAGCCAACTTGCATCTGGTTTTTGAGGATAAAATTAAAACTGAAAAGCAAACAAAAGTTTTGTATCTCACAGTTCATAGTTTCCACTTTCCATAAATAAAGCAAGGCACCACAACCCACAACTAAAGTTCCCTTATTTACCTACTTTTTAAAACCAACCTTATAAATTATCATAATTGAAACAAATCCAAGAGTAATAATTTTTGCCAAACATCAAATAAATCAGTTTTTCAATGGATTTGGCAGAAATAATCAAAACTAATTGATTCTCTAGCTTTTAGTTTTGCTTTTGACTCGTTCTTTTGTCCTCTCTCAACGCTTGGACTTCATCATCCAGTTTGATGTAGTTCTGGACTTTATCAATTATCTGTTAGTACGTAGTGGCTGAATTCTTGATTAGAGAATTCATGAACTTAATGTTGGGTGTTCCTTTCTTCAACGCTTCACATGCTATCTCATGATTTAATTCTTCCACCTGTATTGCTTCTACATTGAAACATGAGATAAAACTTCTTAAAGACTTGCTCCTTGGTGGATTTTCCACAAGTCAAAGGAGAGCTTTTTGGGAGGTATACAAGTAATAAATCTAGACTTAAATAACATAGCAAATTGTGTAAAGTTCTGAATTGAACATAGACTCAAATGTTAGTACCATTTCTAAGCCAAGCCTGTGACTGTCGACGGAAACATTTGGCACAACACAAAATCGTTGACATCTTAAAGCTGCATTGTTGTTCTAAAGATAGTTAGGTAATTTCCAGGATCTGTTATTTCATTGTATTTGTCCAAATTTGGGAGTTTGAACTTGGCAGAAAAAGTCTCTGCTAAGATCTATTCTGATAGGGGCGAGGCATCGTGCAACCCATAGTCTTCCTCCTGCTCCTTCTGGTACCTTTGCCCGGCCCGTATCAGCTTCCAATCGAAAACTTTTGGAACCTCGTCCGACGAATCCTCTTCCTCCAGCTTGGCCTTCCCCTTAGATTGCGTTTGGATTGCCTCTGTCCGAGTCCTTGGGGAGTCGATGGAACCTTCCTCCCTTATCCTAAGAGCCATGAAGGAGGCTTCCTCCCGAGTTTTATATTGTTCAAGAGTGGCGTGTAACCTTTTTACATACTGGAGCATCTACTCATTATTTAGATTGCTTAGAACAATCTCATTGACCATTGAGGGTATATTTTATCCACTACTAGGAGTGGAATAAATGATTATACTCTTATTGGCAGCAACCTTAGCAACAGATTGTGAATTGTCAGCCATTTTAGAGAAGAAAAAAGATTTATTTTTTGAAGAAAATGAATGAAAGACCGATTTCTAATCCAATTGAACAGAAAGAATCCAATGGAATATCCTGGCAATGGAACCAAATGATGTGGTTGAAACGGAATTGTGCTGCGATTGATCAATTTGTAAGAAAAAAGAAAGTGAGGTGATTAGCGCTTATGACAGCCACTCCAACACTCAAGTCAGTGAACTGAAAAAAGGCAAGTATATTGAACTGTTTTGAACTCAAGAGTAATTGTGTAAGAATGTGTACAATGTGTACCTTGATCTCCGTGTTCACCGGTTTTTATACTGTAAGAAGGTGAAATTGGTAATCAAATTTCCTGAAAATCCAATTAGCACCAACTAGTAGATAGGGGATCCCACAATTATATGTAATTTGCTGGATTGTGTTTTCTAACGGTAACTTTCCGTGAAGTCTCACCCTAAAGTTGAGAGGGCGAGTCTTGATGAAAAGCCGAAACCTACAGCATCTGAGTCTTCTTTTCCATGTATGAGACCGCGTATCATCTAATCAGACTCTTGCTATGTGACTTTGTTTTCGAATGACAACTCATAACTTATTTTGAGCGATTATTGTGTTATATCAAATGTTTAATTTAAAATAATATTAAAATTATTTCTAAAATAGTAAGATTTTTGGTTTCAATATCAATAAGAATCAAATTGTACTAAGAAATAATTGATGAAAGAAAAACTAATCAATCGAAGTGTTTTCCAACTTGACAATGTTTAAAGTTAAAAGAGTAATTAATTAATATTTTTTTAGGAGGAAAAAAATATGGAAAAGGGATGATAATGGACTATAGGTCTTTTCAAGATTTGTCAATCGTTTTTAATTTATTGATATTAAAATCGTTGATAAATTTTAAGTTTAAATTTCAATTCAAATTAATTGTATAAAATGAAAAACTTTCGAGATTTAATGATAGCAGTTAAAATATAAGTGAAAGAATAGCTAAAAATCTATATTGTGCAATTATATAATTAAATTTCTTAATTAGTACCAGTAAAATTTTATTATTTGTAATTTAGTTGTACTTTCTTAACTAGGGTAAACACGTGATGATTTTGAACATGGTTTTATCATTAGAAGAGAGGATCGGGTTGGGTGAATTACATGTGCAATAATATATAATTAAGGTTTATTAGAAAAAAAGTTATTTTTTTTTATATTTTTTCATTTGATTTTACAATTTTAAATAATAAAATTTACTATTATTATAGCGAATATCTAAAATCAATTTTGATCAGGCCATATTTAAAACCAATTTTGATCCATGAATCTATTTTGTTTTGAAGATTAAAATATAACTGAAGGATGATATGAGTTTAAAAATATAATGAAGAAATTAAAAGTTTTTGCAGATATGATTTGTAATTCTAATTAAAATTAATTTTAAAGATTAGCTAATTATGAAAAAATTAAAAAAATTTTTTTTTTGTTCAAAATTAAAAAGTGAGACTATAATTATAAATATATTGAAAAGATTTGATTTTCAATGTTCAATATGTTTTGATGATGTGAAATTAAAAATTATAAAATTCTATATAGATATGATAAGTGACTAAGATCAAAATTAATTTTAAATATTAGTTATAATCGTAATAAAAATTAAAAAAAAAGAATTTTATCGTCTGAAATTGAAAAGTCAGGCTAAATGGAGAAAAAGCCAAACATGAAATGTGTATATATGATTATGACTCAAGACGACTGTTTAGCTTCAAGGCATGACTCGGTCATCATAATTACGGCTTGTCCACAAGTGCCAAAAACTTTATAAACACATTTCTTCTTTATCGTAATAAAAGATACTAGAATTTCATAACTATATTAATTTCTAATGGGATCTTATATCTTATTGCAAGTATCAATCGATGTCCTTCAGACCCACAACAATAGGAAAAACTTTGAGAGGAGTCCACAAAAATAACCAAAAGTCTGATATAGCCTTTATGTTACCGGAAAGATGTGACATAAATAAAGAATAAAATTATAATTTAATGGTTAAAATTGATTACCGTTCCGAAATTGAATTCGACTTTTATTAATATTTATATATATTCCAATAGCTTTCAACATATTTGAAAATGGCCTAGCAGCCGCATGGACAACCCAAAATAAAATCTTCCAAGTATCTCTTGAGGCAGGACTTGTATCTTTCTTTGCAAATTGTTCAAAGAGATTTCTTGTGCACAAGTTTTATGTGAAAAGTTGGAAGCACTTTGATTGAATTTCCGAACATTATTCATTCCTAAGAAGCACATATAAAATTGTATTATTGAAGCAAAGCCATCTAAAACTCAAAGAATAGAAAAATCCTTCAACTATTAGATGCATGGAAAATCAGCCATAAGGACAATTTAAAAATTTTAATGATAATAAAAAATGTGATTCAATAACAAAAAAGTCTAGATTTTGCAATAAAAATCAAAACATGTAACTCAGACCAAGTCTTCTTTAAAAAATAACTTGTGCAAAAAAACATTAAAGATTTAAGCTTTTAAAATCTACCTAAAACGTTTAACTTTCACAGGCAACAAACTATTATATTATGTAAGTCAATCTTGTTTCAAAAAAATTCAAGAATAGAATGAAAATCCAAAAATAAAAAACTGAAACTCAATTATACAAGAAAGAGAATCACTCCACATAAACCTTTATCCATAAATATTTCTATTAACGAAGTGTAATAAACCTATCACACTTTTTAAAAATCTAATAAATCTAATACTCAAAGTAGAGGCTCAACCATTTTACATAAATTTAATTTAATAAAATTATTTTTATTAATTTTTTATTTAAAGGAAAAGAATTTACTTATAAAATTTTATTGTTGTTTTGTATAATTTTATAAAATTTATTTATATTTTCTTTTAATAAAATGACCCGTATTAATAGGGGGGAAAAATCGAGATGGGACATGGCGATGGACTTTCTAAGCTTTGATAAGAGTGTTTTGGAAGGGAATGAGGGTAGTGGAAAGTTGAAAACTATAAAACAGACATGCATATGTCTGCATTGATTCTTGCATGGAAAATTCTCGTATAAAGACTTGTGGGGTACGTCTTTAAAGACTTGTTTGTCCAGGTCAACATCAAACAGACCTATTGATATTACAGTGAATGAAGATAATGAGGTTTAATTTAATAATACTAAAATTAATTTTTTAAAAAAATTGTATAATTTGATTTGAGTTGTATCACAATCAACTGGGCTAAAAAATCGATATTAGCAAAAAAAAAAATTTCAATTAAATATAATTTTAATCAATTTTCAAAATTAAAATAATAAATTTAAATATTATTTAAAAATATTAAAAATAATTATCACAATATTAAAATAACAGCAGATAATTATTATTTATTTGAATGTGATTGAGTTCTTATTGTCATATTTTAATTTTAAAAATTAGTTAAAATTATACTTAAATATAAATAATAAACTAATTTATATAAAATTTTAAATTTTAAATTAAAATATAAAATAATATAAACGTTCAGTATTTTCAATCTATTAACCAGTAAAAATTAATTAATTGAAATGTTTGACAACTTTGTTTTTTTTTTTCTTCCTTTCCCAACAGAATAAAGATGGGAACATGATGATAATAGACTATAAAGTCTTTCCGAGATTTGATGAGAAGTTTCATGGTAATGCGAGCAGGAAAGATGCTTAGAGTTGTAAGAAATTTCTCATTAACTCTTAAACTCATATTTTTCATTTTTTTTCAATTCAGACCAAAGAGTGCAGCGCCAGACTTTTTAAATTGAGTCATACTTTAATTTATATAAAAATAATATATCCAAAACTCAAACCACATCATTTATGCAAATAAATAAATGAATTCTAAAATTATTAAATAATTTTTTTTTTTAAAAAAATAGTAACTAATGTCTTCATCTTATTGGTTTATAATATCGATCATGTCATATACTTGTATATATTTTATAATTTACTCTTCTTATATTTACCTAAAAAAAATTATTTTTTTTCTCTGAAAGTGGATTTAAATATCAGAGAGCTGTTTTTTCATTTTTAAGTTCATTTGGGCAAAAATAAAGTACAAATCAGATAAGATTTTGGCTGAATATACAGTGAGAATGAAAAATATTAAATCTCTGTTTGATTTATGAATTTTTTTTTTTATGTTTGAGAAATTTAAAAAATTAGTGGATGAAAAATATTTTTTAGTTAAAAAAATTAAATTATTTAAAAAAATAGTTTTCATACTTTAAAATTTTTATTAAAATTTTTATATATAAATTTGCTAATATATTTTTCAACTATAATTTATTTTCCATAAATCAATCAATGAAGTTAAATTTTATTTTTATTTAATTTTTGTTTAAATTTGTTCTTAAATTTTTTTTTTTCTAAAATGGAAGATTGAAGATTGAAAGAGTAGAAGTTAAAGATCAGTTTACCATTCAAGAAAACTAAAAAAACAACTCAAACTAAAATAAATAAATCAAGTGAATCTCGTATCAATCTAAAACTCATAATTCAATCCAATTCAAACCATTTAGCTCAACTCAATTCGTCTATAAAATAAAATAGACTAGACATAGCTATGGTAGTTTAAACCGTAAATCAAACTCATAACTAAAATTGATCGGTTCGATTTGATAAATTTCTTATTTGATAAAATATATATTCAATAATACTTAAGATTTATATTTACTTTTTTTATTTTATTTAAGTTTTTATTTTTATTTTTTTTAAAATTGAAATTAGATTAAAAGTCTATAATTTAAATTGGAATTGTGAAAAACTAAAATCATGAAAAATCATAATTATGAAAAATAAAAACTGTAAACGCTTTAAAACTGGATTGAAACTATTGAAAAACCTAAACCATTTTGAATCGTTTTAAATCAGATCTATTTCAATTTGATTCGAACAATAAATTGAATCGTCGATTCTGATTTATAACTACATCTACGATGCATCGATTGGAACTATCACAAAAAATAAGCACCGTAAGATACGCTAACATTACTATCACCAATCAAACATAACTTTCACCATATTATTGCCGACCAATACCGAACAACAATAGTCCGAAGGGTGAGCAAAAAATAGCAATGTTGACAATAACGATAAAGCATAAAATAGCCAGCATGCCACATCTAGACTCGGAAAGAAGAAAAACCAAAGACAACCTATACTAAAATCATTATGCACGGGAAGGAGACACCACAAAATCTCTCTAATTAAAGAAATTCTCCTCCAAGATAACTAATAAATTTTTTAACATAAAAATTAAAAAAAATATATTTTATAAAATATACAAGAAATTCTCTCTAATTAAAGAAATTCTCCTCTAAGATTTTGTTTACTTATTGTCCTTCTCTCTAAGGACTAGAGGCTCAATTGAGTGAATCATCTCCCCTGCCCCTATTCTACTTCCCTCCCTCGGTCTTACTTTTTAAACCCACACGACAACCATCTCCGTCAATCATTATATGAAGAGATTGAACCTCCTAATTCCAAAAAACAGTTGGAAAATATATAAAAGAACCAGTTATAACAAAAAGACTGGTAGAAGTCAAAGGGATCTTTCAAATTTGCCACACTATTGAGGATCTATATCCCTGCTGCACAGGCCTATCTATATATGAATTTTGAAGCCTTCACCTTGATGGATATCTCTTTTCAAACATTTATTCATACTTCAAATGTGATGCAAAAGACATGCTTAATTCTCAATTTTACATGCAACAAGGCTGTGTTCTCTCAAAGTAAACTGGCTGAAAAAGTTATTTAAAATAACTAGAAAACAAGATTTTGCTTATAAATGTGCCCATTTTCCAAAATTTTAGCTAGGATTTGAAGAATAACTTTAGATTGTTTTCTACTATTTTCCTTTATAACAAAAGTCATGTTTTTCAACTATTTTCAACAGGTAAACATGTTTTCTATCCATCATCACATTTGACATGAAGATTTAACCCTACAATACAAATAGAAAAGCTAATAGATAGTTGAATTTTAAGCAGAGACAATTTACTAGAAGCTCTAAATGGATTTATAAGTCAATTAAAGTAAAGTGAGTTTGTAAATCTTACTTGTCCCTTGAGGATAGAAGTTAGCTTTAACTTTTGTCTCAGCAACAGTAACTTGATCCTTTTAAGAATGACAGAGTGCCGTAGTTCTGAGATGGTCACCCATACATTCCACAAAATTTTCTGGAATAAAGAACAACACCAAAACTGTAAGAATACTCAATTTTGTGTCCATCATATTTATTCTCTACAATTTGCCAACAAACAAAAGTCATACAGTGCTGCAGGTGCAGAAACCAGTACAAATAATATATCAAATTAAAAACAATGTCTTCATATCATAAACACAAGCAAGAACAAGTAATGGATCACAAATCCAAAAGATGAGAATTGCCGTTGAAAATCAATCAGGTGCATATGACCTCACCTACTCTGAATGCTTAAAAGCTTACTTGGAATATATATATGTGTGTATATATATATATATATATATATATATATATATATATATACAAGTATGTATGTGTATATGTTTATATGTATGCATGCATAAACTCAAACGAGCAAATTTTACAGAAGAAACTTTCTTATTTGGATAAAAGTTCATTTTTCTCCATGTGCTCTTCCAGGAATAGGTTTTCGAAATACATAAAATAACATTTCATGTCTAAATAATGGAATATATACAAGTAACCATAGGGACTTGTTCTGAGAAACGACTGTGAGAAAAAGTTATCCACTGCAAAGTATTATTTTCTTCAAAACCAAACCAACTTTTAGAAACAAGTTTGAACATGCCCTAAGCGTGTAGATTTCGTTTTGTTGAACCTCAAACAAGCTAAAGTAACTTTCATTTGTCATATTGAGTCTACCTTAGTTTTAGATGACCTTTAATTTGACCCAATTAAAATAAATGGAGCACTTTATTGTTTAAATTATGCTCCCAAACCTTAGATCACCCTATAAAAAATTATGAACTCTTTCATTTGAATTTCTAAGGGAATAACAAATGAAAAAGCCAAATGTGCCTGGTACAGACACAACCAAGTGACTCTTAATAGGCCTGCTGCAAATGAACAAAGCCATTTGTCATTTTCGAGGTAGAGCTTCGCTTCATTAAGCTTGCACATAGCCAATAATTACTAGATTCCCTCATCACCGTGGAAACCACGATCCAGGTACTGCATCTTGAAACACAATACTCTTCTGTCCCAAATTGCTAGGGACACCATCCAGTTTGCCAAAATTATAAGTTCCACAAGAAATGAAAATATGGAAGGAAGGAAGAAGAAAGATCAATAAATATGAAAGTGAGCAATAGCAGCATGCAGGCACAAGAAGAAGAAAAGGAGAGGAAAAAGGCTATAGCAAAAGAATAATAAACAGAAGAGAATACATTTTGAAACATTTTAAGCAAGATAGTTGATTTACATGTTAGTGGAATAGGTTGACGTGGGAGTGTAATTGGCTATTTTATTAGTTAAAATTTAAATTTTTTTAGAAAATATAAATATTATCAACTATTAATCATATATTTAATTATTTAAACATTATATTATATTGAGTAAATATAATTTACATTACCAAATTAAATTGGCATACTAACTAAACATACCACTAATACCAATCAAGTTTTCCCCCTACTTATCCTATATTTCATTAATTAGCATACCATGTACCTGTACCAGGACTCAAGAGTACCATGGTCTAGGTAACTATGTTCATACCTGTTCACTGAGATTAATGATGCAAACTCAAGCTTACTTTTAAGGTTCGGTTTGTTTTCTTTCCATTTTAGGTGATGGGAAGACACATTGCCTTGAGTATATATTTCACTTTTGACTATATCTAGAGCTTAAACTCTATTCTTAGGCAGTATAGTTAAATCTTGAGCCTTAGAAATCTTTAACATCCAAAAATTAAAAAAAATCATAGAAACTGTGTAACATCTTTCCTAAAATTATAGCATTGATGTTGCTCCAGTTAAATGCAGTTCTTTGTTTGTCATTTCCAGAAACTGATATTAGAAGCTACAAGTCCCAAGAAATTTACATTATGCCAAGGATGTTACTATTGACATTGTAGTGTCTAGAATAGATTGTTTGGAGGAAGATTGATGGGTTTATAAATAGCTAGCAAAAATTACTAAATAAGAGAAAAATATGTTCAAAAGTTATTGGGGTAAGTTTGAGCCGGAATGCTATGGATATAGTTACTCTAGATGAGAAACCAAAATCAATGGACTGAAAACAGTGAAAAGTGTGTATACCATACCTCTGCATTTAGTCTATGCAACATGAAGGAAGCATCTGCCCTTGCATTTACAAACCGCCATTGCAAGTAACGGTTGTACAGAAGCCTCAACATATGTGCATCAACAATTCGATCCTCCCCATCTTCCCTCTCCTTAAATCAACTGAGAAACTAAGAATTGAAGGTGTACTACCAGGATAACTACTCATGGGTCTCACCCTTGAAGGACTAGAAATCCCTCGTGACCGAGACGAAGCCATAGGTGTCCAAAGCTTAGTAGGCGAGGCAGGCCTCGTGGCTACAACCTGCAAATACAATTTAGGTTGTCAAGCTTTCATGACTACAACCTGCAAAACCAAGAAATTTTGATGAAACCTCAAGAAATTGGGCAAGAAATGGACAACCCAGAATCGGATTCTGATGGATTATTCTGCATTTTCCCTGGAAATGTTCAAGGGCACTATGGTTCAGAGAGAGAGAGAGAGTTGGTAGCGATGAGTGAGAATTGGGAGTAGATTAGGGGAAGTGTGTGTATCGGGGATTTTTGGTTTTGATGAATCTTTGGAGAGAGATTTGTAATAAATTAGATAGATTTTAAATTAATAAGTATTTTTAATTTAGTTCTGATTAAATTTTCAATTACAGGTAGAGTATGGTTTTCTTTCTGGTTTATGCTCTTCTCTTCTCTTCCTCTTCTGATAGATTTTGTTTTTTTTTTTTCAAATACATTTTTTCTATTTATTTAATGGTATTCTTGATTTTGATAGATTATGATAGTATTAAATCCCATAAATTTTATATTCTCTTTTTTATTTTTTTGTAAAGGTATATGTCATTCCATTAGTTTTTTTTTAAAAAAAAAAAATGAGGTGAAATTATATATTTCATTGATTAATTTTTTTTAAGCTCCTACATTATTATAGTTATTAGACTATTGTTTATATTAATAAATTATTTATTGTTTTTAAAATATTTATCACATATATATTCTTTTAAAAATATATCTATTATATCTAGTAATCGCATAATATATTATAAATATAATTAAAAAAACTAATTAGCTCAAAAAAATCTCAATTTTTGTCTTTATTTTTATTTTAATCTAATTTTTTTAATTTTAATTTAATTAGTCTAATCTTTACATTTTAATATAATTTTAGTAAATTTTTAAATTTAATAATTTATATTGTAATTTAATAGTTTAGCTGAATTTTAATATAATTTTAGTAAATTTTTAAATAATGATAATTTATATGACAATTTGATAATTTAATTTATATACCACGTGTAATGTTGTTATTATTTTATAATTAGTTGATTGATTGAAAAAGTTTAATGTTTATATCAAATCTAATGTATATATTTAGATATTTTTTGACTAATTTTTAAAATTAAAAATAAAAATAAATATCTAATTGTTAAATATGTTGTTCGTGTTTTCAACCGTGATAAATTTTATTTTATAATAATAATTATAAATATTTTATAATAGATATATTATTTAATAAATAATAGCTGCATATATAAAATAATTAAAAATAATATATTTATTCTAATTTTTTTATATTTTATTTTACAATAATAATTATAAATATTTTATAATAGACCTATTATTTAATAAATAATATTAGCATATATAAAACAATTAAAAATAATATATTTATTCTAAAATTTTTATAATTATTGATATAAAATAAATCGTAACTGGCGCTGAATTAATATTATTTTCATATGTAAAATTAATTTATATTTAAAAAATAATAAAATATTATATTTAAAATTCTATTTAATATTCTGAGATTGAGAGAAAATAGGGTTTCTGAGAGTGTGTATAAGCTTAACTGGGAGAGTCACACTTCCCTTTTTTATTCCTTTTTTCTCTTATCCTTTAATGACGCATAACCGCGATTTGTCCCTGTCACGCAAAATTGAAGGAAGACTCTAGGATCAACTGGGATGTTGATCTCTCCTGGATAAAGGTTTCCCAGGGTTGTAACAACCTTCCTCGGCTGCTCGTGATGGACCAGATCTGCCTTCTCCGACTAAACTCTATCTCAATGAAGTATAATGTCGAGAAGTACATGTTCGTGTCCAGTCTTCGGAAATGTCAAAAAGCTAGTATTCATTTATTGATGTTTTGCCTTTTTCTTCTGCCTTTTTCTTTTTCATTTTCCTTGTGTTTGTCTTTAACTTGATTTGTTTTTGTTTTTTCAGCTTCTTCTATGTCAATGGATAAAATCAAGTCTCCCAAGAGCTTTACCATGTCCAAAGAGAACATGAAGGCCACACTGGAGGCCTTTAAGGTTGGTCGATCAGTGGCGGCGAACATGACCCGCGAGATTTTCCACGCCATTTCGCACTACTGTGGTAGGCAGGGGCAGGTTCTCGCTCTGCAGCTTCTAAGGCCTCCGCTCAGGGCAAAGCTCCAGGCTCCTCTAAGTCTCCGGCGGCTTTGAGGCCCAAATCCACCTCTACTTCAGCTTATGGAGAGCCCATTACCATAAACAAGTCCATAGAGAGTGGCTCCAAGGGGGTGACCGAGGTCACTCCTTTTGCAACCCAATCCCGCCAGGCTACTGGTGCTATTGTAATTAGTGGTATTGTCAGCAAGCGAACCTAAGCTTCTGAGGCCTCCCCTGAGGGCTAGGTTGTCAAAAGGGCACGTGTGGCAGGGCCTCCGGAGGTCATTCTTCCTTCCCCTGGTGACAAAGGGAAGCAGGCTGTGGGGCAATTAACCTCAGCCCCTAATAACGAGCTCCTCAATGCTGCTAAGGTGACTCTTGGGTCCGCGGCGGCTTCTGTGGCCAAGATGCTACGCGGGAAGATGTTTGGAGGGGTCTCTGATGTTTCTAACCCGCGCTTTCTCACTTTCGCTAGCCATCTGGCCTGCACCACTAAACAACAGATAGCCTTCCGCTCGCGGTCTTGGGAGGACCTGGGGGACAGTCTTAGAGAGATGCTCCTCATGGTGAGTTGTCTTATTTCCTTAGACATGTTTTATTTTCCTTGTTTTCTTATTCTCTGTTTGTTGCCCCTTTTTATCAGGCGTTGGGTATATATATGGACATCGACGCTCGGGATCAATCCCTCTAGAGCTCTAGAGCTCAATGGACCAACTCATCGATGAAGTTCATCCGGCGTAAGGAGAACATCGTGGCCACTGGTGAGGCTCGTGGGAACATTATCGACCTCAGAAATCAAATCGAGGACCTCATCAAGTGCCTGGGGGAGATGCAGGAAGAGGTCAGCTGTAACGACCCGGAAACCGGACCATTACCGGTGCTAGGATCCAGATCGACTTAAGGTCGCCGGGACCCGTAGCAAGCCTTAACTTACATCTGAAAACCTATTTAATCCCATACATGATCAACAACATACATAAAAATTAAAACTTTTCTTTTCATACATTCATTCTTTCATTCATTTACCAAACTCAACCTGTACATACATTATACATCATTATGATCATAAACATCGACCCCTCCATGGGATCTCAACAATGCCCCAGCGGGCAACATAACATGTGTTGAGTTGGTGTACATAAACATCATAAAACATCTAAGATCATGTATTAAAGGGATAACAACATTCTATGGTCAAGCACACCTCTAACATCAATAGACATCATTACATTACTTCATAATACTATTCTTAACATTACATAACCATTTATCATGTCCACTAACTAACTATTACATCATACATGACTTCACTCTTCTTGGACTCCTGATCTAGCCCGTGCCTGCAAACCTGGGGGTTAAGGGAGAGGGGTGAGCTACTAGAGCCCAGTGAGCAGAATAATAAAACATTTAAAACATATGATAACATGGAATGCATCACAACACAATCATATCACATCAAGGATGAATTTGTCACCAATAGTCCTCCACATAGTCCAACTGTGCCAGGGGCGTAGAATGGGCCTCACTGGTCTTTCTCTTAACATAGTGCCAGGGGCGTAGAATGGGCCTCACTGGTCTTTCATATCGTATCATCATCGCATCATAACATACGAGGACTAAAGGATCATTCAACATTTATCCGCATCATCATCAAGTTATGCAATGCAACAGATTCGTGAATTCTAATGCAACAACCTAATACATTTCATGACATTCATGATGCGTGAATCATGTTATAAATTTCATTATTTGCTTTAAAACACAAGAGTTATTCCACTCACCTCTGGCTAGCTCTGACAGACACGGAAGCAGCTGAACTTACTGCGGGGGTCCTCGGTTCCTCGGGTCCGAACCTACACAGGTGGACTCAAATGAGGGACCAAACATTCATGAACATAACTCTAAACTACTCCCCAAAAACCCCTTAAAACATCCTGAAACAACCATAGAAAAACATGTAAAGAATGGTTGAACAGGGCACTTTCGGCGGCAGGTTCGGCGGCCGAAAGTCCCTCCAGAGCCGAAACCCAGGTAGGTTCGGCGGCACCTTCGGCGGCCGAAAGTGCCAGACAGAGACGAAAGTCTCTTTTCGGGGGCAACTTCGGCAGCCGAAAGGCCTGCCTCCCAAGCATGTTCGGCGGCCGAAAGTCCTTCGGCTGCCGAACTTGGTTTCTGCCGAAGGGCAGAAACTTGGTTCCCTTTGCACAAAAACCTCCCTTCCCATTCCAACATGCATAAAACTCATTCAAAACATGTAAATATACATATATTGGCTCCTAGGGGCTTCAAACTATCTTATACCCCAACTACAATACATCAAACATACATTTCCAAGCCACATTGTCCATGAACACACATTAAACCCATAAACTCATACAAACCTATACATGCCATTCTACCCCATGAATCAACTTAAAACTTACTTAAAACTTAAAATGAGCTCAAGATCAGCTCTTACCTCTTGAAGATCGAGAGAGAGACGACCTAAACTTGGGGTTGGGAGAGTTTTAACTCCTTTGGCCTCCAAGCTCTAAAACTTGTTCTATAAGCTCAAAAACCTTCAAATCAACATGAAAACCAGTTAAAACGTGAAAGATTGAAGGAAAAACATCAAGATTGCACCATGGGAGAGCAAGAACTCACCCTTGGCCGAAAATGGGGAAAAGCTCGCCCGTTTCGGCCATGGGGTCCCTTTATAGGGGCTGGCAGACCACCTTTCGGCAGCCGAACGTGCCCCCACATCTCATGCATGTTCGGCGGCCGAACATGAAGTTCGGCGGCCGAACCTGGGCCAACTTTCGGAGGCCTAACTTCCCTCCCGAACTCTCAAATGTTCGGCGGCCAAACATGAAGTTCGGCGGTCGAACCTGGAAAATGTCTCCATGGTCTTTTTCATTCAAAAATAATTTCTTTCTTATTTAACATCATAAAATACATGAAAACATTTTATGAAAACATGATTTTACCCTTCTAGAGGTTTCCGACATTCAAATTCCACCGGACGGTAGGAATTCCGATACCGGAGTCTAGCAGGGTATTACATTCTCCCCCCCTTAAGAACATTTGTCCCCGAATGTTCCTCAACTAAAACATGCATAGCATACTATCATACAAAACACATAAGCACATAAAACTTACTTTAAAAGAGATGAGGATATTTCCGGAGCATAGACTCCCGTGTCTCCCAAGTACACTCCTCCATGTTGTGGTGATTCCAAAGGACTTTCACCATCGGGATTTCCTTGTTCCTTAACTTTCTGATCTGAGTGTCAAGAATCCGCACTGGCTGCTCAACATAACTGAGATCCTCTTGGATCTCTACATCAGGCTCACTAAGAACCTTGCCCGGATCTGACACGAACTTTCGTAACATTGAAACATGGAAAACCGGATGGATTTTCTCCATTGATGCAGGCAAGTCCAGCTTGTACGACACACTCCCAACCTTTTGCAAGATCTCGAAGGGTCCAATGTATTGCGGAGCTAGCTTACCTTTCTTTCCAAACCGAATCACCCCCTTTATAGGAGACACCTTAAGCAATACCAAATCCCCCTCCTGAAACTCAACTAGCCTTCTACGGACGTCTGCATAACTCTTCTGCCTGCTGGCAGCTGTTCTGATCCTCTCTCTGATTACGGGCACTACCCTGCTGGTGATCTCAACTAGCTCAGGCCCTGCCAAGGCCCTTTCTCCAACTTCTTCCCAGCAGATAGGTGACCTGCACTTCCTTCCATACAAAACTTCATATGGAGCCATCCCTATGCTAGCATGATAGCTGTTATTGTAGGCAAACTCCACCAAAGGTAGATGTTGCTTCCAAGAACCGCCAAAATCTAGCACGCACATTCTGAGCATATCTTCTATTGTCTGGATGGTCCTCTCTGACTGTCCGTCTGTCTGTGGATGGAAAGCCGTGCTAAAATCCAACCTGGTACCCATAGCATTTTGCAGACTCCGCCAAAACCTGGAGGTGAACTGGGGTCCTCTGTCAGACACTATTGAAACAGGTGTAATACCCGGCTAGAGTCCGGCACCGGAATTCCTATAGTCCGATGGAATCTCGGGTGTCGGTACCCTTTAGAAGGGTAATGGGTATGTTTTAAGTGTTTTAAGATGGTTTTAATGTTTTATGTACAAAGAGAAATGAGTTTTGGAAAGAAAAGTAATAAGGGAGAAATGCAAGGTTCGGCCGCCGAAGGTGACTTTCGGCCGCCGAACATTTCATGGTTTCGGATGCACGTTCGGCTGCCGAAGGTGGTCTGGCCAGCCACCTATAAAAGGGCCAAAGGTCGGTGGAGAGAGGATATTTTTCCTCCACTTGCAGCCAGAGGTGAGTCCAAGCCTTCTCCAAGTTGACTTTCATGATTTTCATGTTTTCACCAAATCTTTCAAGGGTTTTAAGGGTTTTAGTGTGATTTGAAGGTTTTGAGCAAAAGAACCAAGTTTTGAAGCTTGGAGCTTGGAGAGCTAAGATCTTCACATCTCCACGTTAGGATCACTCATCCTCAAGTTCTTTGAGAGGTAAGAGTTGATCCTGAGTTTCTTTGATGTTTTTTGAAGGTTTTATGGGAATTCTATGGGTAGTATGCGTGATTAGGTTTTGTGGCAAGCTTTGGAAATGTTGTGTATAAGCATGTTTAAGTGTTGTTTGAGATGTTTGTTTGAGGTTTTAGGATAGTTTTGGACCTCTTTATGCATGGTATATGGTTTATGCTAGTTGGGAGTAGTTGATATGCATGTTGGATACGTTTGGGGGTGTTTTTGCATGAAGCAGGGCAAGGTTCTGCCCAATGGGCAAAACCAGCTTCGGCCGCCGAAGGAAGGTTCGGCCGCCGAAGGTGCTAAGGAGGTGGTTTCGGCTGCCTAACCCCCGCATCCGAAAGTTGGACTTTCGGCTCTGGAGGGAAGGTTCGGCCGCCGAAAGTGCCGCCGAAGGTGGGAGACTTTCGTCTCTGGAAATGCCCCCGAAGCCTGCCCTCGAAAGTGAGGCTTTCGGGCTAAGGAGGGACTTTCGGCCGCTGAAAGAAAGGGTTCGGCCGCCGAAGGCACCCGAGTTTCGTCTCTGGAGGGGACATTCGGCCGCCGAATCTGCCGCCGAAAGTGCCCTGTCCAGCTTCCTTTTGCATGTTTTATGTGATTGTTTTATGATCTTTTAGAGGGTGTTTGGGGGAGTTTTTTTTTGAGATGTTCTTGTGTTAGTTTGGTCCCTCATTTGAGTCCACCTGTGTAGGAACGGACCAGAGGAATCAGGGAAGTCAGCAGTGAGTACTGTTTTGGAACCTGCAGAGGTCGTCCAGAGTCAGCCAGAGGTGAGTGGAACTGAACTTAATAGTTTTAAATAAAAGATCAAATGCTTTTAGCATGTTTCATGCATCATTATGATTATAGTAGGTTGATTTCACTAGTTTCACGAATATGGCGCATTGCATTGCATAATACGTTGCATACGATGATGTGGATGGACCAAGGCGACCCCAATAGCCCTAGCTCTGTGTAAGACCTGGCTGGGCCAAGCAACCATCTGTGAGTAAGACCTGGCTAGGCCAGGCAGCAGAGATTGTAAGACCTGGCTGGGCCAGGCAAACAGAGAGTGTAAGACCTGGCCGGGCCAGGCAACCTGAGGTTGTGAGACCTGGCTGGGCCAGGCATCCTCCTAATGGGGAGTTTTGGCGGTCATGTCTACCCATGAGATGAAATGTTGATGATGTGATGCATTCCATGAGATCATGTTTTAATATTCTGTTTTATTGTTCTACTCATTGGGCTTGTATAGCTCATCCCTCTCCCCTAACCCAGTCTTGCAGGTTCAGAGTTCAGAGGTGTCAGCAGGGTACAGATAAAGAGAAGAGCTATGTAATAGTTAGAGTGGACATGTCTTGTTAAAGAGATAGTGTACATGTACAGTGTATAGACTGGTGCTTGATTATAAGAGATGTAACCCCTTGTATACATGATCTTTTTATGTAAATGTTTTATGGTATATGTATGATAAACCAGGCTTAACAATCAATGAGTATGACCCGCCTAGAGCAATAATGAGAGCTTTAGTAGGGGTGTTAGAGCATAGAGATAGCATATGCACAGGTTGAGCCTTGGTAAGGAGAATGTTTTAATTTTATACAAAAATGTATGATCATGTATGAGTTTTCACAGGTACACAGTCAGTATATCAGGCTTACTACGGGTCCCGGCGACCTTAAGTCGATCTGGATCCTAGTGCCGGTAGCAGTTCGGTTTCCGGGCTGTTACAGATTGGTATCAGAGCCCTAGGTTCACATGGTCGGACCTATAGATGAGAGTTGGGCTCATAGAGGTTTTAGTAGATCAAGCACCATAGGAGAACATGTCCACTTGGATAGGATGTCAGTCCTGTCTATATGATGACGTGGAATGCCATGATATATGCATGTGCCTTATTTTATATGTGATGTATGTTTGAGGGTTCATGTGTTCCCACGTTGCTGATATGCTATGTTATGTGTTGTTTGTCAGAGAGAGAGTTAAGATGCGAGGAACTCGTCGATCAGCAAGATTGACTGGAGTCCCACCAGAAAGTGAGGGTACAGCCGCTCGTCCTCCTGCATTGCCAAGAGCAAGGACTCACAGGTCAAGTAGGGAGGGAACGTCACGAGACCCTAGAAGGTCTTCTGACGAGAGCAGAGGAGGAAGATCAGAAGAAGCAAGAGAGGCTGTGGACGTTGATCAGGGTAGAGATGAGAGTATGGGTGTGAGAAGGTCTGAAGAAGGAATGGGGGAGTCCCAGGGAGGCGCCCAGGCCTCGGGGTTTAGCTATCCACCCTTTCCACAGGGCCAGGGGTATCCGATGGGAGGTACGTCGGATTTCTCCAGTTTTGCCCCATATCCACCTTACATGCCATACATGCCTCATCCTTCTTTTTACCCACCATACCATATGTATCCACCCCCGCCTGTTCAGCCAAGTCCAGCTCAACCAGAACCTAGAGAAGCAGTACCTCCACCTCCACCACCAGAACCCGTAGCCCCTGTTGTTGAAGCACAGCAACCTGGTTCTTCGAGGGGGAGTAAAGTGAAGATGACTGAGTACCTAAAGTTGGATGCTCCTAAATTCAATACGGGAGATGATCCTTTTGAGTATCTTAGTGTTGTCAGAATGATAACCAGTGAGTTGGGAGCAGATGATACCAGAGCCATTGAGATGGCAGGGTTCACCTTAAAGTGCAAGAAAGCAAGAGAATGGTTCAAGAGTTATGTGGACCCCAGAATAGACCGTATGACATGGGAAGAGTTCGCCAATGAGTTTGCAGGGTGGGCTTTTCCTGACAGTTCCAGAGAGATGAAGGTGGTAGAGTTTGAGCAGTTGAGACAAACAGAGGAGATGACCGTTGATGAATACACAGATAAGTTCCTGGAATTGTTACCATACGCGGGTCAGGCGTATGATACTGACCAGAAGAAGGCAAGGAGATATGCCACAAGGCTTCACCCCAGGTATTTCTCCTTGATTCTTCCGGCAGAGAAAGAGAGTTTCCACTCAATAGTGGATGCAGCTAGAAAGATGGAGGCCAGTGCCATTATACAAGGATCAGTCAAACAGCCTAAGGCACAGTTTTCTGGTTCTAAACCAGTTTCCGCCTCACAGAGCACAGCAGGTGCAGGGAAGAGGAGATGGGATAGACCAAGAGGTAAAAAGGGTAAGTTCTGGAACCGGATCAGATCTAGTCTGGGAATGGGCAGTGGCTCCAGCTCAGGTACAGAGAATCCAGTTTGCAAGAGATGTGGGAAAATGCATAGAGGAGCGTGCCTGTTGGGAACTACAGCCTGCTTTAGATGTGGGCAGGAAGGACATTATGCTCGGGAATGTCCTCAGGCGACTTTGGTTGCACCATCCCAGCAGATGACCTCAGGCAGTGTAGCACAGCCGGTAGCCTCAGCCGTACCACAGAGCAGTGGCAGAGGAAGAGGAAGAGGGGCAGCCTCTTTATCAGGGATGGGTTCCCGAGGTGCAGGTCCGTCAGCCCCAGCACGGATTTTCACCATGACTGAGCAGGAGGCAGACACTTCGAACACAGTGGTGTTAGGTAATCTCTTCATTGGGTGTTCAGAAGTGTATGCTTTGTTGGACCCCGGTGCTTCTCACTCTTTTATTGCTTCTAGAGCCGTAGAGAGGTTGGGTTTGATAGTCTCCGAGTTAGAGTGTCCTCTCTGGGTCAGTGGACCTAGATGTGACCCATCAGTGGCAGAGTCAGTTTGTCGGTTCAGTCCAGTGCTTATAGAGGGTAGATACCTTCCAGCTGACCTAGTGGTTCTAGAGTTGACAGATTTTGATGTCATTCTAGGGATGGATTGGTTATCTATGTATGATGCTACCTTGAACTGCAGAGACAAGGTAGTTAGTTTCAGAGACCAGGATGGGTCGGTGTGTGTCTTCAGAGGAGACAAGAGAGGGACACCTAGAGGCTTGATATCAGCCCTTCAGGCTCGTAGGTTGTTGAGGAGGGGTTGTCAGGGGTTCCTAGCTCATGTGTGGGAGCTAGTCAGTCAGGTTAGGGAACCATCCTCAGTACCAGTTGTAAGAGAGTTCCCAGACGTGTTTCCAGAAGAGCTTCCAGGTCTACCACCTGATAGGGAAATAGAGTTCGAGATAGAATTGATGCCTGGTACCAGACCGATCTCTATTCCTCCCTACAGGATGGCACCAGCAGAGCTGAGAGAGCTCAAGGAGCAGTTGCAGGATTTGGTAGACAAGGGTTATATCCGTCCAAGTACCTCACCTTGGGGTGCTCCAGTTCTGTTTGTCAGAAAGAAGGATGGATCTCTTAGACTTTGTATTGACTACAGGCAGCTGAACAAAGTCACTATCAAGAATAAGTATCCTCTACCTAGGATCGATGATCTATTCGACCAGCTGGCAGGAGCGGGTTGTTTTTCTAAGATAGATTTGAGATCCGGATATCACCAGTTGAAAATCAGAGAAGAGGATGTGCCAAAGACAGCTTTCAGGACCAGATATGGGCATTATGAGTTCCTGGTAATGCCGTTTGGGTTGACTAATGCCCCTGCAGCATTCATGGATCTCATGAACAGAGTGTTCAGAGAGTACCTGGATCGCTTTGTGATCGTCTTCATAGATGATATCCTAGTGTACTCCAGGAATGCAGAGGAACATGCCCAGCATCTGAGGATAGTTTTACAGACCCTAAGAGAGCATGGCTTGTATGCCAAGTTCTCTAAGTGTGAATTCTGGTTAAGGAGCATTTCTTTCTTGGGGCATGTAGTATCAGATGAAGGCATTGCAGTAGACCCCAAGAAAGTAGAGGCAGTAGCCAACTGGCCTACACCCACCACAGTAACAGAGATCAAGAGCTTTCTGGGTTTGGCAGGCTATTATAGGAGGTTCGTTCAGAACTTCTCTAGAATTGCTGCTCCGATGACCAGACTGACCAGAAAGAACCAGAAGTTTGTGTGGTCAGAGGAATGTGAAGAAAGTTTTGAAGAGTTGAAGAGACGGTTAACTTCAGCACCGGTGTTAGCTCTGCCGACTAGTGATGAAAATTTCACAGTGTTCTGTGACGCATCCCGAGTGGGATTAGGTTGTGTGTTGATGCAGAAAGATAGAGTGATAGCTTATGCTTCTAGACAGCTGAAGAAGCACGAGCTAAACTATCCGACACACGATCTAGAGATGGCAGCTGTAATCTTTGCCCTCAAGATGTGGAGGCATTACCTCTATGGAGTGAAGTGTGAGATCTTTACAGATCATAAAAGCCTGCAGCACATCTTGAGTCAGAGAGAGCTAAACCTGAGGCAGAGGCGATGGGTTGAATTGCTTAGTGATTATGATTGCAAGATACAGTATCATCCGGGTAAGGCTAATGTAGTAGCCGATGCTTTAAGCCGGAAGTCACTTGGCAGTTTATCCCACATCACAGTAGAGAGAAGACCGGTAGTGAAGGACTTCTACAAGTTAGTAGAAGAAGGGTTACAGTTGGAGTTATCTGGTACAGGTGCTTTGATCGCACAGATGAGGGTTACACCCGTGTTTCTAGAGCAAGTGGCTCTGAAACAACATGAGGATTCAGAGTTAGTGAAAATTGCCAGGACTGTTCAGTCAGGCACCAATGCAGAGTTCAGGTTTGATAACCAAGGGATCCTTCGTTATGGGAATCGTCTATGTGTACCAGATGACAGTGATCTGAAGGAGAGCATTATGAGGGAAGCTCATAGTGCTAGGTATAGTGTTCACCCTAGAGCCACCAAGATGTACCAGGATCTGAAAAAAATATATTGGTGGCCAGCTATGAAGAGAGAAGTGGCACAGTATGTGTCCGCCTGCGAGGTTTGTCAAAGAGTGAAGCTGGAACACCAGAAGCCAGCCGGAATGCTTAACCCACTACCTATTCCAGAGTGGAAATGGGAGAATATAGCAATGGATTTTGTGGTAGGGTTACCAGCAGCGTCCAACAGATTAGACTCTATATGGGTGATTGTGGACAGACTAACTAAATCTGCTCACTTTATCCCCGTTAGGAGTGGGTATTCTGTAGACAAGTTGGCGCAGGTTTATGTGGATGAAATTGTGAGGTTGCATGGGGTTCCCGTGTCTATTGTATCAGATAGAGGACCTCAGTTTACCTCCAGGTTTTGGCGGAGTCTGCAGAGTGCGATGGGCACCAGGTTGGATTTCAGCACTGCTTTCCATCCACAGACTGATGGACAGTCAGAGAGGACCATCCAGACCATAGAGGATATGCTCAGGATGTGTGTGCTGGATTTTGGGGGATCTTGGAGGCAACATCTACCTCTGGTAGAGTTTGCCTATAATAACAGTTACCATGCCAGCATAGGGATGGCTCCTTATGAAGTTTTGTATGGGAGGAAGTGCAGATCGCCTGTTTGCTGGGAGGAAGTAGGAGAGAAGGCTCTTGCAGGACCTGAGCTAGTCGAGATAACCAGCAGAGTAGTGCCCATGATCAGAGAAAGGATCAGAACTGCTGTTAGTAGGCAGAAAAGCTATGCAGACGTACGCAGGAAACAGCTTGAGTTTCAAGAAGGGGATATGGTTTTGCTGAGAGTGTCTCCGATGAAAGGGGTGGTTCGGTTTGGAAAGAAGGGTAAACTAGCTCCACGGTACGTAGGACCTTTTGAGATCTTGCAGAAGATCGGGAATGTATCGTATAAGCTGGATTTACCTACGTCTATGGAAAGAATTCACCCGGTTTTCCATGTTTCTATGTTGAGACGGTTTGTGTCTGATCCGAGTAAGGTTCTTAGTGAACCTGATGTAGAGATCCTTGGAGATCTCACCTATACAGAGCAGCCAGTACGGATCCTGGACACCCAGATCAGAAAGCTAAGAAACAAGGAGATTCCGATGGTAAAAGTCTTGTGGAACCACCACAATCTAGAGGAGTGCACCTGGGAGACGCGTGAGTCTATGTTGCAGCAATATCCATATCTGTTTTAAGGTTAGTTAGTTTTTCCCCTTTTCTATGTGTTATGTGTTTGTGGAACATTCGAGGACGAATGTTCTTAAGGGGGGGAGAATATAATACCCGGCTAGAGTCCGGCACCGGAATTCCTATAGTCCGATGGAATCTCAGGTGTCGGTACCCTTTAGAAGGGTAATGGGTATGTTTTAAGTGTTTTAAGATGGTTTTAATGTTTTATGTACAAAGAGAAATGAGTTTTGGAAAGAAAAGTAATAAGGGAGAAATGCAAGGTTCGGCCGCCGAAGGTGACTTTCGGCCGCCGAAGGTGACTTTCGGCCGCCGAACATTTCATGGTTTCGGATGCACGTTCGGCTGCCGAAGGTGCTCTGGCCAGCCACCTATAAAAGGGCCAAAGGTCGGTGGAGAGAGGATATTTTTCCTCCACTTGCAGCCAGAGGTGAGTCCAAGCCTTCTCCAAGTTGACTTTCATGATTTTCATGTTTTCATCAAATCTTTCAAGGGTTTTAAGGGTTTTAGTGTGATTTAAAGGTTTTGAGCAAAAGAACCAAGTTTTGAAGCTTGGAGCTTGGAGAGCTAAGATCTTCACATCTCCACGTTAGGATCACTCATCCTCAAGTTCTTTGAGAGGTAAGAGTTGATCCTGAGTTTCTTTGATATTTTTTGAAGGTTTTATGGGAATTCTATGGTAGTATGCGTGATTAGGTTTTGTGGCAAGCTTTGGAAATGTTGTGTATAAGCATGTTTAAGTGTTGTTTGAGATGTTTGTTTGAGGTTTTAGGATAGTTTTGGACCTCTTTATGCATGGTATATGGTTTATGCTAGTTGGGAGTAGTTGATATGCATGTTGGATACGTTTGGGGGTGTTTTTGCATGAAGCAGGGCAAGGTTCTGCCCAATGGGCAAAACCAGCTTTGGCTGTAACAGCCCGGTTTTCCGAACCGCCACCGGCACTAGGATCCAGATCGGCTTAAGGCCGCCGGGACCCGTAGTAAGCCAAACATACATCTTATTACCTGGTCAAATCCCATACATGATTCACATACTCATGAAAACTGTAAACTTTTCTTTTTACTTTTTAACTTCCCAGGCTTACCCTGAGAACACTGAACTGTTTCTTTTCTATCTGTACCTGTGCATGCACATAACTGTAACTCAACTCTGCCCTGGAGTCCTCATAGGCAACTCCATTGGGTATCATCTCATACATTAAGCTTTCTTATCATAAAACATTATAAGAACATTAACAAGGGATTTAACCAACCACTAAGGCCAAGCACAACTCTATCCTTTAACTCATTACATAACATATAACTTATACTTGACATAAACTCTATCATTACATTTCCATACAACATGACTCTTTATATACATCACGTCCACACTATACATCTATTACAACACAGCTATGATCAAACCATAGCCACTCTGACCTCCCATAGCTGGCTCTGACTTTCCTTACTCTGACTAACTCTGGTCCTGCAAAGCTGGGGGATTAAGGGAAAAGGGGTGAGCTACTAGAGCCCAGTGAGTAGAAACCATATGAAAACCATTCATTTACTCATTCATTCAGTCATGCTTTTATGAAATGCATCACAACACAAACATTTCACAACAAGGATGGTATTGTCACCGAAGGCCCTCATTCCTAAGCCCGACTCTCCAAGGAGCTCTTCTGGGCTTCCTATTCTATTATGTCCAAATGTGCCAGGGGCAATACTGCCACACCCGGTCTCCTCTTAAGTAACATAATCATATGTCCAACTAGACCAGGGGCAAAACTGCCACACCCAGTCTCATCTCATAACATATAACTATCTGACCAGGGGCAAAACTGCCACACCCAGTCTCATGCGCATGCTATATCATGTCAAAGCTCATACTGTCATATCATTTCTCTATGAGGGCTAACAGATCATCCAACATCCATCCACAGCAATAACATCAAATAATGCAGTGCGTCATCTTCGTGAAATCTAATGTTATACAACCTAGTATATCATATGGCAATCATGATGCGTGTCTCATGCTCATACTGTCATTACCTGTTATACATTTACTTTAAAACATGCATAGTTAGTTCTACTCACCTCTGGCTGACACTCCTGACTCTGGGGCAATTACTGACTGCTGAACACCTTGGTTCCTCAGATCCGATCCTACACAGATGGACTCAGATGAGGTACCAAACAACTCTAGCAGAACTCTAAAACATCTCCCCAAAACCCCCCTAAAGCATCACAAAAGCATGCATAAGAACACCCAAGAAAAGGCTGGACAGGCACTTTCGGCGGCAGGTTCGGCGGCCGAATGTCCTCTCCAGAGACGAAGCTCACATACTTTCGGCGGCCGAATCTCCACTTTCGGCGGCCGAACCCTTTCGGGGGCAAGGTTCGGGGCCAAAACACACTCCAGAGACGAAAGTCTCTAACCTTCGGCGGCACCTTCGGTGGCCGAACCTCTCCTCCAGAGCCGAAAGTCTAAACTTTCGGGGGCAAGGTTTGGCAGCCGAAACCACCTCCTCACAGGGTTCGGCGGCCGAAGCTCCTTTCGGCGGCCGAACCTGGCTTTGCCCAGCGGATAGAAACTTGCTCTGTTTCATGCAAACTTCCCCCAAACTCTTCCCAACAAGCAACACACTAAACCTCAGCAAGCATATACACTTGTATATGCACATAGGGGTCTAAGACTAACTTAAAACCCCAACCAACATAACAACTCAACACATAACATGCATATACACATAAACACCCCAAAACTCAACTAAACCTAAACATGCATCTCAACCATGAAACTTCCTTCAAACCTTCAATCATGGCTTAAAACACTCTTACTAATCACATAGGGGCTTAGAACAAGCTCAAAACCCCAAAAGCCATTCACTTGGCTCAAAAGGCATAAAGGGTCCATAAACCCTACTATGCTCAACCATGCAAACCATGCAACTTCTACCCTTTTTCCCTCCATAAAACTTACTTAAAACATCATAAAACATAAGGATCAGCCCTTACCTCTTGAAGAACGAAGGTTGGTGTGATCCTAGCTTGCAAAGATGGAGAACTCAAGCACCAAAAGCTCCAAGTCTCCAAAACTCACTCTTTTTGCTCAAAACCTTAACACCAAGTTAAAACTCATTAAAAATCCATGGAAGAACTTGGAAAAACATGAAATCATTTCAAGGAGGGCAGGAGCTCACCATGGGTGGGAAGAGGAAAGAAACTCTCCTCTTGAACCGACCTAAGGGGCTTTTATAGAAGGCTTGGTCAACCACTTTCGGCAGCCGAATGTGCCCCCCAAACTCATGCATGTTCGGCGGCCGAACTTCACCTTCGGCGGCCGAACCTTGGTTTGCTTGAGCTTGGCTTTCGGAGGCCATAAGTGCTCCCCGAAACCTTCCCATGTTCGGCGGCCGAACCTACCTTCGGCGGCCGAACCTACCTTCGGCGGCCGAACCTTGCAGCCTCCTCCTTGGCCTTTTCTCTTCAAAACTCATTTCCTTTCCTTTAAAACCTTAAAACTATTAACTCTTTTACAACCATAAAACACTTTGAAACATTTTAGAAAACCTCCATTTACCCTTATTATACCCCTCAACAAGGGTCCGACATCTGAGATTCTACCGGACGGTAGGAATTCCGATGCCAGAACAGACGGGGTATTACATCGGCCGCCGAAGGAAGGTTCGGCCTCCGAAGGTGCTAAGGAGGTGGTTTCGGCTGCCTAACCCCCGCATCCGAAAGTTGGACTTTCGGCTCTGGAGGGAAGGTTCGGCCACCGAAAGTGCCGCCGAAGGTGGGAGACTTTCGTCTCTGGAAATGCCCCCGAAGCCTGCCCTCGAAAGTGAGGCTTTCGGGCTAAGGAGGGACTTTCGGCCGCCGAAAGAAAGGGTTCGGCCGCCGAAAGAAAGGGTTCGGCCGCCGAAGGCACCCGAGTTTTGTCTCTGGAGGGGACATTCGGCCGCCGAATCTGCCGCCGAAAGTGCCCTGTCCAGCTTCCTTTTGCATGTTTTATGTGATTGTTTTATGATCTTTTAGAGGGTGTTTGGGGGAGTTTTTTTTGAGATGTTCTTGTGTTAGTTTGGTCCCTCATTTGAGTCCACCTGTGTAGGAACGGACCAGAGGAATCAGGGAAGTCAGCAGTGAGTACTGTTTTGGAACCTGCAGAGGTCGTCCAGAGTCAGCCAGAGGTGAGTGGAACTGAACTTAATAGTTTTAAATAAAAGATCAAATGCTTTTAGCATGTTTCATGCATCATTATGATTATAGTAGGTTGATTTCACTAGTTTCACGAATATGGCGCATTGCATTGCATAATACGTTGCATACGATGATGTGGATGGACCAAGGCGACCCCAATAGCCCTAGCTCTGTGTAAGACTTGGCTGGGCCAAGCAACCATCTGTGAGTAAGACCTGGCTAGGCCAGGCAGCAGAGATTGTAAGACCTGGCTGGGCCAGGCAAACAGAGAGTGTAAGACCTGGCCGGGCCAGGCAACCTGAGGTTGTGAGACCTGGCTGGGCCAGGCATCCTCCTAATGGGGAGTTTTGGCGGTCATGTCTACCCATGAGATGAAATGTTGATGATGTGATGCATTCCATGAGATCATGTTTTAATATTCTGTTTTATTGTTCTACTCATTGGGCTTGTATAGCTCATCCCTCTCCCCTAACCCAGTCTTGCAGGTTCAGAGTTCAGAGGTGTCAGCAGGGTACAGATAAAGAGAAGAGCTATGTAATAGTTAGAGTGGACATGTCTTGTTAAAGAGATAGTGTACATGTACAGTGTATAGACTGGTGCTTGATTATAAGAGATGTAACCCCTTGTATACATGATCTTTTTATGTAAATGTTTTATGGTATATGTATGATAAACCAGGCTTAACAATCAATGAGTATGACCCGCCTAGAGCAATAATGAGAGCTTTAGTAGGGGTGTTAGAGCATAGAGATAGCATATGCACAGGTTGAGCCTTGGTAAGGAGAATGTTTTAATTTTATACAAAAATGTATGATCATGTATGAGTTTTCACAGGTACACAGTCAGTATATCAGGCTTACTACGGGTCCCGGCGACCTTAAGTCGATCTGGATCCTAGTACCGGTAGCAGTTCGGTTTCCGGGCTGTTACAACAGGAGCCCCATGCAACCTGACAACCTTTTCAACGTATACCTGCGCCAATTTGTCCACAGAATAGTTACTCCTGACAGGGATGAAGTGAGCAGATTTGGTGAGTCTGTCCACAATCACCCATATGGAGTCTAGTCTGTTGGACGTTGCCAGTAACCCCACTACGAAGTCCATAGCAACATTCTCCCATTTCCATTCTGGAATCGACAGTGGGTTCAACATTCCAGCCGGCTTCTGATATTCCAGCTTCACCCTCTGACATATTTCGCAGGCTGACACAAACTGTGCCACTTCTCGTTTCATAGTTGGCCACCAATAAACTCGTTTTAGATCCTGGTACATCTTGGTGGCTCCAGGGTGAACGTTGTATCTTGCATTATGAGCCTCTCTCATAATGTCTCCCTTTAGCCCTATGTCATCTGGTACGCATAATCTGCTCCCATAGCGGAGGATCCCCTTATTGTCGAATCTGAACTCACTGTCTTTGCCTGACTGAACAGTCCTGGCAATCTTCACTAATTCTGGGTCCTCGTGCTGTTTCTGAGCCACCTGCTCCAGAAACACGGGTGCCACTCTCATCTGTGCTATCAAAGCACCTGTACCAGACAACTCCAACTGTAGACCTTCGTCAATGAGCTTGTAAAACTCCTTCACCACCGGCCTTCTCTCTGCTGATATATGGGACAAACTGTCAAGTGATTTCCGGCTCAAAGCGTCTGCCACGATATTCGCCTTGCCCGGATGGTACTGGATCTTGCAATCATAGTCACTGAGCAGTTCCACCCATCTTCTCTGCCTCAAATTCAGCTCTCTCTAACTCAGGATGTACTGCAGGCTCTTATGATCGGTGAAGATCTCACATTTTACCCCATAGAGGTAGTGCCTCCACATCTTGAGTGCAAAGATTACTGCTGCCATTTCCAGGTCATGTGTGGGGTAGTTTAACTCATGCTTCTTCAACTGCCTAGAAGCATAAGCAATCACCCTTTCATTCTGCATTAACACACAACCTAATCCCACACGGGATGCATCGCAAAACACAGTAAAGTCTTCACCACTGGTCGGCAGAGCTAACACCGGTGCTGACGTCAACCTTTTCTTGAGCTCCTCAAAACTTTCCTCACACTGGTCGATCCACAAGAACTTCTGATTCTTTCTGGTCAATCTGGTCATAGGAGCTGCAACTTTAGAGAAGTCCTGAACGAACCTCCTGTAGTAACCAGCTAAACCCAAAAAGCTCTTGATTTATGTCACTGTAGTGGGTCTAGGCCAGTTTGCTACAGCTTCTACTTTCTTGGGGTCTACCTCGATTCCATTTTCTGACACCACATGCCCCAAGAATGAAATGCTCCTCAACCAGAACTCACATTTGGAGAACTTGGCATACAAGCCATGTTCCCTCAAGGTCTGCAAAACCAACCTCAGATGATGGGCATGCTCCTCTGCATTTCTGGAATACACTAGGATATCGTCGATGAAGACAATAACGAAGTGATCCAGGTACTGACTGAAAACTCTGTTCATGAGATCCATGAATGCTGCAGGGGCGTTGGTTAACCCGAACGGCATCACAAGGAACTCATAATGCCCATATCTAGTCCTGAATGCTGTCTTTGGCACATCTTCGTCTCTGATCCTTAGCTGATGGTACCCAGATCTCAGATCTATTTTGGAGAAACAACCCGCTCCTGCTAGCTGGTCGAATAGATCATCGATCCGTGGCAACGGGTACTTGTTCTTGGTAGTGACTTTGTTCAACTGTCTGTAGTCGATACAAAGTCTGAGGGACCCATCCTTCTTTTTCACAAATAGCACTGGAGCACCCCAAAGTGAGGTACTCGATCGGATGAAGCCCTTGTCTACCAGCTCTTGCAACTGTTCTTTCAACTCTTTCAGCTCTGCTGGCGCCATCCTGTAGGGAGGGATAGAGATCGGTCTGGTTCCTGGCATCAATTCTATTTCAAACTCTATCTCCCTAGCAGGTGGTATTCCTGGAAGATCCTCTGGGAAGACATCTAAAAACTCTCTGACCACAGGCACTGAGGCGGGCTCTCTGACCTGACTATCGATCTCTCTTACATGTGCTAGGAAACCCTGACAACCCCTCCCGAGTAGCCTACGAGCCTGTAGGGCTGATATCAAGCCTCTAGGCGTACCCCTCTTGTCTCCTCTGAAGACAACCTCTGACCCATCCTGACATCTGAACTTAACTTCCTTGTCTCTGCAATCCAAGGTAGCACCATGGGTAGATAGCCAATCCATCCGTAGAATGACGTCAAAATCTGTCAAATCTAGAACCACAAGGTCGGCAGAAAGGCATCTTCCCTCTATGAAAACTGGACTGCACTGGCAGACTGACTCTGCTACTGATGGGTCACACTTGGGTCCACTGACCCATAGGGGACACTCTAACCCAGAGACCATCAAACCCAACCTCTCGACCGCTCTCGGAGAAACAAAAGAATGGGATGCACCCGGGTCCATTAAGGCATAAACATCTGAACAACCAATGATGATATTACCTGACACCACGGTGTTGGATGTATTAGCCTCCTGCTGTGTCATCGTGAAGATCCGTGCTGGAGCTGACGGACCTTCCCCTCTGTAACCTGCTGAAGAAGAGGCTAACCCTCTCCCTCAGCCTCTGCCACTGGCCTGTGTCGCGGCTGGAGCTACTGGCTGAGCCACACTGCCTGAAGCTGTCTGCTGAGACTGTGCCCCAAAAGCTGACCTAGGACACTCTCGTGCCATGTGTCCCTTCTGCCCACATCTGAAGCAGACTGATGTCCCAATCAGACACACTCCTCTGTGCGGCCTCCCACACTTCTTGCATACTGCATTATCTGCACCTGAGCTCGAGCCACCTCCTAATCCCAGACCTGACTTGATCTTGTTCCAGAACTTGTTCTTCTTTGGGTGCTTGGTGGTACTGCTCCACCTCTTACTAGCTGAACTCAGAGAAGAAGGGTCTAACTTGCCCCCACCTGGGGTCTTGGAACCGGAAGGCTGTGCTACAGACTGCTTAACTTTCCCCTCAATGATCGCACTAGCCTCCATCCTCCGAGCCATATCCACAATGGTATGGAAACTCTCCCTCTCTGCTGACTGAATCAAGGAGGAATACCTGGAATGGAGCCTCATGATATACCTCCTCGACTTCTTCGGATATCCAGATTCTGTCCAGCAAACGACAACAACTCCAAAAACCTGTCGGTGTACTCATTCACGCTCATCTCATCCGTCTGCCTCAGCTGCTCAAACTCAATCATCTTCAACTCTCTTGAACTATCAGGGAAAGCCCATCCAGCAAACTCATTGGAGAACTCCTTCCATGATAGGCTATCCAACCTCGGGTTCACATAGTTCTTAAACCACTCTCGGGCCTTCTTGCATTTCAATGTAAACCCAGCCATCTGAATGGCTCTACTGTCATCAGCTCCTACCTCATCTGTAATTGTCTTGACCCTCTCAAGGTACACAAACGGGTCATCACCGGTTTCAAACTGGGGAGCACCCAGCTTCATGTAGTCGATCATCTTGACCTTGCTCCCTCCAGATGAGCTAGGTTTTGGGTCTTGGGTTGCTGGGACAGTAGGTGCTACTGGTGGTGGAGGAGGTGCAGCATCCCCCGGGGTAGGGTTTGCTGTACCTGGATAGAAAGATGGGGGTGGGTACATAGGGTACTGTGGGTAGAAAGGTGGGTAGGGCATCTGAGAGTGATAGGGGTTAAAACTGGGGTAATCCGATGTACCTCCCATCGAATACCCGGGATTATGTGAAAAGGGTGGGTAGTAAGGTGGCTGAACAAATCCCGAGGCCTGAGTGCCTCCTTGGGACTCTCCCACATCCTCTTCCGGCATACTCATTCCAAGACTGCCATCCCTCCTCTGATCTACATCCATACTATCCCCCACATCCTCTGACATGCCTCCTTGAACTGTTCCCCTTACTGATCTGCTTCTACCCAGATCCATAGACCTTCTAGGGTCTCTTACTGCTCTTTCTCTGTTGGACCTACTTGACATTGCCCTAGGCAATGCTGGAGGACGGGCGCTCATGCCCTCATCCTCCGGTGGTACTCCAGTCAATCTTGCCGATCGACGAGTTCCTCGCATTCTGTTTACTGAAAAACAGCACATAACACATAAAACATTAGTATCAAATGGTTCATGTGCAACCACATGAACCGCATCACATACATAGCATATCATTAATGCACATGCATATTATCATGGCATTTCACATCATTATACGAGACAGGACTCGACATCCTATCCTAGTGGACATGATCTTCCTATTGTGCTTGACCTGCTATAACATCTATGAGCCCGACACTCTAGGTCCGACCATATGAACCTAGGGCTCTGATACCACTCTGTAACGACCCGGAAACCGGACCATTACCGGCGCTAGGATCCAGATCGACTTAAGGTCGCCAGGACCCGTAGCAAGCCTTAACTTACATCTGAAAACCTGTTTAATCCCATACATGATCAACAACATACATAAAAATTAAAACTTTTCTTTTCATACATTCATTCTTTCATTCATTTACCAAACTCAACCTGTACATACATTATACATCATTATGATCATAAACATCGACCTCTCCATGGGATCTCAACAATGCCCCAGCGGGCAACATAACATGTGTTGAGTTGGTGTACATAAACATCATAAAACATCTAAGATCATGTATTAAAGGGATAACAACATTCTATGGTCAAGCACACCTCTAACATCAATAGACATCATTACATTAATCCATAATACTATTCTTAACATTACATAACCATTTATCATGTCCACTAACTAACTATTACATCATACATGACTTCACTCTTCTTGGACTCCTGATCTAGCCCATGCCTGCAAACCTGGGGGTTAAGGGAGAGGGGTGAGCTACTAGAGCCCAGTGAGCAGAATAATAAAATATTTAAAACATATGATAACATGGAATGCATCACAACACAATCATATCACATCAAGGATGAATTTGTCACCAATAGTCCTCCACATAGTCCAACTGTGCCAGGGGCGTAGAATGGGCCTCACTGGTCTTTCTCTTACATAACATAACATAGCATAACATTCCTTAGTGCCTGGGGCGTAGAATGGGCCTCACTGGTCTTCCATATCGTATCATCATCGCATCATAACATACGAGGACTAAAGGATCATTCAACATTCATCCGCATCATCATCAAGTTATGCAATGCAACAGATTCGTGAATTCTAATGCAACAACCTAATACATTTCATGACATTCATGATGCGTGAATCATGTTATAAATTTCATTATTTACTTTAAAACACAAGAGTTATTCCACTCACCTCTGGCTAGCTCTGACAGACACGGAAGCAGCTGAACTTACTGCGGGGGTCCTCGGTTCCTCGGGTCTGAACCTACACAGGTGGACTCAAATGAGGGACCAAACATTCATGAACATAACTCTAAACTACTCCCCAAAAACCCCCTAAAACATCCTGAAACAACCATAGAAAAACATGTAAAGAATGGCTGAACAGGGCACTTTCGGCGGCAGGTTCGGCGGCCGAAAGTCCCTCCAGAGCCGAAACCCAGGCAGGTTCGGCGGCACCTTCGGCAGCCGAAAGTGACAGACAGAGACGAAAGTCTCTTTTCGGGGGCAACTTCGGCAGCCGAAAGGCCTGCCTCCCAAGCATGTTCGGCGGCCGAAAGTCCTTTGACTGCCGAACCTGGTTTCTGTCGAAGGGTAGAAACTTGGTTCCCTTTGCACAAAAACCTCCCTTCCCATTCCAACATGCATAAAACTCATTCAAAACATGTAAATATACATACATTGGCTCCTAGGGGCTTCAAACTATCTTATACCCCAACTACAACACATCAAACATACATTTCCAAGCCACATTGTCCATGAACACACATTAAACCCATAAACTCATACAAACCTATACATGTCATTCTACCCCACGAATCAACTTAAAACTTACTTAAAACTTAAAATGAGCTCAAGATCGGCTCTTACCTCTTGAAGATCGAGAGAGAGACGACCTAAACTTGGGGTTGGGAGAGTTTTAACTCCTTTGGCCTCCAAGCTCTAAAACTTGTTCTATAAGCTCAAAAACCTTCAAATCAACATGAAAACCAGTTAAAACGTGAAAGATTGAAGGAAAAACATCAAGATTACACCATGGGAGAGCAAGAACTCACCCTTGGCCGAAAATGGGGAAAAGCTCGCCCGTTTTGGCCATGGGGTCCCTTTATAGGGGCTGGCAGACCACCTTTCGGCAGCCGAACGTGCCCCCACATCTCATGCATGTTCGGCGGCCGAACATGAAGTTCAGCGGCCGAACCTGGGCCAACTTTCGGAGGCCTAACTTCCCTCCCGAACTCTCAAATGTTCGGCGGCCGAACCTGGAAAATGTCTCCATGGTCTTTTTCATTCAAAAATAATTTCTTTCTTATTTAACATCATAAAATACATGAAAACATTTTATGAAAACATGATTTTACCCTTCTAGAGGTTTCCGACATTCAAATTCCACCGGACGGTAGGAATTCCGATACCGGAGTCTAGCAGGGTATTACATCAGCAGGGCTTCCAAGCGGGCCTTTGCGGTAGAGTCTCAATGGGACGAGGCTTTGGCATAGCTATCTGCTTTGGAGGAGTTCTGCCGCCAACATGATAAGGCACGGGCTCAACATAACGAGGCTTTAGCCCGTGTTGCTGTCCTTCAGCAAGAGCTCAATAAGTATGCCGAGGATTTGAAAGACATGGCCCTGGTGACAGAGGAGTCTCGCCTTCAGCAACAACAACTTCGCCAAGAGATCAGTGCCCTGGAGGAGAGGTATTATGCCCTGCTAAAGGATGCTCGAGCTGCGGAGGATAGGGTCTAGCTAGCTTGTGAGGAGCGCCTCCAGGAATATAAGGACTCTGCTAAGCTGAAGGCCAAGATTCAGCAAGCCTGTGAAGCTCGTCTTGAAGAGTATAAGGCCTCCGATGAAATGAAGGAGAAAGTGTATCAGGAGGCCTTCCTTATGTACGCTTCTGGCTATAATCAAAGCCTGAAGGCAGCTAGAAATGCTCCCTCCACTCCGTTAACGGTCCTACGAGCTCCTGAAGTTGACTCCGACGGCGAAGAGGTGCGCTACGGAGAGGACGACAATCCTCTGCCCAGGAGAGCTCCTCCTCCGCCAGCTGGACCTTAGGGGGAGGATACTGTAGATAAACCTTTGAACGATCTTGTTAGTTCGGGCTCCCCTTTCTCTGATGTATCTATAACCCATTCGAACGAATAAATAAATAAAGACATTTTTATTTACTGTGTTCTGTTTCTTGTTTTTGACTTGGGATATTTTGTGTATGACGATATGTGGATACTTAATGCTTTCGAGTGTTCTATTTTCGTGTATGTTCATTTGTATACTTAGATTATTTTCTGAATGTATAATTTTTTTTATTCTCCCGAGCTGTTTAGTCCTTTGGGACTTAATTTAATTTGTGCTATTTATTTTACTATCTTCGTTTTCTAGCCTAGGAGCTCCTTTTAACTTATCTTAATATGAATTGCATTGAGTTGTATGTTCAACTTACTTGTATTAATGGATTTAAGCTGTCCTCTATGCAATTTTATCAAATGGATAGATTTAGGCTGTGAGCCCGAAATTTTTATTATGTATTCAACTTGTAAGTCTTTCTCCATTTGTACAGGAGTATTTAGGTTATTTTTCTTTGACTTTTTCAGTGCCACGAGCTCGGTTATGTTACACAGTTTATTTTCATGTATTTATCTTATGAACTCGTTCACGCTTATGTGGATGATCATTTTTACATATAAGATCTTTCTAGGTATGGTGGTCCTTTGGGCCCGTCCGTTCTGTGAGTTCGGACATTTTATACTTGGGATTTTTTTTTTATAGCAAGCTCGTCCGTGTTGCGAGCTCGGTTGTTTTATACTTGGTCTACTTTTATCATAATGCTTTCAAATGGTGAAACCATCCAAACTGCGAGCTCAGTTACTGTTTTTCGTATTTAACCTATTTTATCATATGATTTAAAGGTTGCTGACTCGTCCGAGCTGGGAGCTCGGTTACTTTTCATGCTTAGATCATTTTTGTGCTTATTAGTCTGTGAACTCGTCCGAACTACGAGTTTGACAATTTTTACGCTTGGTTTGTTTTTACGTGCTCATAGCCTGTGGGCCCGTCTGAATGGCAAGCTCGACTTTTTATTGTTTTTCATACTTAACTTATTTTACCAAGCATTTATAGGCTACAAGGTTATCCGAACTGCGAGCTCAGTTTTTTATTCTTGCTTAAGCTTTTTTGCGTGCTTATATCTTGTGAGCCCTGTATTGTGAGTTTGGAAATTCAAATTTTTGCTTCTTGCACTTTGGTGCCCTGAGCTCTTTTATGAGGTTGGACTCAATTTTTTGCTTATTTGCTCAACCTTACGGGCTATATTTTAAGCTGACTACTTGCTTGTTTAGCTTTAGCTTGTCGTTAGAGGAGAAGCTCAAGCCCTTTATTTTTTTTGTTGACTTTTATCTTCTCAGTCGATTTTGTGATACCGATGATTATTTTCTAACATTTGAATCCCACATATATTATATTGAAGGAGTGAGAGGTTAAAATTCAAAGACATTCAGAATAAAAGGGTTCATGGGGCGTTGACCAATACAAAATTTCAATAATTTTATACCCAACCTAGTTGAACAGGAAAAGAAAATTCCAATTTGGTTTATTTAGTTAGTTACATTGGATTGATGGGATTATACTGACATCAGAAACTCGTATTTTTGTTTAAATATGTGTGCTAGTTGCCGACCATATAATTTTAAAATAAAATTTATTAATTTTTAATTTAATTAAACAAAAAGCATAATTTTTATTTGCTAGATGATCAGTAATTTTCTGTATAATTAGAACAATAAAAAGTAACATTATTTGCTTGTATATTTTTCAATTTTAAATTATAATTTATGCTATTTTATATTAAGATTATAAATTTAATTTAATTTCAATTTTAAATTATTTACTTATATCACAAGATATTTTTAAAATTTAAAACATAAATTTAAGTCTTTTTCTTAATCCTTGAATAGTACTCTACAAAGACATTAATAAAATTCGACTCTAAATGACAGCTAAAATCAATAAATAAACCACAATTATCTAATGACCATCATGCTATCATCCATTTGTAATAACAATCATAATAAAAATGATATATTTTTAATTTATCGTAATTATAATAAAAAATTAAATTAAATTTAAAAAGTTAATAATAAATTATAATATAATTTTTAAATTTTTTTATTAATAAAACATATAATCCTTAAATTTAAATTTTATATTAAAAATAATTTTAGTTTATATTTATCATAATATAATGAATATTATTTATTTTAGTTTACAAAGTCATTCCTCTTGCGGAATAAATCTTAGAGAATTTAATTTAATTAATTTTGTTAATAATTTTTTAAAAATTTTAAAATTTTCATTGTAAATGAAGTTAAAATATTACATGATTTTAAAAAAAATTTATTTAATTTTTTTTTTTACAAAATAACTAAACAGAGGGTCAATGATATTATAAAAACTCATCTTTTTTTACTCTTTTATATAATACATATATATAAATTTATTAGTTTATTGGATAAAAAATATACTTAGTCATAATAAATAAAATAAAATATTACATATTTTAATTTATAAAAGTTTTTATACATTTTAGATTTTTATTAATAATTTACGTATATAAAAGTGAGATTGAAAAATAAATAATAAAATTAATAAAAAAATATTATTAAAATTAAAATATATATTTTAAAAATTATTTTATTAATCAAATAAAATTGAAAGATTATATTACAATTTACCCTTAATTTTTTATATTCAATTCAATCATCTGAATCGTAAGCAATCCAAAAAATTTAAAATATAAAATATAAATATAATTAACATAATTGTTTAAAAGTTATTTTATGCAATAATAATAATAATAATTGCATACTTCTGAATTCATTTAATTTTATTTATTATTTTAAAGTATTTTAAAATTTTAAATATTAAAATATTATTTTAAAAAATATAATAATAATTATCTAAAATTAGTTTTATTATATATATGTATAAAATTATGTAAATAACTATTTAAAAAACCTATCCATTAGCCTTTAAAATAAAATGATAAATTAACAAATAATTTATTTTTAATAAAATTTTATATTTTTATTTTAAATATAAAAATATTATACATTTAAAATAAATTAATAAATAATATGCAGAATACAGTTATTTAAATACTAAAATTTCATCTATAAAATTATCTAAATTAATATCTAAAAATTATTCATTAATATTTAAAATAAAATTATATTTAATTAATATTTTTATTAATAATAAAAAAATTTAGTATGATTCAAAAGTAAAATATAAAAATATATTAATTAAATTATTAAAACAAAATAATCAATAAATGATGTGAATAAATATATAAAAAATAAAAATAAAGTAAACAAGAGAAGAGATAATAAAAATAAATAATAAATAATAAAAAAGAGAGAAAAATATATTTTTTATTTATATTAATTTGGAAATTTGTAATAGTAGATAAAAATGAATTTAATGAAAGTTTAAAATTAAAAAATAAATTTGAAATTAGTGACCTTTATGTAAGAGCTAAAATCAATTTGACCACCTGTTATCCTACATTCCTACTTGACATTTTTTTCATTTTTTTTAATTTTTAATTTTTTATTTATTAAAAAAAACAATCCAACCATCTTCTTGAATTTATATTTCAATATTTTTAGCATATCAAATAAAATAATTTAAATATTTTATAAATTTATATTTATATTACCATTTTTCAATTTTAGATGGTGCAAATAAATGCATTAAAACATTTAAAATATTAATTATTATATTCTCGAACAAAGCATCTGCAGAGGAAATAAAATAAAATTAATCAATAATTTTTTTCGCAGCTCTAATTATAAGGAAGATGGTAGAGTTAAAATGAAAAAAAAATATATATATATATATAAAAAAATAGAAAATTCATTTGGAGAATAAGACAATTAAAAAGAAAGAGAGAGAGAAAATATTAGAGATTATCAAGAGGCAGGCATGAGTTTTCAATTAAGCCAATTGAAATTTGATATTTGATTATTGTGATAGTGAAGGAAAGCAGATTTTTAATAAATTGGGGATTTTAATTCATTCACTTTTTCGCAGAATTTATTTTGCAATAAAAAAATTTTAAAAAAATTTATAAAATCATGTAATAATTTAATTTTTTTAAAAATATATTTTTTAATTGAACTTTTATAAAATTCTTAATTTTAAATAAAGAGTTACAAGATTTCAATTTGGGATATGAGATTTTAACTAAGACTTAATTATGGTTTAATCATCACTAATGTCAAAATTGTTATTTAATTGTTTAAAATTAAAAAATTGAAATATAAATATAATTTTTTTAAAAATTTAAATTATTTTATTCAATAAAAAAAAAATATAATTAATTAAAAAATTAAAAAATTGAAATATAAATATAATTTTTTAAAAAATTTAAATTATTTTATTCAATAAATAAAAAATATAATTAATTAAAAAATTAAAAAAATTATCATTAAATAATATTAGCGGAATTCAGAGAAATGGGGCCCGCTGGCTATGGATGAGTAAAGGCTGGTGAATACTGAATAGAAGAGTTGACCAGCGATGACTTAATTATTGCTTTAGTTTTATAATTAAACTAGTAGTTTATCCGCGGTAATTAAAAATTTTTATATTATTATTTTATGATATTATTTTATAAAATAATTTTTTTTATAAATTTACATCATCTCTTAGAAGAAGTAAAATATTTTTTTAAATTTTAAATTCAAAATAATAATTAAATATAAATCTATTCACCATTAAACTCAATTACCACAAATAAAATTAAAAAATTTAATATTTATTATAATATATTATTAATATACAATAATAAATTTTATTTAAAAAATTATATTTTTATAGAAATTAAAAATATTATAATTATTAATATAATAAATTATAGTAATTTAAATTTAATAATTTAATTGTTTATTATTGTAATAATTGATTTAGAGTATTAGAATCACAATTTTATTTTTATTATATTTTAATTATTTATATTTATTAATTTTTATAGTTATTTAAATAATAAAATTTTAATTTGATAATATTACATAATTATTTTTATTAATTCTTTAATTATTTTATATTTTTATTACAATAAATGTTTTTTAATAATAATTTTAATTGATTATATATAATTATTTACCTAAAATAAATTTAGAATATTGACGTGCAATAGGCCTTATTTTATAAAAGCAAAGGACAAAGTAATTTAATTCTTTCACTGCTCATCAACTCCTACGTACCCTTCTATTTAACCTCTCACTCTGTGCTGTTCATTTCTCCATTAATTCTCTGCTTTCAAATCAGAGGTGGTTCTATAATTTCTCTGTCCATATTAGAGATTGTTTCAATCCATAATTATATTAGTTAACAAGTTAAAAAAATAAATATTTAAAATAACTTAATAAATATAGTAATGTTGGTAAAAATTTTTATATTATATAAATTATAATTTTATATTTAGGTTTTAATAATTAATAAATTATTTTTTATATTTTTAAAATCAAACTCTTAAAACTTTTTATATTTGATTCATTTAAAATTATAAAATTTTCATTTATTATAAATATTAATTAAAAATAACTCAAACTTTTTAAAATATATTTTTTTAAAATATTGTGTAAAGTCTATGATTTATAAATATTTGATACCATTTAAAAATATTAAATTTATAAGGTTTTTTTGAAAATTTTAAAGTTATATGATATTAAAATATTTTAATAAATAAAAATTAAATATTAATTAATTGAATGTGATAGTTTAGACAAAGTTTAATGAGAATTTAGATTTTTTTTAAATGAAAAATGAACTTAAGTGTTTAAATGAAATTTAATTCATTAATATTTTTAATTTAAAAAGAGATAATAAAAATATTTTTATATTTTTAATAAAAATAAATGGATGAAAGACTTAAATTTTAAAAAGTTTGATTATAAAAATATTTAAATATTTAATTTTAAAAATATTGAGATAAATTAAATAATTATACTCAAATCTAAAAATTAAAGTTTAATTTATGTTTATTTAAAAATAAATAAAATATTTCAATAGTTTTAATAGTAAAATTTAAATTATTTAATAATTATATTAAAATTTAAAATATAAAAAATTATAAAAAAAAAAGACACAGACAGAGACTTTGTGGAGAACAAGCATGCATACAAATTGCTCCCAAAGAGTCACAACTGTTAAAAATTTTACTATTTAATTTTTATAATATTATTTTTTTATATTTTTTTTAAAATTTATTAATTAATTTATATGTATTAGAAGTATTTTAAATTTTTTTTATACTTAATAGCTAAATTAATAGAATAATTAATGAATAAAATTTTTAAAATTAAAAAATAATTAAAATTTTTTTATATTATAAAAATGAAATAATAATTTTTTTAATATTATATAAGAGAAGTAACGAGAAACGAAGATAAAAAGATAAAGACTCAGGAATCACGTTAATTTAAAATAATATTTTTATAAAAAAAATATAAATAAATTTATTTGGTTTAAAATTTAAAATTTGGTGTCTTGTTGATTTAAATTGTTAATTTATTATGTATATTTTATACATAAAGTAATTTAATAATTCATTTAATATTTATTTTAAAGTAAATGATAATTTTAATTTATTATTTCATTTACTTTTAAATTTATTTAAAAAATCTCAAAATTTTTTATATATAAAATACAACAAGATTGAAATTTTCAAATAAAAATTATTAAAACACACTTAAATAGTAATGGATTAACAAATAAAAATAAACTCAAAAATAAAAATTAAATAAATAAATTTTTATGTAATTACTGAATAAAAAGTGCTAAAATAAGTAATTAAAAGTTGACTAGTCATATATTTAAATTCATATAATTATGTGAAGTGCCATATGTATTTATAACATATTTAATATATATATATTTTTTATATTTAATAATATTATTAATTAATATGATCCTAATAAACACAATTTATTATTTTTATTATTATAATTTATATATAATTTTTAAATTTTTCTTTTTTTGAATAATATGTGACTTTTTAATTTTTAAAATTTTTAATATATTATATTAATTTATAATTAAAAAATTTTAAAATTAAAAATTAACTATATTTTAAAAATAATAAATAAAAAAACAATTTATTAACATTTTTATTTATAAATTTATTAACAAAAATTATTTTTAAATTAAAATTAAATAATAAAAAATAAATTATCTCATTAAAAAATATTTTTTAAATATAAATTATTTTTCATAAACATACGGAATGTTAATAAATAAAATTTAAGATATAAATGTTTTTTAAATTTTGAGTATTTTTTCAATAAATTATAAAATAATTAACTTCTTATAAATTAATGAAAATTAAAAAAAAGACTATTGTCGAAAAATAACGTGCATTTTGTCATCATTATATAAATAAACAAGAAGTATATATTTTTTTATCAATGCAAAAATAATATTATATTTATCAAAGCCATAAAAGATAAAAATATTGAAAAAAAATTAAAGATCAACCAAAAATAAAAACAAAAATAATAAAATGCAACCCAAACTAAAATAAATAAATTAAGTCAATCATAAATTAGCTGATGATTCATAATTCAATCCAACTCAAATTATTTAAATTAATCTGTCCACGGAATATAATGCACTTTGATATGGTCACGGTCTAATTCGAATCATGTATTTAATCAAAATTAAATCCATCAAATATTAGATTAAATCAGTTAATCGATTTTGATTTTTAAACTAGACTAGAATTTTAAATTAGAAATTAGAAGGGCCGATTATGATTCCCTCTTCTTATAAATCAATATCGAAATTGATCTGTTTAATTCGATAATTCAATTCAATTTTAATTTAATTTTTTATTTTTTAAATAAATTATTTTTAAAAAATTGTGTTATTTAAAATTGATAAGTAATCAAATTAAATTATCAAATAATTAAATTTAAATTTATTTTTAATTTATAAAAAATATTATTTACATTTAAATGTAATATTATTTATTTTTATAATATATATATTATTTTGTTTTTATATCACATAAATGGATATATTTTACCATTTACTTATTTAATAAAATATATCTTCAATAATATATATAACTCATATTTATTTATTTATTTATATTTTATTTGAATTTTTACTTTTAATTTTTTTTTTCAAATTAAAACCGAATTAATAGTTAAAAAATTAAAATTATAACCACTTTAAAATCGGACCGAAATTAATAATCAAACAATAAAATCATTTTAAATCGTTCTAAATCGAATTAAATTCAATTCAATTTGAAAATTGATCTAAATGTTGATTCTGATTTGAAATTGAAATTGACATATAACCATATCTACCATACATCAGTTGGTACCATCACAAGAAACGAAACACTGTGAGGAGCCAATGTTACCATCACAGAATACACGCAACCTTCACCAAATCATCATTGATCACATCAATAATAACATTCCAAAAAGCAAGTAAAAAATCAATAATTTTAACAACAATAATAAAAGTACAAAATAACTATGCATGCTATATCTAGACTATCAAAAAGGAAGACAGACAAAAAATAATTCATAACAAAATTATTATACACGAGAATGAAACGTCATAGAGTTTTCGACCAACAATAAAGAGAACTTAATTTCAAAATGTAACAGGTTGGTTTCAAAATACTACATCATAGCAATGAAAAGCCTTCCAATACCCAAATAAAATATAAAATAAATATACAAGTATTCGCATTTTAACATTAACTATTTCAATCTTTTTTAAAAAAATATAAAATTTAATTTTTTTCCAAAAATTTAAATTATACTGCAAATGACACTTAACATATAATTAATTGAATAATTTCACTCATTATCTTTTCATGTTGATAATTATTTTAATTTTATATTTCAATTTTAGAATATTAAAATAAAATTATTAAATTTTAATTGATGTTATATTAGTATTTTTTTTTAAATTTTAAAGTGTAAAGAATAAATCTTAATTTATTAGCATATGCATTGTTATCTTGTTTTTAAAATTATGATTCAATTTTAAAATAATTAATTTTATTTTATTGAGATTTATTATTCAATTTAAAAAGAACATTAATTAATTTAAAAATATTTAAATTGCATTGTTATTTTTATTTGTCCCAAGAAAATTTTACTTTAAAATATATATTATTCAATTACTTTAAGTATGAAATATATGTAATAAATTAATGACTTAAAATAATGAGATATAAATTATAAATTAAAATAATTATATCGTACTGAAAAGTTTTTATCAAAATAAACAATAAAATAATTAATAATTTTTTTTCTTAAAAGAGTAAAATAATAAAAAGAAAATAAAATATAAACTTTATTTTATTTTTTAATTTGAAGAGAAAATTAAATTGATGAGGGAAAAGTTTAGTTTGTATACGTTTATGTTGATAGTTTTAGTCAATAAAAGACCTATTCAGCAGGAGGAAAATCTTTGCTGTTGCTAGAAGTTAGGAGATCTTATTCTTAGTTTTATTCTTCTGCTGTATTATTTCTTTAGCTTATTCTTCGTTCTATCAGTTTATGTAAAGGCTATAAAATGCCTATCAATTGAGTTAATAATTATCATATTGAAAACCCAATTGCTCTGATTTATTATTTCTTGTGAACTTTGTCAATTGGTATCAGAGCCCTACTGGCCCTGAGAAACAGTTTTTGAGTGATCAAACACAGCAAGATGAGTGATGATAAGACACTAACAAAGATCCCTCACTTTGATGGTCACTATGATCACTGGAGTGAGCTCATGGAAAACCTTCTTCGAGCTAAAGGTCTATGGAGCTTAATCGAAAATGGTTTTGAGGAACCACCGATAGCAACCAGGTTGTCAGAAACACAGCAGGCACAACTTGATGATGCTAGGACCAAGGATTATCAAGTGAAACACTACCTATTTCAAGCTATTGACAGAACTGTATTCGAGCAGATCCTCGATCGTCGTACAGCAAAAATAGTGTGGGATTCTTTGAAGCAGAAGTTTGGAGGCAATACCAAAGTCAAGAAATCTCTTCTTAATGCCTTGCGAAGAGAGTTTGAAGTTCTTGAGATGAAGAGAGATGAGACCATTACAGAGTATTTTGCTAGAGTTATGACTGTAGCAAATCAAATGAGGAGTAATGGTGAGGTGATGACAGATACCAAAATCGTTGAAAAGATTTTGCGTACTCTCACGGATAAATTTACATATGTTTGTGTGTCTATTGAAGAGTCTAACGACACTGAAACTATGACAGTTGATGAGCTGCAGAGTACTCTAGTAGTTCATGAACAAAAGTTTAAGCGGATTCGGAAGGAGGATGACGAACAGGTGCTCAATATTGAAGGACGGTCATCAACTAGCAGAGGAAGAGGCCCCAGCAGAGGGAGGGGGCGTGGTCGAGGAAGAGCAGTATTCAACAAAGCCACTGTTGAATGTTACAAATGTCATGGTTTAGGACATTTTCAATATGAATGTCCTCAGTTAAAAGAAGCAAATTATGCCGACCTTGATGAGGAGGATGAGTTAATGCTCATGGCATATGTGGACCTCCATCAGACTAACAGAAGTAATGCTTGGTTTGTGGATTCTGCATGCTCGAATCATATGTGTGGCAATCAGGAGATCTTTTCGAGCTTAGACACAACTTTTCTTCATTCAGTCAAGCTCGGAAACAATTCTAGAATGCAGGTTACTGGCAAAGGAGAGGTGAAAGTGTGTCTGGAAGGGGTATGCTACACTATTCGTGATGTTTATTTTGTTCCAGAGCTGACAAATAATTTATTGAGTGTAGGGCAGCTACAAGAGAAAGGTGTGGCAATCTTATTTAACGAAGGAAAATGCAGTCTCTATCATCCTTTGAAAGGAAAAATGGCCGAATCAGTTATGAGTGCAAACCGAATGTTCATTTTGCTTGGTAGCACACCTGCTGTTTCCGACTCTGAGAAGTGTCTTCAAATTGGCAATCCGGATGATTCAATTCTATGGCATCACCGCTACGGACATCTAAGCTACAAAGGGCTACAGACATTGAATAACAAAAACATGGTAATTGGATTGCCTAAAATTACTGAGCCAAACTCCATATGTGAGGCATGTATGAAGGGTAAGCAGCAACGCATTCCATTTCCAAAGAAAAGTAAGTGGAGAGCTTCTGACAAGTTAGACCTGGTTCATGCTGATCTTTGTGGCCCCATCACACCAGCATCAAGCAGTCACAAGAGGTATATCTTATGCTTCATAGACGATTTTTCCCGAAAAGCATGGTGTTATTTTTTGGTTGACAAATCAGAAACTTTTTATCATTTTAAATGTTTTAAAGTTCTTGTGGAAAAGGAAACTGGTTTGCCAATCAAATGTTTGAGAACAGACAGGGGTGGAGAATTCAACTCCACTGAATTCAATGACTACTGTAAGCAACAAGGGGTGAAGAGACAATTAACCACGGCTTATACCCCACAACAAAATGGAGTAGCCGAGCGAAAGAATCGCACAGTCATGAATTTAGTAAGAGCCATGTTGACTGAAAAGAACATACCAAAGATTTACTGGCCAGAAGCAGTTCAGTGGACATTTCATCTCTTAAATAGATCACCTACAGTGGCTGTCCAAGATATGACCCCAGAAGAAGCATGGAGCGGAAAGAAACCTACTGTGGATTATTTTCGAGTTTTTGGCTGCATAGGATATGCTCATGTACCAGACTCAAGGCGGACAAAATTGGAGGACAAGAGTATGAGCTGCGTATTTTTTGGATTTAGCAACAAATCCAAAGGATATCGAATGTTTGATCCTATAAATAACAGAATTATTCTTAGTCGAGATGTGATATTTGACGAGAATCAGTCATGGGATTGGAGCAAAAGCCAACATGACGGCCATCAAATTGAATTAGAATGGGGTGATAACATCAGTCTTACTGAAAGAGAAGAGGAGGAGACTATTGCTGAACCTGATCAACAAGCACCACTTGACACCAGTCCAGATGGTGAAGACGGCCTTGCAGCAGGGGAGGGAAGAGGACTTGCAGCAAGGGAGGGCAGAGTTAGGCGTCCCCCCACACACCTAACAGATTTTGTTTCAGGTGAAGGACTGTCTGAAGAAGATGAAGCAAATTTAATGGCCAATCTTGTAATTTCAGACCCAACAAGCTATGAGGAAGCAGTGACAGAGGAAAAATGGCGTCTGGCCATGGATGATGAAATAAGATCCATCGAAAAGAATCACACTTGGTGTTTGATGGAATTACCAGCAGGAGCAAAAACAGTTGGTGTGAAGTGGATCTTCAAAACAAAATTGAATGAGCAAGGTGAGATCGACAAATATAAAGCAAGGCTTGTCGTTAGAGGATACACACAGCAGTATGGAATTGATTACACTGAAGTATTCGCACCAGTGGCCAGAATGGATACAGTTCGAATGATTATAGCTCTGGCAGCACAAAAAGGCTGGAAATTACATCAATTAGATGTAAAATCAGCTTTTTTACATGGAGAATTGGAAGAAGACATTTATGTTGAACAGCCGAAGGGGTACGAAAAAAAGGGGTGTGAACAAATGGTTTACAAATTGAAGAAGGCGCTCTATGGGTTAAAACAGGCACCCAGAGCCTGGTTTAGCCGCATAGAAACTTATTTTTTAAAGGAAGGTTTCACAAACAGTTCCAATGAACAAACTCTGTTTGTGAAAAGAAGCAAAGGAAAAATCTTGATTGTGAGTATTTATGTGGATGACTTACTATACACAGGTGATGATGAAAAGCTACTCACAGAGTTCAAATACTCCATGGAAAAGGAGTTCGATATGACGGATTTGGGTCTAATGAAATTTTTCCTTGGCATCGAAATTATCCAGAGAACTGATGGGATATTTATTTGTCAAAGGAAATATGCTGGTGAAGTATTACAACGATTTGGAATGGAAGATTATAATCCAGTAAGAAATCCAATTGTTCCCGGACAACAAATCAGTAGAGATGAAGGAGGAGAAAAAACTGATGCAACACAATTCAAACAGATGGTGGGTAGTCTGATGTATCTCACAGCTACCAGACCTGATCTTATGTTTGTGGTGAGTCTTATAAGTCGATTTATGAGCAATCCCACGAAACTCCATTTTGCAGTAATAAAAAGGGTGATGAGATATCTCAAGGGTACTACAGATTATGGAGTTTTTTACAAAAGAGGTGGAGAAAACAATTTTTTTGGTTTTACAGATAGTGATTACGCAGGTGATATGGTTGATAGCAAAAGCACATCTGGTTATGTGTTCCTGTTAAGCGGAGGTGCTGTGGCATGGTCATCACGAAAGCAACCAATAGTAACTTTGTCAACCACAGAAGCTGAATTTGTAGCAGCTGCTGCGTGTGCCTGTCAGGCTATGTGGATGAGGAGAGTGCTGGAAGATATAAGTCAAGCTCAAGATAAAGCTACAGTTCTAATGTGCGACAATATTTCAACAATCAAGCTGTCAAGAAATCCTGTTCTACATGGAAGGTCAAAGCACATAAGAGTACGGTTTCACTTTCTTAGAGATTTAGTCAAAGAAGGGATTATTGATATGAAATTTTGTGGGACCCAAGACCAGCTAGCAGATATAATGACTAAGCCTCTAAAGTTAGGTGCGTTTCAAAAATTGAAAGAAGGTTTGGGCATGAGTACATATTCTACTTTGAACTAATTTTTGCTTACAGAAGAAATTTGTTCAAGGGAGGGATTGTTGATAGTTTTAGTCAATAAAAGACCTATTCAGCAGGAGGAAAATCTTTGCTGTTGCTAGAAGTTAGGAGATCTTATTCTTAGTTTTATTCTTCTGCTGTATTATTTCTTTAGCTTATTCTTCGTTCTATCAGTTTATGTAAAGGCTATAAAATGCCTATCAATTGAGTTAATAATTATCATATTGAAAACCCAATTGCTCTGATTTATTATTTCTTGTGAACTTTGTCAGTTTATATTTTAAGAAAAATAAAAAGAATAAAATAATTTATGTAACTTAAATAAAAATATATTAGATTTAGAGCTGAATGATTCGAAATACAACCATGCATATTTTAAAACTCTCTTAATAAAGTGGTAAATTTGTTATTCAAATAAACAATTTAATAATATTTAAAATTATATTATTATTTTTATTACCACAAAGTAAATATATTTATTTTTGAATTTTAAATTAATATAATAAAAATATTATAAGATAAATTAAATAGAAACTAAATAATACAAATATTTAAGATAATTAATAATATTTTAACATAAAAGTAAAAAATATATTTTATAAAATATATAAATATTTTAATCGTACATTTTTAAAATAAAAATAAATTAATAAATTTAATAAAACCTCAAAAATCTAATAGTAATTCCATAGTACACCTGAAATTCAGTGATCTATTGAACAGCTTTATGTTATTACCTCTATACTTTGTTTAATTTTTTTTATAATTATTATCAATAAAATTTTGCTTACTCAAAAAAAAAAAAAAAAAGCAAAGAACAAAATGGATTTAAAAGCTTTTGAAAGGTAGAAAAAAAATTTTGGATTATTATTAAAATAATATAAATTAAAAAACTTTTCATAAATTTAATATAATTTTAAAATAATTTACAAATTAGTATTAATTTAAAAAAATGTCATTAAAAAAAATATTTTTTTAATTATATAAGTATGAAATTGACGTTTTTTAAATTTGATATAACTCGTTACTTTAAAAAATATTAGTATTTTTAAAAACAATCAAATATTTCTGAAAATACCATTTTAATGAATTTTTTTAAAAATAAAATATTATTTAAAAAATTATTATTTAATTTATATAATTTAATATAATTAATTAATTAATTTTTTATTAAAAAATAATTAATTATAAAAATTAAATAATTATTTAATCATATTAGTAATTATTTAGTCATTCTTATTAATTATATACGTAAAATTACAAGAATTATATAATTATTTTTTTAAAATTATACGGATTGAATGAATAAAAAAATATTTTATTTATTTTACCTATGATATTTCATAATAATATTATTATTAGAATTAATTAAAAATTGTTCTTATTAAAGACTGAAAATCACAAAAAAATCACATGTTTTTTCGTATTCTCTTTAGATCATTATAATATGAGTATTTGGACAAGTAGTATTTTTACTTTAATTTCCATAAAAATTTTATAGGAAAATTATATTGATTTTGAGTTTTCCATAAAAATTTAACTTGAAATAAATCGATTTGAATATAAAATTTATAAAATAATATTCTCAATGGTAATACAATCTTTATAAACTTTTATCCTTCAATTGTAAAAGTTGAATTGTAGAAAATTATTTATTTATTTATTATTTTAATAAAATTAAAAAATATTAATTATTCCCTTTATTTATTTTACTTATCAATTTTTACACAAAAATTTAAAATAGCAATTTATTATTAAAGAAAAGATAACAGATTTACACAAAAATTATTTTCTTTATATATAGTCTATATGTATATATATATATATGAAAAATTTATGAATTGATATTTTAATTTTAAAAAATATATTAAATATTTTAAAATTAAAAAATTTACTAATTAATTTTTACGTTAATTTTAATTATAAATTGCTTTATTATTTAAGTATTTTGAACATAAAAACTAATTAAAATATTTTTTTATAATTTTAAAAATATTTTTATATATTTTTAAAAAATAAGTAACTAACTAATGAGTTTTTTATATTAAAAAACTAAATAGTAATATTTTTATATATATTACTTTATATACATTTCAATTACTTATTTATTATATAATATCTAATTATAGAATATATAATAATAAATGACAATATAGTAATATATTTGAAATTAAAAATGATAAAATAATTTAGTATTTTTATAATAAAGTTATTAGAAAAAAATAAATGAATAATAATAATAATAATAATAATTAAATTGTTCACAAGTGTATATATATATTACAAATAGTTTAAATGAGTAAAAATGGACGCCTGAGATGAGTTTCTCCAAAAGCATTCAACGGTCACGATTCCGCTTGTAATCACATATCCAAAAAACAAACAAATTGTATGCTATGAAAATAGAACCTAGGATTTTGAAATTATTAAAGAGTCCCTTAAAGCATTATGTTAAAAAAAGAATTCAATTGCACTATTTTTCAGTCATACATATATATATATAATTGGTTCAGTTCTTTCAAAATATTTTTAAATAAAATAAAATTAAATTAAATAAATTAAAATTTTTAAAATTAAAATTAAAATTTTTAAATAAAATTAATTCGATCAATTTTTTTCAATTTAAACTAAATTGTACTCAGCTTTACCCATAAAATTATAAAATATGAGTCTCAATAGATTATATATAGAGATTGAGATATTTTTTATTCACTTTTAAACACTTTTATACGGTGAAAATTATAAAAAATTTAAGAAAAAAATTTTGAAAAATCTTAAAAGAAAAAATCAACCAAGGTTTTTTTGGCCTTATTCTTTTTTTATTATTTAAAATTATTTTAAAATGATTTTGGATAAATTTTCAATTGAATTTATTATTGAATTCTTGATTATGAGTAACTAAATTCATTTTATTAGGAGACTTGATATAGTTTAAATTATTAATTCTCTTAAATTTGTTTACTTTATTTATTATCCAATTATTGAGATTAATAGTTTTAAATGCTTGTATGAATAATTGAATGATTTTATCTTAAAATTAATATTGCAACAAAATATTTTAAGACCAAATAGTAAATTAAATATTACATGAATACTAATTAGATTAGAAATGAAAATTTAATATGTGGAGTCTTATAAAAAAATAATAACTGTATTTAATAAATTAATTAAAATATTATCAAATTATTAGAAAATAAATAATTATTTTTAATAACAAAATGAATTAACTTATATAAAAAGTAGTTTAGTTAATTAATTTAATTTTATTTAAAAAATGGATTAATTATCTTATGATTATTTATTGTGCAAATTAAAATTAAATAATTAATTAAATAAATTAAGTTAAATAAAAGGTAATTTAGTTAAGTAAAATATTATTTTAATTGTTTCCTTAATTATTATGAAAAATCAAATAAAAGTAGACATGGGCGAGTACGTTGATGTGAATTATTGGTGTGGAGCTTTCATCTGACACTTGAATTGATAAAGAAAAAGCAATGATTTTACTCAAATATGAAAAGTGAGTGACGATATGACTTTATTGAAGAGGACAATATTTTTACAGATATCCATTGATCGATATGATGTTTCAATGAATTATGAGTTTTATTATATGGTATTCTTTTTTAAAATAATTAAATTAAGGAAAAATTATTTTTTAGGTTATGAAATATATTATAATTAATAAATTTATTTTTTTATTTTTAGAATTTAATATTTTCTTTTTTAAATTTTAATTTTGTCAATATTTAAAATTTTTTTTATAAGATATTTATGTTAAGTGAATAATTTTTATTTTTAAAATATAATATTTTCCTCTTAAAATTTTAATTCCGTAAAAATTTAAAATCTTTTCGTAAAAAATTTCTATTAAATTAATGATTTTCACTCTTTAAAGTAAAAATTTTCTATTAAGCTAATGATTTTCACTCATCGAAAAACACCCTTATCAATAATAAAATGAAAAATTATTTAATTTTTATAATATGAAAAAATTCAATACTTAATCTTTTAAATTTAAAAAATATATTAAAATATTTTTAATATTTTAAAAAATCTATTAATTAATTTTTATATTAATTTTATCACTAAAAATTTTATTATTTAATCTTTATAATTTAAAAAAATTTATTAATTAATTTCTCAAATTATTAAAAAATTTATTAATTAGTTCTTTCGATATTTTAGATTTTTTTATAATACTTAATGATTAAAATTAACGGAAATACTATCTAATAGTCTTTTTAAAATGTTAGAGACGTTTTAATGAATTTTTTAAATGGCGAGTAGTGATTGACAGCGAATGATATCACAAAAATAATTTCTATTGAATACAACTCCTTTTTACCGGGTAATAGTTGAGCAGGTATTTGAATAAATTGAATACAGAGAGGCAAAGAAATGCATTAGATTTCTAGCAATTGATTATTACATGGGATAGTTGTACTTAAAGTTTAAAAAATATTTTCATCCATCCCATACATAATTAATGGTTAGAAAGGGAATATGTATTTTCCTTTAACTTCCTTCCAATTTAATAAATTTAGAAGTTTAATTTTTTAAAAATTATATTTTTCATTGATTTAAAGTAAAATTAAAATTTAACACTCAAAATATTCGCTACTTGAACTCAATTAACTAATAAATAACCATCTATAAAGTTAATTTTTTTTTATTGTAATTTATTTTATTTAATTTTTTTCAAATAGAGCAATTTTTTCCAAGACCACATATTAGATGTGTTTCAATACTTAGCAGCTTGAAATTTTTAGATAAATGACACTTAAATTTACAATGAAAAATAAACTTTCTTTTGTCTTTAATTGTATTTCTCTAAATGCATCTGTCTAGAACTCTCCTTATGCATTTGATTTTTATTTAATATTACTCTAAATCCAAAACCATGCGTAAGTGCCCCAAAAGATAAAATTATAACTTATTTTGATCTGATCCCACAACAACAGAAAAAACTCAAATGGGCTCATTGTAGAAGCAATTTGTTGGTTACCCTTATTTTGCAAGAAAATATAAGATGAACAAAGGATAAAATTGTAATTAAATTTTTAACATTGGTCAAAATGTGGCATTGTTGATTTACAGTGCAATTGCTAACTGAATTTTATTGTGCTAATATAAATAGATGTATCTGAACACATATATTTGTGTGAAAATATATTAATGATTTGACCAAAAAAATTGAGAAAATATATTAATGATCTAAAATGTAAATTTAATTAATTTATTTTTTAAAAAAATAATATAACGATTAATTAATTAATTGAAGTATTGATGTGAAGTATTATTTTTTGAGAGATTTGTGTACTGAAGAGAAAATTGAATTGAAGTATTGTTTAAGTGTAGATCAGTTTGCCAAGTAAAGTTATATTCCTTTCTGAATTTGAGAAATTTGATGAGTGTTTGCAGCAGATAAGATGCAAAGTTTTAAATTGAACTTTGAGTTTTCAGTTTATAAGGGAGAGATTGTTGAATAATTTAATTTAATTGTTACTGCAATTAAGTTGTTTTCAATATTTGTTTTCTTAGTCAAAGTTTAGGAATTTTGTTGATAATGTTCAGCAAAACATAGTCACGTTGCAGCTAATTTTTCTTTCTGTTAAAATTTTATTTTGCTCTTTGTGAGTCTATATAAAAACTGTTATCTTGCTTAATAATAGTACAGTACCTTGAGCATCTCTTCTCTCTTTTATTTTTATTTCTATTTCTTTTGTTTATTTCCTGACAGTTTATCAAATATGATGCACTAGACATGGCCACAGTAGTTCGGACTGTGAATTAAACTCAGAATTGGACTGAAACTTTAGATTAGGAGGGCAGTTACGATTCCTTCTCCTGTCAATCAGAATCAAATTCAAATGGTTTGATCTAAAAATTCGATTTAATTTTGATTTAATTTTTTATTTCTTAAATAAATATTTTAAAAAATTATATCACTCAAAATTAATGTATATGCAAGTTTAATTATTAAATTATTAAGTTCAGTTTATTTTTAATTTATAAAAAATATTATTTACATTTAAATGTAATATTATTTTATTTTTTATTATACATATATTATTTTATTTTTTATATCATGGATACATTTTATAATTTACTTATTTGATAAAATATACATTCAATAATATTTAACACTTACATTTATTGTTTTGCATTTTATTTAAATTTTAACTTTTATTATTTTTTTTCAAATTGAAATTGAATTAACCGTTTATAATTTCATTTTAATTGAAATTGAAACTGAAAGCATAAAAAACTGAAATTATGAAAAATCAAAATCATAATTGCTTTAAAACCGGATCGAAACTGTTAAAAAACTGAAATCATCTTGAACCATTTTAAATCAGACTAGTTTTGATTTGTTCAAAATATAAATCGAATCGTCGGTTTCGGTTCATAGCCATGTCTATGATGCACAGCTTGAAACCATCATAAGAAACGAAGCACCGCGAGGAGCCAACGTTACCTTTACCGATCAAACATATCGTGAGAGGTCATTGCTGATCAATACTGAACAACAATAATCTAAAAGATGAGCAAAAAATCAGCAATGTTGACAATAACTATATAGCATAAAATAGCCATGCATATCATGTCTGGAGTCTAAGGAAGGAAGACAAATCAAAGGCAATAGTAAAATCATTATGCACGAAAAGGAGATGCCAAAGTCTATGACCAACAATAGCAAATGGGAGCGTGATCCCCAGACGTAACATGCTGGTTTCAAAATACTAAAATCATAACAATGAGAAATCTTCCCAACAGCCAAATAAAATATAAAATAAAAAAACAAGTATTAACCTTTCAACGTTAACCATTTCAAATTTATTTTTTTAGAAAAATTGAATTTTTCAAAGAATTTAAATTATATTGGCAAATGAAGTACATATAATTGAATGAATAATTTCACTCATAATCTTTTCATGTTAATAATTATTTTAATTTTATATTTCAATTTTAAAATATTAAAATAAAATTATTAAATTTTAATTGACATTATATTAGTATTTGTTTTTAATTTGTAAAGTTTAAAGAATAAATTTTAATTTATTAGCATATGCATCGTTATCTTATTTTTAAAATTGTAATTCAATTTTGAAATAATTATTTTTATTTTATTGAGATTTATTATTCAATTTAAAAAGAGCATTAACGAATTTAACAATATTTAAATTGCATTGTTAATTTTATTTGTCCAAAGAAAATTTTACTTTAAAATATAGATATATATTATTAAATGAGTATTAAATTACTTTAAGTATAAAATATACGTAAAAAATTAACAACTTAAAATAATGAGATACATATTATAAATCAAATCAATTTATTAAACTTTTAAAAAATATTATTTTCACCTTGACGTGATTTTCTTTGTTTAATCACTAATGCATTATTTTCTTCCTACTTAATTCATGTGATTATTCTAGATTAAAAAAATTTCTTTATTGGATCAAGAAATGTTGAGATAAGTAATAAAATATTATTTTCTTTTAAGTGAGATTAAAAGTTTGATTTTCATAAATAAAATAAATACTCACTAAAAAATATTTTTTATAAATATAATGATAAAAATAATTAATAGTTTATTTTTTAAATTTGAGGAGAAAATTAAATTGATGTGGGAAAAATTTACTTTGTATACGAAAATTAGAAATTAATTTTAATGTTCTTTATATTTTAAGAAAAATAAAAAAAATAATTTATATAATTTAAATAGAAATATATTAGATTTAGATCTGAATGTTAAAACTCACTTAATGAAGTGGTAAATTTCCTATTCAAATAAATAGGAGTACTAACTTTAATAATATTCAAAATTATATTATTATTTTTATTACCACAAAAATTATTTTCTATATATATATTTATTTATTTAACCACTATAATATAAAAAATTTTTAATTAATTTTTTTTAAAGTTAAAAAAAATTTACTAATTAATCTCATATTATTTTTAACTATAAATTGCATATCCGAAAAACAAACAAATTGTATACTAAAAATAGAACTTAAAACAAATTATATACTAAGTGAATAGATCTTGAAGTTATTAAAGAATTTTTTAAAGCATTATGTCAAAGAGAATTCAGTTGCACTATTTTTGGTCATACATATAAATAGAATTCAGTTGCACTATTTTTTGGTCATACATATAAATAATTAGTTCAGTTCAATTTATTTCTTTCAATTTTCTTTTAAAAACCGAACTGAATTATATATATTAAAATTTTTAAAATTAAAAATTAAATTAAATTAAATAAATCGCTTTAAAATTTTAAATAAAATGAATTTAATTAATTTTTTCGATTTAAATCGAAATCCTGCTCATGAGTTATGAATGCACATATATGAGACATTAAATATTTTTTACTCACTTTTAAATAATTTTATATGATAAAAATTATGAGAGGCTCAAGGATGAAAATTTAAAAAATCTAAAATTTATTTTTTTTTGTTATTTAGAATTATTTTAAAATAATTTTGGATAAATTTTCAATTGAATCTGTTATTGAATTCTTGATAATGAGTAATTAAATTTCTTTAATAGAAAACTTGATATAACTTAGATTGTTGATTTTTTTAAATTTATTTAAATTAATTTTTTTATTTATCTATTATTAAATGCTTGAAATAAATTTGTTTAAATACTTTTATGATGGTTGAATAATTTTATTATGAAATTAATAACGTTGTAAATGAAACAGTGAATTGAATATCACAAAAATATTAATTGGATTAAAAATAAAATTTTAATTTATAGAATTTTAAAAAAAATAATTGCAGTGTTTAACAAATTAATTAAGATATTATTAAATTATTGAAAGATAAATAATTATTTTTAATTAATTAATTAAATTTTATTTGAAAGAGAAAATCAATTTATTTTAGAATTATGGTTGTGCTAATTAAAATTAAATCATTAACCAAATGAATTAGTATAAAAAAAAAGTAGTTTAGTTAAGCAAAATGGTATTTTAATTGTTTTCTTAATTATTATGAAAAATCTTACATAACAAAAAGAAAAAAAAAAAAAGAAATGTATGTGAATTATTGTTGTGGAGCTTTCATATGACACTTGATTGATAAAGAAAAAGCAAAAAGAAATGCATGTGAGTGATGATATGACTTTATCGAAGATTACAATATTTTTACAGATATCCATTGATTGATATGATGTTTCAATGAATTATGAGATTTATTATAAATTAAAAATAATTAAATTAATATTGATCAACCTAAAATAGTCAAATAGGATATTTGTTGAAAATAAATAAATATTAAAGATATTAATAAGTTAAAGATAAAAAGTAATTTATTCAAATTAAATATTATTTTACTTTCATTTTTTTAAGTATTATAAAATATTAAATAACAAAATAAAAGTGAATGGGAGTATATACATGTGAATTATTATTGTGGAGCTTTTATCTGACAATTGAATTGAGAAAGCAAAAAATAAAAAAATCATGTATGAAAGCTGATTGATGGAATGATTTTATTGACGAAAGCAACAAATCGTGATAGTGGAATTCCTTTTCTAAAAGTGATGGAAGTCCTTTTCTAAACAATAAAAAAGTGTGGTCCTTTATAAATTTTTAAAAAAATTATATAGATTAAATAATAATTTTTTTTATTTTAATAAATATATAAAAAATTTTATAAAGAACTCCACCTGCACTTAAATTAAGATTTTTAGATAAACTTCATTTTCTCTATTTCTATTTTGGAGTTTAAGTATTATTTGGAGTCCCCTCTAAAATTTGAGAGAGGTAGTATCTTGCATGTATGGAGAGAATTTATACGAATTTCGAATGATTTAGAGGTTTAACTCATAGATTTAATTCAATTTATTTGATATAATTTAAATATTTATTATGGTATAGAATCAAAATTTTCTCTTTAAAATAACTAATTATTTGAGTTCAAAAAATCATGATTTTAAAAATATTAATTGTTAATTTTTTTTTAAAAATAAAAGTATGTCACGTCTAATAAAATAAAGACACGTGAAGTTAAAAATGTCTATGGAATTTTAGGCCTATACATAGTAAGCTTTTGTACTCCTTTTGATTTTTTTACTATTTTTAAAATTTTTTTTTTTAAAAAATAAAGAGTAAAAAAAATAAAAGTAATGAAAAGGTTATTTTTCTTAGGGTATTTGGATGTTAAGAAGGAAAATAAGAGGAAGATAACTTTTTGAAATTGTAAAATAATAATTTTACTTTTTGTATTTGCAAATAACATAAATAATTTGAGATAAAAATATAATTATTTTTATGTTCTATCTATTTTATTTTTAAATTAGAGAAAAAGTTAATAATAGTTTTAATTTATTATTTTCTTTCTTCGTTTTTCTCTTTTATTGTTCGGATGAGAGTAAAATAAAAGAAAAAAAAAATTTAGAAAAAAAATAAAAATATTTTTCTCCAATCTAAAAATTTGGAAGGAAAATAAAAAGAGTTAATGGGTTTAAAATACAACTCCTTTTTGCAGGGTAATAGTTGAGCAGGTATTTGAAATATTTGATTGGAATAAATTGAATAAAGAGAGGCAAAGAAATGCATTAGATTTCTAGCTATTGATTATTACATGGGATAGTTGTACTAAAAATTAAAAAAATATTTTTATCCATCCCATACATAATTAATGGTTAGAAAGTCAATACTCATGAATATGTATTTTCCTCAACCTCCTTCTAATTTAATAAATTTAGAAGTTCAATTTTTAAAAATTATATTTTTCATAGACTTAGAGTAAAATTAAAATTTAACACAAAAAATATTTGCTAGAGCTCAATTACCTAATAAATAACCATCTATAAAGTTAATTTTTTTCTTTATTGTAATTTATTTTATTTATTTTTTTTAAATAGGGCAATTTTTTCCTAGACCAAATACTTAGATGTGTTTAAATACTTAGCAGCTTGAAATTTTTAGATAAATGACTCTTAAATTTATAATAAAAAAATAAACTTTCTTTCTTTTATATGTAATTGTGTCTTTAATTGTATTTCTCTAAATGCATCTGCCTAGAACTCTCCTGATGCATTTGATTTTTATTTAATATTACTCTGAATCTAAAACCTTGCGTAAATGCCCCAAAAGATAAAATTATAATTTATTTTGATCTGATCAACAACAACAGGAAAAACTCAAATGGGCTTATAGTAGAAGCAAGAAGTTGGTTATCCTTATTTTGCAAGGAAATATAAGATGAACAAAGGATAAAATTGTAATTAAAATTGGTCAAAATGTGGCATTGTTGATTTACTGTGCAATTGCTAACTGAGTTTTATTGTGCTAATATAAATAGATGTATATGAACACATATACTTGTGTGAAAATATATTAATGATTTGACCAAAAAATTTGAGAAAATATATTAATGATCTAAAATGTAAATTTAATTAATTTATTTTAAAAAAATAATATAACAATTAATTAATTAATTAGATAATGGGGAGTAATATGGTCAACAGTTAAAGTTATATTATTCAATGATGCATGTATTGGTAATGTGTTTTGTATTTGAAGCAAAATAGTAAATACAACAATACTTATGACAATTATATCATTCAATGTGTAACGCCCCGAAAATTGGACCGCTACCGGCGCTAGGATCCAGATCGGCTTAAGGCCGTCGGGACCCGTAGTAAGCTTGACATAATCCTGTAAACCTGTATAATCCCATACATGATCAACAACATACATAAAAACCTGTAAACTTTTTCTTTTCATAAACCAAGCTCAACCTGAAAATACTCATAACATAACATAACCCCCACACCGGAGCTCTCATCAAATACTCCAATGGGGTACTCAACATGCATACATTAAGCTTGGTTGAACATAAACATCATAAAAACATAGATCATGTATACAAAGGGGATTACTATACATATAGGGTCAAGCACAACCTCTAATCCTCAATAGTATTATTACACAACATAGCGATATAAAACATTACATTACAATTTAATCATGTCCACAACTTCTAACTATTACATGAATATAACTTTACTCCTGCTGACCTCCTGGTCTACCCTGTACCTGCAAACCTGGGGGATAAGGGGAAAGGGGTGAGCTACTAGAGCCCAGTGAGCAGAATAATAAAAGCATTTTAAAACACATGCTATCATGAAATGCATCACATCACAAACAAATCACATCAAGGATGGACTTGTCACCAAGGGTCCTCTATATAGTCCAACTGTGCCAGGGGCGTAGTGCAGGCCACACCTGGTCTTTCTCTTACATATAACATAACATACATGTCCAACTGTGCCGGGGGCGTAGTGCAGGCCACACCCAGACTTTCACTTACATAGTGCCAGGGGCGTAGTGCAGGCCACACCTGGACTTCCATATCGTATCATATCGTGTCTCATTATACTGAGGACCAATGGGTCATCCAACATCCATCCACATCAACATCAAGATATGCAATGCAACATATTCGTGATTTCTAATGCAAACAACCTAAAATATCACATGGCATTTGTGATGCATGATTCATGCTAAAATTTTCATTTATTTAAAACATAAGAGTTTATTCTACTCACCTCAGCTAGCTCTGACAAGGACTGAAGCAGCTGACTCACTGCTGGGGTCCTCGGTTCCTCGGGTCCGAACCTACACAGGTGGACTGAAATGAGAGACCAAACATACTAGAACATAACTCTAAAAATATCCCCAAAAAACCCCCTAAAACACCTCAAAACAATCATGCAAAACATACATAGGAAGGCTGAACAGGGCACTTTCGGCTGCAGGTTCGGCGGCTGAAAGTCCCTCCAGAGCCGAAAGTCAGGTAGATTCGGCGGCACCTTCGGCGGCCGAAACTCCCAGATAGAGACGAAACTCATGTATGTTCGGCGGCACTTTCGGCGGTCGAAACTGCCCTCCAGAGACAAAAGTCCTCTTTCGGGGGCAAACTTCGGCAGCTGAAAGCTGCCTCCACAAGCAGGTTCGGCAGCCGAAAGTCCCTTCGGCGGCCGAACCTGAGTTTCTCCAAAGTGGCAGAAACTCGGCTCCCACATGCACAAACGCCTCCCAACCTTCATTCATGCATAATCCTATTCTACAACACACATACTCAAGCATACAAGCTCCTAGGGGCTTCAAACTATCTTAAACCCCATCTACAGCACATCAAACATCCACATCCAAGCCACATTGTTCAAAAACATAACATGAACCCATAAACCTAACCATAAGCTAAACATGCATTCTACCCCAAATATCTTCATAAAACTTGTTTGAAACACAAAGTGAGCTCAAGATCGGCCCTTACCTCTTGAAGATCAAGAGGAAAACGGCCCTAGCTCGGAGATGGGAGAAAGAGTGTTCCTTGAACCTCCAAGCTCCAAAACTTGCTCAAAAGCTCAAAATCTTCAAAACAAGGGTAAAACTAACGAAAATCAGGAGAGATTTGAAGGAAAAGACTCAAAATCGATGAGGGGCGGCGGAGAGCTCACCTTGGCCGAAAATGGGAGAAAAGCTCGCCCGTTTTCGGCTAAGGGACCCCTTTATAGGTGGCTGGCTAGGCCACCTTCGGGGGCCGAACGTGCCTCCGCATGCATGCCATGTTCGGCGGCCGAACTTGAGGTTCGGCGGCCGAACCTGGGTTTCCCTCACATAATGCTTTCGGGGGCCTAAAGCACTCCCGAAGTGCATGCATGTTCGGCGGCCGAACCTGGGTTTTCCTCCAAGGTTGTTTTCATGCAAAAACTCATTTCCATCTTGCTTAAAACCATAAAAACACATTAAAACATTTTATGAAAACATGGTTTTACCCTTCTAGAGGTCTCCGACATCCGAGATTCCACCGGACGGTAGGAATTCCGATACTGGAGTCTAGCCGGGTATTACACAATGATATATGCATAGGCAATGTTTAATACCCGGCTAGACTCCGGTATCGGAATTTCTACCGTCCGGTGGAATCTCGGATGTCGGAAACCACTAAAAGAGTAAAACCATATTTTTATAAAATATTTTAATGTCTTTAATGATTTTAAGCAAAAAGGAAATTGAGTTTTGTATGAAAAAGACCAAGGAGGCATTTCCAGGTTCGGCCGCCGAACCTCATGTTCGGCCGCTGAACGTGGGATGGTTTAGGGAGGCAAGTTAGGCTTCCACAAGTCTCAAAGGTTCGGCTGCCGAACCTCATGTTCGGCCGCCGAACTTGCATGAGATGTGGGGCACATTCGGCTGGCGAAAGGTGGTCTGCCAGCCCTATAAAAGAGCTCCATGGCCGAAACGGGCGAGTTTTCTCTCCATTTTCGGCCACGGTGAGTTCATGCTCTCCTTTGGGTCATTTTTGCTGTTTTCCCTGCGATCTTTCATGTTTTAACAAGCTTTATGTTGATTTGAAGAGATTTGAACAAAAAGAGCGAGTTTTGGAAACTTGGAGATCAAAGAGTTAAATCTCTCCCAACTCCAAGTTTAGGTCGTCTCTCTCTCGATCTTCAAGAGGTAAGAGCCGATCTTGAGCTCATTTTATGTTTTAAGTAAATTTTATGAAGTTTCTTGGGGTAGAAATGCATGTATAGGTTTATGTTGAGTTTTTGATTAAATGTATGTTTATGAGCAATGTATGATGTTTGTGGTTGTTGGATGTGTTGTAGTTGGGGTTTATGATAGTTTGAAGCCCCTAGGAGCTAATGTATGTTTTTATGCATGTTTTGGTTGAGTAGAATGCATGATAGATGGTTTGGGAGGCGTTTGTGCATGTTGGAGCTGAGTTTCTGCCACTTTGGAGAAACTCAGGTTCGGCCGCCGAAGGGACTTTCGGCCGCCGAACCCACTTGTGGAGGCAGCTTTCGGCTGCCGAAGCCTGCCCCCGAAAGAGGACTTTCGTCTCTGGAGGGTAGTTTCGGCCGCCGAAAGTGCCGCCGAACATGCATGAGTTTCGTCTCTGTCTGGGAGTTTCGGCCGCCGAAGGTGCCGCCGAACCTGCTTGACTTTCGGCTCTGGAGGGACTTTCGGCCGCCGAACCTGCCGCCAAAAGTGCCCTGTCCAACCCTCCTTTGCATGTTTTTCTACGATTTTTTCATGATGTTCTAGGGGGTTTTTGGGGAGTAGTTTAGAGTTATGTTCAGGTTTGTTAGGTCCCTCATTTGAGTCCACCTGTGTAGGTTCGGACCCGAGGAACCGAGGACCCCAGCAGTGAGATAGCTGCTTTCGAGTCTTGTCAGAGCTAGCCAGAGGTGAGTGGAATAACTCTCTATGATTTCAAAATAAATAATGAATGTTTTAGCATAATTCACGCATCATGAATGCCATGAGATACATTAGGGTGCTTGCATTAGAATTCACGAATATGTCGCATTGCACTTTATGTTGTTGATGTGGATGAATGTTAAATGATCCATTAGCCCTTATATGGTGTGACAGACTATGGAAGTCCGGGTGAGCCTGCACTACGCCCCCGGCATGACTGAATATGTATGTTATGCTATGGAAGTCCAGGTGTGCCTGCATTATGCCCTTGGCATGATTAGACTGTATGGAGGGCTAAGTGGTGACACGTTCATCCTTGATGTGAAATGTTTGTGCTGTGATGCATTCCATGATCTCATATGTTTTAAATGCTATGTTTTATTATTCTGCTCACTGGGCTCTAGTAGCTCACCCCTCTTCCTTAACCCCCAGGTATGCAGGTACAGGGTAGACCAGGAGGTCAGCAAGAGTAATGAAGTCATGGTCTTGTAATAGCTAGTGTGGACATGATAAATGATGTTATGTTATGTTGAGTACAATTATGTAAAAGTATGATATAGAATGTAATGTAATGATGCTTATGGAAGTTTAGAGTTGTGCTTGACTATAGTGTAATGTTGTTAATCCCTCTGAGTACATGATTTTATTGATGTTTTTGTAACCAAACTCAACATATGTGATGTCATCCCATTGGGGCAAATGATGAGGCTTCAAAGAGGAGTTAATGTTTATGATTATGTCTATGTTTATGTTTAGTGCATGCACAGGTTGAGTTTGGTGAATGAATGAATGTAAGGAAAAGTTCAAAAATTTTATGTATGTGTTGATCATGTATGGGATTAAGAGGTTCACAGGATGAATGTTAGGCTTGCTACGGGTCCCGGCGGCCTTACGCCGATCTGGATCCTAGCGCCGGTAGCGGTCCGATTTTCGAATCGTTACAGAATGGTATCAGAGCCCTAGGTTCATATGGTCAGACCTAGAGTGTCGGGCTCATAGATGTTCTAGAAGGTCAAGCACAATAGGAAGATCATGTCCACTAGGATAGGATGTAGAGTCCTGTCTTGAATAATGATGTGAAATGCCATGATTTTATACATGTGCATTAATGTTATGCTATGATATGTGATGTATGTGATGCAGGTTCATGTGTTTGCACATGAACCATTGGATGCTAATGTTTATGTGATGTATGCTGTTTTTCAGTAAACAGAATGAGAGGAACTCGTCGATCTGCACGATTGACTGGAGTACCACCCCAGGACGAGGGCACTGATGCCCGTCCTCCTGCATTGCCTAGGGCAATGTCAAGTAGGTCCAGCAGAGAAAGAGCAGTAAGAGACCCTAGAAGGTCTTTGGATCTGGATAGAAGCAGATCAGTAAGGGGAGCAGTGCAAGGAGATATGTCAGAAGATGTGGGGGATCAGATGGATGTGGATCAGAGGAGGGATGGCAGTCTCGGAGTAAGTATGTCGGAAGAGGGAATGGGAGAGTCCCAAGGAGGCACTCAGGCCTCGGGATTTGTACAGCCACCTTATTACCCACCCTTTTCTCATAATCCCGGGTATTCAATGGGAGGTACATCGGATTACCTCAGTTTTAACCCTTATCACTCCTAGATGCCATACCCACCTTTCTACCCACCGTACCCACAGTACCCCATGTACCCACCCCCATCTTTCTATCCAGGTACAACAAACCCTACCCCAGGGGATGCTACACCTCCTCCACCACCAGCAGCACCTACTGTCCCAGAAACCCAAATACCTAAGCCTAGCTCATCTGGGGGGAGCAAGGTCAAGATGACCGACTACATGAAGTTGGGTGCTCCCCAGTTTGAAACCCGTGATGACCCGTTTGTGTATCTTGAGAGGGTCAAGACAATTACAGATGAGATAGGAGTTGAAGATAGTAGAGCCATTCAGATGGCTGGGTTCACATTAAAATGCAAGAAGGCCCGAGAATGGTTCAAGAACTATGTGAACCCGAGATTGGATAGTCTATCCTGGGAGGAGTTTGCAAATGAGTTTGCAGGATGGGCTTTCCCTGACAGTTCCAGTGAGCTGAAAATGATTTAATTTGAGCAGTTGAGGTAGACAGATGAGATGAGCGTGGATGAGTATACAGACAGATTCTTAGAGCTGTTGCCGTATGCTGGGCAGAATCTGGACACCGATCAGAGGAAGTCAAGGAGGTATATCATGAGGCTCCATTCTAGGTATTCCTCCTTGATTCAGTCAGCAGAGAGGGAGAGTTTCCATGCCATAGTGGATATGGCTCGGAGGATGGAGGCTAGTGCTATCATCGAAGGGAAAGTCAAGCAGTCAGTGGCACAGCCTTCTGGTTTCAAGACCCCAGGAGGGGGTAGGTTAGACCCTTCTTCTCTGAGTTCGGGCAGTAAGAAATGGGACAGAGGCTCCTGGAAGTCCAAGAAGAACAAGTTCTGGAGCAAGATCAAGTCAGGTCTGGGACTAGGTAGTGGCTCGAGCTCGGGTGCAGGTACTACAGCATGTATGAAGTGTGGGAAGCCGCACAAGGGAGTATGTCTGGTTGGGACGACAGCCTGCTTCAGATGTGGGCAGGAGGGACACATAGCACGGGAGTGTCCTAGAGTAGCTTCTATGGTACAGTCTCAGCAGACAGCTTCCGGTAGTGTGGCTCAGCCAGTAGCTCCAGCCACGACTCAGGCTAGTGGCAGAGGCAGAGGAAGAGGGGCAGCCTCTTCTTCAGCGGGTTTCAGGGGTGAGGGTTCGTCAGCTCCAGCACGGATCTTCACCATGACTCAGCAGGAGGCAAACACATCCAACACCGTGGTGTCAGGTAATCTCATCATTGGTTGTTCTGATGTGTATGCATTATTGGACCCTGGTGCATCTCATTCTTTCATTGCTTCGAGGGCCGTCGAGAGGTTGGGATTGATGGTCTCTGGGTTAGAGTGTCCCCTATGGGTCAGTGGACCCAAGTGTGACCCGTCAGTGGCAGAGTCAGTCTGCCAATATAGTCCAGTTTTTGTGGAGGGAAGATGCCTGTCCGCCGACCTTATGGTTCTAGATTTGACAGATTTTGACGTCATTCTAGGGATGGATTGGCTGTCTACCCATGGTGCTATCTTGGATTGCAGAGACAAGGTAGTCAGGTTCAGATGTCAGGATGGGTCAGAGGTTGTCTTCAGAGGAGACAGGGGGAGTACACCTAGAGGTTTGATATCAGCCCTACAGGCTCGTAGGCTACTCAAGAGGGGTTGTCAGGGTTTTCTAGCTCATGTGAGAGAGCTGGATAGTCATGTCAGAGAGCCCGCCTCAGTGCCAGTGGTCAGAGAGTTCTTAGATGTCTTCCCAGACGAGCTGCCAGGTTTACCACCTACTAGGGAGATAGAGTTTGAAATTGAATTGATGCCTGGAACTAGACCGATCTCTATTCCTCCCTACAGGATGGCACCAGCAGAATTGAAAGAGTTAAAAGAACAGTTGCAAGAGCTAGTAGATAGGGGTTTCATCCGACGAGTACCTCACCTTGGGGTGCTCCAGTGCTATTTGTGAAAAAGAGGATGGATCCCTCAGACTTTGTATCGACTACAGGCAGTTGAACAAGGTCACTACCAAGAATAAGTACCCGTTGCCAAGGATCGACGATCTATTTGACCAGCTAGCCGGAGTAGGTTGTTTCTCCAAAATAGATCTGAGATCGGGGTACCATCAGCTAAGGATAAGAGAAGAGGATGTGCCGAAGACAGCCTTCAGGACCAGATATGGGCATTATGAGTTCCTTGTAATGCCGTTCGGGTTAACCAATGCCCCTGCAGCATTCATGGATCTCATGAACAGAGTTTTTAGCCAATACCTGGATCACTTCGTTATTGTCTTCATAGATGATATCTTAGTGTATTCCAGGAATGCAGAGGAGCATGCCCATCATCTGAGGTTGGTTTTGCAGACCTTGAGGGAACATGGCTTATATGCCAAGTTCTCCAAGTGTGAGTTCTGGCTGAGGAGCATTTCATTCTTGGGGCATGTGGTGTCAGAAAATGGAATCGAGGTAGACCCCAAGAAAGTGGAAGCTGTAGCTAACTGGCCTAGACCCACTACTGCGACAGAGATCAAGAGCTTCTTGGGTCTAGCAGGTTACTACAGGAGGTTCGTTCAGGACTTCTCTAAGATTGCAGCTCCCATGACCAGATTGACCAAGAAGAACTAGAGGTTCGTGTGGACCGACCAGTGTGAAGAGAGCTTTGAGGAGCTCAAGAAGAGGTTGACTTCAGCACCAGTGTTAGCTCTGCCATCTAGTAATGAAGACTTCTCAGTCTATTGTGATGCGTCTCGTGTGGGACTGGGTTGTGTGCTAATGCAGAATGAAAGGGTGATTGCTTATACTTCTAGGCAGCTGAAGAAGCACGAGTTGAATTACCCTACACATGACCTAGAGATGGCAGCGGTAGTCTTTGCACTCAAGATGTGGAGGCATTACCTTTATGGGGTAAAATGTGAGATCTTCACAGATCATAAGAGCCTGCAGTACATCCTGAGTCAGAGAGATCTGAATTTGAGCAGTACCATCCGGGTAAGGCGAATGTTGTGGCGGACGCCTTAAGCAGGAAATCATTTGGCAGTTTGTCCCATATTTCAGCAGAGAGGAGGCCAATAGTGAGGGAGTTCTTCGAGCTCATGAATGAAGGGCTACAGTTGGAGTTGTCTGGTACAGGTGCTTTAGTTGCCCAGATGAGAGTGGCACCCGTGTTTCTGGAGCAGGTGGCTTAGAAACAGCATGAAGACCCAGAGTTAGTAAAGATTGCCAGGACTGTTCAGTCAGGCAAGGACAGGGAGTTCAGATTTGACAGTAAGGGGATCCTTCGCTATGGGAGCAGTTTGTGTGTACCAGATGACATAGGGCTAAAAGGAGACATTATGAGAGAGGCTCATAATGCCAGATACAATGTTCACCCTGGAGCCACCAAGATGTATCAAGATTTGAAGAAGGTTTATTGGTGGCCAGCTATGAAAAGAGAAGTGGCACAGTTTGTGTCAGCCTGCGAAGTATGTCAGAGGGTGAAGCTGGAACATCAGAAGCCGGCTGGGATGCTTAACCCACTACCTATTCCAGAGTGGAAATGGGAGAATATAGCTATGGACTTCGTGGTGGGGCTACCGGCGGCGTCCAACAGATTAGACTCCATATGGGTGATTGTGGACAGACTCACCAAATCTGCTCACTTCATTCCTGTCAGGAGTAACTAGTCTGTGGACAAGTTGGCGCAGGTGTATGTTGATGAGATCGTCAGGCTGCATGGGGTTCCTATTTCAATAGTGTCTGATCGAGGGCCCCAGTTCACCTCCAGGTTTTGGCGGAGTCTGCAGAATGCCATGGGTACCAGGTTGGACTTTAGCACCGCTTTCCACCCTCAGACGGATGGACAATCAAAGAGGACCATCCAGACAATAGAGGATATGCTCAGAATGTGTGTGCTGGATTTTGGCGGTTCTTGGAGGCAGCATCTACCTTTGGTGGAGTTTGCCTACAATAATAGCCATCATGCTAGCATCGGGATGGCTCCATATGAAGCTTTATATGGGAGGAAGTGCAGGTCACCTGTTTGCTGGGAAGAGGTTGGAGAAAAGGCCTTGGCAGGGCCTGAGCTAGTAGAGATCACCAGCAGGGTGGTACCCATAATCCGAGAAAGGATCAATACTGCCATGAGCAGGCAGAAAAGTTATGCAGACGTCCGCAGAAGGCAAGTAGAGTTTCAGGAGGGGGATTTGGTATTGCTCAAGGTGTCTCCAATGAAAGGGGTGATTCGGTTCGGGAAGAAAGGTAAGCTAGCTCCACGGTACATCGGACCCTTCGAAGTCTTGCAAAAGATTGGGAATGTATCGTACAAGCTGGACTTGCCTGCTTCGATGGAGAGAATCCATCCGGTTTTCCATGATTCTATGTTGAGAAAGTTCGTGTCAGATCCGGGCAAGGTTCTTAGTGAGCCTGATGTGGAGATCCAAGAGGATCTCACCTATGTTGAGCAGCTGGTACGGATCCTAGACACCCAGATCAGGAAGCTAAGGAACAAGGAAATCCCGATGGTAAAAGTCCTTTGGAATCACCACAACATCGAAGAGTGTACCTGGGAGACACGGGAGTCCATGCTCCAGCAATATCCTCATCTCTTCTGAGGTAAGTGTTATGTGTTCCTATGTGTATGATTATGTGTATGCCATGCTATGTGTTGTTTGGTGAACATTCGGGGACGAATGTTCTTAAGGGGGGGAGAATGTAATATCCGGCTAGACTCCGGTATTGGAATTCCTACCGTCCGGTGGAATCTCGGATGTCGAAAACCTCTAGAAGGGTAAAACCATGTTTTTATAAAATATTTTAATGTATTTAATGATTTTAAGCAAAAAGGAAATTGAGTTTTGTATGAAAAAGACCAAGGAGGCATTTCCAGGTTCGGCCGCCGAACCTCATGTTCGACCGCCGAACTTGCATGAGATGTGGGGCATGTTCGGCTGCCAAAAGGTGGTCTGCCAGCCCTATAAAAGAGCTCCATGGCCGAAACGAGCGAGTTTTCTCCCCATTTTCGGCCACGGTGAGTTCATGCTCTCCTTTGGGTCGTTTTTGCTGTTTTCCCTCCGATCTTTCATGTTTTAACAAGCTTTATGTTGATTTGAAGAGATTTGAGCAAAAAGAGCGAGTTTTGGAAACTTGGAGACCAAAGAGTTAAATCTCTCCCAACTCCAAGTTTAGGTCGTCTCTCTCTCGATCTTCAAGAGGTAAGAGCCGATCTTGAGCTCATTTTATGTTTTAAGTAAATTTTATAAAGTTTCTTGGGGTAGAAATGCATGTATAGGTTTATGTTGAGTTTTTGGTTAAATGTATGTTTATGAGCAATGTATGATGTTTGTGGTTGTTGGATGTGTTGTAGTTGGGGTTTAGGATAGTTTGAAGCCCCTAGGAGCTAATGTTTGTTTTTATGCATGTTTTGGTTGAGTAGAATGCATGATAGATGGTTTGGGAGGCGTTTGTGCATGTTGGAGCTGAGTTTCTGCCACTTTGGAGAAACTCAGGTTCGGCCGCCGAACCCGCTTGTGGAGGCAGCTTTCGGCTGCTGAAGCCTGCCCCCGAAAGAGGACTTTCGTCTTTGGAGGGTAGTTTCGGCCGCCGAAAGTGCCGCCGAACATGCATGAGTTTCGTCTCTGTCTGGGAGTTTCGGCCGCCGAAGGTGCCGCCGAATCTGCCTGACTTTCGGCTCTGGAGGGACTTTCGGCCGCCGAACCTGCCGCCGAAAGTGCCCTGTCCAGCCCTCCTTTGCATGTTTTTCTACGATTGTTTCATGATGTTCTAGGGGGTTTTTGGGGAGTAGTTTAGAGTTGTATTCAGGTTTGTTAGGTCCCTCATTTGAGTCCACCTGTGTAGGTTCGGACCCGAGGAACCGAGGACCCCAGCAGTGAGATAGCTGCTTTCGAGTCTTGTCAGAGCTAGCCAGAGGTGAGTGGAATAACTCTCTATGATTTCAAAATAAATAATGAATGTTTTAGCATAATTCACGCATCATGAATGCCATGAGATACATTAGGGTGCTTGCATTAGAATTCACGAATATGTCGCATTGCACTTTATGTTGTTGATGTGGATGAATGTTGAATGATCCATTAGCCCTTATATGGTATGACAGACTATGGAAGTCCGGGTGAGCCTGCACTATACCCCCGGCATGACTGAATATGTATATTATGCTATGGAAGTCCAGGTGTGCCTGCACTACGCCCCTGGCATGATTAGACTGTATGGAGGGCTAAGTGGTGACACGTTCATCCTTGATGTTAAATGTTTGTGCTGTGATGCATTCCATGATCTCATATGTTTTAAATGCTATGTTTTATTATTCTGCTCACTGGGCTCTAGTAGCTCACCCCTCTCCCTTAACCCCCAGGTATGCAGGTACAGGGTAGACTAGGAGGTCAGCAAGAGTAATGAAGTCATGGTCTTGTAATAGCTAGTGTGGACATGATAAATGATGTTATGTTATGTTGAGTACAGTTATGTAAAAGTATGATATAGAATGTAATGTAATGATGCTTATGGAAGTTTAGAGTTATGCTTGACTATAGTGTAATGTTGTTAATCCCTCCGAGTACATGATTTTATTGATATTTTTGTAACCAAACTCAACATATGTGATGTCACCCCATTGGGGTAAATGATGAGGCTCCAAAGAGGAGTTAATGTTTATGATTATATCTATGTTTATGTTTAGTGCATGCACATGTTGAGTTTGGTGAATGAATGAATGTAAGGAAAAGTCCAAAAATTTTATGTATGTGTTGATCATGTATGGGATGAAACAGGTTCACAGGATGAATGTTAGGCTTGCTACGGGTCCCGGCGGCCTTACGCAGATCTGGATCCTAGCGCCGGTAGCGGTCCGATTTTCAGGTCGTTACACAATGCATTTTGTTTTTAAGCAAAATAGTAAATACAATAATACTTATGACTATTTTAAAAGCAAAATAGTAAATAAAATAATATTGATGACTATTCTAAGGAGGTTTTAATACCACGAGTCTCAATCGGATTAAACGCTGCGGAAGAAATAGAAAAATAAAATGTTTCACTAATATGAGTGTAACGACTCGAAAATCGGACCGCTACCGGCGCTAGGATCCAGATCGACTTAAGGTCGCCGGGACCCGTAGCAAGCCTGCTATACTCTCTGTGTACCTGTAAAATCCCATACATGATCATATATACTCTAAAAAAAACTATAAAACTCTACTCTGTACCAAGGTTCAACTTGTGCATGCACTATCTCTGAACTCTGTGCACAGATCCCTTACTAGAGCCCTCATCAAATGCTCTAGTGAGTCCACACAAGATATAACAAGCCTGGTTCTCATGCTCATCAAAACATATACATAAACAGACCATGTATATAAAAGGGATTAACAACATGACGCGGAACCCTATGGCATAAGCCTCAAACCCACACGCACAAGTAGATACGGAATCCAAAGATTTGATAAACCCACCTCCTATGGCACCCCAAACTTAGAGAAGCTGAAACACCAATGATCGAAGGATTTAGATGAGAATCCGACAAACGCCACAACGAATAGTTGATAAGTTAACCAAGATTCTTGGTGCAATTGATGAAAGCAAATCCTCACTCTCACTCAAAGCAATACACGCCAAAGGCATGAAAGGAATTCTGAAAATTTTGATTAAAAGCTGCCTCTTACAATTGTTTCTTATCCTTATATAGTAAGGAGAAAAAACAAATAAAACCCTAAGACACTCTTCTTGGGCCTGACTTAAACACATAAGGCCCATGCCCAATCACACACTAAAATAACACATAAGTATTAAAACATAAGCCCAAAACATGGCCCAACACTCTAAAACTTAAAAGATAAAGTATGGCCAGAATACAAGCCCAAACAAAGCTAAAATAAAATAAGTGTTCAAATAATAAAACGTAGCAAGCCCATCATAACAAAGCTGAATTTTCACAAAAGCCTTACTTGATCTTCATTTTAGGCTTCCCTTTGTGTAGTTTTAGCCCATAGGTTTGATTAGGCTCCATAAGCCTATGATTGCAAGTGTTGCACCAAATCTGTCCCATATGAGTTGAAGCACGCCCCAAATATATATGGATCATATGAATATGATTTTAAACTCCTTTTAGATCCATTTGAATAACATAAGTTTGCTCCACACCATTGTTAGAAATTTGCCCTATTGGATCCGTATCATTCTCTCCTTCTTTAGAAAAGATTCGTCCTCAAATCTTGCTAATATTTATGTCAAAAAGGGAAGCTTTAGGAACCCATGTATCTTCAAAGACTTCCTTTTGAATAGGTTGAAATAGGATAAAACTTTAGTCATGGATGTTTTCATGAACAACCTGCACATCAAGAACAAATGAATTAGGCATAAAAATATTAGTCATAGAAAGATCTTGTGGATGTGACCCATTCTCCTCTACAACTTCCAAAACAGTCTCATTCGCCTCCTCCACCTCATCAATCATGTGCTCCCCATGTCCCTCATCATTCACAAGTTCTTCTATAAGCCCATTGATGGAATTCTCAACAAAAACTACATTAGATTCATGCATTACAACTTCCTCTTCAATTTCAATCTCTATGGAAGTTGAGATTGGAACTTTAGCCTCTTCTTTCTTCTTTTCTTTCTCCACCTTCCCTCCTTGAACTAGTCTTGATTCTTTTCCAGCCTCTTTACCCTCAAACTCACTCTTTTCTCTCATCTTTTCCGTAGAATTCAAGCTCTCACTCCCCTTTGTGGCTAAGGCCGAAGCCTCCCTCTCCCTCTCCAGTATCTTTATTTGATCAACATATACCTCTTGAGGTGATAAAGGAGCGAGTATAACCTTCTGTCCTTCATGAGTGAAGGAGTACTTGTTATTGAACCCATCATGTTGCACCTTTCTATCATGTTGCCACGGCTTACCCAACAACATATGGCTTGCCTGCATAGGTACCACATCACACAATATCTCATCCTTGTACCTACCAATAGAAAATGGTATAACCACCTGGCGTGTAACCCTAACCTCACCACAATCATTCAACCATTGCAATCTGTATGGCTTAGGGTGTTTAATAGAAGTCAAGCCCAATTTCTCCACCATATACACACTAGCCACATTTGTGCAACTACCTCCATCAATAATGAGAGTACACACTTTTCCATTAACCAAACACCTAGTGTAAAATATGTCTTCCTGTTGTTCTAGGCTTTCTTCCTTAACCTGCATATTCATAGCACGCCTAGCAACAAGCATCTCACAATGTGCAGCAAGCAACACATTATTAACCAACACATCCGAATCATCACAGTCATTATTGCAATTAAGAGTCCTTTGAGGTATTATTTTAGAAGTGGAAGCTTGTGAGACATTCAAACTCTCCATAGTTTCAGTCAACCTCTCAAGAGTCTTATTGAGCCTTTGTAACTCACCACTGACTGACTTCTTCAAGAGCTTATAATCGTTACCCATATTCGATTCACTTCCATTAGTACGATCCACCAGATTCTTGTCTTTACTCATCCTACCTTAAATCAATAAAGAACAAAAAGAACTAGCAAATACTGTGTTAAAAAAGAAAGTACTCAAGTGCTTGCACTCTTACCATTCTTTTGCTGATTCTTCAATTGCACTTCAGAAACTAAGGTCAACCAACCAACCACAAGGTGCGTTTAATGAAACAAAGAAGAAAACCTAAAGAAAGAAGAAAGCGCACAAAAACTAGAAAGAAGACACTGACAATTTGGAAAGTAACACATGAACTAGGCTTTGTGCTACTTGAAAAATATCACCTAGAGTATAGACCCAAGCAAACAATACTCCAGTAATGTCAAGGAAGCAAAAGCAAGCTTAAATCAAAAAAGAAACTTTGAATTCAAATAAAAACGAACCTGGACAAAAGTTTGAATTTAATTCACTTCAAAGCAAATTAAATATGGATCTAATTAAATCTACCCAAAAAGGAAAGTATCAAAACACTGCAAATAGAATCAGAAAAAAAAATGTAAATTTCTCTCAGATCAGAGACATGGACGAAAATTCTGGTGTTAAAAGAAAGATTTGACATCAAATCAATGTAGATGCAATTGCCTTAAATGTGCACTTTAGGCAATAGACATAATTTCTTTTATCTCATAATCTGGATTCAACCCAATTCAAAATTCAAAATTCAAAATTGATTCCCATAAATTACTGTAATCAATTGAAATAGGTAAGTCAATATGGACGAAAAAGAAAGCATATCACAATTTCGGCCAGATCAGGTAAATAAGGCAAAGACGATTTTTTTTTTTTTTGGATTTCGATTTTTTTTTTTAGATTAATAATCAAGAAGGTGCAGCCATGGATACAAAAGTTTTCACCGAAATCAACAAGAAAGACAAGAAAAACTCAAAAACCCTAGATCCTAAGATAAATAAGAATTTACCTCACTTTGGCTCTGATACCAACTGACGCGGAACCCTATGGCACAAGCCTCAAACCCACACGCACAAGTAGATACGGAATCCAAAGATTTGATAAACCCACCTCCTATGGCACCTCAAACTTAGAGAAGCTGAAACACCAATGATCGAAGGATTTAGATGAGAATCCGACAAACGCCACAACGAATAGTTGATAAGTTAGCCAAGATTCTTGGTGCAATTGATGAAAGCAAATCCTCACTCTCACTCAAAGCAATACACGCCAAAGGCATGAAAGGAATTCTGAAAATTTTGATTAAAAGCTGCCTCTTACAATTGTTTCTTATCCTTATATAATAAGGAGAAAAAACAAATAAAACCCTAAGACACTCTTCTTGGGCCTGACTTAAACACATAAGGCCCATGCCCAATCACACACTAAAATAACACATAAGTATTAAAACATAAGCCCAAAACATGGCCCAACAATCTAAAACTTAAAAGATAAAGTATGGCCAGAATACAAGCCCAAACAAAGCTAAAATAAAATAAGTGTTCAAATAATAAAACGTAGCAAGCCCATCATAACAAAGCTGAATTTTCACAAAAGCCTTACTTGATCTTCACTTTAGGCTTCCCTTTGTGTAGTTTTAGCCCATAGGTTTGATTAGGCTCCCTAAGCCTATGATTGCAAGTGTTGCACCAAATCTATCCCATATGAGTTGAAGCACGCCCCAAATATATATGGATCATATGAATGTGATTTTGAACTCCTTTTAGATCCATTTGAATAACATAAGTTTGCTCCACACCATTGTTAGAAATTTGCCCTATTGGATCCGTATCACAACACATCTGGGTCAAGCACAATACTATACAATACTCTGTACAACTGTTACATAAAACACCTTTTTACAATATTACATGTCCACACTATTCTATTACAAGACTCTTTACTCTTCAGTACCCTGCTGACACTTCCTCTGAACTCTGAACCTGCAAAACTGGGATTAGGGGAGAGGGGTGAGCTACACTAGCCCAGTGAGTAGAATAATAAAAACATGTTATTAAACATGCTCTCATGAAATGCATCACATCACAAGTAAATCACCCATCTCAGACGGACGGAAACAAAACTCTCTCAAACTGTGCCCGGCCCTCTATGGGGCTCCTCAAGACTTGATGTGCCCTGCCCTCTATGGGGCTCCTCAGGTCTTGATGGGAGGGCTATTGAATCCAAACTATGTCCATCCCACAACAATACAATGTACAAGGAGCAGTGCCAAGTACAAGGATAAATGCAATGCATCATATTCGTGGATTCTAATGCAATCAATCCTGTTACATATCATGATGCATGAAACATGCTAAAAGCATTTGATTTCTCAATTAAAAATATTAAGTTTAGTTCCACTCACCTCTGACTAACTCTGAACTGACTCTGGTAACTCTGAAGCAGTGCTCACTGCTGATCTCTGCGGTTCCTCTGGTCAGTTCCTACACAGGTGGACTCAAATGAGAGACCAAACTAGCTCAAGAACATCTCTATAAAACTCCCCAAAAGCCCCCCTAAAACACCCTAAAACAATCACATAAAGCATAAAAAAGAAGGCTGGATAGGGCACTTTCGGCGGCAGGTTCGGCGGCCGAAAGTCCTTCAAGAGTCGAAACTCAGACACTTTCGGCGGCACCTTCGGCTGCCAAAAGTCCTCTCCAGAGACGAAAGTCTCCACCTTCAGCGGCACATTCGGCGGCCGAAACTCCACTCCAGAGCCGAAAGTCCAAACTTTCGGGGGCGAGCTTAGGCAGCCGAAACCACCTCCTTAGCATGTTCGGCGGCCGAACCTTCCTTCGGCGGCCGAAACTGGGTTCCCCCATAAGGCAGAACCTTGCCCTGCTCCATGCAAAACTTCCCCAACTTCACTCAACATGCAACCAACAACTCAACCACAAGCATATACTCAAGTACATGCACAAAGGGGTCCAAAAACTAACTTAAAACCCCATCAAACATCACACCACAACACATAAGCAAGCTTTTACACAAAAACTCATATAACCTAATCATGCATATCTACCCATAAAACTCCATAAAACCTTCAAAAAACATGGGAAGAAGTTAAGGATCTTCACTTACCTCTTGAAAACGAGAGGATAGGCGATCCCAACGTGGAGATATGGAGAATCTCTCTCTCAAAGTCTCCAAACTTCAAAACTTTGGTCTTTAGCTCAAAACTTCAAAAACAATATAAAAACTTGTCAAAACTTTGAAAGATTTGGAGAAGACATGAAGATCACCCAAGGAAGATCATGGTCTCACCTCTGTCCGTGGAGATGAAAAGAAAATCTTATCCATTCACCGACCTTTGGCCTTTTATAGGTGGCTGGCCAGACCACCTTCGGCGGCCAAACGTGATCCCGAAACCATGCAATGTTCGGCGGCCGAACCTGGCTTTTCTTCCTTGGTTCTTTTCTTTAAAAAACTCATTTTCCTTTATACTTAAAACATTAAAACATATTAAAACACTTTAGAAAAACATATCTATCACCCTTCTAGAGGGTTCCGACATCCGAGATTCCACCGGACTGTAGGAATTCCGATGCCAGACTCTAGTCGGGTATTACAATGAGTCACGTTTAAACAAAGAAAATAATAATATTTAAAAAGAAAATAAATACCTTTTATTTTCGTTACAGCAAAACATAAGGTCGTTCGTCTTGGTTGGATTGTCACAAATCACAAACTGTGCAAGTGTCGAGTCTCGAACGATATCCACATAGAATGACAATCGAAAAACTTTAAAACCATTCTAAGGGATTGAGAAGATGAGGGGATTTGAATGCTATGGCTTTTAAAAGGGTTTCTCCCCATAGAGTATTCACGGACTCTCATAAAATGCCCTTTTGTACTCAAACCTTAGGGTCTCAGTATAATAATATTTATTTATTTATTTAACTAACTAAATAAATAAATCATAACTACAGTCAAGAACTTTAATAAACAATCCATATAAATCTTAAACTAATTTAATTAAGTCCCTACTTAATTAATTAGATCAAAATCATAATTCTTTCAAATTATAATTTTATTTCAATTTCAATTTATATGCAATCAAGTCTTATTTAATTTAACTTCTCATTTTATTTTCTCATTCAATTTTTTATGTGTATGACTCATGAGATTCTAAATATGTTAGCAATAAATATTATTAACTAATTAATTAATTTGAAAGTCAAGAACATTATCTAGTAACATGTCAAGAATATCCAAATATTCGGAATATCAAAAGTGATTTGATTTAACTTTTCAATGCATGGTTAATATCCATTCATCATAATTGTCCCAATTTAACATTTGATGCATGGAATGTGTATGCAATATTAAATCATATTAGTTCTCATTTATTAGCTATTGACCTATTGAATGAAATTTCAAATCTCATTTGCTAATTTTATTTCATTTTGCGCAAAGATTTTATGATCAATGCTAGCAGAGAACAAATGGGATATTCCTTAATTTAACCTAGGGTGACAAATCCTATCTTAATCACATAAACACCATATAGTTCCTAATATATCCAATTTATCTCCATTTGTTACTCATGAATCGAGTAACATGTAAGATGAATAAAAATATAAAAGTCCATATATAAGGTTATTTATTGATTTCAAGTCAAATGATCACTTACAAAACCATTACTTGAGTAATCCATAGACATAGGTTATTTTCCATATGGATTTTTCAGGTCGGTCAGTTTAGTGCACTTATTCTTAAAATAAGCACTTACATATTAGTTCTAGATATCTCACATATCTCAACCTATGAGATTAGTTGCTTCCTCTAAAAGGGAAGAACATAATATGTACGAGTTTCAATAGCTCTAGTAATTGGTACAGTAAGATTTTCAGAGTAGTAAATAAAAAGAGCATCTTGTTTTTTCAACGAATAAAATTCATTCCATCAAGACGGTCTAGTTTCACGAACTCTTGATTCATAACAGAAATAACCTTTAATTTCATAATTAAAAAATTCTTAAAACAATTGGTACAGTAACTGTGGCTTTAAGGCGTGAAAGGAAAACACTTTCTTTCAAAAATTAATTTCCCCCACTATAATTACTACTGAGTTATGGTAATATTCCTTTAGAATACAATAAATCTTTAAAAATCACAGACAATTATTCTTGTGATTTTATAGAAACTCGAATTAAAGAAAAAGGAGAGAAAAGGAGAAAGGAAAGGATATAAGTAATTTTGGAGTGAAACTAATATTTATTACCAATTGAAGTAGTTAGTAATAGTTATTGGCACCTCTTCAGATAGATGTGTCTGGAAAATTATAATTTAGTTTGAAATTCGAATTTTATTAGTTCTATAAAACATTTCTTACTTAATGAACTGGCAGAAATACGAATTTTTCTTATTTCTAATACATGTAAGATGTTAACTAGCAATAATTTCTTTTCAGAAGTAAAATTTAATTCAACTATTTCTTTGCCATCACTGATGAGTTGCAAAACTCACAATTTTTTTCCTCATTTAATTCCTTAATTTTACTGTAATTTTTATGTAAATATTTAATTTTAATTAGAATTTAATTTTGTACAGATTTGTGAGCAGAAGTTAATAAAAGGAAGAAAAAAATGTTGAATTAAAGGATTTTTTATACTGAGAGACGATGGGGAGATAAGATAGATTTTGCCACCTAAACAAGGATAATATCAGTTTCAAGTGGAGTCAAATTCAAACTCAATCAGACGAGGATAAAGATCACATGAAGATAGAGATAAGATGAAGATAGAGATAAGATAGGGATAATAGTTTTTTTAAAATTTTTTTATCTTTTTGTGCCTATATAAAGGCTCCTAGCATTTAATCTGGAAAGGAGATTCTACCTCTCACTCTCATTTCCTCTCTTACTGCCCCACCTTCTTCTCCATTTTGCTTAATTTTTATAATTTTATTATGGTCATGAGTGGCTAAATAATCTATTTTCAGTTGAAGGTGAATTTAAATTGAGGTTTGTTTAAGTTGTGAGGTTATACACTTAATTCTCTTCATCTTATTTCTATTTTTTGTCAATTTCTGTTTTCGAGGAATACCACCTCCATTGTTGTTTTCTTGAGAATTCAAGAGACCTATTGAATTTCTTGGAAAAATAACTTATCGCTAATTAATCTGATTAAATCCGTAATTGTTTAATTGGGTTAATAACAAGTAGTAATTAACATATTAGTTTATGTTAAGAAATTGACAGATTTGATTTAAATAAAACGCGTGTTTTTATTAATCAAGTTTGGATTCTTCTATCTTAAAGCAGTCGACTAATTAAATCTACACGCTTGTTGGGGTTGTTAGTTGACTAGGAATTAATTTAAGCGTGAAGCAGATTAATTTATTCATAAGGAAGAATTGGTGGGATTCGCGTGTTTGACCACTATAACCAAACAATAGATAATAAAATGAATTATTTTTTTAATCAATGATCAACTGCAAAATACCTCAATTTGATTACATTCAGCTGAAAGTTTTAATTAATTAGTTGTTTCTAAATTTTCAATTACATTATTTATTTATTTATTTTCTCTTAAGTTTATTTTTATTGCCTTGCCCAAGGCACAACCATTTTCATAAAGAAGAAAAATCCCTTCTTCTCGCTTTTTCATTAAACTATTTCTCTATTTCAATTTGGTCATTTAAATTAAGCAGATTTGAGGTCTTCTGTGGGATTGATACTCACTTACCCTGTCTATAAGTTCTTGTCAATTGAGAAAAGGGAAGTAAATTTTAAATTGACGGATTCGACACCCGTCAAATTTTGGCGCCGTTGCCGGGGACCTTTAACAATTTATTTTTTTTTATGACCAGATCTGAGAATAGCAGAATTCAGTTTGATCCAGAAATCGAAAAGACTGCAAAAAGGTTGAGAAAAGCAACCAAGTTGCAAAAACAGGCCAATTCGGGTGCCTCTCAACCATCTGCCCGATCCCCTTTGCACACCGAAGAGACTTCATCTTCAACACCAACCGAGCCTCCAATTGACACAAACCAAAGAGACAATATGGTCGCAGCTGCTGCCGTTGAAGAGCAACCCCTTTGCATCACATACCCAATACTGAATGCACCATTGGAATTACGAACAGGGTATGATTCATATGTTACCAAAATTTCAAGGTTTGGAGAATGAAGACCCCCATCGTCATCTGAAAGAGTTTTATGTGGTTTGTTCAAGTATGAGACCACAAGGTATAACTGACGAACAAATAAGGTTGGTAGTTTTTCCTTTCACTTTAATTAAATCTGCTAAGGATTGGCTCTACTATTTGCCCCCAGGTTCAATCACCACTTGGGCACAAATTAGAGACTTATTCTTAGAAAGATTTTTTCCAGCGACCAAAGCATCATCAATAAGAAAGGAAATAAGTGGAATTAAACAAAGAAAAAATGAAACTTTACATGAACATTGGGAAAGGTAAAAGAAATTAATTGCAAGTTGTCCAAAACATGGAATCACTCCAAAACAACTTAATCTTCACTTTTACGAAGGACTTTTGCCATTAGAACGAAGAATAATAGATGCTGCTAGTGGAGGAGCCATTGCAGAAATGGAACCTGAAGAAGGTAAAACTTTAATCTCCAAATTAGCTGCTAACTCTAGATAGTATGGCCAAGAAGAGGACATTTTAAGAAATGCCAATGAAGTAAGTATTGCATCTTTAGATTCTAAAATCTCACAACTAACAGCTGCAATTCAATAATTGGCTGCAGGGAATAATGCACGAACTTGTGGTATTTGCAAACAATCTGACCATCCCACAGATTTGTGTCATGTCCTTCAAGAAGGAGAGCAACAGGTAAATGCCATTGGAGGGTTAAATGGACAACAATTCAATAAACAACAAAGGAAGTATGACCCATTTTCAAGCACTTACAATCCAGGGTGGAGAGATCATCCAAACCTTAGCTATGGGAATAGACAACAGAACTACCAACCAAGAGCCAACTATCAAGCTACAAAATTAGGTATGTCTCTAGAAGACATTATTCAATCCCTTGCTAATAGCACTCTTGCTTTTCAATAGGAAACAAAGTCAAGCATTCAGAATTTGGAGAATCAAATGAGCCAACTTGCTACATCAGTAAGCAAGCTAGAATCACACCCTCCCAAACCGTGCCAAATCCAAAACAGAACGCAAGCGCAATTACGTTGCGAAGTGGGAATGAGTTGGAGTCTGCCAGCCCGAAGAAGCTTGCTCAAGGCAGTAAGGCAGACTAGAAGATAGAAGCAGAAATAGAGATTCCAGAAGAGAAACAACCCCAAGAATCTGAGGAAGAACAAAACCCAATTCAGGTAATTCGTCCACCTTTTCCCGAAAGACTTGCACAAACAAAGAGGGAAAAGGAAGAGAAAGAGATCTTAGAGATCTTTCACAAAGTCCAAGTAAACATACCCCTTATTGAGACCATAAAGCAAATACCCAGGTACGCGAAATTTCTAAAAGACCTTTGCACTAATAAAAGAAAATTGTATGGTCACGAAAAGATTAAAGTAGGGGAGAATGTGTCAGCTATACTCCAAAGAAAAATTGCACAAAAATGTAAAGACAAAGGCATGTTTGCTATATCATGTAAAGTAGGAAACCTTGAAGTCAAAAAGGCAATGTGTGACTTAGGAGCTTCCATAAATGTTATGCCTCTATCAGTTTATTTGTCTTTGGATGCAGGCCCGTTGAAACAAACAGGAATCACACTCCAACTCGCCGATAGATCAATAGTCTATCCTAAGGGCTTATTGGAAGATGTTTTTGTCCAAGTGGGAAAATTAATCTTCCCAGCCGACTTCTTCGTCCTAGATATGGAGGACGATAATTCATCCAACTCTACAGATTTGTTGCTCGGAAGACCATTCCTTAGCACAGCTAGAACGAAGATTGATGTGCATGAAGGCACGCTCACAATGGAGTTTGATGGAGAAGAGGTAAAGTTTAATGTCTATGATGCAATGAAGTATCCTGATGAAAACTTTTTTGTTTGTAGCATAGATGTAATCGAACCTCTTGCTCAAGAAGCATTTGAACTAAGCAAGGAAGACAAGTTGGAGGTAGTTCTAATCGAAAACTTGACATTAGATTACCTTGATGAGTGCACAACCCAATTTGATGAAGAGATCATAGAGACCATCCACTCATTGGATACACCAGACCAGAAGGTAAGTACCTCTAATTTACTTTCAATACCCAAGTCTCACCACAAACTTCTCCCTTCAATTCTTCAGGCACCAGAGATTGAGCTAAAGGCTCTTCCCACGCACTTGAAGTATGTCTTCCTGGGGAAAGAAAACACCCTTTCGGTCATAGTCTCTAATAAACTGAGTAAAGGTGAGGAAGATAAGCTTGTTCAGGTATTGAAGGAGTATAAGGAAGCAGTTGGGTGGACAATCGCAGATCTTAAGGGGTTAAGCCCCTCTACGTGCATGCACAAGATCCTTATTGAAGAAAATAGTAAGCCAAAAAGGGAAGCACAAAGAAGATTGAACCCACCTATGATGGAAGTTGTAAAAAAAGATATACCAAAATTGCTCGATGCCGGAATAATATATCCAATTTTAGACAGTAGATGGGTAAGTCCAGTCCAAGTCGTGCCAAAGAAGACAGGAATAACAGTAAGAACCAACTCAGAAGGAGAATCAGTTCCTACTCGTGTTCAAAACGGGTGGAGGGTTTGTATAGACTATCGCAAGTTGAATTCAGTAACTAGGAAGGATCATTTTCCTTTACCTTTTATCGATCAAATGTTAGAAAGATTGGCAGGAAAGTCTCATTTTTGTTGTTTGGATGGCTTTTCAGGTTTTTACCAGATACCAATGGCCCCAGAAGACCAAGAGAAGATGACTTTCACATGTCCGTTTGGCACTTTTGCCTACAGAAGGATGCCTTTTGGGCTTTGTAACGCACCAGCAACTTTCCAAAGATGTATGGTCAGTATATTTTCAGAATTTGTTGAGAAGATAATCGAGGTATTCATGGACGACTTTACAGTTTATGGTAATTCATTTAATGAATGTCTAATTAACCTCACACACATCTTAAAACGATGTTTAGAGTCTAATTTAGTCTTAAATTATGAAAAATGCCACTTCATGGTGGATTAAGGCTTAATTTTAGGACATATAGTCTCTAAACGAGGAATTGAGGTTGATAAGGCCAAGGTTGATGTAATTAAGAATTTACCATATCCTACGTGTATACGAGATATTAGATCTTTTCTTGGTCATGCAGGATTTTACAGGAGATTTATCAAAGACTTCTCAAGGATTGCTCAACCATTGTGCAAACTTTTGCAAAAGGATGTACCATTTAATTTTGATAATGAGTGTAGAGAAGCTTTTGATACTCTTAAAGAAAAGCTAGTTGCTGCCCCCATTATGCAAGCACCAAATTGGCATTATCCATTTGAAATAATGTGTGACGCAAGTAATTATGCTTTAGGAGCTGTTCTTGGTCAACGAATTGATAAAAAAACCCCATGTAATATGTTATGCATCCAGAACTTTAGATAAGGCCCAAAGCAATTATACCACCACTGAAAAAGAACTTTTAGCAATTGTCTTTGCCTTAAAAAGATTTAGATCATATTTGTTGGGTACTAAAGTAATTGCGTTTTCTGACCATGCAGCTTTGAGATACCTTTTAAAGAAGAAAGAAGCGAAACCACGACTAATTCGTTGGATTTTATTGTTGCAGGAATTTGACCTTGAAATTAAGGATAAAAAGGGATCAGAAAACTAGGTTGCCGATCACCTCAGTCGTTTATTTCAATCCCAAGATGAATTTCCTTTAAAAGATGAATTTCCTTATGAACAATTATTTTTTGCGCAGGTGACAAGCCCTTAGTACACTGATTTGGTAAACTATATGGTGACAAAAAATTTTCCAGCAGGAATTTCAAGAAGCCGGAAAGAGAAAATGAAGCATGATGCGCGACAGTACGTTTGGAATGAGCCGTACTTATGGAAATTTTGTGCTGACCAAATAGTAAGGAGATGTGTCCCAGAAAGTGAAATAGAGTCTATTCTTCGTTTTTGCCATTCAGAAGCCTGTGGAGGGCACTTTGGACCAAAGAGGACAGCAAGGAAAGTGTTAGAATGTGGACTCTACTGGCCCAATCTATTCAAAGACTCTTATATGTTTTGTAAGGTATGCTCCAATTGTCAAAGAACACGTAACCTAGGATATCGAGACCAGATGCCCCTTGCACCTATACTGGTAATTGAAATTTTTGATGTATGGGGCATAGATTTCATGGGTCCATTTCCGTCTTCATTTGGTAATCAATACATTTTGCTTGCTGTTGACTATGTCTCAAAGTGGGTGAAGGCTAAGGCCACCAAGACTAATGATTCAAAAGTTGTTTCTGTTTTTTTGAAAACTCATATATTTGTCAGGTTTGGAGTTCCACGACTACTAGTGAGTGATCGAGGAACCCACTTTTGCAATAAGGTGATCGAATCATTGTTGAGAAAATATGGAGTAACTCATCGTACCTCCACAGCATACCATCCACAGACGAACGGTCAAGCAGAGATTTCTAACAGGGAAATTAAATCGATCCTAGAGAAAACTGTCAATATTAATAGGAAAGACTGGAGCAACCGTCTTGATGATGCGCTATGGGCTTATAGGACAGCCTATAAAACCCCAATAGGCATGTCACCATTTTGGCTAGTTTATGGCAAGCCTTGCCATTTGCCAGTTGAGCTAGAGCATAAAGCCTTTTGGGCAATAAAGCAATGGAATAACAGCTTAATAGAGGCAAGTTCTAACCGAAAGTTGCAATTGCAGGAACTGGAGGAAATAAGAAATGAAGCCTACGAGAGTGCCAGAATTTACAAGGAGAAAACCAAAGCTTTTCATGATGAATCAATTTCTCAGAAAAATTTTCAGGTGGGCCAAAAAGTTTTGCTTTTTCATTCTCGGTTAAAACTTTTTCCAGGAAAATTGAGGACCCGATGGATTGGTCTGTTTGTTGTAATTAAGACTTTTAACCATGGAGCCGTGCAAATTCAAAGTCTTGAAACTAGTAATAATTTTAAAGTGAATGGTCATAGACTCAAACCCTTTTATGAGGGATTCAAGCCCAAAGATGAAGAAATTATGGTTCTGGGAGTACCACAGATCAGAACTTGAAGGAAGGAAAGTCCAGCCTAGGACAATAAACAAGGGCGCTGCTTGGAAGGCAACCCAAGATTACAGGCTTGCCCAAGCCTGTAGGGTCACAAGTAAGTTTTCTTTTAATTTTTAATTTTAAATTAATTTATTTGTTGTTTTTGGAGTAGATTGGATCTTCTAGGCAATTCAGGACTTTAGGGAACCTTTTTGGAGATGGCCCGCGCCGCCTCTTTCCGTGCCGCCAAGAGCCACGCCGCTGGCGCTTCGATCGGCAGCGCCGCTCATCGCACCGCCGCCAGACCATGATGAAGATTCCCTAGGACGCGGCGATCAGGCCTCGCACGCAGACCATACCAGCGGACTCGCTGGTCGCAGCCCCTTCCGCGCGTTCCTCCTCGCCGGTCGCAACCTCTCCAACACCGACACCGTCGCCGTCTACTTTCTCGCCAGATGCAACCACGCGCCAGCATTCACAGATGAAAGGTAAGGTTCCTATTTATGATTTAATGAGTGATGATGAAGAAGAATGGGAGGTGAAACCCGAGATCCTGAGGCAACTCCAAGAACGAAAAATGCAACCCAGAACCATAAAATTGATCGTGGAAGCTTCGGAGGACAGCAGCGAGGACACAACCTCGAGTGCCAGTGAAGAAATCCAGGCTGATTCTCCTCCAAAGAAAAAGCAGAAAAAGCGGACGCCTAGATTAGCTGGTGGAAAGGCCAGATATCTACTTGCAGAGCAAGACCTTCATGGCAATTTTAGCTTTGTCGGCGAAGATGAGGTGAGATATAAAATTTTTCTCCATTATGATATTTATGCTTTTAAGAAAATAAATGATGATACATTGATCCAATTGCGATTGTATGATGAAGTTTATGCTTTAATTGATACAATTGGATGAAGAAAATTTTTTGTTATAGATTGTCCTTCCTATGTTGAGCTTTGCCGTGAATTTTATGCAACCTATGAGTTTTCTTTTGATGCACAGAATTTTAATTTGAATATTCCTACAATTTGTTTTAGGTTGCAAAATAAAATGGTCCAATGTTCAATCACAACATTTAATTTGTACTTGGGTATTTATGATAATGAATATGTCAAAACTGTTGAATATTTAGATTCATTATGTGACTACCCAGCGGATTGGGATCCAATTTTAGCATACAAGGAGTTAACAGGGAAACCTGAGCTTAAATTTAGGGTGGGAAATCTAAAGCCAATGATATTCAGAGCCCTGCCCTTAGATACCTTCACAGGTTCCTGTGTTATACATTTTCTGGAAAAAATAAAGATCCAACTAAACTCACAAAATATGAACTCTTCTTCTTATGGTGCATGTTAAAAAAAAGAAAAGTTAATTTTGGTTTTTGGTTAGCCTCCCAGTTTAAAAGTATATCTAATGCTGGGAGTGGTATATACTTGGATTCTGTAATTTCAATGCTAGCAGTAGGGTTGAGTGTACTTGATATTAAAAACACAAATTTACACATAGCTGAGCCTATTCTTCCACTTGACATATCTGCACTTAATTCTATGGGCTTACTTTGCCTCAACGAGAGGAAAGAATTTGTGTTTTGTCCTCCAAGTCCTATCATTCCACCACGATCGCGTTTATTTCGGACAGAGGACCAATCAGCTTCAGTCTCAGCCTCCTCAGCAGCATCTCTAGAACCTAGTGATCAAGCCCGCCTAGCCAGAATTGAGGCAAAAATGCACCATATGGATGCCAAATTGAATGTCATTCTCTCTCACTTGGGGTTGCCCATACCCCAACCACCAGCAGCCTGAGTTCTATGCGACTTACTCTTAAGGGAAATTCTCTTTGACTTACTTTTATTTTATTTTGTGCACTTCCCTGTTTAATTGAATTTTTTCCACATTGAGGACAATGTGAGGAGTAAGTGTGGGGGAAAATGTGGTATGGAAATATAAGTTTTTTTTTTTTTTTTTTTTTTTTTTTTTTTTTTTTGTGATTGATGAGATTGATTGATAATTGATGAACATTTTGAAATTTTTGGGAATTTTTTCTTTTTCTGCCATTTTTCTTTGAGTTTTTGGTGTTTGAGTTAGAGGCTTGCTCAAGCCTATAAACACTTCTGTTTTTATGATTCTCAGCAGTTTCTCGGCACTTGCACTTTAAATTGTTTCTCATATTTAATTTTTATGATTTATAGTATTTGCATCAATTTTTTTTTAAAAGGAAAAAGTAAAAAAAAATAATAATAATAAAAAATAAAATAAAATAAAAATTTTACAGCTCCTTACTTGTCATAAGAAATTGATATATCCTTTATTATAGAATACAAGTTATTATGCCATTTGTATACTAGCTTAAATAGAATAAATTTATCATTGTTTATTTTATTAGTTTTATTTTTAAGCCTTGTTTTGAAATCTCATGGAGTATGGTCCTTATTTAAATAGTGGGTAAAAAATGCATGTTCTTTTAAATGAGTTGCTGTCCTTTATTGAGAATGAATTAAAGGATATTTTCTAGACTATATATTTATGTGGAAATTAAGGGGTGTTAAAAATAAAATAAAATAAAATAAAATAAAAAAATAAATAAAAATCAGAAATAAATACACTCCTATGACCCATTCCTCTAGTTGCTTGATCAATTGGTTACCAACCCGATGGCCCAAGTAGTGCGGTACTTGGTGACCCCTTAAGGTAAATTCTGTATGGAGAAATCGGTGTTTGGGAGAGTATCACCCCTTTTGGGCCGTTTAAAAACTCGCCCATACCTTTTTATTGGGTAATTATGAGTGGAGCTAGTAGCCACCTGAGCTGAATAACCTGGGGCAAGTGGCTCAGTAACCATTTGTTTCACGTTCACTTTATCGGTTTCAGGCAAGATATAGTAGGAAGTGTAAATAATAAATAATGAACCCCCAAATCTTTAAATTTAATTGGTCTAGTTAAGAGTTCCTAAGATTCCATTCTTTAAAAAAGGACAGTTTAATATTATATGACATTCTAATATTTTATGTGCTTGAAATTAAATTGAGGGCCAACTTTATGACTTGAGAAATATGTTTTAAATATGAAACTTGTTGAAGTGAACTTTGGTGAAATTAAGCTATTTCTGCTATCATCCTATTGCATGACAATTTGGTTTTTTGTTTTGGATAAATTAAATTTCAGATTGGTTGAGGACAGGGCTGTATTTCATTGTTTCATTTCAATTTTTGTGCTTGAGGACAAGCAAAGGTGCAAGTGTGGGGGAATATGATGAGTTGCAAAACTCACAATTTTTTTCCTCATTTAATTCCTTAATTTTACTGTAATTTTTATGTAAATATTTAATTTTAATTAGAATTTAATTTTGTACAGGTTTGTAAGCAGAAGTTGATAAAAGGAAGAAAAAAAGGCTGAATTAAAGGATTTTTTATACTGTGAGGCGATGGGGAGATAAGATAGATTTTGCCACCTAAACAAGGATAATATCAATTTCAAGTGGAGTCAAATTCAAACTCAATCAGATGAGGATAAAGATCACATGAAGATAGAGATAAGATGAGGATAGAGATAAGATAGGGATAATAGTTTTTTTAAAAAATTTTATCTTTTTGTGCCTATATAAAGGCTCCTAGCATTTAACCTGGAAAGGAGATTCTATCTCTCACTCTCATTTCCTCTCTTACTGCCCCACCTTCTTCTCCATTTTGCTTAATTTTTATAATTTTATTATGGCCATGAGTGGCTAAACAATCTATTTTCAGTTGAAGGTGAATTTAAATTGAGGTTTGTTTACGTTTTGAGGTTATACACTTAATTCTCTTCATCTTATTTCTATTTTTTGTCAATTTCTGTTTTCGAGGAACACCACCTCCATTGTTGTTTTCTTGAGAATTCAAGAGGCCTATTGAATTTATTGGAAAAATAACTTATCGCTAATTAATCTGATTAAATCCGTAATTGTTTAATTGGGTTAATAACAAGTAGTAATTAACATATTAATTTATGTTAAGAAATTGACAGATTTGATTTAAATAAAATGCGTGTTTTTATTAATCAAGTTTGGGTTCTTCTCTCTTAAAGCAGTCGACTAATTAAATCTACACGCTTATTGGGGTTGTTAGTTGACTAGGTATTAATTTAAGCGCGAAGCGAATTAATTTATTCATAAGAAAGAATTGGTGGGATTCGCGTGTTTGACCACTATAACCAAACAATAGATAATAAAATGAATTATTTTTTTTAATCAATGATCAACTGCAAAATACCTCAATTTGATTACCTTTAGCTGAAAATTTTAATTAATTAGTTGTTTTTAAATTTTCAATTACATTATTTATTTATTTATTTTCTCTTAAGTTTATTTTTATTGCCTTGCCCAAAGCACAACCATTTTCATAAAAAAGAAAAATCTCTTCTTCTCGCTTTTTCATTAAACTATTTCTCTATTTCAATTTGGTCATTTAAATTAAGCAGATTTGAGATCTTCTGTGGGATTGATACTCACTTATCCTGTCTATAAGTTCTTGTCAATTGAGAAAAGGGAAGTAAATTTTAAATTGATGGATTCGACACCCGTCAATCACTTCGGTAGTATTATGATTTTCCATTAGAACTTCTTGTCCATCTTTTGTATTTGCATACATTTTGGATAAGGGTAATTAATAGGGACCTTCCTAAAGTTGACAAAACCTACAAAGTAGTTTTTAATTAAATTTTCAGTAACAAACTAATCCCTAAACTTAATTTCCATCTAATAAAATAGTCTTTCCATTAAAAAAAAAAAAGTATATATTAGTGTTAGTTGACCATTAACTAAAGGTTATATATTTTTTAATAACTAAAATATCACTTTAGGTGACATTTTTTAATAAAAAATTACTTTTATTTATTATTTTAATAATAAAAAATTGAGAGAGTACTATTTTAATTTTTGAAGATCGGTGAACTTTGGATATTTTTAATTTTTAATGTAAATCTATATTTTGTAAGTATAATTTTTTTTTTGAACACTGATTATACTTATAAGATATAAATTCTCTATAAGTATATAAATTTATAATTTATAAATTCTATAATTAATTTTTATAAATTTATACTGATTTTACCTAAAAATTTATATTAAATAAGTATATTGATATTGCTGATATTAGATTAATAATGTGGTCAGAATGGAATTATACAATATCCTAAAAAAAGAGGGAACATAATGGACTGCTTAGAGCTGGAATAGTATTCGAGAATATTGTACCTTTGCCTTTGTGATCCTTCTCCTTTTATACTATAAGAAGGTGGTGATGAATATGGAATTTCCCGATAATCCAGTGATGATGTGGCCGGTTGCTCAATAAGGAACCTTGCCAGTTAATAAGTTGGAAAATCCGTGATTACAAGTGTAATGAGAATACGCTGGACTTTGCTTCGAGGGAAAGACGAGTCTTAATGTACTGAGTGTTGCGGTATCCAGATCTTCCTCGAAATGGATTGCATTTTCTATTTACTTGATCCTTGCCACGCGGATCTATCTCGTGATGATAGCTCATGGCTCACTTTGGGCGATTGTTATGCATCATCAAAGGTCCTGTCATTAGCCTTTGATTTTAGATTTGAATGTGACTTTTTGTCTTATTGACCACGTGGTGCAATTTGACTGTTTGCGTCATTTTTCTTTTCCTTGATCATAATGGCAGCCTTATTTTATGATCCATATTAAAGACTTTGTCGGCTACGCTGCTGTATAAGAACCCTTTTTTTCTCTTTTGTGTTTGCGACTACTATTTTCGGGAGACATGGAATGGGGCGCTTTCTTCCCTCTTCTTAAGGATAACTAGATCTGTGTAAAGGATGTCATTATGGTCTATGAAGAGTAGCTGAAGATGAATTTTTATGAAGGTGCGGGCATACTACTGAGGTTGCATTCGACCCCGCTATAATGCCTCTTTAGTATTGCGATCCTTGGGTCTTTATGAAGGCGCATTTAAACTGCTTGGTGCTAAGGGCCGCAACCAGCCTGACTATAACATCTTTTCAGTCCTACGAACCTAAGGAGAGGGGTTGGATTATGCAAGATTGATTCCAAGGGTAAGGTTAGGAAGGTAGTTGGAGAGACAGTTCTTCGTATGACCTTAGGAACTTTGTCTTCCCATAGGATGAGATGGAGTTTTTGCTAATAGGTTTTTGAAGGTTCTAATGTAATAGAGACTTTATTCAAGTCTCTTTTATCTCATTGTAATCTTTATAATAAAAAATGCTTATTTTGTCTATCTTATTCGGCAGCAAAGACATACCATTTGTGGATTTTAACTCCTGATTTAGCGAATATTCCTTGTAAAACTTTAGTAAAATAGAGTGAATATCCAAAAATTTGGAATGGCAGGTACTCGCCTCTGCCCCATATGACGTCATGTGCGTTTTCGTGATAAGTGGCCTTTATTCATCTTGGCTATAAGGTCTGCCTTATCTTTAAATTTTCCTTTGATCTTAGATCGGCTTCCTCCTCATCCTTTGGGAATTAGTATATCCCCTTCTCATTTCTCTGAGCGCAGGTGACATGTTTACAAGGACCAACATCTGAATGGTCTGGTGGGAAATGCCTTCTAGCCTGGCAAAATGCCTTGTGGCCTTCTTTAATGGGTCCAACACTAGAGTGGTATGGCGAGAACCACCTTGTGACTTGGTCTGGCTAAAACTGCCTTGTGGCATTGTTTAGTGGGACTAACGCTCGAGTGGTCTGACAAGAACTGTCTTATGATCTGGCCTGACAAAAACTACCTTGTGGCCTTATTTAGTAGGACCAATGCCCGAGTGGTCTGGCGGGAACCATCTTATGACTTGGCTTAGTGAAAATTGCCTTGTGGCCTATTCTTATCTCTTTAGTCCTTCTTTCTTTCAAAAAAAGTAATCCATCGTTCCTTATCATTGGAGTACTTATGAAAATAACCTCGTTAACTCATTATTGATAAAATTTCTCAAATTATAAATATTATATGCATGGGGAATAGCTTGGGCATTTAATTTAGCTAGTTTATAGGATCCTGAGCGAATAACCTTTGAGACCCTAAACGGTCCTTTCCAATTCTCGCCCAGCTTACTTGGCTCGGCATTGTCATTTGTCATATCTGTTCTTTGAGGACTAAGTCTCCCACATTGAAGGCTCTTAGCTTGACCTAGCTGTTGAATATTCTAGATAATTTATTCTTATAAACCATCATTCTGATTGCAATATTTTTTCGTAAGAATTTGGACTAGTCCAAATTGAATTGCATCTCTTCGGGATGTCCTAAAATTTCAGGGTGTTGTGTTCTGAAGCTGCTCACTTGTATCTCCATGGGAATGACTGACGTACACAAGGGAAAATGATATTTTCCCAGTAGTTGTTCGAGGAGTAGTCCTGTATGCCCAGAGTATGTGAGGCAACTCCTCAGACCAATTACCTTTGGCTTGGTTGAATCTTCTCTTTAACCCTTGTAATATGGTCCTGTTTGTAATCTTTGTCATACCATTGGACTAGGGGTGGTAGCCTAAGCTAAACCTCAAATCAATTTCCCATTTCTTGCAAAAGTCTCTAAACCCAGTACTTGCAAATTGAGTTCTATTATTGGTGATCACTATTTTGGGTATTCCAAATCCGGTGAATATATTTTTGCTGACAAACGAGATTGCTTGTTGGGTCGTGATGGACTGTACTGTCTTAGCTTTCACCCATTTGCTGAAGTGATCTATTGCCATAATAACCAACTTCCTTGACACAGACGCCTTAAGAAATGGGCCAAGGATGTCTATCCCCCACTGAAAGAAGGTCCAGAGACTTCCAATACCCGTTTGCATTTCTCCTAGGGTCCTTGGGATGCTTGTATGTAGTTAGCACCTCTAACACTTTTGGACGAGTTGCTTCGCATTCTACATTATTATTGGCCAATAGTATCCTTGTCTGAATGCTTTTCGGGCGATTGTCTATGCTCCTTCATGGCTCCTGCAATCACTTTCATGGATATCTTTTAGGATTTTCTGGCCCTCCTTCTTTGCAACACACCACAGCCATGGCTATATGGAGGACTTCCTGTACAACCAACCATAAATTAGTGCGTATTTAGAAGACTTCTTTATTACTTGTTTAGTTGATAATTCATCGGTTGAAAGATTATCTTGTGCCAAGAATTTGTATACAGGCATCATCTATGATTTCCTCTCTTCTATGGGGAAAGATTTTTTCATCTCCATTGCTGGAGTGCGTAATTTCTCGAACTGGAATGGTTGAGTCAAGTGTTGTTAACTTGCTGCTGTCATCTTGGCTAGAAGATTTGTCTCTTCATTGTTGCCTCTGGCTACCTGGCGAAGTTTCGCAAATACCTTGTCCGCCTTTGACCTTCTCTGTTAAGGATCAGACTTTTCCTCATATTTGACGAGGTTTGGTTCTTGAACTTTGAGTTGTCTCTGACATTGATTGATAACCAATTGTGAGTCACTAAAAATAATAGATTTTTGGATACCTAGCTCTTTGATGATTCTCAAGGCCATTATTACTGCCTCGTACTTGGCTACATTGTTGGTGACTTTGAAGGCGAGTTTTACTGCATACCGAAGTTTTATACCAGTTTGAGATTGCAAAAGGATCTCGATTCCTAATCCACACAAGCTCCATCTCCCCAGATGATGAGTTGCAAAACTCACAACTTTTTTCTTGTTTAATTCCATAATTTTGCTATGATTTTGGTATAAATATTCATTTTTATTTGAAATTTAATTTTGGATAAGTTTTTGAGTAGAAGTTGAGAAAAGAAACGAAAAGAGATTGAATTAAAAGATTTTTGGACTGGGAGGTTACAACCTTGACCAAACCTATAGCCCAAGGCGATGGGAAGCTTCAGAAAGCGCCACCTCAGCAGATTTTACCACCTAAATAAGGATAAGATCAGCTTCAAGTTAGATCAAGTTGAATCAAGTTAAATCAAACTCAATCAGATTAAGATAGAGATAAGATAGGAGTAGTAAAGTTTATTTTAAACTATTAAATTTTATCTTTTTGTGCCTATATAAAGACTCCTAGAATTAAACCTAAATCATCATTTTTTTTCCTCTCCCTCCTCTCCTCTCTTGCTATCGCCCCCTCTCTCTTCTTCTCCATCTTCTTCTTTTCTTTTCTTCTTCTTTTCTCCTTCTTTTCTTTTGTAATTTTATTATGACCCTTAGAGGCTAAGCAATTATTTTTAGTTGAAAGTTAATTTAAATTGAGATTTTATTCAAGTTGTGAGGTTATGTGCTTCAATTCTTTTCATCTTATTTCTACTTTCTGTTAATTTCTGAATTCGAGGAACACCACCTCCATTATTGTTTTCTTGAGAATTCAAGGGGTTCATTGAATCTCTTGGGAAGACAACATATTGCTAATTTATCTAATTAAATATGTAATTATTTAATTGGATTAATAACAAGTAGCAATTAACATATTAGTTTATGTTAAGAAATTGGTAGATTTGATTTAAATAAATCGTGTATTTTTATTGATCAAGTTTGAGTTCTTCGCTCTTAATACAGTTGACTAATTAAATCTACATGCGTGTTGGAGTTATTAGTTAACTAGGAATTAATTTAAGTCCGAAGCAGATTAATTTAATAATAAGAAAGAATTGGTGGGATTCGCGTGTTTGACCACCATAACCAAATAATAGATAATAAAATGAATTTTTTTTTAATCAATGATCAACTGCAAATGCCTTAATTTGATTACCTTCAGCTGAAAGTTTTAATTAATTATTTGTTTCTCAAATTTCATTTGCATTATTTATTATTTTTCTTTTAAATTTATTTTTCTTGGCTTGTCCAAGGCAAAACCACTTTCATAAAAAACTCTATTCTTCTCACTTTTTGTATTAAACTACTCTTCTATTTCAATTTGGTCATTGATAGTGGTTGTCGAAGCCGTAAAAAATAAACCTATTAGTAATTAACAATTAAGAACTGTAGATAGTGGTAATATGGTCGAACCACAGGAATTTAACACTAAGATTTTTTCTAACAATGAATTGGGAAAATTAATAATAAAAGTAAAAATAAAAGGGGGGTTATTTTTTATGATGATAAACTAAGATTAAAACTAAAGTAGACAAGAAAACAATGATTAAAAAGATGAGTAATTCAATAATAAAAAGACTCTAGTTGAAGTATAGGATCCATTTCAGTTTAGAATTGATCATTGATACTTTGGTTCTTCTATTTATTTCAATAAATTAGTTTAGATTGTGGAAGACGCTTCTCACAACCAAATTCCTCCTTAGTTGTAGTTTGATTAGGAAACGTTCGCTAATCAAACTCTAGTTAACAAGTTGCCAAGGAACGTCCTTGGAGTTCTTCACTTTTCAACTGTTAACTGCATTAAGAAATAGAGAAACCTAATTCTAACCTTGCCAACCGTGTGGTTAAGTTAGATCATGCAACCAATTGTTACTTGTATTCAAATAATCTAAGCAATTACGGACCTAAATAATTCAAACTAACAATATCCTGCAGCTGCCTTAATCATTATTTGGATGCTTGATTTGGCCAAATCACTTTGGCCAAATCAATTCTTCAACTTTTTCTGCTATTTTTCTCCAGGTTTCTATTTTTCAGCTTTTCTGTAAAAATATTATAAAAACACAAATTAGGCTAGGAAATTCATATTTAAACAGTAATAATGATAATAAAAATGTGGCTAAATTATGCTTTGATCAGTCATCTAAATTAAACAGGATTAAGGTTTTTGTGAGATCGATACTCACTTACCCTATCTACAAGTTCTTATCAATCAAGAAAAGAGAAGTAAATTTTAAATTGACGGATTCGACACCCATCACCAGACCTTCCATTCTTCTATAGTCGTTTTAGAGGGCTCCAAAGGTTCTAACAGTGGAGTCATTTCCGCGACAAAGTCGGCTAGTACCTGAGCTTTCATGGCCTTTCTTGGAATATACTTGATATCATAGGCCGATAAAATTACTGCCCAGGTGGACAATCGTCCAGATAACTCCGACCTATGCAAAACCTTTCGCAGAGGATAATCAGTTCTGACTTCTATGGTATGTGACCTAAAGTATGATCGCAACTTTATTGCTGACATGAGTACTACAAACGCCAATTTTTCAAGAGGAGAGTAATTCAACTCTGCCCCTTTTAGAACTTGTTTGGTGTAATATACTAGGCTTTGTTCCCCATTGTTTTCATGAACGAGCACAGAGCAAACTGTTTTCTATGTCACAGATAAATATCAAAACAAAACTTCACCTTCGACGGGCGAGCTTAACAACAAAAGAAATGATAAAAAGGTTTTTAGACTTTCAAATGCCTCTGCACACTCTTCCCTCCATTCAAACTTACCTTTGCCTTTTAAGCCTTTGAAGAACGGGAGATACCTTCTGGCTGAGCATGATATGAATCGGCCTAGGGCTATGACTCACCCATTCAACCTCTGTATTTCGTTGATGATTTTGGGTTCTTCTATGTTTTGGATAGAGCTGATCCTCTCAGGATTTGCCTCCATGCCCCTTTTTGAGATGATATATCCTAGAAACTTTGCTGCTTTGACCTCGAAAGTGCACTTTTCTGGGTTCAGCTTTATACTGGCCTTGTTCAGGATGTCAAAGACTCTCTGGATATCCTCCGGGTGTTCTTCCAATGATCGGCTTTTTATCACCATGTTGTCTACGTATACTTCGACGGTTGATCCCACCATGTCCTTAAAGATTCCTGACACCAAACTCTGGTATGTGGCTCCTGGATTTTTTAAACTAAAAGACATCTCCTTGTAGCAGTAAACTACTTCATCTTTTATGGAAGTGGTCTTCTTTGTATCCTCGGTATCCATAATGATTTGGTGGTATCCTCAGATGAAATTAAGGAAGGAGACCACTGCATGACCTAAGGTCGAGTCCACTAATTTGTCGATGGATGGTAATGGGTAATGATCTTTTGGACATGCTTTATTTGTCAGTGAAGTCTATGCATATTTTCCTCTTTCCATTAGCCTTCTTCAACATGACCGCATTGGCCAGCCACATGGGATATTGTACTTCCTTTATCAATCCTACAATCAAAAGCCTACCAACCTTCTCTTTGATCACCTTCTATCTTTTTGGTGTAAATTTTCTTTTCTTTTGTTGAACCGGTTTGACATCCTTATCAATAGATAGTTTGTGGGTGATAAGAGCCAGGTCTACACCCATTACATCCTTTGGGGACCAAGCGAAAGTTGACATTAGGCTCTTTAGCAACCCTACTAGACGAGCCTTGTTTTGCAGGTTAGCACAGTATCAAACCGTACCTTTTGCTCCCTCCCTATCTGGATCTCCTCTATCAGGTCTGTTGATTCTAGTTTTACATGAGATTCTGGCTTTTTCAGCAATTCATGGGCATTGTTGCTTTCCTGAGACTTTTTATTGGGTGTCCATAACCTTCTTTGGCTAACCTCGGATTGCCTCAAACCACTGCTATTCCCCCTGAAGCTAGAAGCTTAAGACACATAGCACCCATGTTAATAACGTTACCGCGACCGTTTAGAACTGGGCAGCCGAGTATCACATTGTATGCAAGTGGGATATCTACCACTGTAAACTCTGCATACAACTCTCGCATATATTTTTCATCATCCAATACCAGGGGAAGGTTAATAGTGCCCAGTACTACCACAGTCTTGTCTCCTAATCCCATTAAAGGATAGAAAACTCCGACAAGACTTTTTTTTATCTAAGCTTAACTTATTAAAAATATTTCGGAGTAGGAGATTAATGGAGCTATCTATATCTACAAGTAACTGCCTTACCTCGTACTGGTTTAAGAGGATCCTAACGACCAACGGGTTGTTCTGAAAGAATCTAACCACCTTGTCAGCAAGACCGAACCTTACCTTTTGCTTCGTCCATAGTTCTTGATGGACAGATAGGACGTCCTCTGCCACACACTTATTTTTTCCTTTGCCCTTATCAGGTCCTCCCATAATGACATGTACAATTTCAGCCATTTTAAGATATTAGAGAGGAAAGATTCCTTTTTAGAAAAAAAAAAAGAGATCAGTTTTAATCTAAATGAACATATAGAGTTTAATGGTTTTTCGGCAACATAACCAAATGATGTTGCTAAGATTAGATTGATGACATGGTCAAAATAGAATTGTATTGTGATTGGCTAGAACCTGTAAGGAAGAAAATGTGAGATGGTGGTAGGTGCTCACGGTAGCCACTCTGACGTTCAAGTCAGTATCCTAAAGAAAAGAGAAAACGTAATGAACTGCTTAGAGCTTGAATAGTATTTGAGAATAGCACACCTTTATCTTTGTGATCATTTTTCTTTTATACTATAAGAAGGTAGTGATGAATATATAATTTTTCAATAATTCGGCGATGATGTGGCTAGTTGCTTGATAATATCATCAGCTAATAAGTTGGCAATCCTATGATTACAGGTGTAATGGATATACGCTGGATTGTGCCTATTAAAGGTGACTTTGTACCAAGACTCGCCCGTCCGAGGGAAAGGCGAGTCTTAATGATACACCGAGTGTTACAGTATTCGGATCTGTCTCGGGATGGATTGCATTTCATACTCACTTGATATTTGCCACGTGTACTTATCTCATGATAATAACTCATGACTCATTTTGGATGATTGTTATATATCATCATATATAAATTCATAAATCTATACTTACATATTTTAATATAAATTTATATTCTATAAGTATAAAAATTACATATTTAAAAATTAAAGATTAATTTTTATAGTTAATTAAAAATTAGAAGTTGATTTTTATACTTAGAATTCTATTTAAATTGATTTTTATAAGTATAGAAATTTTATATTTAATTAAAAATTGATTTTTATACTTGTAGATTATAATTAGAGTTCGTCTAAATAGATATTTAATATGCATAAAATTTTATACTTGCAAAATATTAATTTTTATTTTTTAAAAACTAAAATTATTTATTATGATAATAAATGAAAAAATAATGGATAAAATATACAAGTTTACCAATCTTCAAAATTAAAATAGTAATCTTTCATTTTCTTATTATGAAAATAATGAATAAAACTAACTTTTTATTAAAAAAACAATATTTATCACTCAGAGGGATATTTTGGTTATTCAAAAATATGTAAGCTCTAATATGTAAGCTCTAATCAATGGTCACCTAAAGTACATTTTTAACGGAAGAACTAATTTTTTAGATGAAAATTAAATTTAGGGACTAATTTATTATCAAAATTTTAATGAAAGACTATTTTGTGGGTTTCGTTAAATCTCATGGATTATAGCACTAAAATCAAACTATCAATCATTTTTACCATTGACAACAACCATATGAAGTTCAGTAATCATTCCAATACACATTTCAGATATCATTGCAATAAAATCTTCATTTTTCAATTCCACAATGTTTGATTTATTAGAATTTTGAGTAAAATTATCTTTTTTTTATTTCTTCAGAAACCTACACTCATGTTTGTAGTGTCTTTTCTTATCACAATGATAATAAGTTTTTTTTTTGAATTTTTAAAATTTTCAAAATTGAAAGGACATGTAATATTAGAAAATTTATTGTTATTCTGATTTTCTTCAACAAAATTAACTTTTGTTGCAGATTCAATATTTTCAAGTATTTCTGAACTTATTCAAGAGAAAAATCTTTTGTTGCATGCCGTTATTTTTTTCTATAATCATTTCAATTAGAAAAAATTTTGCAATTATTCCTCTACTTGTAATACTTTAGGAACAACTATTTTCAAATTTTTGAATTTAGACTCAAGGACTTGGAATTCATGAACTTGATCTATGACAGAAATATTCTCAACCATAAAAAATCTAAAATATTTCATATTACAAAATTCATCCAAACCTTTTTAATGTTCTACTTATTCTCTAATACTTTCATTTTTCTTTTAGAATTGATTTAGAAGTGGATAAATTATAGAGCCTATATAATAGGTCGTTAAGAGTGTGTCCACTACACAACAACTCATCTTTCTCCTCATTTCATACGTTTTATCTTAACTTGATCAGTATTTTAAGGTATTGGTGCAGACAAATTAGGTAAATTAGATTAATTATTCTCTAAATGTTCCATTACATATCTCTAACTCTTTAAAATTAATCTTATTGTATGAAAAATTTGAAGTACTTTTAAATTATCATTAAAATATTCATCGGTCCCATATAAAAAAATATTGCTAACTAATTAAAATATAAATGAATTAATTGTACCGTGAATTAATAAAGTTAAACACTTATTATTAATAAATTTTTATTAATAAAGTTAATCGCTAGCAAATAAAATTTTAATTAATTAGATATATATAATAATAAATTTAAAATCTTAAAATATTTTAGTACTTAAATTAGTATCACAAAATAATATTTTCAATTAAAATTATAATTAAAAATTTATAAATTATAAAAAATTTCTAAATAAATTTTGATATATCATTAATTTATTTTAAAAAATGAAATATAAAATTAAGAATTATAAATAAAAAATAATGAAAAAGAAAACGAAGTTAGATTGAAATCTCACGTCATTTTCAAAAGAAATAGGAAGGCATTTGACTCCTCACTTCATATTAAAAATTTCCAAGTTGATGAGCGTTTCCTTTTCTATAGGTTTTATTATTATTTTTTAATTCAAATAACATTTTAAGTAAATTTTAATTTAAGTTTTATTTAAATTAAATTTAATGATGCAATAAAATAAAATAAAGATAAATAAAAATAATCAATCACTTGGAAAAATTAACATTAAAAAAATATTATTAGATTTGACTCGAAAAGATTTAAAAATAAAAAATTATTATTATAAATTATTATTAGAATCAATTTAATTTATCTAAAAAATAGTGTTGGAGACAAATAATAAAGTTTGTAAAGTTACATAAAGTGACAAAATTTTGTTTCAATAAATTTATTTACATATAAATGTATTTGTCTCTAAAAATTATTAGAAAAGTGGGTACAGTAATGATGGTTTTGAGATATGAAAGGAAAACATTATTTGAAGAATTAATTTTTCCACTATAATTATTGTAGAGTTATGACAATATTCTTTTAGAATACAATAAAATTTTAAAAATGATAAACAATGATTTATGTGATTTTTCATAAATTTGAATTAAAAAAAAAGATATAAAAGTAAAGGAAATAATGCAAGTAATTTTGAAGTGAAATAGATATTTATTACTAATTCAAGCAATTAGTAACAGTTATATTGTATTTCAGTTTGAAATTTGAATTTTATAAATGTAGAAGTTAAAAAATAAATAAAACTTAATATTTAATATCGTGTCATCAAATTTTTTAATTTTATCTAAAATTCCATATTAAAGTTTTGTATATTTTTTCTTTCTCTTTTCTTTTCCTTTGACTTAATTAAAAAAAGCTACACAAATATATATAACAATCCCACTTAGTTTGTTTAATTAAGTTATTTATATTTTCATGTATATAAAATGTATCTTTCAACTTAAACCTTTTATTAGTATACAAATGTTAGAATTCTAAGAATTATAAGTGACTCATAAATTTAAATTTTGATTCGTAATTTATATTATGTAATACTATATACATGAAAATTATGAAAATTATTTTCGTCAATTAGATTTGTTTTCATGAACATTAACGATTAAGTTTTTGTTTATAATTTATATTCATATAAGTGAAATGCTTTTTTAAAATAAATTATTACTTCATTAGAAGTATCCTTACTCATCCTCATTTATAAACTAGAACTCATTTTATATATCACATATTGATCACTAATTTAGTATCTAGTTCCCTTACTAATAATTTATTATTACCTTTTAAATTTTATTTTAGTAATGTGATAAAAGAAAATTGAGTTCAGATTACTAGTAAGTCTGATTAACTGATCTTAATCCTAAATTTTTAGAAGTACTCACTTATTGTCAAGTTTCTCAAGAGTCCTTTAATGAATGGATCTACCAATTTATTACAAGACTTAATATAAACATTGGTTATTATACTATCAACAATTAATTGGCTTATATATTTATGTCTTGACTATTGCAGTGCAAGAAAATAGCTAGAATTGATTGTGATAAAAAAATAATAAATTTTTTAGCCATTCTGCTTTCTTACTTGCTGCCAAGAGCTATAAACTCAAAATCTATTATAAAGTGTGTTATACATATTTTGTTTATTTGATATCCGATAAATAATACCACCATCGAAAGTAATGTTTATATATTAGAATATGAGATTAGAAAATTTTCTATTTCATTAAAATAATAAAAAAAATAACTTCAAACTTTTACTAAACATATTTTTAGTAAAATAAAGTATATTAAAATATATATTTAAAATTACAATTATTAAATAAAATTTATATAGTATATTAAATAATAATTTATTAAAAATAGTAGAATATATATTTATATCCTTCAACTTTATTAAAAATAAAATCTCTCAACACCTTAAAATTTGAAGATATCCACCTAAATTATATAAGTGGAATTAAAATGACTTTGTGATCTAAATACAAAGTAACGTGGAATTAAAATTTTATAAATGCACTAACATATATTATATAATATAATAAACCTTATTATTAACTATAAAAAATAAAATTTGGGCAGCAATTGAAGTTTATGATATATGTCAGGATGTTTATAATTTATGCTACCTTATGTTAAAATCATAATATATATAAACTTAATTACAATTTTAAATAATTTAATTATATCAAAAGATATTTTTAGAGGTTAAATTATCATGAGACTTAATTTATATATATATATATAAGATAAGAACCATTCTCAAAACGCGTATAAATTATATATAGAAGAATGAGCTATTAATTCGAGACTTTTTCTTAATTCTTAAATAATACCCATAAAGATATTGATGAAATTCAACTTAAGTGACAACTAAAATCAATAAATAAACCACAAGTATCTAAGCTATCATGCTATAATGTAATTGACAAAACATTCAAATTCGAGCTCTACTAATAGAGCCAATGAAATCTGTTTTCAACTTTTAGCTCAAATCAATTCTAAATCTGTCATTTCAATGCAGTGATGAAAATAATAAAAAATTATTAAAATGTAATAAAAATAAACAGAAGGTTACATCACTTCTCCAGCTATCCAATACTTTAATCTTGTTGTTGAGATCTTTAATGTTGATCTAGAGAATATGTAGCAAGATCATTTGACAGATATTCTGATATTTGGAAATAGGGACTAATTGATTTTCTTTACATATGGATTGCATCAATTCATTTGAAATCAGAATATTAGGTTTAATTGTTTGATACAATTGATAGGGTATAGACATCTAAACAACTAAATTAATGTATATAATGTATATGTAAAGCACTAACTGGTTGTTAATAGACAACTTATATTAGGGTTGAGCAATAAATGATTTTAACCGAAAAATTAAACCGAATCGATTTAATTCGATTTTTCAGTTTTATTTTGAGATTTTGATGCAAAATCAAGTGAAATATATTGGGAAAAAACAGAAACTTGATAACTGCAACTCTATCAACTTAAACAATAAGAATAGAAAGATTAAGAGACTAACAAATAATGAAAGAAGATGAAATAAGTACTCTTATAATAAGATGATTAAATCAAGTGAATTGTTGGCTTATATATAGCTATACAATAACAGAAACTAAAGAAAAATATGGCACTATCAGTAACGTGTCTTAATTCAATAAATAATAAGAGAAAATAGAAGTATTATTAACAACTATCTAACAAAGCATGAGCTATCAAAAATATCTAATTTTGAATCAACTTCTAACACACCCTCTTGATTCAAAATCACAGACTCCAAAACAAGAACAAAAGTATGAATTTTTTTGAGCAAGATGCCTTAGTCAGAACATCTGCAAGTTGTTCTTCGATGCTGCAATAAGTCAAGACAATTTGTTCACTTGCGACTAACTCCCGAATGAAGTGATGACGAGTGTCTATGTATTTAGTCCTATCGTAAAAGGCTGGATTCTTTGACATTGAAATTATAGACTTGTTATCAGAGAAGATCTCAGTTCTTTGCTTTTTTTCCTGGTTAAGATCATTTAATAACCTTCGGAGCCAAATTGCTTGACAAGTTGAGGCAGTTGCAGCCATGTATTCTGCTTCCATTGATGATAAAGCTGCTGTTGGTTGTTTTTTTGAGCTCCAAGACACTGCATATGAGCCAAGAACAAAAACCTGACCTGAAATACTTCTTCTATTTTCAAGAGAATTTGCCCAATCGCTATCCGTAAAGCCTGTTAACCTGAAATCTGAGCTTGCAGTATACCAAAGTCTAAAATTCAGAGTTCCTACAATATATTATAGAATTTTTTTTGCTGCTCTAAGATGTTGGTTAGAAGGACTATGTATGAATCTAGAAACAACACCAACAGAAAAAGCTATATCTGGCCTTGTGTGATACAAATAAATTAGTCCACCCACCTAGCTTCTATAAAAAAAAATTTTTCTGCAGGTTCGAACCATCTTTGGCTTGTAATTTTTCACTAATATTCATTGGAGTTGCTGTAGAGTTACAATTTAGCATGTTAAATCTTCAACGAAGATCAGCTGCATGCTTCTTTTGGGATATAAAAATCCCATCTGTTGTTTGAATAATCTCCACACCAGGAAAGTAATGAAGTTTTCTCAAATCTATCATCTCAAATGTCATCATCATATTTTCTTTAAATTCAAAAACAAGAGAAGAATATAACCCCATGTAAATCATATCCTCTACACAGAGACATACTAGTAACAAATCTTTCTCTTGTTCCTTAAGATAAAGAGTTGGTTCATTTTCACTTCTAACAAAATCAGAATTTCGAAAATGAAAATAAGAATCAATCTTACTGTACCAAGCTCGTGATGCTTGTTTTAGCCCGTAAAGAGTCTTTTTCAATTTATATACCTTACTCTCCTTGCCTTTTTGATTATGAACCCATCATTTTCTTCCTAGTCACTATTTAAAAATGTCGACTTAACATCAAATTGAAAAACATGCCAATTCAATTGAGCAGCTAATACTAAAGCAATCCCTACTGTTTCAAAATGCACAACAGGAGAAAAAATTTCTTCGTAATCAATACCTTGTTGTTGGCAGTACCCTTTAGCTACAAGTCGCGCCTTATATTTTTGTATTCTCCCATCTGCTTGGTACTTTGTCTTGAAAATCCACTTTAGTCCAATTGCTTCTTTTTCTGCAGGTAAATCGACCAAATTCCAAGTACCATTTCTTTCAATGGCTAACATATCTTCTTTCATTGCATTACACCACACTTCTTTATCTGCTGCTTCTTTATAAGACAATGGATCAACATTTTTGGACATTACAAATTGAATTACATTTCCTTCATCATTAATGGCATGATCTTGAATCACCTCAAAGTTTCTCAAATGAGAAGATGGTTGAATATGTCATCTTGGCTTGATCATTGGTTAGGGAGAACTCGAAGAATTAGATGTTGCATGAGAATTGAAGGACACCTCTTTTTCGGTTGATTGAACAAAATCTTCATCTTCTATATGAATTTCAGTAGATGATGTTGTTTGACTTTCATTCCAATTTCAGCTTGCAAGTTCATCAAATACAACATTCTTGCTAATAATTATTTTTCCACTAATAGGATTGTACAGCCGATAAGTCTTGGATTGAGATGAATAACCAACGAAAATACACTTTTCAACCTTGCCATTTAGCTTTTGATGATTTTGTTAGTTAATTAAGGTATAAGCAATATAACCGAAAATTTTCAAGTGGCTAACAAAAGGCTTCTTACTTCACCAAACCTCAAAAGGAGTCTTGTTCCAAACTACTTTGGTAGGAGATATTTAACAAATACACTGTTGTAGCTACTGCCTCTCCCCATAAATTGTTCAGAAGATTTTTTGCTTGCAACAAACTTCTTGCCATTTCAACAGTAGTGCAATTTTTCCGCTCAGCTATGCCATTTTGCTTCAGTGAATATGGTGTTGTCCATGAATGCTATTATCTTCACAAAAATCATTAAATTCACCGGATAGAAATTCTCCTCCCCAATCTGTGTGAAGAGATTTAATGATTTGACCACTTTACTTCTCAATCAAGGTCTTGAACTTTTGAAAATTTTGAAACATTTCTGCCTTGGTAACCTGAAAATATACCCAACTAAAATGACTATAATCATCAACAAATAACAAAAAATATTGACTTCCTTCAATAGATTTTGTTTGCATGGGTCCATATAGATCGGCATGTATGAGCTCAAGACATTCAGTTGCCCTCCAAGACTTCCCAACAGGAAATGATTTTTTACTTTGCTTCCCATAAATACAACCTTCACACAACCCAATTGACTCAATTCTAGGCAGCCCATAGACCATTTTCTTCTTACTTAATATTTTAAACCTTTCACATTGAGATGACCATACCGTAGATGCCACAAGATAGAGTTATTTGATTCATTGCCAGCAACTAATCCACACCTTTCAACACTAGAGACATCAAGTGGGAACAAATTATTTCGTGTTATAGGGACACTAACAATAATTTGGCCTGATTTATTTTCTTTGATCTCACAATAATCATTATCAAATAAGATTGAATATCCTCCAGAAATTAATTGACCAACACACAATAAATTATTTGCCAAGCTTTACTTATCAAAAAATTTTATATACCATTTTTTCTTCGAACTAGTACCCTTTCCTTCCATTTTGATTTCAGAATCATTTCCAAGTTTACTTCTTTCTTGAAGCTTTCATCAAGTTCTTTGAATGCAGATTTTTCCCCTGACATGTGGTGTGAACAGCCATTGTCAATGAATCAAACTTCCGTCGGCACATTCACCTTTTGCTCTTGAGCCATCAACAGCTTCTCTTCTACCTCAACTTCTACATAATTTACTTTTTCTTTCTTGAGTTTCCAACAATCTGCTTTCACATAGCTATAATTTTTGCAGTAGTTACATTGAACACTACTTTTGTAATGTCTCTGTTCGTCATTCGTCTGCCTATAGTCAGCTTGCTCATAAGATCTTCCTCTACCTCTATCTCTGCCATTAGCTCTACCACTGCGACCTCCTCTACTGAATTCCTTGCCTCTACGGGATGCTTTTACATGAAATGCCTTTTCTTCTGCTTTTTCAATCGATCTATTGTTCATTCTTACTTCATGAGATTGCAAAGAACCTTTTAGATCATCAAAAGAAAGAGTAGACAAGTCTTTGGATTCTTCTATAGCAACAACTACATGATCAAATCTAGGATTTAAACTCCTTAGAATCCTGGTTAGTGTGTTTTTCACTATATGCCCTCAAATGATTCACTATTATGGCTATCTTGGACAAAAAAACTTGCATTGTCTCATCATCCTTCGTTGTCAAATTCTCAAATTCACGACGTAGCGATTGAAGTTTGACCATGACAGATTTGTTTGTGCCTTGATATTCTTTCTGTAGTATCTCCCATGCCTTTATGGAAGTGCTAGCTGTTGCAATTCGTGAGAACATTGTCTCATGAATAGCTTGTTAAATGCTGAATAAGGCCTTGTTATCTTTTTTCTTGATCTCTTTCAGCCTTACTTCATCAGTATCAGGATCCACAACACCTTTTTCAACTAATTCCCATACGTCTTGGAACTTGAATAGTGTCTTCATTTTGATGCTCCAAAACTCATACTTCTCTCCATTGAAGATAGGTATGAGTGGCTGCGTGGAAGAGAAAATACCATTCACAGCCATGACCTAATGATCCTATTGTGTTTCACTCCCTTATGTGTTTCTCTCGCTCTTTATTTTTACTCACACTAGCCCAGTCAAGAACCATACAAGTTCTGATATTACAATGTTGGGCAAAAACAGAAACTTGATAACTGCATGATACAAGACTATTTAGACTCTGTCAGGAGTTGTAACCAATATCGTTTGGTTAAGATGAAATAAGAGAAAAGATAGGTTAAAAGACAAAAAGTCTTATTGAAATTTTTTAAAAATTGGAAAGTGAGTTTCTAGTAGCCAAGGGAGGCTATTTATAATAGAAATAAAATCCTAATATAAAAAAATAATCCTAATCCTAATAGGAGTCTAAAATCCTAATAGTCAAGGGAGGCTATTTACAATAGAAATAAAATCCTAATATGCAAAAATAATCCTAATCCTAATAGGGGTCTAAAATCATAATAGCCAAGGGAGGCTATTTACAATAGAAATAAAATCCTAATATGCAAAAATAATCCTAATCCTAATAGGAGTCTAACTGTTGCATATCATTCCCTTCCACTTGTAAAGAACTCGACCTCGAGTTGTCTTCAGCAGGATAGTACTGAAATAGATCCGCCACGTTAAACGTCTTGAAAATTTTTCTGCACTCTCTCTTTCTTCAAGCAATCTGTGATAGGGGCAACGATGCTGCTGAAATTTCTGATAAACCGTCGGTAGAAAGTGGCAAGGCCATGAAAGCTGCGAACTTCAGAAATAGTTTTGGGGATGGGCCAATTCCGTATTGCTTCTACCTTCGTCTCATCAACATGTATCCCTTCTGCACTAACAACGAATCCCAGGAACAGAACGCGCTCCGTCATATAGATGCACTTCTTAAGATTAATAATCAACTCACTTTCTTGTAGGGCCGTCATGACTTGACGGAGATGCTGAAGATGTTCTTCCTCACTGCGACTAAATATCAAAATGTCATCAAAATAAACAACCACAAATTTGCGTAAGAAAGGACGCAAAACCTGGTTCATGAGTCGCATAAAAGTGCTAGGTGCATTTGTTAAACCAAAAGGCATAACCAGCCACTCATACAAGCCTTCCTTAGTCTTGAAGGTAGTCTTCCATTCATCTCCCTCCTTGATTCGAACTTGGTGATAGCCACTTTTGAGGTCGATTTTAGAAAAGACTTTAGCCCCGGATAGCTGATCTAGCATGTCATCCAATTGTGGGATAGGAAATCGATATTGAACTGTAATTTTGTTGATGGCCCTGCTATCCACGCACATTCTCCAAGTCTCATCTTTCTTTGGAACTAATAGGGCAGGTACTCCGCAGGGGCTAATGCTCTCCCGAATATGCCCCTTCTTCAGTAATTCTTCCACCTGTTCTTGGAGGATTTCACTCTCCTTTGGACTCATCTTGTAATGAGGCAGATTCGGTAATTTTAATCCAGGAATGAGATCAATCTGATGTTGGATATCCCGCAGGGGTGGAAGCTTTGATGATTCCTCCACTATCTTAGGAAACTCCTTCAACAACTCTTTGACGGGCGGTGGTAAAGATGGTGCATCCTCCATTGTACCTTTTGCTCTCACCAATAAAGCTAGTGTGCCTCCAGATTTCTCAACTGCGCCTGATAGCTTCTGCACTCCCGTAGAAACAGCAACAGTATGCTTTCCTTCCACCTTAGAATGTTTCGCAGAACCAGAAGGCAAGATAGTAATCTTCTTTTGATTCCACGTGAACATGTATGAATTCTCCTTCCCTGCTCCCATAATAGGTGAAGAAGCAATAGTTCTGGGAGATGTCACTGTACCATGAACACCAAATCTTTTTGATTGACTGGTTTTTGATGAAATACTCATTCTGGAATTAGGACTAGTAGGTAATAGTGAACCTGGATCCTGCAAGCGCCTCAACCTGCTATTTGTTTCTTGCCAAAACCTTGCAGAAACAAAAATGCCACGAGCCCCATTTTTTCCTTTGGAAATCCCACTACCTAATTCATGCAATCCTGAAGTGCTACCAGAGGAAACACTATCACTATCACATACAGTGAGATCACCAGTAAGAGAATATTCAATCACCGAATTGGGATCTGGGTTTTGCTTAGCATTGCCTAATCCAAGCTCAACCTCCTCTCATCAACGATGGCTGCAATGACTTAACCATCATCAACCCAGATCCCAGACTCCTCTTATCTCCACCACTACAATCCAAACTCCTAGACAACATCGGATTTCTTTCTGCTGATCAAGGGGAGACCCTTGATCTCTCACAGGAGTTGCTTTCCTCCTCTCTGGAGTGGCCTTTCTACCCACATTTGGCGAAGTCACAGCCTTAGCCTTGCTAATCGGGAGTGAAAATGGTTCACAGAGAGAGAGAGAGTTGGTAGCGATGAGTGAGAATTGGGAGTAGATTCAGAGGAAGAAGAACAGGGGAAGTGTGTGTATTGGGGATTTTTGGTTTTGATGAATCTTCGGAGAGAGATTTGTAATAAATTAGATAGATTTTAAATTAATTAAGTATTTTTAATTTTAGTTCTTATTATTTTTTTTTTTTTTGAAATAGGGGTGGGAGAGTCGAACTTTTGTTTTCTTTCTGGTAGGCTACAAGGATGCACTTTCCGCCAGACTAAGTCTCGGAGTGCTAGTTTTAGTTCTGATTAAATTTTCAATTACAGGTAGGGTATGGTTTTCTTTCTGGTTTATGGTCTTCTCTTCCTCTTCTGATAGATTTTGTTTTTTTTTTTAGTCAAATACATTTTTTCTATTTATTTAATGGTATTCTTGATTTTGATAGATTATGATAGTATTAAATCCCACAAATTTTATATTCTCTTTTTTATTTTTTTTGTAAAGGTATATGTCATTCCATTAATTTTTTTTTTAAAAAAGTGAAATTATATATTTCATTGATTAATTTTTTTAAGCTCCTACATTATTATAATTATTAGACTATTGTTTATATTAATAAGTTATTTATTGTCTTTAAAATATTTAAATTAAGAAATAAAAACCATTATTTTATCACATATATATCTTTTAAAAATGTATCTATTATTTCTAGTAATGGCATAATGTATTATAAATATAATTAAAAAAAAGCTAATTAACTCAAAAAATCTCAATTTTTGTTTCTATATTCATTTTAATCTAAATTTTTTCATGTTAGTTTAATCGACTGAATCTTTATATTTTAATATAATTTTAATAAATTTTTAAATTTAATAATTTATATTGTAATTTAATAAATTAACTAAATTTTGATATAATTTTAATAAATTGATATATCACGTATATTATTATTATTATTTACGTTTATATTTGAATTTAATTTTAATTAATTTTTAAAATTAAAATTAAAAATAAATATTTAATCATTAAATATGGTATTTAAATCTTCAATATTAATAAATTTTATTTTACGATAATAATTATAAATATTTTATAATAGATATAATATTTAATAAAAAATAATAGCATATATAAAATAATTAAAAATAATATATTTATTATAAAATTTTTATAATTGTTAATATAAAATAAATAATATCTCTATATTTAACTGTTAAATTAAAAATTAAATAGTTAAATATAAGTTAATATTATTTTTATATGTAAAATTAATTTATATTTAAAAAATAATAAAATATTATATTTTTTTAAATAAAATAAAATATTACATTTAACATTCTATCAAAACTATTATATTTTTATTTTTAAAAATTAATTAAAATTACATCCAAATACAAATATTAGACCAATTAATCTAAAATTTAAATATTTAAATTAAAATATAAAATAATATAAATATTGAACCTTTTTCCTTCTTTTCGTTATTAATTTATACATATAAAAATAAAGATTTACTATTTAATCTTTAAGTATTGCCATTATTAATAAATCAGTTATTGTATTTTTAGAAAATCTATTAAAAAGTTTTTATTTTTTCTATTCGTTAATAAAATACTCTTTTCTTCGTCTTTTCCATTAAAATAGAAGAAAAATGATAGAGAAAATTTTTAAAATTCAATTTTGTCATCAAATAAATTTTCTTATTTAATTTTTGGATATTACCATTATTAACAAGTCAATCTATATTTTTTAAAATCTATTAAAACGTCATTATCTTTTTTTAAATCTATTAAAACGTTCTTATATTTTATTTTCATCAACGAAATAGCTCTCCTCCCCCTCCTCCTTAAAAAAGAAGAAAAATAAGAATCGTCCCCTGCTTCTCCTTAAAGAAGAAGAACCGAAGAAGAAGGATCGAAAAAGAAGAAGAATGAGTAATTTGGTCTTTTGTTATATTTTTAGTGATGTAAATAGATGGAACGCCTATTTTATTTATGGAAAATGAAAAAATAAAAAATTTTTAATAGATTTCTCAAAATTGAGAGACTGATTTATTAATAATGTCAATTCTCAGTGACTAAATAATAAATCTCTCATAAAATAATAATAATAATAATATACGTGATACACCAACTAGACTATTAAATTACCACATAAACTATCCAATTTAAAATTTTACATAATAATTAAAATTACACCAAAATATAAAGATTGGGCCAATTAAATTAAAACTAAAAGATTTTTATTAAAATACAAATATACATAAACATGAGGCCTTTTTAAATCGATTGGCCTAGATGAAATGTTAATGTTTATGTTATTTTTGTATTTCAATTTAAAATTTTAAATAAAATTTAAATGTTAAATAAATTAACTCAATATTTATATGTAATTTTAAACTAATTTTTAAAAATAAGTAATTCAATTATTAAGTACATCTTATATAGAGTTTATTTTATAGTAATAATTCTTTAAATATTCATGTTTTATTAATGGATTTTGTAGTTAAAAAAAAATTAAATCAGCAATTAAAATTAAAAATATCAAAGATTAAATTTAAATCACTCCATCAAATTTACATTTATGACAATATATAGTATTCAACTACAAAAATTAATAATAATTTGAATTTAAATATATATTGCCTAGTTTATTAGAAATTAAAATTCTAATTTACACCCTAAAAACTAAAATAAAATTTCATATCGTTAATTATCAGTTAATAATTTTTATTACCCTTTAATTAAAGTCGTTAATTGATGATGTATGGTCTCAAACTGTTCTGATATATTCTTTTCAATAATCTATTTAATATAAATTTGACTTTATATAAAGATAAAAACAATATTATAAATTAAATATTTATGTTAATAAAATTTTTAATGTATATATATATACTTGTAATTTTTTTTAAGTCTCACATAAATGAAGTGTTTTAAAAATAAAAATATAACTGCAACTTTTATTGATATTTTAAATAATTAATAAATGTTTAGTAATTTATTTTAATGATTAATTTTTTAATAATTTAATCGGTAAATTTTTTTATTTTTTATTTATTTTTTGAGTGTTTGCAATTAAATAATAATAATAATAATAATAAGATGAGTAAATTCGTGTGCAAAGATTAAAGATATTATTAAGCTACTTATTATTAACTAATGATACATGTTAGGGGAAGTAATTAATTATTTTTAGAAGACTCTGTCCACAAATCTAATGGACATGATTACAGAGTAATGGAGATCATATCACAAATCTAAGCTAAAGTTTCAGCAAAATTAAATAAATCATTGGATTCTTATTAAAGAAATAAGAAAAAGAAATTAATTAACGAAAATAAATAAAATTCGGCAGAGAAAAAAAAACGCTAAATGGTTATTATGACATAGTATCTCCCATATGATTTCGACACTTTATTATTTAATTAATTAAATTTTTATTGTTATCTAATTTTTTTTTACTAGCAATAAAGATTGCATTATAAGACCGTAGTATTTGCAAAGCTTATAACAGAGAATATCATATATATTCAAAGTATACAACGTCTAATTCACCGGTTCCTAAGGTATAATTTAAGTATAATATCTGTTTAAAGATTATAATTGTAAAGAATATGGCAAAAGAAAAACCTCGACAAACCAGAAGTAAGTTGCACAAGTGATGTTACAGTAGCTCACATTTCTCAAGACACAACACTTCCATGACTCCAGATTGTAGAAGTTAAAAGTTGTGAGTCGGTAGTCCAAACAAAAGAAGTGAGACTATGATTGAGAGCAAAATGGATATCGTTCAGCATGGCTCGCGCTTTCACCTGTCACGACAGTAAAATATTGAATGTGTACAAAATGACCACAATAGTCATTAACAATCACAGCTATTGCTACTGGTGAAAACTGATTCTTTTATTCAATATCACAGTAAATTTGAAAAATGTCCTGAGACAATAAAGAGCAAAATGTCTAACTACCCACTGGATGTGAAACATGATGAGGAGCAGCAAAAACACTAGTATATTGTAGATGTAAAAAGTCAAAAGAGATCCGAGAGAATTTTCAAGGGGTACGGGCCACTTTATCAAACACACAATGATTGTGTTCTTTTTAAATATGTCATAAAGTCATAACAACAAGAGCTAAGGACATAAAATTCTCGTGTTCCAACCTGAATTGATCAAGTAAAGATTCTGACCAACGAACAAAATTGGAAAAACCAACCCCCTCATGTTTATAAGTACAGGGGCTGCAAACCAAATTAACCGAGCAGAGTGCCACAGAAAAAATATATAATGTAATGTTTCGGATGCAAAATGACATATAGCGCAAGTAGAGTCCACATAATAACCATGTTGACCTAAACTAGATAGCATAGATAAAGCATTATGGAGCAAGTGTCAGAGAAAGAATTACTCAAAGACTGATAACCAGATCGAACAATATACTTGCTATGCCTAGTATGCCTCCAAACTAAGACATTAGGAGTACCAAGAGGGGCAACTGATAAGGATAAAATCATACATCAAAAGGGAGAAATAGACGAACAAGCAGTCGATAGTCCCAGTCCAGAAGAGTATGGTTAATTAACTGCTATGCCAAACGGATATAATTCAGAAACCCTAAAGGATATTGTAGTCGAAACCTTGAACATAAGGCAGCTAAGGATCACACCGAATGTGAGTAGAGGAATCATTCCCAATATTGATGCAAACATTCTCACGCAGTACATCTCATCCAACTAGAAGACTTTACCAAACTCCAGTGGCGGAGCCAGAAGCTTTCCTTTGGTAGGGCACCACTGGCTTAGCGCGACATTAATAATTTACCGAAATTTTAGCAAAACATCCCTAAAATATGGATATTTTTCAAATGATTAACATGTTTATCCAACACAATAGATCCAATATAATTTTATAGATAACAAATCCAATATTTTTCACCGAACAAAATAAATCTATTATTTATACATCTAACAAGGATTTGGTCGACGAATTTTTAGTGGTCGCAATTGGTTTCTTCTAAACGCCAAGTTTTGAAAAAATTGGTAACTAATTAGAGGGTTTAGTAGAGTAGGAATTAACTTAACAATTAAATTAACTTAATAGTTTGTGTATAAAATTCAATTTAAATTTCTCAATATCTAAATTTAAATAAAACCTAAATTTATGTATAACACACAAACATACATAATTAGTATCATAATTAACAATTTAACATCAATTTCAAGAGTATGTAAAACACATAAACATTAAACAATATGATTGGTAACTAATTTATTCAACATATTCATGATTAATCCCTAATTTTAATTTAATAAACCCTAAATTAAATACTCAATTAATTGAACAAATTTAAACAATTTAACATCAATTTCAAAAGTATGTAAAACACACAACAATTATAATATGATTATAACTAATTTATTCAACAAATTGATAATTAATCACTAATTGTAATTGAATAAACCCTAATAAATTGAACATTTAATTAATTAAACAAATAACCAAAAAAAAAAGCAGACTCACCTGACCGGCGGCGGATTCCGGCGGCACAGTAGCTGATCAAGCATAATTTAGCCACATTTTTATCATAATTATTATTGCTTATTTACATATTTTTTAGTTTAATTTATGGTTTTTATCTTGTTTTTACAGAAAAGGAAGAAAGTGGAAAATTGGAGAAAAAGTGCAGAAAATTTACAAAAGGGTGATTTGCCCAGTGATTTGCCCAAGATCACCAGAAAATCTGCTCCAATCACTGCCCAGATCAAGCTGGAGCAGAAACCCGGAGGCAACAGGCAGTAGTGATATGGACAAGTGATTTGCCCGAGACACTCGAAGATCACTGGCCAAATCACTCGCAGAGACATAGAGGACTGACTCACAGAAAAGTGATTGGGTCAGTGATTTGCCCAAAACACTCAAATCACCAGGCAAATCACTTTGACAGCAGAAACTTACAGCAGAGCGGGAAGATGGGCAGAAAATAGAAATCCGAATTTTCAGAAGTCCAAATCCAATCCAATCACTGCCAACACAAAACCAAGAGCCACGAAAGAGTTTCTCACCCAAGGAATTCCAATTGCAATTAAACTCAACATCAAAAGAGGAGTCAAACACCAAATCAAAGAGGGATTTCAAAACCCTAGATGGATAGAATTCTTCAGCTATAAAAGGAGAGCTTCCAAACCAGCAAATCATCTTCTGATCAGCTATTGAGCTTCCGCTTCCCCTCGCCAGAAACTCTGCAACTCTTCCATTTTCTTTTCTTTTTCATCTCTTGTGTATTTAGTCCACCATGAGTGGCTAATTTCCTTATTTTCTAGTTGAAGTTGAGAATATTCAGATTTGTGATGAATTGGGAGGTTTAATACTCCATTGTTGAACTCTTGTTTGTTTCAATATTTATGCAATCTGATCTTTTCTATAAATATTACTTTGCTTTTAGAATCAATAAGGGCCCATTGCTTTTAAATTGCTTAAGTAATATTGTTTGAATGGTTTAGGCCCGTAATTGCTTAGATTGTTCAAATACACATTTAATCAGGTTGCGTAATCTAAACTTGACCACGCGGTTGGCAAGGATAGAATTGGGTTTCTCTAAGTCTTCATGCAATCAACAGTTGTTCGATGCTACAATGCCCCAAGGACGTTTTCTTGGCAACTTGTTGATTAGTGTTTGATTAGCGAACGTTTCCTAATCAAACTAGAACTAAGGAGGAATTTGGTTGTGAGAAGCGTCTTCCATAACCAAAACTAATTTATTGAAATCAAATAGGAGTCTTTAATAATCAATGATCAATTCTGAACAAACTGAATTAGACTCACACTTCAGCTAGAATCTCTTTCTCATTGAAATTCCTTTTCAATTAAATTATTGTTCTCTTTTGCTTTTAGATTTTAACTCATCAAAACAAACCCCCCTCTTTTATTTACTTGTTATTTGCCTTGGTCATTATTAGGAAAGTCTGTAGTGTCAATTCCCTGTGGTTCGACCCTATTGCCACTATCTACAAGTTTATTGTTGATTGTTTAATAGGTATATTTTTGACGGCTTCGACAACCGCCTATCAAAAATTGGCGCCGTTGCCGGGGATTTGATCTAACTAACGTATTTTCCTTTTATGACCAGGGCTGATCGTAAAGAAGCTCTTCTTTACGATCCTGAAATTGAACGCACTGCCTAGACCTTACAAACATGGCTACGGTAAGTATGTCTTTTCTCTCTTCTCAAATTTCTGAACTAACCTCTATGGTGAGAAATTATGGTATAGGTCAAGCCCAACAACTTCAACAAGCACATGCAGGATTCTATGGACAGCCAAGACATAATCCATACCTTGACACATACAATACAGGTTGGGGAGACAATATGAGCTATGGCTATACAAGGACAGACCACTACCATGACTACCAAAGAGATCTGCAATACAATCCATGTTGGGGGGACAATCCGAATTATGGCTATGCAAGGGCTGACTACTACCAAAACTATCAAGCCCAAGCAACACCTCAAAACTCCCATATGGAACTTGAAGAGATGGTGAGAAAATTGGAAATTTTTGGGAAAATTCTCCAACAGCAAGTGGATCAAGCGGTCAACTCAATGAACGCGTACATATTAAGAAGAGAGGAAGAGCTTCAAGACCTATGGGACGATGACGAAGAAACAGACCAAGCTGCTGAGTCTGTGGCACAAATCACCACTGTAGAACCTGCTGCTGTCCAAAAATCAGCACCAACCGAAGCTCCTGCTGCAAAAACAGCACCTGCTGTCCAAAAATCAGCAACCTCAGAAATTGCCCCAACTGAACTAGAAGTTGCTGCACTTGTTGAAACTGCCAAAATTACACCAGAAATTACAGAATTTGCTGCTGTCCAAGTTGCTGAAAATAGAGACAGCAACTGCTGTCAAACTGCCACAACCACTGCTGCCCGCAAATCAGCACCAGCCGAAGTACCTGTTACACCCCCTGCTGCTGTCCATAAACCAGCAACTGCTGGAAGTGCCCCAACTGAACCAAAATTTGCTGAAATTTCTGAAACAAACCAGCCCCCTGGAGAATCCAGCACAACCAGATTGCTAGCACAGGTAAGTTGTTGTTTGCCCTCCCAAACTGAGATAAATTCAAGGTAAAATGCTAGTGCCATCACATTAAGGAGTGAAAAAGAGTTGCAAGACAATAGGGCTGAAAAATTGCAAAAACAAGCCATGGAAGAAATTCTGCCAGAAAGTGATCAGGGCAGTGATTTGCCCAATTCACTAGTAGAAACTGACCCGATCACTGGGCAAACTGAGCTGTCCAGCAGTGATTTGCCCAAATCACCAGAGAAGGTAGAGAGTGATCTGCCCAAATCAACAGACCAGGTAGAATCCAGTCAAAGGCAGAAACAGCAACCAGCAGAAAAATTCAAGGTACCTCCTCCCTTCCCAAAGAGATTTGCAAGGTCCCAAAAGGAGAAAGAGGAAAAAGAGATATTGGAGACACTTCGCAAGGTAGAAATCAACATACCTCTACTTGATGCTATCAAACAAATACCAAGGTATGCTAAATTTCTCAAAGAGCTATGCACTAATAGGAGGAAACTTGCTGAACATAAAAAGGTAAGTGTGGGGGAGTGTGTCTCAGCTGTCATTCAAAGGAAACTTCCCACCAAATGCAAGGATAGAGGAATGTTTGCCATTTCATGCAAGATAGGCAATGTGGGGATAAAGAAAGCCATGTGTGACCTTGGAGCTTCAATTAATGTTATGCCCCTTTCTATTTTTAACTTGTTAAATGCAGGTACACTCAAGGGCACCAACATTGTGATCCAATTGGCTGACCGATCCATTGTCTACCCCAAGGGAGTGCTTGAAGATGTGTTGGTGCAAGTGGACCAACTAGTCTTCCCAGCTGATTTTTATGTGATTGACATGGAGGAGGATAAGGGCAACATCACCTCGGATATCTTACTTGGGAGACCATTCTTGAGCACAGCAAGAACAAAAATTGATGTGCATGATGGCACATTGACCATGGAGTTTGAAGGGGAAATTATAAAATTTAATGTTTATGATGCCATGAAATTCCCCAATGATGTTTCTCCTGTTTATGGCCTTGATATAATTGATGATTTAAGTCAAGAAATTTCTGATTTTGATCAAGAAAATTTACTTTATGATGGTCTTTGCAGGAAAGGAGAAGTGGACAGCAACATCACTGAAGCAGAAAAAACAGCAGACTGCTGTAACTTGTTGGATGTGGGTGATTTGCCCAGTGATTTGCCCAGAACACCAGATAATCTGCTCAAATCACAGACCAAATCACTGGAGCAGACAGACTTGACAGAGAGTGATTTGCCCAGATCACCAGATAATTTGCCCAAATCACTGGGCAAATCAGAAAACCAGCAGACAGAGAATGCACCAGATCTGAAACCCTTGCCTAGCCACCTCAAATATGCCTACTTGGGAGCTGAAAATACATTTCCAGTAATTATTTCTAACCAGCTCAGCCAAAAAGAAGAGGAAAAGCTCTTTGATGTGTTGAGAAAGCACAAGAAAGCAATTGGGTGGACCTTGGAGGACATAAAAGGCACCTCAAGACCATTCGGTGGAGGCTCAAGACAGGATGCAGCACATGGAAGACATGTTGCAGCTGCTGGTTCAACATTTTCTGCCCCAGCACCGTGACAGATAGCGATTTGCCCAGTGCTTGCCCAAGTCACTGGTCAAATCACTCACAGGCCAGGAAGTCCCTTTCCCTTTTGCTCCTTTATTTATCTATATATATATTCAAACATTGAGGACAATATTTGGGATAGGTGTGGGGGTACTGGAGAGTATTTATTCACTGATCACACCATCTTTTTGATTTCTTTTTGTTTCTTTTTGTTTCTTTTTGCATTATTTTTACCCCTTTTTGCACACACCAGAATTTTTTTCACACTCCTAGCACACACACAGAGAATTTTGTAGCTAATTGCTTTACTCAACATAGATAACAAGGTTGAAAGAGTGCCCTTATCTCATGACCCCATTGATTTGTCACCCCTTTAAGCCTAAATTGAATCATTCACAGTATGTTACCTTCACTTAGAGAGTTTTTCTCTTGAATTAAATCCTTAAATGTGCTAAGGTCAAGGGAAATAAAAATACAAATACATGCAAACACAAAGCTAGTGTAACTCCCTATGAGTTGATTTGCCCAAACTATCATGAAAAACCAGCACAAAGCACAAATCATAAACCTGTTCCAATGGTCTAAGACTATGAACTGTGCCTAAAAGCCACTTGGAGAAGTGACTGACTGAGTAACCGGGGGTGTATCACCCATGTACACAATCGCGTAAAAAGGTCAGTGACTTTTTCAAATAAGTTTCGATGGTCTAGACTATGAACAGAGCTAGTAGCCACTTGAACAAGTGACTAACTGAGTAACCGGGGGTGTATCACCCATGTACACAATCGCGTAAAAAGGTTAGTGACTTTTTCAGGCAAGGGTAAGAATAAGTGCTGCTGAAAATAAAAATAAAAAAAAAAAGCAAGAGAGAAGAAAAGGGGCAAGTCACTCCTAGGGGTTGCATTAAAACTAACATAAAGGAATAAGCATGATTGAGCCAAAAACCTTTCTCTTGACCATGGTAGGTGAAAGGAAACAAGGAAAGGAGAGGATGACCTTAGTGCATGTACTCTATACTGTGATAATTCAGATTAGGAGTCTAGGGGGGCTGATTAAGTGGTACTTAGGCTCTAAGGAAAAAAGGGGGCTTGATTGGCTAAGTTATTTGTTGCTTGAGGACAAGCAAAAAGCTAGGTGTGGGGGTATTTGATCAAGCATAATTTAGCCACATTTTTATCATAATTATTATTGCTTATTTACACATTTTTTAGTTTAATTTATGGTTTTTATCTTGTTTTTACAGAAAAGGAAGAAATTGGAAAATTGGAGAAAAAGTGCAGAAAATTTACAAAAGGGTGATTTGCCCAGTGATTTGCCCAAGATCACCAGAAAATCTGCTCCAATCACTGCCCAGATCAAGCTGGAGCAGAAACTCGGAGGCAACAGGCAGTAGTGATATGGGCAAGTGATTTGCCCGAGACACTCGAAGATCACTGGCCAAATCACTCGCAGAGACATAGAGGACTGACTCACAGAAAAGTGATTGGGTCAGTGATTTGCCCAAAACACTCAAATCACCAGGCAAATCACTTTGACAGCAGAAACTTACAGCAGAGCGGGAAAATGGGCAGAAAATAGAAATCCGAATTTTCAGAAGTCCAAATCCAATCCAATCACTGCCAACACAAAACTAAGAGCCACGAAAGAGTTTCTCACCCAAGGAATTCCAATTGCAATTAAACTCAACATCAAAAGAGGAGTCAAACACCAAATCAAAGAGGGATTTCAAAACCCTAGATGGATAGAATTCTTCAGCTATAAAAGGAGAGCTTCCAAACCAGCAAATCATCTTCTGATCAGCTATTGAGCTTCCTCTTCCCCTCGCCAGAAACTCTGCAACTCTTCCATTTTCTTTTCTTTTTCATCTCTTGTGTATTTAGTCCACCATGAGTGGCTAATTTCCTTATTTTCTAGTTGAAGTTGAGAATATTCAGATTTGTGATGAATTGGGAGGTTTAATACTCCATTGTTGAACTCTTGTTTATTTCAATATTTATGCAATCTGATCTTTTCTATAAATATTACTTTGCTTTTAGAATCAATAAGGGCCCATTGCTTTTAAATTGCTTAAGTAATATTGTTTGAATGGTTTAGGTCCGTAATTGCTTAGATTGTTCAAATACACATTTAATCAGGTTGCGTAATCTAAACTTGACCACGCGGTTGGCAAGGATAGAATTGGGTTTCTCTAAGTCTTCATGCAATCAACAGTTGTTCGATGCTACAATGCCCCAAGGACGTTTCCTTGGCAACTTGTTGATTAGTGTTTGATTAGCGAACGTTTCCTAATCAAACTAGAACTAAGGAGGAATTTGGTTGTGAGAAGCGTCTTCCATAACCAAAACTAATTTATTGAAATCAAATAGGAGTCTTTAATAATCAATGATCAATTCTGAACAAACTGAATTAGACTCACACTTCAGCTAGAATCTCTTTCTCATTGAAATTCCTTTTCAATTAAATTATTGTTCTCTTTTGCTTTTAGATTTTAACTCATCAAAACAAATCCCCCTCTTTTATTTACTTGTTATTTGCCTTGGTCATTATTAGGAAAGTCTGTAGTGTCAATTCCCTGTGGTTCGACCCTATTGCCACTATCTACAAGTTTATTGTTGATTGTTTAATAGGTTTATTTTTGACGGCTTCGACAACCGCCTATCAGTAGCACAGGCGAGGAGACAGGCAGGCAGGTTGCAGGCAGACTGGCAGAGGTAGGCTGAGTTGTGGCCTTGATATTCGTGCTTTGCTTTGATATTGGTGTTGTGGCGTTGAACTTAGGCTTCTGCATATGTATATATATGTTTTAACTTTTATTTTTTTTCCTATTTAAGGCTACAAAACGGCGCCGTTTAATTTATTTTTTTTAAATAAAATCTTCAAAACGATATCGTTTTGAAGAACCCTAAAAAAAAAAATAAAACATTCAAACTTCTATTATTTCCAGCCGCCTTCCTTCTTCTTCATCCTCCAAACCAAAACGCTGCAACTGCACTGCTGCTGCACCACCGGCTGCGCCGCTGCGGCACCTTCATCCCCCTTCAAAGCATTTTCCAGTCGCCGGTACGGCACGTGCCCCCCCTTGCCGTACCGTCCCTCCGCCCCTGCCAAACCCAAGAGCTATTATGCTTATAGCCAACCTCCCAGAAAGATGCATGGGAGAAATATAATGCCTTTAGCATCTTCAACCATAAATTGGTAGGATTGTGAATAAGCCGCCAACACTGTTTTACTAGACAAGCAAGATTGAACTTCTCAAAGTCTCGAAAGCTCTAACTATCCCGAAACTTTGAGACACATGAATGCTGCTAACTAATCTAGTGAATCTTCAAAGAATCCATAGGTCCACCCAAAAGAACTTAGATGAAAAGCTAGAAAGTTTAGCACATAACTGATTAGGATAGGGAAAAGTATGCATAGAGTATGTAGGAGTAGTTGCCATGATTGACTAAATTAGGGTAATCGATCAGCATGTAATAATAATTTTTGTTTTCATGACTGAATTAGGTTCAAACTATGTAGTTAAAGATGCTCATCCCTATGCATTGCACCATCAGAGTAGGAAACATCATCGACCATTAAGCTAAACCTACAATGAGATAAACAAACTAAGGCGATAAAAATCATACATAGTCAAAGCAACTAAGGCTATAAAAACCACACATAGCCAAAGGAAAGTAATCCAAAAGCCAAGAATATGAGATGTATGCTATTTTTGTCCCCTAATGAAAATTTTGGAAACATAGTCTTCCATTACTAATAACAAGTTATGAGGAGAGCAGTTTTTGGTTTAACTTAAAAAATCAAACCAAATTGAATTGTTCAGTTCAATTATTTAGCTTATTTGATTTGGTTATTAATTTTAAAATTTTTTAATTTTCAGTTTAATTCAGTTAAATAACCGAAATTAAAGAGATCAACTAAATCGATTGAATATACATATATATATATATATATATATATATATATATATATATATATATATATATATATATATATACCCCTTTCCTTTTTTTTTTTTATTTTAGTCATCACCCTTCCCACTCCTCTCTCACTCTCATGCTGACCAGGTCCCACAATGCTGTGATTTCTTTTCTTTTTTTTTTTTTCTTCAGTCAATCAACCTCACCTCAACTTCTCTCTCTCTTAGGTGTTACAATTTCCCACGATTCCCCTCTTTTTTCTTTCTCAGATGACCCAAGAAAATAAGAGCAACATGCAAATTGGCCTCCTCCTTGACTCTTCCTTTTTGAGACGCCTTGGCCTCTTCTTTTTTTCTTCTTCTTCAGATCTTGTTGATTCCTTTTTTAATTGGACTTATGTACAGATCTTATTGCTATAAATTAAGTTCTTATTATTTTGGTTTATTGATTAATTTGAGTATAGATGTTGATTATTTTAGTTAATTTTGAGTATAGTTCTTGATTATTTTGTTTGATTTGGAGTATAGATCTTGATTATTTTGATTGATTGGTCATCTTCTTATTTCTCCTTCTTCATTGATGATGATTTTTTTTTTTGAAACTCTTTTAGATGGAATTTGTTATAAGTTTCTTGTAAAGTTTGATACTGGTTATTTAGGATCATAGATTGATTATACTTGTTTATATCATATTGATTTAATTTGGGATTGTTGTTAATTAAATTTGAATTGTTGAATTTTTTTTTTTTACTTTAGAATTCTTAAAGAATTAGGATTCTTATGTGATTTGGATTATTAGAATTTCATTTTTTTTTGTCAAAGAACACAATTGGACTTTCATATTGCAATGCAAAGGGAATGGGGTTTTCTTAGATTCGCGGTTCAGTTCCGAACTGAAACCGAATCAATTCAGTTTAATTTGATTATTCTTAATTTCAGTTCGATTTTGATTTAAATTTTGATTTAATCAATTTTTTGAGTTTTTAATTTCAATTTGATTTGAAATCGAATCAACCGAATACCCTCCGATAAAATAAAACTAATAAAACCATAACTAATTTTTGTATACTAAAACTATGTTTGTTTCAAAAAAATAATATGTATTTAGAAAAATTCTAAAAAATATTTTCTAATGAAACAAATTATGTTTCTATTTTTAATTTTAAAAACTAAAATACATTAATAAATTTATATATAGAAATTTTAATAAAATTCTCAAAATATAAAAATTCTTTTTTTTTTAAAAGGAAATCTTTTATTTAAAAATGACTTAACTTTTTCTTTTCCATGAAAATATTATCAGTCAACTAATTTTCCATACGCCAGAAAATATAGAAATAAATGGAGGCTTAGACCACAACTAATTTAATTAATAAAACTTTAATAAATTAATTGATCCTTTCCATAATTATTGATTTTGTTTACATCATATTTTTTCGAGTATAGACCTACAAGATAGAAGAAAATACCGAGTAGGTTGCTTTGCCAACCTCTCTGATACTTAAGTGGATACTGAGTTAATAATATAATAGACTAGAAAGAAATTAGCATGCCTGATTTTAGAGGTTATGAGCTTCCTATATAGTGTAATGGATAGAGTTTAAATATTGTTAGAAGAGTATGAGATAATAGAATCATATCTAGAATAAAATATAGAATTCTACATGAAATATGATATGAAAACTTATACATATAAGGATAATATCCTAATTACGATTAGGATTCTACCACTTTATAGGAGTTATAGTGTTTGTGAATAATTGACGTGATTTGAATTACTCAAATTAGATTTAATATAATTTATTATCAATCTATATCAGTAGTCCTTTCTTTAGAGATCGAATCTTTAGGTTCAATACTGGATAGTTTCTTATGTTGCTGAGATTAGATTGATGATGGGGCCGAAATGAGACTATACTATGATTGGCCAGAACCTACAAGGGAGAAAATGTGAGGTAGTGGTGAGTGCCTACGACAGTCACTCTGACGCTTAAGTCAGTATTGTGACAAGCAGAGAGAAGGTAACAAATGGTTTAGAGCTTTTAGTGTTAAAGTCATATCATTGTCTCTATGATCATTCTCCTTTTATATTGTAAAAAGATGGAGATAAAGGTGGCAGCAATTTTGGTCTTGATTCGTGGGACCAACACCCGAGTGATCTGGTAGAAACCGCCTCGTGACCTGACCTAGCGAAGAGTTCCTTATGGCCTTGATTTGTGGGACTAACGCTCGAGTGATCTGGCGGGAATCGTCTTGTGACCTGGTTTGGCGAAAATTGTCATGTGGCCTTGATTTGTGGGACCAACACCCGAGTAATCGTTCCCCTTTTAGATTGTAAAAATATGAAAATAAATATAACATTTTCTGAAAATATGGTGATGATGTAGCCGAGTGCTCGATGATAGATATTACCGGCTAATGGATTGATGATTTCGAGATTTAAATTAAAAAAATTAATTGAATTAAATTAATTTAAAATTTTAATTTAATTTTTTATTTGATTTATTAAATTTATTTTTATTTTAAAATTTTTTATTATTTTAATTTAATTCAATTTTTAATCAGAAAATTAATAAAATTAAATAATATATTATTATAATATACAGAAATTAAACTATAATCAAACCAATTAGTGATTATGAAAATAAAATATATTTCTTCATAGCTGTTGAATTTTTTTTTTTTAAAAAGAGTAATTGTTATTTAAAAAATTTATATGTTTTAGCTATCCTAATTTAGTTCAATAACTGCACATTCGTCGCATGGCAGAGTCTAGTTTTGAGTTTTCATACCCTCAATTATTTTTTTTTTAAAAAATAAATTGCAGTTTAAGAAAATTAAAAAAAATTAAGGAGACATTTAATTACCCATAATAAAGTTTGTGCAATATCAAATACTAGAAATTCTATGATTAGTGAATGTTAAATAATCTCAATCTACGAAGTTGCCAAAATTAGCTAATATACAATTGTCATATTTTCTATTTCAAATTGTATTTTTCTCCATTTATATTTATATCGTTACAAAAGAATCTAAATATGGTAACTTTCATAATTTTCACCGATTAATTTTTTTTTTTTTTATCAAGAGGTAAGGACTAGGGGATGGAGGAATTGAGAGTAGAACCTATGATTTGATTGTACCTTGCTATATGCCTTGGCACCTAATTAACCTGGGTTGACTTTACCGATTAACGATTAAAATGATGAAATTAAAATGATTTACATGAAGTCCATATCACTGCAAGAACCCCTTGTTTTGTGCAAATTAATTATTATATTCTATTTTCCATTAACTCATTAAAATGTTTCTGTATGTATTCACGTTTTTATCTTTTTATAAAAAAAATATTAGTTAACTTATTTTAAATTTAATATTTATATTTAATAATTATGTAAAAATTTAAATAATTTTTATATATTTTTTTTATTAAAATAATTAATTTAAATTATTTAATAATTTTCATTTAGACATATAAATCTCTAATATTTATTTTTTTATTCAAATATGAAAATGTTATATTATTACTATAAAATTTGTGATGTTATTATCGTAATTTAACAGTATTATATCAAGAAAAAATATATTTATGATGTAAATTATTTAATAAATATATATATAAATTATTTAATAATTATGAGGTAGGTTATATATATGATTCGCAATTTCATATCTCATTAATGTGGGAATCTACTTGTGTAGGTATTATATTTTTTTCTTATTAAATTTTGTGATACACTTGTTACGAGGTAAACAGTATTCAATTCAAATAATCAATTGTACCGATAAATTTTAAAAATTTAATTCAATTTTATTTTTTTAATTCAGTTTGATTTTAATTTTTTTAAAAATAAATTATTGTAATTCAGCTAAATCTTAATTAGAAAAACAATACAATACTATGTCCTTTTCTATAAGACTTCTAATTTAAATTTTATTTTCCCACTCCTTAAAACCCCATGAGTCACCATTCACCATACTTCACCTTTTCAATTTCCCTTGCCCCAATCTCATCTCCTCTCTCCTTCTCCTCTCCTCCTTTCTCACTTGAAAATCAAATATGCTAATATTGTCATTGAGCAAAGGAGGATTTTGCTAGTTCACCACCACCATCGACCAATGGAGAATCTTGCTGGTTCGATGTTATCGTTGTTGTCGCTCCCTCTATATTGATTCAACTCGTATTGTTGTTGCCCGTTATTATTCTACTCATCTCTATCATGAACCAGTCGTCGTTTCATCTGTTTCATTTTTACCGGCCTGAATCCACATATTTGCCATCCATATTATGCTCATGACAGTGAACTACCTTCTTATTTCTATTTAAATCGATTGTGAATAAATAATAGACCGCAGTTGAGTTTTGCATATGATTTTTACAATTTTATTATAATTTTAAATTTTAAAATTTTTACTCTTTGTAATTGATGTTGGTTTTTTCTTTTATTTCATCTCTATTCAGGGTTTGAGAATTTATTGTATGTTTGTTTGGTTTTTATAAAAAAATCTTTATGCTAATTTGCTAGTAAAAATAGATTTGAGCATTTCCTTAGTTCTTACTCCATCATTCTAAACATCTAATGTTTATATACTTTGAGGGATTAATGCAATTAAAAATAATATAATAAAATAGAGTAAGCTAAAAATCTTTCTTCGATCGATTGCTTGCTAATGCTATAAATTTATTAATATATAATGAAAAAATAAATTCTTCAAAAATTTCATATTATTTACATAAACATTAAGATATAATTTATTTTTAAAAGGTAAACTAAATAAAATAAATATTTTTTAAAAATAAGAATATATAATTAAATGATGACAAAATTATAATTGAAGTCATGTGATTTAAGGCATACTCAATAGGACAATTAGTTTAAAAGCAACATATCCACTAAGTAATTTTTTTTTCTTAAATTACTTCTAGTTTTGCTCACTTTGAAAGTGATTGTATAATAAGGTGGGTGGTGAACAAATGGAATTGAATTTATATAAAACTTATTTTTTTTATATCTCCACGTTGGGATCGTTTATTCTCTTGTTTGGAAGAGGTAAGTGAAGATCCTGAACTTCCTTTCTTGATTTTTGAAGGTTTTATGGAAGTTTTATGGGTAGTATGCATGATTAGGTTTAGGTGAGGTTTTTGATGATTTGTGTGTATAAGCATGTATAAGTGTTATGTGTTAGGTTTGTTTGAGGTTATAGGTTAGTTTTTGATCTCTTTATGCATGCTATATGGTATGTGCTAGTTGGGAGTAGTTGATATGTATGTTGGGTAAGTTTTGGGTAAGTTTTGCATGAAGCAGAGCAAGTCTCTGCCTAGTGGGCAAAGCCAGGTTCGGCCGTCGAACCCCTTGAGGAGGCAGTTTCGGCTGCCAAAGCTTGCTTCCGAAAATTGGGACTTTCGTCTCTGGAGGCAAGGTTCGGCCGCCGAAAGTGCCGCCGAAGGTTAAGTTTCGTCTCTGGACGAGACTTTCGGCTGCCAAAGGTGCCCCCGAAGGTTAGTAAGAGGACTTTCGGCTGCCGAAGGTAGAGGTTCGGCCGCCGAAAGTACATGAGTTTCGTCTTTGGACAGGACTTTCGGCCGCCGAACCTGCCGCCAAAGGTGCCATGTCCAGCCTTCTTTTGCATGTTTTATGTGATTGTTTTAGGATCTTTTAGAGGGCTTTTGGGGGAGTTTTTTAGAGATGTTCTTGAGTTGGTTTGGTCCCTCATTTAAGTCCATCTGTGTAGGAACGGATCAGAGGAACTAAAGTGGTCAGCAGTGAGCACTGCTTCAGAACCTGTAGAGTTAGTCCAGAGTCAGCCAGAGGTGAGTGGAACTAAACTAAATCTTTTTAATTGAGAAATCAAATACTTTTTATCATGTTTCATGCATCATGATAATGCAATAGGTTGATTGCATTAGAACCCACGAATATGTTGCATTGCATCTGTACTTGTGGATGTGGGTGGATGCTGAGTGATCCAACTAGTCCATGACAGGAAGACCAGGACCCCATTCTACGGCCTGGCAGGTATATGAAAGCCCAGGTGCCCAGTCTATGCCCTGGCACAATGGTAAGTCAACGGGTGTTATATATACATATATATATATGACAGGAAGACCAGGACCCCATGCTACGGCCTGGCACGGAATGAAGCTTGGACTATTTAGTGACAGGTTTACCCTTGATGTGGATTGTTTGTGATATGATGCATTTCATGAGACCATTGTTTTGTCACCTGTTTTATAGTTCTGCTCACTGGGCTAGTATAGCTCATCCCTCTCCCTTAACCCCAGTTTTGCAGATTCAGAGTCCAGAGAAGGGTGTCAGCAGGGTACAGAGAAAGAGAAGAGTGATGTAATAGTTAGTATGGACATGTATTTGTAAAGAGATAGTTTATATTGTACAATGTATAGAATGGTGCTTGATTTGTAAGAGTTGAAATCCTTTTGTATACATGATCTTTTTATACAAATGTTTTATTGTATATGTATGAAAAACAAGGCTTGACATAGATGAGTTTAGCCCACCTAGAGCAAAGATGAGAGCTCTAGTAGGGGTTTACAGCACAGAGTTAGTGCATGCACAGGTTGAGCCTTGGTACTTGAGAAAAGTTTTATGTTTTTTACAGAAAATGTATGATCATGTATGGGATTTTACAGGTACACAGAGTTCACAGTAGACTTGCTACGGGTCCCGACGGCCTTAAGCCGAACTGGATCCTAGCGCCGGTAGCAGTTCGGTTTTCGGGCTGTTACACAGTCGATAGTCCCAATCCAGAAGAGTATGGTTAATTAACTGTTATGCCAAATATATATAATTCAGAAACCCTAAAGGATATTGTAGTCAAAAACCTTGAACATAAGGCAACTAAGGATCACACCGAATGTGAGCAGAGGAATCATTCCCAATATTGATGCAAACATTCTCACGCAGTACATCTCATCCAACTAGAAGGCTTTCCCAAACCCATTAGCTATTATACTTATAGCCAACCTCCCAGAAAGATACATGGGAGAAATATAATGCCTTTAGCATCTTCGACCATAAATTGGTAGGATTGTGAAGAAGCCGCCAACATTGTTTTGCTAGACAAGCAAGATTAAACTTCTCAAAGTCCCGAAAGCTCTAACTATCCTGAAACTTTGAGACACATGAATGTTGTCAACTAATTTAGTGAATTTTCAAAGAATCCATAGGTCCACCCAAAAGAACTTGGATGAAAAGCTAGAAAGCTTAGCACATAACTGATTAGGATAGGAAAAAGTATGCATAGAGTATGTAGGAATAGTTGCCATGACGGACTGAATTAGGGTAGTCAATCAGCACATAATAATAATTTTTGTTTTCATGACTGAATTAGGTTCAAACTATGTAGTTAAAGCGGCTCATCCCTATGCATTGCACAATCAGAGTAGGAAACATCATCGACGATTAAGCTAAACCTACGATGAGATAAACAAACTAAGGCGATAAAAATCATACATAGTCAAAGCAACTAACATAGTCAAAGCAACTAAGGCTATAAAAACTGCACATAGCCAAAAGAAAGTAATCCAAAAGCCAAGAATATGAGATGTATGCTATTTTTGTCCCCTAATGAAAATTTTGAAAACATAGTCTTCCATTACTAATAACAAGTTATGAGGAGAGCAGTTTTCAGTTTAACTTAAAAAATCAAACCAAATTGAATTGTTCAATTCAATTATTTAGCTTATTTGATTTGGTTATTAATTTTAAAATTTTTTAATTTTCGGTTCGATTCAGTTAAATAACCAAAATCAAAGAGAGCAACTAAATCGACTGAATATACATACATATATATTTATATATATACCCCTCTCCCTTTTTTTTTTATTTTAGTCATCACCCTTCCCCACTCCTCTCTCACTCTCATGCTGCGACCAAGTCCCAAAATGCTGTGATTTCTTTTTTTTTTTTTTTTAGTTTCAGTCAATCAACCTCACCTCAACTCCTCTCTCTTAGGTGTTACAATTTCCCACGAATCCCCTCTTTTTTCTTTATCGGATGACCCAAGAAAATAAGAGCAACATGCAAATTGGCATCCTCCTCGACTCTTCCTTTTTGAGACGCTTCGGCCTCTTCTTTTCTTCTTCTTCTTCAGATCTTGTTGATTCCTCTTTTTAATTGGACTTATATACAGATCTTATTGCTATAAATTAAGTTCTTATTATTTTGGTTTATTGATTAATTTGAGTATAGATGTTGATTATTTTAGTTAATTTTGAGTATAGTTCTTGATTATTTTGTTTGATTTGGAGTATAGATCTTGATTATTTTGATTGATTGGTCATCTTCTTATTTCTCCTTCTTCATTGATGATGGTTTTTTTTTTGAAACTCTTTTAGATGGAATTTGTTATAAATTTCTTGTAAAGTTTGATACTGGTTATCTAGGATCATAGATTGATTATATTTGTTTATATCATATTGATTTAATTTGGGATTGTTGTTAATTAAATTTGAATTGTTGAATTTTTTTTTAGTTTAGAATTCTTAAAGAATTAGGATTCTTATGTGATTTGGATTATTAGAATTTCATTTTTTTTTTGTCAAAGAACACAATTGGACTTTCATATTGCAATGCAAAGGGAATGGGGTTTTCTTAGATTGGCGGTTCGATTCCGAACTGAAATCGAATCAATTCAGTTTAATTCGATTATTCTTAATTTCAGTTCGATTTTGATTTAAATTTTTATTTAATCAATTTTTTGAATTTTTCATTTCAATTTGATTCGAAATCGAACCGAATACTCTCCCTAAGCAAGATAAAACAAAACTAATAAAACCATAACTAATTTTTGTGTACTAAAACTCAGTTTGTTTCAAAAAAAATAATATGTATTTAGAAAAATTCTAAAAAATATTTTCTAATGAAATAAATTATGTTTCTATTTTTAATTTTAAAAACTAAAATACATTAATAGATTTATATATAGAAATTTTAATAAAATTCTCAAAATATAAAAAATTATTTTTTTTAAAAAGAAAATCTTTTATTTAAAAATAACTTAACTTTTTCTTTTACATGAAAATATTATCAATCGACTAATTCTCCATACGCCAGAAAATATAGAAATAAATGGAGGTTTAGACCACAACTAATTTAATTAATAAAACTTTAATGAACTAATTGATCATTTTCATAATTATTAATTTTGTTTACATCATATTTCTTCGAGTATAGACCTACAAGATAGAAGAAAATACCGAGTAGGTTGCTTTGCCAACCTCTCCGATACTTAAGAGGATACCAAGTTAATGATATAATAGACTGGAAAGAAATTAGCATGCCTGATTTTAGAGGTTATGAGCTTCCTATATAGTATAATGGATAGAGTTTAAATATTGTTAGAAGAGTATGAGATAATAGAATCATATCTAGAATAAAATATAGAATTCTACATGAAATATGATATGAAAACTTATACATATAAGGATAATATCCTAATTACGATTAGGATTCTACCACTTTATTAGGAGTTACAGTATTTGTGAATAATTGACGTGATTTGAATTATTCAAGTTAGATTTAATATAATTTATTATCGATCTATACCAGTAGTCCCTTCTTTAGAGATTGAATCTTTAGATTCAATACTGGATAGTTTCTTACGTTGCTGAGATTAGATTGATGATGGGGCTGAAATGAGACTATGTTGTGATTGGCCAGAACCTACAAGGGAGAAAATGTGAGGTGGTGGTGGGTGCTTACGACAGTCACTCTGACGCTCAAGTCAGTATCGTGACAAGCAGAGAGAAGGTAACAAATGGTTTAGAGCCTTTAGTGTTAAAGCCGTATCATTGTCTCTATGATCATTCTCCTTTTATACTGTAAAAAGATGGAGATAAACCGTGTCATTGTCTCTATGATCATTCTTTTATACTGTAAAAAGATGGAGATAAAGGTGGCGGAAATTTTGGTCTTGATTCGTGGGACCAACACCCGAGTGATCTGGCGAAAACCGCCTCGTGACCTGACCTAGCGAAGAGTTCCTTATGGCCTTGATTTGTAGGACTAACGCTTGAGTAGTCTGGCAGGAATCGTCTTGTGACCTAGTTTGGCGAAGATTGTCATGTGGTCTTAATTTGTGGGACCAACACCCGAGTATTAGAGTATAGCGTATTTTTGTGTCTCTGTAATCGTTCCCCTTTTAGATTGTAAAAAGATGAAAATAAATATAATATTTTCTGAAAATATGGCGATGATATGGCCGGGTGCTCGATGATAGATATTACCGACTAATGGATTGATGATCCCGTGATTTAAATTAAAAAAATTAATTGAATTAAATTAATTTAAAATTTTAATTTAATTTTTTATTTGATTTATTAAATTTATTTTTATTTTAAAATTTTTTATTATTTTAATTTAATTCAATTTTTAATGAGAAAATTAATAAAATTAAATAATATATTATTATAATATACAGAAATTAGACTATAATCAAACCAATTAGTGATTATGAAAATAAAATATATTTCTTCATAGCTGTTGAATTTTTTTTTTAAAAAAAGAGTAATTGTTATTTAAAAAATTTATATGTTTTAGCTATCCTAATTTAGTTCAATAACTGCACATTCGTCGCATGGCAGAGTCTAGTTTTGAGTTTTCATACCCTCAATTATTTTTTTTTTAAAAAATAAATTGCAGTTTAAGAAAATTAAAAAAAATTAAGGAGACATTTAATTACCCATAATAAAGTTTGTGCAATATCAAATACTAGAAATTCTATGATTAGTGAATGTTAAATAATCTCAATCTACGAAGTTGCCAAAATTAGCTAATATACAATTGTCATATTTTCTATTTCAAATTGTATTTTTCTCCATTTATATTTATATCGTTACAAAAGAATCTAAATATGGTAACTTTCATAATTTTCACCGATTAATTTTTTTTTTTTTATCAAGAGGTAAGGACTAGGGGATGGAGGAATTGAGAGTAGAACCTATGATTTGATTGTACCTTGCTATATGCCTTGGCACCTAATTAACCTGGGTTGACTTTACCGATTAACGATTAAAATGATGAAATTAAAATGATTTACATGAAGTCCATATCACTGCAAGAACCCCTTGTTTTGTGCAGATTAATTATTATATTCTATTTTCCATTAACTCATTAAAATGTTTCTGTATGTATTCACGTTTTTATCTTTTTATAAAAAAAATATTAGTTAACTTATTTTAAATTTAATATTTATATTTAATAATTATGTAAAAATTTAAATAATTTTTATATATTTTTTTTATTAAAATAATTAATTTAAATTATTTAATAATTTTCATTTAGACATATAAATCTCTAATATTCAAATTTTTCATTTAAATATGAAAATGTTATATTATTACTATAAAATTTGTGATGTTATTATCGTAATTTAGTTATATTATATCAAGAAAAAATATATTTATGATGTAAATTATTTAATAAATGTATCTATAAATTATTTAATAATTATGAGGTAGATTATATATACAATTCGCAATTTCATATTCCATTAATGTGGGAATCTAGTAGGTATTATATTTTTTTCTTATTAAATTTTATAAATTCGATTCAAATTGAAATAATCGATTGTACCGATTAATTTTAAAATTTTAATTCAATTTTATTTTTTTAATTTAGTTTGATTTTAATTTTTTTAAAAATAAATTATTATAATTCAGCTAAATCTTAATTAGAAAAACAATACAATATTATGTCCTTTTCTATAAGAGTTCTAATTTAAATTTTATTTTCCCACTCCTTAACACCCCATGAGTCACCATTCACCATACTTCACCTTTTTAATTTCCCTTGCCCCAATCTCATCTCCTCTCTCCTTCTCCTCTCCTCCTTTCTCACTTGAAAATCAAATCTGCTAATATTGTCATTGAGGATTTTGCTAGTTCACCACCACCATCGACCAATAGAGGATCTTGCTGGTTCGATGTTGTCGTTGTTGTCGCTCCCTCTATATTGATTCAACTCATATCGTTGTCGCCCGTTATTATTCTACTCATTTCTATTATGAACCAGTCGTCGTTTCATCCGTCTCATCTTTACCGGCCTGAATCCATAGATTTGCCATCGATATTATGATCATCGACATTGAACTATCTTTTTATTTCTATTTAAATCAATTGTGAATAAATAATAGACCGCAGTTGAGTTTTGCATATGATTTTTATAATTTTACTATAATTTTAAATTTTAAAAATTTTACTCTTTAATTGATGTTGGTTTTTTCTTTTCTTTTATCTCTATTCAGGATTTGAGAATTTATTGTATGTTTGTTTGGTTTTTATAAAAAAATCTTTATGCTAATTTGTTAGTAAAATAGATTTGAGCATTTTCTTAGTTCTTACTCCATCATTCTAAACATCTAATAAACATCTAATGTTTATATACTTTGAGGGATTAATGCAATTAAAAATAATATAATAAAATAGAGTAAGCTAAAAATCTTTCTTCGATCGATTGCTTGCTAATGCTATAAATTTATTAATATATAATGAAAAAATAAATTTTTCAAAAATTTCATATTATTTACATAAACATTAAGATATAATTTATTTTTAAAAGGTAAAATAAATATTTTTAAAAAATAAGAATATATAATTAAATGATGATAAAATTATAATTGAATTCATGTGATTTAAGGCATACTCAATAGGTCAATTAGTTTAAAAGCAACATATCCACTAAGTATTTTTTTTTTCTTAAATTACTTCTAATTTTGCTCACTTTGAAAGTGATTGTATAATAAGGTGGGTGGTGAACAAATGGAATCGAATTTATATAAAACTTATTTTTTATATAATTTTATATAAAAATATAATAAAATTAGAATTTAAATATATGAATAATAGTTTAAAATTTTTTTAATCCTAAACAGTAAATTTATATTAATTTTTAACTAAAATTAATTTTATTGTAATAATTTTAAATTATTGTGAATAATTTTAATAATTTAATTATTTCATCTTTTTTAACTTATATATATATAATTTTATTAATTTTATTCTAATAGATAAAATAATTTAAGTTAATTAGTATTACTTATTAGATTTAGATGGTAAAATTATTTAAATTTTAAATTATAAATTATAATAGAGTTTTTGGTATAAATAGAATTATTATTAAAATAATTTTAACTTTTATTTAATATTAATTGTAATAATATTAACGATACAAATGTAAATTTTTGCATAATTTTTTATTATTTAGTGTATTATTTAACAGAATGATTGTCATTAAATTTTATTAATATAATTTAATATGCTATATATATAATTTTGTTAATTTTATTCTACTAAATAAAATAATTTAAATTAATTAATGTTATTTATTAGAATTATTTAAATTATAAACTATACATTATAATAGAGTTTTTAGTATAATTAAAATGATTATTAAAATAATTTTAACTTTTATTTAATATTAATTGTAATAATATTAACCATATAAATATAAGTTTGGGCATAAATTTTCATTATTTAACATTATTGTGGACAGAATAATTCTCATTAAATTTTATTAATTTAAATAAAAATTATAACTTTTAAAATAATAAAATTTTTTATTATTTCTTAATCAATAAAAATAAAGGACAATGAGTAATTATTAAATTTAAATAAAGATTGTTTAGAAATTCTCCTTATTTACCTCATTCTCGATTATATATATATTATAGATTATTAATTAAAATAATAATATTATTAAAAAAATAATTTAAAAAAAATTAATTTATAAAATAAATAAAATAAAATAAAATATATAATGCATATTATATATAAAAACACAGGCTATCCAAAAAAAAAATTCTATATTAACTTTATTCAACAACTAATTTATAGTTAAAATTTTTTTATAAATTAATAATTTTCATTTATAAATTCTGAAAAAATTAAGAAAAAAATACATATAAAACTATAACGAGTTATTTAATTATAGTTTTGATAGATGTCGAATTCACCAATTTAATTTTACTTCCCTTTTCTTTCCCTTTTCTTTGTTAATAAGAATTTGTATATGAAATAAGTGAGTATCTTAATTTTGTTTAATTTATATGACCAATTAGAATAGAAATGTAGTTTAATATAACAAGTGAGAAAGAAAGGTTTAATATAACAAGTGAGAAAGAAAGAGTTTTTGATAAAAATTAATTTTGTTTTGGGCAAACTAAGAAAAAAATAAATTTAAAAAAATATATAATATAATTAAAAATTAGAAACAAATAATTAATTGAAAATTTCAGTAATAAATTAAGGTGTTTTCCAGTTGATCAAGAAAAAAAATTCATATTATTATTTATTATTTGGTTATAGTGGTCAAATACGTAAATTTCATCAATTTTTTCTTATGAATAAATTAATTTATTTCGCACTTAAATTAATTCCTAATTAACTAATAACTCCAACACGCATATAAATTTAATTAATTAACTGCATCAAGAGAAAAGAACCCAAACTTGATTAATAAAAACACGTCAATTTCTTAACATATGTTAATTGTTACTTATTATTAATCTAATTAAATAATTATGGATTTAATTAGATTAATTAGTAACATGTTATTTCAATGAGCCCCTTGTATTCTCAAGAAAACAAGTGGTGTTTCTCAAATTTAAAGTTTAACAGAAAATAGAAATAAAATAAAAAGAATTGAAGCACATAACCTCACAACTTAAATAAAACCTCAATTAAAATTAACTTTCAACTGAAAATAATTGTTTAAAAGTCTTTATACATGTACAAAAAGATAAAATTTAATAATTTAAAATAAATTCTACTACTTCTATTTTGTTCTTATTTGTGTTTGATCCAACTTGAAACTTATTATATTCTTGTGGCAAAATCTACTGAGATGGCGCTTTCTGAAACTTTCCATCGCTTTGAGCTACATGTTTGACAAAGATTGTAACCTTTCAGTTCAAGAATTCTTTAATTCAGCCTTTTTTCGTTTATTTTTTCAATTTTCGCTCAAAAAATCTGTTCAAAATTAAATTTCAAATAAAAATAAATATTTATATCAAAATTATAGCAAAATTATGAAATGAAATAAGAAAAAAGTTGTGAGTTTTGCAACTCATCAAACTCCCTCATATTTGCACCTTTACTTGTCCTGAAAGCATAAAAATTCAAAATAAGAAAAATAATAAAACACATTCCTATCCTCAATCAATCTAAAATTTAATTATTCAAAATAAAAAAAAATTAAATTGTTATACAATAGAATGATAGCTGAAATAGCTTATATATTATTAATTTTTTTATAATATAATAGATTTTAAATTAAAATGAAGAATAATCTATTTAATTTAAAATTTTAAATATTAATAAATTTATATATCTTATTATTTTCCTAACTAATTCTTAAAACTAATTTAATAAATAAAAAAATTTCATCTTATAAAAATAAAAAAAGTAGAGATATTTAAGTAAAATATTTTTATTTCATTAATATTTTTAATATTCATTATCAAATTTAACTTCTTACTTTAATTTATACTTTAAAAATATGAATTTATTATTTTAATAATCTTCTTAATATTTATCTAATATTTAAACATGTTATTTTAATAACTTTTATTTTAAAATTAATTTAATAGTATTTAAATTAATTTAGATCTTTACTTTAAATTTTCTTAATAAACTCTAAAATAAATTTAAAATAATAAAATTATAATCTAATATATATTTTTATTTAAAAAATTTAATCTTATTATATATGTTTTAAGATTTTCTTAATTAACCTAAATTAATTTTAAAATATAATTATAATCTATTTTAAAAATTAAATTTTAAATAATAAAATTATTAACTGCTTAAATAATTAAATTAATTAATTTATAAATAATTTAAAGTCTTAAGGTATTATAGAAAATTGTATTATTCCCCTCTTTTCACTTTTATATATAGTATAAATATAAATAAAGAAAAAAAATAAGTAATTGGAAAAATGAAGCATTGATGAGAATTTGAGATGCACACTTCATTGATAGGGATAATGGATTGGTGATTGAAAAGGGAAAATGAGAAAGCATCACAAAAATACTACCTTGAATGAGCAGAAATATAGCAGTCAAGCAAGTTGGTGAAATAGAATATGAACAATAGAATATGAACATTGGCCTTATTCAAGCTCACCCATATGAACACTGGCCTATCCCGTCTCTTCAGCTTTCTAGGAAAGTAAATTGACAGTGAAAGAATGAGAAACCTTATGATTATTACGTACTAAAAAAATATATATTACTTTTTTTTTTTTCAATAAATGTTTACCTTTTCCTTAAATAGTGCTTCAATGGTGTTGTTAAGGCTGCCTTCCCACTCCCAATCACATATAATGTCTTGCCATCCCCATTTATATATATGTGGTCCTGTTTGAACTCTCCACAGCTGCGGCGTGCTTACTTCTTGAGCAAAAATCTTCATATTGGGGCATTCTACAATGATCACTTCTTCCATAGATGGGAAACTAAAGGTCAAATTCCCAGAGCAGAAGCTAGAGAGGCTTGGTAGACGTTGAAGTTCCAAACATTTTAGTTGGCTGAAGCAAATCTCATTCTCTTCTTCTTCTTTATCTACTTCAGCCACTATGACTTCTTGTATCAGTTCACATTCCTCTATCTTCATTTTTTCAAGTCGTTCAAGACTTCTTGCTATTGGAGAAGACAACAAATTTACTAGACCTTGGCAATTTGATACCTGCAGCGCTGTTAAATTTTGAAAAGAAACAGAGGATGCCACTAACACTTGCAATCTACCACATTCCATTACATTTAAAGTCTCCAGAGATTGGAAAACTGAGAGTAGTTTGGCGTCCCTGAGATGCTTGAGCCTTGGCAGTTTAGACAAACTTAGTTCTTTCAATTTCACAAGTGATTGAGGATGTATTTCCTCGCCAATAATCTCTTCACAGAAAATGATATCTTCGAAAGAAGCATGACTCAGAACAAGCTTTTTCAGAATGGGTAAACTTTCAAAGAACTGAGATGGCAAAAGTGTAGAGTCACTAGAAATACATGTCAACTCAATGCCTTTCAGTTTACAAAAGAAATCAGCTTGAGATGTTTGAGAACACAGATTCTTTATGGTGTTACATTCCACTCTTAATTCTTCTAAACTTGGGATGACAACCTAATAAACCAAATAAACAGTAATTATAAATAAGGATATATGAGATCAAAACATTAAGAACATATGGTTCATCTTAGAAATGGAATGTAAATGAAAACAAACATCTTAAACATCCCAGTAATTGAGCTTTTTAAATTTTTTGAATTGAGCTTAAGTTCAAACTTCTGAATTAATTTGGATAAACCAACTAAATTGAAAATCTCCATTAAGTACAGTGATGAAATTGAACAAGAAATCATTCTTCTTTTTATACAGAAAACTGACCTTCCTGCCAGACGAGGATGCAATTCTTTCTCCATTTCCCTCAGCAATCATGCTTAGATCATGTTCTTTGCAAAATTTAGAAGCTAATAGCTCCATGTTCGGACAGCCAACCATCTCAATTCTTTTCAAGGATGGGCATTTCAGAACATCGCTTGCAGAATAAAAACTTGACAAGTTAGGCAAACACTCTAGACTCATGGACTCCATTGATGGAAATATGGTATTATCCTTTGCTATTTCCTCTTCTGCTTCTTTTGTGATGATATGTTGCACCAAATTACATCTTTTCAATTCCAAATGTTTGAGCTTTACAAGACCCGAAGCCATGGACAGAGTAAATATATTAGTCAAGCTGCTACAATTCTCAACTTTCAACAATGCTAGGTTTCTAAAGCTCAAGATTCCTTGAGGATCCTTGTTCCACACATGCACCAATCTAGGCAAATCAATTAACCTCAATTCTACTAGAGACTTTAATAACCCAACATCACCTTCATCAGCATTTAGCCCTTCTAATTCAAACAGCTCTTCTACTGAATCACATCTTTCTACGGCCAGCTTTTTTAACAAGTGCAAGTGCTTTAGTAGATTTGATGATATGGCATTTGAGAAAAATGCACACTCGTCCACCAACAATCTTTCCAAGTACTCCAAGTTCTCGAATGGAAATTGGCCATGCCATTTTTCTTTCAGCATGGGAAAGTTGGAGAGTTGAATATCATATATCTCTTTAAATCCAATCTACAAATCCAAAATATTGCATTATTGGGGAACAATAAACAAGCATCCATACATTTAACCAAACACATTAGCATGACTGAGTTTAATAAAGGGAGAAGCAAGAGTTGGTAAATACGTACATATTTCATGTAAATCTGTTCAATGGTCGCATTGAGATCGCCTTCCCAATGAAATGTTCGATTGAATCTGTCGCCTGTGAATACACCATGTATCCTTGGTGCGCTCAGCTCGCGGACAGTGAAAATCCTCAACTTGGGGCATCCAAAAACATCCATTTGTTCTAAAGATGGGAAATTGAAAGTGTAACTGCCCAAGCAGAAGCATGTGAGGTTCTGTAAATCTTCAAGTTCTAATGTTTTCATTTTACTGAAAACAATCTCATCGGTTGATCCATCCTCTTGAACACCTCCTATTATTTCGGTCAACATATTGCAAAATCTTACTATCAATGTCTCAAGTTGTACCATACTTTTGGCTGTGGCTGATGTAAAAATATTTGCCAATGTGTTGCATCCATATACTTTGAGAGTTTTCAGATTTCCCAAAGACACAGAGGATGGTGCTAAAACAATCAAATTTCCACAAAACTCTATCTCAAAAGTCTCAAGTGACTGAAATAATGGGTCATGCAGTTGGCCATCTGGATTCCATATATGCTTCAAATCAGGAAGATTTTTAAGCTTTAAATCTCTTATCTGTGGAATTGTAGTGATATCTTCTTGGTCACTAACCAGTCCTTCAAATGGAAGTAGCTCGTTGAGAGAAGAATCAAGAACTTCAAATCTTTCGAGATTGGGGAATATTGGAAGTAAACTAAACAGAGGAACATGATATTTGTTTGGAAAGAAACTCAATTCAAGAACTTTTACTTTGGAAAAGAAGCCTGTTGGAAATTGAAATCCAAGTATGGTTATGGTAGACTTCTTGTCTAACGAAAACTTTTCCAAATTTGGAAACATCTGCACATCAGCAAATAAAAAAATTTCTAATTAGTAAAAGATTGTTAATGATAAATCCCCCATATGCTTATTAATTAATATATTAATAAGAAAACAATTTCTATGTTATAATAAACATGTATTATTAAAGTTTAGTGTGGAGCAAAATTAGATATAAAAACTATAAATATATTTATTAAAGTAAAAATACAGTAAATATATTTATTAAACTATAAATATATTGTTTATCTCATTTTAGATTTTATAAGTTATAGATAATCAATTATAAATAATTGTTTATACATTTTAATAGTAAAATAGAAAATTGATTTTTTTTTCTTTTATTTTAACAACCTAATTAATTAAGAATTTTTAAAGAAAATGGAAAAATACATCAAGTTTTTAAAATTCTCTAACATAAAGTTAGTTTTGAGTAAATTAGAAAAATTAAAAAAATTTCTCTAATAGAAAAATTATAAATTTGAATTAAAATATTTAATGTTCGGACAATTTTAGTTTAAGTTAATAAAATTCAATTTGAATTCAGGTGTGTATAATGAATTAGAATAATTAAAATAAAATTAATGTATTTTTTATTTAAATTTTTATTAACGAAACTAAAATTAAATATGACAAATAAATTAAATTCTTAACATATTATTTTTGTTTTATATCTTTTAATGAAGAGTTCTGTATGATTTTTTTATTTAAAAAAAATATTTATTTTTTTAAATTGGAAAGAAAAATTAACATTATAAATATTTTTAAATGTAAAAATTATTTAAATAACATAAACTTACGTATAAATTAGTGTTTTTATACTTCTCAAATGCAATGTTTGAGAAAAGGATAAATACAAAACTAACCTTATGAAGAACAGGTGCATGAAGCTCTTCACTGTGTAGCCTTTGCTGGCTCCCTTCATCAATAGTGTTGGGTTTATCTTGTAATCTCACAGGTGTCTGTGTGGCAAAGATATTCTTTAAGCTTGGGCATTCATGTATGCTCATCTCCTCCAACAGTGGACATTCCACGTTACTCCATCCTGAACAGAATCTGGAGAATCTAGGCAAACATTTAAGGACTACAGATTTCAATGAAGCCAATAATATCATCTTATCAGCTGCTTCCTCATTTTCTATGATTCCTTCAATCATCTTACAATTGTTCAGCTCTATCTTTTCCAGTTGCAAGAGGCACAATGCCATCGACCAGGTAAAAATGTACTTCAAGCTGCTACAGTTTACAACATGAAGCCACTTTAGATTCTTGAACTCCAAAATTCCTATGGGATCCTTGTTCCATAAATGTCTCAACATTGGCAGACTTGTTAATTGCAATTCCTTTAGTCGTGGAAGTAGCCCATCATCAGCAGATACCCCTTCCAAATCAAATACTACATCTGCTGAATCACAGTCTTTCACCTCAAGCTCTTTCAACTTGTTTAAAAACACCAGTACATTGGATGGTATAGCTTTGTTATACATTGCACATTTATCCACCTCAAGCCTTTCTACATTGCGTAAGAGTCTCCCTTGCATCCCATCATGCCAGAGCTCAGGAAATTCAGATGCTTTAAAATATCGGTCAACTCTCTGATCCCACAAGACAAAGGGAAAAACAAATGAACTGACTTATCATAAACATATAACATATATGCATGCAACAGATATCATGAAAATTAAGAAGAAAGCATAAGAATAAATACGCAAATACCATTTCTGCTAGTGTTGCATTAAGGTTTCCCTCCCAATGCTGTTGATCTCTCAGGAGTATTCCTCGTAGCTTTGGTGTATTTAGATCTCCGAAAGCGAAAATCTTCATCCGGGAGCATCCCTTGACGGTAACATTTTCTAAAGCTGGAAAATTGAAGGCATTATTGCCGGAGCAAAAGCTGATGAGACCAGGCAGACCATCAAGTTCCAAACATTTCAGTTTGTCGAAATTAATAATCTCATCCTCTGTATGATCATCTCCATAGCTGGTCACTATTTCTGTCATCATATGGCAATATTGTACTGTCATTTTGCTGAGTTGCACCATGGACTTGGCTGTGGACGCTGTTATCAAGTTTGCCAATCCTGCACAGGAACTCACTTGAAGAGTTGCTAGATTTTGGAAAGATGATGAGGATGGTGCTATGTTGATCAAACTATAACACCGAGATACAGTCAAAGTCTCGAGATACTGAAGAAGTGGTTTCAGTCCGGAGTCTGGGTCCCATATATGCTTTAAATTATAAACGCTCTGTAGCTTCAAATTTTTCACTCGTGCAAGTGTCCTGGCATGTTCTTCTTCTTCTCCGGCAAGTCCTTCATATGAGAACAACTCTTCTGAAGTATTATGACCTTGTACCAAAATTGTTTCCACAGAATATAATCTTTGAAGGAAACCAATTATGAAAGGGCGTGATTTGTTCTGTAAGTTGGTCAGAGTAAGCATTTTGAGTTTAGAAAAGAATTGTCCTTGCTGTATCGCAATCAAGTCCTTGTGCTCTAAAGTCAATTCCTCCAAGTTGGGACTCATCTATGCACAACAAATAAGTATAATATTAAACATGTGAAACATTATATTTTTCTAGAAAATAAACTTTACTGTTAACATAATTAGTTATCAAGAAATATCATATTCAAAGTTTTCTTTATTTAAATCCAAAATTTTCACTTTTAAAATCTAACTAGTTTAAATTTAAAATCTAACTAGTTTGAAATTAAAGAATTTAAAATTTAAATTAAAGAGTTTAAGATTTAAATTAGAGAATAGGATGATTTTTGAATAGGACAATAAAAATCAAGTGTTTGTAAGGTAATGGTTAATTAGTTATTAAATAGTTGTTCATGTAGATTTAATTAATATTTTAAAAAGTAAATAAATAATATATATATATATATATATATATATATATATATATATATTGCATTATACGTACAATAATCTAAAATTGATCAAAAAGTTTGGTATAATTGTATAAAAAAATTTAAAAAATTTAAATATAATATTAAAAGTTTGAGGTATAATAAATTAAATCTTTTTAGGCTTTATTATCTAAAATAAAAAATTTTATTATAATTATCATTAAATATAAAGTTTAGCTTTTTATATACAATTGGCATTTTGAATATATTATCTTGTTCATCAATTTTTTTTTATTTTTTTTTAAAGAAAATTTAATTTGAAATATTGAAGGAAATTTGAGAAAAAAAAATTTCAACTAATATATTATGAAGTAAAAAAAGAAAAGGATCTTACCTTTTCCAAAAAAAGTAGGAGTTGTCTACTCTTTTCGTCTATTTCTTGGAAACTGAATTTTATTAGCTTGTGACAACTACAAACATTCAAACATGTCAATTTCTGCAACTCAGAAATGTGTATCCCTGGATACCAACTCCTTAATTTTGATAGATCTGTAAGTTCAAGAGATGTTAGTTGAGGAAATTTAAAACAATAATAAGGAGTTTGTTCCACATCTTCAACCTTTGCAATAATCTCCTCAACCCCACACTTGATTATTGTAAGGTGTTCAAGCTGCAAAAGACTCTCAGCTATGGAGGCTGGAAACAGATAGTTTAGAACATCGCAACCTAAAACTCTAACTGATTTCAAATTTTGAAAACTGAAAACTCCTTGTGGATCCTTCCTCCATACATGCTTTAACGATCTCAGTCTATGTATATTTAATTTTCTCAACTCAAATGCTTCATCAACATTGAATTCTTCAAGTTGATATATCTCTTGCAATGAAGCACAATCGCTCACATCCAACTCCTGCATTCTTCGGAATCTTTCTAAGACATTTGACGGAAAAACAACCATCAATTTCTGGCAATTAGAAACATTCAATAATTTCAGTTTAAAGAAGGAATTTGCCGCAAGTGGGCTGTGCCATATCCTTTTCAATTCATTTATGTCGAAGAGAATCAATCTCTCCAAGTTAGGGAAATCAACCTGCAATGCCAAACACACTGATTTAGTAAATGCAGGAACTTCAACATAAGCATAAGTTAAATAAATATAAGACAAAAATGTAATCGTTCGAGGTGATGTGAAGTGGAGGCCTATCGAATTAAGGTCTTTTACTTAATAGAGGGATTAGGCCTGCCTATTAATGAATGCCATTTGACTATAGGATGTCCAAATATGTATGCATTTATGCATGCATAAAGAGAGAAGGGTAAAATTAATCACCATTCCATTGAAGAGAGATTGAATTTCAGCATTCTGATTTTGATTCTGATTCTGATTCATCTCTGTGTCATCTTGTTTTTCCATCATGCCTGTATGAGGTACACTGGGGACCAAGCACATCAATGCATTGCAATTGCTTATGTTCAAGTATCTAAGAGATTGAAATTCAATTTGATATCCAATGCAGAATCTAATCAATTTTGGAAGATTCCAAAGCTGCAGCTCATCCAATTTAGGGAAGAGTATCTGATTCATCCTCTCATCTTCCTCTTCTATAAATTCCTCTGTTAGTATTATCTCTTCCATGGAACTACAATAGGAAATATTAAGTGTGTTGAGCTGCAAGAGTCTTTTAACAATTGAAGCTGTAAATAAATGCTTCAACTCGTTGCAATCTTTGACAAACAGTCTCTCTAATTTTGAAGAAGTTGCAGAAAGTTGGTCGTGCCATATCTTTTCACAACTAACTGAATGCAATCGAAGATCCTTTAAGTTGGGGAAAGAAACCTGCAGTAGATAACACATTTGTTTGAAGCACTACTTTTCTATCAAAATAAATAGAAATGCTTTACGGACCAACAATGAATTCCCCAAAAAATGTGGAAAGTCTTTAATATCATTTCTTAGTTTTGGAAGCAATTAGTCAATTTTTAATCATTTAAAATTAAAATAGTCCTATGTGAGATTTAATCAGACCTACTATTTATTAATTTTGATTATTTAAAATTAAAATTGTAAAATTAACTTAAAAATTATTAAAAATTTAAAATAAAGTGTTAATCAAATAAAAATTAAAAATTATCGATAGTCGATAATTACGGACAAAATTAGCAATCCTTCACATTGATATTTAATTATATCTCACCTCGAGAATTACAGAAAATTTTCTCTCTATTTCATATGATCTTGATCGTGCTCAAAATTTAGCAATTTAGCATGTTAACTATCATTAATCAGATTAAAATATTTTTATATATACGGCTCATTTAAATATTTATATTATATTATTATAATCATTTTATAATTATTTTTTTAAAAAGTGGTAAATCAAAAAATATAAGGATCCCTCATATTTCCGTCAGCTTTTTTTTTATTATTATTTTTGGAAAATCTGTCCAATCACGTAGAGTTGGTGAGAATTTCTTTTTTAAAAAAAAAAAAAATAGAATCTACATTAAAAACATAGCTACGCAAGCATTTATGTTAAATTTTATTTTAGTAAAATTAAAAAGGTAAAAAATAATATGAATTTTAATGACGAGAAAATAAAAATTAGGTAATTTGTGTTAGAAAATTGAAATTTTATTTTGAAACTTCTATCCCTTGCTTAGAATGTAAAATTTTGAAAAAAATCAAAAAAAAATTATTTTTCTTAAATTTTTATATTTAGTAAAATTAATAATGTATGAATTCTTATGAGAATTGATTTTGAATTAAAAATAAATCTTACTAAAATTATTAAAATTTTATAAAAAATAATTTCACTTAAGGTTGTTTACATCAAAATTATTTAAGGGAGATTTGCAATTTAGTCTTTGAATATTGCCATTATTAACAAGTCAGTCCCTATATTTTCAGAAACCTATTAAAATGTCCTTATCTTTTTTTTCCATCAACAAAATAATCCTTTCATCTATTTCTGCCGTTAAAAATATAGTAAAAGACCAAATTACCTCCTCCTCCTCCTCCTCCAACTATTTCATTAACGGAAAGAAACGATAAGGACGTTTTAATAGATATGAGAAAAGATAATGACGTTTTAATAGATTTCTGAAAATGTAGGAAGAGACTATTTCGTTGATGGAAAGAAACGATAAGGAGGGACTATTTCGTTGACGGAAAGAAACGATAAAAACGTTTTAATATATATAAGAAAAGATATGGACTATTTCATTAACGGAAAGAAACGATAAGAACGTTTTAATAGATATGAGAAAATATAAGAATGTTTTAATAAATTTTTGAAAATATAGGGACTGACTTGTTAATAATAGCAATATCAAAAAACTAAATAAGAGATTTTATTTGAGGGCAAAATTGAATTTTAAAAATTTTCTCTCTCATCCTTTATCTATTTTTAACGGAAAAGAGGACGGAAGGACTATTTTGTTGATGGAGAGAAAAGATAAGAACGTTTTAATAGGTTTCTAAAAATATAGGGATTGACTTGTTAATAATGGCAATACTCAGAGACTAAATTGTAAATCTCCCATTATTTAATTAGCCATTTAATTTTTTTTATTTTAAATTTATTTCATATGGTTAATTAATAATTAATCTTTATAAAAATTATTTTAATTTAATAGTAACTAATAATATTTATACATTTATAATTAATATTAAAATTTTATTATATTATTTTATTAATTTAAAAAAATTATATTTTTAATGATAAAAAATTATATAAAATTCAAAATATTACAAACATATTAATAATATTTTTTTAATGAATGTAATAAAAATAATTATTATTTATAAGAATAAATATTTATGTTTTGTTTAAAAATAAATGAATTTATTTATGAATTGATTTCAAATAATTTTATTATATTTAAATTGATTTCAAATAAATGAATTTATTTATGAATAAAAATAAACTGAATTCCATTAAAAAAATTTAATTTTATTATGATAAGAATTGCATATCAAACAAAGATCTAGTGTTTTTAATGAAAGAGAATGTGTGATTCAAATTTTAAAAAGGTCAAATTATTTTAAAAAAAAATGTTAAAAGGAGTAATAATGCAAAGATATAATTTTTAAATATGAAATATGAAATTATCACAATTAATTCATATTTATTGTTTGATCAGCTTATTCATATAATATACTCATAAAATAAACTAAATATGAATACTTAAAAATTATAAAAATTGTATTCTGTTCAATTATGTTCTAAATTTTCATAAACAATAAAATTGTATTTAATAATAAAAATCAGAATATCTTTTTTATTTTAAAAAAATTAAAGAGAGTAATCCATAGGAATGAAATATAATCATTTATATAATATTTTTTGATAAATTATTAATGATAATGACTAATAATGGTTATTTAAAAATTTGAGCATTCAACAATTAATCTCAAATATTCAATATACATAGATTTATTTCAAAAGGCTAATGAAATAAAGGTTAATGCATGCGTACCGTTCTGCTGAAAAGTGATAAGTGAGTATCACTCTGCTGTTGTGACAGAAATTCCTCAATTTTCAGTGGCGCCTTCATTTTGCTGTGAAAGGTTCTAAGATTCGGAAGATTTTGCAAATTCAAGGAGCTCAAGCGATTGAATTCAAGCACTTCGTTACTGTTTTCACTTTCATCGATAACAATAGCTTCCATCTTAGGACAATCTACCACTTCCATTTCCTGTAGTTGCAAAAGACATTTGGCAGTAGATAATGAGAAGAGATGCGTTAATCTTCCACAATTTCTCACTTGTAAAATTTCTAATTTATTAAAAGATCCTGATGCGAGTCGACCATGACAGATTTTCTCCAACTTCATTAAATTTTCCAAAATCAAAGAGACTAGAATTGGAAAGACATCACATGCTGCCCACTTGGTCGAATTGATAATGTGTTGAATGACATGATTATTTTGGACTCGGAGATACTTCAATTTTGGAAAGCCGTCCCCCTCAATATCATACAACAAGTTCTCAGCCCCCCTCACTTCATCTAAGCGTAAATCTTCAGTCTCCCTCAATAGCACTTCAATCCCGTATCCTGAATGAATGCTTGCCTTGAGCTTAAGTTTCAGCGTTCTGGAGGTTTTATAGTTGCCATCCCAGTCCCAGTTATCCCCTATCAGTATTCTAAACCTCTGCAAGCGGCCATTGGAGAACAAGTGTTTTGGTAATATATTGTCATCCAGTATTTGCATTTCCAAGGTAGTCAACTGAGACAACTTTTCCAACTCAGCAAGGCTTGCATTGTTCCCATCGGCCTCCCACTCAACAAAGCTGTTACTCATGTACAGTTCTTCAAGCTCCGACAGCTTTGATAAGGCATTTGCTGGAATCATTTTGAGTTTGGAACAATTGCTCACATCTAAGACTTTTAGTCGAGTCAGTTGCTCTATTTGTTTGGGCAACTCAACAACGTAGGAGTTTGCAAAACTTAGAACTCGTAGTTGCTTCAAGTCTCCAATGATAGCTAAGTCGTCCAGTTGGCATCGATGCAAGCAAAGGGTTTGAAGGTTGGATAGGAAAGCAAGCGATGAAGGGAGGGACACAAAATGGATCCCAGTAAAATCCACTACTTCCAGGTTTCTAATGCCCTTGAAAAACTGATGTGGAATTCCCAAACAAAAAACTTCTGTGAAAAGGAATAGTGCCTCTGCTTTTGGGCACTCCCATCCTTCGGGGAGATTTTCAATATCACAATACGGCAGAGAAATTCTGGTGCAATCCTTATTTGGGAATTTCATCAATTCCATGCCACTTGTAACTATAAACGCATGTTGCTCTCTAGATGCAATATTGAGAGCAGTATCTCGAACAACATCATGAATTTTAACGAATCCATACATGTCGCCATCTAGCAATAAGCTCTGCGCTTTAAGGGTATCAATCAAACCATATACTTTGTTTTTTGCTCCCTGGACAGTGGAAATGTTCTTGAATAAACTAAGACCCATAACATATTTCAGCAAGGACTGGATTTCAATATTAGATTGTCCTATCAGACCACAGAGCAAGAAAAACGACTTGACTTCATTGCTACACAAATTATTGTAGCTTGACTCCAGACTCGCGTGCACTTTCAAATAGATTTCTTCGTTGTCAAACTGGGATAGCTGATTGAGCTTATCATCCCACGCGTATGACTCTCTATTTCTCAAGTCCGTTGCCACTGTGAGCAGTAGAAGAGGCAATCCTGCACATTTTTTAGCAATTTCTGCGGCGATAGGGGGCAATTCTGAATCTTTAGCACCTGCTACAGTTATTTCAAACAAAGTCCGGGCCTCTTCGTCCTGTAGAACGTCGAGCTTGAATTCTTGCTGTGTGCCCATCTCGCGAGATAACACATCTTGTCTCCTTGAGGTGAGAAGTATTTTGCATCCTTTGAAATCATCTCCAAAGGGAATTCCTACTGCATTTAAATCAAGTTTTTTCCAAACATCATCAAGAATTATAAGTACCTTCTTCTCTTTCTCCAACTCTTTCTTCAATCTCTCATATAGCCGATTAGCTCTTCCAGGTATTTCCTCCCCATCAAATTTCAAGCCCAGGACATCAGCGACCTCCGATTGAATTCTTCGGACTTCTGGTGTTTGACCTACAGCAACCATAGCGACGACGTCGAATAGCTTCTCTTCCAGAGCTTTTCTGTGGACCTGTTTTGCTAGGGTGGTCTTACCCACACCTCCAAGTCCATACACCCCGATCATATTAAGATCTGGATCTAATAGTGCATCCATAACTTTCTCCAAGAACAACTCTCTTGAATTCAAGCCCTCAGGAGCATATACTAACGGGGCAACTATCTGCTGTGGATGGGGACGGAAGGAAATTGGATTATGGTCGTCTTCACTCGCAAGCTGATGAATTGCCAGAGCTTTCTTCTCTGCTTTCTTGCTAAGCTGGTAGCCTGTCTTCAAATCAGGACATAATCCAACGAAACACCTCTTTTTCGCTTGTTCTTCGCCTTTGATACATTCCTCAGCTTCTTCAATAGCTTTGGCTGCATCGATCAGCCACTTGTTGACACTTTCATAGATCTCTTCCCCTTTCCTTGTAGCCTCCTCAACAGCTTGCTGCAACTTGACTGTTGTGTTCTTCAATTTCCCAGAATCATGATGGAGTTTCTTAACGTTGCTCTTGTAGGTGAAAGGGTAGCTGATATGTCGTTTGATTGGGACGACAACAAATTCCATGATGGGTTCTTTAATGACCTCAGTGAAGATGGAGATAAAGATATCGAGAACCATTTTGAATTTTTTTTTTTTTTTTTTTTTTTGAAATCTCAGAGCAAAAACAAAATAAACCAAGAAATCAGAGTCGAACAAAATAAAAGAAAATAAAGACAAGAAAGGACTGCTGAAATCAACAGAAAAGCAAAACAGTCGCTAAAGAATTAGAGAGCCAAATGAAGAGAGGAAGCAGAGAACTAACAGAAAGATGGAGGAGTGCTGGTTATGGATGAGTAAAGGTTAGTGAATACTGAATGCAAGGGAATGTAGGAGTTGACGAGCGATGACTTAATTATTGCTTGAATTTTAAACTAAATAAATTTATTATTTTTTCAAAGATTATTATTTTCACATCCTTGAGTTTTTTCCTTTTTATTTTCGTTTCTCGTTCCTCTCTTTTATATGATATTGAAAATTTATTATATAGTTTTTATAATATATAAAAATTTATTAATTAATTTTTATAATTTTAAAAAATATATTAAAATATTTTTAATATTTTAAGAAATTTACTAATTAATTATTATATTAATTTAGTTATTAAATATTACAAAAAAAATAAATACTTCTAATAAAAATATATTAGTTAGTAGATTTTTAAAAAATTTAAGTAATTAATTAATTAATTTTTTAAATTATAAAAGCTGATTATTAAAATAATTATGTCTAAAATTAATAAAGTAACTAATTAATAATTTTTTTTAAGAGATCTTACATTTTTAATATATTTTTTAAAATTAATAAATTTTTTATATAAAAAACCTAAATAATATACTAGATTCAAATCCCAACGACTCAACTCAAGATACAACTAACAAGAGATGGGGGCCCGCTGGCTATGGATGAGTAAAGGCTGGTGAATTCTGAATACAAGGGTATGTAAGAGTTGACCAGCGATGACTCAATTATTGCTTATAGTTTTATAATTAAATTAAGCTTGGGTATTAAAATTTTTTATATTATTATTATATAATATTATTTTATAAAATAATATTTCTTTTAGTATAAATTTACTTTACATGTTAAGAGAAATAAAATATTTTTTTAAAATTTTAAATTTAAAATAATAATTAAATACAAATCTATGCACCATAAAATTTAATCGCAATAAATAAAATTAAAAATCTTAATATTTATTATTATATATTATTAATATATAATAATAAATTTTATTTAATAAATTATATTTTTAAAAAATAAAATTTATTAAATTCTAATGATAATAGATAGCAGTAATGGCATGGTGATGGCGTAAAAGAGGAGAATTATCTGTTTTATGATAATATTTTTAAATATTAATTTTTTAAATAATAAAATTTAGTATATCACTTATGTTAAATAATAGTATAGATGATTTTATAATAATGATAGTATAAATATATTTTATTATTAAGAAATAATAAAATAATTTTTTTAAAATATTTAAATAATGTATCATTTAATTTTAATTTAATCAAGATAGTTGAGTTAGATATCGAAAATAGTATAACTATTTATTATGTTAAATATGATTGTAACTATTTATCTCATGTTTAAGAAAAAAGTTTTAAAATATGAGTAATTTAAAAATGGATGAGAAAAATATATAAAAAATATATATTTATATAAAATATATAATAAAAATTACATATTTATAAAAAGTGAAAAGAGTAAAATTATTATATTTATTAATATAATAAATTGTAATAATTTAAGTTTAACATATTAATTGTTTATTATTTATAATAAATAATTTAGAGTATTAGAATTATAATATTATTTTTTATTATATTTAATTATTTATATTTATTAATTTTTATAGTTATTTGAATTAATAAAATTTTAATTTGATAATATTATACAATTAATTTTGTTTGTGTCTGTCTGTGTACGCATGGTCTGTTCTCCATACAATCTCCCTAAATACTCTGTCTGTTGTGCCTGGACAGTCCTTAAAATTTTATAATAAATGTCGTACTAAATTAAATTAATTTTAATTTTACTTTACTTTTTTTTCTTTCTTTTACTAAAAATCTAATTAAAATCGTTTTGATTTAGACCGGTATCATATCATATCCAATTTTATTATAGAGATATTTAAATATCTCTATAATCAAATTTTTTATACTTTAAATTTTTCATATTTTTATTTTTATTAAAAATCTAAAAATATTTTTATTATTTTTTAAATTAAAAATATTAATGTGTGAAACTTCATCTATTTTTCTTATTTATTAAAATTTAAATAGTTAAATTTACTTTTTTATTTTTTATTTAAAAAACACTTAAATTCTCATTAAATTTTATCTAAATTATCACATTCAACTAATTTTTGATATTTTTACTCTTAAATTTCTATTCATTAAAATATTTTAGTATTAAATGATTTCAAAATTTTTAAAAAAATTTATAAATTTAATAATTTTCAAATGGTATTATATATTTATAAATAATAGATTTTACACGGTATTCTTAGAAAAAAAATTATATTTTTAAAAATTTGATAATAAATAACTTTTAACTAATATCTATAATATTTAAAAAAATTAAATATAAAAAGATTTAAAATTTTAATTTTAAAAATATAAGAATTAATTTATTAATTATATTTAAATTTTAGATATGAAATTGTAATTTATGCCATATAAAAATTTTTATCCACATTATTATATTTATTAGATTATTTTAAGTATTTAAAATATTTATTTTTAATTTATTAATTAATATAATTATGAAATAAAAAAATTATAAAGGACCTCTGATTTGAGAGCAGAATAAAGATAGGAAGACTTGATTGCAATTTGCAGCCAAAGAATTAAATTGCTTTGTCCTTTGCTTTTATAAAGGTCTACTGCACTACTAAACGGCTATTTTTTTATTTAAAAAAATACCTAAATTTTTATTAAATTTTATTTAAATTATCACATTTAGAACATAATTAAAATATTTTTAAATTTAGAACATAATTAAAATAAAAATATTTACAATTTAAAATATTTTTAAATTTAGAACATAATTAAAATAAAATTCAATTTAAAATTAACATTTACAATTTTTAAATTATTTAGAACATAATTAAAATAAAAATATATATTTTAAAAGAATTATTTTATTAATTAAATGAAAATTAAAAAACTATATTATAATTTGTTGTTAACTTTTAAATTTAACTTAATTTAGTAGTAAAAATCGTCACTAATCTTAAAATTATATTTTTATTATTTAATTTTTATTTATTTTATAAAAAATATATGTTTTATATTTTTTTCACGTTCGGCGTATTTAAAAATTTTAATTAATAAAAAATATTTTTTAATAAAAAATATAAATTATTTTAAGATCCATTCATTCAAATTTTTATTAAATTTTTATTTATAAGTTTATTAACAAAATTTATTTTTTAACCTAAAATTAAATAATAAAAAATAAATTATCTCTTTAAAAAATATTTTTATAAAAAAAAATTTTTATATAATTTTTCCTTTTAAAAAGAAAAAATTATTTTCATATCCGTTCAAATTTTTATTAAAACTTTTATTTATAAATTTATTAATAAAATCTATTTTTTATATTAAAATTAAATAATAGAAAATAAATTATCTCCTTAAAAAATATTTTTATAATTTTTTATATGATTTTTCCTTTTATAAAGAAGAAAGTCATTTTTCACCTTTTAAATTTTTTTTAAAATTTTTATTTATAAATTTATTAACAAAATTTATTTTTTAAAATTAAAATTAAATAATAAAAATTAAATTATCTCATTAAAAATATTTTTATAAAAAATCTTTTAAATATAAATTATTTTTTATAGACATACAGAATATTAATAAATAAAATTTAAGATATAAATATTTTTTAAGTTTTGAGTATTTTTTAATAAATTATAAAATAATTAACTTCTGATAAATTAATAAAAATTAAAAAAAAAACCTATTGTCGAAAAATAACGAACATTTTGTCATCATTATATAAATAAACAAGAAATGTATATATTTTTTACCAGTGCAAAGATAATATTGCATTTATAAAGCCATAAAAGATAAAAATATAGAAAAAAAAAAAATCAGCCAACAATAAAAACAAAAATAATAAAATGCAACCCAAACTAAAATAAATAAATTAAGTCAATCATAGATTAGCTGAAGATTTATAACCTAATTCAACTCAAACTATTTAAATTAACTCAACCCATTCACGAAATATGATAAACCGAATATGATCACGGTCTAATTCAAATCATGAATTTAATCAAAATTAAATTAATTAAATATGAATTAAATCAGCTAATCAGTTCTAATTTTTAAATTAAATTAAAATTTTCACGGTCTAATTCGAATCATGAATTTAATTAAAATTAAATTGATCAAATATGAATTAAATCAGTTAATCAGTTCTAATTTTTAAATTGAATTAAATATTAAATTGATTAAATATGAATTAAATTAGCTAATCAGTTCTAATTTTTAAATTGAATTAAAATTTTAAATTAAGAAGACCAATTACGATTTTATTTTTTTATAAATCAGTATTGAAATTGACCAGTTCAATTCAGTTTTAATTTAATTTTTTTATAATTTATTTTTTATTTTTTAAATAACTTATTTTTAAAAAATTATATTATTTATAATTAATGCATAACCAAAGTAAATTATTAAATAATTAAATTTATTTTTAATTTATAAAAAATATTATTTATATTTAAATATAATATTATTTATTTTTATAATATATATTATTTTATTTTTATATCACATAAATAGATATATTTTACCATTTACTTATTTAATAAAATATATCTTCAATAATATTTAGGCTCATATTTATTTATATTTTATTTAAACTTTTACTTTTAATTTTTTTTTCGAATCAAAATCGAATTAACGATTTATAATTTAAATTTTAATTGAAACCAAAATTATAATAGTAAAAAATTAAAATTATAATCATTTTAAAATCGGACCGGGATTAATAGTTAAACAATAAAATCATTTTAAATTATTTTAAACCGTTTTACATGGGATTGAATTTAGTTCAATTCGAAAATTGATCGAAATGTTGATTCTGATTTAAAATTGAAACTGACCCATAGCCATGTTTATGATACGTCGGTTGGAACCATCACGAGAAATGAAGCACCACGAAGAGCCAACATTACTATCATTGATCACACACAACCTTCACCAGATCATCACTGCTCAATATCCAACAATAACAGTCTAAAAGCAAGTAAAAAATCAACAATTTTAACAATAATAACATAGCACAAAAGAACTATGCATGTAATATTTGGACTATCAAGAAGAAAAATAGACCAAAAACAAGACAGACCAAAAACAATCCATAGCAAAATTGTTATGCATGAGAATGAGACACCATAGAGTTTAGGACCAACAATAATAAATGAGAACGTGATTCTGAAATAAATCAAACCGTCAATTTTGATTTATGGCTATGTCTATGATGCACCGATTGGAAATGTAAATGTTTTAAAACTAAATTAAAATTGTTAAAAAACTTAAACCATCTTGAACTGTTTTAAATTGGATCTATTTGATTCGAGCAATAAATCAAACCGCCGATTCTAATTTGTGGCTTTGTCTACGATGCACCGATTGGAACTATCACAAAAAATAAATACTTTGAGAAACCAATGTTACTATCACCAATCAAACACAATTCTCACTAAATTATTGTCGATCAATACCGAACAACAATAGTATGAAAAAGTGAGAAAAAACTAGCAACATTGACAATAAGGACAAAGTATCAAATAGTCATCATGCAACATCTAGACTCTTAGGAAAGAAGACACACAAAAAACAACCTATAATAAAATTATTATGTACAAGAATGAGACACCACAAAACCTACTGCCAACGGCAGCGAATGAAAGCGTGCTATCCAAACGTAGTGGATCGATTTCAAAATACTAGCGTGATAGCAATTAGAAATTTCCTCAACAGCCAATTAAAATATAAAATAAGCCTATAAGTATTCATCATTCAATATTAATTTTTTTAAAATAAATTGAATTTTTGAAAGAATTTAAATTATGTTAGCAAATGACACTTAACATATAATTGAATGAATCAAATTTAAAATTTAGATATAAAATTGTAATTTATGTCATATAAAAAATTTTATCTACATTATTATATTTATTAAATTATTTTAAATATTTTAAATATTTATTTTTTAATTTATTAATTGATATATTTTTTAAAATTAATAATTTTTTTATATAAAAACCTAAAAATATATTAGATTCAAATCTCAACAACTCATATTATATACACGTTTTTTTATAATTTTTTATATTATATAGAATAATTTATATTTTAATTTTAAATTTTAATATAATTATTATATCAATTTTTATATTTTTAACATTAAAAATTTAAATTTCTTTATAATTAATTCATTCAAATTAAATGTTTTTCAATTTATTTTTTATTATTAAAAATATTAAAATATTTTATTATTTTTTTTATTACATAAATTAAACTTTAATTTTTAGATTTGTGTATAATTATTTAATTTATCTCAATATTTTTAAAATTAAATATTTAAATATTTTTATAATCAAACTTTTTAAATTTTAAGTCTTTCATCCATTTGTTTTTATTAAAAATATAAAAATATTTTTATTATCTCTATTTAAATTAAAAATATTAATGAATTAAATTTCATTTAAACACTTAAATTCATTTTTCATTTAAAAAAATATCCAAATTCTCATTAAACTTTATCAATCACATTCAATTAATTAGTATTTAATTTTTATTTATTAAAATATTTTAATATCACATAACTTCAAAATTTTCAAAAAAACCTTATAAATTTAATATTTTTAAATGGTATCAAATATTTATAGATTATAGACTTTACACAATATTTTAAAAATATATATTTTTTAAAAATTTGAGTTATTTTTAATTAATATTTATAATAAATAAAAAATTATAATTTTAGATGAATTAAATATAAAAAATTTAAGAGTTTAATTTTAAAAAATATAAAAATTAATTTATTAATTATTAAAACCCAAATATAAAATTATAATTTATATAATATAAAAAATTTTACTCATGTTACTATATTTATTAAGTATTTTAAATATTTATTTTTTTAACTTGTTAACTAATATAATTATGGATTGAAACAATCTCTACTATGGACAGAGAAATTATAGAACCACCTCTGATTTGAGAGCAGAGAATTAATGGAGAAATGAACAACACAGAGTGAGAGTTGACGAGCGATGACTTGATTGCAATTTACAGCGAAATTGCTTTGTCCTTTGCTTTTATTTATTTATTATGATATAAATAATATTATTAAATATAAAAATATAACTTAAAATAAAATAAAATAACTTTTACATAAATACACATGTGTATGAATTTAAATATATCATATATCAATTTTTATATAATTTATTTTAAATTTTAATTTTATGTATATATAAATTAATTATATTAACTAGTTATCTATCCGTACACTGTAAAGATATTAAAACTTTTTATATTATTATTATATGTTATTATTTTATAAAATAATATTTTTTGTCAATTAAGAGAAACAAAATAATTCTTTTAAAATTTTAAATTCAAAATAGTAATGATTTCAATTGATTTTAACAATATAAAGATATTTAATTGTAATTTATCTCTTTAATAATGATTTCACATCTGAAATTATTTTTCATAAAAGAAAAAAATACCAACTCAAATAACATTTTCTTGTTCGGGCATAAATTTAAAAAAAACGCTAATAATATTAGTGTTTTCTATTCTTTCAAAAAGCTGTCATTTAACAGAATATTTACCATTTTATTTTGATAAATAGTTTAAATTTTACATTAATTTAAAAAAGTATTCTTTTAATGATAAACTCGATAAAACAGCATTCATAAAGTTTAGTCTGGTGGAAAGTGCATCTTTGTAGCCTTGTGAGGTCAAAGGTTCAACTCCTCCACCTCTATTTTAAAAAAAAAAAAAAAAAGTGACAATAAATATGTCTCAATAAATCTAAAAAATATTAGTTTTACTCTTTTAATAACTAATTTTCAATTTAAAAAAAAAAAATTGGAAGTAGCAGCACCTGTTATGAATGAGTACAGGCTGGTGAATACTGAATAGAAGGGTGGGTAGGAGTGGACGAGCTTTGACTTAATTATTGCTTTAGTTTTATAATTAAATTAATCATATTAATATGTCAAAAATAAATCAAATCAATTATTAGATTTTTAAGTATGAAATAAATAAAAAAAGTTATATTTAACTTTCAATTAACTTTTAACTAATATTTATAATGAATAAAAAAATTAAATATAAAAAAATTTAAAAATTTAATTTTAAAAATATAAAAATTAATCTATTAATTATACTTAAAATTTAAATATAAAATTATAATTTATACAATATAAAAAATTTTACTCACATTATTACATTTATTAAATTATTTTAAATATTTATTTTTTAATTTATTAATTAATATAATTATGGATGTAAAAAATCTCTAAAATTATAGAGGATCTCTGATTTGAGAGCAGAATAAAGATAGGAAGCAGAGAAATGACGGAGAAATGAAGAACACAAGAGTGCGAGGGTGAATAGAAGGGTAGGTAGGAGTTGACGAAATTCCTTTGCTTTTATAAAGGTCTACTGCGCTATTATATTATAAATTCATTTTTTAGATAAATAAAATAAAAAATTTTAAGATCAATAATAAATTTTAAGATGGATTAAATTAAATTTAAATGTTAACCATAAAATACTTAATTTATAAAATAGTTTTTTAAAATTATTTTTTTTATTTTAATAATATTTTAAATTTAATATATCATATTTTTTTTAATTATTTTAGTTTCTCTCATCAATAATTAAATAATTATAGAAATTAAATCTAACATATTTTAATTTTTTTATTAGTATATATTAGATTATCGCTAATTGAAATGGTTAAAAAATTAAAATGGTCAAAAAAATTTAAACCATCTTGAACTGTTTTTAATCGGATCTATTTGATTCAAGCAATAAATCAAACTGCCAATTAAAACTATCACAAAAAATAAGCATCATGAAAAGTCAATGTTACTATGTTACTATTACCAATCAAATACAACTCTTATTAGATTATAGCCTATCAATATTAAATAATAATAATCCGAAAGGTAAGAAAAAATTAGCAATATTGACAATAACGACAAAGTATAAAATAGCCAGTAGCCACATCCAGATTCTCAAGGAAGAAAATAGACCAAAAATAATTTATAGCAAAATCATTATGTATGAGAAAAAGACACCACAAAATTTACGGCCAACAGCAGCGAATGAGAGCATAATCCTCAAATATAGTGGATCGGTTTCAAAATACTAGCATTATAGCATTTAAAAACCTCCTCGACAGCCAAATAAAATATAAAATAAACATACAAGTATTCGTCATTTAATATTAATTTAAAAAAAATTAAATTTTTGAAAGAATTTAAATTATATTCACAAATGACACTTAACATATAATTGAATGAATATTTTCACTCATTATCTTTTCATGTTAATAATTATTTTAATTTTAGAATATTAAAATAAATTTATTAAATTTTAATTGACGTTATTTGTTTTTAATTTTTAAAGATTAAAAAATAAATTTTAGTTTATTAGCACATGTATCGTTATCTTGTTTTTAAAATAATTATTTTTATTTTATTGAGATTTATTATTCAATTTAAAAAGAGCATTAATGAATTTAACAATATTTAAATTGCATTGTTAATTTTATTTGTGCAAAGAAAAATTTTACTTTAATATATATATATATATATATTATTAAATGAATTATTAAATTACTTTAAATATGAAATATACATAATAAATTAACAACTTAAAATAACCAATTTATTAAATTTTTAAAAAATATTATTTTCACCTTGATGTGATCAATGAAATCATTAATGTATTATTTTCTTCATACTTAATGCATGTGATTCATTTCGTATCAAAAAGTCTCGTATAAAATAATTCATATTTTCTTTTTTTAAAAGAGTAAAAAAATTAAAAAAATGGAATATAAACTTTATTTTATTTTTTTTTAATTTAAAGAGAAAATTAATTTGATTGGGGAAAAATTTACTTTGTATAAGGAAATTAGAAATTAATTTTAATGTTCTTTATATTTTAAGAAAAATAAAAAGAATAAAATAATTTATTTAACTTAAATAAAGATATATTAAATTCAGATATGAATGGTTAGAAATACAACCATACTTTAAATATCCTAAAACTATCTTAATAAAGTGATAAATTTGCTATCCAAATAAATAGGAGTGCTAACCAATTTAATAATATTCAAAATTATATTATTACCACAAGTAAATATATTTATTTTTGAATTTTAAATTAATATAATGAAAATATGATGATGTAAATATTTAAAATTATAAGGATTAAAATAATCATTAAATATAAATTAAATAATATAAATATTTAAGATAACTAATAAATTTTTTAACATAAAAACTAAAGAAATATATTTTATAAAATATACAAATATTTTAATAGTACATTTTTAAAATAGAAACAAATTAGTAAATATAATAAAAACTCAATAACTTAATAATAATTCCATCATGCACATGAAATTCTCAAAAGTGATCTATTGAACAGCTTTATGTTATTATCTCTATACTTTGTTTAATTTTCTTGAATTATTATCAACAAAATTTTGCTTACTAAAAAAAAAAGGCAAGAAACAAAATGAATTCAAAAGCTTTTGAAAGGTAGAAAAAAATTGGATTATTATTTAAATAATGTGAATTAAAACATTAGTATTAACTTAAGTATATCACTAAAAAAAATATTTTTTAAAAAATATTTTTTAAATTATATAAGTGCCCTTAAAGACGTTATTGAGATTAGCATTTTTAAATTTGGTTTGATTGATATGACCTGCTACTTCTAAAAATATCATTAGAAGTAATCAAATGCTTTTGAAAATGTTACTTTGTCAGTATTTTTAAAAATAAATTACTATTTAAAAAATTATTATTTAATTTATATAATTTAATAAAATTAATTAATTAATTCTTCTATTAAAAATATATTGAATACCTTGTTTCATATTATTAATTATTTAATCACTCTCATTGTATAAACTAAACGGTTGTTATTTTTAAATTGTATGAGTCAAATAATTATTATTGTGTAATTATAGAGATTATATAATTATTTTTTTGAAATTATACGAATTAAACAATTATATTTTAAAATTATAAATATTAATTAAAAAAACATTTTAAAAGCACTCATATAAAACAAAATACTTTTCAAGTGAATTTTTCTTAAAAACATAATGTAGTCCCTATATAATTTTAAAATATAATATTTTAGTCTTTATAATTTTAAAAAATTAATTATATAATCCTATAAATTTAAAATAATATTTTTTTTTTTTTTGAATTGGGGTTAAGGGATTCGAACCTGAAACCTCTCAGGTTTACTCGAATGCATTTACCACCAGGATAAGTCTGTGAGTGCAAAATAATATTTATTTTATCTCTATAAATTAATAATAAGAGTCATTTAGTCCATATAATTAATAAATAGACCCAATAATTAATAATCTGAAATAATATACAGTATTCAATATTTTTTTAATTATAAAAAAATTAATTAATTAATTTTATTAAACTATATAAATTAAATAATAATTCTCTCTAAATAGTATTTACTTTTGAAAATTCCAATTAAAGCCGCATTTTTAAAACCAGCTTATGAAAATGCCACTCCTATTGATATTTTTGGGAGCAATATTTCACATTGAATTAAATACAATTTGAAAATACAAATTTAAGTGGCATTTTAAAGACCACTTACACAATAAGAAAAATATTTTTTCGAATGCTATTTTCTTAAATCAATATTAATTTTATAAATTATTTTAAAATCACATTAAATTTGTAAAAAAAATTTTAATTTATGTTATTTTAATAATAAATCCAAAAAAAATTTGGATACTTTTGAGTAGAAAATGATCCAATTTATTAATATAACATGTCAGTATTTTATTGTATACATATTCATACGTACTTTTTTTGTTATCATCATTATAATAAGAATATTTGGACGAGTGATATTTTTACATTAATTTCTTTCATCTGCAAAATTTTATAAGAAAATTATATTGATTTGAGTTTTCTTTCATCTGCAAAATTTTATAAGAAAATTATATTGATTTGAGTTTATCACAATTAAAACATAATTCTTATTTTTATAAAAAATTCCATAAAAAATTAACTTGAAATAACTCGGTTTGACAATATAATAAATTATTTAGGGTTTAATATTCGTTCAATGTGAAATTCATTTAAAATTATAGTAAATTTTATTCAAAATAAAATAAAATGAATTTTAATTTTTAATTACTTAAGTATATTAATTAACTTGTACATCTAAATCCAAATGCATATAAGAATTTTACATGAAAAAGTGGCAAAAGTTCTTTCATTCCCTTTATTCTGTCTGTGTTGTTCCGCTACAGATGGACATTTGGCATCCCAAGTTTCTACTTTATGCCTGCCAGGCTGCTAGTTTCTATTTTATGCCAGCAATCTTTCTCATCATCTGTTCTGGATCCTCTGCTTCACCAACTACAATTGCTCTTGGGAAACTGGCCAACCAGAACAATCAATGAGGTGATTTGCTCATTTGCAACTTAAGCATGTGCAAAAAGCGTACCTGCAAAAAATAAAGATTCAAAGGAAAAAGAAGCATACTACACTCTTCAATCACCTCCTTAATTTTAATTAAAGTATACAAATTTAAATTTAATATTTTGAGTGCAAAATTTACAATATTTATTCATTTCAAGAGTTTAATACTGCCCTGTTCTCTTTTATGTCACTCTATAAATTATTTTGTCAAATTATTTATGATTAAAAAAATATTAGTTAATTTTTTCAATTTTACCCTTTTATCTACCGCATATTATAATTTTTTAAAATTTATTTCATTAATTTTTTTAAAAAATTATTACTTAATTCTTGTAATATAGAGAAATTTACTATTTAATTTATAAATTTTTAAAAATATATTAAAAATAAAAGTAAAGATGAAAATACTTACACTAATAACTTAAATATCCTAAAGAATAAAAAAAAATCTTAAATTTCTAAATTTTCTCTTTTTTCCTCTCCTTTGACACGACAAACTCCACTCCACCCTATCTCACCGAATTTCACTTTTTTCCCTTCTTCTCTTCTCTTTTCTATCAGGTATTTTTTCAGCTCACTATCGTCCTTCTCCCTTTTCCTTCTCTACCAACATGCCTCGCTCCACCCATCTGATTGAGTCCCTCTTTTTCCTTTTTCTCTACTCTTCTCTCTCTTTCCTTTTTCCTTTCTCTTTTCTCTCATTTTTAGATATTATCTAGTGCACCGTACTGTCTTAATTTTGAATGGTCGTCATCGCCTCATAATAATAGATAATTTTTCAATTTTAATTTATACATACTTGTTAGTTTGAAATGCACATATTTTAATTTATGTATACTTGAGATTTGATGATTTAAAATGATTTTATGATGGTTGAATAATTTTATCATGAAATTAATAATAGAAATAGTGAATTGAATATTATAAAAATATTAATTGAATTGAAAATAAAGATTTGAACTATAAGTGTTTAATAAATTAATTAAGATATTATTAAATTATTGAAAGATAAATAATTATTTTTAATTAATTAATTTGATTTTGTTTGAAAGAGAAAATTAATTTATTTTAGAATTATTGTTGTGCTAATTAAAATTAAATCTTTAATCAAATGAATTAGGATAAAAAAAGTAGTTTAGTTAAGCAAAATAGTATTTTAATTGCTTTCTTAATTATTATGAAAAATCTTACATAACAAAAGAAAAAGAAAAAGAAAAAGAAATGTATGTGAATTATTGTTGTGGAGCTGAATTGAAAAAGAAAAAGCAAAAAGAAATATATGATTTTACTCAAATATGAAAAGTAATTGAAGAGAACAATATTTTTACAGATATCCATTGATTGATATGATGTTTCAATGAATTATGAGTTTTATTATAAATTAAAAATAATTAAATTAATATTGATCAACCTAAAATAGTCAATAGGATTTTTGTTGAAAATAAATAAATATTAAAGATGTGTTTGTTTTAGTTTCAACTTGGGAATTTATTGAGAATGAAGTAATTTATTCAGATTAAATATTATTTTACTTTAATTTTTTTAATTATTATAAAATATTAAATAACAAATAAAAGTGAATGGGAGAATATAGATGTGAATTATTATTGTGGAGCTTCTATCTGACACTTCGAATTGAAAAAGGAAAAGTAAAGTAAAAAAGTGATGTCTGAGAAGCTAATTGATGGAATGATTCTATTGAAGAAAGCAACAAATCGTGATGGTGGAATTGCTTTTCTAAAAGTGATGGAATTCCTTTGTCATTATACAATTTTTTACTATAAGCTGATATATAATAAATGATTAAATATATTATAAATATAATATATTTATACTAATTTATTTATAATTAAAAATGATAAAATGATTTCCTTTAAAGCTAAAATTAGTTAAAAAAAGTATAGATTAAAAAATAATAATCGATGTTGTTATACATGCCTAGGCTCTATAACAAAAGGCCCAAAGCATTACTATATTCAACCGTATTGAATGTACAAGTCAAACCACTTAATATATTTTTTAAAATCATACGACTTAATATATTTTTCTAAATCAAATGGTTGATAAATAAATTTTTTTATATAATAAAAATTAAATAATAATTTTTCTTTGTTTTAATAAATTGATTTCTGTTAGACCACTGACATTCATACTGTAATCGAGTTCTCGTAGAAAATTCAGGCTCAAAACCTATCAGAATTCACTACGCAAATCTGTCCACTAGCACACAACCCAAACCATATTTGAGCAGGCTGGGCAGACTGGGGCTCGAGCTCAACAAAGAGAGATCCAACTCACCTGACTTGATGGGTCAGTTTGGGAACGGACCCATCTACACCCATGACTCTATCAGCACAAGCGTCGAAGGAAATTAAATAGCTGCCTAACGATGGAGAGAGGAGGGAGTATGTCCGTACGTACGACCTTGTATGATAGTGACAAGTGGCTTGTAGTAGGGTGGCGGTTATACGTCACTAGAGGACAAATAGAAAAGAGAATAAAGGAAGAAGGCGTGAACCATTCAAGCTAAACTCACTCACACATACCAAAAGCCTACCTTCTTTTGGATCTCATATCATCAATTGGCGCCGTTTGTGGAAACAAAGGAGATCTTTTCATTACCGGATTTCTCGTTCTCATTCTCATTACATCCACTGAGATCCACATGGCAAACCACAGGGAAAACCACAGTTGAAACACCCTAAACGACCTAAGTTCCACCCATGAAGGTCATCAGTTTTCATTCTCCAGTCCTACAGCCCCATCTAACCAATCCCCTACATTGTTTAACCCCTCGCCAAGTTCAGTAGGGAACGTGCCTAGAACCACCCTTTCTGATCAAGAACTACAAAATGTGGCTATCCAACTACAAAACACTGCCCATTGGCTAGGACAAATATTACAGCAAAGGGGACTCAGCACCCCGTTGAGCATACCACCTGTGGCCGAGGGCTTCAACGTTAATGAGCTCCAGCTTACCTTGAACGACCAAGTCCCTTAGCAAAGCAGCAGGAGGACAAGCGAAGGAGGTGAAGAGCACTGCAAGAGAAATGAGCCAGCAGCCAGAGTAAGGGGCAGAATGGTTAGGGATCTCATTGAAAATGATGAAGTCGAGAGCTATTCCTTTGAGCCGATACAAGGATCAGGAGGGGAGGAGCTGGAAAGAGGATACCGCCTGAAAAAGAGGCCGAGATAGGAAGAGACAAATGTAAACCAAAAGCTGGAAAGGTTGAAGGAATAGCTCCTAGCAGAACTGGGGGCACGAGATAATAGCAACCCCTTGCTGCCTACGTCCTCCCCATTCATGAGATGGGTGCAGTAGGAGACCATTCCCAAGACGTTTATGATGCCGCCGATGGCAGCTTACGACAGCACGGGAAACCCTCGAGAGGACGTCCTGAATTACAAGATGTTTATGGAGTTTCAGACTCATTCGGATGTCCTGATGTGCAAAGTCTTCTCCATTACCCTCACAGGGCTAGCTCGGGCATGGTTTAACAACATGATAGTAGGAAGCATTAAAGGCTTCATGGACCTGGCCAACGTCTTGTGGGAGTCCTGGCAGAGAGGAAAACAAGCTACCTGAAGACAGTTCGACAAAGAAGGAATGAGTCTCTACCAGAATATGCAGCCAAATTCAACTCTTAGGCCCTGCAAATCCATGAGCTTGATGAGGTAAGGGCAGTGGAAGCCATGCAGAAAGGGACCACATTCCCTGAGTTTTTTTGGCTCATTATACAAAAAGCCGCCCATTACCCTAGTTGAATTGATGAAACGGGCTGAGAAGTATATCAGGCAGGATGATGCCTTGACCACAAGTAGATTCGTAAGGGAAGGGGGAGATAGGGGAAAGGCAGTGGAGAACAGATGTAATACCCGGCTAGAGTCTGGCATCGGAATTCCTGTAGTTCGGTGGAATCCCGGGTGTCGGAAGTCTTTAGAAGGGTAATACATGTGTTTTATAAGATGTTTTATAATGTTTTAAAATGGTTTAAGGACTAAGGTTTTGAAAGAAAAGCAATAAGGGAAAACTGGCAAGTTCGGCCTCCGAAGGTGACTTTCGGCCGCCGAACCTTGCATGGTTTAGGCTTCATGTTTGGCCGCCGAAGGTGGTCTGGCCAGCCACCTTTAAAATGGTCAAAGGTCGGTGATTTGGATAAATGTTTTTATTTCTCCATTTCCGCCACTAGAGGTGAGGCTCTGAATCTCCTTGAGAGATTTTCATGTTTTTCCCTCAAGTGTTTCAAGTTGTGATGAGTTTATATGTGTTTTGAAGGTTTTAAGCAAAAAGAGCAAAGTTTGAAGTTTTGGAGCTTTGAGAGAGGATTTCTCCATAACTCCACGTTAGGATCCTTCATCTTCAAGTTTTTAAGGAGGTAAGTGAAGATCCAGAACCTCTTTTCATGTTTTTGAAGGTTTTATGAAGTTTGTATGGGTAGTATGCATGTTTAAGTTTAGAGGAGGTTTTGGTGATTTTGATGTTCAAGCATGTTATGTGTTATTTGAGGATGTTTGTTTGGGGTTTTAGGTTAGTTTTAGACCCCTTTGTGCATATATATGTGTATATGCTAGTTGGGAGTAGTTGATATGCATGTTGTAGGAGTTTTGGGCAAGGGTTTGCATGAAGCAGAGCAGGTTCTGCCCTTCGGGTAAAACCAGGTTCGGCCGCCGAACCCCTTATGGAGGCAGTTTCGGCTGCCAAAGCTTGCCCCCGAAAGCTAGGCTTTCGATGTAGAAAAGGACTTTCGGCCGCCGAAAGAAGAAGTTCGGCCGCCGAAAGTGTGTGAGTTTCATCTCTGGACGAGACTTTCGGCCGCCGAAGGTGCAGCCGAATATGCATGAGTTTCGTCTCTGGAGGGGGGGTTTCGGCCGCCGAACCAGCCGCCGAAAGTACCCTGTCCAGCCTTCTTTTGCATGTTTTTTGTGAGTGGTTTAGGATCTTTTAGAGGGGTTTTGGGGAGTTTCTTAGAGTTGTTCTTATGATAGTTCGATCCCTCAGATAAGTCCACCTGTGTAGGAACGGACCAGAGGAATCAGAGTGGTCAGCAGTGAGTCCAGTTTCAGAACTTACAGAGTCAGTTCAGAGTCAGCCAGAGGTGAGTGGAACTAACTTTAATGTTTTAATCTGAGAACTGGATATTTTTCTCATGTTTCATGCATCATGACTATGCTATAGGCTGAGTGCATTAGTGAACACGAATATGACGCATTGCATCTGTAATGACCCGGAAATCCGACCCGTTACCGGCGCTAGGATCCAGATCGGCTTAAGGCCGCCGGGACCCGTAGCAAGCCAACATACATCCTGAGTACCTGTGGAATCCCAAACATGAACGATAAACATAAACAAATCCTGTAAAAATTTTCTTTCTTTTATCCAAGCAAAACCTGTGCATGCACATTACTATACATAAACCACACACTGGAGCCCTCATCAAATGCTCCAATGGGGTATCATCATCATCATCATACAAGATTGGATAAACATAAACATTTTTATCACTATTCATTTGAAAATCATACATTAAAGGGATTCTCACAATACTAGGTCAAGCACTACTATGAACCTCAATACATCATCAAATCATTCTATACATTACATTATCCATAAACCATACTTTTACATTGTTCTCATGTCCACTTCTATCTATTACAACATACATGACTTCTCGCTAGCCGACTTCCTGATCTATCCTGTACCTGCAACCCTGGGGGATAAAGGGAGTGGGGTGAGCTACTAGAGCCCAGTGAGCAGAATAATAAAACATCAATTTAAATCATATGCTTTCATGTATGCGCCATAACACAGACAATCCACATCAAGGATGAACTTGTCACCATTTAGCCCCTATCTTTCTTACTTATACTTGCCGGGGGCGTAGAGCTGTAGCAGGCACACCCGGACTACCATAGTCTGTCATAGTGCCAGGGGCGTAGAGCCGTAGCAGGCACACCTGGACTCACATAGGCTATCATGACATACAAGGGCTAATGGATCATTCAACATTCATCCACATCAACAACAAAGTGTGCAATGCAACATATTCGTGAATTCTAATGCAAACAACCTAATATATCTCATGGCATTCATGATGCGTGAATCATGCTAAAACATTTCATTAATTTACTTTAAAACTTAAAGAGTTATTCCACTCACCTCTGGCTAGCTCTGAAGAGACTCTGAAGCAGCTGACTCACTGCTGGGGGTCTCGGTTCCTCGGGTCCGAACCTACACAGGTGGACTCAAATGAGGGACCAAACATACTGAAACATAACTCTAAACTACTCCCCAAAAACCCCCTAAAACATCATGAAACATCCATGCAAAAACATGCAAGAAATGGCTGAACAGGGCACTTTCGGCGGCACCTTCGGCGGCCGAAAGTCCCTCCAGAGCCGAAAGTCAGGCAGGTTCGGCGGCACCTTCGGCGGCCGAAACTCCCAGACAGAGACGAAACTCATGCATGTTCGGCGGCACTTTCGGCGGCCGAAACTGCCAGACAGAGACGAAAGTCTCCTTTCGGGGGCAGGCTTCGGCAGCCGAAAGGCTTGCCTTCCCAGCCATGTTCGGCGGCCGAAAGTCCTTCGGCTGCCGAACCTGGTTCCTGCCAAAAGGCAGAAACTTGGCTCCTCTATGCACATTTCGCCTCCCAACATACTAAACATGCATATAACTCATCCAAAACATGCATACTAGTTCCTAGGGGCCTCAAAACATCAAATACCCCAACTACAACACTTCAAACGCATACAATCATCATACATTGTCCATAAACATACATGAAGCTCATAAACCTAAACATAAACTAAACATGTATTCTACCCCATGGATCTTGCATAAAACTTGTTTAAAACTTAGTATAAGCTGGAGATCGACCCTTACCTCTTGAAGATCGAGAGTAGAGGCGATCAAACTTGAAGTTGAGTGAGATTTGAGTTCTTGAACCTCAAAGCTCCAAAACTTGCTTAAAAACTTGTAAATCTTCAAAACAAGATGAAAACAACTTAAAATCGTGAAAGATTTGAAGGAAAAGATTCAAGATTGGTGAGGGGTGGCGGAGAACTCACCTTGGCCGGCAACGGGGAGAAAAACTCGCCCGTTTTCGGCTAAGGGACCCTTTTATAGTGGCTGGCCAGGCCACGTTCGGGGGCCGAAAGAGCTTCCGCAACACATGCAAGTTCGGCGGCCGAAAGTGAACTTCGGCGGCCGAACCTGGACTTCCCTCGCTTATGCTTTTGGGGGCCTAACGTGCCTCCCAAAACGCATGCATGTTCGACGGCCGAACTTGACTTTCGGCGGCCGAACCTGGGTTTTCCTCCAAGGACTTTTCATGTAAAAACTCAATTAAAATCATACTTAACACCATTAAAAACATGAAAACATTTCATAAAAACATGCTTTTACCCTTCTAGAGATTTCCGACATCCGAGATCTCACCGGACGGTAGGGATTCCGATACCGGAGTCTAGCCGGGTATTACATTCTCCCCCCCTTAAGAACATTCGTCCCCGAATGTTTCTCAACTAACATACATAGCATGGCATCATACATAACATATACATAACATACATACAATCACATGAACAACTAACACTCACCTCAGAACAGATGGGGATATTGCTGGAGCACAGACTCCCGTGTCTCCCAGGTGCATTCTTCGATATTGTGGTGGTTCCAAAGGACTTTCACCATCGGGATTTCCTTGTTTCTCAGCTTTCTGATCTGAGTGTCCAGGATCCGTACTGGCTGCTCTACATAGGTGAGATCCTCATGGATCTCTACATCAGGCTCACTAAGAACCTTTCTCGGATTCGACACGAATTTCCGTAACAGAGAAACATGGAAAACTGGATGGATTCTCTCCATTGAAGCAAGCAAGTCTAGCTTGTACGACACATTCCCGACCTTCTGAAGCACCTCAAAAGGACCGATGTAACGTGGAGCTAGCTTACCCTTCTTCCCGAACCTAACCACTCCTTTTATAGGAGACACCTTGAGCAAAACCAAATCCCCCTCCTGAAACTCAAGCTGTCTTCTGCGGACATCTGCATAACTCTTCTGCCGGCTAGCAGCAGTCTTGATTCTCTCTCTGATTATGGGCACTACTCTGCTGGTAAGCTCTACTATCTCTGGACCTGCAAGGGTCCTCTCTCCTACTTCTTCCCAGCAGATAGGTGATCTGCACTTCCTCCCATACAACGCCTCATATGGAGCCATCCCTATGCTAGCATGATAGCTGTTGTTGTAGGCAAACTCCACCAAAGGTAGATGTTGCCTCCAAGAACCGCCAAAATCTAGCACACACATTCTGAGCATATCCTCTATTGTCTGGATGGTCCTCTCTGACTGTCCATCTGTCTGTGGGTGGAAGGCAGTACTGAAATCTAATCTGGTACCCATAGCGTTCTGCAGACTCCGCCAAAACCTGGAGGTGAACTGGGGCCCTCTATCCGACACTATAGAAACAGGAACCCCATGCAGTCTGACAATCTCATCCACATACACCTGTGCCAACTTATCCATAGAATAGCCACTCCTGACAGGGATGAAGTGAGCAGATTTGGTGAGTCTGTCCACAATCACCCATATGGAGTCCAATCTGTTGGATGTCGCCGGTAGTCCCACTACAAAGTCCATAGCGATGTTCTCCCATTTCCACTCTGGAATCGGTAGTGGATTCAACATCCCAGCCGGCTTCTGATGCTCTAGTTTCACCTTCTGACACACATCGCAGGCTGACACGAACAGTGCCACATCCTTCTTCATAGCTGGCCACCAATACACTTTCTTCAGATCCTGATACATCTTGGTGGCTCCAGGGTGAACACTATACCTGGTATTATGGGCTTCTCCCATAATATCTCCCTTCAGACCGATATCATCGGGCACACACAATCTATTCCCGTAGCAGAGGATCCCCTTATCATCAAACCTGAACTCATCACTCTGGCCTGACTGAACAGTTTTGGCAATCTTGACCAACTCTGGGTCCTCATGCTGTTTCTGAGCCACCTGCTCCAGAAACACGGGTGTCACTCTCATCTGGGCCACTAAGGCACCTGTGCCAGACAACTCCAACTGCAATCCCTCACTCATAAGTCTGTGGAACTCCTTCACCACCGGCCTCCTCTCTGCTGAAATATGGGATAGACTGCCAAGTGATTTCCGGCTTAAGGCGTCCGCCACAACATTCGCCTTACCCGGATGGTACTGAATCTTGCAATCATAGTCACTCAACAGTTCTACCCATCTCCTCTGCCTCAAGTTCAGTTCCCTCTGACTCAGGATGTACTGCAGGCTCTTATGATCTGTGAAGATCTCACACTTTACCCCATAAAGGTAATGCCTCCACATCTTGAGTGCAAAGATAACTGCTGCCATCTCTAGGTCGTGTGTGGGGTAATTTAACTCATGCTTCTTCAGCTGCCTAGAAGCATAAGCGATCACCTTCTCATTCTGCATCAGCACACAACCCAGTCCCACACGGGACGCATCACAAAACACTGAGAAGTCACTATCACTGTTTGGCAGAGCTAACACCGGTGCTGAAGTCAACCTCCTCTTAAGCTCCTCAAAACTTTCCTCACACTGGTCAGTCCATACGAACTTCTGATTCTTCTTGGTCAGTTTGGTCATAGGAGCAGCAATCTTTGAGAAGTCCTGAACAAACCTCCTGTAGTAACCTGCCAAACCCAGAAAGCTCTTGATTTCTGTCACAGTGGTGGGTCTAGGCCAGTTAGCTACAGCCTCAACCTTCTTGGGGTCTACCTCAATACCTTGTTCTGACACCACGTGCCCCAAGAATGAAATGCTCCTAAGCCAAAACTCACACTTGGAGAACTTGGCATACAAGCCATGCTCCCTCAAGGTCTGCAAAACTGTCCTCAGGTGATGGGCATGCTCCTCTGCATTTCTGGAATACACTAAGATATCATCTATGAAGACAATAACGAAGTGATCCAGATACTGGCTGAAAACTCTGTTCATGAGATCCATGAATGCTGCAGGGGCGTTGGTCAACCCGAACGGCATCACAAGGAACTCATAGTGCCCATACCTGGTCCTGAAAGCTGTCTTCGGTACATCTTCATTCCTTATTCTCAACTAATGGTACCCTGATCTCAGATCTATTTTGGAGAAACAACCTGCTCCTGCTAGCTGGTCAAATAGATCATCGATCCTAGGCAATGGGTACTTGTTCTTGGTAGTGACCTTGTTCAACTGTCTGTAGTCGATACAAAGTCTGAGGGATCCATCCTTCTTCCTCACAAACAAAACTGGAGCACCCCAAGGTGAAGTACTCGGTCGGATGAAACCCTTATCTACCAGCTCTTGCAACTGTTCCTTCAATTCTTTCAATTCCGCTGGTGCCATCCTGTAGGGAGGGATAGAGATCGGTCTGGTACCGGGCATTAACTCAATCTCGAACTCTATCTCCCTAGTAGGTGGTAAACCTGGCAGCTCGTCTGGGAAAACATCTAAGAACTCACTCACCACAGGCACTGAGGCGGGCTCTCTGACATGACTATCTAGCTCCCTCACATGAGCTAGAAACCCCTGACATCCCCTCCTAAGCAACCTACAAGCCTGAAGAGCTGATATCATACCTCCAGGTGTGCCCCTCTTGTCTCCTCTGAAGACGACCTCTGACCCGTCCTGACATCTGAACCTGACTACCTTGTCTCTGCAATCCAAGGTAGCATCATGGGTAGATAGCCAATCCATCCCTAGAATGACGTCAAAGTCTGTCAAATCTAGAACCACAAGGTCGGCGGAAAAGCATCTTCCCTCTACAAAAACTGGACTGTACTGGCAGACTGACTCTGCCACTGTCGGGTCACACTTGGGTCCACTGACCCATAGGGGACACTCTAACCCAGAGACCATCAACCCTAACCTCTCAACGGCTCTCGGTGCAATAAAAGAGTGAGATGCACCTGGGTCCATCAATGCATACACATCAGAACATCCAATGATGAGATTACCTGCCACCACGGTGTTGGATGTGTTGGCCTCCTGCTGAGTCATAGTGAAGATCCTTGCCGGGGCTGATGGACCTTCACCTCTGTATCCTGCTGATGAAGAGGCTGACCCTCTCCCTCTGCCTCTGCCACTGGCCTGTGTTGCGGCTGGAGCTACTGGCTGCGCCACACTACCAGAAGCTGTCTGCTGGGACGGTGCTGCAAAGGCTGATCTAGGACAATCTCGAGCCAAATGACCCGCCTGTCCGCATCTGAAACATGTGTTTGTCCCTGCCAGACATACTCCCTTATGTGGCCTTCCACATCTCATGCATGCTGTAACCTCTGCACCAGAGCTTGAGCCACTACCTAAACCCAGACCTGACTTGATCTTGTTCCAGAACTTATTCTTCTTAGACTTTCTGTGGCCTCTGTCCCACTTCTTACTGCCTGCAACTGCTGCACTCAAAGAAGAAGAGTCTAACCTTTCCCCACCTGGGGCCTTGGAACCAGAAGACTGTGCCACTGACTGCTTTATCTTCCCCTCAACGATAGCACTAGCCTCCATTCTCCTAGCCATATCCACTATGGCATGGAAACTCTCCCTCTCTGCTGACTGTATTAAAGAGGAATACCTGGAGTGAAGCCTCATGATGTATCTTCTTGATTTCTTCTGTTCAGTGTCTAAGTTCTACCCAGAATATGGCAACAACTCCAGGAACCTGTCTGTGTATTCCTCTACACTCATCTGATCAGTCTGCCTCAACTGTTCGAATTCTATCATCTTTTGTTCCCTAGAGCTTTCAGGGAAAGCCCATCCTGCAAACTCATTTGCAAACTCCTCCCAGGACATACTGTCCGCCCTCGGGTTCACATAATTCTTAAACCATTCACGTGCCTTTTTGCACTCCAGTGTGAACCCAGCCATCTGTATGGCTCTACTGTCATCAGCTCCTATCTCTTCCGTAATCATCTTGACCCTACTCAGATACTCAAAGGGGTCATCACCTGCCTTGTACTGAGGAGCACCCAACTTCATGTAGTCAGTCATCTTGGCCTTACTCCTTCCAGATGAGGTAGGTTTGGGTACTTGGGTTTCTGGGACAGTAGGTTCTGGTGGTGGTGGTGCAACATCCCCTGGGGTAGGGTTTGCTGTACCTGGATAGGGAGGTGGAGGTGGGTACATGGGGTACTGAGAGTATGGTGGGTAGTATGGTGGGTATGGCATATGTGGGGGATAAGGGCTAAAACTGGGGTAATCCGATGTACCTCCCATCGAATACCCTGGCTGGTGTGTATAAGGTGGATAGTGGGGCGGCTGAACAAACCCCGAGGCCTGAGTGCCTCCTTCAGACTCTCCCATGCCCTCTTCTGGCATGCTCACACCAAGACTGCCATCCCTCCTCTGATCTACTTCCATATCCTCAGACATTCCTCCCTGCGCTGTTCCCCTTACTGATCTGCTTCTACCCAGATCCAAAGACCTTCTAGGGTCTCTAGCTGCTCTGTCTCTGTTGGACCTACTGGACATTGCCCTAGGCAATGCTGGAGGACGGGCATCAGTGCCCTCGTCCTGAGGTGGCACTCCAGTCAATCGTGCAGATCGACGAGTTCCTCTCATTCTATCTTCTGAAAACAGCACATAGTACAAGCAATCATTAGCATCATATGGTTCATGTGGAAACACATGAACCCTCATCACATACATAGCATCACATCATAGCGTTTATGCACATGCATATCATCATGGCATATCATATCATCATATAGACAGGACTCTACATCCTATCCTAGTGGACATGATTTTCCTAGTGTGCTTGACCTTCTAGAACATCTATGAGCCCGATACTCTAGGTCCGACCATGTGAACCTAGGGCTCTGATACCACTCTGTAATGACCCGGAAATCCGACCCGTTACCGGCGCTAGGATCCAGATCGGCTTAAGGCCGCCGGGACCCGTAGCAAGCCAACATACATCCTGAGTACCTGTGGAATCCCAAACATGAACGATAAACATAAACAAATCCTGTAAAAATTTTCTTTCTTTTATCCAAGCAAAACCTGTGCATGCACATTACTATACATAAACCACACACTGGAGCCCTCATCAAATGCTCCAATGGGGTATCATCATCATCATCATACAAGCTTGGATAAACATAAACATTTTTATCACTATTCATTTGAAAATCATACATTAAAGGGATTCTCACAATACTAGGTCAAGCACTACTATGAACCTCAATACATCATCAAATCATTCTATACATTACATTATCCATAAACCATACTTTTACATTGTTCTCATGTCCACTTCTATCTATTACAACATACATGACTTCTCGCTAGCCGACTTCCTGATCTATCCTGTACCTGCAACCCTGGGGGATAAAGGGAGTGGGGTGAGCTACTAGAGCCCAGTGAGCAGAATAATAAAACATCAATTTAAATCATATGCTTTCATGTATGCGCCATAACACAGACAATCCACATCAAGGATGAACTTGTCACCATTTAGCCCCTATCTTTCTTACTTATACTTGCCGGGGGCGTAGAGCCGTAGCAGGCACACCCGGACTACCATAGTCTGTCATAGTGCCAGGGGCGTAGAGCCGTAGCAGGCACACCTGGACTCACATAGGCTATCATGACATACAAGGGCTAATGGATCATTCAACATTCATCCACATCAACAACAAAGTGTGCAATGCAACATATTCGTGAATTCTAATGCAAACAACCTAATATATCTCATGGCATTCATGATGCGTGAATCATGCTAAAACATTTCATTAATTTACTTTAAAACTTAAAGAGTTATTCCACTCACCTCTGGCTAGCTCTGAAGAGACTCTGAAGCAGCTGACTCACTGCTGGGGGTCTCGGTTCCTCGGGTCCGAACCTACACAGGTGGACTCAAATGAGGGACCAAACATACTGAAACATAACTCTAAACTACTCCCCAAAAACCCCCTAAAACATCATGAAACATCCATGCAAAAACATGCAAGAAATGGCTAAACAGGGCACTTTCGGCGGCACCTTCGGCGGCCGAAAGTCCCTCCAGAGCCGAAAGTCAGGCAGGTTCGGCGGCACCTTCGGCGGCCGAAACTCCCAGACAGAGACGAAACTCATGCATGTTCGGCGGCACTTTCGGCGGCCGAAACTGCCAGACAGAGACGAAAGTCTCCTTTCGGGGGCAGGCTTCGGCAGCCGAAAGTCCTTCGGCTGCCGAACCTGGTTCCTGCCAAAAGGCAGAAACTTGGCTCCTCTATGCACATTTCGCCTCCCAACATACTAAACATGCATATAACTCATCCAAAACATGCATACTAGTTCCTAGGGGCCTCAAAACATCAAATACCCCAACTACAACACTTCAAATGCATACAATCATCATACATTGTCCATAAACATACATGAAGCTCATAAACCTAAACATAAACTAAACATGTATTCTACCCCATGGATCTTGCATAAAACTTGTTTAAAACTTAGTATAAGCTGGAGATCGACCCTTACCTCTTGAAGATCGAGAGTAGAGGCGATCAAACTTGAAGTTGAGTGAGATTTGAGTTCTTGAACCTCAAAGCTCCAAAACTTGCTTAAAAACTTGTAAATCTTCAAAACAAGATGAAAACAACTTAAAATCGTGAAAGATTTGAAGGAAAAGATTCAAGATTGGTGAGGGGTGGCGGAGAACTCACCTTGGCCGGCAACGGGGAGAAAAACTCGCCCGTTTTCGGCTAAGGGACCCTTTTATAGTGGCTGGCCAGGCCACGTTCGGGGGCCGAAAGAGCTTCCGCAACACATGCAAGTTCGGCGGCCGAAAGTGAACTTCGGCGGCCAAACCTGGACTTCCCTCGCTTATGCTTTCGGGGGCCTAACGTGCCTCCCAAAACGCATGCATGTTCGGCAGCCGAACTTGACTTTCGGCGGCCGAACCTGGGTTTTCCTCCAAGGACTTTTCATGTAAAAACTCAATTAAAATCATACTTAACACCATTAAAAACATGAAAACATTTCATAAAAACATGCTTTTACCCTTCTAGAGATTTCCGACATCCGAGATCTCACCGGACGGTAGGGATTCCGATACCGGAGTCTAGCCGGGTATTACAGCATCTATCCTTGTACTTGGCACTGCTCCTTGTACATTGCTTCTATGATACGGTACGGACATAGTGTTGGATTCATTAGCCCTCCAGGAAAGACCTGGAACAGCCCTACGGGGACCAGGCACATGGTACCAAGGTACCCCAGATGATGTGGAGTTCTGAAACAGCCCTGTGAGGCCCAGACTCAATTAGAGGGAGTTTTGATCCATCCGACTGAGATGATGTGATTTACTTGTGATGTGATGCATTTCATGAGAGCATGTTTTATCACCTGTTTTATTTACTGTTCTACTCATTGGGCTCTTGTAGCTCACCCCTCTCCCCTAACCCCAGGTTTGCAGGTTCAGAGTTCAGAGGGAAGTCAGCAGGGTACAGGAAGAGTACATAGTGTGTAATAGCTAGTGTGGACATGACTTGTAAAGAGATAGAATGTAATGTACAGTGTATAGATTGTGCTTGACTAATTTGATGTTACCCTTGTGTATACATAATCTTTTTATGCAAATGTTTTATGAGATGTATGTAATGAAAAATCCAGGCTTAACAGTTTATGACCTGCTTAGAGCAGAGATGGGAACCCTAGCAGGGGTTATTTTATTCACAGGTTAAGCCCTGGAAAGGAAAGAAAAGAAAAGTTTTAAATTTTTACAGAAAATGTATGATCATGTATGAGTTTTCACAGGTACACAGAGTTCACAGTAGGCTTACTACGGGTCCCAGCGGCCTTAAGCTGATCTGGATCCTAGTGCCGGTAATGGTTCGGTTTCCGGGCTGTTACAGAGTGGTATCAGAGCACAAGGTTCGTATGATCGGACCTATAGAGAAAAGATGGGCTCATAGAGGTTCTAGTTGGTTTGGTCAAGCACAATAGGAAAACATGTCCACTAGGATAGGATGTTCGTCCTGTCTATATGATGAATATATGCATGTGCATTATGATCTATGATGAGTATGTGCTTCTATGTGATGCTATATGTTGTTTTTCAGAGAGTTAAGATGCGAGGAACTCGTCGATCAGCGAGATTGACTAGAGTCCCACCTGTCAGTGAGGAACCAGCTGCTCATCCTCCTGCTTTGCCAAGGGCAAGGACGCACAGGTCAAGCGGAGAGGGAACATCACGAGACCCTAGAAGGTCTTCTGATGAGAGCAGAAGAGGAGTAAACAGAGGAGGAAGGTCAGAAGAAGAAAGAGAGGCTATGGATGTTGACCAGAGCAGAGATGAAAGTATGGGCGTAGGAAGGTCGGAAGAAGGTATGGGGGAGTCACAGGGAGGCGCACAGGCCTCGGGATATGGCTATCCACCCTTTCCACAGAGCCCAGGGTATCCGATGGGAGGTACGTCGGAGTACTCCAGTTTTGCCCCATATCCACCCTATATGCCTTATATGCTCTATCCTTCCTTTTATCCACCATATCAGATGTACCCACCTTTTTATCCAAGTCCAGCACACCCTGAACCCAGAGAAACAGTACCTCCACCACCACCACCTGAACCAGTAGCCCCTGTTGTTGAAGTACAGCAACCCAGTTCTTCAGGGGGAAGTAAGGTGAAGATGACAGAGTACTTGAAGTTGGATGCTCCTAAGTTCAACACAGGAGACGATCCCTTCGAGTATCTCAGTGCAGTCAGAATGATAGCTAGTGAGTTGGGAGCTGATGATCATAGGGCCATTGAGATGGCAGGGTTCACATTAAAGTGCAAGAAAGCTAGAGAATGGTTCAAAAACTATGTGGACCCTAAGATCGACAGTATGACATGGGAAGAGTTCGCCAATGAATTTGCAGGGTGGGCTTTTCCTGATAGTTCTAGAGAAATGAAGATGGTGGAATTTGAACAGTTGAGACAGACGGAGGGAATGAGTGTAGATGAGTATACTGATAAGTTTTTGGATTTGTTCCGGTATGTGGGACAAGTATACGACACTGAGAAGAAGAAAGCGAGGAGATATGCCATGAGGTTACACCCTCGGTATTTCTCTTTGATCCAGGCAGCTGATAAAGAGAGTTTTCACTCTATTGTTAATGCGGCAAGAATGATGGAGGCAAGTGTCAGTTATCAAGAGACAGCTCAGCGGCAGATGGCATAGTCCTCAGGTTCTAAAGCTACTGGAGTAGCTGCATCAGGAGATAGGAGAGGAGAGAAGGGAAGGGAAAAGGGAAGAAGAGTAAATTCTGGGGCAGAATGAAATCCAGTTTAGGAATGGGTAGAAGCTCAGGTTCTGGCACGAACAGTCAAGTATGCAAGAAATGTGGAAGACTACACCGAGGAGTTTGTCTGTTGGGAACTACAGCCTGCTTCAGATGTGGGCAGGAAGGACATATGGCACGGGAATGTCCTCAGGCGACTTTGGTTGCACCGTCTCAGCAGATGACTTCTGGTAGTGTAGCACAGCCAGCAGCTTCAGCCGTACCACAGAGAAGTGGCAGAGGCAGAGGAAGAGGGGCAGCCTCTTCATCAGGGATGGGTTCCCGAGGTGCAGGTCCGTCAGCCCCAGCACGGATTTTCACCATGACTCAGCAGGAGGCAGACACTTCGAACACTGTAGTATCAGGTAATCTCATCATTGGGTGTTCAGAGGTGTATGCTTTGATGGACCCCGGTGCTTCTCACTCTTTCATTTCTTCTAGAGCTGCAGAGAGGTTGGGTCTGATGGTGTCCGAGTTAGAGTGTCCTCTTTGGGTTAGTGGACCCAAATGTGATCCATCTTTGGCAGAGTCAGTCTGTCGGTTCAGTCCAGTATGTATAGAGAGTAGATACCTTCCAGCTGACCTGGTGGTTCTAGAGTTGACAGATTTTGATGTCATTCTAGGGATGGACTGGTTATCTACGTATGATGCTACCTTGAATTGTAGAGACAAGGTAGTGAGTTTCAGAGACCAAGATGGGTCAGAGTATGTCTTCAGAGGAGATAGGAGGGGGACACCTAAGGGTTTGATATCAGCCCTTCAGGCTCGCAGACTGTTGAGGAGGGGTTGTCAGGAGTTCCTAGCTCATGTGAGGGAGCTAGATAGACAGGTTAGGGAACCGTCCTCAGTACCAGTTGTTAGAGAATTCCTTGATGTGTTTCCTGAGGAGCTGCCAGGATTACCACCTGATAGGAAATAGAGTTCGAGATAGAGTTGATGCCTGGTACCAGACCGATCTCTATACCTCCCTTCAGGATGGCACCAGCAGAACTGAAAGAGCTAAAAGAGCAGTTACAGGACTTGGTAGATAAGGGTTTCATCCGCCCGAGTACCTCACCCTGGGGTGCTCCAGTACTGTTTGTCAGGAAGAAGGATGGATCCCTGAGACTTTGTATTGATTACAGGCAGTTGAACAAAGTCACTATCAAGAACAAGTATCCTTTACCCAGGATCGATGATCTATTCGACCAGCTGGCAGGAGCAGGTTGTTTTTCGAAAATAGATCTGAGATCCGGATACCACCAGTTGAGAATCAGGGAAGGGGATGTACCCAAGACCGCTTTCAGGACCAGGTATGGGCATTATGAGTTCCTAGTAATGCCGTTCGGGTTGACTAACGCCCCTGCAGCATTCATGGATCTCATAAACAGGGTTTTCAGGGAGTACCTGGATCGCTTTGTGATCGTCTTTATTGATGACATCTTAGTGTACTCCAGGGATGCAGAGGAGCATGCCCAGCACCTGCGGATAGTTCTGCAGACCTTGAGAGAGCATGGCTTGTATGCCAAGTTCTCCAAGTGCGAGTTCTGGCTGAGGATCATTTCCTTTTTGGGTCATGTAGTATCAGAAGAAGGAATAGCAGTAGACCCCAAAAAGGTCGAGGCAGTAGCCAATTGGCCTACACCCACTACAGTGACAGAGATCAAGAGTTTTCTGGGTTTGGCAGGCTACTATAGGAGGTTCGTACAGGATTTCTCAAAGATAGCTGTTCCTATAACCAGACTGACCAGAAAGAATCAGAAGTTTGTATGGTCAGAGGAATGTGATGAGAGTTTTGAAGAGTTGAAGCGACGGTTAACTTCAGCACCGGTGTTAGCTCTGCCGATCAGTGATGAAGATTTCACAGTGTTCTGTGATGCATCCCGAGTGGGATTAGGTTGTGTGTTGATGCAGAATGACAGAGTGATAGCTTATGCTTCTAGACAGCTGAAGAAGCACGAGCTGAACTATCCGACACACGATCTGGAGATGGCAGCTGTTATCTTTGCACTTAAGATGTGGAGGCATTACCTCTATGGGGTAAAGTGTGAGATCTATACAGATCATAAGAGCCTGCAGCACATTTTGAGTTAGAGAGAGCTAAACTTGAGGCAGAGACGGTGGGTAGAACTGCTCAGTGATTATGATTGTAAAATCCAGTATCATCCGGGTAAGGCTAATGTTGTAGCTAATGCCTTAAGCCGGAAGTCACTTGGCAGTTTATCTCACACTGTAGAGAGAAGGCCGGTGGTGAAGGATTTCTACAAGCTCATGGAAGAAGGGTTACAGTTGCAGTTATCTGGTACAGGTGCTTTGATTGCACAGATGAGAATGACACCAGTGTTTCTGGAGCAAGTGGCTCTGAAACAGCACGAGGACCCCGAGTTAGTGAAAATTGCTAGGACTGTTCAGTCTGGCAATCATATAGAGTTTAGATTTGACAGTGAGGGGATTCTTCGTCATGGTAAGAGGTTATGTGTACCAGATGACCCTAGTTTGAAGGAAGACATTATGAGAGAAGCTCATAATGCGCGGTATAGCATTCACCCTGGAGCCACCAAGATGTATCAAGATCTGAAGAGAGTGTATTGGTGGCCAGCAATGAAGAGGGAAGTGGCACAGTTTGTGTCAGCCTGCGACACATGTCAAAGGGTGAAGCTAGAGCACCAGAAGCCGGCTAGAATGCTTAACCCACTGCCGATTCCAGAATGGAAATGGGAGAATATAGCTATGGATTTTGTCGTGGGGTTACCGGCGACGTCCAACAGGCTAGACTCCATCTGGGTGATAGTGGATAGACTGACAAAATCCGCTCACTTCATTCCAGTCAGGAGTAACTATTCTGTGGACAAACTTGCGCAGGTATATGTCGAAGAGATAGTGAGGTTGCATGGAGTTCCAGTGTCAATAGTATCAGATAGAGGACCTCAGTTCACCTCCAGGTTTTGGCGAAGTCTGCAGAATGAAATGGGCACAAGATTGGACTTCAGCACTGCTTTCCATCCACAGATAGACGGTCAGTCAGAGAGGACCATCCAGACTATAGAAGATATGTTAAGAATTTGTGTGTTAGACTTTGGCGGTTCTTGGAGGCAGCATCTACCTCTGGTGGAGTTTGCCTACAACAACAGCCATCATGCTAGCATAGGGAGGGCTCCGTATGAAGCTCTATATGGAAGGAAGTGCAGAACACCTGTTTGCTGGGAAGAGGTAGGAGAGAAGGCTCTTGCAGGGCCAGAGATTGTCGAAATTACCAGCAAGTTGGTGCCTATCATCAGAGAACGGATCAGAACAGCGGTTAGCAGACAGAAAAGTTATGCAGACGTCCGTAGGAAGCAGATAGAGTTCCAGGAGGGGGATATGGTATTGCTAAAGGTGTCTCCGATGAAGGGAGTGGTTCGGTTTGGAAAGAAGGGTAAACTAGCTCCACGGTACATTGGTCCCTTTGAAGTCCTGCAGAAAGTCGGGAATGTATCATATAGACTGGATTTACCTGCATCTATGGAGAGGATTCACCCGGTGTTCCATGTTTCTATGTTGAGGAAATTTGTGTCAGATCCGAGTAAGGTTCTCAGTGAACCTGATGTAGAGATCCTAGGAGATCTCACCTATGTAGAACAGCCAGTGCGGATCTTAGACACCCAGATCAGAAAGCTGAGAAACAAGGAAATACCAATGGTGAAAGTCCTGTGGAACCACCACAATCTAGAAGAGTGCACCTGGGAGACACGGGAGTCTATGCTCCAGCAATATCCATATCTGTTTTAAGGTTAGTTTTTCCCCTTTTCTATGTGTTTATGTGTTTATATGTTTGAGGAACATTCGGGGACGAATGTTCTTAAGGGGGGGAGAATGTAATACCCGGCTAGAGTCCGGCATCGGAATTCCTGTAGTCCGGTGGAATCCCGGGTGTCGGAAGTCTTTAGAAGGGTAATACATGTGTTTTATAAGATGTTTTATAATGTTTTAAAATGGTTTAAGGACTAAGGTTTTAAAAGAAAAGCAATAAGGGAAAATTGGCAAGTTCGGCCGCCGAAGGTGACTTTCGGCCGCCGAACCTTGCATGGTTTAGGCTTCATGTTTGGCCGCCGAAGGTGGTCTGGCCAGCCACCTTTAAAATGGTCAAAGGTCGGTGATTTGGATAAATGTTTTTATTTCTCCATTTCCGCCACCAGAGGTGAGGCTCTGAATCTCCTTGAGAGATTTTCATGTTTTTCCCTCAAGTGTTTCAAGTTGTGATGAGTTTATATGTGTTTTGAAGGTTTTAAGCAAAAAGAGCAAAGTTTGAAGTTTTGGAGCTTTGAGAGAGGATTTCTCCATAACTCCATGTTAGGATCCTTCATCTTCAAGTTTTTAAGGAGGTAAGTGAAGATCCAGAACCTCTTTTCATGTTTTTGAAGGTTTTATGAAGTTTGTATGGGTAGTATGCATGTTTAGGTTTAGAGGAGGTTTTGGTGATTTTGATGTTCAAGCATGTTATGTGTTATTTGAGGATGTTTGTTTGGGGTTTTAGGTTAGTTTTAGACCACTTTGTGCATATATATGTGTATATGCTAGTTGGGAGTAGTTGATATGCATGTTGTAGGAGTTTTGGGCAAGGGTTTGCATGAAGCAGAGCAGGTTCTGCCCTTCGGGCAAAACCAGGTTCGACCGCCAAAGGAAGGTTCGGCCGCCGAAGGAAGGTTCGGCCGCCGAACCCCTTATAGAGGCAGTTTCGGCTGCCAAAGCTTGCCCCCGAAAGCTAGGCTTTCAGTGTAGAAAAGGACTTTCGGTCGCCGAAAGAAGAAGTTCGGCCGCCGAAAGTGTGTGAGTTTCGTCTCTGGACGAGACTTTCGGCCGCCGAAGGTGCCGCCGAACATGCATGAGTTTCGTCTCTGGAGGGGGGGTTTCGGCCGCCGAACCAGCCGCCGAAAGTACCCTGTCCAGCCTTCTTTTGCATGTTTTCTGTGAGTGGTTTAGGATCTTTTAGAGGGGTTTTGGGGAGTTTCTTAGAGTTGTTCTTATGATAGTTCGATCCCTCAGATAAGTCCACCTGTGTAGGAACGGACCAGAGGAATCAGAGTGGTCAGCAGTGAGTCCAGTTTCAGAACCTATAGAGTCAGTTCAGAGTCAGCCAGAGGTGAGTGGAACTAACTTTAATGTTTTAATCTGAGAACTGGATATTTTTCTCATGTTTCATGCATCATGACTATGCTATAGGCTGAGTGCATTAGTGAACACGAATATGACGCATTGCATCTATCCTTGTACTTGGCACTGCTCCTTGTACATTGCTTCTATGATACGGTACGGACATAGTGTTGGATTCATTAGCCCTCCAGGAAAGACCTGGAACAGCCCTACGGAGACCAGGCACATGGTACCAAGGTACCCCAGATGATGTGGAGTTCTGAAACAGCCCTGTGGGGCCCAGACTCAATTAGAGGGAGTTTTGATCCGTCCGGCTGAGATGATGTGATTTACTTGTGATGTGATGCATTTCATGAGAGCATGTTTTATCACCTGTTTTATTTACTGTTCTACTCATTGGGCTCTTGTAGCTCACCCCTCTCCCCTAATCCCAGGTTTGCAGGTTCAGAGTTCAGAGGGAAGTCAGCAGGGTATAGGAAGAGTACATAGTGTGTAATAGCTAGTGTGGACATGACTTGTAAAGAGATAGAATGTAATGTACAGTGTATAGATTGTGCTTGACTAATTTGATGTTACCCTTGTGTATACATGATCTTTTTATGCAAATGTTTTATGAGATGTATGTAATGAAAAAACCAGGCTTAACAGTTTATGACCTGCTTAGAGCAGAGATGGGAACCCTAGCAGGGGTTATTTTATTCACAGGTTAAGCCCTGGAAAGGAAAGAAAAGAAAAGTTTTAAATTTTTACAGAAAATGTATGATCATGTATGAGTTTTCACAGGTACACAGAGTTCACAGTAGGCTTACTACGGGTCTCGGCGGCCTTAAGCCGATCTGGATCCTAGTGCCGGTAATGGTTCGGTTTCTGGGCTGTTACAACAGACGGCTAGAAAGGCAAGAGAAAAGACAGAATTGTAACGATCCAAAAATCGGACCGCTACCGGCGCTAGGATCCAGGTCGGCTTAAGGCCGCCGGGACCCGTAGCAAGCCTAACATACATCCTGTGAACTTGTTTAATCCCATACATGATCAACAACATACATAAAAATTTAAAACTTTTCCTTTCATTCATTCACCAAACTCAACCTGTGCATGCACTATACATAACATAATCATAAACATTGACCCCTCTGTGGGATCTCATCAGTGCCCCAATGGGTGACATAACATGCATTGAGTTGGTTTACATAAATATCATAAAACCTCTAAGATCATGTATTAAAAAGGATAACAACATTCTATGGTCAAGCATACCTCTAACATCCATAAACATTATTACATTACATGTCTATACTGTACTTTTACATTACATCATATTCATTTATCATGTCCACACTAGCTATTACATAACCAAGACTTCATTACTCTTGCTGACCTCCTGGTCTACCCTGTACCTGCGAACCTGGGGGTTAAGGGAGAGGGGTGAGCTACAAGAGCCCAGTGAGCAAAATAATAAAACATTTAAAACATATGATAACATGGAATGCATCACGTCCAAGCTAATCATATCAAGGATGAATTTGTCGCCAATAGTCCTCTACATAGTCCAACTGTGCCAGGGGCATAGAATGGGCCTCACTGGTCTTTCTCTTACATAACATAACATAGCATAACATTCCGACTGTGCCATGGGCGTAGAATAGGCCTCACTGGCCTTCCGTACCGTATCATCATCATATCGTAACATACGAGGACTAAAGGATCATTCAGCATTCATCCGCATCATCAACATATTATGCAATGCAACATATTCGTGAGTTCTAATGCAAACATCCTACAATATCTCATGGCATTCATGATGCGTGAATCATGCTAAAACTGATTTATTTACTTTAAAACATAGAGAGTTATTCCACTCACCTTTAGCTAGCTCTGGCAGATACAGAAGCAGCTGAATTCACTGCTGGGGTCCTCGGTTCCTCGGGTCCGAACCTACACAGGTGGACTCAAATGAGGGACCAAACATACATGAACATAACTCTAAACTACTCCCCAAAAACCCCCTAGAACATCATGAAACAATCACATGAATCATGCCAAGGAAGGCTGAATAGGGCACTTTCGGCGGCCGAAAGTCCCTCCAGAGCCGAAAGTCAGGCAGGTTCGGCGGCACCTTCGGCGGCCGAAACTCCCAGACAGAGATGAAACTCATGCATGTTCGGCGGCACTTTCGGTGGCCGAAACTGCCCTCAAGAGACGAAAGTCCTCTTTCGGGGGTAGGCTTCGGCAGCCGAAGGCTGCCTCCACAAGCGGGTTCGGCGGCCGAAAGTTCCTTCGGCGGCCGAACCTGAGTTTCTCCAAAGTGGCAGAAACTCAGCTCCAACATGCACAAACGCCTCCCAAATCTTTCAACATGCATAAACCTATTCTACAACACTCCTAATCATACAAAAATAAGCATACAAGCTCCTAGGTAGGGGAGAGCATTTTTCGGTTTAAACCGAAAAACCGAACCGAACCGGTTAATTTCGGTTTTTCGGTTCGGTTAATCGGATTGATCGGTTTGGTTCGGTTAATACATTTAAAATTATTCGGTTTTCGGTTCGGTTCGGTTTAAACGTGTTAAATAACCGATCAAACCGAAAAACCGAACCCAGCGCCCCAACCCAACCCAGCACCCCAACCCAGAATGTAATAAAGTCCATCCCTTTCGCGTAAACCCTCATTCTCCTCCAAGAAACCCTCCATCCCGTTCTGGCGTTCTCCAACATTCTCCTCCAAGAAACCCTCCATCCCGTTCTGGCGTTCTCCAACATTCTCCTCCAAGAAACCCTCCATCCCGTTCTCCTCCAAGAAACCCAATCTCCCGATTCCCCCTCCGAACCTCTATTCTCCCAAATCCCGATTCCTCCCCCTGGCCTCTCCACACTCTCATAGTCGAATCCGAATCCCTAACAAATCAATCATCAAATCCCATTAATCTCTCTCTCTTTCACGTCGATCGTCAATCTTTTTCTCGTCGACCGCAGACCGTCGACCATCAACCTCTTTCCCGTCGATTTGCTGAGTTTCGCCGCCGAACGTGGACTGATCTCTTGAGAGCAGAGGTACTACCGCTTTTGGCAATTTGTGTTACTTTTAATATTTGTTTGTCTTGGGTTGGGTATGGGTTTCTGGTATGGGTTCATGTATATTTGGGAAGGAAATTAATTCCAGGCATTTGTCTCAACCAATTATGCAGCATGTTTATGTTTACTGTTGATATTCGTCCAGAGGTGAATAGTTGATTTTTTGAAATTATAGTTTTTTGCTTCTTGAATTATGTTTAATTTACATCATCAGTTAAGCCATAAGATTATGAGGAACGAAGGTGTTTGGGAAGCTAGAAATAGAGGGAAAGTGAGGAACGAAAGAGGGAAAAAAAAAAAAAAAAGCAAATAGAAAAAAATAATAGAAAAAAAGCAAAGTGAGGAACGAAAGGGGCAGCTGCAACTCCACTATTTCGACAGATTTCGGTTTATTAAATTATTTTGTTGAAATTAGAAATAAAAAATTTAAAAAAAAATACAGATTTCGGTTTGAACCGAACCGAACCGAACCGAACCGATTTTTATCGGTTCGATTCGGTTCGGTTATACCTTCATAATCGGTTTATTCGGTTTTATAAATTTTAACAAATCGGTTTTCGGTTTTATCGGTTCGGTTCGGTTCGGAACCGAACCGACCGATTGCACAGCCCTACTCCTAGGGGCTTCAAACCATCAAAAACCCCAACTACAACACATCAAACAACTCACATTGTTCATAAACATATATAAACCCATAAACTTAAATAACCTAAACATGCATTTCTACCCCATAGATCTACTTAAAACTTACTTAAAACATGCAATGAGCTCAAGATCGGCTCTTACCTCTTGAAGATCGAGAGAAAGGCGACCTAAACTTGGAAACCAAAGGAAAGGAGCTCCTGTGCCTTCCAAGCTTCAAAACTTGCTCAAATGCTCAAAATCTTCAAAACAAAGTGAAAACTCATGAAAATCTTGAAAGATCTGAAGGAAGAAACTCAAAATCGGTGAGGGACGGCGGAGAGCTCACCTTGGCCAAAAATGGGGAGAAAACTCACCCATTTCGGCTAAGGAACCCATTTATAGATGGCTGGCCAGGCCACATTCGGGAGCCGAACGTGACTCCGCATGCATGCCATGTTCGGCGGCTGAACTTGAGGTTCGGCGGCCGAACCTGGACTTTCCTCACTTATGCTTTCGGGGGCCTAAAGCACTCCCGAAGTGCATGCATGTTCGGCGGCCGAACCTGGGTCTTCCTCCAAGGCTATTTTCAAGCAAAAACTCATTTTCTTTCTTGATTAAAAACATAAAACACATTAAAACATTTTATGAAAACATGGTTTTACCCTTCTAGAGGCCTCCGACACCCGAGATTCCACCGGACGGTAGGAATTTCGATACCGGAGTCTAGCCGGGTATTAAATTCTCCCCCCCTTAAGAACATTCATCCCCGAATGTTCACCAAACAACACATAGCATGGCATACACATAATCATACATACAAAACACATAAAACTTACCTTAGAAAAGGTGGGGATATTGCTGGAGCATGGACTCCCGTGTCTCCCAGGTACACTCCTCAATATTGTGGTGATTCCAAAGGACTTTCACAATCGGGATTTCCTTGTTCCTTAGCTTTCTGATCTGGGTGTCTAGGATCTGTACTGGCTGCTCGACATATGTGAGATCTTCTTGGATCTCCACATCAGGCTCACTAAGAACCTTGCCCGGATCTGACACGAATTTCCTCAACATAGAAACATGGAAAACCGGATGGATTCTCTCCATTGAAGCAGGCAAGTCCAGCTTGTACGATACATTCCCAATCTTTTGCAAGACTTCAAAGGGTCCAATGTACCGTGGAGCCAGCTTACCTTTCTTCCCGAACCGAATCACCCCTTTCATTGGAGACACTCTAAGCAAAACCAAATCCCCCTCCTGAAACTCTACCTGCCTTCTGCGGACATCTGCATAACTCTTCTATCTGCTTGTAGCAGTCTTGATCCTTTCTCTGATTATGGGTACTACCCTGTTGGTGATCTCTACTAGCTCAGGCCCTGCCAAGGCCTTTTCTCCAACTTCTTCCCAGCAAACAGGTGATCTGCACTTCCTTCCATACAAAGCTTCATATGGAGCCATCCCGATGCTAGCATGATGGCTGTTATTATAGGCAAACTCCACCAAAGGTAGATGCAACCTCCAAGAACCGCCAAAGTCCAGCACACACATTCTGAGCATATCCTCTATTGTCTGGATGGTCCTCTCTGACTGTCCGTCCGTCTGTGGATGGAAAGCAGTGCTAAAATCCAACCTGGTACCTATGGCATTCTGCAGACTCCGCCAAAACCTGGCAGTGAACTGGGGTCCTCTATCAGACACTATTGAAACAGAAACCCTATGCAGCCTGACGATCTCATCAACATACACCTGCGCCAACTTGTCCACAGAATAGCCACTCCTGACAGGGATAAAGTGAGCAGATTTGGTGAGTCTGTCCACAATCACCCATATGGAGTCCAATCTGTTGGACGTCGCCGGTAACCCCACCACGAAGTCCATAGCTATATTCTCCCATTTCCACTCTGGAATAGGTAGTGGGTTAAGCATTCCAGCTGGCTTCTAATGTTCCAGCTTCACCCTCTGACACACTTCGCAGGCTGAGACGAACTGTGCCACTTCTCTTTTCATAGCTGGCCACCAATACACCTTCTTAAGATCTTGATACATCTTGGTGGCTCCCGGGTGAACACTGTATCTGGCATTATGAGCCTCCCTCATAATGTCTCCTTTTAGCCCTATGTCATCTGGTACACAAAGTCTGCTCCCATAGCGGAGGATCCATTTGCTGTCGAATCTGAACTCACTACCCTTGCCTGACTGAACAGTCCTGGCAATCTTTACTAATTCTGGGTTCTCATGCTGTTTCTGAGCCACCTGCTCCAGAAACACAGGTGTCACTCTCATCTGGGCCACTAAAGCACCTGTACCAGACAACTCCAACTGTAGACCTTCATTCATGAGCTCGAACAGCTCCCTCATTATTGGCCTCCTCTGTAACGACCCAGAAATCCGGACCGCTACCGGCGCTAGGATCCAGGTCGGCTTAAGGCCGCCGGGACCCGTAGCAAGCCTGACATAGAACCTGAAAACCTGTTCAATCCCATACATGATCAACAATCATACATAAAAATTAAAACTTTTCCTTCATTCAATCCTCATACACCAAACTCAACCTGTGCATGCACTAACATAATCATAAACTTGACCCCTCAGTGGGATCTCATCAATGCCCCAATGGGCAATACATCATAAGTTGAGTTGGTTAAACATAAACATCAGTAGACATTAAGATCATGTGTCAACATGGGATTACAATACTCGTAGGGTCAAGCACATCTATAACCTCAATATTCCTCATTACATAACATACTGTAATCTCTTACATTACATCATAGTACAATTGTCATGTCCACAGTCTAACTATTACAAAAACATACTTCAAAACTCTGGCTAACCTCCTGGTCTACCCTGTACCTGCACATCTGGGGTTAGGGGAGAGGGGTGAGCTACAAAGCCCAGTGAGTAGAACTGTAAAACATATTTAAAACTATGCTCTAATGAAATGCAACATAACACAGACAATTCACATAAGGGTTGGGTGAACTTGTCTCCAATTAGTCCCAGTGAACTCTGTGCCAGGGTCGTAGAATGGGACCCTGGTCTTCCTGTCATAGCATACATTACTTACCATTAACCCAGGGCCTCCTCTGGGCTCCTGGTCTTCAAGTCCATATCCGTTCCTTACTATGTGCCAGAGTCGTAGAATGAGACCCTGGACTTTCCTTACTCTGTGCCAGAGTCGTAGCATGGGACCCTGGTCTTCCTGTCTGAGACTAATTGGGTCATCCAATATTCACCCACATCAACAACAAATGATGCAATGCAGCATATTCGTGAAACTAATGCAATCATCCTATAGCATAATCATGATGCATGAAACATGATAAAAGCAGTTAATTTCTTAATTTAAAAGGTTAAGTTTAGTTCCACTCACCTCTGGCTGACTCTGACAACACCGAAGCAGCTGAACTCACTGCTGGGGTCCTCGGTTCCTCGGGTCCGAACCTACACAGGTGGACTCACATGAGGGACCAAACATACCTGAACATAACTCTAATATATCCCCCAAATACCCCCTAAAACATCATGAAAACATCACATAAAGATATGCATGAAATGGCTGAACAGGGCACTTTCGGCGGCACCTTCGGCGGCCGAAAGTCCCAGACAGAGACGAAAGTCTCTTTTCGGGGGCATCTTCGGCAGCAGAATGCTGCCTCCACAAAGGGGGTTCGGCGGCCGAAACTCCCTTCGGCTGCCGAACCTGGTTTCTACAAAAGGGCAGAAACTTGGTTCAAACGAACCTCTTGCCTCCCAAAACCTCTAATCATGCATAATCTTGCTCTACAACATGCATACTTCACATACATTACACCTAGGGGTCTCAAACTATCATATACCCCATCTACAACACTTCAATCACACACAAACAAGCCACATTGTTCATCCAAGCATCAAAACCCATAAACTCATCAATAAGCCTAAACATGCATCTCTACCCATAAATCAACTTAAAGCTTGTTTAAAACACATAACAAGGGTGGATCCGAGCTTACCTCTTGAAGAAACGAGAGGAAAGGCGATCCTAGCTTGGAGATGGAGAGATTGAGCTCTTTGAACCTCCAAGTACCCAAAACTTGCTCTTTACTCACAAATCTTCAAAACCGAAGTTAAAACCCGTGAAAACCATGAAAGATCTAAAGAAAACACTCAAGATCGAGGGAGGAGCGGCGGAGACTCACCTTGGCCGACAACGGGGGAGAAAAAGCTCGCCCGTGCGGACCTAAGGGACCCTTTTATAGGTGGCTGGCCAGGCCACGTTCGGGGGCCAAAAGTGCTTCCGCATGCATGCCATGTTCGGCGGCCGAACTTGAGTTTCGGCGGCCGAACCTGGACTTCCCTCACTCATGCTTTCGGGGGCCTAACGTGCCTCCAAAACGCATGCATGTTCGGCGGCCGAACCTGACTTTCGGCGGCCGAACCTGACTTTCGGCGGCCGAACCTGACTTTCGGCGGCCGAACCTGGGTTTTCCTCCAAGGACTTTTCATGCAAAAACTCATTAAATTTCATACTTAAAACATTAAAATACATTAAAACATTTTATAAAAACATGGTTTTACCCTTCTAGAGGTCTCCGACACCCGAAATTCCACCGGACGGTAGGAATTCCGATACCGGAGTCTAGCCGGGTATTACATTCTCCCCCCCTTAAGAACATTCGTCCCCGAATGTTCCTCAACTAGTACATAGCATGGCATACACATAACATACATACATAAACACATAAAGATCTAACCTTAAAAGAGATGGGGTTATTGCTGGAGCATGGACTCCCGTGTCTCCCAAGTACATTCTTCCAAGTTGTGGTGGTTCCAAAGGACTTTCACCATCGGGATTTCCTTGTTCCTTAGCTTTCTGATCTGGGTGTCTAGGATCCGTACTGGCTGCTCAACATAAGTGAGATCCTCTTGGATCTCCACATCAGGTTCACTAAGAACTTTGCCCGGATCTGACACGAACTTCCTCAACATGGAAACATGGAAAACCGGATGGATTCTCCCCATTGAAGCAGGTAAATCCAGCTTGTACGATACATTCCCAACCTTTTGCAAGACCTCGAAGGGTCCGATGTACCGTGGAGCCAGCTTACCTTTCTTCCCGAACCGAACCACTCCTTTCATTGGAGACACCTTGAGCAATACCAGATCTCCCTCCTGAAACTCTACTTGTCTCCTGCGGATGTCTGCATAACTCTTCTGTCTGCTTGCAGCAGTCTTAATTCTTTCTCTGATCATGGGCACCACCCTGCTGGTGATCTCTACTAGCTCGAGTCCTGCTAAGGACCTCTCTCCTACCTCTTCCCAGCAAACCGGTGATCTGCATTTCCTTCCATATAAAGCTTCATATGGGGCCATCCCGATGCTAGCATGATGGCTGTTATTGTAGGCAAACTCCACCAAAGGTAGATGCTGCCTCCAAGAACCGCCAAAGTCCAGCACACACATTCTTAGCATATCCTCGATAGTCTGGATGGTCCTCTCTGACTGTCCGTCCGTCTGTGGATGGAAAGCAGTGCTAAAATCTAATCTGGTACCCATGGCGTTCTGCAGACTCCGCCAAAACCTGGAGGTGAACTGGGGCCCTCTATCTGACACTATTGAAACAGGAACCCCATGCAGCCTGACGATCTCCTCTACATACACTTGCGCCAACTTGTCCACAGAATAGCCACTCCTGACAGGGATGAAGTGAGCAGATTTGGTGAGTCTGTCCACAATCACCCATATGGAGTCCAATCTGTTGGACGTCGCCGGTAACCCCACTACGAAGTCCATAGCTATATTCTCCCATTTCCATTCTGGAATAGGTAGCGGGTTAAGCATTCCAGCCGGCTTGTGATGTTCTAGCTTCACCCTCTGACACACTTCGCAGGCTGACACGAACTGTGCCACTTCCTTCTTCATCGCTGGCCACCAATACACTTTCTTCATATCTTGGTGCATCTTGGTGGCTCCGGGGTGAACGCTGTATCTTGCATTATGAGCCTCCCTCATAATGTCTCCCTTTAGCCCTATGTCATCTGGTACACACAGTCCCCTTACTGTCAAATCTGAACTCACTGTCTTTGCCCGACTGAACAGTCCTGGCAATCTTCACTAACTCTGGATCCTCATGCTGTTTCTGTGCTACTTGCTCCAGAAACACAGGTGTCACTTTCATTTGAGCAACTAAGGCGCTTGTACCAGACAACTCCAACTGTAGACCTTCCTCAATGAGCTTGTAAAACTCCTTCACCACTGGTCTCCTCTCTGCCATGATGTGGGATAGACTGCCTAGTGACTTCCGGCTTAGGGCGTCTGCCACGACATTCGCCTTACCCGGATGATACTGAATCTTGCAATCGTAATCACTCAGCAGTTCTACCCATCTCCTCTGTCTCAAGTTCAAATCTCTTTGACTCAGGATGTACTGCAGGCTTTTATGATCTGTGAAGATCTCACATTTTACCCCATAGAGGTAGTGCCTCCACATCTTGAGTGCAAAGATTACGGCTGCCATCTCAAGGTCATGTGTGGGGTAATTCAACTCATGCTTCTTTAGCTGCCTAGAAGCATAAGCAATCACCCTCTCATTCTGCATCAGTACACAACCCAGTCCCACACGGGACGCATCACAAAAGACTGTAAAGTCCTCATCACTAGATGGCAGAGCTAAAACTGGTGCTGAAGTCAACCTCTTCTTAAGCTCTTCGAAACTCTCTTCGCACTGGTCGGTCCACAGAAACTTCTGATTCTTCCTGGTTAGTCTTGTAACGACCCGGAAACCGGTACCTCTCTGTAACGGCCCGAACCGCCCGGCACTAGGATCCAGATCGGCTTAAGGCCGCCTAGACCCGTAGTAAGCCTGCTATGAACTCTGTGTACCTGTTAAAATCCCATACATGATCCAACAACTGTAAAACTTTTCTTTAAAAACCTACCAGACTTAACATTTAAAACACTCTGTAGGTCCAATCATATGAACCAATGCTCAGATATACTAGTCTGAACTACCCCTCAGGGGCTAACCAGTGATGCTCTACCAAGTAACCTCCATGCACTGTGCGCACAGCAGCACAGAACCCACTCTATAAGGGTCAGCATATCATAAGTTAACTTGGCTACCATAGGGTCACAGGAATCAAACCTGGTCTTCCCTAATGGCCTCTCTATGGATCACAGGAATCAAACCTGGTCTTTCCTCTGTATCTGATATATGTCACTGGGTTTTCGAAACACAACATCTATTAAGTCTGGTCTGACTCATTTCTCATCAAGAAACTATAAAACAGGATACATGTATATACTCAAGGATTAACATACTCAGACTATAGGCAAAAGCACATTCTATCTCATATACACATTGACTTACTATTTATTACAAGCTTTTACACTATCTCTTTAATTATTACATCATGTCCACACTATACTATTACACATGCAGTACCATAGCTGATACTCTCTGTTGCTCCTCACTTCCCAGCTACTCTGAACCTGCAAAACTGGGATTAAGGGAAAAGGATGAGCTATAAAGCCCAGTGAGTAGAAACACTGAAAACAGTTCATTCATACACACTTTCAATGAAATGTGTCACAACTCAAATATTCCACATCTTGGATTAGACATGACCTCAAAACTCCCTCGACGGGCTATTGATGTCGCCTTGGTCCAATCCTCACTATCAATGAATAATGCAATGCAACATCTTCGTGATTCTAATGCAATCACCCTGATGTATATCATAGCATCCATGATGCATGAACTATGCTAACAAGCATTCTGTTACTTTATAAAAAGTATAAGTTTAGTTCTACTCACCTCTGCTCCTCTGGCAGAAACTGTACTGACTCTGAAACCTCTAACTCTGATGACCTCCTCGATCTCTCGGGTCCAATCCTGAATCAAATGGACTCGAATGAGGTGTCAAATATACTCTATCATAACTCTTAAACAATCCCCAAAACCCCTCTCAAACACCTCAAAACATGCATGCAAAACAAGCAAAGGAAGGCTGGACAGGGCACCTTCGGCAGCACCTTCGGCGGCCGAATGTCTCCTCCAGAGACGAAAGTCAGGCATGTTCGGCGGCCTAACTTGGACTTTCGGGGGCCGAACCTGAGTTCATCCAGAACTCAGTTTCGTGCACAAGGACGCCTGCCAATCCCTCCATCACCTGCTCAGACCTCAACACATGCATCCAACCTCTCCAAACACACTCTAAACACTTAATCATGCATATAGGAGTCTTAAATACATTAAAACTCCAACAAACAACACACCACAACCTCACACAAAGCATAAGATCCATACACCCTAATATGTACAACTCATGCAAACTCATGCCTAGCTCCCTTTTCCCTTTACAAAACTCATAAAAACATCATAAAAACCATGGATCAACACTCACCTCTTGAAGAACAAAGGCTGGTACGATCCAAACTCAAAGATATGGAGAAACCAAGCTTCAAAAGCTTCAAACTCCAAAACTTCTCAAAACTCACTTTAACTCATTTAAAACTTGGTTTTCTTTAAAAGATTTGATTGGAAACTAAGGAAAATCATTAAGGAGAAGCATGAGCATGTTCCTGCCATCAAAGGAGAGCTTAAGCACCTCCTTATTCGGCCAAAACACTTTTAAAAAGTGCACCACCGTTTCAAGTTTGGTGGCTTAAGCTACATGCAACACCTCACCACTTTAGGGGGCCGAACCTTGAATTTAGGGGGCCGAACGTGGGGTACTTTCGGCAGCCGAACTTCAACTTTAGGGGGCCGAAAGTGGCAAAACCTTCCCTAGCCTTTTCTCTTAAAAACTCATTTCTTTCCAAATCAAAAACTTAAAACATATAAAAACATTTTAGAAAACCTTCACTCTACCCTTCAAGGAAGCTCTGACATTCAAGATTCCACCGGACGGTAGGAATCCCGATGTCTGAACTAGCCGGGTATTACAATCTTCCCCCCTTACAAAACATTCGTCCTCGAATGTTAAAAACAAACAGATAAGCAAGTAAAGCCTATCACTTCTCTCTAAAGAGAGAATTCCTGAATCTCTATTCTCCTGATCTGAGTTCATACTCATAACCTTTTTCTGAACTCCACAGCTTTCGCTGCGCTACTCTGATTTTTATTCTTCTCTTTCTCTTAACTAAACTAATCTCTTTGTGAAAACTCTCATTTTTTAATTCTTAACAGATACCAATCTGTAGTGATACTACTCTGTAATCACACTGGAATCACAACCAGTTTCCACTAATAGTTCCAATAGATCACCAATCTTTTCTACCAATCTATAGGTTCGATACCAATCTGATATCAACCTGTACTTCTAATCCTTGCCTGCCTTTCTTCTTCTTTATCAAGCTGACTTAATCTCTAACTCTCAACAGGTATTACTCCAATCTGTACTCTGATCATACCAATCTGTAATCCCATCTTCTTTGATTAGAACAGAATTGGCTCTACTAACTGTTCTACTAGATCAACAATTCTAACTAGGTATACCAACCTGTAATACTACTTAGTAGTGATCTTGTTAACTGTAAACAGTTATAACAAAATCTCAAGAGTCTATCCTTCGTTTTCCACAACAACACTGGAGCATTCCAGGGTGAGGTACTAAGTCGGATAAAATCTTTATCTACTAAGCTTCTACTCTACTCTTTCAACTCTCTTTCTTTCTCTATCTCTTTCTCTCTGCAGATGCCATCCTGTAGGGTAGAAGGAAAGAAATGGTTCTGCGTCCAGATACCACTCCTATTCTCAACTCTAACTCCCTAACAGATGGAAAAACTGACAGCTCGTCTGGAACACATCTAGTACTCACTAGAAACGGGCACTGAGGCTGATTCCCTGTCCTGACTACTCACTCACAAGAGCTAGAACCCTTCTGATAACCTTTCCCGAGCAACTATGAGCCTGATGGGCTGATATCAAACCTCTGAGCATCTATACTCTGTACTTTGTCCTCTAAAGGACTACCTCTGATCCATCCTGTACTCTAAACTCTCCTACCTTGCCTCTGTGGACACAGGTAGTACTATGAGTAGCTAGCCAATCCGCCCTAGAATGACATCTCTGTAGTCAAATCTAGAACCATAAGGTCAGCTGGATTGCATCTACTCACCTCTTTCTCTGTACTGGACTGACTGACAGACTGACTCTGCCATAGATGGATCACACTCAGGTCCACTGACCTAAGAAAACACTCTAAGCTCAGAAATCATCAAACCCCCTCTATCAATGGCTCACTAAGCAATAAGGAAAGTGAAACGCTGAGGTCCAAACACACTATATACACACCTGAGCACTTCTAAGTGAACGTATCTGACATCACCGTGCTTAATGTGTTAGCTTCTTACTATGTCAGGATAAAGATCCAAGCTAATGCAATTGGAACTTTCCTCGGGAATCTTCTGAAGAAAAGGCTCACCCTTTTTCCTCTGTCTCAACCAACACTAATCCCAGACTAACTCTAATCTCTTTCTGATCTTACTTTCCTTTTCTTTTCCTTTACTCTTTCTTTATACTCTGCTCTGTTCTTAATCTCTTTATCTCTTACTCTGATTTCTATCCATCTACCTTTTACCTTGTCATAAAAATGACATCCTACTAGGGTCCACAAATATACACCTCAAATCATTCAAAGCAATATGAATGAACATACCTGGCAGCTCTGTGTCAGATGTGTCAACTTCTCCTCCTTGCCTACTATCCTGAGCTACTCTGCCTGTGGGACACTCACGCATCATATGCCCCTCCTGTCCACACCTATAGCAAGTTGTGGTCCCTGCAAGACAAACTCCTAGGTGTCGTCTTCCACACCTCTCACAATTTGTTCTGCCTATACCAGAACTCGTACTAACTTTTAAATTCTTCCAGAACCTGCTCTTTTTCTTACTTAAAGTTCTTCCCCATTTCACTCCTTTCCAAGTGGCTGTACTCCAAGTGGAAGGTTCACTCTCTCCTACACCTGACATTCTGGAATCTTGAATCTGGACATCTTCTTCATCCATATTCACTTGTACACCTATATCTCTTCTTTGCACATCTACTTCTATTTCTCTTCCGTCTACTCTTTCTAGATTCATTCCTTCTCTACTTTCCTCATAAGATCCTTCAGAAGGGTCTGATTCTATAGATGGACTAGCTCCACTCATCTTAGCTCTCCTATAGCTTTCCTGAGGAACAACACATCAAGAAACAAACATTAGCACACATGTTCATATGAAAACACATGAACGTACAATATATACATGCATTACATAATATCAATGCTCATGCATATATTCATGGCATTTCAAATCAGCATGCAAAACAACTTCCTATCTTAGTGGACATGATTCTGCTTATTGTGCTTTGCCTTTCTATAACCTCTAGACCAACCTCTTTCCGATGTGAGATATCTCTAATCCTTGAACAAAAATGTTCAACACACCGTACTCTTGAGGCCCTATGCTCTGATACCAATCTGTAACGACCCGGAAACCGGTACCTCTCTGTAACGGCCCGAACCGCCCGGCACTAGGATCCAGATCGGCTTAAGGCCGCCTAGACCCGTAGTAAGCCTGCTATGAACTCTGTGTACCTGTTAAAATCCCATACATGATCCGACAACTGTAAAACTTTTCTTTAAAAACCTACCAGACTTAACATTTAAAACACTCTGTAGGTCCAATCATATGAACCAATGCTCAGATATACTAGTCTGAACTACCCCTCAGGGGCTAACCAGTGATGCTCTACCAAGTAACCTCCATGCACTGTGCGCACAGCAGCACAGAACCCACTCTATAAGGGTCAGCATATCATAAGTTAACTTGGCTACCATAGGGTCACAGGAATCAAACCTGGTCTTCCCTAATGGCCTCTCTATGGATCACAGGAATCAAACCTGGTCTTTCCTCTGTATCTGATATATGTCACTGGGTTTTCGAAACACAACATCTATTAAGTCTGGTCTGACTCATTTCTCATCAAGAAACTATAAAACAGGATACATGTATATACTCAAGGATTAACATACTCAGACTATAGGCAAAAGCACATTCTATCTCATATACACATTGACTTACTATTTATTACAAGCTTTTACACTATCTCTTTAATTATTACATCATGTCCACACTATACTATTACACATGCAGTACCATAGCTGATACTCTCTGTTGCTCCTCACTTCCCAGCTACTCTGAACCTGCAAAACTGGGATTAAGGGAAAAGGATGAGCTATAAAGCCCAGTGAGTAGAAACACTGAAAACAGTTCATTCATACACACTTTCAATGAAATGTGTCACAACTCAAATATTCCACATCTTGGATTAGACATGACCTCAAAACTCCCTCGACGGGCTATTGATGTCGCCTTGGTCCAATCCTCACTATCAATGAATAATGCAATGCAACATCTTCGTGATTCTAATGCAATCACCCTGATGTATATCATAGCATCCATGATGCATGAACTATGCTAACAAGCATTCTGTTACTTTATAAAAAGTATAAGTTTAGTTCTACTCACCTCTGCTCCTCTGGCAGAAACTGTACTGACTCTGAAACCTCTAACTCTGATGACCTCCTCGATCTCTCGGGTCCAATCCTGAATCAAATGGACTCGAATGAGGTGTCAAATATACTCTATCATAACTCTTAAACAATCCCCAAAACCCCTCTCAAACACCTCAAAACATGCATGCAAAACAAGCAAAGGAAGGCTGGACAGGGCACCTTCGGCAGCACCTTCGGCGGCCGAATGTCTCCTCCAGAGACGAAAGTCAGGCATGTTCGGCGGCCTAACTTGGACTTTCGGGGGCCGAACCTGAGTTCATCCAGAACTCAGTTTCGTGCACAAGGACGCCTGCCAATCCCTCCATCACCTGCTCAGACCTCAACACATGCATCCAACCTCTCCAAACACACTCTAAACACTTAATCATGCATATAGGAGTCTTAAATACATTAAAACTCCAACAAACAACACACCACAACCTCACACAAAGCATAAGATCCATACACCCTAATATGTACAACTCATGCAAACTCATGCCTAGCTCCCTTTTCCCTTTACAAAACTCATAAAAACATCATAAAAACCATGGATCAACACTCACCTCTTGAAGAACAAAGGCTGGTACGATCCAAACTCAAAGATATGGAGAAACCAAGCTTCAAAAGCTTCAAACTCCAAAACTTCTCAAAACTCACTTTAACTCATTTAAAACTTGGTTTTCTTTAAAAGATTTGATTGGAAACTAAGGAAAATCATTAAGGAGAAGCATGAGCATGTTCCTGCCATCAAAGGAGAGCTTAAGCACCTCCTTATTCGGCCAAAACACTTTTAAAAAGTGCACCACCGTTTCAAGTTTGGTGGCTTAAGCTACATGCAACACCTCACCACTTTAGGGGGCCGAACCTTGAATTTAGGGGGCCGAACGTGGGGTACTTTCGGCAGCCGAACTTCAACTTTAGGGGGCCGAAAGTGGCAAAACCTTCCCTAGCCTTTTCTCTTAAAAACTCATTTCTTTCCAAATCAAAAACTTAAAACATATAAAAACATTTTAGAAAACCTTCACTCTACCCTTCAAGGAAGCTCTGACATTCAAGATTCCACCGGACGGTAGGAATCCCGATGTCTGAACTAGCCGGGTATTACATGTCTGGTCAGAGGAGCTGCTATTTTTGAGAAGTCCTGAACGAACCTCCTGTAGTAACCTGCCAAACCCAAGAAACTCCTGATCTCTGTCACTGAAGTGGGTCTAGGCCAGTTAGCCACAGTTTCTGTCTTCTTGGGGTCCACCTCAATTCCATTCTCTGACACTACATGCCCCAAGAATGAAATGCTCCTCAGCCAGAACTCACACTTGGAGAACTTGGCATACAAGCCATGTTCCCTCAAGGTTTGCAGAACCAACCTCAGATGATGGGCATGCTCCTCTACATTCCTGGAATACACTAAGATATCATCTATGAAGACAATAACAAAGCGATCCAGGTATTGGCTAAACACTCTGTTCATGAGGTCCATGAATGCTGCAGGGGCGTTGGTTAACTCGAACGGCATTACAAGGAACTCAAAATGTCCATATCTAGTCCTGAAAGCTGCCTTTGGCACATCCTCTTCCCTGATCCTCAACTGATGGTACCCCGATCTCAGATCTATTTTGGAGAAACAACCCGCTCCTGCTAGCTGGTCGAATAGATCATCGATCCTAGGCAATGGGTACTTGTTCTTGGTAGTGACTTTGTTCAACTGCCTGTAGTCGATACAAAGTCTAAGGGATCCATCCTTCTTTCTCACAAACAAGACTGGAGCACCCCAGGGTGAGGTACTCGGTCGGATGAAGCCCTTGTCTACCAGCTCTTGCAACTGTTCTTTCAACTCTTTCAACTCAGCTGGAGCCATCCTGTAGGGAGGGATAGAGATCAGTCGGGTTCCAGGCATCAATTCTATCTCGAACTCTATCTCCCTAGCAGGTGGTAAACCTGGCAGCTCGTTTGGGAAAACGTCTAGAAACTCTCTAACCACTGGCACCGAGGCGGGCTCTCTAACCTAACTGCTAAGCTCTCTCACATGAGCCAAATACCCCTGACATCCCTTCCTAAGCAACCTACGAGCCTGAAGAGCTGATATCAGACCTCTAGGTGTACCCCTCTTGTCTCCCCTGTAGACAACCTCTGACCCATCCTGACCTCTGAACCTGACTACCTTGTCCCTGCAGTCCAAGGTAGCACCATGGGTAGATAACCAGTCCATCCCTAGAATGACGTCAAAGTCGGTCAAATCTAGAACCACAAGGTCGGCGGACAAGCATCTTCCCTCTACAAACACAGGACTACACTGGCAGACTGACTCTGCCACTGATGGATCACACTTGGGTCCACTGACCCAGAGAGGACACTCTAACTCAGAGATCATCAACCCCAACCTCTGAACGGCTCTCGGAGCAATAAAAGAATGGGATGCACCAGGGTCCATCAATGCATACACATCAGAACACCCAATGACTAAGTTACCTGCCACCACGGTGTTAGATGCATCTGCCTCCTGCTGAGTCATTGTGAAGATCCGTGCTGGAGCTGATGGACCTTCACCTCTGAAACCCGCTGAAGAAGAGGTTGCCCCTCTCCCTCTGCCTCTGCCACTGGCCTGAGTCATGGCTGGAGCTACTGGCTAAGCCACACTACCAGAAGCTGTCTGCTGAGACTGTACTCCAAAAGCTGCCCTAGGACACTCCCGAACCATGTGTCCCTCTTGCTCGCATCTAAAGCAGGCTGTTGTACCAGCCCGACAAACTCCCCTGTGTAGCCTACCACACTTTGCACAAACTGCATTATCAGCACCAGAGCTTGAGCCGCCCCCTAATCCCAGACTGGACTTAACCTTGTTCCAAAACTTGTTCTTCTTCTGCTTTTTGGTGGTACTGCTCCACCTCTTGCTGCCTGAAGCTGCTGCACTAAAAGAAGAAGAGCCTGGGGTCTTAGAACCAGAAGGCTGTGCCACTGACTGTTTAACTGTTCCCTGAACGATGGCACTGGCCTCCATTTTCCGGGCCATATCCACTATGGCATGGAAGCTCTCCCTATCTGCTGATTGGATCAAGGAGGAATATCTAGAGTGGAGTTTCATGATATACCTCCTTGACTTTTTCTGATCCGTGTCAAGGTTTTGCCCTGCAAATGGCAATAGCTCCAAGAATTTGTCTGTGAACTCTTCTACACTCATCTCATTGGTCTGCCTCAACTGCTCAAACTCTATCATCTTCAGCTCCCTTGAACTATCTGGGAAGGCCCAACCGGCAAACTCGTTTGCAAACTCTTCCCAAGACATGCTGTCTACTCTGGGGTTCACATAATTCTTAAACCACTCACGGGCCTTCTTGCATTTGAGTGTGAACCCGGCCATCTGAATGGCTCTACTATCATCTGCCCCAATCTCATCAGTGATCACTTTCACCCTCTCAAGGTACACAACGGGTCATCTCCTTTTTCATATTGAGGAGCACCCAACTTCATGTAGTCGGTCATTTTGACCTTGCTCCCACTGGCTGAGCTAGGTCTAGAAGGTTGAGTAACTGGGGCTGCTGGTTCAGTAGGTGGTGGAGGTGGGGCAACATTTTCTGTGGTAGTGTTTTCTGGATTTGGATAGTAAGGTGGGGGTGGATACATTGGGTACTGTGAGTATGGTGGGTAGTAGGGTGGGTATGGCATCTGTGTGGGATAAGGGTCGAAGCTATGGTAATCCGATGTGCCTCCCATCGAATACCTGGGGTGTTGTGAGAAGTGTGGGTAGTGGGGTGGCTGCACAAATCCCGAGGCCTGAGTGCCTCCTTGGGACTCTCCCATTCCCTCTTCTGACATACTAACTCCCAAACTGCCATCCCTCCTCTGCTCTACATCCATATCATCCCCCATGTCTTCTGACACTCCTCCCTGAACTGTTCCTCTTACTGATTTGCTTCTACCCAGATCCAAAGACCTTCTAGGGTCTCTCACTGCTCTATCCCTGTTGGACCTGCTAGACATTGCCCTAGGCAATGCTGGAGGACGGGCGCTCATGCCCTCATCCTCAGGTGGCACTCCCGTCAATCGTGCAGATCGACGAGTTCCTCTCATCCTATTTTCTGAAAAACAGCACACATCAAGCAAGCATTAGCATCATATGGTTCATGTGGGCACACATGAACCCTCATCACAAACATCATATAGCATAGCATATCATTAATGCACATGCATAAAGTCATGGCATTTCACATTATTATGCAAGACAGGACTCCACATCCTATCCTAGTGGACATGATCTTCCTATTGTGCTTGACCTTCTATGACATCTATGAGCCCGACACTCTAGGTCCGACCATATGAACCTAGGGCTCTGATACCATTCTGTAACGACCCGGAAATCCGGACCGCTACCGGCGCTAGGATCCAGGTCGGCTTAAGGCCGCCGGGACCCGTAGCAAGCCTGACATAGAACCTGAAAACCTGTTCAATCCCATACATGATCAACAATCATACATAAAAATTAAAGCTTTTCCTTCATTCAATCCTCATACACCAAACTCAACCTGTGCATGCACTAACATAATCATAAACTTGACCCCTCAGTGGGATCTCATCAATGCCCCAATGGGCAATACATCATAAGTTGAGTTGGTTAAACATAAACATCAGTAGACATTAAGATCATGTGTCAACATGGGATTACAATACTCGTAGGGTCAAGCACATCTATAACCTCAATATTCCTCATTACATAACATACTGTAATCTCTTACATTACATCATAGTACAATTGTCATGTCCACAGTCTAACTATTACAAAAACATACTTCAAAACTCTGGCTAACCTCCTGGTCTACCCTGTACCTGCACATCTGGGGTTAGGGGAGAGGGGTGAGCTACAAAGCCCAGTGAGTAGAACTGTAAAACATATTTAAAACTATGCTCTAATGAAATGCAACATAACACAGACAATTCACATAAGGGTTGGGTGAACTTGTCTCCAATTAGTCCCAGTGAACTCTGTGCCAGGGTCGTAGAATGGGACCCTGGTCTTCCTGTCATAGCATACATTACTTACCATTAACCCAGGGCCTCCTCTGGGCTCCTGGTCTTCAAGTCCATATCCGTTCCTTACTATGTGCCAGAGTCGTAGAATGGGACCCTGGACTTTCCTTACTCTGTGCCAGAGTCGTAGCATGGGACCCTGGTCTTCCTGTCTGAGACTAATTGGGTCATCCAATATTCACCCACATCAACAACAAATGATGCAATGCGGCATATTTGTGAAACTAATGCAATCATCCTATAGCATAATCATGATGCATAAAACATGATAAAAGCAGTTAATTTCTTAATTTAAAAGGTTAAGTTTAGTTCCACTCACCTCTGGCTGACTCTGACAACACCGAAGCAGCTGAACTCACTGCTGGGGTCCTCGGTTCCTCGGGTCCGAACCTACACAGGTGGACTCACATGAGGGACCAAACATACCTGAACATAACTCTAATATATCCCCCAAATACCCCCTAAAACATCATGAAAACATCACATAAAGATATGCATGAAATGGCTGAACAGGGCACTTTCGGCGGCACCTTCGGCGGCCGAAAGTCCTGGACAGATCCGAAAGTCAGGCACTTTCGGCGGCACCTTCGGCGGCCGAAAGTCCCAGACAGAGACGAAAGTCTCTTTTCGGGGGCATCTTCGGCAGCCGAATGCTGCCTCCACAAAGGGGGTTCGGCGGCCGAAACTCCTTTCGGCTGCCGAACCTGGTTTCTGCAAAAGGGCAGAAACTTGGTTCAAACGAACCTCTTGCCTCCCAAAACCTCTAATCATGCATAATCTTGCTTTACAACATGCATACTTCACATACATTACACCTAGGGGTCTCAAACTATCATATACCCCATCTACAACACTTCAATCACACACAAACAAGCCACATTGTTCATCCAAGCATCAAAACCCATAAACTCATCAATAAGCCTAAACATGCATCTCTACCCATAAATCAACTTAAAGCTTGTTTAAAACACATAACAAGGGTGGATCCGAGCTTACCTCTTGAAGAAATGAGAGGAAAGGCGATCCTAGCTTGGAGATGGAGAGATTGAGCTCTTTGAACCTCCAAGTACCCAAAACTTGCTCTTTACTCACAAATCTTCAAAACCGAAGTTAAAACCCGTGAAAACCATGAAAGATCTAAAGAAAACACTCAAGATCGAGGGAGGAGCGGCGGAGACTCACCTTGGCCGACAACGGGGGAGAAAAAGCTCGCCCGTGCGGACCTAAGGGACCCTTTTATAGGTGGCTGGCCAGGCGACGTTCGGGGGCCGAAAGTGCTTCCGCATGCATGCCATGTTCGGCGGCCGAACTTGAGTTTCGGCGGCCGAACCTGGACTTCCCTCACTCATGCTTTCGGGGGCCTAACGTGCCTCCAAAACGCATGCATGTTCGGCGGCCGAACCTGACTTTCGGGGGCCGAACATGGGTTTTCCTCCAAGGACTTTTCATGCAAAAACTCATTAAATTTCATACTTAAAACATTAAAATACATTAAAACATTTTATAAAAACATGGTTTTACCCTTCTAGAGGTCTCCGACACCCGAAATTCCACCGGACGGTAGGAATTCCGATACCGGAGTCTAGCCGGGTATTACATCCTCTCTGCTGAAATATGGGACAAACTGCCAAGTGATTTCCGGCTTAAGGCGTCTGCCACAACGTTCGCCTTACCCGGATGATACTGGATCTTGCAATCATAGTCACTGAGCAGTTCTACCCATCTTCTCTGTCTCAAATTCAAATCTCTCTGACTCAAGATGTACTGTAGGCTCTTATGATCTGTGAAGATCTCACATTTAACCCCATAAAGGTAGTGCCTCCACATCTTGAGTGCAAAGATTACTGCTGCCATCGCTAGGTCATATGTAGGGTAATTCAACTCGTGCTTCTTCAGCTGCCTTTAAGCATAAGCAATCACCCTTTCATTCTGCATTAGCACACAGCCCAGTCCCACACGGGACGCATCACAATAGACTGAGAAGTCTTCATTACTAGATGGCAGAGCTAACACTGGGGCTGAAGTCAACCTCTTCTTGAGCTCCTCAAAGCTCTCTTCGCACTGGTCGGTCCACACAAACCTCTGGTTCTTCTTAGTCAGTCTGGTCATGGGAGCTGCAATTTTAGAGAAGTCCTGAACGAACCTCCTGTAGTAACCTGCTAAACCCAAGAAGCTCTTGATCTCTGTCACTATAGTGGGTCTAGGCCAGTTAGCTACAGCCTCCACTTTCTTGGGGTCTACCTCTATTCCACTTTCTGACACCACATGCCCCAAGAAAGAGATGCTCCTTAGCCAGAACTCACACTTGGAGAACTTGGCATACAAGCCATGTTCCCTCAAGGTCTGCAAAACCAACCTCAGATGATGGGCATGCTCCTCTGCATTCCTGGAATACACCAAGATATCATCTATGAAGACAATAACAAAGTGATCCAGGTATTGACTAAACACTCTGTTCATGAGATCTATGAATGCTGCAGGGGCATTGGTTAACCCGAACGGCATCACAAGGAACTCATAATGCCCATATCTAATCCTGAATGCTGTCTTCGGCACATCCTCTTCTCTTATCCTCAGCTGATGATACCCCGATCTCATATCTATTTTGGAGAAACAACCTGCTCCGGCTAGCTGGTCGAATAGATCATCGATCCTTGGCAATGGGTACTTGTTCTTGGTAGTGACCTTATTCAACTGCCGGTAGTCGATACAAAGTCTAAGGGATCCATCTTTCTTTTTCACAAATAGCACTGGAGCACCCTAAGGTGAGGTACTCGGTCGGATGAATCCCCTATCTACCAACTCTTGCAATTGTTCCTTAAGCTCCTTCAGTTCCGCTGGTGCCATCCTGTAGGGAGGAATAGAGATCGGTCTGGTTCCAGGCATCAATTCTATCTCGAACTCTATCTCCCTGGCAGGTGGTAAACCTGGCAGTTCGTCTGGGAAAACATCTAAGAACTCTCTGACTACTGGCACTGAGGCGGGCTCTCTGACATGACTATCCAACTCTCTCACATGAGCTAGAAAACCCTGACAACCCCTTCTGAGGAGCCTACGTGCCTGTAGGGCTGATACCATACCTCTAGGTGTACTCCCCCTGTCTCCTCTGAAGACAACCTCTGACCCATCCTGACATCTGAACCTGACTACCTTGTTCCTGCAGTCCAAGGTAGCACCATGGGTAGATAGCCAATCCATCCCTAGAATGACGTCAAAATCTGTCAAATCTAGAACCACAAGGTCGGCGGATAGGCATCTTCCCTCCACAAAAACTGGACTATACTGGCAGATTGACTCTGCCACTGATGGGTCACACTTGGGTCCACTGACCCATAGGGGACACTCTAACCCAGAGACCATCAATCCCAACCTCTCGACGGCCCTCGGAGCAATGAAAGAATGCGATGCACCAGGGTCCATTAAGGCATAAACATCTGAACACCCAATGATGAGATTACCTGACACCATGGTGTTGGATGTATTTGCCTCCTGCTGTGTCATGGTGAAGATCCATGCTGGAGCTAATGGACCTTCACCCCTGAAACCCGCTGAAGAAGAGGCTGCCCCTCTCCCTTTGCCTCTGCCACTAGCCTGAGTTGCGGCTGGAGCTACTGGCTGAGCCACACTGCCTGAAGCTGTCTGCTGAGACTGTGCCCCAAAAGCTTATCTAGGGCACTCCCGTGCCATGTGTCCCTCCTGCCCACATCTGAAGCAGGCTGTCGTCCCAACCAGATATACTCCTTTGTGTGGCCTTCCACATTTCTTGCATACTGCATTATCTGCTCCTGAACTCGAGCCACCTCCTAATCCCAGACCAGACTTGATCTTGCTCCAGAACTTATTCTTCTTTGGCTTCTTGGTGGTACTGCTCCACCTCTTACTAGCCGAACTCAGAGAAGAAGGGTCTACTCTTCCCCCACCTGGGGTCTTGGAACCAGAAGGCTGTGCTACAGACTGCTTAACCTTCCCCTCAATGATCACACTAGCCTCCATCCTCCGAGCCATATCCATAATGGCATGGAAGCTCTCCCTCTCTGCTGACTGAATCAAGGAGAATACCTGGAATGGAGCCTCATGATATACCTCCTTGACTTCTTCAGATCTGTATCCAGATTCTGCCCAGCAAACGGCAACAGCTCTAAGAATCTGTCTGTATACTCTTCCACACTCATCTCATCCGTTTGCCTCAGCTGCTCGAACTCAATCATCTTCAATTCCCTAGAACTGTCAGGAAAAGCCCATCCTGCAAACTCATTAGCAAACTCCTCCAAGGATAGACTATCCAACCTCAGGTTCACATAGTTCTTAAACCACTCTCGGGCCTTCTTGCATTTCAATGTGAACCCAGCCATCTGAATGGCTCTACTATCATCCACCCCTATCTCATCTGTAATTGTTCTGACCCTCTCAAGATACACAAACGGGTCATCACCAGTTTCATACTGGGGAGCACCCAGCTTCATATAATCGGTCATTTTGACCTTGCTCCCCCCAGATGAGCTAGGCTTGGGGTCTTGGGTCATAGGGACAGTAGGTGCTGCTGGTGGTGGAGGAGGTGCAGCATCCCCTGGGGTAGGGTTTGCTGTACCTGGATAGAAAGATGGGGGTGGGTACATAGGGTACTGTGGATACTGTGGGTAGAAAGGTGGGTAGGTCATCTGAGAGTGATAGGGGTTAAAACTGGGGTACTCCGATGTACCTCCCATCGAGTACCCGAGATTATGTGAAAAGGGTGGGTAATAAGGTGGCTGAACAAATCCCGAGGCCTGAGTGCCTCCTTGGGACTCTCCCACATCCTCTTTCGACATACTCACTCCAAGACTGCCGTCCCTCCTCTGATCTACATCCATACTATCCCCCACATCCTCTGACATGCCTCCTTGAACTGTTCCCCTTACTGATCTGCTTCTACCCAGATCCAAAGACCTTCTAGGGTCTCTTACTGCTCTTTCCCTGCTGGACCTGCTTGACATTGCCCTAGGCAATGCAGGAGGACGGGCATCAGTGCCCTCGTCCTGAGGTGGGACTCCAGTCAATCGTGCGGATCGACGAGTTCCTCTCATCCTGTTTTCTGAAAAACAGCACACATCACTAAAAACATCAGCATCATATGGTTCATGTAGAAACACATGAACTTGCATCACATACATCGCATAGCTTAATGCACATGCATATAATGATGGCATTTCACATCATCATACAAGACAAGACTCAACATCCTATCCTAATGGACATGATCTTCCTATTGTGCTTGACCTTCTATAACATCTATGAGCCCGACACTCTAGGTCCGACCATATGAACCTAGGGCTCTGATACCAATCTGTAATGACCCGAAGGGTTCAACGTTAATGAGCTCCAGCTTACCTTGAACGACCAAGTCCCTCAGCAAAGCAGCAGGAGGACAAGCGAAGGAGGTGAAAAGGACTGCAAGAGAAATGAGCCAGCAGCCAGAGTAAGGGGCAGAATGGTTAGGGATCTCATTGAAAATGATGAAGTCGAGAGCTATTCCTTTGAGCCGATACAAGGATCAGGAGGGGAGGAGCTGGAAGGAGGATACCGCCTGAAAAAGAGGCCGAGATAGGAAGAGACAAATGTAAACCAAAAGCTGGAAAGGTTGAAGGAATAGCTCCTAGCAGAACTGGGGGCACGAGATAATAGCAACCCCTTGCTGCCTACGTCCTCCCCATTCATGAGATGGGTGCAGTAGGAGACCATTCCCAAGATGTTTATGATGCTGCCGATGGCAGCTTACGACAGCACGGGAAACCCTCGAGAGGACGTCCTGAATTACAAGATGTTTATGGAGTTTCAGACTCATTCGAATGTCCTGATATGCAAAGTCTTCTCCATTACCCTCATAGGGCTAGCTTGGGCATGGTTTAACAACATGATAGTAGGAAGCATTAAAGGCTTCATGGACCTGGCCAATGTCTTGTGGGAGTCCTGGCAGAGAGGAAAACAAGCTACCTGAAGACAGTTCGACAAAGAAGGAATGAGTCTCTACCAGAATATGTAGCCAAATTCAACTCTTAGGCCCTGCAAATCCATGAGCTTGATGAGGCAAGGCCAGTGGAAGCCATGCAGAAAGGGACCACATCCCCTGAGTTTTTTTGGCTCATTATACAAAAAGCCGCCCATTACCCTGGTTGAATTGATGAAACGGGCTGAGAAGTATATCAGGCAGGATGATGCCTTGACCACAAGTAGATTCGTAAGGGAAGGGGGAGATAGGGGAAAGGCAGTGGAGAACAGACGGCTAGAAAGGCAAGAGAGAAGACAGAATTGTAACGACCCGAAAATCAGACCGCTACCGGTGCTAGGATCCAGGTCGGCTTAAGGCCGCCGGGACCCGTAGCAAGCCTAACATACATCCTGTGAACTTGTTTAATCCCATACATGATCAACAACATACATAAAAATTTAAAACTTTTCCTTTCATTCATTCACCAAACTCAACCTATGCATGCACTATACATAACATAATCATAAACATTGACCCCTCTGTGGGATCTCATCAGTGCCCCAATGGGTGACATAACATGCATTGAGTTGGTTTACATAAACATCATAAAACCTCTAAGATCATGTATTAAAAGGGATAACAACATTCTATGGTCAAGGACACCTCTAACATCCATAAACATTATTACATTACATGTCTATAGTGTACTTTTACATTACATCATATTCATTTATCATGTCCACACTAGCTATTACATAACCAAGACTTCATTACTCTTGCTGACCTCCTGGTCTACCCTGTATCTGCGAACCTGGGGGTTAAGGATGAAACATTTAAAATATATGATAACATAGAATGCATCACATCACAGCTAATCATATCAAGGATGAATTTGTCACCAATAGTCCTCTACATAGTCCAACTGTGCCAGGGGCGTAGAATGGGCCTCACTGATCTTTCTCTTACATAACATAACATAACATAACATTCCGACTGTGCTAGGGGCATAGAATGGACCTCATTGGTCTTTCTCTTACATGGTGCCAGGGGCGTAGAATGGGCCTCACTGGCCTTCCGTGCCGTATCATCATCATATCATAACATACGAGGACTAAAGGATCATTCAGCATTCATCCGCATCATCAACATATTATGCAATGCAACATATTCGTGAGTTCTAATGCAAACATCCTACTATATCTCATGGCATTCATGATGCGTGAATCATGCTAAAACTGATTTATTTACTTTAAAACATAGAGAGTTATTCCACTCACCTTTAGCTAGCTCTGGCAGACACAGAAGCAGCTGAATTCACTGCTGGGGTCCTCGGTTCCTCGGGTCCGAACCTACACAGGTGGACTCAAATGAGGGACCAAACATACATGAACATAACTCTAAACTACTCCCCAAAAACCCCCTAGAACATCATGAAACAATCACATGAATCATGCCAAGGAAGGCTGAACAGGGCACTTTCGGTGGCAGGTTCGGCGGCCGAAAGTCCCTCCAGAGCCGAAAGTCAGGCAGGTTCGGCGGCACCTTCGGCGGCCGAAACTCCCAGACAGAGACGAAACTCATGCATGTTCGGCGGCACTTTCGGCGGCCGAAACTGCCCTCCAGAGACGAAAGTCCTCTTTCGGGGGCAGGCTTCGGCAGCCGAAGGCTGCCTCCACAAGCGGGTTCGGCGGCCGAACCTGAGTTTCTCCAAAGTGGCAGAAACTCAGCTCCAACATGCACAAACGCCTCCCAAACCTTTCAACATGCATAAACCTATTCTACAACACTCCCAATCATACAAAAACAAGCATACAAGCTCCTAGGGGCTTCAAACCATCAAAAACTCCAACTACAACACATCAAACAACTCACATTGTTCATAAACATATATAAATCCATAAACCTAAAAATAACCTAAACATGCATTTCTACCCCATAGATCTACTTAAAACTTACTTAAAACATGCAATGAGCTCAAGATCGGCTCTTACCTCTTGAAGATCGAGAGAAAGGCAACCTAAACTTGGAAACCAAAGGAAAGGAGCTCCTGTGCCTTCCAAGCTTCAAAACTTGCTCAAATGCTCAAAATCTTCAAAACAAAGTGAAAACTCATGAAAATCTTGAAAGATCTGAAGGAAGAAACTCAAAATCGATGAGGGACGGTGGAGAGCTCACCTTAGCCGAAAATGGGGAGAAAACTCGCCCATTTCGGCTAAGGAACCCATTTATAGGTTGCTAGCCAGGCCACATTCGGGAGCCGAACGTGCCTCCGCATGCATGCCATGTTCGGCGGCCGAACTTGAGGTTCGGCGGCCGAACCTGGACTTCCCTCACTTATGCTTTCGGGGGGCCTAAAGCACTCCCGTAGTGCATGCATGTTTGGCGGCCGAAACTGGGTCTTCCTCCACGGCTATTTTCAAGCAAAAACTCATTTTATTTCTTGATTAAAAGCATAAAACACATTAAAACATTTTATGAAAACATGGTTTTACCCTTCTAGAGGCCTCCGACACCCGAGATTCCACTGGACGGTAGGAATTTCGATACCAGAGTCTAGCCGGGTATTACAAGAATCGAGGGCCAGAGATGTTGAACAAACACCCATGGCAAAGGAAAGAGCAGAGGTTGTATTAGCCTCGAATCCCTGAGGTAATCACTCCTTTAAATATGTCTAGAGCCGAGGTTCTTATAACATCCTCTGGCCCACACCAGTGAATATTGTCCGCTTCGGGTCAAGGGATTGAAACCCTGTCTTCCCTCATGGTTTGTTTCCGGGTCAAGGGATTTACTACCCTGTCTTCCCAAAACGCGTCCACTGGAGTCTCTTTGGGCAAGGCTTATAAGGCTCTCTCCCTTTCAACCTCTTTCCGATGTGGGATACTTTTAATCCACCTACATGGGGTTCCTTCCCCCCATAAGGCCTGAGGGTCCTCGCTCAGCACACCGTACTCATGAGGCCCAGGCTCTGATACCCAATTGTAACATCCTCTGGGCCCACACCTGTAATACCCGGCATGTTCAGACATCGGAAATTCTATCGTCCGATGGAATCTAAGATGTCAGAGCATCCTTGAGGGGTAGAGTGAAGGTTTTCTAAAATGTTTTTACATGTTTTAAGCTTTTGTTTTAGAAAAGGAAAGAGTTTTTAAGAGAAAAGGCTAAGGAAGGTTTTGTCACTTTCGGCCCCCTAAAGTTAAAGTTCGGCAGCCGAAAGTACCCCATTTTCGGCCCCCTAAACTCAAGGTTCGGCCCCCTAAAGTGGTGAGGTGTTGCATGGAGCTTTGGCCACCAAAACGTGATGCGGTGTAACACTTTTAAAAAGTGTTTTGGCCGAATAAGGAGGAGCTTAAGCTCTCCTTTGGTGGCAGGAACAAACACATGCTTCTCCTTAAAGATTTTCCTTAGTTTTCTCTCAAATTTTTCAAAGAAAGTAGGTTTAAGTGAGTTTAAAGTGAAGTTTGTGAAGTTGTGGAGTTGGGAGCTTGTGGAGCTTGAATCTCCATCCTTTCAAGTTGGGAGTCACGTCAGCCTTTGTTCTTCAAGAGGTAAGCGTGAATCCTTGGTTTTAAATATGTTTTTAATGGCTTTGATGAAGGGAAAGGGGAGTTGTGCATGTGTATGCATGATATGTACATATTAGGGTACATGGATCTTTTGCTTTGTGTGAGGTTGTTGGGTGTTGTAGATTGGAGTTTTAATGTGTTTAAGACTCCTATATGCATGACTAAGTGTCTAAAATATGTTTGGAGAGGTTGGAGGCATGTGTGGAAGGTTGGGGTTTGGATGGCATGAAGGTGCCCGAAACTGAGTTCATGATGAACTCAGGTTCGGCCGCCTAATGAGGAGTTCGGCCGCCGAACTTCCTCCATAAGCAGCTTTGGCCGCCTAAGGTTGCCCCCGAACCTTGTGGACTTTAGGCTCTGTCCTGGACTTTAGGCCGCCGAAGGTGCCCCCGAAAGTGCCCTGTCCAGCTTTCCTTTGCATGTTTTCCATGGTTGTTCTAAGGTGTTTTAAGGGGTTTTTGGGGAGATGTTTAGAGATATGTTAGAGTATGTTTTGTCCCTCATTTAAGTCTATCTGTGTAGGCACAGACCAGAGGAACCAGAGAGTTCAGCAGTGAGTACTGCTTCAGGAGCCTGCAGAGTCAGTCAGAGTCAGCCAGAGGTGAGTGGAACTGAACTTTATTCTTTTAATTGAGAAAGTAAATGCTTTTAGCATATTTCATACATCATGAGTATGCATAGGATGATTGCATTAGAGACCACGAATATGTTGCATTGCATAGTTAATTGTTGATGTGGGTGAATGCTGAATGATCCAATAGTCCCAGACAGGAAGTCCAGGACCCCATTCCACGGCCTGGCAGGTATAGAGAGTTCAGGACCCCATTCTACGGCCTGACAGGTTATTATTTGTACAGGAAGTCCAGGACCCCATGCGACGGCCTGGCAGATTTATTATTTATACAGAAAAATCCAGGACCTCATCAATGGCCTGGAAATTTAAAATATGTGTGTATGTATGTATGGATGTATGTATGTATTACAGGAAGACCAGGACCCCAGTCAACGGCCTGGCATGGATTAGATACTGGGACTATGTGGTGACAGGTTTACCCTAGATGTGAATTGTCTGTGTTATGATGCATTCCATAAGATCATGTTTTAATGACATGTTTTATTGTCCTACTCACTGGGCTATAGAGCTCATCCCACTCCCTTAATCCCAGTCTTGCAGGTTTCAGTGTACAGAGTGTACAGGGGCAGGTCAGAGGTGCACAGGAAGAATAAAGAGTTGTAATAGAATATAGTGGACATGTAATATTAAAGAGATGTACTAGTTGTGTAATAGTTAAGGTGTGCTTGACTTAGTTTCTGTATTTTATAGTCTTTTGTGTACATGATCTAGATATGTAACTGTTTTATAAACAGGTGATAAACCAGGCTTAACAGGTATGAGTTTAACCCACCTAGAGCGAGCTCTAGCCAGGGGTACAGAGTACAGAGATTATGCATGCACAGGGTTAAGTGTAATACCCGGCTAGAGACCGGCATCGGAATTCCTATAGTCCGGTGGAATCTCAGGTGTCGGAATCCTCTGGAAGGGTAATACATATGTTTTCTTAAGTGTTTTAAAGTGTTTTAATGTTTTGAAAGAGATTTAAGAATGTTTTAAGGAGTTTTAAGGTTCTAAAAGGTTTAAGAGGAATGAGTTTTTGAAAGAAAAGCACCAAGGCAGAAAGGCCAAGGTTCGGCCGCCGAAGGTTACTTTCGGCCGCCGAACTTGCATGGCTTTCGGCTTCACGTTTGGCCGCCGAAGGTGGTCTGGCCAGCCACCTATAAATGGTCAAAGGTCGGTTGTTTTGATCACTTTTTCCATTTATGCCGACCAGAGGTGAGGCTGAGGTTCTCCTTGGGGGATTTCCATGTTTTCTTCAAATCATTTAAGGTTTTAATGAGTTTTGTATTGTTTTGAAGAGTTTTGAGCAAAAGAAGGAGTTTTGAAGAGTTTGGAGCTTTGGGGAAGGAAATCTTCATATCTCCACGTTAGAGGTGTTAAACCTTGAGTTCTTCAGGAGGTAAGAGATAGATCTTAAGCTTTTCACATGTTTTTAAAGGTTTTATGCAAGATTATGGGGTAGTATGCATGATTAGGTTTATAGGAGGTTTTTGATGTTCAAGCATGTTTATGTGTTGTATGTTATGTTTGTTGGGGTTTTAGGATAGTTTTGGACCCCTTTGTGCATATATATGTGTATATGCTAATTGAGAGAAGTTGGTATGCATGTTGAGAGAAGTTGAGGAGGGTTTTGCATGAAGCAGAGCAGGTTTCTGCCCTTCGGGCGAAACCAGGTTCGGCCGCCGAAGATGGGTTCGGCCGCCGAATGTGCTGAGGAGGTGGTTTCGGCTGCCTAAGCTTGCCTCCGAAGAATGGGACTTTCGTCTCTGGAGGGAAGGTTCGGCCGCCGAAAGTGCCGCCGAAGGTTGAGTTTCGTCTCTGGACGAGACTTTCGGATGCCGAAGGTGCACCCGAAGAAGTGTGATAGGACTTTCGGCCGCCGAAGGTAGAGGTTCGGCCGCCGAAAGTAGGTGAGTTTCGTCTCTGGAGGGGAGTTTCGGCCGCCGAACCCGCCGCCGAAAGTGCCCTGTCCAGCATGTTTTTGCATGTTTTGTGTGATAGTTCTATGGTCTTTTAGAGGGCTTTTGGAGGAGTTCTTAGAGAAGTTAATGAGTTAGTTCAGTTCCTCATTAGAGTCTATCTGTGTAGGAACAGACCAGAGGAATCAGGAAGATCAGCAGTGAGTACTGCTACAGAATCTGCAGAGTCAGTCTACAGTTAGCCAAAGGTGAGTGGAACTAACTTTGCATATTTTCAAAATGATGTTTAATAATAATACAGGTAAGAGCATGAGACATGCATCATAACTGCCATGAGATATTAGGTTGCTTGCATTAGCAATTCACGAAGGTGTTGCATTGCATAATTTGTTGAAGATGTGGATGAATGTTGAGTGATCCTGTAGCCCTCAAAATAGTATGCGATTACATGTCATATATGGAACATAGAGTCAAACATGATATGCATGCGGGCAGGGAGGCCTAATCGCCCCTGTTCTTTTATGAATGCAGTCAGGAGGCCTAATCGCCCTGACAAAACGTTTTCAGGAAAAGAAAGAAAGGAAAGTTTTAAGCTAGTCAGGAGGCCTAATCGCCCTGACAAAACGTTTTCAGGAAAAGAAAGAAAGGAAAGTTTTAAGCCAGTCAGGAGGCCTAATCGCCCTGACAAAACGTTTTCAGGAGAAAAGTTAGGTGATGCATGAGTCATGTATGTGGAGGGCTATAGGTGACAACTTCTTCCTTGTGGTGCTTTGTTGTGATATGATGCATGACATAAGAGCATATGTTTAATGAATGTTTTTATGGTTTCCGCTCACTGGGCTATAGAAGCTCATCCCTCTCCCCTAACCCCAGTTTTGCAGGTTCTGAGTTCAGAAAAGAGTAAAAAGGGTACAGAAAGAGTAAGGAGGGTACGAGAAGAAGGAATGGAAAGTATGTAATAGTTAGAATGGACATGTAATGTAAAGAGACAATGTATAAAGTATAGATGGTGCTTGATTTATAAGAGTTGTTACCCTTTGTTATACATGATCTTTTTATGTAAATGTTTTATAGTCTATGTATAAAAACCAGGCTTAACATAGTATGAGCATGAACTGCCTTGAGCAAAAAAAAAATGAGAGCTCTGGCAGATACGCTATAGTACAGGGATAGAGTATGCACAGGTTAAGCCTTGGCAGAAAGAAAAGTTTTAAGTTTACTCAAAATGAATGATCATGTATGGGTTGCACAGGTACACAGAGTTCACAGGAGGCTTACTACGGGTCTAGGCGGCCTTAAGCCGATCTGGATCCTAGTGCCGGTAGCGGTTCGGTTTCCGGGCTGTTACATTAAGCCTTGGTTCAGAGAAAGAAAAGTTTTTATTTTCACAGAAAGTATATGATCATGTATGAGTTTTTACAGGTACACAGAGAGTATAGCAGGCTTGCTACGGGTTCTGGCAGCCTTAAGCTGACCTGAATCCTAGCGCCGGTGACGGTCCATTTTGGGGTCGTTACAGATTGGTATCAGAGCCCTAGGTTCACATGATCGGACCTATAGAGAGAGTGTCGGGCTCATAGAGGTTATAGTTGGTCAAGCACAATAGGAAATCATGTCCACTAGGATAGGATGATAAGTCCTGTCTATTTGATGTTATGAATATGCATGTGTATTATTGACATGTGCTGTATATATGCTGATGTGCTATATTGTGTGTTTTGTTCTCAGAAAGTTAAGATGCGAGGAGCTCGTCGATCAGTTCGATTGACTAGAGATCCATCAGAAAGTGAGAGAGTAGATGCTCAACCTCCTGTTTTGCCAAGGGCAAGATCTCAGAGATCAAGCAGGGAGGGTATGTCAATGGACCCTAGAAGGTCTTTAGACGAGAGCAGAAGAGGCGTTGTTAGGGGAGGAAGATCGGAGGAAGTGAGGGAAGCTATGGAGGTAGAACAGGCCATGGATGAAAGCATGGGTATTGACAGGTCTGATGAGGGTATGGGAGAGTTTCAGGGAGGCACTCAGGCCTCGGGGTTTGGTTATCCATCCTCTTCTCAGGACCCAGATTATTCAATGGGAGATGTGTCGGAGTACTCCAGTTACATCCCATATTCTCCTTACATGCCATACATACCTCATTATGATCCCCCATATCCCATGTATCCACCCTCACCTGTGCATCAAAGTGCAACGTATTCAGAACCAGATGAACCCGTACCTCCATCACAACCAGAACCAGTAATTCGGATACCTCGACCTCATTTACCCGAGAGAAGAAGGGTGAAAATGACAGAGTATTTGAAATTGGATGCTCCTAAGTTTAACCCAGGAGATGATCCATTTGAATATCTCAGATCAGTCAGGATGATAACCAGTGAGTTGGGAGCAGATGATTGTAGAGCCATTGAAATGGCAGGGTTCACACTTAAATGCAAGAAAGCTCAGGAATGGTTTAAAAACTATGTGGAGCCCAGGATGGACAGTATGTCATGGGGAGAGTTCGCCAATGAATTTGCAGGGTGGGCTTTTCCTGACAGTTCTAGGGAAATGAAAGTAGTGGAATTTGAGCAGTTGAGACAGACAGATGAAATGAGTGTTGATGAATTTACAGACAAGTTCCTGGATTTGCTTCAGTATGTGGGTCAAGCCTATGATACTGATCAGAAGAAGGCAAGGAGATATACTATGAGACTTCATCCCAGGTATTCTTCCTTGATTCTTCCAGCAGAAAAGGAGAGTTTCCACTCTATAGTGGATGCAGCCAGGAAAATGGAGGCAAGTTCCAATATTCAGAAACAATCAAGAGCACAGGCTTCGAGTTCTAAGGTCCCAAGTACAAGTACGTCAGGCAGTAAGAGATGGGACAAGGTAAAAGGAACAAAGAAAAAGTTCTGGGGTAAAGTTAAGTCTGGTCTAGGATTTGGTAGTGGCTCAAGCTCTGGCACAGCTAATCCAGTATGTCAGAGGTGTGGAAGACCTCATAGGGGAGCTTGTCAGTTGGGATCTACAGCTTGTTATAAGTGTGGACAGGAGGGGCATTTTGCTCGTTATTGTCCTCAGGTGACTTTTATGGCACCATCCCAGCAGATGAGTTCAGGCAGTGTAGTACAGCCAGCAGCTCCAATCATGCCTCAGAGTAGTGGCAGAGGTAGAGGGAGAGGGGCAGCCTCTACTTCAGCAGCAGGTTCCCGAGGTGGAAATCCGGTAGCCCCAGCACGGATTTTCACTGTGACTCAGGAGGAGGCTAACACGTCAAACACAGTGGTGTCAGGTAATCTCATCATTGGGTGTTCTGATGTGTATGCTTTGATGGACCCCGGTGCTTCTCATTCCTTTATTGCTTCGAGAGCCGTAGAGAGATTGGGTTTGATCATTTCTGAGTTAGAGTATCCTCTCTGGGTCAGTGGACCCAAGTGCGACCCATCAGTGGCAGTGTCAGTCTGTCGTTTCAGTCCAGTGTTTATAGAGGGTAGATGCCTTCCAGCTGACCTTGTGGTTCTAGATTTGACTGATTTTGATGTCATTCTAGGGATGGATTGGCTGTCTACATATGATGCTAACTTGGACTGTAGAAATAAGGTAGTTAGTCTTAGAGACCAGGATGGGTCAGAGTGTGTCTTTAGAGGAGACAGGAGAGGTACACCCAGAGGTTTGATTTCAGCCCTTCAGGCTCGTCGTTTGCTTAGGAGGGGTTGTCAGGGGTTTCTAGCTCATGTGAGAGAGCTAGACAGTCAGGTTAGGGAACCAGCCTCTATACCAGTAGTCCAAGAGTTTCCAGACGTTTTCCCAGACGAACTTCCAGGACTACCACCTGATAGGGAGATAGAGTTTGAAATTGAATTGCTGCCTGGTACTAGACCTATCTCTATTCCTCCCTATAGGATGGCGCCAGTAGAGTTAAAAGAATTGAAGGAGCAGTTGCAGGACTTGGTAGATAAGGGTTTCATCCGCCCTAGTACCTCACCTTGGGGTGCTCCAGTGCTTTTTGTTAAGAAGAAGGATGGATCCCTCAGACTTTGTATCGACTACAGACAGTTGAACAAGGTCACTACCAAGAATAGGTATCCTTTACCTAGGATTGATGATCTATTTGACCAGCTAGCTGGAGCAGGTTGTTTTTCTAAAATAGATCTGCGGTCCGGATATCATCAGATGAGAGTCAGAGAGGCAGATGTGCCTAAGACAGCTTTCAGGACCAGATATGGGCATTATGAGTTCTTAGTGATGCCGTTCGGGTTGACTAACGCCCCTGCAGCATTCATGGATCTCATGAATAGAGTTTTCAGCAAGTATCTGGATCACTTTGTTATTGTTTTCATTGACGATATCTTAGTGTATTCCAGAAATGCAGAGGAGCATGCCCAACATCTGAGAATAGTTTTGCAGACACTGAGAGAGCGTGGATTATATGCCAAGTTCTCAAAGTGTGAGTTTTGGTTAAGGAGCATTTCCTTCTTGGGACATGTAGTATCAGCAGAAGGGATTGAGGTAGACCCCAAGAAGATAGAGGCTGTAACTAACTGGCCCAGACCCACTACAGTAACAGAGATTAAAAGCTTTTTGGGACTGGCAGGTTATTACAGGAGGTTCGTTCAGGACTTCTCGAAAATAGCTGCTCCTATGACCAAATTAACCCAGAAGAACCAGAAGTTTATCTGGTCAGACCAGTGTGAAGAGAGCTTTGAGGAGCTCAAGAGGAGATTGACCACAGCACCAGTGTTAGCTCTGCCTGTTAGTAATACAGATTTCACAGTGTTCTGTGATGCGTCTCGAGTGGGATTGGGTTGTGTTTTGATGCAGAGAGACAGGGTGATTGCTTATGCTTCTAGACAGTTGAAGAAGCACGAGTTGAATTACCCCACCCATGACCTAGAGATGGCAGCAGTTATCTTTGCACTCAAGATGTGGAGGCATTACCTCTACGGGGTTAAATGCGAAATCTTTACTGATCATAAGAGTTTACAGTACATCCTGAGTCAGAGAGAACTGAATTTGAGACAGAGAAGATGGGTAGAATTGCTCAGTGACTATGATTGTAAGATCCAGTATCATCCGGGTAAGGCGAATGTCGTGGCAGACGCCCTAAGCCGGAAGTCATTAGGCAGTCTAACTCATATAGCAGCAGAGCGGAGACCAGTAGTGGTGGAGCTTTATAAGCTCATTGATGAGGGGTTACAATTAGAATTGTCTGGTACAGGTGCGTTGATAGCACAGATGAGAGTGACACCTGTGTTTCTGAAGCAGATAGCTCAGAAACAGCATGAAGACCCTGAGTTGGTTAAAATTGCCAAGACTGTTCAGTCAGGCAATAATGCAGAGTTTAGATTTGATAGTCAAGGGATCCTTCGTTATGGGAGTCGACTTTGTGTACCAGATGATAGTAATCTGAGAGAAGACATTATGAGGGAAGCTCATAATGCAAGGTATAGTATTCACCCGGGAGCCACCAAGATGTATCGAGATCTAAAGAGGGTGTATTGGTGGCCAGCCATGAAGAAAGAAGTGGCGCAGTTTGTGACAGCTTGTGAGGTTTGCCAAAGGGTGAAACTAGAACATCAGAAGCCAGCTGGAATGCTTAACCCACTGCCGATTCCAGAATGGAAATGGGAGAACATAGCTATGGATTTTGTTGTGGGTTTACCGGCAGCGTCCAACAGGATAGACTCCATATGGGTAATTGTGGACAGACTCACGAAATCTGCTCATTTTATTCCAGTTGGGAGTAACTATTCTGTAGATAAACTGGCACAGGTTTATGTGAACGAGATAGTAAAGTTACATGGAGTTCCAGTGTCTATAGTCTCAGACAGGGGACCTCAGTTTACCTCCAGATTTTGGCGAAGTCTGCAGAGTGCTATGGGCACGAGGTTAGATTTTAGTACTGCTTTCCACCCACAGACTGATGGGCAGACAGAGAGGACCATCCAGACCATAGAGGATATGCTCAGAATGTGTGTGTTAGACTTTGGCGGTTCTTGGAAGCAACATCTACCTTTGGTGGAGTTTGCTTACAATAACAGCCATCATGCTAGCATAGGGATGGCTCCTTATGAAGCATTATATGGGAGGAAATGCAGATCACCAGTTTGCTAGGAAGAGGTAGGAGAAAAGGCTATTGCAGGGCCAGAATTGGTAGAGATTACCAATAGAATAGTGCCTGTGATCAGAGAGAGGATTAAAACTGCTCAGAGCAGACAGAAAAGTTATGCAGACTTTCGCAGGAAACAGGTAGAGTTTCAGGAGGGAGATTGGGTATTGCTGAAGGTGTCTCCTATGAAAGGAGTGGTTCGTTTTGGAAAGAAAGGTAAGTTAGCTCCACGGTACATTGGACCCTTTGAGATTTTACAGAGGATCGGAAATGTGTCGTATAAGCTGGATTTACCTACTTCCATGGAGAGAATTCACCCGGTATTTCATGTTTCTATGCTACGGAAATTTGTGTCAGATCCGGATAAGGTTCTTAGTGAGCCTGATATAGAGGTCCTTGGAGATCTCACCTATATAGAGCAGCCAGTGCGGATTCTAGACACCCAGATTAGACAGCTAAGGAACAAGGAGATTCCAATGGTGAAAGTCCTGTGGAACCACCATAATTTAGAAGAGTGTACCTGGGAGACACGGGAGTCTATGCTCCAACAGTATCCATATCTGTTTTGAGGTTAGTTTCCTCCTTTTTTTGTGTTTATTGTTTTAGGAACATCCGAGGACGAATGTTCTTAAGGGGGGGAGAATGTAATACCCGGCATGTTCAGACATTGGAAATTCTATCGTCCGATGGAATCTAAGATGTCAGAGCATCCTTGAGGGGTAGAGTGAAGGTTTTCTAAAATGTTTTTACATGTTTTAAGCTTTTGTTTTAGAAAAGGAAAGAGTTTTTAAGAGAAAAGGCTAAGGAAGGTTTTGTCACTTTCGGCCCCCTAAAGTTAAAGTTCGGCAGCCGAAAGTACCCCATTTTCGGCCCCCTAAACTCAAGGTTCGGCCCCCTAAAGTGGTGAGGTGTTGCATGGAGCTTTGGCCACCAAAACGTGATGCGGTGTAACACTTTTAAAAAGTGTTTTGGCCGAATAAGGAGGAGCTTAAGCTCTCCTTTGGTGGCAGGAACAAACACATGCTTCTCCTTAAAGATTTTCCTTAGTTTTCTCTCAAATTTTTCAAAGAAAGTAGGTTTAAGTGAGTTTAAAGTGAAGTTTGTGAAGTTGTGGAGTTGGGAGCTTGTGGAGCTTGAATCTCCATCCTTTCAAGTTGGGAGTCACGTCAGCCTTTGTTCTTCAAGAGGTAAGCGTGAATCCTTGGTTTTAAATATGTTTTTAATGGCTTTGATGAAGGGAAAGGGGAGTTGTGCATGTGTATGCATGATATGTACATATTAGGGTACATGGATCTTTTGCTTTGTGTGAGGTTGTTGGGTGTTGTAGATTGGAGTTTTAATGTGTTTAAGACTCCTATATGCATGACTAAGTGTCTAAAATATGTTTGGAGAGGTTGGAGGCATGTGTGGAAGGTTGGGGTTTGGATGGCATGAAGGTGCCCGAAACTGAGTTCATGATGAACTCAGGTTCGGCCGCCTAATGAGGAGTTCGGCCGCCGAACTTCCTCCATAAGCAGCTTTGGCCGCCTAAGGTTGCCCCCGAACCTTGTGGACTTTAGGCTCTGTCCTGGACTTTAGGCCGCCGAAGGTGCCCCCGAAAGTGCCCTGTCCAGCTTTCCTTTGCATGTTTTCCATGGTTGTTCTAAGGTGTTTTAAGGGGTTTTTGGGGAGATGTTTAGAGATATGTTAGAGTATGTTTGGTCCCTCATTTAAGTCTATCTGTGTAGGCACAGACCAGAGGAACCAGAGAGTTCAGCAGTGAGTACTGCTTCAGGAGCCTGCAGAGTCAGTCAGAGTCAGCCAGAGGTGAGTGGAACTGAACTTTATTCTTTTAATTGAGAAAGTAAATGCTTTTAGCATATTTCATACATCATGAGTATGCATAGGATGATTGCATTAGAGACCACGAATATGTTGCATTGCATAGTTAATTGTTGATGTGGGTGAATGCTGAATGATCCAATAGTCCCAGACAGGAAGTCCAGGACCCCATTCCACGGCCTGGCAGGTATAGAGAGTTCAGGACCCCATTCTACGGCCTGACAGGTTATTATTTGTACAGGAAGTCCAGGACCCCATGCGACGGCCTGGCAGATTTATTATTTATACAGAAAAATCCAGGACCTCATCAATGGCCTGGAAATTTAAAATATGTGTGTATGTATGTATGGATGTATGTATGTATTACAGGAAGACCAGGACCCCAGTCAACGGCCTGGCATGGATTAGATACTGGGACTATGTGGTGACAGGTTTACCCTAGATGTGAATTGTCTGTGTTATGATGCATTCCATAAGATCATGTTTTAATGACATGTTTTATTGTCCTACTCACTGGGCTATAGAGCTCATCCCACTCCCTTAATCCCAGTCTTGCAGGTTTCAGTGTACAGAGTGTACAGGGGCAGGTCAGAGGTGCACAGGAAGAATAAAGAGTTGTAATAGAATATAGTGGACATGTAATATTAAAGAGATGTACTAGTTGTGTAATAGTTAAGGTGTGCTTGACTTAGTTTCTGTATTTTATAGTCTTTTGTGTACATGATCTAGATATGTAACTGTTTTATAAACAGGTGATAAACCAGGCTTAACAGGTATGAGTTTAACCCACCTAGAGCGAGCTCTAGCCAGGGGTACAGAGTACAGAGATTATGCATGCACAGGGTTAAGCCTTGGTTCAGAGAAAGAAAAGTTTTTATTTTCACAGAAAGTATATGATCATGTATGAGTTTTTACAGGTACACAGAGAGTATAGCAGGCTTGCTACGGGTTCTGGCAGCCTTAAGCTGACCTGAATCCTAGCGCCGGTGACGGTCCATTTTGGGGTCGTTACAACACCAGTGAATATTGTCCGCTTCAGGTCAAGGGATTGAAACCCTGTCTTCCCTCACGGTTTTGTTTCCGGGTCAAGGGATTTACTACCCTGTCTTCCCAAAACGCGTCCACTGGGGTCTCTTTAGGCAAGGCTTATAAGGCCCTCTCCCTTTCAACCTATTTCCGATGTGGGATACTTTTAATCCACCTACATGGGGTTCGAATGTAATATCCGGCTAGACTTCGGCATCTGAATTCCTACCGTCCGGCGAAATCTCAAATGTCGAAACTCTCTAGAAGGGTAAAATATGTTTTTCTAAAATGTTTTAATGTTCTTAAGGTTTTAACAAAGAAATAAAATTGAGTTTTGAAAAGAAAAGAGAATGAAGGAAGGGCCCAGGTTCGGCTGCCGAACATGGGGCGGATGCGGAGGCACGTTAGGCCCCCGAAAGGGGCCTGGCCAGCCACCTATAAAGGGGTCCCCTATCCGAAATGGGTGAGTTTTCTCTCCCCATTTTCGGCCAAGGTGAGTCTCCGCCATCCCTTGTTGATCTTGTGTTCTTCCTTCAAGTCTCTCATGAGTTTTATGAGTCTCTATCCTTGTTTTGAAGATTTTTTGAGCTAAGATCAAGGTTTTGAAGCTTGGAGACTCTAGAGACCCTTTTCTCCTCATCTCCGAGTTGGATCACATCTCCTCTCGATCTTCAAGAGGTAAGTGTAGATCCTCCTCTTCTTTTATGTTTTAAGTAAGTTTTGAGGGGTTTTAGGGTGTTGAATGTATGATTAGGTTAGTTGTAAAATGTTAGGGTTTATGTACCCTTTATTAGAAATGTATGCTAAACGTGTTGCTATGTTGATTGTTTGTTGGGATTTAATCTAGTTTGAGACCCCTATATGCTTAAATACATGTTTATGCATGCTTGGGAGTGTTGTGCATGAGTTGGAGAGTTTGGGAGGCAAATGTGTGTGTGTGAGGCTTGAGTTCTCCCATTCTGGAAGAACTCAGGCAGCAGAATTCTTACCGTCTGGTGGAATTTCGGATGTCGGAGCTTTCTAGAAGGGTAAAGCAAAGGTTTTCTAAAATGTTTTTACATGTTTTCATGGTTTTGAACTAGAGGGATTTGAGTTTTGAAAGCAAAGGCCAAGGAGGGAAGAACCCAGGTTCGGCCGCCGAACATGGGGCTGTTTAGGAGGCACGTTAGGCTGCCGAAGGTGGTTGACCGGCCACCTATAAAAGGCCCCTTGACCGAAAAATGGGGGAGTTTTCTCTCTCTTTTCGGGCATAGGTGAGTTCATGCTCTCCCTGGGTTGTTTTGATGCTTTTGCTTCAAATCTCTCAAGTTTTCATGAGTTTTATTCTTGGTTTTGAAGAGTTTTAAGCTTTGAGCAAGGTTTTGGAGCTTGGAGACTTTTGGAGCTTGGATCCTCCATATCTTCAAGTTTGGGTCGCACCAACCCTCGATCTTCAAGCGGTAAGTGTAGATCCATGCCTTTTACAGTGTTTTAAGTGATTTTTATGAAGGGTTAAGAGGGTTTTTATGCATGAGTTGTATGGTTGTGCATGATAGGGTTTATGTACCCTTTTGTGCATATATGTGTTTATGTGGTTGTTTGAGGGGTTTAGACTAGTTTTAAGGCCCCTTTATGCATGGATAAGGGTGTGTGCATGTGTATGCATGTTTTTAAGAGGTTGGATGCATGTTTTGGGTGTTTGGAAGGTTTGGGAGGCTTATATGCGTGAGAGGCTGAGTTATGGATGAACTCAGGTTCGGGGGCTGAAGGTATGTTTGGCCCCTGAACCTGCCTGTGGATGCATGGTTTGGCTGCCTAACCTTGCCCCCGAAAGTGGAGTTTCGGATCTGGAGTAGACTTTCGACCGACGAAGGTGCCGCCGAAAGTGCTTGACTTTCGTATCTGGAGAGGGTATTCGGCCGCCGAAGGTGCCCTGTCCAGCCTTTCTTTGCCCTTTTTTCATGCATGTTTATGATGTTTTAGGGGGTTTATGGGGAGATGTTCAGAGTTATATTAGAGTATGTTTGGTCCTCATTTGAGTCCACCTGTGTAGGTGCGGACCCGAGGAACCAAGGAGGCCCCCAGAGTTAGCTGGCCTAGAGTTAGCCCAACAGTGGCTAGAGGTGAGTGGAACTAAACTCTATGTTTTTAAATGAATGTTTTAGCATGATCCATGCATCACAAATACCATGTTTATGATAGGCTGTATTGCATTGCCTTAGTGACCACGAAGATGTTGCATTGCATAATATGATGATGTTGATGTGGATGGACCAAGGCGACCCAATAGCCCTCGATATGTTATGTTAATGAAGTCCTGAGGAGCCCCCTAAGGGCCGGGCACAGAGCTATGTATGTAACAGAAGTCCTGAGGAGCCCCTTTGAGGGCCAGGCACTATGATATGTTAATGAAGTCCTGAGGAGCTCCTTCGCGGGCCGGGCACAGACATTGGGAGTTTTGAGGTCATGTCCATCCGTGATGTGATTTGCTTATGATGTGATGCATTCCATGATGGCATATGTTTTAATGTTTTTATAGTTCTGCTCACTGGGCTTTATAGCCGACCCCACTCCCTTAACCCCATGTTTTCAGGGCCACAGAGAGAGGACAGAGTCAGCAAGAGTAAAGAGTATGGCTAAGGTTATGGTTATGTAATAGAAGTGTAGTGGACATGTATCTTGATGTATAGTTACATGATGTAAAGATATGTTATGTACAGTTATGTATAGACATGTTATGACATGTAATGTATACAAAGTTATAGTTTGTGCTTGGCCCTAGAGTATGGATAATCCCTTTGTACATGGATCTTTTTTATGTTTTATGTTTCTTGATGAGACATATGATGAACCAGGCTTAACATATGATATGTTGACCCAACTGGAGCATTTGATGAGGGCTCCAGTAAGGGATTTCAATGTTTACAGCTACTGTATGGTACTAGAGCAGGTATCACTTTCAGAGTGCATACAGAGCATGCTCAGGTTAAGTCCGGTATATAGAGAAAAGTTTACAGTTTTTATGTTTATGTTTGATCATGTATGGGATTATGCCAGATGTATAGGATGTATAGCAGGCTTGCTACGGGTCTCGGCGGCCTTAAGCCGATCTGGATCCTAGCGCCGGTAGCGGTTCGATTTCTGAGCTGTTACAGATTGGTATCAGAGCTCGAGGTTCATATGATCGGACCTATAGGGTATGGAGTAGCCCTAGGTTCACATGATCGGACCTATAGGGTATGGAGTAGCCTTAGGTTCATATGATCGGACCTATAGGGTATAGAGGTAGCCCTAGGTTCATATGATCGGACCTATAAAGTGTTTCGGGCTCATAGAGGTTATAGTAGCGCAAGCACAAAAGGGAGATCATGTCCACTAGGATAGGATGTGGAGTCCTGTCTTGTATGATGATGTGAAATGCCATGATTTTATGCATGTGCATTTATGATATGGTGTGGATGGATATTAGATGATCCTCGAGCCCTCAGTATGATATGTTATGATAGGATATGATATGAGATGGATAGACCAGGTGAGGCTTAATCGCCCCTGGCACAGAGTAAGAGGAGACCAGGTGAGGCCTAATCGCCCCTGGCACAGAGTGAGAGGAGACTAGGTGTGGCCTAATCGCCCCTAGCATAGTTGGTATGTGTATGTTATAGTTATGTAGAGGGCTATTGGTGACAAGTTCATCCTTGATATGATATGTATGTGATGAGAGTTCATGTATTGTTACATGGACTACATGATGCTATGTTTATATGATATGCTGTGTGATGTGGGTTCATGTGTAACCGCATGGGCCATGTGATGCTATGGTTTCTATATGAGTGTGCTCTTTTCTTAGCAGGCAAGATATAAGGTACTCGTTGATCTACGGGATCGACAGGAGTTTTACCTGAGAGGAAAGGTACAGATACTTTTCCCCCTGTTCTGCCGAGAGCGCAGTAGTGTAGCATCAGCAGAGAGGGTACATCAAAGGACCCTAGGAGGTCTTTTGATGCAATCAGGGGAGGACTGGACCCTAGAAGGATGATAGATGTGAGAGTGTAGCAGAGATAGATGTTCAGAGAAGAGATAGTAGCTAGAGGTTAGTGCGCCAGAGAAGGGCGTGAGAGAGTTGCTAGGAGATGCTATGGCCTCGGGTTTTACAACCCCAGGTACAGGGAGAGTTGTAACGACCCAGAAACTGGACCGCTACCGGCGCTAGGATCCAGGTCGACTTAAGGTCGCCGGGACCCGTAGCAAGCCTGCTATACTCACATACTGAAATACTTTCTAAAAACATAAATCTTACCCTTCTAGAGGGTTTCGACATCCTGGGTTCCACTGGACGGTAGGAATTCCGATGCCGGACTCTAGCCGGGTATTACAAGAGTGATCTCTCATCTCTGAGTGCAGCCCCCTCTAGAGGAGTATAGTGAGATAGAACCAAGAGTAAGAGTAAGTTCAATAGAGGTTAGAGTCCAGTCTGGGATAAGTGGTGGTTTGAGCTCTAGTCCAGATAGTTCTGGATGCATGAGGTGTCGGTATGGGACTACGGCATGTATAGATGCGAGCAGGAGGGACGCATGGCAGGTGAGTGTCCTACTGCGCCCTGGTTGGCATAGTCCCATCGGATGACTTCAGGTAGTATGGCTCAGCCAGTAGCTCCCGCCATGTCGCAGGGCAGTGGTCGAGGCAGAGGGAGAGGGTAGCCTTTTCTTCGGTAGATTCCCGTAGGGAAGATCCGTTAGCTTCAGCTCGGATTTTCACCCTGGCTCAGCAGGAGGCTAACACATCGAGCACGGTGACGTCAGGTACGCTCACTGGTGGATGTTCGGATGCGTATGCTTTTCTTTTGGACCATGATGTTTCTCTTTCCCTGTTGCTTTGAGAGCCGTAGAGAGGTTGGGTTGATAGCTTCTGGGCTCAGAGTGTCCTCTTTGGGTCAGTAGGCCAAGTGTGATCCATTAGTGGCAGAGTCAGTCTGCCAGTTTAGTTCAAAGTATGTTGAGAGTAGGTGCCTTCCAGCTGACCTTATGGTTCTAGATTTGACTGTATGATGTCATTCTAGGGATGGATTGGCCAGCTACTCGTGGTGCTACCTGAGTCTGCAGAGACAAGGTAGTCATGTTCAGAGATCAAGATGGATCAGAGGTAGTCCTTGGAGGGGACAGAGTAGGAGTGCCTAGAGGTTTGTTGTCAGCCCTACAGGCTCGTAGGTTGCTCATGAGAGGTTGTCAAGGGAGTTTCTAGCTCCTGTTGGTGAGTTTGGCAGTCAGGTCGGGGAATCAGCCTCAGTGCCCGTAGCTAGAGAGTTCTTAGATGTTTTTCCAGACGAGTGGTCAGGTTTACCATCTGTTAGGGAGATGGAGTTTGGAATAGGAGTGGTGTCTGGACCCAGAACCATTTCTATCCTTCCCTACAGGATGGCACCTGCAGAGTTGAGAGAGTTGTTAGAGCAGTTGTGAGACTTGGTAGACAAGAGTTTTATCCGACCAAGTCCCTCACCCTGGAGTGTTCCAGTGTGTTGGGAGAAAAGAAGGATGGATCCTTGAGACTTTGTAACGACTGTAAGCAGTTAAACAAGGTCACTACCAAGGACAGGTATTCCCACTCAGGATTGATGATCTATGAAACCAGCTAGTAGAAGCTGGTTGTTTTTCTAGATAGATCTGAGATCCGGGTACTACCTGTTGAGAGTTAGAGATGAGGTAGTTATAGTTCAGCAGTGAGAGGAGATAGAGTTTTTTCAGAGTGCGCAGTGGTAGCCTGTTGAGGTATTGCTAGAGGTGTCTCCTGTAGAGAGGGTGATTCGTTATGGGAAGAAGGGTAAGCTAGCTCTAAGATACATCAGACCCTTTGAAATCCTGCAGAGGATTGGGGATGTATCCTACCAGTTAGGTTTACCTGCTTCATAGAGGAGATCCATTCGATTTTCCATGTTTCCTTGTTAGTTTGTGTCGGATACAAGGGAGGTTATTTATGAACCAGAGATGAGGATCTTAGGGGATCTCACCTATGTTGAGCAGCTAGAGCGGATCATAGACACGCAGAGTAGAGGAACAAGGAATTTCCGATGGTGGATGTCCCTAAGAATCACCTCAGTATGTATAGTGCGCTTGGGAGACCGAGAGTTTATACTCCAGTAGTACCGTGTCTCTTTTCAAGCTAGAGGTTATGTGTTATATGATGTGTTTATGTGATGTTATGTTTATGTTATGTGCTATGCATGTCCTTGTTGAGGAACATTCGGGGATGAATGTTTCTTAAGGAGGGGAGAATGTAATACCCCGCTAGATTCAGGCATCGAAATTCTTACCGTCTGGTCGAATTTCGGATGTTGGAGCTTTCTAGAAGGGTAAAGCAAAGGTTTTCTAAAATGTTTTTACATGTTTTCATGGTTTTGAACTAGAGGGATTTGAGTTTTGAAAGCAAAGGCCAAGGAGAGAAGAACCCAGGTTCGGCCGCCGAACATGGGGCTGTTTAGGAGGCACGTTAGGCTGCCGAAGGTGGTTGACCGGCCACCTATAAAAGGCCACTTGACCGGAAAAAGGGGGAGTTTTCTCTCTCTTTTCGGGCATATGTGAGTTCATGCTCTCCTTGGGTTGTTTTGATGCTTTTGCTTCAAATCTCTCAAGTTTTCATGAGTTTTATTCTTGGTTTTGAAGAGTTTTAAGCTTTGAGCAAGATTTTGGAGCTTGGATCCTCCATATCTTCAAGTTTGGGTCGCACCAACCCTCGATCTTCAAGAGGTAAGTGTAGATCCATACCTTTTACAGTGTTTTAAGTGAGTTTTATGAAAGGTTAAGAGGATTTTTATGCATGAGTTGCATGGTTGTGCATGATAGGGTTTATGTACCCATTTGTGCATATATGTGTTTATGTGGTTGTTTGAGGGGTTTAGACTAGTTTTAAGGCCCCTTTATGCATGGATAAGGGTGTGTGCATGTGTATGCATGTTTTTAAGAGGTTGGATGCATGTTTTGGGTGTTTGGAAGGTTTGGGAGGCTTGTATGCGTGAGAGGCTGAGTTCTAGATGAACTCATGTTCGGCCGCCGAAGGTATGTTCGGCCCCCGAACCTGCCTGTGGATGGATGGTTTGGCCGCCTAACCTTGCCCCCGAAAGTGGAGTTTCGAATCTGGAGCAGACTTTTGGCCGCCGAAGGTGCCGCCGAAGGTGCCCTGTCCAGCCTTTCTTTGCCCGTTTTTCCATGCATGTTTATGATGTTTTAGGGGGTTTATGGGGAGATGTTCAGAGTTATGTTAGAGTATGTTTGGTCCTCATTTGAGTCCACCTGTGTAGGTGCGAACCCGAGGAAATAAGGAGGCCCCTAGAGTTAGCTGGCCCAGAGTTAGCCCAGCAGTGGCTAAAGGTGAGTGGAACTAAACTCTATGTTTTTAAATGAATGTTTTAGCATGATCCATGCATCACAAATGCCATGTTTATGATAGGTTGTATTGCATTGCCTTAGTGACCACGAAGATATTGCATTGCATAGTACGATGATGTTGATGTGGATGGACCAAGGCGACCCAATAGCCCTCGATATGTTATGTTAATGAAGTCCTGAAGAGCCCCCTGAGGGCCGGGCACAGAGCTATGTATGTAACATAAGTCCTGAGGAGCTCCTTTGAGGGCCGGGCATTATGATATGTTAATGAAGTCCTGAGGAGCTCCTTCGCGGACCGGGCACAGACAGAGGGAGTTTTGAAGTCATGTCCATCCGTGATGTGATTTGCTTGTGATGTGATGCATTCCATGATGGCATATGTTTTAATGTTTTTATAGTTCTGCACACTGGGCTTTATAGCTCACCCCACTCCCTTAACCCCATGTTTTCAGGGCCACAGAGAGAGGAAAGAGTCAGCAAGAGTAAAGAGTATGGCTAAGGTTATGGTTATGTAATAGAAGTGTAGTGGACATGTATCTTGATGTATAGTTACATGATGTAAAGCTATGTTATGTACAATTATGTATAGACATGTTATGACATGTAATATATATAGAGTTATAGTTTGTGCTTGGCCCTAGAGTATGGATAATCCCTTTGTACATGGATCTTTTTTATGTTTTATGTTTCTTGATGAGACATATGATGAACCAGGCTTAACATATGATATGTTGACCCAACTGGAGCATTTGATGAGGGCTCCAATAAGGGGTTTCTATGTTTACAGCTACTGTATGGTACTAGAGCAGGTATCACTTTCAGAGTGCATACAGAGCATGCTCAGGTTAAGCCCGGTATATAGAGAAAAGTTTACAGTTTTTATGTTTATGTTTGATCATGTATGGGATTATGCCAGATGTACAGGATGTATAGCAGGCTTGCTACGGGTCTCGGCGGCCTTAAGCCGATCTGGATCTTAGCGTCGGTAGCGGTTCGGTTTCCTGGCTTTTACAATGGCAGAATATGAAACCCTCGTAAATGGGATGCAGATAGCATTAGAAGTGGGGGCAACCGACCTCAAGATAAATAGTGACTCCCAGCTAGTAATCAACCAAATAACAGGGGTATACTAGGAAAATGACATCATCATGCAGAAGTATTTGGCCAAGGTACGAGCCGTAGGAGTCGAGCTCGGTGAACAGGGGATCGCTATGCAATATCAAAGGATACCCCAGGAAGAAAATGAAGTAGTAGATCTGCTCAGTAAAATGTCCGAAGAAGAATTATAACATCTCCCAGACAATGTATACATACAGCACATTAATGTCCCCACTTTTGAGAAACCAGCCCCTATAATGCAGATAGAAGAAGAACAAAGTTGGATGACCCCATATTTGGAGTACTTGAAAACAGAAAAGTTTCCCGAAGACAAGGTGACTCGCGGTTGTCGAAGCCGGTCAAAAATAACCTTTCTGGTTATCAACAATTTACAACTGCAGATAGTGGTGAAAGAATCGAATCCACAGAGAATTGATTACCAATTTATTCTTCTCAATCAAGACCAAGAAAATTAATTGAAAACACAATTGAAAGCAAGTAACCAAAAGCTGAATAGAAGTAAAGTGCAATAAAGTAAAAAGGGGGAGGGTTTTGAGATTGATTTGATTAACAACTATTGAAAGCAATAAAATTAGCAAGTAATAAAAACAAAAGAGGAAATCAATATGAGAAATATCTAGTTGAAGATATGGATCCACTTTGGTTGTTTGGATTGATCATTGAAACTTATGTTATCTTGATTTATTCAATAGATTAGTTATGGTGATGGAAAACACTTCTCACCACCATGTCTCTCCTTATGATTAAATCAATTAGGGAACGTCCTCTAATCAATTACTAATTAATAAATTGCCAAGGAACGTCCTTGGGCCATAGGCATCAAAAAAATTGTCAATTGCATGAAGAAATAGAGAGATCCAATCCTAGCTACTTCAAACGCATGAAGATGATACTAGATCATACAATTTCTTGGTTTTTACACCAAGTGTTCTTAGGTCAGAATATTTCCAGCAATTATGGACTAAAAATTATCCCAACTAACAATCAATTACGTTGCAATCAAGAATCAAGTGGCCAATTTGATCAAAACAACAAAGCACTCATGGAATTAAAGCATCAATTGCATGAATATTGAACAAAATCAAAGACAATAGTTTATGATCAGATCTCATAATCCATAAAACAACCTTAGTTTCAACCAATCCTCAACTAGAATACCTCAACTAGAATAGGGGGTTTCAGCCACTCATGGCTGAACCAAAACAGAAAATAGAAGAAAAGAAGAAGAAAGAGGAACCAATTTGATGGAAAAGCCTTGGAGTGTGGCTGCCCTTGCTTGGCCGAATTTGGGGAGTTGAATTCTGCCTCTTCTAGGCTTCTTGAAGGCTTTAAATATGTCTTGGGAGGCTGCCTAGGGTTTCATGGTAGTTCATGAGTCTTTTAGAGGCTTCCTAAAGTGCCCTTGATCCAACATGTGCCTTCTATGTGCATGTGTGAAGGGAAAAACGTGGAGCAAGTCTTGAATTGCAAGTGGGGGGCTCTTTGGTCTTTTAATTGATGTCCAAGGTCTTCAAGATACTGCCCAAGGTGTATCCAAGAGGCTATACCCGGTTAGAGTCTGGCATCGGAATTCCTACAGTCTGGTGGAATCTCGGATGTCGAAATCCTCTAGAAGGGTAAGAATTATGTTTTTCTAAATGATTTTCATAAGTTTTAATGTTTTAAGTGTAAAGAAAATGAGTTTTTGAAAGAAAAGTACCTAGGGAAGGAAAGCCAGGTTCGGCCGCCGAAAGTGAAGTTCGGCCGCCGAACATTGCATGGTTATGGAAGCACCTTTGGCCGCCGAAGGTGGTCTGGCCAGCCACCTATAAAGGGCCACCTATCCGTGGATGGATAAGTTTTCTTTTCCATCTTCATGTAGAGGTGAGTTCATGATCATCCATGGTTGCTTTTGAGGTTTTCCTTCAATCTTTCGTGTTTTTCAACAAGTTTGGACAAGCTTTTATGTGTTTTGAAGTTTTTGAGCTTAAAACCAAGTTTGGAAGTTTGGAGACCTTAGGAGCTTGTTTCTCCATATCTCCATGTTAGGATCACCTATCCTCTCGATCTTCAAGAGGTAAGCGTAGATCCTTAACTTCTTTAATGTTTTATGAAGGTTTTATGGAAGTTTTACGGGTAGAATTGCATGTTAGGTTAAGTAGGGTTTTTGTGTGTTTGTTGGTGATAACATGTTTAAGTGATGTGTTGTTGATGTTGGTTGGGGTTTAGGTTAGCTTTGGACCCCTACATGCATGTATTTGTGTATATGCATGTTGTTGAGGTTGTTGGTTGCATGTTTGAGTGAAGTTTGGAGAAGTTTTGCATGAAGCAGGGCAGGGTTCTACCTTACTGGAGAACCCAGGTTCGGCAGCCGAAGGAAGGTTTGGCCGCCGAACATGCTAAGGAGGTGGTTTCGGCTGCCTAAGCTCGCCCCCGAAAGTTTGGACTTTCTGCTCTAGAGGGGGGTTTCGGCTGCCGAAAGTGCCGCCGAAGGTTGAGACTTTCGTCTCTGGAAAGGACTTTCGGCTGCCGAAGGTGCTGCCGAAAGTGTTTGAGTTTCGACTCTGGAGGGACTTTCGGCCGCCGAACCTGCCGCCGAAAATGCCCTGTCCAGCCTCCTTTTGCATGTTTTATATGATTGTTTAGAGATGTTTTGGGGGGGGTTTTTGGGGAGCTTTATAGAGTATGTTTGGTTCCTCATTTGAGTCCACCTGTGTAGGCTCAGACCCGAGGAACCGAGGAGATCAGCAGTGTTAGCTGCTTCAGAGTTTTCAGAGTCAGTACAGAGGTAGCCAGAGGTGAGTGGAACTAAACTAAATCTTTTAATATGAGAACCCAAATGCTTTTAGCATGTTCCATGTATCATGATATGCAATAGGTTGATTGCATTAGAATACACGAATATGACGCCTTGCATTATTCATTGTATTTGCGGACGGACATAGAGTGGATTCATTAGCCCTCCTAATAAAGTCCTGAGGAGCCCCTTCGAGGGTCGGGCATAATAAAGTCCTGAGGAGCCCCATTGAGGGCCGGGCACAGAGTCGCATTGTTTGCATAATAAAGTCCTGAGGAGCTCCTTCGCAAGCCGGGCACAGACTAGAGGGATTTTTGTTTCAGTCCGTCCGAAAGGTGATTACTTGTGATGTGATGCATTCCATGTGAGCATGTTTATTAACATGTTTTTAATGTTCTACTCACTGGGCTATAGTAGCTCACCCCTCTCCCCTAACCCCAGTCTTGCAGGTTAAAAGCAGAGTGGGAAGTCATCAAGAGTATAGAGTTGTTTATGTAATAGCAGAGTAGTGGACATGTATTTTATGTAACAGATGTATAGAGTATAGTATTGTGCTTGGCCCTTATGTATTGTTAATCCTTGTTTATACATGGTTAGTTTGTGTAAATGTTTTTTTAATGAGCATGAAAACCAGGCTTAGCATATATGGAGTTGGCCCAACTAGAGCATTTGATGAGGACTCTAGTAAGGGGGTCATTGCACAGAGTACAAAGATAGTGCATGCACAGGTTGAGCCTTGGTACAGAGTAGAGTTTTACAGTTTTTGCAGAAAATGTATGACCATGTATGGGTTTTAACAGGTACACAGAGAGTATAATAGGCTTGCTACGGGTCCCGGCGAACTTAAGTCGATTTGGATCCTAGCGCCGGTAGTGGTCCGGTTTCCGAATCGTTACACAAGAGGCTGCCCAAGTGTCAAGTTGTTGCCCATGCACAAATAAGGAAGGTGGAGCCTTTCCTTGCACATGTGAATTTTGAATGTGCAAAGAATGAGTTGGCAAGCATGTGATCTTCAAGATTTGACTTCCTTAGCAAGCTGGATTTTGAAATTCAAAATTTGAATATGAATCTTGAAGATTTGAATTCCAAAATACTTTCCTTATTTGGCTCTCCATTTGTGGCAACTTGAGATATGGCTTCTTGAATAAGGAAAAGGCAACTTGGAGATTTGAAATTTGAATTTCAAATTGCTTTGGCTGAATGTTCTTTCCTTCTTCGCCACTTTCCTTATTTAGAAATTTCCTTATTTAGCTCCTCATGATTTCAACTTGGCAGGTTTGCTCTCCTTTGCTCCAAATAAGGCAGTTTTAGGGGTATTTTCTCTAAAATGTCCTTTTGCACCATTTTCTGCAAAACAATGCCAAGAGCACTAAATTAAGCAGAAATCATGTAAATAATCATCAATAATATCAAGATAAAATGGACTAAAATATGTTCTATCACAAGGCAGAAGCCAAAAAAATTGTGACTAAAGCCGCCAACTACTAAGCAGTGAAAGGAACATTGTACCGAAGGGGGAAGTCTAGCCCGTGGCTGAGATGTGTGGGTCCTGAGGAGGCCGTTAGGGTAGTTCAAGAAGTACACCAGGGAGTTTGTGGGGTTCATGAAGGAGCAACCACATTGGCAAACAAGATTTTCAGGCAAGGGTACTATTGGCCTATAGTTAAAAAAAAAGCAGAAGAGTTCGTCAAAAGATGTGATGTCTGCCAATGCCATTTACAGCCTGGCCACACCATAGTCCATCATATCTAGCCCTTAGCCATTCTCGCAGTGGGGAATTGATATCTTGGGTCCCTTCCCAAAGACTATGGGGCAGAAGAGGTTCATCATAGTAGCTGTAGAATACTTCTCCAAGTGGCCTGAGGCAGAAGCTGTGCCCACAATCACAGCTCGCAAGATGATAGACTTCGTCTGGGAAACATCATATGTTGATTTGGAATATTGAGAACGCTTATATCAGACAACGACAAATAGTTTGATTGCAGATCCTTCAAAGACTTCACAAGAAACATAGGCATATGGCACAAGTTTTCTTCAGTGGCTCACCCCCAAACAAACGGTCAAACGAAAGTAACAATTCGGGCTATCCTATAGGGATTGAAAAATTGGCTGGATGGAGCTAAAAAAAATTAGGCAGCCAAGCTGAATAGCATTTTGTGTGCATTTCGGACTACACCTTGGATACTGATAGGAGAGACACCATTTGCATTAGCATTCGAAACCAAAGCAGTAGTCCCCATAGAGCTGCAAATTCCCTCCCACCAAGTCCATTCAATGACGAGGATACTAATGGGGAGAAGTTGAGGAGCAACTTGGATGCTCTAGAGGAAATTAGAGAAGAACCTCAGATAAGGACGGCTGTGTATCAACAAAAGGCAACTCGGTACTACGATCAAAAGGTCCGCAAGAGAATTCTAAAGGTTGGAGACCTAACTTTGAGAAGATTAGAAGCAACGGGGAAAAGAGCAGCTATGGGTAAATTGACACCAACTTGGGACGGCCCCTTCAGAATAGCTAAAGTCGTCAAGACAGGGGAGTACCGGATTGAAGACCTACAAGGAAACCCAGAGCATAATGCCTGGAACATCCAGCACTTGAAGAGGTATTTTCCCTAAAAAGCATACAATGTAAACCCCCATACTTTGAAATATAAATGAAGAATGCTACTCCTCTTTTTATATCTAGTATCCTTGAATCAGGTACAGAATCCCTCAGTGAGGTAGGTGACCAGTCTCGAAAAATGACCATCGGCACCACAAAATCGGCTGAGAGGAAGAAGACCCCAGTGAGGTAGGTGACCGGTCTCAGAATATGACTACCTGCACCAAAAAACCGGCTAAGGGGAAGAAGACCCCAGTGAGGTGGATGACCGGTCTCAGAATATGACCACCGGCACCAAAAATCCGCTTGAGGAAAAGAAGACCTCAGTGAGATAGGTGACCGGTCTCGAAACATGACTGTCGGCACCATAAAACCGGCTGGGGAAAAAGAAGGCCAGCAAAAGAAAAACGACACTAAACAAAGGCCATGAGCCTCCCAAAGGAAAATTGAGCAACAAACAGCCGACCTAAAACATGACCTCGGGTCAAGTACGACGCAACAAAAAAGAAAAGCCCGAATTCAAAGAAAATAGATTGGAACACCTAGGAATGATGGGGAAAAACCCGATCCCGACCTCACTTAAAGGATCGAAGCACAAAACCACCCATTGTAAGCTCAAATCTGACCTCATTGAGGGATACAGATCTCAACAAAATCAGAAAGACCTAAATCTGAATCAATTAAAAGCTATACCTATAGGAAAAAGAGGTCCCAATACCATAAAAATGAGCTTGGCCCATCTAAAGGCCTTGGGCAAATGCAGGGTAAAATAGGAAAACCCAGCTCGAACGAGCCCATAGGCTAAACACGAAAAACAACATAAGTTATAATATAACCGAGCTTACATCACGAATGAGCTCATAGGCTGAACACATGAAAAACAACCTAAGTATGATATAGCTGAGCTCACAGGCTGAACACGCGAAAAAAAGCCGAAGTATAATATAACCGAGCTCACAAGACGAATGAGCTCATAGGCTGAACATGTGAAAACAGCCTAAGTATGATATAGCTGAGCTCACAGGCTGAACACAGGAAAAAAAAGAAAAAAAAATAAGCGTAAGTATAATGTAATCGAGCTCACAAGCTGAACGTGCGAAAACAACCTAAATATAATATAGTCGAGCTCACAGCCCAAACGAGCTCATAGGCTAAACATACGAAAAAGTCTAAGTATAGTGCAAATGAGCTCACAACCTAAGTAAGGCTCAGAATCTAAATACATAAAAATATCCTAAGTATATTAAAAAGAGTAAGCCAACGAGTTGGCAGGACTCGCTAGCCGTATGCGCAGAAATAACCTAAGTAAATGGGATTAAGCAAGCTAAGAGGCTCAGCCAAGCTCATAGGATGAAGGTTGCTTAAATCCCAAAGGGGCATAAACATAAAAAAACCAAGATCAAAGAGGCCACTAGCTTAGAAAAAATGCAGGAACTACACATCCCGGAATTGTTTTAGTAGATAAGTAGAACCCGAAATTGTTTAAGTAGGTGAGCAGAATACACGTTAAAGTTAAGATTTATGAGATATCGGCCCAATAAAATTCACAAGCAATATATACAAAACAATTCAAATATATAGTGATAAATAAATAGACACTAATAAATCAAAGAAGAATATAAACTTTACTGATTATTCGAATGGGTTATAGAAGTAGCAGGGGAGGGGGAACCAGAACTAACTAATTCATTTAAGGGTTTGTCTATAATATCCTCCCTCTCAGGTCCAAGGGGCAAACGAGGAGCATCTTTGGGCAAAGGGTTATCATCCTCCTTGTATCACACCTCCTCACCATCAGAATCCACTTATGGAGCTCGTAGGTCCGCCAATGGAGTGCAGGGGGCATCCCTATCTGACTTTAAGCCCTGGTTATAACCTGAGGCGAACATTCAGAAGGCTTCCTTATATATAGCCTCCTTCATCTCTGTGGAGGCCTTATACTCCTCCAATCGTGCCTCGCAAGCCTAGTGAATTATATCTTTAAGCTCGGTAGAGTCTTTATACTCATGTACGCTGGACCCTATCCTCTGCGGCTCGAGCATCCTTCAACAAGGCAAAACATCTCACCTCTAGAGCAGTGACCTCTTGGCGGAGTTGTTGTTGCTGAAGGCAAGACTCCTCTGCTGCCAAGGCCATGCCTTTCAGGTCCTCGATGTGTTTATTAAGCTCTTGTTGGAGGACAGTAGCATGGGCTAAAGCCTCATCATGCTGGCGGCAGGACTCCTTCAAAGCAGACAATTGCTCCAAGGCTTTGTCTCGTTGAGACTTCGTTATAGAAGCCCGTTGAGAAGCACTGCTGACCTCTTCCCTCATATCTCCTAGCCATTTGGTGAGGTCCTCGATCTAGTTTTGAAACTCGATGATATGCCTGCGGGCCTCACCAGTGGCAACAATGTTCTCCTTATGGCGCGCTTTGGTGATGCGCTGGTCCATCGAGCTCTGGAGGGACTGGCCCCAAGCATCGATATCCATGAACACACAACGCCTATCAAGGAAAGACAGTAAATAAAAGTTACAAAGAGACTAAAAAACAAAAACACGTTTAAGGAAAGCAAACGACTTACTATGAGGAACATTTCTCTCAGGCTATCCCCTAGGTCCTCCCGAGACCACGAACTGAAGGCTGCCTACTGTTTAGTAGAGCAGGCTATGTGGCTGGCAAGAGAAAGGAAGCGGGGATCGGAAACATCAGAGACCCCCTCGAACATCTTCTCGCGTAACATCTCAGCCACGAAAGTCGGTGTAGATTCGGGAGTCACCTCAGCAATGTTGAGGGACTCGTTGTCAATTGTTGAGGATAGTAGCTCCATAACCCTCTTACCTTTTGTTAGCAGGAGGAGAAGGCACATCCTTGGTAGGATCTGTAACCCGAGTTCTCTTAGCAGCCCTGACTTCAAAAGTAGGCTTGGAGATCCGTGTCTGCTTGCCGGCGGCCCCTCTAATCACGATGACAGCTACGGTTTGAAGGGGTTGGATGTCTAAAGGAGTGACCTCAGCACCTCCCTTAGAGCCGCCCTCAGCAGATTTGTTGATGGCAATAGGCTCCTTGGAAGTCCGCTTGGGAGCTGCCGGGGACTTGGCCAAGGCTGGCGTCTTGCCAGGAGTAGAGGCCTTTGAGGCTGTAGAATGAGATCCCCCAGCAGCAGGTGTCAACGCTCGGGCATGGGCAGGAGCAGGAGTTCGGCTCGCAGAAGCAGGGGCAACAACTTGAAAGACCTCGTGAGTCACGTTCACCATGGATTTGCTAGCCTTGAAGGCTTCCAGCTTGGCCTTCATGCTCTCCCTAGACAATATGAAATTCTTTGGCAATTTAAGGTTGTCCATGGGTGAGGTAGAAGCTATAAAAGAAAAACAGCACAAGTTAGAACTCAGAACAATAAAAAAAATGCAACTAAAAGTGAAAAAAATAAGAAAACAATCATTGACAATACCAGCTTCCCAGCAGTCCCGGAGGTTAGACATGAACATGTATTTCTCGATGTCATACTTCTTCCGTACGAAGGTCAGTCGAAGAAGCAGATCTGATCCACCAGGGATAGCCAAGAAAGGTCATTGTAGCCTTGAGGGACGTCCCTCCAAGAGAGATCAACATCCCAGCTGATCTCCGAGCTCTCCTTGAGCTCGACCACCACAAAGGCCTCACCCCAGCCTTTTATCTAATCTTTGTATCCAGCAAAGATAAACAAACCTCCCCGGGGAGCAAAGTAGTAAAACCCATAATTAGCTCGGGGAAGGCGGAAGAAAGTGGAGAATAGAGCAACGGAAGGGGCAAAATCCCAACATAGATAAATAAATTTAAAGGAGCACATAAAAAAGAATGGAATTTAGGGATAACATGCGAGGGGTCACATAGAAATGGGTAAAAACCTCAATGAAAAAGGGGGTGAAGGGAAAAGTCAGCCTAAAGTTGTGTTGCTTAACGAAGAAAATCAAGCTACGACCCTGCTGGGGGTCTATCAAGCCCACCGGAGCCGAGTTGGAAAGAATAATTCTCTCATTGCAAAGAGAAGCCCTAATCCTATAAATGGAGGTATCGACGTACTCGCTGGAGAAGAAATTGGAAAGGGACGAAGGAGTGACGGAGGATCTCAAATCCACGACATCAGAAATTCTAATGGAAGCCATGAGAAGAGTGGGATGTACCTCGAAGCAGAGATTGCAGAGGTGAAGGAGAACGAGTTAACGAGAGCAAAGCAAGAAGAAAAGTCGAGGGCAAAATCAAGAATACGAATTTGAAATGGGTAAAGGCGGATAAAAGACATTTTGATAAAAGTCTTTCTAGAGCCGCGCGATCATAATTGAGGTTTCAAGATTTATCCCCTCATTAATTATGGAATAAATAATGAGCAAGTAAAGGGGCACTTGATGACCGCTAGGCTACTGGCACCCAGGCAGCAGTCGAGCCCTCGTAGAAAAGCCAGGTCGAAAACCCACCAAAGCCCACTATGCAAGCCTGTTCACTAGCACACAATCGAGGTCACGTTCGAGCAGGCTGGACAGACTGAGACCCGGACTCAACAAAGAGAGATCCAGCTCACCTGACTTGATAGGTCAGTGGGGAAACGGACCCATCTACACCCGTGACCTTGTCAGCACGAGCCCTAGAGGGAATTAAATAGCTGCCTGACAATGGAGAGAGGAGGGAGTACATCCATACATATGGTTTTGTATGATAGCGATAAATGGCATTGTAGTAGGATGGCAGTTATACGTCACTAGAGGACAAATGAAAAAGGGAATAAATGAAGAAGGCATGAACCATTCAAACTAATCTCACTCACACATACCAAAATCTTACTCTCTTTTGGATCTTAGATATCAGAAACCCTAACTGCCAAAATTTTTCTTAAAGTAAAAGTTATCACGTTTAATAAAATAAAGACGTGTGAAGTTGGAGATGTACCTAGAATGCCAAGCCATGCATAGGAACCTTTTGTGCTCGTTTGCCATTTTTCATTATTTTTCAAATTTTTTTGGAAAAGAAAATGAAGAGTGAAAAATAAGAAAGAAAAATAAAAATAATGAAAAGGTTATTTTCCTCAAGGTGTTTGGATGTTAAGGAGGAAAATAAAAGGGAAGATAACTTTTTGAAATAGTAAAATAATGATTTTACCTTTTGTATTTACAAATAACATAAATAATTTTAGAGATAAAAATTTAATTGTTTTTATTTTTCACCCACTTTCTCTTTAAATTGGAGAAAAAGTTAATAATAATTTTAATTTATTATTTTCTTCTTCGTTTTCCTTCTTTCATTGTTTGGATGAGAGTAAAATAAGAGAAGAAGAAAAATTTGGAAGGAAAACAAAAATATTTTTCTCCAATCTAAACACTAAGAAAGAAAAATATTTTTATCATCCTTCCTCCCAAATTCTACTCCCATCCAAACACACCATTTGTGTTCTTACTTTCTTTTCTAGTTGTGTTGCTTTTTCTCCTTTGAAGCTTATGCCAATGACCTTTCTTGCTTTTGAGGAAGACATTTTTCACATGTTCTTCATTTTTTTTTTTGCTTTTTGCCTCCCTTCTCCCTTTTATTTTTTCCTTTATTTTCTCCATTTCTTCTAAGAAAATGTGTAATACCCGACTAGACGCCGGCATCGAAATTCTTACTTTTCGGTGGGATTTCCGTTGGAATCTGGAATTCGAGGATGTCGGAGGTTTCTAGAAGGGTAAGAGCAAGGTTTTCTAAAAGGTTTTTAAGTGTTTTAAGGTTTTAAGTGAAAAGGAATTGAGTTTTTGAAGAGAAAAGACCAAGGAGGCTTTGGCCAGGTTCGGCCGCCGAAAGTGATGTTCGGCCGCCGAAAGTGCCTTAGGTTTGGCCCCCGAACTCTAAGTTTGGCCGTCGAACGTTGCATGGTTTTGCATGCAGTTTCGGCTGCCGAAGGAGAGGTGGTTGACCACCTATAAAAGCCCCTTTGACCGGCAATGGAGGGTGTTGGAAGCTCTCTTTTTTGGTCAAAGGTAGGGTTCATGCTCTCCTTGGGTTGTTTTCATGGTTTTCCTTCAAATCCTTTAAGGTTTTCATCAAGCTTGAACTTCTTAATACTCGACTCGAATTCGAAATGAGTAAAGCTCGAATTCGGCTCGAACTCGAAAAAATTTTAACGAACCAAACTTGAGCTTTTCAAAACTCAGCTCGGCTCGATTCGTTTACACCCCTAGAATTGCGTGGTTGTGTATGAAGAGCAAATGAAGGTTGGTCCCCATTTCTTGATCGACCCCATTTACTTTGAGGTACAACTTCAACATAAGTACCATCCAGCTCATCCAAATCATTGGAGACTTCTGATTCCTTTTGAGCTTTGTGTCAAAGGAACAGGATTGAGGTAATTGCTCAGAGTATTCTCACTTTCATACATGTTGAACATTCAAAACAACTTTGATTTATATATTTCTCGGGCTAGGAAAGGACGCTTCTTAATTTTCTTTTTCTTTCCTTCCAACCTCAGAAACCGGAAGGAAAAACTTTTTTATTGGCAAATTCCAAAACCATCTCCTAACATTTAGTGTTTGGTAATCATTACTTATACTTTTTTCGTACCTATTCTCCCTACTTTGATCGTCATTATAAATTCTTTGTCATTAACAAACATAGAACTGCAATAACTTAAGTAACATTCACTAATGTTCTTTTATATATATATATATATATATAAATATATCATTATACATTTAACAATAAATCCAAACAATTATTTTTTACTGATTTGTTGCTTTAAACTATTATATAAACAACTAACTATTAACGGCTAACCAGAAATAACTGATAATTGAAAATAATTAACGGTTATTAAAACCACTAGTACAACAAATAGGGTCCTAATGCAAGAGTTACCCTATGTATGTGAAATATTTAATTTAAACTCCAATAAAAATAAGATATCTCCTTATGTAGAGAATTATGAATTTAAAATACAACTCTTTTTTACAGGGTAACAGTTGAGCGGGTATTTGAAGTACTTAGATTTGCATAAATTGAATAGAGGTAAAGAAATACATTAGATTTTTAGCAATTGATTATTACATTGGATAATTGTACTGAAAATTTAAAAAAAATACTTTCTATCTATCCATGCATAATTAATAGTTGAAAAGTCAATATTTATATGAATAGGTATTTTCTTTAACCTCCTTACAATTTAATACATTTAGAAGTTCAATTTTTAAAAACTATATTTTTTATGGACTTAAAGTAAAATTAAAATTTAACACCCAAAATTTTTGCTACTTGAACTCAATTAGGTAATAAAAAACCATCTATAAAGTTAATTTTTTTTCTTATTGCAATTTATTTTATTCAATTTTTTTCAAATAGGACAATTTTTTCCTAGACCACATACTTAGATGTGTTTCAACACTTAGCACCTTGAAATTTTTAGATAGATAACACTTAAATTTACAATGAAAAATAAACTTTCTTTCTTTTACGTATAATTGTGTCTTTAATTGAATTTCTCTAAGTGATTTTTATTTAATATTACTCTAAATCCAAAACCTTCCTTAAGTGCCCCTCAAATAACAAAATTGTAACTTATTTTGATCTGATGCCACAACAGGAAAAACCCAAATGGGCCCATAGTAGAAGCAAGAAGTTGGTTACCCTTATTTTGCAAGGAAATATAAGATGAATAAAGGATAAAATTGTAATTAAATTTTTTAAAATTGGTCAAAATGTGGCATTGTTGATTTACTGTGCAATTGCTAACTGAGTTTTATTGTGCTAATATAAATAGATGTATATGAACATATATTTGTGTGAAAATATATTAATGATTCGATCAAAAAATTTGAGAAAATATATTAATGATCTAAAATGTAAATTTAATTAATTTATTTTAAAAAATAATATAACGATTAATTAATTAATTAGATAATGGGGAGTAATATGCTCAACACTTAAAGTTATATTATTCAATGATATAGGTAGGGGTGAGTAGAATTCAATTCAAACTGAAAAAATCGACCGAATCGAATTAATTTAAAAATTCGGTTCGGTTTTTTATTCATTTCGGTTCGGTTTTTTATTCATTTCGATTTGATTTTTTATTCATTTCGGTTCGGTTCGGTTTGATTTTTAATTTTATAAATTTTAGTTATATCGGTTCGGTTCGATTTTGATAAAAAATTAAAAAAATCGAACCGAACCGATTTAGTAATAATAATATGTTATTTTTAATAATATAGAGAAATTAAATCATATTAAAATTAAAATATTTTAATTAAATTTTAAAATACTAAAAATAAAAGGTAAAAAATAAAAAATTTATTAAAAATCAAAACAGATCAAATCGAACCGAATTGAACTAAATCAGACCGGTTTAGTTCAATTCGATTTCTGACAAAAAATAATTTAGTTCGGTTTTCATAAATACTAAAATTTTAGCTTTTGATTTATTCAATTCGGTTCGATTTTAAACCGAACCGACTGAATGCTTACCCCTAAATATAACAATAGCCAATGTATTTTGTTTTTGAAGAAAAATAATAAATACAATAATATTTATGATTATTCTAAAAACAAAGTAGTAAATACAATAATATTGATGAATATTCTAAACAGGGCTCTAATACCACTGTTGAGTCTCAATCGGATTAAACGCAGTGGAAAAAATAAAAAAATAAAATATTTCACCAACATGGATCACGTTTAAACGAAAAATGTAACAATATTTAAATAAAAAATAAATATTATTTATTTTCTTTACAGTAAAACACAATATTGGTCTTGGTTGGATTGTCGTGTACCGCAAACTATCCAAGTGTTCAGTCTCGAAAGACATCCACACAGAATAATAATCGAAAAACCTTAAAATCATTCTAAGAGATCGAGAAGATGAGAGGTTTTGAATGCTATGGCTTTCAAAAGGGTTTCTCCTCGTAGAGAACTCACAGAACTTTAATAAACAATCCATATAAATCTTAAACTAATTTAATTAAGTCCCTATTTAATTAATTACATTAAAATCATAATTCTTTCAAATTATAATTTTATTCTAATTTCAATTTATATGCAATCAAATCCTATTTGATTTAACTTCTCATTTTATTTTCTCATTCAATTCTTTATATGTGTGACTCATCAGGTTCCAGATATGTTGGCAATAAATATTATTACTTTGGAGATAATTCAAAAATGGATAAATCATAGAGTTTATGTGACAGATTATTAAGAATGTGTCCTTTACATATTTATATCCTTCAACTTTATTAAAAATAAAACGTGTCCTTTACATATTTGTCTCCTTTACATATCATGCGGATATCCCATGATACACCTAAACTATATAAGTAGAATTAAAATGACTTTGTGATCTAAATACAAAGTAACTTGGAATTAAAATTTTACAAATGCACTAACATATATTACATAATATGATAAGTGACTCGCGGTTGTCGAAGCCGGTCAAAAATAACCTTTCTGGTTATCAATAATTTACAACTGCAGATAGTGGTGAAAGGATAGAATCCACAGGGAATTGAGAACTTACCTATTTTCCTTATCAAGACCAATAAAATAAACTGAAATAAAAATAAACTGAAGAAGAAAAAAAACTGAAAACGAGATAAACTGAAACGAAATAAAACTGAAACCAAAAATAAACTGAAAGTAAAATGGGGGTTTTGAGATTGATTCAATTAAACAACTACCGAAAGCAATAAAATAAGCGAATAATAAAATAAAAGAATAAATAATAAGAAAGATCTAGTTGAAGAATTGGATCCACTTCAGTTGTTGGGATTGATCATTGACACTTAGTTTCTTTTGATTGATTCAATAGATTAGCTATGGAGATGGAAGACGCTTCTCACCACCATGTCTCTCCTTATGATTAAACCAATTAGGGAATGTCCTCTAATTAATTACTAATTAATAAATTGCCAAGGAACGTCCTTGGGTCTTAGGCATCAAAACAATTATTAATTGCATGAAGAGATAGAGAGATCCAATCCTAACTACTCAAACGCATGAGATGTCGTTAGATCATACAATTTCCTTAGTTTTTACACCAAGTGTTCTTATGTTTGAATAATCCAAGCAATTACTGACTTAAATCATCCAAACTAACATATTATTACTTTGCAATCAAGAATCAATGTAGATCTAAACAACAAAGCAATATTGAAATCAAGCATGAAATTGTATAAATATTGAACAACCAAAAGTTAAACAATGTTTAATCAAGTCTCCCAATCCATAAAACAACTAAAGTATCACCTAATCTTTAACTAGAATAAAGGGTTTCAGCCTCTCATGGCTGAAACAAAACCAAAAATAAAAGAAAAGAAGAAAGGTAGAAGAAGAGATGTCAATCCCGTTGGTGTCTCCAAGGTGGTGTGTAAAAGTTATTGGGAGGCTCCTTATGTATCTTTTTATAGTTGAAAGTGCTGCCCTAGGTCCTCACATGCTGCCCTTGCTTCCTAATTAGTGAAGAGGCTACCCAAGATGCTGCCCAAGTGCAACTTGCTGCCCAAGTTGTTGCAAAAGAGGAAAGAATCGCGTTGCAAGCTCACCGGATGGAAGAAAGCGCGCAGCTTGTGTTCAGAAGAGAAAAGAATTGTGCATTAATGCTTCCAGAAGAGGAAGGAGACGTGGCTAGAACTTCAGAAGGAAAGAGACACATTCCAAGGCTTTTAGAAGAGGAAGGATGTGCGCCTTGGCCTCCAGAAGGCAGGTGGCGTGCGCATGGACTGCAGAAGAGGAAGTGGAGCGCAGTCATTAATGTGCAGAAGTGGAAAGATATCTGTCTTGTCTTTTCTTTTTAGGTGGAGCCTTCGTTTGAATTTTGAATACTGAATGAAGAAGAGGCAAGTGCATCTGCTTAAAATCTTGCTGCCTAAATAGGAAGATTTGACTGCTGCAGTGTGTGCACATCTTTGAATAAGGAAAGAAAGATCTGCAATTTGAATTTCAAATAATCTTCTGACTGAGCTTTCCTTATTTGATTTTCCTTCTGTACTTCCCTTATTTGAAAACTTTCCTTTTCTGAAAACTTCCTTATTTGGAAACTTTCCTTTATTGGCTTCACATTCTGAATAAGGAAAGAAGGATCTGTAATTTGAATTTCAAAGAATCTGTTGATTGCGCTTTCCTTTTCTGACACTTTCCTTATCAGAAAACTTTCCTTATTTAGTACTTTCCATATTTAAAAACTTTCCTTTTTTGGCACTTTCCATATTTGAAAATTTTACTTTTTTGGCACTTTCCATATTTGGCACTTTTTGGCAGTTTTAAGAGCATTTTCTCCAGATTGTCTCTCTACACCTAATATCTGCAAAATATGATTAAAACCACAAAATTAGATAGAAAAGGTGTAAATAAACATCAATAAGATAATGATAATATGGCCTAAAATATGCTCTATCAAATACCCCCACACCTTGTCTTTTGCTTGTCCTCAAGCAAACAAACATAGTCAAACAAGTTTTCTTACTCTAGATCCTTATTTCCACTTAAACTCTTACTTTAAACCCTTAGTTTGAATCATTGCAGTGAAAAATATATGCATCAAGGTTACTCACCTTCTTTCCTTGTTTCCTTTTACTTACCATGGCTAGGATTTGTTTTCCTCATGAGAGACCATACATGCACATTTTTGTTAAGACTTTTTCTAGCTTTGAGAGTGACTTGCCTTTACCTTGAAGTACTTTATTCAGGCTTTATTTAATTTTTTTTTCTTTGCACTTTTTCCTTGCTTGGAGAAGTCACCAACCTTTTGACGTGAAGGTACATATTTGTGATACCCACCCTCAGTTACTCAGTTGATCACCTATCCAAGTGGCTACTAGCTTTGTTCATAGTCTTTTGACCATTGGAACAGTTTTTGAATTGTGCTTTTGAGGTTTTTGCCTTTGCTGAATTTTCTTTCTCTCAATGATTTGGGCAAATCAGCACCAATTGCTAAAACAAGTTATATTAAGTTCATTCACACAACTTTCAATTTATTCTCTCTAATGAGGGTCATCAATATATTTTTCACCATAGCAAGCTTAAAGATTCAATTCAAAAGGCAATTCTCAAACATGAATATAACTCACTGCAATTAATTCAACATAAGTTTAAAGAGTCATCACATCAATGGGGTCATGGAAAGAAAAACTCATCCAACATAGTTCATTAGTTTGAGTAAAGCATCTCAAAACTGAAAGAAAAACTGTGGCTACATGTGTGTGTTATTGAAAGCAAAAATAACAAAAATGAAAAAAATTTTGCCTAATGCAAGCAAACTAAAGATTAAAGCAAAAATAAACTTAAAAATAAAAATTCAGAGATATGCACCCCCCACACCTAAATCATGCATTGTCCTTAATGTATAGGAAATATTAAAATCCAAAAGAAATTGAGTACACCCCTGGGTGTGGTGTGCATGGTGCGATCCTCTTGATCAAGGCTCAAGTAATTGGGGAAGGGAAAAGGGTCCCAACTGCATTGAGCAAAAAGTGTAGCACTCATTTTGATTTAGTCAAAACCCATCCTATTTTTTTCATGTACTCATGAAGTAACATGATTAGCTTCTCCTCTTTCAGATGAGGTGTGCCTCTAGCCCTTATATTTGCATTTTTGAGATGATTGGGAAGCACTTTGAACTCCAATTCATGTTTCTCTATGGCTAGCTGCAATTTAGTACTGAATTTAGGCAAAACAAACTCTACCTTATTCGGAGGTTTGGGAAGGCATTGATCTGCATGTGCCTTTGGTTTAGGCCATTGGACTTCCACTTCTTCCTTGTGAGCAAGGGTTGTTTGCATTGGAAGGCTGAAAGGAGTTTTAGATTGCTCCTTCTGCGCAAGATTTACCTGAAAGGGATTTCATGCGATGGAAGTTGTGGTGAGAGGTTCGGTGGCCGAAAGGTGGTGGTTTCAGTCTGCGCAAGGCTGATTTGAAGAGATGCGATTGGAAGTGTTGTAGGACTGTCTTGCGCAAGGTTGATCTGCGCACCAAGCTGAAGTGGTGCGATCTGCTTCTGTTCACTCTGCGCATGGCTGCAATCCACCTGTTAGATGTGACAGTCAGTTTCTTTCAGTTCTGTCTCTTTCTGGCTCTCTTCCCTGCAAAGATTATTATTCAGAATATCATCTTGATTCATATAAAAAACATCTTTGCTCAAATAATCAATGACATCTAAATCAACAACAGGTTCTGTTTGACAAGTTTGTTTGGACAAACAGTTTTCTGGTTGTTCCTCTTCATCAGCTTATTCTTGAACTTGCGAGCTTTCATCATCTTCCTCATCATCTTGAAACTCTTCCTCTCTTTTCAACATGTTTGCATTTTCTGCGGTGGCAATCCGCTATTCGAGGTTTTGTAAAGCACTTACCATGGACTCCATCATCTTTTCAAGGTGCTGGGTGGAATTTGGAGGTGCTGGTTGGGCTTGATATCCATGATAATCCTGGTAGTTGTTAGCCTCTTCATAACTGAAGTTTGGATAGTCTCCCCAACCTGGATTGTATGTGTCATAGTAGGGATCATGTCTTGGCTATTCATAGAATCCTCCAAATGCATGTGCTGGTTGGTAATCCTCATAAAGTGTAGGACATTGGAAAGTTGGGTGTCCCACATATCCACAGATCATACACGGCCTAGGTGGCTAGGTTGCTTGAACCAATTGAACTAGTCCTGTGGCAAAATCTTTCATAAAAGATGTCAGAAAAGAAAAATCAGATCTACTTACCTCATCCATGATTCAGATCTGTGATGGTGACTGTGCCTTTGGTGAGATGTTCGGTGGCCGAATGAGGATGAGGTTTGGCGGCCGAATGATGAAGAGGTTCGACGGCCGAATGGTGAAGAGGAGTGTGGTGCGATTGAGATGTTTCAGAAGATGGTCTGCGATGAAGTGCTCTCTTTTTCTTTTTTTTTTTTATTTGGTCCTGAACGAAAAACAAATCTATCAATAAACCTTATTATTAACTATAAAAAATAAAATTTGGGCAGCAATTCAAGTTTATGATATATGTCGTAATGTTTATAGTTCATGCTACCTTATGCTAAAGTCACAATATATATAAACTTAATTACAATTTGAGATAATTTAATTATATCAAAAGATATTTTTAAAGTTTAAACTATCATGAGACTTGATTTATATATATATATAATAAGAATCATTTTCAAAACGCGTATAAATTTTATGTGGAAGAATGAGCGATTAATTCGAAACTTTTTTTTAATTCTTAAATAGTACTCCATAAAGACATTGATGAAATTCAACTTAAGTGACAACTAAAATCAATGAATAAATCACAATTATCTAATGGTTATCATGCTATAATGTAATTGGCAAAATATTCAAATTCGAGCTCTATTAATAGAGCCAATTAAATCTGTTTTCAACTTTTAGCTTAAATCAATTCTAAATCTGTCATTCCAATGCAGTGATGAAAATAATAAAAAAATTTTTAAATGTAATAATAATAAACAGAAGGTTACACACCTCTCCGGCTATCCAGTACTCTAATCTTGTTATTGATATTTTTAATATTGATTTGATTTAGAGAATATGTAGCAAGATCATTTGACAGATATTCTAATATTTGGAAATAGGCAACTAATTGATTTTCTTTACATATGGTTGCATCAATTCATTTGAAATCATAGAGGTTTAATTGTTCGATACAATTGATAGAGGATAGACATTTAAACAACTAAATCAATGTATTTAATATATATGTAAACCACTAACTGGTTGTTAATAGACAACTGATATTAGGGTTGAGCAATAAATAATTTTAACTGAAAAATTAAACTGAATCAATTTAATTTGATTTTTCAGTTTTATTTTGAGATTTTGATGCAAAATCAAGTGAAATATATTGGGTAAAAACAGAAACTTGATAACTACAACTCTATCAAGTTAAACAATAAGAATAGAAAGATTAATAGACTAACAAATAATGAAAGAATATAAAATAAGCACTCTTATAATAAGATGATTAAATTAAGTGAATTGTTGGCTTACATATAGCCATACAATAACAGAAACTAAAGAAAAATATAGCACTATCAGTAACATGTCTTGACTCAACAAATAATGAGAGAACATAGAAGTATTATTAGCAACTATCTAACAAAGCATGAGCTGTCAAAAATATCTAATTTTGAATCAACTTCTAACACACCCCCTTGATTCAAAATCACAGACTCCAAAACAAGAACAGAAGTATGAATTTTTTTTTAGCTAGTCAGAACATCTGCAAGTTGTTCTTCGATGCTGCAATAAGTTAAGACAATTTGCTCACTTGCGACTAACTCCCGAATGAAGTGAGGAAGAATGTCTATGTGTTTAGTCCTTTGGTGACAGGTTGGATTCTTTGACATTGAAATTATGGACGTGCTATCAAAGAAGATCTCAATTGCTTGCTTTTTTTCCTGGTTAAGATCCTTCAGTAACCTTCGGAGCCAAATTGCTTGATAAGCTAAGGCAGTTGCAGCCATGTATTCTACTTCCATTGATGATAAGGCTGCTGTTGGTTGTTTTTTTGAGCTCCAAGACACTGCACATGAGCCAAGAACAAAAAACTGACCTGAAATACTTCTTTTATCTTCAAGAGAATTTGCCTAATCACTATTCATAAAGCCTGTTAACCTGAAATCTGAGCTTGCAGTATACCAAAGTCCGAAATTTAGAGTTCCTGCAATATATCGTAGAATTCTTTTTGCTGCTCCAAGATGTTGCTTAGAAGGAGTATGCATGAATCTAGAAACAATACCAACAGAAAAAGCTATATCTGGCCTTGTGTGACATAAATAAATTAGTCCACCCACCAACCTTCTATAAAATTTTCCTTCTGCATGTTCTATTGGCTTGTAACTTTTCACTAACATTCATTGGAGTTGCTGTAGAGTTATAATTTAGCATGTTAAATCTTCAAAGAAGATCAGCTGCATACTTCTTTTAGGATATAAATATCCCATCTGTTGTTTGAATAATCTCCACACCAGGAAAGTAATGAAGTTTTCTCAAATCTATCATCTCAAATGTCTTCGTCATATTTTCTTTAAATTCAAAAACAAGAGAAGAAGATAACCCCATGTGAATCATATCCTCTACATAGAGACATACTAGTAATGAATCTTTCTCTTATTCTTTAAGATAAAGAGTTGGTTCATTTTCACTTCTAATAAAATTAGAATTTCAAAAATAAGAATCAATCTTACTGTACCAAGCTCGTGGTGCTTTTTTTAGCCTGCAAAGAGCCTTTTTCAGTTTATATACCTTGCTCTCCTTGCCTTTGATTACAAACCCATCTTCTTCTTCCAAATCACTATTTAAAAATATCGACTACACATCAAATTGAAAAACATGTCAGTTCAATTGAGCAGCTAATGCTAAAGTAATCCTTACTGTTTCAAAACACACCACAGGAGAAAAAGTTTCTTCGTAAGCAATATCTTATTGTTGGCGGTACCCCTTAGCTACAAGTCGCGCCTATTTTTGTATTCTCCCATCTTCTTGGTACTTTGTTTTGAAAATCCACTTCAGTCCGATTGCTTCTTTTTCTGTAGGTAAATTGACCAAAATCCAGGTACCATTTCTTTTAATGGCTGACATCTCTTCTTTCATTACATTACATCACACTTCTTTATCTGCTGCTTCTTCATAAGATAATGGATGAACATTCGCGGACATTGCAAATTGAATTATATTTCCTTCATCATTAATGGCATCATCTTGAATCACCTCAAAAATTTTCAAACAAGAAGATGGTTGAATATGTCGTCTTGGCCTGATCGTTGATTAGGGAGAACTCGAAGAATTAGATATTGCATGAGAATTGAAGGATACCACTTTTTCAGTTGACTGAACAGAATCTTCATCTTTTATATGAATTTCAGCAGCTGATGTTGTTTGATTTTCATTCCAATTTCAGCTTGCAAGTTCATCAAATACAACATTCTTGCTAATAATTATTTTACCACTAATAGGATTGTACAGCCTATAAGTCCTGGATTGAGATGAATAACCAACGAAAATACACTTTTCAGCCTTGCCATCTAGCTTTTGATTATTTTGTTAGTTAATTAAGGTGTAAGCAATACAACCGAAAATTTTCAAGTAGCTAACAAAAGGCTTCTTACTTGATCAAACTTCAAAAGGAGTCTTGTTCCAAACTCCTTTTGTAGGAGAGATATTTAACAAGTACACTGCTGTAGCTACTGCCTCACCCCATAAATTGTTCAGAATATTTTTTGCTTGCAATAAATTTCTTGCCATTTCAACAGTAGTGTGATTTTTCTACTCAGCTATGCCATTTTGCTTCGGTGTATATGGGGCTGTCAAATTCCTATGAATGCTATTATCTTCATAAAAATCATTAAATTCACCGGATAGAAATTCTCCTTCCCGATCCGTGTAAAGAGTTTTAATGATTTGGCCACTTTGCTTCTCAGCCAAGGTCTTAAACTTTTAAAAATTTTGAAATGTTTCTGCCTTGGTAACCTGAAAATATACCCAACTAAAATGACTACAATCATCAGTAAATAATAAAAAATATTGACTTCCTCCAATAGATTTTATTTGCATAGGTCCACATAGATCGGCATGTATGAGCTCAAGACAGTCAGTTGTCCTCCAAGACTTTCCAACAAGAAATGATTTTTTACTTTGCTTCCCATAAATACAACCTACACACAACCTGCACACAACCCAATTGTAACGCCCCGGAAATCCGGACCGCTACCGGCGCTAGGATCCAGGTCGGCTTAAGGCCGCCGAGACCCGTAGCAAGCCTAACATACATCCTGTGAACCTGTTTAATCCCATACATGATCAACAACATCCATAAACATTAAAACTTATATCATTCTATCAATCACCAAACTCAACCTGTGCATGCTCTGTACATCATATAGCTATAAACATTGACCCCTCTGTGGGATCTCATCAAGCCCCAATGGGCAACATATCATGCATTGAGTTGGTTTACATAAACATCATAAGATCATGTAATAAAAAGGGATTACTAACATACATGGTCAAGCACAACTCTAATCCTCAAAGGATATCATTATTACATAACTTGACAATTTAATACATCATTTTACAATTTATCATGTCCACATCTATTCTATTACATCAAAAACCATACTCTTGCTGACCTCCTGGTCTACCCTGAACCTGCAAACCTGGGGGTTAAGGGAGAGGGGTGAGCTAAAAAGCCCAGTGAGCAGAATAGGAAAAACATTATATTTTAATTCATGCTTCCATGAAATGCATCACAACACAAGTAAATCACATAATGATGAATTTGTCACCACTAGCCCCCTACATAATCCATAGTGCCAGAACGTAGAATGGGTCCTGGTCTTTCTCTTAACATGCATAACATAACTGTCCATAGTGCCAGAACGTAGAATGGGTCCTGGTCTTTCTCTTAACATGGTGCCAGCGAACGTAGAATGGGTCCCACTGGTCTTTCATTCCGTACTATACATAATCATAACATCTCATCATAGACTAGGGGCTATGGCTCATCCGCATTCATCCACATCACAACATAAAATGCAATGCAGCATTTTCGTGAATTTCTAATGCAAGCAACCTAAAGTATCACATGGCAATCATGATGCATGTATCATGCTTTAAACTTATTTAATTAATTTCAAAACATAAAGGTTATTCCACTCACCTCTGGCTGAAGCTCTAAAGACTCTGAAGCAGTCAGCTCACTGCTGGGGTCCCTGATTCCTCGGGTCCGATCCTACACAGGAGGACTCAAATGAGGGACCAAACATACATGAACATAACCTTAAACATCTCCCCAAAAACCCCCTAAAAGATCATCAAACAACCATAGAAAAACATGCATGAATCAGCTGGACAGGGCACTTTCGGCGGCAGGTTCGGCGGCCGAAAGTGCCTCCAGAGACGAAAGTCAGCAAGGTTCGGCGGCACCTTCGGCGGCCGAACCTTCCAGACAGAGACGAAAGTCTCTTTTCGGGGGCAACTTCGGCAGCCGAAAGGCCTGCCTCCCCAGCCATGTTCGGCGGCCGAAAGTGCCTTCGGCTGCCGAACCTGGTTTCTGCCAAAGGGCAGAAACTTGGCTCCTCTATGCACATTTGCCTCCCAACATACTAATCATGCATATAACTCATCCTAAACATGCATACAAGTTCCTAGGGGCCTCAAAACATAAAATATCCCAACTACAACACTTCAAACGCATACAATCAAGCTACATTGTTCATCAAAGCATCAAAACCCAAAAACTCATCAATAAGCCTAAACATGCATCTCTACCCATAAAACAACTTAAAGCTTGTTTAAAACACATACTAAGGGTGGATCCGAGCTTACCTCTTGAAGAAACGAGAGGGAAGGCGATCCTAGCTTGGAGATGGAGAGGTTGAGCTCTTTGAATCTCCAAGTACCCAAAACTCGCTCTAATGCTCAAAATCTTCAAAACAAGAGTTAAAACTCGTGAAAACTATGAAAGATCTAAAGGAAACACTCAAGATCGAGGGAGAAGCGGCGAAGACTCACCTTGGTCGGCAACGGGGGAGAAAAGCTCGCCCGTGCGAACCTAAGGGACCCTTTTATAGGTGGCTGGCCAGGCCACGTTCGGGGGCCGCAAGTGCCTCCGCATGCATGCCAAGTTCGGCGGCCGAACATAAGGTTCGGCGGCCGAACCTGCATTTCCCTCATTTAGGCTTTCGGGGGCCTAACGTGCCTCCCAAAGTCCATGCATGTTCGGCGGCCGAATGTGAGGTTCGGCGGCCGAACCTGAGTTTTTCCTCCAAACTCATTTCATGCAAAAATTCATTTTCCTTTTTATTTAAAACCATAAAACACATGAAAACATTTTATAAAAACATGGTTTTACCCTTCTAGAGATCTCCGACATCCGAGATTCCACCGGATATAGGAATTCCGACACCGGAGTCTAGCCGGGTATTACATTCTTCCCCCCTTAAGAACATTCATCCCCGAATGTTCCACAAACAAACATACACATGACATAACATAATCATAGCACATAAAACACATAACACTCACCTCAGAAAAGGTAGGGGTACTGCTGGAGCATAGACTCCCGTGTCTCCCAGGTACACTCTTCTAGATTGTGGTGGTTCCAAAGAACTTTCACCATCGGAATTTCCTTGTTTCTCAACTTTCTGATCTGAGTGTCTAGAATCTGCACTGGCTGCTCAACATAGGTGAGATCCTCTTGAATCTCTACATCAGGCTCACTAAGAACCTTGCCCGGATCTGACACAAACTTACGTAGCATGGAAACATGGAAAACCGGATGAACTCTCTCCATAGAAGCAGGCAAGTCTAACTTATACGACACATTCCCAATCTTTTGCAAGATCTCAAAGGGTCCGATGTATCGCGGAGCTAGCTTACCTCCCTTTCCAAAACGAACCACCCCTCTCGTAGGAGACACCTTAAGCAAAACCAGATCCCCCTCCTGAAACTCTATCTGCCTTCTGCGGATGTCTGCATAACTCTTCTGTCGGCTAACAGCCGTTTTGATTCTTTCTCTGATCATGGGCACCACCCTGCTGGTGATCTCAACTAGCTCTGGCCCTGCTAAGGCCTTCTCTCCCACTTCTTCCCAGCAAACCGGTGACCTGCACTTCCTTCCATACAAAACTTCATATGGGGCCATCCCTATGCTAGCATGATGGCTGTTATTGTAGGCAAACTCCACCAAAGGTAGATGTTGCTTCCAAGAACCGCCAAAATCTAGCACACACATTCTGAGCATATCCTCTATGGTTTGGATGGTCCTCTCTGATTGTCCGTCCGTCTGAGGATGGAAGGCAGTACTGAAGTCTAACCTGGTACCCATAGCCTCTTGCAGACTCCGCCAAAACCTGGAGGTGAACTGGGGCCCTCTATCTGACACTATAGACACTGGAACCCCATGCAGTCTGACAATCTCATCCACGTACACCTGTGCCAACTTGTCCACCGAATAGTTGCTCCTGACAGGGATGAAGTGAGCAGATTTGGTGAGTCTGTCCACAATCACCCATATGGAGTCTATCCTGTTGGACGCTGCCGGTAACCCTACTACGAAGTCCATAGCTATATTCTCCCATTTCCACTCTGGAATAGGTAGCGGGTTAAGCATCCCAGCTGGCTTCTGGTGTTCCAGCTTCACCCTCTGACATACTTCACAGGCAGACACGAACTGTGCTACCTCCCTCTTCATAGCTGGCCACCAATACACTCTCTTCAGATCTTGATACATCTTGGTGGCTCCAGGGTGAACGCTGTATCTTGCATTATGAGCCTCTCTCATAATGTCTCCCTTTAGCCCTATGTCATCTGGTACACATAATCTGCTCCCATAGCGGAGGATCCCCTTACTGTCGAATCTGAACTCTTCATTCTTGCCTGACTGAACAGTCCTGGCAATTTTCACTAACTCTGGGTCCTCGTGCTGTTTCTGAGCCACCTGTTCCAGAAATACAGGTGTCACTCTCATCTGGGCTATTAAGGCACCTGTACCAGACAACTCTAGCTGTAGCCCCTCATTCAAAAGCTTGTAGAACTCCTGTACTACTGGTCTTCTTTCTGCTGTGATGTGGGATAAACTGCCGAGTGACTTCCGGCTTAAGGCGTCGGCTACCACATTCGCCTTACCCGGATGGTACTGAATCTTGCAATCATAATCACTAAGCAGCTCCACCCATCTCCTCTGTCTCATATTTAGCTCTCTCTGACTCAAGATGTACTGCAGGCTCTTATGATCTGTGAAGATCTCACATTTAACCCCATAGAGGTAATGCCTCCACATCTTGAGTGCAAAGATTACAGCTGCCATCTCCAGGTCATGTGTCGGGTAATTCAACTCATGCCTCTTTAGCTGCCTAGAAGCATAAGCAATCACCTTTCCATTTTGCATTAACACACAACCCAGTCCCACGCGGGATGCATCACAGAACACTGTGAAATCTTCATTACCAATAGGCAAAGCCAACACTGGTGCTGACGTCAACCTCTTCTTTAGCTCTTCGAAGCTCTCTTCACATTGGTCAGACCATACAAACTTCTTACCCTTCTGAGTCAACCTGGTCATAGGAGCGGCGATCTTTGAGAAATCCTGTACAAACCTCCTGTAGTAACCTGCTAAACCCAAAAAGCTCTTGATCTCTGTCACTGTGGTGGGTCTAGGCCAGTTAGCTACAGCTTCCACTTTCTTGGGGTCTACCTCAATCCCATTCTCTGACACAACATGCCCCAAGAAAGCTATGCTCCTTAGCCAGAACTCACACTTGGAGAACTTGGCGTACAAGCCGTGTTCCCTCAAGGTCTGCAATACTATCCTCAGATGCTGGGCATGCTCCTCTGCATTCCTGGAATACACTAAGATATCATCTATGAAGACAATAACAAAGTGATCCAGGTATTGACTGAAAATCCTGTTCATGAGATCCATGAATGCTGCAGGGGCGTTTGTTAACCCGAACGGCATTACTAGGAACTCATAATGCCCATATCTGGTCCTGAATGCTGTCTTTGGCACATCTTCCTCTCTGATCCTCAACTGATGATACCCGGACCTCAGATCTATTTTGGAGAAACAACCTGCTCCCGCTAGCTGGTCGAATAGATCGTCGATCCTCAGCAATGGGTACTTGTTCTTGGTAGTGACTTTGTTCAACTGCCTGTAGTCGATACAAAGTCTGAGGGTCCCATCCTTCTTTCTCACAAACAGTACTGGAGCACCCCAAGGTGAGGTACTCGGTTGGATGAAGCCCTTGTCTACCAGATCTTGCAACTGTTCTTTCAATTCTTTCAGTTCTGCTGGTGCCATCCTGTAGGGAGGGATAGAGATCGGTCTGGTACCGGGCATTAACTCAATTTCAAACTCTATCTCCCTTGCAGGTGGTAATCCTGGAAGCTCGTCTGGAAACACATCTAAAAACTCATTGACCACGGGCACTGAGGCGGGCTCTCTGACATGACTATCCAACTCTCTCACATGAGCTAGGAAACCCTGACAACCTCTCCTGAGCAGCCTACGAGCCTGTAGGGCTGATATCAAACCTCTAGGTGTACCCCTTCTGTCTCCTCTGAAGACAACCTCTGACCCATCCTGATCTCTGAACTTAACTACCTTGTCTCTACAGTCCAAGGTAGCATCATGGGCAGACAGCCAATCCATCCCTAGAATGACGTCAAAATCTGTCAAATCTAGAACCACAAGGTCGGCGGATAAGCATCTTCCCTCTACAAACACAGGGCTACATAGACAGACTGACTCTGTCATAGACGGGTCACACTTGGGTCCACTAACCCATAGGGGACACTCTAACCTGGAGACCATCAACCCCAACCTCTCGACGGCTCTCGGAGCTATAAAAGAATGCGATGCACCAGGGTCCATCAAAACATAAACATCCGAACAACCGATGAGGAGATTACCTGCCACCACGGTGTTAGAGGCATTCGCCTCCTGCTGTGTCATTGTGAAGATCCGTGCTGGAGCTGACGGACCCTCACCTCTGAACCCTGCTGAAGAAGAGGCTGACCCTCTCCCTCTGCCTCTGCCACTAGCCTGAGTTGCTGCTGGAGCGACTGGCTGAGCCACACTGCCTGTACCTGTTTGCTGGGACGGTGCCCTAACAGCTGCTCTAGGACAATCCCGAGCCAAATGTCCCTCCTGCCCACACCTGAAGCAGGCTCTGGACCCATAAAGGCACACTCCCTTGTGTGGTCTACCACATCTCACACATTCCATATTATCTGCACCCGAACTCGAGCTACCTCCAAGACCCAGACCTGACTTGATCTTGTTCCAGAACTTGTTCTTCTTTGGTTTCTTGGTGGTATTACCCCACCTCTTGCTGCCTGAAGCTGCAGCACTCAAGGATGAGGGATCTAACCTTCCCCCACCTGGGGTCTTGGAACCTGAAGGTTGGATCACTGACTGCTTTACTTTCCCCTCAATTATTGCACTAGCCTCCATCCTTCTGGCCATATCCACGATAGTGTGGAAACCCTCTCTGTCTGCTGACTGAATCAAGGAGGAATATCTAGAGTGAAGCCTCATGATATACCTCCTAGATTTCTGCTGATCTGTGCTCAGATTTTGCCCTGCAAATGGCAGCAATTCCAAAAATCTATCCGTGTACTCATCCACACTCATCTCTTCCGTTTGCCTCAGCTGCTCAAACTCTATCATCTTCATCTCCCTTGAACTGTCAGGAAAGGCCCATCGTGCAAATTCATTAGCAAACTCCTCCCATGAAAGACTGTCCACCCTTGGCTTTACATAGTTCTTGAACCACTCACGGGCCTTCTTGCATTTTAGGGTGAACCCAGCCATCTGAATGGCTCTACTGTCATCCGCCCCTATCTCTTCTGTAATTACCTTGACCCTCTCAAGGTACACAAACGGGTCATCACCGGTTTCATACTGGGGAGCACCCAGCTTCATATAGTCGGTCATCTTGACCTTGCTCCCTCCAGATGAACTGGGGTTAGGTATATGGGCTTCTGGGACAGTAGGTGCTACTGGTGGTGGAGGAGGTGCAGCATCCCCTGGGGTAGGGTTTGCTGGATTTGGATGGTAGGGTGGGGGTGGATACATAGGGTACTGTGGGTACTGTGGGTAGTGAGGTGGGTATGGCATATGGGAAGGGTAAGGGCTAAAGTTGGGGTAATCCGATGTGCCTCCCATCGAATACCCAGGATTCTGTGGAAAGGGTGGGTACTGGGGTGATGGAACAAACCCCGAGGCCTGAGTGCCTCCCTGTGACTCACCCATGCCCTCTTCAGACATACTCACTCCAAGGTCACCATCCCTCCTCTGATCCACATCCATACTATCCTCCACATCCACTGACATTCTTCCCTGTACTGTTCCCCTCACTGACCTGCTTCTGCTCAGATCCATAGACCTCCTAGGGTCTCTTACTGCTCTCTCTCGGTTGGACCTGCTTGACATTGCCCTAGGCAATGTAGGAGGACGGGCATCAGTGCCCTCGTCCTGAGGTGGTACTCCAGTCAATCGTGCAGATCGACGAGTTCCTCTCATCCTGTTTTCTGAGAAACAGTAAACATCACATAAACATCAGCATTAAATGGTTCATGTCGGCAAACATGAACCCCACAGCTACCTTACACACATAGCATATCATCATAGCATATCATGCAATCAATCAAGACAGGACTCCACATCCTATCCTAGTGGACATGACTTTTTCCTATTGTGCTTGACCTTCTATATCCTCTATGAGCCCGACACTCTAGGTCCGACCATATGAACCTAGGGCTCTGATACCAATCTGTAACGCCCCGGAAATCCGGACCGCTACCGGCGCTAGGATCCAGGTCGGCTTAAGGCCGCCGAGACCCGTAGCAAGCCTAACATACATCCTGTGAACCTGTTTAATCCCATACATGATCAACAACATCCATAAACATTAAAACTTATATCATTCTATCAATCACCAAACTCAACCTGTGCATGCTCTGTACATCATATAGCTATAAACATTGACCCCTCTGTGGGATCTCATCAAGCCCCAATGGGCAACATATCATGCATTGAGTTGGTTTACATAAACATCATAAGATCATGTAATAAAAAGGGATTACTAACATACATGGTCAAGCACAACTCTAATCCTCAAAGGATATCATTATTACATAACTTGACAATTTAATACATCATTTTACAATTTATCATGTCCACATCTATTCTATTACATCAAAAACCATACTCTTGCTGACCTCCTGGTCTACCCTGAACCTGCAAACCTGGGGGTTAAGGGAGAGGGGTGAGCTAAAAAGCCCAGTGAGCATAATAGGAAAAACATTATATTTTAATTCATGCTTCCATGAAATGCATCACAACACAAGTAAATCACATAAGGATGAATTTGTCACCACTAGCCCCCTACATAATCCATAGTGCCAGAACGTAGAATGGGTCCTGGTCTTTCTCTTAACATGCATAACATAACTGTCCATAGTGCCAGAACGTAGAATGGGTCCTGGTCTTTCTCTTAACATGGTGCCAGCGAACGTAGAATGGGTCCCACTGGTCTTTCATTCCGTACTATACATAATCATAACATCTCATCATAGACTAGGGGCTATGGCTCATCCGCATTCATCCACATCACAACATAAAATGCAATGCAGCATTTTCGTGAATTTCTAATGCAAGCAACCTAAAGTATCACATGGCAATCATGATGCATGTATCATGCTTTAAACTTATTTAATTAATTTCAAAACATAAAGGTTATTCCACTCACCTCTGGCTGAAGCTCTAAAGACTCTGAAGCAGTCAGCTCACTGCTGGGGTCCCTGATTCCTCGGGTCCGATCCTACACAGGAGGACTCAAATGAGGGACCAAACATACATGAACATAACCTTAAACATCTCCCCAAAAACCCCCTAAAAGATCATCAAACAACCATAGAAAAACATGCATGAATCAGCTGGACAGGGCACTTTCGGCGGCAGGTTCGGCGGCCGAAAGTGCCTCCAGAGACGAAAGTCAGCAAGGTTCGGCGGCACCTTCGGCGGCCGAACCTTCCAGACAGAGACGAAAGTCTCTTTTCGGGGGCAACTTCGGCAGCCGAAAGGCCTGCCTCCCCAGCCATGTTCGGCGGCCGAAAGTGCCTTCGGCTGCCGAACCTGGTTTCTGCCAAAGGGCAGAAACTTGGCTCCTCTATGCACATTTGCCTCCCAACATACTAATCATGCATATAACTCATCCTAAACATGCATACAAGTTCCTAGGGGCCTCAAAACATAAAATACCCCAACTACAACACTTCAAACGCATACAATCAAGCTACATTGTTCATCAAAGCATCAAAACCCAAAAACTCATCAATAAGCCTAAACATGCATCTCTACCCATAAAACAACTTAAAGCTTGTTTAAAACACATACTAAGGGTGGATCCGAGCTTACCTCTTGAAGAAACGAGAGGGAAGGCGATCCTAGCTTGGAGATGGAGAGGTTGAGCTCTTTGAATCTCCAAGTACCCAAACCTCGCTCTAATGCTCAAAATCTTCAAAACAAGAGTTAAAACTCGTGAAAACTATGAAAGATCTAAAGGAAACACTCAAGATCGAGGGAGAAGCGGCGAAGACTCACCTTGGTCGGCAACGGGGGAGAAAAGCTCGCCCGTGCGAACCTAAGGGACCCTTTTATAGGTGGCTGGCCAGGCCACGTTCGGGGGCCGCAAGTGCCTCCGCATGCATGCCAAGTTCGGCGGCCGAACATAAGGTTCAGCGGCCGAACCTGCATTTCCCTCATTTAGGCTTTCGGGGGCCTAACGTGCCTCCCAAAGTCCATGCATGTTCGGCGGCCGAATGTGAGGTTCGGCGGCCGAACCTGAGTTTTTCCTCCAAACTCATTTCATGCAAAAATTCATTTTCCTTTTTATTTAAAACCATAAAACACATGAAAACATTTTATAAAAACATAGTTTTACCCTTCTAGAGATCTCCGACATCCGAGATTCCACCGGATATAGGAATTCCGACACCGGAGTCTAGCCGGGTATTACACCAATTGACTCAATTCTAGGCAGTCCATAGACGATTTTCTTCTTACTTAATAATTTTAAAGCTTTCGCATTGAGATGACCATACCTTAGATGCCACAAGATAGAGTCATTTGATTCATTGCCAGTCACTAATCCACACCTTTTAACACTAAAGACATCAAGTGGGAACAAGTTATTTCGTGTTATAGGAACAGTAACAACAATTTGGCCTGATTTTTTTTTCTTTGATCTCACAATAATCATTATCAAATAAGATTGAATATCCTCCGGTCATTAATTGACCAACACACAATAAATTATTTGCCAAACTTGGAGCAAAGTAAATATCATCAAGAAATTTTACATTACCATTTTTTCTTCGAACGACACTAGTACCCTTTCCTTCCACTTTGATTTCAGAATCATTGTAACAGCCCAAAACCCAGACCGCTACTGGCGCTAGGATCCAGATCGGCTTAAGGCCGCCGGGACCCGTAGCAAGCCTACTGTGAACTCTGTGTACCTGATAAATCCCATACATGATCATACATTTCTATAAAAATTTTGAACTTTTTCATACATACCAGGCTTAACCTAAACATATTCTGTATGCACTATGAAAGTGATACCTACTGTGGTACCATACAGAAGCTGTACACATAAAAACCCCTTACTGGAGCCCTCAGCAAATGCTCCAGTTGGGTCAACATAGCATATGTTAAACCTGGCTCATCATAAAACATAAAACTGATCATGAACAAAGGGGATAAAACATACACTAGGGCCAAGCATATACTATATGTAATACCCGGCTAGACTCCGGTATCAGAATTCCTACCATCCGGTGGAATTTCGATGTCGGAAACCTCTAGAAGGGTAAAATCATATTTCCATGAAATGTTTTAATGTATTTTATGATTTTAAGTAAGAAAGAAATTGAATTTTGAATAAAAAAAGACCAAGGAGGCATTTCCAGATTCGGCCGCCGAACATGGGATAGTTTAGGGGGGCAAGTTAGATTTCCGAAAGTAGTTCAGGTTCGGCCGCCGAACCCCATGTTCGGCTGCCAAACTTGCATGAGTTTTAGAGGCACCTTAGGCTGCCGAAAGGTTGTCTGGCAGTCCCTATAAAAGGACTCCATGGCCGAAACGGGCGAGCTTTCTCCCCATTTTTGGCCATCGGTGAGTCCATGCTCTCCCATGGTTATTTTTGAATGATTTTCCTCCAATCTTTCTAGTTTTAACAAGTGTTTGCTTGGCTTTTGAAGATTTGAGAACTTAGAGCAAGTTTTGGAGCTTGGAGACCTAAGGAGCGAGATCTCTCCCATCTCCGAGTTAGATCGCCTCTCCTCTCGATCTTCAAGAGGTAAGAGTAGATCTTTAGCTCATTTTTTGTTTTAAGTAAGTTTTATGAAGTTTATGGGGTAGAAAATGCATGTTAGGTTTATAATGAGTTTTTGGGTTAATGTTGTGTTTATGAGCAATGTATGTTGTATATGTTTGTTTGATGTGCTTTGGTTGGGGTTTAGGTTAGTTTGAGACCCCTAGATGCTTGTTGGCTTGAGTTTGCATGTTGTAGAATAGGTAAATGCATGATTGAAGGGTTGGGAGGCAAATGTGCATATGGATGGCTGAGTTCTGCCCTTAGGAAGAACTCAGGTTCGGCAGCCGAAGGGACTTTCAGCCACCGAACCTGCCTGTGGAGGCAAGCTTTTGGCTGCCAAACCCTGCCCCCGAAAGTGGACTTTCGGCCCTGGAAGGGAGTTTCGGCCGTCGAAGGTGCCGCCGAACATGCATGAGTTTCGTCTCTGGAAGGAACCTTCGGCCGCTGAAAGTGCCGCCGAAGGTGCATGATTTTCGTCTCTAGAGGGACTTTCGGCCGCCGAACCTGCCGCCGAAAGTGCCCTGTCCAGCCTTCCTTTGCATGATTTCTATGATTGTTTTATGGTGTTTTAGGGGGTTTTTGGGGAGTATTTTAGAGTCATGTTTATGTATGTTTAGTCCCTCATTTGAGTCCACCTGTGTAGGTTCGGACCCGAGGAACCGAGGACCCCAGCAGTGAGTCAGCTGCTTCAGTGTCTCTTCAGAGCTAGCCAGAGGTGAGTGGAATAACTCTTTATGTTTCAAAGTAAATAACGAAAGTTTTAGCATGATTCACGCATCATGAATGCCATGAGATATATATCAGGGTGTTTGCATTAGAATTCATGAATATGTTGCATTGCATATTATGTTGTTGATGTGGATGAATGTTGAATGATCCATTAGCCCTCTTATGTTATGACATGATGATATGATATGGAAGTCCAGGCATGCCTGCTCTATGCCCCTGGCACAATGTAAGAGAAAGTCCGGGTGTGGCCTACACTACGCCCCCGGCACGATTGGATATGTATGTTATGATATGGAAGTCCAGGCGTACCTGCCCCTGGCATGATTAGACTGTATGGAGGGCTAAATGGTGACAAGTTCATCCTTGATGTGATTTGTTTGTGCTGTGATGCATTCCATAATATCATATGTTTTAAATACAATGTTTTATTATTCTGCTCACTGGGCTCTAGTAGCTCACCCCACTCCCTTAACCCCAGGTTTGCAGGTACGGGATAGACCAGGAGGTCAGCTAGAGTAAAGTCATGTTATGTAATAGCTAGTGGTGGACATGATAAAATATTGAAATGTAATGTATGCTTTAGTATGTAATGAACAGTATTGAACAGTTATGTAATCTAATGATGTTATTGAGGATTAGAGTTGTGCTTGACCCTAGTTTGTATGTTAATCCCTTGTATTACATGATCGTTCAAATGTAATGGTTTAATGATATTTGTATGTCAGGCTTGCTACGAGTCGCGGTGGCCTTAAGCCGATCTGGATCCTAGCGCCGGTAGCGGTCCGATTTTCGGGTCGTTACACTATACTTAATATACATTACATAACATCAACTATATACTGTACATCATGTCCACTACTCTATACTATTACATAAGCCTTTACCCTTGCTTTCTCTTTCTCTTCTCTGTGGCCCTGAAAACATGGGGTTAGGGAGAGGGGTGAGCTACTCGAGCCCAGTGAGTAGAACAATATTAAAACATGCTATCATGAAATGCATTGACAGTGCGGTTGTCGAAGCCGGTCAAAAATAACCTTCTTGGTTACCTACAATTTACAACTGCAGATAGTGGTGAAGGATCGAATCCACAGAGAATTGATTACCTATTTATTTTTCTCAATCAAGACCAAGAGAACTAATTGAAAACACAATTGAAAGCAAGCAATTGAAAGCTAAATGAAAGTAAAGTGCAATAAAAGTAAAAAGGGGGGTTTTGAGATGATTTGACTAACAACTATTGAAAGCAATTAAAACAGTAAATAATCAAAATAAAAGAAGAAATCAATATGAGAAAAGTCTAGTTGAAGATATGGATCCACTTTGGTTGTTTGGGTTGATCATTGAAACATGGTTATCTTGATTGAATCAATAGGTTGGTTATGGGGGTGGAAGACGCTTCTCACCACCATGTCTTTCCTTATGAATAAATTGATTAGGGAACGTCCTCTAACCAATTACTAATCAACAAATTGCCAAGGAACGTCCTTGGGCCATAGGCATCAAAACAATTGCCAATTGCATGAAGAACAAGAAAGAGCCAAACCCTAGCTACTCAAACGCATGAGATGTTGCTAGATCATACAATTTCTTGGGTTTTTATACCAAGTGTTCTAAGATCAAAATATTTCCAGCAATTACGGACTGACAAATATCCTAATCAACAATTAATTAACTTTGCAATTAAGAATCAAGTGGCCAATTTGATCAAAACAACAAAGCAATCTTTAGATTTAAGCACAATTGCATGAATATTGAATAAACCAAAAGTAAACACTTTATGTTCAGATCTCACAACCTTTTAAACAACCTTAGTTTCAACCAAACTTCAACTAGAAAGAGGGTTTCAGCCACTCATGGCTGAACCAAAACAGAAAATTAAAGAAAAGAAGAAAGAAGAATCGAAATTGAGGGGAGAAGCCCCTTGGAGTGTGGCTGCCCTTGCTTGGCCAAATTTGGAGAGTTCAATCGTGTCTCTTCTTGTGTTCTTGAGGCCTTTAAATAGGTGTTGAGAGGCTGCCCAAGGTTTGGTAGCAATCCATGAGTCTTTTAGAGGCTGTCCAAAGTGCCCTTGGTCCCATATGTGCCTTCTTTGTGCATGGGTTAAGGCAAAAACGTGGAGCATGTTTTGAATTGCAAGTGGGGGCTCTTTGGTCTTTTAATTACTGTTCAAGATCTTCAAGATGTTGCCTAAAGAGTCAAGAGGCTGCCCATGCACTAATAAGGAAGGTGGAGCCTCCTTTTGAATTTTGAATTTTGAATGTGCATGGCATGAAATGGGAAACATGTGATCTTCAAGATTTGGCTTCTTGAATGAGCTGGATCTTGAAATCCAGTATCTGAATATGAATCTTGGAGATTTGAATTTCAGAATACTTTCCTTCTTTGGCTCTTCAATTATGGCAACTTGAGATATGGCTTCTTGAATAAGGAAAAGGCAACTTGCTGATTTGAAATTCGAATTTCAAATGGCTTTGGCTTAATGTTCTTTCCTTCTTTGCCACTTTCCTTATTTAGAACTTTCCATATTTAGCTTGACTTGATTTCAACTTGGCAGGCTTGCTCTCTTTTGCTCCAAATAAGGCAGTTTTAGGGGTATTTTCTCTAGAATGTCCTTTTACACCATTTTCTGCAAAATAATATTAAAAGCACTAAATTAAGAAGAAATCATGTAAATATTCATCAATAATATTAATATAAAATGGACTAAATTATGCTCTATCAAATACCCCCACACTTAGCTTTTTGCTTGTCCTCAAGCAAATAAACATAGTCAAATAAGCTTTCTTACTCTAGATCCTTATTTCCACTTAAGCTCATACTCTAGACACTTATTTTGAAGCATTGCAGTGAAGAATATATGCATGAAGATTACTCACCTTCTTTCCTTGTTTCCCTTTGCTTACCATGGCTAGGATTTGTTTTCCTCAAGAGAGACATGCACATTAATTTGTTACGACTTTTTCTAGCTTTCGGAGTGACTTGCCCTTACTTTGAAGTACTTTATTCAGGCTTCTGCACTTTAGATCTTGCTTGGAAAGGTCACCAACCTATTTTTGATGTAACACTTTTAGATTTTTCAGTTGGTCACCTATCCAAGTGGCTACTAGCCTTGTTCATAGTCTTTTGACCATTGGAACAATTTTTGAATTTGTGCTTTTGAGGTCTTTGCCTTTGCTGAATTTTCTTTCTCTCAATGATTTGGGCAAATCAACACCAATTGCTAAATCAAGTCATGTTAAGTTCATTCACACAACTTTCAATTTATTCTCAATCAATTGAGGGTCATCAATATATTTTTCACCATGGCAAACTCAAAGATTCAATTCAAAAGGCAATTCTCAAAAATGAATATAACTCACTGCAATTGATTCAACATAAGTTTAAAGAGTTATCACATCAATAGGGTCATGGAAAGAAAGACTCATCTAACATAGTTCATCAGTTTGAGTAGAGCAAAACAAAAAGAAGAAGAAGGTTGTGGTTGTGTGTGTTTTATTGAAAGCATAAAACATAACAAAAATGAAAAATTTTTGCCTAATGCAAGCAAACTAAAGATTAAAGCAAAAAATAAACTTAAAAGTAAAAGTTCAGAGATATGCACCCCCACACTTAAATCATGCATTGTCCTCAATGTATAAGAAACATAAAAGAACAAAGGAAACTGAGCACTCCCTTGGGTGTGGTGTGCATGGTGCAATCCTCTTGATCAAGGCTTAAGTAATTGGGGAAGGAAAAAGCGTCCCAACTGCATTGAGCAAAAAGTGTAGCACTCCTTTTGATTTGGTCATGAACCATCCTACTTTTTCCATGTACTCATGAAGTAACATGATTAGCTTTTCCTCTTTCAGATGAGATGTGTTTCTAGCTTTTGCATTCTTGAGATGATTGGGCAACATTGTGAACTCCAATTCATGTTTCTCCATGTGTAGCTGCAATTTGGTACTAAAATCTGGCAAAACAAACTCTACCTTATCCGGAGGTTTGGGAAGACATTGATCCGCATGCTCCTTTGGTTTTGGCTCTTGGACTACCATTTGTTCCTTGTGAGCATGGACTGTTTGCGTTGGCTTTATGGCTGACATGGTTTCAGTTTGCTCCTTTGGAAGTGTTGCAGGACTGTCTTGCGCAAGGCTTTTGGCAGAACTGGATCCAGGGGCCTCCTTTTACGCAAGGTCTGACTGAAAGGGAGGATTGGAGGAGCTTGATTGTGTTGGAAGTTGAAAGGATGCGATGGAGATGGTTTTAGTCTGCAATGAGAGTTGAGGTGAAAGGTCTGGCGGCCGAAAGATGGTGGAGTTCGGCGGCTGAAAAGTCATGGCTTCAGTTTGCGCAAGTCCTTCCTAAAGTGGTGCAACAGCATTTTCTTCATCCTCCGCTTGGCTGCAGTCTACCTGTTGGATGCAATAGTCAGTTTCTTTCAGTTCTGGCTCTTTCTGGCTCTCTTCCCTACAAAGATCATCATTTAGTATATCATCATAAAATACATCTTTACTCAAACGATCAATAATATCAAGACTATCAACAAGTTCTGCTTGATCAGTTTGTTTGGACAAACAGTTTTCTGGTTTTGTCTCTTCAGCAGCTTGTTCTTGAATTTGCCAACTTTCCTCATCAGCTTGACGCTCTTCCTCTTTTCTTACCATGTCTTCTCTCCATTTGGCGGCTACTCGATCCACTTCCTGTTGGCAATTGTGCAAAGTTTCCAACATCTTATAAAGTTTAGTTCTGCGATCTTCAGGTATTGCTTGGGCTTGATAGTTTTTGTAGTAGCTATCCCTTCCATAGTCATAATTTGGTTGGTCTCCCCAACATGGACGTACTTCAAGAGCTTGTTCAGCTTGGTCTATAATAAAACTTTTTGCAGCAGCGATTTGTTCATAAAGTTCCACAAGGCGAAAAGGTGTACTTGCCTCGTCCATGATTTAATTCAGTGATGGTGACTTACTTGGGTGAGATGATGGGCAGCAGAATGTTGATGAAGTTTGGCGGCTGCAGTAGAGGACTTTCGGCGGCCGAATGTTGGGGTGGTTCGGCGGCCGAAGGTTGGGCAGAATGTCCTACGGCTTGCTTTCCTAATCTTTTGATGGTGCGTTCAATTTCTGGATCAAAGGGTAAAGTGTCCCTGCTTTCAGATTTGGTCATGAAAGAAAATAAACAAACAAGTAAAATCAATTCCCCGGCAATGGCGCCAATTTTTGATAGGAGCGGTTATCGAAGCCGGTCAAAAATAACCTTCTTGGTTACCTACAATTTACAACTGTAGATAGTGGTGAAGGATCGAATCCACAGAGAATTGATTACCTATTTATTTTGCTCAATCAAGGCCAAGAGAACTAATTGAAAACACAATTGAAAGCAAGCAATTGAAAGCTAAATGAATGTAAAGTGCAATAAAAGTAAAAAGGGGGGTTTTGAGATGATTTGACTAACAACTATTGAAAGCAATTAAAACAGTAAATAATCAAAATAAAAGAAGAAATCAATATGAGAAAAGTCTAGTTGAAGATATGGATCCACTTTGGTTGTTTGGGTTGATCATTGAAACATGGTTATCTTGATTGAATCAATAGGTTGGTTATGGGGGTGGAAGATGCTTCTTACCACCATGTCTTTCCTTATGAATAAATTGATTAGGAAACGTCCTCTAACCAATTACTAATCAACAAATTATCAAGGAACGTCCTTGGGCCATAGGCATCAAAACAATTGCCAACTGCATGAAGAACAAGAAAGATCCAAACCCTAGCTACTCAAACGCATGAGATGTTGCTAGATCATACAATTTCTTGGATTTTTACACCAAGTGTTCTAAGATCAGAATATTTCCAGCAATTACGGACTAACAAATATCCTAATCAACAATTAATTAACTTTGCAATTAAGAATCAAGTGGCCAATTTGATCAAAACAACAAAGCAATCTTTAGATTTAAGCACAATTGCATGAATATTGAATAAACCAAAAGTAAACACTTTATGTTCAGATCTCACAATCTTTTAAACAACCTTAGTTTCAACCAAACTTCAACTAGAAAGAGGGTTTCAGCCACTCATGGCTGAACCAAAACAGAAAATTAAAGAAAAGAAGAAAGAAGAACCGAAATTGAGGGGAGAAGCCCCTTGGAGTGTGGCTGCCCTTGCTTGGCCGAATTTGGAGAGTTCAATCGTGTCTCTTCTTGTGTTCTTGAGGCCTTTAAATAGGTGTTGAGAGGCTGCCCAAGGTTTGGTAGCAATCCATGAGTCTTTTAGAGGCTGTTCAAAGTGCCCTTGGTCCCATATGTGCCTTCTTTGTGCATGGGTTAAGGCAAAAACGTGGAGCATGTTTTGAATTGCAAGTGGGGGCTCTTTGGTCTTTTAATTACTGCCCAAGATCTTCAAGATGTTGCCTAAAGAGTCAAGAGGCTGCCCATGCACTAATAAGGAAGGTGGAGCCTCCTTTTGAATTTTGTATTTTGAATGTGCATGGCATGAAATGGGAAACATGTGATCTTCAAGATTTGGCTTCTTGAATGAGCTGGATCTTGGAATCCAGTATCTGAATATGAATCTTGGAGATTTGAATTTTAGAATACTTTCCTTCTTTGGCTCTTCAATTATGGCAACTTGAGATATGGCTTCTTGAATAAGGAAAAGGCAACTTGCTGATTTGAAATTCGAATTTCAAATGGCTTTGGCTTAATGTTCTTTCCTTCTTTGCCACTTTCCTTATTTAGAACTTTCCATATTTAGCTTGACTTGATTTCAACTTGGCAGACTTGCTCTCTTTTGCTCCAAATAAGGCAGTTTTAGGGGTATTTTCTCTAAAATGTCCTTTTACACCATTTTCTGCAAAATAATATTAAAAGCACTAAATTAAGAAGAAATCATGTAAATATTCCTCAATAATATTAATATAAAATGGACTAAATTATGCTCTATCATGCATCATAACACAAGTAAATCACATCTCGGACGGACTGACACCAAAATTCCCTCTATAATTGTCCGGCCCTCGAAGGAGCTCCTTAGGACTTCTATAATCATGCACTGTGCCCGGCCCTCACGGGGCTCCTCAGGACTTCTATACATACACGTCCGAGGGCTAATGGGTCCACACTGTGTCCGTCCCACATTCACGTAATGATGCAATGCAACATCATCGTGAATACTAATGCAATGTAATACAACCTATCATAATCATGGCATTTATGATGCATGGATCATGCTAAACCATTCATCAATTTAAAAACATAGTTCTATTCCACTCACCTCTGTCAACTGCTGTAACAGTCTCTGTAACTCTAACTCTGTGGGCCTCCTTGGTTCCTCGGGTCCGTACCTACATAGGTGGACTCAAGTGAGAACAAAACATACTCTAACATCACTCTGAACATCTCCCCAAAACCCCACTAAAACCTCATAAGCATGCATGAAAAAATGGGCAAAGGAAGGCTGGACAGGGCACTTTCGGCAGCTAGTTCGGCGGCTGAAAGTCCCTCCAGAGACGAAACTCAGACACTTTCGACGGCATGTTCGGCCGCCGAACCCCTTAAGGAGGCTGCTTTGGCCCTTGCTTCGGCGGCTGAACCTGAGTTTCTCAAACAGGTAGAACCTGTTCCAAACTCACGCTTCCAGCCTCCAAAAACCTAAAACACACCCAAATCATGCATATCAACTCTCAACAACTTGCATATACCATATACCATGCATATAGGGCCTAAAAACTGGTTCAAATCCCACAAACCACATCAAAACACCTATGAGCAACATATGCTCAACTTATGGATTTACTCAAAATCATTCCATAAAACTCTTCTAAACTCTTTAAAACATGCTTTAAACATCAGGGAAGATGAGGATCCATGTTTACCTCTTGAAGAATGAGAGGGTTGATGGTCCTAACTTGGAGATGTGGTGGAAAATGATCCAAAGTCTCCAAATTCACAACTTTGCCTTCTTTGCTCAAAAACTCTAAAAACCAAGTTTAAACACATTAAAACATGTTAGATTTGAAGAGAAAACATAAAAACATACCAAGGAGAGCAAAACCCTACCTGTGACCAAAAAGGAGAGTTGAAACACCCTTCTTTTCCGATCAAAGGAGCTTTTATAGGTGGCTAACCGCCTCACCTTCGGCGGCCAAAACTGCATGCAAAACCATACAATGTTCGGCGGCCGAACTTCACCTTCGGCGGCTGAACCTGGCAACTGTCCCCTTGGTCTTTTCCTGTTCAAAACCCAATTTTCGTAAAACAAACACTTAAAACATGTAAAAATATTTTAAAAACAATCTCTGTTCTACCCTTGGGGAAGGTTCCAACATCTTTGAATTCTAGATTCCAACGGAAAGTCCGCCGAAAAATAGGAATTCTGGTGCCGGGGTCTAGCCGGGTATTACAATCATTTCCAAGCTTTACTTCTTTCTTGAAGCTTTCATCAAGTTCTTTGAATGCAGATTTTTCCCCTGACATGTGGTGTGAACAGCCACTATCGATGAATCAAACTTTCGTTGGCACATTCATCTCTTGCTCTTGAGCCATGAATAGCTTCTCTTCTACCTCAACTTCTGTATAATTTGCTTTTTCTTTGTTTTGAGTTTCCAACAATCTGCTTTCACATAGCCATAATTTTTGCAGTAGTTACATTGAACACTAATTTTGTAATGTCTCTGTTCGTCATTCGTTTGCCTATAGTCAGCTTGCTAATAGGATCTTCCTCTACCTCTGCCTCTACCATTAGCTCTACCACTGCGACCTCCTCTACTGAATTCCTTGACTCTACGGGATGCTTTTACCTGAAATGCCTTTTCTTCTACTTTTTCAATCGATCTACTGTTCATTCTTGCTTCATGAGATTGCAAAGAACCTTTTAGATCATCAAAAGAAAGAGTAGACAAGTCTTTGGATTCTTCTATAGCAACAGCTACATGATCAGATCTAGGAGTTAAACTCCTTAGAACTTTTTCAACCACAACCTGGTCAATGTGTTTTTCACCATATGACCTCAAATGATTCACTATTGTGACTACTCTGGACAAAAAAACTTGCATTATCTCATCATCCTTCATTGTCAAATTCTCAAATTCACGGTGACAGATTTGTTTGTGCCTTAATATTCTTTCTGCAGTATCTCCCATGCCTCTTTGGAAGTGCTAGCTGCTGCAATTCGTGAGAATATTGTCTCATGAATAGCTTGTTGAATGCTGAATAAGGTCTTGTTATCTTTTTTCTTGTTCTCTTTCAACCTTGCTTCATCAGTATCAGGATTTGCAACACCTTTTTCAACTAATTCCCATACGTCTTGGGACTTGAAGTGTGTCTTCATTTTGATGCTCTAAAACTCATATTTCTCTCCATTGAAGATAGGTATGAGTGACTGCATGAAAGAGAAAATACCATTCACACCCATGACCCAATTTCCTATTGTGTTTCACTCCCTTACGTGTTTCTCTCTCTCTTTATTTTTACTCACACTAGCCTAGTGAAGAACCATATGGACTCTGATACCACAATGTTAGGCAAAAACAGAAATTTGATAACTGCAACTCTGTATCAAGTTAAACAATAAGAATAAAAAGATTAGGAGACTAATAAATAATGAAAAAAAGGTGAAAGAAGCACTCTTATTGTATAATTAAATCAAGTGAATTTTTGGCGCATATATAGCCATACAATAACAGAAACTAAAGAAAAATATGGCACTATCAATAACGTGCCTTGACTCAATAAACAATGAGAGAAAATATGAGTATTATTAACAACTATCTAACAAAGCATGGCTGTTAAAAATATCTAATTTTGAATCAACTTCTATCAAAATAACTGATTAATCAAATCAAATCGAACCAAATATTTTAGTTGGATGTGATTCAATACAGCTATTAATTCGGTTCGATTCTATTTATAAAAAAATAAAGATTTTAATTTTTAATTTTTAAATTCGATTTAATTGCAAGAAGCCAGAAGGAGAACGGCCTCGGCCAAATCCTGCAGCACAAACACCCAGGAGGACGAGAGTGGGACCGATAAATGATGGCTCCAGTGGGACCATTAATATGATTGTAGCGGGAACTGGAGGTCGGATGAGCCGAAGGGAAAAGAAGAGAGGCTGAGATGGGAAAGGCAGCAGCGCTGATAGAGCATAATTGAGTTCATTTTATATTAATATTATTGATAAATATTTACATGATTTATGCTTAATTTATTGCTTTTAATATTATTTTGCAGAAAATGATGTAAAAAGACAATTTGGAGAAAAACCTCCTAAAACTGCCTTATTTGGAGCCAAGAAATAATTGGGCAGCAAAAAGACACTTGGGCCGCACATAGCAGCCCATGGATGCACGCATGACCAAGCCCACGCACAATGACAGCCTATGGATCCACTCAACGCACATGATGGCCAAAGCTTGGACGGTCCACTCATCCTCAGCAACCCGCGCACATGGACGCCACTTTCCCATTCACGAACACACGGGCCCACCTTCATCATCCAAGCACATGGCCCTTACTTGCGTTAACTCCAGCTTCACGTGGACCATGGACCCCCAAGCCCAATTCACGCCGCTTGGACCAGAGCTTCTCGTCAATTCACGCGCACAGGGGTCCCACCAAGGCGATTCAGCAATTCACTTCACGATGGCCCAGCCCCGCCAAAGTGCTTCACAATTCCAGAGCACATGGGACACACACGTGGGACCGCGCCGCATTGGTGTTCCCCAGGGCGCACATCTCTCATTCTATTTAAGGATCCTTAAGCCACATAATTAACTCCAATTCCAAGAACTCCAATTCGGCATCTCGGCAGTTTCCTCCAGCCCGGCGCAAGGCTTCGATTTTTTTCTTTCTTTTCTTTTTCTTTTTTTCTTTTATTTTTCTGTTTTCAATTCAGTGAATGAATGGCTGATTTTTTTTATCTTGTTGAATATTGATTGAAACTTTAGTTATTTAATGGATTGTGAGACTTGATCAAATATTGTTTAATTTTGAAAATTCAATATTCATGCAATTTCATATTTAATTCTCATATTATTTTGTTATTGAAATCTACGTTGATTTTTAATTACAAAATAATTATTTGTTCGTTTGAATAATTTAAGTCCGTAATTACTTGAGTTATTCTTATATGAGAACATTTGGGATAAAACCCAAGGAAATTGCATGATCTAGCGTTATCTCCATACGTTTGGGTAGTTAGGATTTGATCTCTCTATTTTTTAATACAATTGACAATTTTTTTGATGCCTAAGGCCCAAGGACGTTCCTTGGCAATTTGTTAATTAGTAATTAATTAGAGGACGTTCCCTAATTGGTTTAATCATAAGGAGAGATAATGGTGGTGAGAAGCGTCTTCCATCCCCATAACTAATCTATTAAATCAACCCAAAAGAACAAAGTGTCTGTGATCAATCCCAATGACTAAAGTGGATCCAATACTTTAACTAGAGCTTTCTTATTATTTATTTCTCTTTTATTTTATTATTCACTTATTTTAATTGCTTTTAGTAGTTTATTAATCAAATCAATCTCAAACCCCCCATTTTACTCTTACTGCAATTTATTCCGCTTTCAGTTTATTTCATTTTTGGTTTATCTCATTATTTCAGTTTATTTTATTGGTCTTGTTGAGAAAAATAAATAGGTAATCAATTCCCTGTGGATTCGATCCTTTCACCACTATCTGCAGTTGTAAATTATTGATAACCAGAAAGGTTATTTTTGACCGGCTTCGACAACCGCGAGTCAAAAATTGGCGCCGTTGCCGGGGAGTTGATTTAACTTATTTGTTTTTCTTTCAGGACCAGATTCCAAAAAAAATATATATATATATAAAAAAAAAAGATAGCACTCTGCGCAGAACCACATCTCAATTGCACATCTGAATCATGGATGAGGTATGTAGATCTGATTTTTCTTTTCTGACATCTTTTATGAAAAACCTTGCCATAGACATAGTGCAACAGGTTCGAGCATCTCAGCTACCAGCACCATGTGGGAATTATGCATACATGGGATATCCAACTAATCAATGTTCTACACGTTATGAGTATGACCAGCCTAGACATACATTTGGAGGATACTATGAACAGCCAAGGCATGATCCATACTATAACACATACAGTCCATATTGGGGAGACCAACCGAATTATGGCTATGTTGAGGCTAACAACTACCAGGATTATCAAGAATATCAAGCCCAACCAGCACCTCCAAGTTCCAATATGCACCTTGAGGAAGATAAGACAAGGACATTGGCAGTTACTTTGCAAAGTATGCAACAACAAATGGATCAAATGGCCATCTCATTGAATGCACTCATGTTAAGAAGAGAGCAAGAACTTCAAGATGTGGAGGATGATGAGGAAAGTTGGCAAGTACAAGAACAAGCCTCTGAAGAAACACAACCAGAATACTGTTTGTCCAAACAAACTGATCAAACAGAACCTGTTGTTGATTTAGATATCATTGATTATTTGAGCAAAGATGTTTTTTATACAAATGAAGATGATATACTAAACAATGATCCTTGCAGGGAAGAGAGCCAAAAAGAGCCAGAACTGAAAGAAACTAACTGTTACATCCAACAGGTGGACTGCGAACACGCACAGAATAAAGGAGAGCCAATCGCACCTCTTCAGATCAATCTTGCGCAGTCAGAAGGAACTCCAACTGAACCACCTCAGCCTGGACCACGGGACAGTCCTGCAACTCTTCTAGTTGCACCTCTTCAACTTCCATCGCCTAAAATCCTCTCCAGTCCTCCATTAAAGACTATTCTTGCGCAAGATGAAAAAACTGAAACTCCTTTCATCCTTCCAATGCAAACAGTCCATGCACAGGAGGAACAAATGGTAGTCCAATGGCCCAAACCAAAGGAGCATGCAGATCAATGCCTGCCCAAACCTCCAGATAAGGTAGAATTTATTTTGCCTGAACTTAATGCCAAATTACAGCCACCTATGGAGAAATATCAATTGAAGTTGGAAGTGCTAAAAAATGCAAACATAAGGGCTAGAGGCACACCTCATCTGAAAGAGGAAAAGCTAATCATGTTACTTCATGAGTACATGGAAAAGATAGGATGGGCTATGACAAAATCAAAAGGAGTGCTACACTTTTTGCTCAATGCAGTTGGGACTCTTTTCCCTTCTCCAATTACTTGAGCCTTGATCAAGTGGATCGCACCATGTACACCACACCCAGGGGAGTACTCAGTTTCCTTTGTTCTTTTATATTTTTTTACATATTGAGGACAATGCATGATTTAGGTGTGGGGGTGCATATTTTTGCTTTGATTTTTTGCTTTGATTTTCAGTTTGAATTTTTATTTTTCATTTTTCAGTGTGATTTTCAATTTTTCATTTTTACTTTCAATAACACACACAGATAGCCACAGTTCTTTTATTTATTTATTTTTGTTCCGTTTTTGAGATGCTTTACTCATCATATAGACTATGTTGGATGAGTTTTTCTTTCCATGACCCCATTGATGTTATGACTCTTTAAACTTATGTTGAATCAATTGCAGTGAGTTATATTCATGTTTGAGAATTGCCTTTTGAATTGAATCTTTGAGTTTGCCATGGTGAAAAATATATTGATGACCCTCAATTGATTGAGAATAAATTAAAATTGTGTGAATGAACTTAATGTGATTTGATTTAGCGATTGGTGTTGATTTGCCCAAATCATTGAGAGAAAGAAAATTCAGCAAAGGCAAAGACCTCAAAAGCACAAATTGAAAATTGTTCCAATAGTCAAAAGACTATGAACAAGGCAAGTAGCCACTTGGATAGGTGACCAACTGAAAAATATAAACCTTCAAATCAAAAATAGGTTGGTGACCTTTCCAAGCAAGATCTAAAGTGCAAAAGTCTGAATAAAGTACTTCAAGGTAAGGGCAAGTCAATCCAAAAGCTAGAAAAAGTCTTAAACAAATTAATGTGCATGTCTCTCTTGAGGAAAACAAATCCTAGCCATGGTAAGCAAAGGGAAACAAGGAAAGAAGGTGAGTAATCTTCATGCATATATTCTTCACTGCAATAATTCAAAATAGGGGTCTAGAGTAAGAGTTTAAGTGGAAATAAGGATCTAGAGTGAGAAAGCTTATTTGACTATGTTTATTTGCTTGAGGACAAGCAAAAGGCTAAGTGTGGGGGTATTTGATAGAGCATAATTTAGTTCATTTTATATTAATATTATTGACAAATATTTACATGATTTGTGCTTAATTTATTGCTTTTAATATTATTTTACAGAAAATGGTGTAAAAAGACAATTTGGAGAAAAACCCCCTAAAACTACCTTATTTGGAGCCAAGAAATAATTGGGCAGCAAAAAGACACTTGGGCCGCACATAGCAGCCCATGGATGCACGCATGACCAAGCCCACGCACAATGACAGCCTATGGATCCACTCAACGCACATGATGGCCAAAGCTTGGACGGTCCACTCATCCTCAGCAACCCGCGCACATGGATGCCACTTTCCCATTCACGAACACACGGGCCCACCTTCATCATCCAAGCACATGGCCCTTACTTGCGTTAACTCCAGCTTCACGTGGACCATGGACCCCCAAGCCCAATTCACGCCGCGTGGACCAGAGCTTCTCGTCAATTCACGCGCACAAGGGTCCCACCAAGGCGATTCAGCAATTCACTTCACGATGGCCCAGCCCCGCCAAAGTGCTTCACAATTCCAGCCCACATGGGACACACACGTGGGACCGCGCCGCATTGGTGTTCCCTAGGGCGCACATCTCTCATTCTATTTAAGGATCCTTAAGCCACAGAATTAACTCCAATTCCAAGAACTCCAATTCGGCATCTCGGCAGTTTCCTCCAGCCCGGCGCAAGGCTTCGGTTTTTTTCTTTCTTTTCTTTTTCTTTTTTACTTTTATTTTTGTGTTTTCAATTCGAGTGACTGATTTTCTTTATCTGGTTGAATATTGGTTGAAACTTTAATTATTTAATGGATTGTGAGACTTGATCAAATATTGTTTAATTTTGAAAATTCAATATTCATGCAATTTCATATTTAATTCTCATATTATTTTGTTATTGAAATTTACGTTGATTTTTAATTGCAAAATAATTATTTGTTCGTTTGAATAATTTAAGTCCGTAATTACTTGGGTTATTCTTACATGAGAACATTTGGGATAAAACCCAAGGAAATTGCATAATCTAGCGTTATCTCTATACGTTTGGGTAGTTAGGATTGGATCTCTCTATTTTTTAATGCAATTGACAATTGTTTTGATGCCTAAGGCCCAAGGACGTTCCTTGGCAATTTGTTAATTAGTAATTAATTAGAGGACGTTCCTTAATTGGTTTAATAATAAGGAGAGATAATGGTGGTGAGAAGCGTCTTCCATCCCCATAACTAATCTATTGAATCAACCCAAAAGAACAAAGTGTCTGTGATCAATCCCAATGACTAAAGTGGATCCAATACTTCAACTAGAGCTTTCTTATTATTTATTTCTCTTTTATTTTATTATTCACTTATTTTAATTGCTTTTAGTAGTTTATTAATCAAATCAATCTCAAACCCCCCATTTTACTCTTACTGCAATTTATTCCGCTTTCAGTTTATTTCATTTTTGGTTTATCTCATTATTTCAGTTTATTTTATTGGTCTTGTTGAGAAAAATAAATAGGTAATCAATTCCCTGTGGATTCGATCCTTTCACCACTATCTGCAGTTGTAAATTGTTGATAACCAGAAAGGTTATTTTTGACCGGTTTCGAAGCGCCGAAGTCATGCAGGTAGTTGAGCACTCTCCCATGACTATCACCTTCTCTCTGGAGGATGCCCAGGGTGTTCAGATGCCTCATGACGACGCTTTGGTTATTGAAGCCGTCATCCACAACTACCGTGTAATACCCGGCTAGAGCAGGCATCGGAATTCTTACCGTCCGGTGGGATTCGAGGATGTCAGAGGGGTCTAGAAGGGTAAGAGAAAGGTTTTCAAAGTTGTTTTTACATATTTTACAGGTTTAAAGTAAGAAATGATTGAGTTTTGAAGAGAAGAGACCAAGGAGGCAAAATGCAGGTTCGGCCGCCGAAGATAAAGTTCGGCCGCCGAAAGTGCCTTAGGTTTGGCTTCCGAAACTCCAAGTTCGGCCACCAAACATTGCATGGTTTTGCATGCAGTTTCGGCTGCCGAAGGAGAGGCGGTCAGCCCCTATAAAGGACCCTCAGTCGGTGAAATGGATAAGCTTGGTTTCCTTTCACTACCAGAGGTGAGTTCTTATTCTCCTAGGTTGGTTTTCATGGTTTTTCTTCAAATCTTTTAAGGTTTTCATGAGGTTGTTGTGGGTTTTGAAGCTTTTAAGCAAAAGAGCAAGGTTTGGAAGCTTTGAGCTTTGTGGAGCTTGGAACTCCATATCTTCAAGTTTGGGGTCACACCAGCCTTTGTTATTCAGGAGGTAAGTGTAGATCCTCAGCTTTTATGATGTTTTAAGTGAGTTTTATAAAGGGAAAAGGGGTAGAGTTGCATGATTTGCATGGGTGTGCATGTGAGGGTTTATGGACCCTTTATGCCTATGTGTGCTATATGTTGTTGTTTGTAGGGGGTTTTAAGTTAGTTTTGACCCCTTTGTGCATGTATTTGGGTATATGCTTGTTGATGAGAAGTGTTTTGCATGTTGAGTGAAGTTTGGGGAGTGTGGTGCATGCGGTGAGCTAGGTTCTGCCTAACTGGAGAACCCAGCTTCGGCCGTTGAAGGAAGGTTCGACCGCCGAACGTGTTGAGGAGGTGGTTTCGGCTGCCTAAACCTGCCCCCAAAGGATTGGACTTTCGTCTCTGGAGGGGAGGTTCGGCCGCCGAAGGTTAGAGACTTTCGTCTCTGGAGTGTGTTTTAGTCCCCGAATCATGCCCCCGAAAGGGTTCGGCAGCCGAAAGTAGAGATTCGGCCGCCGAAGGTGCTTGAGTTTCGGCTCTGGAGAGGACATTCGGCCGCCGAACCTGCCACCGAAAGTGTCCTGTCCAGCTTTCTTTTGCATGCTTTATGTGATTATTTTAGGAGGTTTTAAGGGTTCTTTGGGGAGTTGTTTATGAGTTGTTTAGAGTGTGTTTGGCACCTCATTCGAGTCCACTTGTGTAGGATCGGACCCGAGGGACCGAGAAGGCCACCAGTGTTAGCGGTTGCAGAGTCAGTCCAGCGTCAGCCAGAGGTGAGTGGAACTAAACTTAATGTTTTAAATTGCGGAATTCAATGTTTTTTTAGCATGTTTCATGCATCATGAGTGTCATGAGTATGCAATAGGTTGATTGCATTAGTAGACACGAATATGCTGCATTGCATTATTTGCTGTGTTGGGGATTGGACCCAGTCGACTTCAATAGCCATAATCTGTTATGTCTAGGTAAGCCCTGTGTGAGCTCCGCAGTAGGGGCCGGGCGCTAGTACATGTAGTGGCGAGCTCCGTAAGGGGGCCGTGCACCGACAGAGGGAGTTTTGAGGTCATGTCCAGTCCGTGATGTGAAATGTTTGTGCTGTGACGCATTTCATGAGAGCATGTAATTAATAAATTGTTTTCTATAGTTTCTGCTCACTGGGCTTTAGTAGCTCATCCCTCTCCCTTAACCCCAGTTTTGCAGGTCAGCTTTAGTTGTGGGATGTCAGAGACAACAAGAGTAAAGAATGAAGTCATAGCTCAGGTTGTGATTGTGTAATAGTATAGTGGACATGATGTAAAGTAACGAGATGTCTGTAATAGATTGTACATTAGTATGTTTCATGGTTTAGAATGTGCTTTGCCTGGTGTATGCTTAATCCCTGGTGTATGCATGTATCCTGTTTTACATTTCTTGATGAGAAATGTGTCAAAATAGGCTTAACGTATTATGTGTTTATAAAACTCCAGTGATTAGGGAAGAAAGGGTTCCAATCCCTTGACCCAAGAGCAGACCGTGAGGGAAGAAAGGGTTTCAATCCCTTGACCCAAAACGGAAACCAAGGCTAACCTGTGACAGGCTGACCCTTAGAGAGTGGGTTCTATGTTTTCAGACATAGGGCATGGAGGTTGAGCTTGGTAGTGGATCGCTGGTGTAAGCCCTGGGGGCTATTTCAGACTGATATGTCTGAGTGTTTTGAAGGTTAAGCCTGGTGGTTTTACAGAAAAAGTTTTAACAAGGTAGTGGTCTAGTTGGATCATGTATGGGATTGATCAGACACACAGAGTTCAGTTTAGGTTTGCTACGGGTCCCGGCGGCCTTAAGCCGATCTGGATCCTAGCGCCGAGCAGTTTGGACCGTTACAGAGAGGTACCGATTTCCGGGCTGTTACATACCGAGTTAAGAAGATCTTGGTGGATGACGGGAGTAAGGTGAACCTGCTGCCGTACCGGGTTTTCCAGCAGATGGGAATCCCCGAGGAGCAACTTGTTCAGGACCAGGCCCCAGTCAAAGGGATAGGAGGAGTCCCAGTGCCTGTGGAGGGGAAGGTAAAGCTGACCCTCACTTTAGGAGAAGCACGAAGGACTCGCACTCATTATGCGGTGTTCTTAGTGGCCAAACTCCCCCTGACCTACAACGCCATATTGGGAAGACCGGCTCTATTTGACTTTGAGGCTATAACCAGCATCAGATATCTGGCTATGAAGTTTCCAACAGAGGAAGTCAGGAGGAGGCGAGAGCAGTGTATCTGGCCACGGTATCAGAGCCGAGCTCGGCAGCAGAAAGGCTTGACTCAGAAGTCCTGAAGGTAAGGGACGAGAAAAAAGAGGCTAGAACAGAGCCGGTCGGAGAGCTGGAAACTTTTCCTCTATCAGAAACCGAGACGGACAAAGTCTTCAGTCTTAAAGCCGGCCTGACTGAGGAGCAAAAAACTGAAGTCATGGCCCTGATCCGAGGTCACGCGTCAAGCTTCGCCTGGAAGCCTTCTGACATGCCCGGGATTGACCCTGAGGTGATGACGGACAAGCTGAATGTCCTCCCTGAAGCTAGGTCGGTGAAGCAGAAGAAAAGGGTAGTTGGAAGGGAGAAGCAACAGGCCACCAGGGAAGAGGTGCATAAGTTGGAAGAGGCGGGATTTATCAGGGAAGTTATGTACCCACAGTGGCTAGCAAATCCTGTATTAGTTAAAAAAGCCAATGGCAAATATAGAATGTGCCTAGACTTTACTGACCTGAATCAGGCTTGTCCTAAAGATTGTTATCCCTTCCCTGATATTAATAAAATGGTCGACTCCACGGCCGGTTTTGATTACATGTCGTCTTTGGATGCTATGTCTGGTTACCACCAAATCCCAATGGACAGGTCGGATGAAGAAAAGACCTCATAAATAACAGAAGATGGGACTTACTACTATAAGGCCATGCCTTTCGAGCTGAAGAATGCCGGGGCAACATACCAAAGACTGATGAACAAAATCTTCAAAGATCATATCGGCAGGAATATCAAAGTATACGTGGATGATATGGTGGTGAAGAGCCCAACCTTCCATCAACACTTGGTAGATCTCAGGGAGGTATTCGAGGTGCTAGAGCAGTACAAAATGAAGCTAAACCTAGCTAAGTGCGCTTTCTTCATTAGAGGAGGAAAGTTCCTGGGGTATATGGTGAGTGGAAAAGGCATTGAGTCCAACCCGGAGAAAGTAGAAGCTATCCTGAATATGCCAGAGCCTACCTGTGTGAGGGATGTCCAGAGACTTACTGGGAGAGTGGTGGTGCTTAATCGGTTCATGTCGAGGTCGGCGGAGAGATGCTTGCCATTCTTTAAGAAGTTGAGCAAAGTGTCGAACTTCGAATGGACCGAGGATTGCCGAGAAGCTTTTAGAGAGCTCAAAAGCTATCTCAGCTCGCCTTGTAACGACCCGGAAACCGCCACCCTTCCGTAACGGCCCGAACCGCCACCGGCGCTAGGATCCAGATCGGCTTAAGGCCGCCGGGACCCGTAGCAAGCCAAACATACATACTATTACCTGGTCAAATCCCATACATGATTAAAACTTAACTATAAAAACATGAAAACTGAACATCTGTTGAACCCAAACCTGACCTGTGCATGTATCCTGACATGAAACATACATCATAAAATCATAAAACCTCCACTGGAGTCCTCATCATATACTCCAATGGGGTAACATTACATGCCTCAAGTTTGGTTCTCAACTCAACATATAACATAAACATAACCATGCATTAACAGGGACTAACCAGTCTATAGGGCCAAGCACACTCTAATCCATAGCATGACTTTACTTTCATTCCATTACATCTCATCATCTTACATTACATAACTTATAATACATGTCCACTCTAACATACTAAACATAAACATAAACATGAACTATTCTATTACAACATACATATCTTAGCCTTGACTTTACCCTGCAGCCTCTGAACTCTGACTTAAACCTGCAACACTGGGGTTAGGGGAGAGGGGTGAGCTAAAAAGCCCAGTGAGTAGAAACATGGAAAACAGTTCATTAATTACATGCTTTCATGAAATGCGTCATAACACAAGTAATCACATAACTGTGTCCGTCTCGGGGCTCATACATGCATCTTATCCCCACGGACTGTTTTCTGAGAGTCCTCATGAATTGCTAGCATCTTTACTCTCAAGGATCGGACATGACCCCAAAAAATCCCTCTGTCGGTGCCCGGCTCCCCAAAGAAGCTCACAGGACTAACATAGACATAACATGGTATCTGGTCCACAGAGAGCTCACATGGACTTTCCTACAGGTACTCATCCGGCTCTCAAAGGACTTAGACAAGACTCAATGACAGATATGGGCTATTGGAGTCGCCTTGGTCCAAACCTTCCTCGACATCAACATGAAATAATGCAATGCAACATATTCGTGAACTAGTGCAATCAACCTATTACATATAATCATGATGCATGAACATGCTTTAGCATTAGATTTTGTATATAAAAGATTAGGTTCAGTTCTACTCACCTCCTGGCAGACGCTGACTGACTCTGCACAGCTATCACTGATGGCCTCCTCGGTCTCTCGGGTCCGATCCTACACAGGTGGACTCGAATGAGGTGCCAAACACATTCTAACAACTCATAAGCATACCCCCAAAAACCCCTCTAAACATCACTGAAACATGCATGGAAAACACCCAAGAAACGGCTGGACAGGGCACTTTCGGCGGCACCTTCGGCGGCCGAACCCTCCCTCCAGAGACGAAACTCGGGTACTTTCGGCGGCACCTTCGGCGGCCGAACACTCTCTCCAGAGACGAAAGTCAGGCACTTTCGGCGGCCGAACTTTCCTTCGGCGGCCGAAAGTCTGCTTCCAAGCCAAAACTCAACTTCGGGGGCAAGGTTAGGCGGCCAAACCATGCATCCACAGGCATGTTCGGGGGCCGAAACTGCCTTCGGCGGCCGAACCTGAGTTCATCCAGAACTCAGCCTCTCATGCATACAAGCCTCCCAACTCTTCCAAACACCCCAAACCAAGCACTCAAACTTCTAAAACATGCATAGACCACATAACAAGCATATAGGAGCTTAAAACAACTTAAACTCCAACAAGGAACATCCCAAAGCATACATAAATGGCTTATGTCTCACATAGGCCAAAACCAACCAAAACAACCCATAACCTCACTTACTCTTTCCCAATCATGCATACTCACTCCCACATGCATATAGGGGCTAAAGACTAACTTAAAACCCCAACAAACACTCACATAAACATACATTGGCATACATTGGGCATAAAACCCACATAAACCTAACATGCTCATCTACCCAAACTCATGCATCAAAACATCAATAAACTCACTTAAAACTTCATTAAAACACTAGGAAAGCAAGGATCTACACTTACCTCTTGAAGATCGAGGGGTGACACGATCCCTAACTCAGAGGTGTGGAGAATCCAAGCTCCAAAAGCCTCCAAGCTCCCAAAACTCCTTTTTAAGCTTCAAAACATCAAAACAAGGGTAGAACTCATGAAAAACTTGAAGAATGGGTGAAGAAAGCATGAAAATGACCAGAGGAGGGCTTAAACTCACCTGAGCTCGAGAATGGGGAGAAAACTCGCCCATTTCCGATCTGAGGGCCCTTTATAGGTGGCCTGGTCGAAGACCTTCGGCAGCCTAACGTGCCCCCTAAACTCATGCATGTTCGGCGGCCGAACTTGAGATTCGGCGGCCGAACCTGAGCTCGTTCAAACAAGGCTTTCGGAGGCCAAAAGCACTCCCGAAACCTTTCCATGTTCGGCGGCCGGACTTCACTTTCGGCGGCCGAACCTGGTGAATGCCTCCTTGGCCTTTTCATGTCAAAACTCATTTCTTTTCCTTTAAAACCATTAAAATCATTGTGAAAACCTTTAGAAAACAAGTTTTACCCCTCTAGAGAGATCCAACACCCTAGGTTCCGCCGGAAGGCAGGAATTCCGGTGCCAGATTCTAGCCGGGTATTACATTCTACCCCCCTTACAAAAACATTCGTCCCCGAATGTTAAAACAACAAACACAAGCATGCAAGCAAGTAAGCGAATCCTAAAGCCTCTCTCCAAAGAGAGACACCGAAACGCTGGAGTAAGAACTCCCAGGTTCCTAAACTCCACAAGCTTCCGCTGCGCTACTCTGATCCTTCTCTATCTTCCTCCTTCTCTGCTCTTACTCTTCTCTTCTTCTGTACTAACCTTCCCTCTGCTCTAGCCTTCCACTACCTGAACCCGAATCTCCGATCTATCCTAGGAAACAACCGGCTTCTGCTAGCTGATCCAGTAGATCTTCAATCCAAGGTAAAGGTCACCTACTCCTGGTGGTAGCTTTGTACAACTGTTTACAGTCGCTGCAAAGTCTCAAGAATCCATCCTGCGTTTCCCACACCACACTGGAACAATCCAGGGTGAGGTACTAGGTCGGATAAATCCATTGTCTACCAAGTACTCCACTACTCTGACGCTCCTCTTACAACTCTCATAACTCTGCAGGTGTCATCTTGTGAGGAAGATGGAAATGGCTTTGGTATCAAGTACCACTTCTAAACCAATTCCTACCTTTCTAACCGATGACCACCCTGACACTAGCCTGAAACCTCTAAACACTCTCACTACTAACACTGAGGCTGGTTCCCGTTCCAACTACTAAACTCTCAAACAAGAGCTAGAACTCTCTGACAACATCTCCTGCGCACTCTATGAGCCTGACAGGCTGGCATCAAACCTCTAGGCAACTCTACACTGTCCCCTCAAAAGACTACTTCTGACCCATCTTGTCCTCTGAACCTGACCACCTAGTCTCTACGGACCAAGGTAGCACCACAAGTAGAAACCCAATCCATTCCGAAAGTGACGTCCGAACAATCAAGTCCACGACCTCAAAATCGGGTGGATGGAATCTACCCTCAACTAACACCTGAACTGCACCGGCAGACTGACTCTGCCTCAGATGGATCACCTTGGGTCCACTGACCCTGAGAGAACATTCTAGCCTAGAAGTTATCAACCCAACCCCTCAACGGCTCTAAGAGCAACTAAGGAAAGAGAAACACCAAGGTTCACAAAAGCATGCACATCAGAACATCAAAGTGAGCGTACCTGACACCACCGTGTTTGATGTGTCTGCCTCCTGCTGAGCCTGAACAAAGATCCGAGCCGGAGCTGACGGACCTTCTCCGCGGAAACCTGCTGAAGGAGAGGCTGATCCTCTCCCTCTGCCTCGACCACTAATCTGAAACATGGCCTGAGCTACTGGCTGAGTCGCTCTACCTGAGGCTGCCCGCTGGGACTGAGCGGTCCGGAGCGCATTAGGACACTCACGTGCCATGTGCCCCTCCTGTCTGCACCTGAAACAGGTTGTCGTCCCTGCCAAACAAACTCCCTTGTGTGGCTTCCCACACCTCATGCAACGAGTTACACCTGAACCAGAGCTCGAACCACCAAAACCCAAACTAGCCTTCAAGTTCTGCCAAAACTTCTTCTTCTTCCCTTTCAGGGTTCTACCCCACTTTACTCTTCTAGTGGCAGCTGTACTCAAAGTGGAGGGATCAATCCCTCCTGAACCCGAGATTCTGGAATCCTGGGTCTGAGCATCTTCCTGAGAATCTCCCATGCCTTCTGTAAACATAGCCACATCCAGACTTCTATCTCTCCTCTGAACCTCCATCTCAGACTCTCTCATACTAGCTGACATCCTCCTTAGATCCATACCTTCTCTGCTTCCATCAAAAGACCTCCTAGGGTCCCTTGATGTCCTCCATCTACTGACTCCCCATGACTGCGCTCTCGGCAGGGTAGGGGGAAAGGTGTCCATACCTTCCCTCTCTGACTGAACTCCAGTCGATTCCACAGATCGACGAGCACTACTCATCCTGACTCCTCTGAAGCACACACAAGCATGCAAACAACATCAGCATCAAATGGTTCATGTGGAAACACATGAACCTACATCACATACATACATAGCATACATCTCATGTTATACATCATAGCATTTATGCACATGCATGAAATCATGGCATATCACATCATCATAGAAAGACAGGACTCGACATCCTATCCTAGTGGACATGATCTTACTCTTGATCTTTCTTAATGTGCTTGCCCTACTAACACAACCTCTATGACAACCTCTTTCCGATGTGAGATATCTCGAATCCCTGAGCACATCGCTCAACACATCGTACTCTTGCGGCCCTAAGCTCTGATACCACTCTGTAACGACCCGGAAACCGCCACCCTTTCGTAACGGCCCGAACCGCCACCGGCGCTAGGATCCAGATCGGCTTAAGGCCGCCGGGACCCGTAGCAAGCCAAACATACATACTATTACCTGGTCAAATCCCATACATGATTAAAACTTAACTATAAAAACATGAAAACTGAACATCTGTTGAACCCAAACCTGACCTGTGCATGTATCCTGACATGAAACATACATCATAAAATCATAAAACCTCCACTGGAGTCCTCATCATATACTCCAATGGGGTAACATTACATGCCTCAAGTTTGGTTCTCAACTCAACATATAACATAAACATAACCATGCATTAACAGGGACTGACCAGTCTATAGGGCCAAGCACACTCTAATCCATAGCATGACTTTACTTTCATTCCATTACATCTCATCATCTTACATTACATAACTTATAATACATGTCCACTCTAACATACTAAACATAAACATAAACATGAACTATTCTATTACAACATACATATCTTAGCCTTGACTTTACCCTGCAGCCTCTGAACTCTGACTTAAACCTGCAACACTGGGGTTAGGGGAGAGGGGTGAGCTAAAAAGCCCAGTGAGTAGAAACATGGAAAACAGTTCATTAATTACATGCTTTCATGAAATGCGTCATAACACAAGTAATCACATAACTGTGTCCGTCTCGGGGCTCATACATGCATCTTATCCCCACGGACTGTTTTCTGAGAGTCCTCATGAATTGCTAGCATCTTTACTCTCAAGGATCGGACATGACCCCAAAAAATCCCTCTGTCGGTGCCCGGCTCCCCAAAGAAGCTCACAGGACTAACATAGACATAACATGGTATCTGGTCCACAGAGAGCTCACATGGACTTTCCTACAGGTACTCATCCGGCTCTCAAAGGACTTAGACAAGACTCAATGACAGATATGGGCTATTGGAGTCGCCTTGGTCCAAACCTTCCTCGACATCAACATGAAATAATGCAATGCAACATATTCGTGAACTAGTGCAATCAACCTATTACATATAATCATGATGCATGAACATGCTTTAGCATTAGATTTTGTATATAAAAGATTAGGTTCAGTTCTACTCACCTCCTGGCAGACGCTGACTGACTCTGCACAGCTATCACTGATGGCCTCCTCGGTCTCTCGGGTCCGATCCTACACAGGTGGACTCGAATGAGGTGCCAAACACATTCTAACAACTCATAAGCATACCCCCAAAAACCCCTCTAAACATCACTGAAACATGCATGGAAAACACCCAAGAAACGGCTGGACAGGGCACTTTCGGCGGCACCTTCGGCGGCCGAACCCTCCCTCCAGAGACGAAACTCGGGTACTTTCGGCGGCACCTTCGGCGGCCGAACACTCTCTCCAGAGACGAAAGTCAGGCACTTTCGGCGGCCGAACTTTCCTTCGGCGGCCGAAAGTCTGCTTCCAAGCCAAAACTCAACTTCGGGGGCAAGGTTAGGCGGCCAAACCATGCATCCACAGGCATGTTCGGGGGCCGAAACTGCCTTCGGCGGCCGAACCTGAGTTCATCCAGAACTCAGCCTCTCATGCATACAAGCCTCCCAACTCTTCCAAACACCCCAAACCAAGCACTCAAACTTCTAAAACATGCATAGACCACATAACAAGCATATAGGAGCTTAAAACAACTTAAACTCCAACAAGGAACATCCCAAAGCATACATAAATGGCTTATGTCTCACATAGGCCAAAACCAACCAAAACAACCCATAACCTCACTTACTCTTTCCCAATCATGCATACTCACTCCCACATGCATATAGGGGCTAAAGACTAACTTAAAACCCCAACAAACACTCACATAAACATACATTGGCATACATTGGGCATAAAACCCACATAAACCTAACATGCTCATCTACCCAAACTCATGCATCAAAACATCAATAAACTCACTTAAAACTTCATTAAAACACTAGGAAAGCAAGGATCTACACTTACCTCTTGAAGATCGAGGGGTGACACGATCCCTAACTCAGAGGTGTGGAGAATCCAAGCTCCAAAAGCCTCCAAGCTCCCAAAACTCCTTTTTAAGCTTCAAAACATCAAAACAAGGGTAGAACTCATGAAAAACTTGAAGAATGGGTGAAGAAAGCATGAAAATGACCAGAGGAGGGCTTAAACTCACCTGAGCTCGAGAATGGGGAGAAAACTCGCCCATTTCCGATCTGAGGGCCCTTTATAGGTGGCCTGGTCGAAGACCTTCGGCAGCCTAACGTGCCCCCTAAACTCATGCATGTTCGGCGGCCGAACTTGAGATTCGGCGGCCGAACCTGAGCTCGTTCAAACAAGGCTTTCGGAGGCCAAAAGCACTCCCGAAACCTTTCCATGTTCGGCGGCCGGACTTCACTTTCGGCGGCCGAACCTGGTGAATGCCTCCTTGGCCTTTTCATGTCAAAACTCATTTCTTTTCCTTTAAAACCATTAAAATCATTGTGAAAACCTTTAGAAAACAAGTTTTACCCCTCTAGAGAGATCCAACACCCTAGGTTCCGCCGGAAGGCAGGAATTCCGGTGCCAGATTCTAGCCGGGTATTACACGCCTCATGTGCTTAGCAGTCCACTGGAAAGGGAAGAGCTCCTAATCTACTTGTCAGCCTCAGAGCAAGCAGTCAGTACTGTGTTGGTAAGAGTAGAGGAGGGAGAGCAGAAACCAGTGTTTTACGTCAGTAAGGTGCTTAAAGAAGCTGAGATCAGGTACCTGAACATCGAGAAGATGGAATATGCTCTGCTACTGGCAGTTCAGAAATTTAGGGTTTATCTGGAAAGCCATCAGGGAGTAGTAATGACAAATCAGCCACTAAAGAAGATTCTCCACAGGCCGAAAACCTCAGGTCGGATGCTAACCTAGTCTATCGAGATTAGCCCTTACTGTTTAGAGTACCGACCTCGGACCACAATAAAATCTCAAGCCCTTGCTGACTTTATAGCAGAGTGCTCGTTCAATGAAGAATGAGGAGAGTCATCTTCAGAAGCGTTGGGGAATGAGAGAGAAGGGGAGCCCTCCCGAGAATTCAGCTGGAGGCTGTATGTAGACGGGGCATCAGGCGCTGGGGGCAGCAACGCAGGAATAATGTTGAAGGGACTAGGAGAATTCAAGGTTTGTTACGCCCTACGCCTAGAATTCAAGGCCTCTAATAAAGTGGCAGAGTATGAGGCTCTAATAAATGGAATGCTGGTAGCAATGGAGGTAAAGGCAACCGACCTCGAGGTGAACAGTGATTCCGAGCTGGTAATCAATCAGATAACAGGGGCATATCAGGCTAGAGACCCTACCATGCAGAACTACCTAGCAAAGGTAAAGGCCATAGAAGCCGAGCTCATGGGTCGCGGGATTAGTGTGAGGTACTAGAGAATACCTCGGGAGGAGAATGAGGAGGCAGACTTGCTCAGTAGATTGTCTAAGGAAGAGCTGGAGCAACTCCCGGATGAAGTGTACATACAGTACGTCAGCACACCTGCTTTTAATAAAATGGCCACCGTATTGTAGGTAGAGCAGAGCCAGAACTGGATGACCCCCTACCTGGAGTATTTAGAGAAGGGAAAGCTTCCCGAAGACAAGGATGAAGCAAAAAGGATAGCTGCCCGAGCTGCTAATTACCAAGCAGTTAGAGGAACTTTGTACAGAAAGGGGAAATCCAGCCCGTGACTTCGGTGTGTGAGCCCTGACGAAGCAATAAAAGTGATGGAAGAGATACATCGAGGGATGTGTGGAGCTTATGAAGGAGCAGGAACGCTGGCGAATAAGATATTCAGGCAGGGGTACTACTGGCCCACTGTTAAAAAGGAGGCAGAAGAGTTTGTCCGAAAATGTGATGTATGCCAGCGGTTTGCCCATGCCATAAAAACCCCAACCACTCCTCAGTCCAACATATCCAGCCCGTGGCCGTTCTCCCAATGGGGAATAGATATCCTGGAACCTTTTCCTAAGACCACGGGGCAGAAAAAGTTTGTAGTAGTGGCTGTGGAGTACATCTCAAAATGGCCAGAGGCAGAGGCAATCCCCACAATCACGGCCCGCAAGATGATAGACTTCGTATGGGGCAACATCATCTGCAGGTTCAGAATACCGAGGGTACTCATTTCAGATAACGTCAGACAATTCGATTGCAGTGCCTTCAGAGCGTTCACAGTAAATATGGGAATATGGCACAAATTCTTCTCGGTGGCTCATCCTTAGACCAACGCCCAGACAGAGGTCACTAACAGAGTTATCCTTCAAGGATTGAAGAAGCGGCTGGATGGGGCAAAGGCAAATTGGGCAGAAGAACTCAATAGCATCCTATGGGCACTCCAAACTATCCCCAGGACGTCCACCAAAGAGATGCCTTTTACACTGGCTTTTGGCACTAAGGCCGTGGTCCCAATCGAGCTGCAAATCCCCACTCATCGAATCCAATTCAGTAGTGAAAGCACCAACGATGATAAGTTAAGAAGCAACCTGGATGCTCTCGAAGAGGTCAGGGATGTAACGACCAGGGAACCGGACCGCTACCGGCGCTAGGATCCAGATCGGCTTAAGGCCACCAGGACCCGTAGCAAGCCTAACATACATCCTGTCACCTGGTCAAATCCCATACATGACAAAAACATTAACATAAAACATTAAAACTTAACATACACCAAGCTTGACCTGTATGCTACATCATAACTATAAACATAAAAACCCCATGCTAGAGCCCTCATCAAATGCTCTAGCTGGGTCAACATTACATACATCAAGCCTGGTTCTCATCTCAACAGTAAAAACCTTACATAACCATGCACTAAAAGGGATTAACCAGACTATAAGGCCAAGCACACTACTAATCCATAAACATAATTCTAAATTTACGTTACATTACATCCCATTATCTTACAATACTTGATATCAATTTTTCACTACATGTCCACCCTACCACAATTCTATTACAAAACATAAAACTTGACTTTTACCCTTGACGTCTTCTCGCACTAACTCTGACCTGCAAACCTGGGGGTTAGGGGAACGGGGTGAGCTAAAAAGCCCAGTGAGCAGAACAATAAACAATATCATAAATCATATGCTTTCATGAAATGTGTCACAGCACAAACAATTCACATAACGGATGGACATGACCTCACAACTCCCTCAGCTGGTGCCCGGCCCTCGAAGGAGCTCCGCGGGACTTCTGCCTATATAACATGGTGCCCGACCTTTGAAGGGCTCCTTAGGACTTCTGAAACATAACATAGTGCCCGGCCCTCGAAGGGGCTCCTCAGGACTTCTGCATCATCATAACATACCTGGGGCTAGTGAGGTCGCCTTGGTCTATCCACATCATCACTAAAAGTATGCAATACAACATCTTCGTGATTTCTAATGCAACAGCCTATTACATATACATGGCATTCATGATGCGTGAATCATGCTTAAAACATTTGAGTTAGTTCTACTCACCTCTGGCAGACGCTGACTGACTCTGCAACAGCTAGCACTACTGGCCTCCTCAGTCTCTCGGGTCCGATCCTACACAGGTGGACTCGAATGAGGTGCCAAACATACTCTAAACAACTCATAAACAACTCCCTAAAACATCCTCAAAACATCCATAGAAAACATGCAACAAATGGCTGGACAGGGCACTTTCGGCGGCACCTTCGGCGGCCGAAGTCCCCCTCCAGATCCGAAACTCAGGCAGGTTCGGCGGCCGAAGGTTCTCCCAAATCCGAAAGTCAGGCACTTTCAGGGGCACTTTTGGCGGTCGAAACCCCAGGACAGATCCGAAATTCCAGCCTTGGGGGACACGTTTGGCAGCCGAAAGGCTGCCTCCCATGCAGGTTCGGCGGCCGAACCTGGTTCCCTCCGAATGACAGGTCCAAATCTGCTCACACACAACCAACCCGAAAACAACTCAAATCCTCACAAACTCTCTCCCAAACATGCATACTCACTCCCACAAGCATATAGGGGCATAAACCAACTTAAAACCCCAACAAAACATCATGTAACCATACATTGGGCATAAAACCCACATAAATCCTAACATTGGGGAAAACCCCAACACATGCATATCTACCCATAACCAAGCATTACAACTTACTTAAAACAAAGGAAAAAGTGAGGATCTACACTTACCTCTTGGAGATCGAGGGTTGGTGCGACCCGAATCTTGGAGATGTGGAGGATCCAAGCTCCAAAAGTCTCCAAGCTCCAAATCCTTGATCCAAGCTTACAACTCTTCAAAACAAGGGTAAAAACTCATAAAAACTTTGGAAGATTGAAGGAAAACATGAAATCGACCGAGGGAGGACATGAACTCACCTTAGCCCGAGAATAGGGAGAAAACTCGCCCATTTTCGGTCTAGGGGCCTTTTATAGGTGACCGGCTGAACCACCTTCGGCGGCCAAAGCTACCCCCTAAACACCCCCATGTTCGGCGGCCGAACTTGGTTTCTTGCCTCAGAGCTTTCGGAGGCCAAAAGCACTCCCGAAGCAGCCCCATGTTCGGCGGCCGAACTAGAGGTTCGGCGGCCAAACCTGGGTTCTTCCTCCTTGGCCTTTTCTTTTCAAAACTCAATTTTCTTTGCATTAAAACCATAAAATCATAGTGAAAACATTTAGAAAACACATTTTACCCCTCTAGAGAGTTCTGACGTTCGAGATTTCACCGGAAAGCAGGAATTCCGATGCCGGGGTCTAGCCGGGTATTACATTCTTCCCCCCTTCAAGAACATTCGTCCCCGAATGTTTCACAAACAGGCATACATAAAAACATTAGCATCAAACATACATATCAAGCAAGCAAACAAGCAAGCAAGACCTAAAACTTCTCTCCTAAAAGAGACACGGCACTGCTGGAGTCAAGGCTCCCGGTTCTCCTAAAAACACTGCTCATATTGTGGTGATTCCACAGGACTTTCACCATCGGGATTTCCTTGTTCCTAAGCTTCCTGACTTATGTGTCCATGATCCGCACTAACTACTCAACATAGGTGAGGTCCCCTGAGACCTCCACCTCTGATTCTTCAAGAACCTAGCTTGGACCCGACACGAACTTCCAAAATATGGAACATGGAAACTCGAATGGATTCTCTCCCTAATGAATCACCCTTCCCATAGGAGACACCTTAAGCAATACCCCAACCTCCTCCTGAAACTCAACACACTTCTGCTGCGCTACTCTGATCTTTCTCTGATCTGCAAGGATCCATCCTTCCTTTCCACAAACAATTCTGGAGCACTCCAGAACGAGGTACTAAGTCGGATGAAACCCTTATCTACCAAGTCTTACAACTGCTCCTCCAACTCATAACTCTGCAGGTGCCATCCTGTAGAGAGAAGTAGAAATCGGTCTGTTTCCAGGCATCACTTCTATTTCCAAACTCTATCTCCCTAGCAGGTGGTAAACCTGGCAGCTCGTCTGGGAAGACATCTAAGAACTCACTAACTACTAACACTGAGGCCGGTTCCCTGACCCGACTACTAAACCCTCAACAAGAGCTAGAACCCTCTGACAACCCCTCCTACGCACCCTACGAGCCTGACAAGCTGGCATCAAACCTCTAGGCATCCCGACACTGTCCCCTCAAAAAACTACCTCTGACCCATCCTGTCCTCAGAATCTAACTACCTTGTCTCTACAGACCAAGGTAGCACCACGAGCAGAAAACCAAACCGATCCCAGAGTGACAGCTAGTTAGTCAAGTCTAAGACCTCAAGGTCGGATGGATGGAATCTACCCTCAACTGACACCTAAACTGAACCGGCAGACTAACTCTGCCTCAGATGGATCACACTTGGGTCCACTGACCCAAAGAGGACACTCTAGCCCAGAAGCTATCAACCCAACCCCTCAACGGCTCTTGGAGCAACTAAAGAAAGAGAAAAACCAGGGTTCACAAAAGCATACACATCAGAACATTCAAAAGTGAGTGTACCTGACACCACCGTGTTAGATGTGTTTGCCTCCTGTTGAGCTTGAGCGAATATTCGAGCTGGAGCTGACGGACCTTCTCCACGGGAACCTGTTGAAGAAGAGGCTGACCCTCTTCCTCTGCCTCGACTACTGCCCTGAAATATGGCTGGAGCTACTGGCTGAGTCACTCTACCTGAAGCTGCCCGTTGGGACTGAGCCAACCAGGGCGCACTGGGACACTCACGTGCCATGTGCCCTTCCTGTCCGCATCTATAACATAGATTAGTCCTATACCGACAAACTCCCTTGTGTGGCTTCCCACACCTCATGCAACCAGAAGTACCCGAACCATAGCTCAAACCACTACCTAATCCCAGACTAGACTTCATATTCTTCCAAAACTTACTCTTCTTCCCCCTCAGGGTTCTGCCCCATTTCTTACTTCTCGTGGCAGCTGTACTCAGAGTGGAGGGATCAATCCCTCCTGAACCCGAGATTCTGGAATCCTGAGTCTGAGCATCTTCTTGCGACTCTCCCATACCTTCTTCAGACATATTCACACTCAGACTTCCATCCTTTCTCTGAACATCCGACTCTAACTCTCTCATACTAGCTGACATCCTTCTTGGATCCATTCCTCCTCTGACTTCATCAAGAGACCTTCTAGGGTCCCTCAATATTCCCCGTCTGCTGACTCCCCACGACTGCGCTCTTGGCAGAGCAGAGGGAAAGGTGTCCATACCTTCCCTTTCAGACGGAACTCCAGTCGATTCCACAGATCGACGAGTGCCTCTCATCCTGACTTCTCTGAAGAACACACACAAGCATGCAAACAACATTAGCATCATACGGTTCATGTGGAAACACATGAACCCTCATCAAACATAGCATATCATACAATCATACATTATATGGTTCATGTGGCAACATATGAACTCTCATCATATACATAGCATAACAATTAATGCACATGCATAAAATCATGGCATTTCACATCATCATAACAAGACAAGACTCAACATCCTATCCTAGTGGACATGATTTTCCTATTGTGCTTGCCCTTCTATAACATCTATGAGCCTGACACCCTCTAGGTCCGACCATTTGAACCTAGGGCTCTGATACCACTCTGTAACGACCCGGGAACCGGACCGCTACCGGCGCTAGTATCCAGATCGGCTTAAGGCCGCCGGGACCCGTAGCAAGCCTAACATACATCCTGTCACCTGGTCAAATCCCATACATGATAAAAACATTAACATAAAACATTAAAACTTAACATACACCAAGCTTGACCTGTATGCTACATCATAACTATAAACATAAAAACCCCATGCTAGAGCCCTCATCAAATGCTCTAGCTAGGTCAACATTACATACATCAAGCCTGGTTCTCATCTCAATAGTAAAAACCTTACATAACCATGCACTAAAAGAGATTAACCAGACTATAAGGCCCAGCACACTACTAATCCATAAACATAATTCTAAATTTACGTTACATTACATCCCATTATCTTACAATACTTGATATCTATTTTTCACTACATGTCCACCCTACCACAATTCTATTACAAAACATAAAACTTGACTTTTACCCTTGACGTCTTCTCGCACTAACTCTGACCTGCAAACCTGAGGGTTAGGGGAACGGGGTGAGCTAAAAAGCCCAGTGAGCAGAACGATAAACAATATCATAAATCATATGCTTTCATGAAATGCGTCACAGCACAAACAATTCACATAACGGATGGACATGACCTCACAACTCCCTCAGCTGGTGCCCGGCCCTCGAAGGAGCTCCGCGGGACTTCTGCCTATATAACATGGTGCCCAACCTTTGAAGGGCTCCTTAGGACTTCTGAAACATAACATAGTGCCCGGCCCTCGAAGGGGCTCCTCAGGACTTCTGCATCATCATAACATACCTGGGGCTAGTGAGGTCGCCTTGGTCCATCCACATCATCACTAAAAGTATGCAATACAACATCTTCATGATTTCTAATGCAACAGCCTATTACATATACATGGCATTCATGATGCGTGAATCATGCTTAAAACATTTGAGTTAGTTCTACTCACCTCTGGCAGATGCTGACTGACTCTGCAACAGCTAGCACTACTGGCCTCCTCAGTCTCTCGGGTCCGATCCTACACAGGTGGACTCGAATGAGGTGCCAAACATACTCTAAACAACTCATAAACAACTCCCTAAAACATCCTCAAAACATCCATAGAAAACATGCAACAAATGGCTGGACAGGGCACTTTCGGCGGCACCTTCGGCGGCCGAAGTCCCCCTCCAGATCTGAAACTCAGGCAGGTTCGGCGGCAGGTTCGACGGCCGAAGGTTCTCCCAAATCCGAAAGTCAGGCACTTTTAGGGGCACTTTCGGCGGCCAAAACCCCAGGACAGATCCGAAAGTCCAGCCTTCGGGGGTACGTTCGACAGCCGAAAGGCTGCCTCCCATGCAGGTTCGGCGGCCAAACCTGGTTCCCTCCGAACGACAGGTCCGAATCTGCTCACACACAACCAACCCGAAAACAACTCAAATCCTCACAAACTCTCTCCCAAACATGCATACTCACTCCCACAAGCATATAGGGGCATAAACCAACTTAAAACCCCAACAAAACATCATGTAACCATACATTGGGCATAAAACCCACATAAATCCTAACATTGGGGAAAACCCCAACACATGCATATCTACCCATAACCAAGCATTACAACTTACTTAAAACAAAGGAAAGAGCGAGGATCTACACTTACCTCTTAGAGATCGAGGGTTGGTGCGACCCGAATCTTGGAGATTTGGAGGATCCAAGCTCCAAAAGTCTCCAAGCTCCAAATCCTTGATCCAAGCTTACAACTCTTCAAAACAAGGGTAAAAACTCATAAAAACTTTGAAAGATTGAAGGAAAACATGAAATCGACCGAGGGAGGACATGAACTCACCTTAGCCCGAGAATGGGGAGAAAACTCGCCCATTTTCGGTCTAGGGGCCTTTTATAGGTGACCGGCTGAACCACCTTCGGCGGCCAAAGCTGCCCCCTAAACACCCCCATGTTCGGCGGCCGAACTTGGTTTCTTGCCTCAGAGCTTTCGGAGGCCAAAAGCACTCCCGAAGCAGCCCCATGTTCGGCGGCCAAACTAGAGGTTCGGCGGCCGAACCTGGGTTCTTCCTCCTTGGCATTTTCTTTTCAAAACTCAATTTTCTTTGCATTAAAACCATAAAATCATAGTGAAAACATTTAGAAAACACATTTTACCCCTCTAGAGAGTTTCGACGTTCGAGATTCCGCCGGAAAACAGGAATTCGGATGCTGGGGTCTAGCCGGGTATTACAAAGGAGGAAGCTCAAGTCCGTACTGCCGCTTATCAACAAAGAGCAGCCCGTTATTACAATCAAAGGGTCAGAGAAAGAAGCCTGAAGATAGGAGATCTGGCCTTGAGAAACCTGGAAGCTACTGGCAAGAGAGCTGCAGTAGAAAAATTGGCTCCGACCTGGGAGGGTCCTTTCAGGATAGCAAAAGTGGTCAAACCGGGAGTATATCAGATTGAAGACATGCAGGGAAACCCTGAGCCCCATGCCTAGAATATCCAGCATTTAAAAAGGTACTTCCCTTAAAGATGTTATCAAATGTAAAAAGACTGATTGTACTTTAAAGCATGGCAATAAAAATAGACGTTGGTATCGTCCAAATTCTCTATTTGTTATAACTTGCTTTGCTCCCACTGAAAGAAACAGGAAAGAAAAATAAAATAGGCACCAAGGCCCAAGTCCTCAGGGAGGTAGGTGATCAGGATCCCCAAGATCTCCTGACACCGCAAACCGAGCTGAGATGACGAGACCTCAGGGAGGTAGGTGATTAGGATCCCCAAGATCTCCTGACATCAGAAACCGAGATGAGATGATAAGACCTCAGGGAGGAGGTGATCAGGATCTCTAAGATCTCCTGACACCGCCAACCAAGCTGAGATGACAAGACCTCAGGGAGGTAGGTGACCAGGATCCCCAAGATCTCCTGGCACCACAAAGACCAGGATCCCCAAGATCTCCTGGCACTGCAAATCGAGCTGGGATGACAACCGGGATCCCCAAGATCTCCCGGCCTCAAAAAACCACCTGAGAAGACCAAAGCACCATAAGGCCAAAAGTGCCGACTTGAAATGTGCAAACCTAAGCCCGGAAAACCAAACAATAGAAGACCAGAACTTATAAGGATCAAAGATGAACTGAAAATCACAAGCCTCCTCTGATCCAAGAAAGAATCTGAGGCATGAACAGACGGCAGAGCTAAAAAACAAAAGGCCAGCCCTGCTCACCACTTTAAAAGGTACATAATCTTACTTATCATTGTGATATGAAGGCTCTACGCTTAAGCTTACATCTTAATCAATTGTTAGAAATTGAACTCATGATGAAAATCTGATATGTTTGAGCCCTGCGGGAGATTAATTAAACATTTTATCCTTAAGGCAGATCCAGGTTAGGGAAGGCCTGCAGATAAGAATGCCTTTGTAAAGTGGGAAAAACTCATAAGTCAAAACAACATGGTCAATTCTGTGAGAAAATTATTGGACATAGCTTGAGTACCTTATTCTTAAGTCTTTTAAACTAAACAAGTTAGGCTTTAACAGGTTATGTTTGTTGATGTAGCTGGAAAAATAAACAAGGACAAGAATAAAGCAAGTATGAAAAGAAAACAAAAATAAAATTTCATTAAAGAAAAAGAATATTTATAGCCTAATCATCTATAATTATTGGAGGGAAAATTGTCCTTAAGGGACTTACATTCCTAGGCATTTCACTATTTACATTATTATTATCATCTACATTGCTATTCTCTACACTACCACCTATGTAACGACCCGGAAACTGAACCGCTACCTGCGTTAGGATCCAGGTCGGTTTAAGGCCGCCGGGACCCGTATCAAGCCTAACATACATCCTGTATACCTGTTGAATCCCATACATGATGAAACATAAACATAAACTGTAAAAATTTTTCTTTTTCCTTTTCCATGCTTAACCTGTGCATGCACAACTCATAAACATAAACCTCACACTGGAGCCCTCATCAAATGCTCTAATGGGGTATCATAACATACATTAAGCTTGGTTAACATAATACATCATTAAAACATTTTATAGATCATGTACCAAAGGGATCAACTAAACATACTAGGGTCAAGCACAATAACTAATCCTCAATGACATATTATACATTACATAACTGTTCAATACCATACGTTACATCATTCTCATGTCCACATCTAGCTATTACATAAAACATGACTTCTCTACTCTTGATAACCTCCTGGTCTATCCCGTACCTGCAAACCTGGGGTTAAGGGAGAGGGGTGAGCTACTAGAGCCCAGTGAGCAGAATACTAATACAATATTTATTAAATTCATGCTTTCATGGTATGCATCACATCACAGACAAATCACATAAAGGATGGACTTGTCACCAATAGTAATCTCATCATGCCAGAGGCGTAGTGCAGGCCACACCTGGTCTTTCTCTCACATATATCATATCATACATATCCAATCATGCCGGGACCGTAGTGCAGGCCACACCCGGACTTTCACTTACATGGTGTCAGGGGTGTAGTGCAGGCCACACCTGGACTTTCTCATCATAACATATCGTACTAGGGCTAAAGGATCATCCAACATCCACCCACATCAACAACATAATGTGCAATGCAACATATTCGTGAATTCTAATGCAACAACCTATATATATGGCAATCGTGATGCATGAACATACTTAGGAGTTTATTTGCTTTGAAATAGAAGAGTTTTGTTCTACTCACCTTAAGCTAGCTCTGAAAGACACTGAAGCAGCTAACTCACTGCTGGGGTCCTGGGGTCCTCGGGTCCGAACCTACACAGGTGGACTCAAATGAGGGACCTAACATACATGAACAAGACTCTAAAATACTCCCCAAAAACCCCCTAAAACACCTTAAAACCATCATAGAAAACATGCAAAAGAAGGCTGGACAGGGCACTTTCGGCAGCAGGTTCGACGGCCAAAAGTCCCCTCGAGAGACGAAACATGCATGTTCGGCGGCACTTTCGGCGGCTGAAACCGCCCTCCAGAGACGAAAGTCCACTTTCGAGGCAGGCTTCGGCAGCCGAAACAAGCTGCCTCAAGCAGGTTCGGCGGCCGAAAGTCCTTTCGGCGGCCAAACCTGAGTTCTTCCAAAGGGCAGAACTCAGCTTCCACAATGCACATTTGCCTCCAAACCAACCAATCAAACACACACCTATTCTACAACATGCATACACACATACATCAGTTCATAGGGGCCTCAAACTATGCTAAACCCCAACCAAAACACATAAAACACATCCAAACAACCCACATTGTCTATAAACTCAAAATTAAACAAAAACTCATTAAAAGCCTACATATGCATTTTCTACCCCAAAACCTTCCAGAAACTTAATCAAAATATGCAATGAGCTAAAGATCAGCTCCTACCTCTTGAAGATCGAGAGAGAGACGATCCAACTCGGAGATGGGAGAGATCTAACTCCTTGGTCTCCAAAGCTCGCTCAAAGCTCACAACTCTTCAAAACTAAGTGAAAACTAGTTAAAACTTGCAAGATTTGAGGTAAATCCACAAAAACAACCATGGGAGAGCATGGACTCACCGTTGGCCGAAAATGGGGAGAAAACTCACCCGTTTCGGCCACGGAGCCCTTATATAGGGGCTGGCCAAACCACCTTCGGAAGCCGAACGTGCCTCCAAAACTTATGCAAGTTTGGCGGCCGAACAAGGGGTTCGCGGCTGAACCTGGGCCACTTTCGAGAGCCTAACTTGCCCCCTAAACTTTCCAACGTTCGGCGGCCGAACCTGGAAATACCTCTATGGTCTCTTTCATTCAAAATTCAATTTAATTCTTACCTAAAAACATGAAATACATAAAAACATTTTATAAAAATATGATTTTACCCTTCTAGAGGTTTCCGATATCCAAGATTCCACCGGACAGTAGGAATTCTGATACCGGAGTCTAGCCGGGTATTATATCCTCCCCCCTTAAGAACATTCATCCTCGAATGTTCCTCAACTAGCACATCATAGCAACAAACATAAACATACAACAAAACACAAACACTAACCTCAGAAAAGATGGGGATGTTGCTAGAGCATAGACTCCCGTGTCTCCCAGGTACACTCCTCGATGTTGTGGTGGTTCCAAAGGACTTTCACCATCTGTATTTCCTTGTTTCTCAACTTTCTGATCTGGGTGTCTAGGATCTGTACTGGCTGCTCCACATAGGTGAGATCCTCAAGAATCTCTACATCAGGCTCACTAAGAACCTTTCCCGGATCTGACACGAACTTTCGTAACATGGAAACATGGAAAACCATATGGATTCTTTCTATCGAAGTAGGCAAGTCCAGCTTGTATGATACATTCCCGACCTTCTGAAGGACCTCAAAGGGACCGATGTACCATGGAGCTAGCTTACCTTTTTTCCCAAAAACGAAGAACCCCCTTCATAGGAGACACCTTGAGCAAAACCAAATCCCCCTCCTGAAACTCTAGCTGCCTTCTGCGGACATCTGCATAACTCTTCTGCCGGCTAGTAGCAGTTATGATCCTTTCTCTGATTATAGGCACTACCCTACTGATGATCTTTACTAACTCTAGGCCTGTAAGGGCCCTTTCTCCCACTTCTTCCTAGCAGATAGGTGACCTGCACTTCCTTCTATTCAAGGCTTCATAGGGAGCCATCCCGATGCTAGCATGATAGCTGTTATTGTAGGCAAACTCCACCAAGGGTAGATGCTGCCTCCAAGAACCGCCAAAATCTAGCACACACATTCTGAGCATATCTTCAATTGTCTGGATGGTCCTCTCTAACTGTCCATCAGTCTGTGGGTGGAAGGCAGTGCTGAAATCCAATCTGGTACCCATAGCACTCTGCAGACTTCGCCAAAACCTGGAGGTGAACTGGGGCCCTCTATCAGGCAGTATAGAAACAGGGACCCCATGCAACCTGACAATCTCATCAACATACACCTGCGCCAATTTATCCACAGAATAGCCACTCCTGACAGGGATGAAGTGAGCAGATTTGGTCATGCTGTCCACAATCACCCATATGGAGTCCAATCTGTTGGACGTTGCCGGTAACCCCACCACAAAGTCCATAGCGATATTCTCCCATTTCCACTCTAGAATCGGCAGTGGGTTGAGCATTCCAGCCGGCTTCTGATGTTCTAGCTTCACCCTCTGACAAACATCGCAGGCTGACACGAACAGTGCCACTTCTTTCTTCATAGCTGGCCACCAATATACTCTTCCCAGATCCTGATACATTTTGGTGGCTCCGGGTTGAACTCTATACCTGGCATTATGGGCTTCTCCCATAATGTCTCCTTTCAGACTGATATCATCTGGCACACATAATCTGCTCCCGTAGTAGAGGATCCCCTTATCATCAAATCTGAACTCATTACTCTTGCCTGACTGAACAGTCCTGGCAATCTTAACTAACTCTGGGTCCTCATGCTATTTCTGAGCCACCTGCTCCAGAAACACGGGTGACACTCTCATCTGGGCTATCAAAACACCTGTACTAGACAATTCTAACTGCAACCCTTCATTCATAAGCCTATAAAATTCCCTCACCACAGGTCTTCTCTTTGCTGTTATGTGGGACAAACTGCCAAGTGATTTCCGGCTTAGGGCATCTGCCACAACATTTGCCTTACTCGGATGGTTCTGGATTTTACAATCGTAGTCACTAAGCAGTTCTACCCATCTTCTCTGTCTCAGGTTCAACTCTTTTTGACTCAGGATGTACTGCAGGCTTTTATGATCGGTGAAGATCTCACATTTAACTCCATAAAGGTAATGCCTCCACATCTTGAGTGCAAAGATAACCGCTACCATCTCTAGGTCATGTGTAGGGTAATTTAACTCGTGCTTCTTCAACTGCCTAGAAGCATAAGCAATCACCCTCTCATTCTACATCAGCACACAACCCAGTCCCACACGGGACGTATCACAAAACACTGAGAAGTCTTCATTACTGTTAGGCAGAGCTAACACCGGTGCTAAAGTTAACCTCTTCTTTAGCTCTTCAAAGCTTTCTTCGCACTGATCAGTCCACATAAACTTCTGATTCTTCCTGGTTAACCTGGTCATAGGAGCTGCAATCTTTGAGAAGTCCTGAACGAACCTCCCGTAGTAACCAGCCAAACCCAAAAAGCTCTTAATCTCTGTCACCGTAGTGGGTCTAGGCCAGTGGGCTACAACTTCCACTTTCTTGGGGTCCACTTCTATTCCATTTTATGATACAACATGCCCCAAGAATGAAATGCTCCCTAACCAGAACTCATACTTAGAGAACTTGGCATACAAGCCGTGTTCCCTCAAGGTCTGCAAAACTAACCTCAGATGATGGGCATGTTCCTCTGCATTCCTGAAATACACTAAGATATCATCAATGAAGACAATAACAAAGTGATCCAGGTACTGGCTAAACACTCGGTTCATGAGATCCATGAATGTTGCAGGGGCGTTGGTTAACCCAAACGGCATCACAAGAAACTCATAGTGTCCATATCTGGTCCTGAACGCCGTCTTCGGCACATCTTCCTCTCTTATTCTCAGCTGGTGGTACTCAGATCTCAGATCTATCTTGGAGAAACAACCTGCCCCAGCTAGCTGGTCAAATAGATCGTCGATTCTGGGTAACAGATACTTGTTCTTGGTAGTGACTTTGTTCAACTGCCTGTAGTCGATACAAAGTCTAAGGGATCCATCCTTCTTCCTCACAAACAGCACAGGAGCACCCCAAGGTGAGGTACTCGGTTGGATGAAACCCTTATCTACCAACTCTTGCAACTGCTCCTTCAACTCTTTCAACTCAGCTGGTGCCATCCTGTAGGGAGGAATAGAGATCGGTCAGGTTCCAGACATCAATTCTATCTCGAACTCTATCTCCCTAGCAGGTGGCAAACCTGGCAGCTCGTCTGGGAAAACATCTAAAAACTCTCTAACCACAGGCACTGAGCCAGGCTCTCTAACATGACTATCCAGCTCTCTCACATGAGCCAAAAATCCCTGACATCCCCTCCTAAGCAACCTACGAGCCTGAAGAGCTGATATCAGACCTCTAGGTGTACCCCTCTTGTCTCCTCTGAAGACAACCTCTGACCCATCATGACTTCTGAACCTGACTACCTTGTCCCTGTAGTCCAAGGTAGCACCATGGGTAGATAGCCAATCCATCCCTAGAATGACGTCAAAATCTGTCAAATCTAGAACCACAAGGTCGGCGGAAAGGCATCTTCCCTCAACAAAGACTGGACTACACTGGCAAACTGACTCTGCCACTGACGGGTCACACTTGGGTCCACTAACCCATAGGGGACACTCTAACCCAGAGACCATCAACCCCAACTGCTCGACGGCTCTCGGAGTAATAAAAGAATGAGATGCACCAGGATCCATCAAGGCATAAACATCTGAACAACCAATGATGAGATTACCTAACACCATGGTGTTGGATGTATTAGCCTCCTGCTGAGTCATGGTGAAGATCCGTGCTGGAGCTGATGGACCTTCACCTCTAAAACCTGCTGAAGAAGAGGCTGCCCCTCTCCCTCTGCCTCTGCCACTAGCCTGTGTCGCTGCTGGAGCTACTGGCTGAGCCACACTACCAGAAGCTGTCTGCTGGGGCTGTGTCACATAAGCTGCTCTAGAACACTCCCTTGACATATGTCCCTCTTGCCCACATCTGTAGCAGGCTGTAGTCCCAGCCCGGCAGATCCCTTTGTGTAGCTTACCACACTTCACACATACAGCACTGTCTGTGTAACGACCCGGAAACCGGACTGCTACCGGCGCTAGGATCCAGATCGGCATAAGGCCGCCGGGACCCGTAGCAAGCCTGACATACATCCTGTAAACCTGTTTAATCCCATACATGGTCATACATATACATAAAACATAAAACTTTTTTTCTTTCCTTTACCAAGCTGAACCTGTACATGATCATAGACATAAACATAAACCTCACACTGGAGCCCTCATCAAATGTTCCAATGGGGTAACATAACATACATTAAGCTTGGTACAACATGAACACAATAAAACATAGACCATGTGTACAAAGGGGATTAACTATACATGCTAGGGTCAAGCACATTACTAATCCTCAATCATCATCATTACATTACATAATTGTATTAAACATTACAATACAATATTTATCATGTCCACTGCTAGCTATTACATAACCATGACTTTACTCTGGCTGACCACATGGTCTACCCTATACCTGCAAGCCTGGGGGTTAAGGGAGAGGGGTGAGCTATAAAGCCCAGTGAGCAGAATATTAAAACATTTAATTTATATTTCATGCTTTCATGGAATGCAACACATCACAAACAATTCACATCAAGGATGAACTTGTCACCCATAGCCCACTACTGAAACCAATAGTGCCAGGGGCGTAGACTGGGCCTCACTGGTCTTTCTCTTACATTACATTCATAACATAACATTCCAATATGCCAGGGGCGTAGAATGGGCCTCACTGGTCTTTCTCTTACATGGTGCCAGGGGCGTAGAATGGGCCTCACTGGTCTTCCGTACCGTATCATATCATAACGTAGTGCGGCTAAAGGATCATCCAACATTCATCCACATCATCAACATATTATGCAATGCAACATATTCGTGAATTCTAATGCAAACAACCTATAATATCACATGGCATTCATGATGCATGTATCATGCTCATAATTTTTCATATTTATTTGCTTTAAAACATAAGAGTTTATTCTACTCACCTCTGGCTAGCTCTAACAAGACTCTGTAGCAGTTGACTCACTGCTGGGGTCCTCGGTTCCTCGGGTCCGAACCTACACAGGTGGACTCTAATGAGGGACCAAACATACATAAACATAACTCTAAAATACTCCCCAAAAACCCCCTAGAACATCATAAAACAATCATGAAAAACATGCAAAGGAGGGCTGGACAGGGCACTTTCGGCGGCAGGTTCGGCGGCCGAAAGTCCCTCCAAAGCCGAAAGTCAGGCAGGTTCGGCGGCACCTTCGGCGGCCAAAACTCCCAGACAGAGACGAAACTCATGCATGTTCAGCGGCACTTTCGGCGGTCGAAGGTTCCCTCCAGAGCCGAAAGTCCTCTTTCGGGGGCAGGCTTCGGCAGCCGAAAGCTGCCTCCACAAGCGGGTTCGGCGGCCGAAAGTCCCTTCAGCGGCCGAACCTGAGTTTCTCCAAAGTGGCAGAAACTCAGCTCCAACATGCACAAACGCCTTCCAAACCTTTCAAACATGCATAAACCTATTCTACAATATGCATACTCAAGCATACAAGGTCCTAGGGGCTCCAAACTATCCTAAACCCCATCTACAACACATCAAACAACCCACATTGCTCATAAACACACATAAAACCCATAAACTCCATATAAGCCTACACATGCATTTCTACCCCATAAACAACTTAAAACTTGTTTAAAACATACTATAAGCTAGAGATCGACTCTTACCTCTTGAAGATCGAGAGAGAGACGACCTAAACTTGGAGTTGGGAGAGATTTAACTCCTTAGGTCTCCAAGCTCTAAAACTTGCTCTTTTTGCTCAAATACCTTCAAATCGACATAAAGCTTGTTAAAACATGAAAGATTGGTGAAAAATCATCAAAAACGAACCATAGGAGAGCAGGAACTCACCGTGGCCGAAAATGGGCAGAAAACTCGCCCGTTTCGGCCATGGAGCTCTTATATAGGGGCTAGCCCGACCACCTTCGGAGGCCTAAAGTGCCTCCTAAACTCATGCAAGTTCCGCGGCCGAACATGGGGTTCGGCGGCCGAACCTGGGCCAACTTTCGGGAGCCTAACTTCCCTCCTAAACTCTCAAATGTTCGGCGACCGAACTTTAAAGTTCGGCGGCCGAACCTGGAAATGCCTCCATGGTCTTTTTCCTTCAAAACTCAATTTCTTTCTTATTTAAAAATCATAAAATACATTAAAACATTTTATGAAAACATGATTTTACCCTTCTAGAGGTCTCCGACATTCGAGATTCCACCGGACGGTAGGAATTCCGATACCGGAGTCTAGCCGGGTATTACATTCTCCCCCCTAAGATCATTCGTCCCCGAATGTTCCTCAACTAGCACATGCATAGCATATAACATAACATACACATGAAACACATAGGTACTAACCTTAAAAGAGATGAGGATATTGCCGGAGCATAGACTCCCGTGTCTCCCAGGTGCACTCTTCGATGTTGTGGTGATTCCAAAGGACTTTCACCATCGGGATTTCCTTGTTCCTTAGCTTTCTGATCTAGGTGTCTAGGATCTGTACTGGCTGCTCAACATAGGTGAGATCCTCTTGGATTTCCACATCAGGCTCATTAAGAACCTTGCCTGGATCTGACACGAACTTTCGTTACATAGAAACATGGAAAACCGGATGGATTCTCTCCATTGAAGTAGGCAAGTCCAGCTTGTACGATACATTCCCAATCTTTTGCAAGACTTTAAAGGGTCCGATGTACCGTGGAGCTAGCTTACCTTTCTTTCCAAACCGAATCACCCCTTTCATTGGAGACACCTTGAGCAATACCAAATCCCCCTCCTGAAACTCTACCTGTCTTCTGCGGATATCTGTATAGCTCTTCTGTCGACTCATGGCCGTTCTAATCCTCTCTCTGATCATGGGCACTACTCTACTGGTGATCTCTACTAGCTCAGGCCCCGCTAAGGACCTCTCTCCTACTTCTTCCCAACAGACAGGTGACCTGCACTTCCTTCCATACAAAGCTTCATATGGAGCCATCCCGATGCTAGCATGATAGCTGTTATTGTAGGCAAACTCCACCAAGGGTAGATGCTGCCTCCAAGAACTGCCAAAATCTAGCACACACATTCTCAGCATATCCTCTATAGTCTGGATGGTCCTCTCTGACTGTCCATCAGTCTGAGGATGGAAAGCAGTGCTGAAGTCTAGCCTGGTACCCATAGCATCCTACAGACTCCGCCAAAACCTGGAGGTGCACTGGGACCCTCTATCAGACACTATAGAAATAGGGACCCCATGCAGCCTAACAATCTCCTCAACATACACCTGCGCCAACTTGTCCACAGAATAACCACTCCTGACAGGGATAAAGTGAGCAGATTTGGTGAGTCTGTCCACAATCACCCATATGGAGTCTAGTCTGTTGGACGCTGCCGGTAATCCCACCATGAAGTCCATAGCTATATTCTCCCATTTCCACTCTGGAATCGGCAGTGGGTTCAACATTCCAGCCGGCTTCTAATTTTCCAGCTTCACCCTCTGACATACTTCGCAGGCTGACACGAACTGTGCCACTTCTTTCTTCATGGCTGGCCACCAATAAACCTTCTTCAAATCTTGATACATCTTGGTGGCCCCAGGGTGAACACTGTATCTGGCATTATGAGCCTCTCTCATAATGTCTCCCTTTAGCCCTATGTCATCTGGTACACATAGTCTGCTCCCATAGCGGAGGATCTCCTTGCTGTCGAATCTGAACTCACTATCTTTGTATGACTAAACAGTCCTGGCAATCTTCACTAACTCTGGGTCCTCATGCTGTTTCTAAGCCACCTGCTCCAGAAACACGGGTGCCACTCTCATTTGGGCAATCAAAGCACCTGTACCAGACAACTCCAACTGTAGACCTTCATTCATGAGCTCGAAGAACTGCCTCACCACTGGCCTCCTCTCTGCCGAAATATGGGACAAACTGCCAAGTGATTTCTGGCTTAAGGCATCTGCCACAACATTCGCCTTACCCGGATGGTACTGAATCTTGCAATCATAGTCACTAAGCAGCTCTACCCATCTCTTCTGCCTCAGATTCAGCTCTCTTTGACTCAGGATGTACTGCAGGCTTTTATGATCTGTGAAGATCTCACATTTTACCCCATAAAGGTAATGCCTCCACATCTTGAGTGCAAAGATTACTGTTGCCATCTCAAGATCGTGTGTAGGATAGTTCAGCTCGTGCATCTTCAGCTGTCTAAAAGCATAAGCTATCACTCTGTCATTCTACATCAACACACAACCCAATCCTACTCGAGATGCATCACAGAACACTGTGAAGTCCTCATTGCTAGTCAGCAGAGCAAACACCGGTGCTGAAGTCAACCTCTTCTTTAGCTCCTCAAAGCTCTCTTCACACTGGTCGGTCCACATAAACCTTTGGTTCTTCTTAGTTAACCTGGTCATGGGAGCTGCAATCTTAGAGAAGTCCTGAACGAACCTCCTGTAGTAACCTGCCAAATCCAAGAAGCTCTTGATCTCTGTCACTGTGGTGGGTCTGGGCTAGTTAGCTACAGCTTCCACTTTCTTGGGGTCCACCTCTATTCCATTTTCTGACACCACATGCCCCAAGAAAGAGATGCTCCTCAGCCAGAACTCACACTTGGAGAACTTGGCATACAAGCCATGTTCCCTCAAGGTCTGCAGAACTATCCTCAGATGATGGGCATGCTCCTTTGCATTCCTGGAATACACTAAGATATCATCTATGAAGACAATAACAAAGTGATCCAGGTACTGACTAAACACTCTATTTATGAGATCCATGAATGCTGCAGGGGCATTGGTTAACCCAAACGACATCACAAGGAACTCATAATGCCCATATATGGTCCTGAATGCTGTATTCAGTACATCCTCTTCCCTTATCCTCAGCTGGTGGTACCCCGATCTAAGATCTATCTTGGAGAAACAACCTGCTCCTGCTAGCTGGTCGAATAGATCGTCGATCCTTGGCAACGGGTACTTATTCTTGATAGTGACCTTGTTCAACTGCCTGTAGTCGATACAAAGTCTGAGGGATCCATCCTTCTTTCTTACAAAGAGCACTGGAGCACCCCAAGGTGAGGTACTCGGTTGGATGAAACCCTTATCTACTAGATCTTGCAACTGCTCTTTCAATTCCTTCAATTCTGCTGGTGCCAACCTGTGGGGAGGGATAGAGATCGGTCTAGTTCCAGGCATCAATTCAATTTCAAACTCTATCTCCCTAGCAGGTGGTAAACCTGGCAGCTCGTCTGGGAAAACATCTAAGAACTCACTGACCACTGGCACTGAGGCGGGCTCTCTAACCTGACTGTTAAGCTCTCTCACATGAGCCAAAAACCCCTGGCATCCCCTCCTAAGCAACCTACGAGCCTGAAGAGCTGATATCAGACCTCTAGGTGTGCCCCTCTTGTCTCCTCTGAAGACGACCTCTGACATGTTCTGATCTCTGAACCTGACTACCTTGTCTCTACAGTCCAAGGTAGCACCATGGGTAGATAGCCAATCCATCCCTAGAATGACGTCAAAGTTGGTCAAATCTAGAACCACAAGGTCGGCAGAAAGGCATCTTCCCTCAACAAAAACTGGACTACATTGGCAGACTGACTCTGCCACTGACGGGTCACACTTGGGTCCACTGACCCATAGGGGACACTCTAACCCAGAGACCATCAAATCCAATCTCTCGACGGCCCTCTGAGCAATAAAAGAGTGAGATGCACCCGAGTCCATTAATGCATACACATCAAAACACCCTATGATGAGATTACCTGACACCACGGTGCTGAATGTGTTAGCCTCCTGTTGTGTCATAGTGAAGATCTATGCTGGAGCTGATGGACCTTCACCTCTGAACCCTGCTGAAGAAGAGGCTGACTCTCTCCCTCTGCCTCTGCCACTAGCCTGTGTCGCGGCTGGAGCTACTGGCTGAGCCACACTACCCGAAGCTGTCTGCTGAGACTGTGCCATAAAAAGTGCTCTAGGACACTCCCGTGCCATGTGTCCCTCCTGCACACATCTAAAGCAGGCTGTTGTTCCAACCAGACATACTCCTTTGTGCGGCTTCCCACATTTCTTGCATACTGCATTGTCTGCACCTGAGCTCAAGCCACTCCCTAATCCCAGACTTGACTTAATCTTGTTCCAAAACTTGTTCTTCTTTGACTTCTTGGTGGTACTGCTCCACCTCTTACTAGCTGAACTCAGAGAAGAAGGATCTAACCTTCCCCCACCAGGGGTCTTGGAACCAGAAGGCTGTGCCACTGACTGCTTGACTTTTCCCTCGATGATAGCACTAGCCTCCATCCTCCAAGCCATATCTACTATAGCATGAAAACTCTCCCTTTCGGCTGACTGGATCAAGGAGGAATACCTGGAATGGAGCCTCATGATATACCTCCTTGACTTCTTCTGATCTGTGTCCAGATTTTGCCATGCAAATGGCAACAGCTCCAAAAACCTATCTGTGTACTCATCCACACTCATCTCCTCAGACTGCCTCAACTGCTCAAACTCAATCATCTTTAGCTCCCTGGAGCTTTCAGGGAAAGCCCATCCTGCAAACTCCTCCCAAGACATGTTATCCACCCTCGGGTTCACATAGTTCTTAAACCATTCACATGCCTTCTTGCATTTTAGTGTGAACCCAGCCATCTGAATGGCTCTACTGTCATCAGCTCCTATCTCATCTGTAATCACCTTGACCCTCTCAAGGTACACAAATGGGTCATCACCGGTTTCAAACTGGGGAGCACCCAGCTTCATATAGTCAATCATCTTGACCTTGCTCCCTCCAGATGAGCTAGGCTGAGGTATTTGGGTGTTTGGGACTGTAGGTGCTGCTGGTGGTGAAAGAGGTGCATCATCCCCTGGGGTAGGGTTTGCTGTACCTGGATAGTAAGATGGGGGTGGGTACATGGGATACTGTGGGTACAGTGGATAAAAAGGTGGGTATGGCATGTGTGAGTGGTAAGGGTTAAAACTGGGGTAATCCGATATACCTCCCATCCGACATACTCACTCCTAAACTGTCGTCCCTCCTCTGATCCACATCCATCTGATCCCCCAAATCCTCTGACATACCACCTTGCACTGTTCCTCTTACTGATCTACTTCTTACCATATCTAAAGACCTTCTAGGGTCTTGACAGGAGCGTTGTCGAAGCCGGTAAAAAATAACCTTCTTTGGTTACCTACAATTTACAACTGCAGACAGTGGTGAAGGATCGTATCCACAGAGAATTGATTACTTATTTATTCTTCTCAATCAAGACCAATAAAACCAATTGAAAACACAATAGAAAGCAAGTGATTGCAAATAGAACAAAAGTAAAGTGCAAGGAAAGTAAAAAGGGGGGTTTTGAGATGATTTGACTAACAACTATTAAAAGTAATTAAAATAGTAAGTAATCTAAAATAAGAGAGAAATCAATAAGAGAAAGGTCTAGTTGAAGATATGGATCCACTTTGGTTGTTTGGGTTGATCATTGAAACATGGTTACCTTGATTGATTCAATAGGTTGGTTATGGGGGTGGAAGACGCTTCTCACCACCATGTCTTTCCTTATGAATGAACTGATTAGGGAACGTCCTCTAACCAATTACTAATCAACAAATTTCCAAGGAACGTCCTTGGGCCATAGGCATCAAAACAATTGCCAATTGCATGAAGAACAAGAAAGATCCAAACCCTAACTACTCAAACGCATGAGATGATGTTAGATCATGCAATTCCTTGGATTTTTACACCAAGTGTTCTATGGACAGAATATTTCCAGCAATTACGGACTAACAAATATCCTAATCCAACAATCAATTAACTTTGCAATTAAGAGTCAAGTGGCCAATTTGATCAAAACAACAAAGCAATCTTAGAATTAAGCATCAATTGCATGAATATTGAATAAAATCAAAGACAAAAGTTTCTGTTCAGATCTCACAACCCTTTAAACAACCTTAGTTTCAACCAAACTTCAACTAGAAAGAGGGTTTCAGCCACTCATGGCTGAACCAAAACAGAAAGTAAAAGAAAAGAAAGCAAAAGATGAAGAACTTAGGTGGAGAGAGGCCTTGGAAGAGGCTGCCGAATTTCTTGAGATGAAAAGCTTCTCTTCTTGTCTTCTTGAAGCCTTTAAATATGTCTTGAGAGGCTGCCTAGGGTTTCATGGAAGTCCAGGAGACTTTTAGAGGCTGTCCAAAGTGCCCTTGGTGAGTTATGAGCCTTCTTTGTGCATAGGTGAAGGCAAAAACGAGTTGGAGGCAAGTGGGGGCACTTTGGTCTTTTTACTTGCTGCCCAAGGTCTCCAAGATGTTGCCTAAATAGTTAAGAGGCTGCCCATGCACTAATAAGGAAGGTAGAGACTCCTTTTGAATTTTGAATGTGCATGGCACTAAGTAGGAAGCATGTGATCTTTGGATTTTCTTTCCTTAATAAGGGGGATCTCGAAATCCAATAATTGAATGTGAATATTGAAGATTTGGATCTCAAGATACTTCCCTTATTTGGCTCCTCAAATATGGCAACTTGGGATATGGCTTCTTGAACAAGGAAAAGGTGCAATAGAGCGCATTTTCGGCTGCCTAAGTTGAGTTTCGGAGGCTGGTCTTCTGAAGGTTCGGCGGCCGAACATAAGGATTCGGCGACCGAAGGTAGTGGACTTTCATCTCTGTCTGCAAGGTTCGACCGCCGAAGGTTGCCGCCGAAGGTTGTCCACTTTCGTCTCTGGAGTCCTCTTTCGGCCGCCGAAGGTTGCTGCCGAAGGTGGTCCACTTTTGGCTTCCGAAAGTTGCCTCCGAAGGTTGCTTCTCTAATTTTGGCTTCTTTTGGCATTTTTAAGAGCATTTTCTCCAAATTGTTTCTTCACACCTAACACTTGCAAAACATTATTAAAACCACAAAATTAGGTAGAATAGGTGTAAATAAACATCAATAAGACCATGAAAATATGGACTAAAATATGCTCTATCAAATACCCCCACACTTAAGCTTTTGCTTGTCCTCAAGCAAACAAACATAGTAAAATAAGCCTTCTTCCTCTAGATCCTTATTTCCACTTAAGCTCTTACTCAAGACACCTATTTTGAAGCATTGCAGTGAAGAATATATGAATGAAGATTACTTACCTCCTTTCCTTGTTTCCCTTTGTTTACCATGGCTAGGATTTGTTTTCCTCAAGAGAGACATGCATATTAATTTGTTAAGACTTTTTCTAGCTTTTGGATTGACTTGCCCTTACCTTGAAGTACTTTATTGAGGCTTTTGCACTTTAGATCTTGCTTGGAAAGATCACCAACCTATTTTTGATTTGGAGGTTTAGATTTTTCAGTTGGTCACCTATCCAAGTGGCTACTTGCCTTGTTCATAGCCTTTTGACCATTGGAACAATTTTCAATTTGTACTTTTGAGGTCTTTGCCTTTGCTGAATTTTCTTTCTCTCAATGATTTGGGCAAATCAACACCAATTGCTAAAGCAAGTCATGTTAAGTTCATTCACACAACTTTGATTTATTCTCAATCAATTGAGGGTCATCAATATATTTTTCACCATGGCAAACTCAAAGATTCAATTCAAAAGGTAATTCTCAAACATGAATATAACTCACTGCAATTGATTCAACATAAGTTTAAAGAGTTTTCACATCAATGGGGTCATGGAAAGAAAGACTCATTCAACATAGTTCATCAGTTTGAGTATAGCAAAACAAAAAGAAGAAAAAAAAGGTTATGGTTGTGTGTGTTTTATTGAAAGCAAAAACTAATTAAGATTTAACTGTGGCTATTTTACTTGAAAGAAATTTAAAACTGAAAGAAAAAGGAAAAAAATTTTGCATGAGAAATCGTCAAAGAAAAGAAGAAGGGGAGAAAGAAGAAGGAAGAATGAAGAAGAGATATGCACCCCCACACTTAAATCATGCATTGTCCTCAATGTAAAAGAAGAGAGAATGGAAGAAAGAGAACAAAAGAAACTGAGTACTTCCCTGGGGTGTGGTGTGCGTGGCATGATCCTCTAGGTGGAAGGATGTTGTAGTGGAATTTCTTCCACCACTTGTACTGCAAACCCTTCAAAGTATGGTTTCAGACGATGTCCATTCACCTTGAAGATTTTTCCAGTTTCTATGCTTCGGATGTCTACAGTTCCATATGGGTATGCATGTTCTACAATGAATGTCCAATCCACCTAGACCGTAGCTTTCCTGGGAACAGTTTCAGACGAGAGTCAAAGAGTAAGACTTTATCACCAACCTCAAATTGTTTTCTTGAAAGATGATTGTCATGGGAGGCTTTGGTCTTTGTTTTATAGTTCCAAGAGTTCTCATATGCATCTCGTCTTATTTCCTCAAGCTCTTGCAGTTTCAACTTGCGATGATGGCCAGCTTCTTTGAGGTCCATGTTGCAATTCTTTACAGCTCAATATGCCTTGTGCTCAAGCTCAACTGGAAGGTGACAAGCTTTCCCATAGACAAGTCTATAAGGAGACATACCTATGGGAGTCTTGTAGGCAGTTCTGTAGGCCCATAATGCATCCTCTAATCTTAAGCTCCAATCCTTTCGGTTGGGAGAAACTGTCTTTTCAAGGATGGCTTTGATTTCTCTGTTGGACACTTCAGCTTGCCCATTCGTCTGAGGGTGGTAGGATGTGGATGTTCTATGGATCACATTGTGTTTTCTGAGAAGGCTTTCCACTACCCTATTGCAAAAATGGGTTCCTCTATCACTGATGATTGCCTTGGGTACTCCATGTCTGGCAAAGATGTTGGTCTTTACAAAGTCTACCACTGCCTTGGCATCATCAGTCTTAGTTGCTCTAGCCTCCACCCATTTGGATACATAATCCACTGCAAGGATGATATAAGTGTATCCAAAGGATGGTGGGAATGGTCCCATGAAGTCTATGCCCCAAACATCAAATACCTCACAGACCATGATGGGGTTCTGTGGCATTTGATTTCTTTTGCTCAGATTTCCAGTCTGTTGACACCTAGCACATGTCCTGCAAAATAGAAAAGCATTTCGAAACATGGTGGGCCAAAATAGGCCACTTTCAAGTATCTTGTGAGCAGTTTTCCTTGGACCAAAGTGTCCTCCACAGCTATATGAATGACAAAAAGTAAGTACAGAGGCTATTTCTTGATCAGGAATGCATCTCCTTATCATTTGGTCAGCACAATGTTTCCACAAATAAGGCTCATCCCAAACATAGTATTTGGCATCCTTTTTTATTTTATCTTTAGTGTGCTTAGGCATGTCAGAAGGTAAGTTACCTGTGGCCAAGTAGTTTACCATATCGGCATACCAAGGCTCATCAGACTGAGCAAGAAGGATTTGTTCAAGTAGGTCTTCCTCGGATTCTTCAGATTCAGGAAAGTGTTGCAAAGGAGGTTCGGAGGAGCTTGCTTGTGATGAAGTCTGCTGGGTGAGGTTCGGCGGCCGAAAAGTGTCTGAGTTCGGCGGCCGAATCTCTTCAGTTTGCGGAATGAGCTTTGGCGATGGATTCGGCTTCCGCAAGTCAGTGGGGTTCGGCGGCCGAAGAATATCTTCTTTCTGCACAATGTTTTTCTGAAGAGAATCTGGTTCCTGAGGAGTAGTAGGGTTCGGCGGCCGAAAGTGGGCTATGTTCGGCGGCCGAATGTCTTCTGTTTGCTTGATCTCAACTTGCTGAATGCTGCAGATTGTTTCTTTGAGTTTCTGGGTTTCAATCCTGCAAAGATCATCATCTAGAACAGAATCTTGATTTTCATTAAACACATCTTGGCTCAAACAATCAATAATATCAAGACCATAAACAGGGGACATATCATGTGGATATTTCATGGCATCATAGACATTCTATTTAATGACTTCCCCTTCAAATTCCATGGTAAGAGTACCATCATGCACATCAATTTTAGTCCTAGCAGTACTCAAGAAAGGACGTCCAAGAAGAATGTCAGAATTAGTATTGCAACTATCTTCCTTAGTATCAATCACATAAAAATCAGCAGGAAAGACAAGTTCATCTACTTGGACTAAGACATCTTCTAGAACACCTATGGAGTATACCACCGATCTATCAGCCAATTGTATCACAACTCTTGTTTCTTTGAGTGCACATGCATTGAGCGATTTATAGATGGAGAGAGGCATGACATTAATAGATGCACCAAGATCACACATGGCTTTCTTGATACCAACATTCCCAATTTTGCAAGAGATAGCAAACATACCTTTGTCCTTGCATTTGGTAGGGAGTTCTCTTTTAATGACAGCAGTAACTACCTCACCTACACTTCCTTTTTCTCTTTTAGCAAGCTTTCTTCTATTTGTACAAAGTTCCTTCAGAAATTTGGCATACCTAGGAATCTGCTTAACAGCACCTAGCAGTGGTATGTTGATCTCCACTTTTCTGAAAGTCTCAAGAATCTCCTTTTCCACTTTTTCTTTTTGCGTTCTTTCCAACCTTTTCGGAAAAGGTGGTGGGATGTGAAAGCTTACCTTTGGATCAGTCTTGTGCGCATGAGGTGGTTCAGATTGAGATGGAGAGGCTTCAGGTGGCCTTGGTTCAACTTCCTTTTCTTGCTCATGATTAGCATCTTGAAGCTCTTTGCCACTTCTCAAAGTAATAGCACTGACATTTTGTCTGGGATTAGTTTCAGTTTGAGAAGGGAGCTTACCTTGAGTTTCAGAATTGCCTCTTGATGTAGTTAGTAGATCCATGCGCTGATTGAGACTTTGTATAGCGCTTGCCATGGATTCCATCATCTTTTCAAGGTGCTGATTTGGATTTGGAGGATTTGGTAATTCTGACTATTGTTGGCCCTTCCATAGCTGAAATTGGGATGGTCTCTCCAACCTGGATTGTATGTATTGGAGTATGGATCATGCCTAGGCTGGTTGTGGTACCCTCCAATAGCATTGACTTGGTGGTGATCTTCTTGGAGTGTGGGACATTGATCAGTTGGGTGTCCTACATGAGCACAGATCTCACATGGCCTAGGTGGTGGAATTGCTTGCATTTGTTGGATTTGGCCAAGGGAGATCTTTTCCACAAGAGAAGTTAGTTTTGAAATTTGAGATTCAACAGAGGATGTACTTACCTCATAGGTTCCTCTTTGCGTTTGCCCCTCTTCTTCATATTGCTTAGATGAAGCTGCAAGACTGGATATTAGTTCCTTCATCTCCTTAGGTGTCTTGTCTAGGATAGATCCTCCACAGGCTACATTTATGAGTTTCCTTTCTGATGGAATCAATCCTCCATAGAAGAACTGAATGAGGGCTTTGTCTGACATATCATGTTGTGGACAACCTGTACATAGTCTTTCAAACCTTTCCCAATAATCATATAAGTCCTTAGTTGGTCTTTGCTTTATGCTAGTGATTTCTCTTATTATGCCAATTGATTTAGATGGTGGGAAGTATTTGTCCAAAAAGGCTTGGACCATATCATCCCAAGAAGTTATAGATCCAGGTGGCAAATAAAATAACCAATCCTTAGCATGGTCATCTAATGAAAAAGGGAAAGCTCTTAGTTTAACATGATCTTCAGAGATCCCTTGAGGTCTCATGGATGAGCAAATAATTTTAAATTCTTTAAAGTGCTTATGTGGATTTTCATTTTGTAAACCTCTAAATTTAGGGAGATGATGAATCAAACCTGATTTCAGTTCAAAGGGAACTGTAAGAGGTGGATAGGTGATGCAAAGTGGAGCATAATCACCTATAGGGGTTGCTAACTCCCTCATGGTTCTTTCCCTTTGTTCTTGTGGCCTATTTGCTGGGTTTTCTTGAAATATCTGGCCTTGGACAACATGTCCATCATGGGCAGCAGCTGGTGCTTGAGGTTCTGCCATTGGCGTAAGATGGGGTTGCTGGAATTCAAGACTTTCGGCGGCCGAATGTGGGTTGGGTTCGGCGGCCGAAGGTTGGGCAGAAGGTTCTATGGCTTGCTTCCCAAGTCTTCTGAGAGTGCGTTCAATTTCTGGATCAAAGGGCAGTGTGTCCCTTCCTTCAGATCTGGTCATGAAAGAAAATAAACAAGTGAAATCAACTCCCCGGCAACGGCGCCAATTTTTGACAGGAGCGGTTGTCGAAGCCGGTAAAAAATAACCTTCTTTGGTTACCTACAATTCACAACTGTAGACAGTGGTGAAGGATCGTATCCACAGAGAATTGATTACTTATTTATTCTTCTCAATCAAGACCAATAAAACCAATTGAAAATACAATAGAAAGCAAGTGATTGCAAATAGAACAACAGTAAAGTACAAGAAAAGTAAAAAGGGGGGTTTTGAGATAATTTGACTAACAACTATTAAAAGTAATTAAAACAGTAAGTAATCTAAAATAAGAGAGAAATCAATAAGAGAAAGGTCTAGTTGAAGATATGGATCCACTTTGGTTGTTTGGGTTGATCATTGAAACATGGTTACCTTGATTGATTCAATAGGTTGGTTATGGGGGTGGAAGACGTTTCTCACCACCATGTCTTTCCTTATGAATGAACTGATTAGGGACCGTCCTCTAACCAATTACTAATCAACAAATTTCCAAGGAATGTCCTTGGGCCATAGGCATCAAAACAATTGCCAATTGCATGAAGAACAAGAAAGATCCAAACCCTAACTACTCAAACGCATGAGATGATGTTAGATCATGCAATTCATTGGATTTTTACACCAAGTGTTCTATGGACAGAATATTTCCAGCAATTAAGGACTAACAAATATCCTAATCCAACAATCAATTAACTTTGCAATTAAGAGTCAAGTGGCCAATTTGATCAAAACAACAAAGCAATCTTAGAATTAAGCATCAATTGCATGAATATTGAATAAAATCAAAGATAAAAGTTTATGTTCAGATCTCACAACCCTTTAAACAACCTTAGTTTCAACCAAACTTCAACTAGAAAGAGGGTTTCAGCCACTCATGGCTGAACCAAAACAGAAAGTAAAAGAAAAGAAAGCAAAAGATGAAGAACTTAGGTGGAGAGAGGCCTTGGAAGAGGCTGCCGAATTTCTTGAGATGAAAAGCTTCTCTTCTTGTCTTCTTGAAGCCTTTAAATATGTCTTGAGAGGCTGCCTAGGGTTTCATGGAAGTCCAGGAGACTTTTAGAGGCTGTCCAAAGTGCCCTTGGTGAGTTATGAGCCTTCTTTGTGCATAGGTGAAGACAAAAACGAGTTGGAGGCAAGTGGGGGCACTTTGGTCTTTTTACTTGCTGCCCAAGGTCTCCAAGATGTTGCCTAAATAGTTAAGAGGCTGCCCATGCACTAATAAGGAAGGTAGAGACTCCTTTTGAATTTTGAATGTGCATGGCACTAAGTAGGAAGCATGTGATCTTTGGATTTTCTTTCCTTAATAAGGGGGATCTCGAAATCCAATAATTGAATGTGAATATTGAAGATTTGGATCTCAAGATACTTCCCTTATTTGGCTCCTCAAATATGGCAACTTGGGATATGGCTTCTTGAACAAGGAAAAGGTGCAATAGAGCGCATTTTCGGCTGCCTAAGTTGAGTTTCGGAGGCTGGTCTTCTGAAGGTTCGGCGGCGGAACATAAGGATTCGGCGGCCGAAGGTAGTGGACTTTCGTCTCTGTCTGCAAGGTTCGGCCGCCGAAGGTTGCTGCCGAAGGTTGTCCACTTTCGTCTCTGGAGTCCTCTTTCGGCCGCCGAAGGTTGCTGCCGAAGGTGGTCCACTTTTGGCTTCCGAAAGTTGCCTCCGAAGGTTGCTTCTCTAATTTTGGCTTCTTTTGGCATTTTTAAGAGCATTTTCTCCAAATTGTTTCTTCACACCTAACACTTGCAAAACATGATTAAAACCACAAAATTAGGTAGAATAGGTGCAAATAAACATCAATAAGACCATGAAAATATGGACTAAAATATGCTCTATCAGGTCTCTTGCTGCTCTATCTCTGCTGGACCTACTTGACATTGCCCTAGGCAATGCTGGAGGACGGGCATCAGTGCCCTCATCCTGAGGTGGTACTCCAGTCAATCGTGCAGATCGACGACTTCCTCTCATCCTGTTTTCTGAAAAACAGCACATAACACATAGAACATCAGCATCATATGGTTCATGTGGAAACACATGAACCTGCATCACATACATAGCATAGATATCATAGCATTAATGCACATGCATATAATCATGGCATTTCACATCATCATTCAAGACAGGACTCAACATCCTATCCTAGTGGACATGATCTTTCCTATTGTGCTTGACCTTCTATAACATCTATGAGCCCGACACTCTAGGTCCGACCATATGAACCTAGGTGCTCTGATACCACTCTGTAACGACCCGAAAACTGGACCATTACTGGCGCTAGGATCCAGATAGGCATAAGGCCACCGGGACCCGTAGCAAGCCTGACTTACATCCTGTAAACCTGTTTAATCCCATACATGGTTATACATATACATAAAACATAAAACTTTTTTTCTTTCCTTTACCAAGCTCAACCTGTACATGATCATAGACATAAACATAAACCTCACACTGGAGCCCTCATCAAATGCTCTAATGGGGTAACATAACATACATTAAGCTTGGTACAACATGAACACAATAAAACATAGACCATATGTACAAAGGGGATTAACTATACATGCTAGGGTCAAGCACATTACTAATCCTCAATCATCATCATTACATTACATAACTGTATTAAACATTACAATACAATATTTATCATGTCCACTACTAGCTATTACATAACCATGACTTTACTCTGGCTGACCACCTGGTCTACCCTGTACCTACAAGCCTGGGGGTTAAGGGAGAGGGGTGAGCTATAAAGCCCAGTGAGCAGAATATTAAAACATTTAATTTATATTTATATTTCATGCTTTCATGGAATGCAACACATCACAAACAATTCACATCAAGGATGAACTTGTCACCCATAGCCCACTACTGAAACCAATAGTGCCAGGGGCGTAGACTGGGCCTCACTGGTCTTTCTCTTACATTACATTCATAACATAACATTCCAATATACCAGGGGCGTAGAATGGGCCTCACTGGTCTTTCTCTTACATGGTGCCAGGGGCGTAGAATGAGCCTCATTGGTTTTCCGTACCGTATCATATCATAACGTAGTGCGGCTAAAGGATCATCCAACATTCATCCACATCATCAACATATTATGCAATGCAACATATTCGTGAATTCTAATGCAAACAACCTATAATATCACATGGCATTCATGATGCATGTATCATGCTCATAATTTTTCATATTTATTTGCTTTAAAACATAAGAGTTTATCCTACTCACCTCTGGCTAGCTCTGACAAGACTCTATAGCAGCTGACTCACTGCTGGGGTCCTCGGTTCCTCGGGTCCGAACCTACACAGGTGGACTCTAATGAGGGACCAAACATACATAAACATAACTCTAAAATACTCCCCAAAAACCCCTTAGAACATCATAAAACAATCATGAAAAACATGCAAAGGAGGGTTGGACAGGGCACTTTCGGCGGCAGGTTCGGCGGCCGAAAGTCCCTCCAGAGCCGAAAGTCAGGCAGGTTCGGCGGCACCTTCGGCGGCTGAAACTCCCAGACAGAGACGAAACTCATGCATGTTCGGCGGCACTTTCGGCGGCCGAAGGTTCCCTCCAGAGGCGAAAGTCCTCTTTCGGGGGCAGGCTTCGGCACCGGAAGCTGCCTCCACAAGCGGGTTCGGCGGCCGAACCTGAGTTTCTCCAAAGTGGCAGAAACTCAGCTCCAACATGCACAAACGCCTCCCAAACCTTTCAAACATGCATAAACCTATTCTACAACATGCATACTCAAGCATACAAGGTCCAAGGGGCTCCAAACTATCCTAAACCCCATCTATAACACATCAAACAACCCACATTGCTCATAAACACACATAAAACCCATAAACTCCATATAAGCCTACACATGCATTTCTACCCCATAAACAACTTAAAACTTGTTTAAAACATACTATAAGCTAGAGATCGACTCTTACCTCTTGAAGATCGAGAGAGAGACGACCTAAACTTGGAGTTGGGAGAGATTTAACTCCTTGGGTCTCCAAGCTCTAAAACTTGCTCTTTTTGCTCAAATACCTTCAAATCGACATAAAGCTTGTTAAAACATGAAAGATTGGAGAAAAATCATCAAAAACGAACCATGGGAGAGCAGGAACTCACCATGGCCGAAAATGGGGAGAAAACTCGCCCGTTTCGGCCATGGAGCTCTTATATAGGGGCTGGCTTGACGACCTTCGGAGGCCTAAACTGCCTCCTAAACTCATGCAAGTTCGGCGGCCGAACATGGGGTTCGGCAGTCGAACCTGGGCCAACTTTCGGGAGCCTAACTTCCCTCCTAAACTCTCAAATGTTCGGCGGCCGAACTTTGAAGTTCGGCGGCCGAACCTGGAAATGCCTCCATGGTCTTTTTCATTCAAAACTCAATTTCTTTCTTATTTAAAAATCATAAACTACATTAAAACATTTTATGAAAACATGATTTTACCCTTCTAGAGGTCTCCGACATCCGAGATTCTACCGAACGGTAGGAATTTCGATACCGGAGTCTAGCCGGGTATTACAGTCTGCACCTGAGCTTGAGCCACTTCCTAATCCCAGACCTGACTTGATCTTGTTCAGAACTTGTTCTTCTTGGATTTCCTGGTACCTCTGTCCCACTTTTTCTTTTCTCCTGAAGTTGCTGCATTCAGAGAAGAGGAGTCTGACCTCCCCCCACCAGGGGTCTTGGAACCAGAAGACTGTGCCACTGATTGTTTAACTTTTCCCTCGATGATTGCACTAGCCTCCATTCTTCGAGCCATATCCACAATGGCATGGAAACCCTCCCTCTCTGCTGACTGGATTAAGGAGGAATACCTGGAATGAAGCCTTATGATATACCTCCTAGCCTTCTTTTGTTCTGTGTCCAGATTTTGCACAGCATATGGCAACAACTCCAAGAATCTATCTGTGTACTCATCCACGCTCATCTCATCAGTCTGCCTCAATTGCTCAAATTCAATCATCTTCAGCTCCCTGGAACTATCAGGGAAAGCCCATTCTGCAAACTCATTAGCAAATTCTTCCAGGACATACTATCCACCCTCGGGTTCACATAGTTTTTAAACCATTCACGGGCCTTCTTGCACTTCAGTGTGAACCCAGCCATCTGAGTGGCTCTACTATCATCAGCTCCTATCTCATCTGTAATGATTTTGACCCTCCCAAGGTACTCAAATGGGTCATCACCTGTTTCATACTGAGGAGCACCCAGCTTCATGTAATCGGTCATCTTGACCTTGCTCCCTCCAGATGAGGTAGGTTTAGGTACTTGGGTTTCTGGGACAGTAGGTTCTGGTGGTGGTGGAGGAGGTGCAACATCCCCTGGGTTAGGGTTTGTTGTACCTGGATAGTAAGATGGGGGTGGGTACATGGGATACTGTGGGTATGGTGGGTAGAAAGGTGGGTATGGCATGTGAGAAGGATAAGAGTTAAAGCTGGGGTAATCCGATGTACCTCCCATCGAATACCCTGGATACTGTGAAAAGGGTGGGTAATGGGGTGGCTGAACAAACCCCGAGGCCTGAGTGCCTCCCTGTGACTCACCCATGCCCTCTTTTGACATACTCACACCAAGACTGCCATCCCTCCTCTGATCCACATCCATGTCTTCCCCCACTCCTGCTGACATTCCACCCTGAACTGTTCCTTTTCTGCTTCCATCAAAAGACCTTCTAGGGTCCCTTGACGTCCTTTCCCTGCTAGACCTGCAGGACATTGCCCTAGGCAATGCAGGAGGACAGGCATCAGTGCCCTCGTACTGAGGTGGCACTCCAGTCAATCGTGCAGATCGACGAGTTCCTCTCATCCTATGTACTGAAAAACAGCACACAACACATAAAATATTAGCATCAAATGGTTCATGTGAAAACACATGAACCCTCATCATACACATCATATACATAGCATACATATCATTATGCACATGCATATCATCACGGCATATCACATCATCATATAGACAAGACTCCTTATCCTATCCTAGTGGACATGATTCTTACTATTGTGCTTGCCCTTCTCAAATATCTATGAGCCCGACATTCTAGGTCCGACCATATGAACCTAGGGCTCTGATACCACTCTATTACGACTCGAAAATCGGACCGCTACCGGCGCTAGGATCCAGGTCGGCTTAAGGCCGCCGAGACCCGTAGCAAGCCTAACATACATCTTGTATACCTGTTGAATCCCATACATAATGAAACATAAACATAAACTGTAAAAATTTTTCTTTTTTACTTTTCTAAGCTTAACCTGTGCATACACAACTCATAAACATAAACCTCACACTGGAGCCCTCATCAAATGCTCCAATGGGGTATCATAACATACATTAAGCTTGGTTAACATAATACATTATTAAAACATTTTATAGATCATGTACCAAAGGGATCAACTAAACATACTAGGGTCAAGCACAATAACTAATCCTCAATGACATATTATACATTACATAACTGTTCAATACCATACGTTACATCATTCTTATGTCCACATCTAGCTATTACACATAAAACACATCCAAACAACCCACATTGTCCATAAACTCAAAATTAAACAAAAACTCATTAAAAGCCTACATATGCATTTTCTACCCCAAAACCTTCCAGAAACTTAATCAAAATATGCAATGAGCTAAAGATCGGCTCCTACCTCTTGAAGATCGAGAGAGAGATGATCCAACTCGGAGATGGGAGAGATCTAACTCCTTGGTCTCCAAAGCTAGCTCAAAGCTCACAACTCTTCAAAACCAAGTCAAAACTAGTTAAAACTTGCAAGATTTGAGGTAAATCCACAAAAACAACTGTAATAACCGGCTAGAGTCTGGCACCGGAATTCCTACGGACTGGTGGAATTTCTGATGTCGGAATTCTCTAGAAGGGTATTAGATATGTCTTGAAAGTATTTTTAAGTTTTTTTTAAGATTTTAAGTTAAAGGAAAGGAGTTTTGAAAGAAAAGCACCAAGGAAAAAATGCCAGGTTCGGCCGCCGAAAGTGAGTTTCGGCCGCCGAACCTTGCATGGTTTCGGATGCTCATGCGGCTGCCGAAGGTGGTCTGGCCAGCCACCTATAAAAGGGAGTCAAAGTCGATTGATGGACAAGATTTTTTCGTTCATCTGCTGGCTGAGGTGGGTTCCAAGCTTTCCTAAGGTGATTTTTCATGATTTCTTTCAAATCTTTTAAAGTTTTAACAAGTTTTATGTTATTTTTGAAGTTTTGAGCAAAAGATCAAAGATTTGCAACTTGGAGCATTTTTCTCCATATTTTCACGTTAGGATCATCCATCCTTTCGTTTCTAAGAGGTAAGTGAAGATTTTTAACACCTTTTTATGTTTTATGAAAGATTTATGGGGTTTTAAGGGTATAGTTGCATGTTTAGGTTTTTATGGTTTTTATGTGATGAGGTGTTATTTGATGTTATGAAGTTGTTTGTTGGGGTTTTAGGTTAGTTTTGGACCCCTATATGCATGTTTTTGAGTTTATGCAAGTGTGGAGTGTTGGTTGCATGTTTAGAATGAGTTTGGAAGAATGTGTGCATGAGATGAAGCAGGGTTCTGCCACTCGGGAGAACCCAGGTTCGGCCGCCGAAGGTAGGTTCGGCCGCCGAACATGCTAAAGGAGGTGGTTTAGGCTGCCTAAGCTTGCCCTCGAAAGTGGACTTTCGTCTCTGGAGGGGGAGCTCGGCCGTCGAACCTGCCGCCGAAGGTGAGTGAGTTTCGTCTCTGGACCAGACTTTCGGCCGCCGAAGGTGCCGCCGAAAGTGCCTGAGTTTCGTCTCTGGAGGGGACTTTTGGCCGCCGAACCTGCCTCCGAAAGTGCCCTATCCAGCCTTCCTTTGCATGTTTTCCATGATTGTTTTAGGTTATTTTAGGGGGATTTTTGGGGAGTTTCACAGAGATGTTTTGAGTGAGTTTGGTCCCTCATTTTGAGTCCACCTGTGTAGGTTCGGACCAGAGGAACCCAGGAGATCAGCAGAGTTAGCTGCTCAGTGTCAGTTCAGAGTCTTCAAAGGTGAGTAGAACTAATTCAAGTCTTCATTTGCTAAATGCTCATGACATGTTTCATGCATCATGATATATATAGGTTGTGTGCACTAGAAATTCACGAATATGACGCATTTAAATGATCTATGGATTGAAGGAACGGACATAGTTTGGATTCGATAGCCCAATGATCTTTGTATGTTAATTGAAGTCCCGCGGAGCTCTTTCGGGGAGCCGGGCATTATGCATGTTTAATTGAAGTCCTGCGGAGCTCTTTCGGGGAGCCGGGCATAGATCGGAGGGATTTTCATTTATGTCCATTCTGAGATGTGATTACTTGTGATGTGATGCATTCCATGACAACATGTTTTATTGATCTACTCACTGGGCTATCATAGCTCATTCCTCTCCCCTCACCCCAGTTTTGCAGGTTCAGATAGTGTGGGGATGTCAGCAAGAGTACAGTCAGGGCAGAAGAGTTAGTAATAGTTTAGAAGTGGACATGGATTTTTTTATCAAATGTATATCAGATGTTTACAGAACTTTGTATAGAATGCAGATTTGTGCTTGACCCTTATGTTTTGTAAAGGTTTTATGCATGGTCAGATTTTGAAATGTTTATACTTATGTCATGAGAAAACCAGGCTTAACATTTTCAAAAATTTGACCTGTCTAGAGCTTTGATGAGTGCTCTAGCAAGGGGTCTATGTATTGAGTTCAGATATAGTGCATGCACAGGTTGAGCCCTGGAACAAAAAAAAATCTTTTCTTATGAAAAATGTATGACCATATATGAGTTTTAACAGGTACACAGAGAGTCTAGCAGGCTTGCTACGGGTCCCAGCGACCTTAAGTCGATCTAGATCCTAGCGCCGGTAGCTGTCTGATTTTCGGGTCATTACAGATTGGTATCAGAGCCCTAGGTTCAAATGGTCGGACCTAGAGTGAGTCGGGCTCATAGATGTTAGAGTTGGGCAAGCACAATAGAGAAAAACCATGTCCATAAGGATAGGATGTCGAGTCCTGTCTTGTTATGTTGTTAATGCCCTGTTAATTCTATGTATGTGAGGTATGCCTTGAGGGTTCATGTGTTAAGCATGGACCATTTGATGCTGATATGTTATGCTATGTGTTATTTTTCAGAGAAAGATAAGATGAGAGGAACCCGTCGATCCGCGAGATTGATTGGAGTCCCACCCGAAAATGAGGGTGTAGATGCCCGTCCTCTTGCATTGCCTAGGGCAAGATCTCAAAGATCAAGCAGAGAGCGTACGTCAAGGGACCCTAGAAGGTCTTTTGTCGAGAGCAGAGAAAGGAGGTCAGAGGAAGTGAGGGAGGCAAGGAATGTTGAACAGACCAGAGATGAAAGCATGGGTATGGACAGGTCTAAAGAAGGTATGGGGGAATCTCAGGGAGGCGCTCAGGCCTCGGGGTTTGGTTATCCACCCCACTATTCACCTTTTTCGCTAGGTGCAGGGTATCCGATGGGGAGTACGTCGGATTACTCTAGTTTTACCTCATATCCTACCTTCATGCCTTATCCTCTTTATTATCCCTCTTATCCACCATACCCTATGTATCCACCCCCACCTTTTTATCTAGGTGCAGCTCCTAATCCAAGGGATACAGTATCATCTACTCCACCACCAGAACCTGAACCAACAATTCCTGTTGCTCAAACATCCAAACCTAGTTCAGCTGAGGGAAGTAGGGTGAAGATGACAGAGTACTTTAAGTTGGATGCTCCTAAGTATAACACGGGAGACGATCCATTTGAGTATCTCAAATCAATAAAGATGATAACTTATGAATTGGGAGCTGATGACAGCAGAGCCATTGAGATGGCAGGATTCACATTGAAATGCAAGAAAGCTCGTGAGTGGTTCAGAAATTATATGGATCCCAGAATAAATAGCATGTCATGGGAAGAGTTCGCCAATGAGTTTGCTGGGTGGGCTTTCCCTGACAGTTCTAGATAATTGAAAGTAATAGAGTTTGAGCAGTTGAGACAAACTGAGGAAATGAGTGTAAATGAATACACTGACAAGTTTCTGGATCTGTTGCAGTATGTGGGTCAGGCCTATGATACTGATCGGAAGAAGGCCAGGAGGTACACTATGAGGCTACATTCAAGATATTCCTCCTTGATCCATGCAGCAGAAAGAGAGAGTTTCCACACAGTGGTGGATCTTGCAAGGAAGATGGAGGCAAGTGCTATTATTCAAGGGACAGTAAAGCAGCAGGCAGCACAACCTTTGGGTTCTCAGACCCCCAGTGCAGCTACAGCTAGTGGCAAGAAGGGAGATAAGTCTAAATTTAAAAAGGGCAGGTTTTGGAAGAAGATGAAGTCGAGTCCAGGAATGGGCAGTGGCTCTAGTTCAGGTACTGACAGACCAGTTTGTGCTAAATGTGGGAAGCAGCATGGAGGAGTTTGTCGGTTGGGAACTACAGCCTGCTACAGGTGTGGGCAGGAAGGGCACATGGCGAGGCAGTGTCCTGAAAGTGCTTTTGCAGCACCATCCCAGCAAATGACCTCTGGAAGTGTGGCGCAGCCAGCAGCTCCAGCCATGCCTCAGACTAGTGGCTGAGGTAGAGGGAGAGGGTCAGCCTCTTCTTCAATGGCAGGTTCCCGAGGTGCAGGTCCAACAGCCCCAGCCCGTATCTTTACCATGACCCAACAGGAGGCAGACACATCTAACACTGTGGTGGCAGGTAATCTCATTATTGGGTGTATGGATGTGTATGCTTTGATGGACCCCGGTGCTTCTCACTCTTTTATTGCTTCGAGAGCCATTGAGAGGTTGGGTTTGATGATTTCTGGATTAGAGTGTCCTCTCTGGATCAATGGACCCAAGTGTGACCCATCTCTGGCAAAGTCGGTCTATCGTTTCAGTCCAGTGTTCATAGAGGGTAGATGCCTTCCAGCTGACCTAGTGGTTCTAGAATTGACAGATTTTGATGTCATTCTAGGGATGGATTGGCTATCTACACATGATGCTACCTTGGACTGCAGAAACAAGGTAGTTGTGTTTAGAGATCAGGATGGGTTTGAGTGTGTCTTCAGAGGAGATAGGAGGGGCACGCCTAGAGGTTTGATATCAGCCCTTCAGGCTCGTAGGTTGTTGAGGAGAGGTTGTCAGGGGTTTCTGGCTCATGTGAGAGAGCTGGATAGTCAGGTTAGGGAACCAGCCTCAGTGCCAGTAGTTAATGAGTTTCTGGACGTCTTCCCAGACGAGCTTCTAGGACTACCACCTGATAGGGAGATAGAGTTTGAGATTGAACTGTTATCAGGTACTAGACCTATCTCTATTCCTCCCTACAGGATGGCACTAGCAGAATTGAAAGAGCTAAAAGATCAGTTGCAGGATTTGGTAAACGAGGGTTTCATCTGCCCGAGTACCTCACCTTGGGGTGCTCCAGTGTTGTTTGTCAGGAAGAAGGATGGATCCCTTAGACTTTGTATCGACTACAGACAGTTGAACAAGGTCACTACCAAGAATAAGTATCCCCTACCTAGGATCGATGATCTATTTGACCAGCTAGCTGGAGCGGGTCATTTCTCTAAAATAGATCTCAGATTCGGGTATCACCAGCTGAAGGTCAGGGAAGCGGATGTGCCAAAGACAACTTTCAGAACCAGATATGGGCATTATGAGTTCCTAGTAATGCCGTTTGGGTTGACTAATGCTCCAGCAGTATTCATGGACCTCATGAACAGAGTATTCAGGCAGTATCTGGATCACTTCGTTATTGTCTTTATTGATGATATCTTAGTGTACTCCAGAGATGCAGCTGAGCATGCCCAACATTTGAGGATAGTTCTGCAGACCCTGAGAGAGCATGGCTTGTATGCCAAGTTCTCTAAGTGTGAATTCTGGTTAAGGAGCGTATCATTCTTGGGACATGTGGTTTCAGCAAGGGAATAACAATGGATCCCAAGAAGATAGAGGCTGTAGCTAACTGGCCTAGACCCACTAAAGTGACAGAGATTAAAAGCTTCTTGTGTTTAGCAGGTTACTACAGAAGGTTCGTTCAGGACTTTTCAAAGATAGCAGCTCCTATGACTAGATTTGTAACAGCCCGGAAACCGAACTATTACCGGCACTAGGATCCAGATCGGCTTAAGGCCGCCGGGACCCGTAGTAAGCCTACTGTGAACTCTGTGTACCTGTGAAAACTCATACATGATCATATGTTTTCTGTAAAAAATTAAAACTTTCTCTTTTTCCAAGGCTTAACCTGTGCATACTCTGATTATGTACTGTTGTAACGATCCGGAAACCGGTACCCCTCTGTAACGGCCCGAACCATCACTGGCACTAGGATCCAGATCGGCTTAAGGCTGCCGGGACCCGTAGCAAGCCGACTATACTCTCTGTGTACCTGATAAATCCCATACATGATATAAAACGACTCAACAATCCTGTAAAACTCTGTAGGCTTAACTACTGCTACTCAGATATGTCAATCTGAAATGGCCCTCAGGGCCTATACCAGGGACTACCATCTGCTGTGGTTCAAGGGATTGAAACCCTTTTCATCTGTAACACAATCCACTGGTACCTCATCAAAGCCATACATTAAGCCTACTCACACATTTCTCATCAAGAAACGTAAAACAGGATTCATGTACAAAAGGGTAGATCATACATCACACTATAGCAAGGACACTAGGGAAAGCACTCGTCTATCCAGTATATGACAGTACATATCTATACATTACAGTACAAATAATCTTTTAATTACATCATGTCCACTATTCTATTACAAACATACATTCATGCATATCCTTCCTCTTTACTCTTGCTGACTTTGACTTCTCACAGCTAATCTCAGAACCTGCAAAACTGGGATTAAGGGAGTGGGATGAGCTACTACAGCCCAGTGAGGAGGAACAGTAAAACAATTCATACATTATATGTTCTCATGGAATGCATCACATCACAAACATATCATCTCAAAGATGAACTTGTCACCATAGCCCTCTACATACATAATAGTATGTCCGACTGTGCCAGGGGCGATTAGGCCTCACCTGGACTTCTCTTAACTGTTTCATGCCATAACATGTCCTACTATGCCAGGGGCGATTAGGCCATCACCTGGACTTCTCTTTATTCTGATCTGACAGCCCGGCTGTCTAACTCATAGTACCAGGAGCGACCTGGACTATCCAGGGGCGACCTGGTATGGCTATCTCAAGCCATATCTCATCTGAACTCATAGTATCTCAACTGATAGCAAGGGCTAAGGATCATTCAATGTTCATCCACACAAATATCATCTTATGCAATGCAGCATATTCGTGAATTCTAATGCAACACAACCTAATATAAAACATGGCATTTTATGATGCATGAATCATGCTAAAACATGTCATTTCTCAATATAAAATCTCCAGTTTAATTCCACTCACCTGTAGCCAAACAATGGCTAGCTCTAGGCCAACTCTAACTCTGAAGCAGCTACTACTGCTTAACACCTCGGTTCCTCGGGTCCAACCCTACAATGAAGGACTCAAATGAGGTACCAAACATACTCTATATCACTGATAAACATCTCCCCAAAACCCCTCTAGAATACCTCAAAACAATCACATTAGCATACAAAAGAAAAGCTAGACAGAACACATTCGGCTGCAGGTTCGGCGGCCGAATGCCCTGTCCAGAGCCGAAACTGGCATACTTTCGGCGGCCGAAATTCCACTTTTGGCGGCCGAACCCTTTCGGGGACAAGGTTCAGGGCCAAAACACACTCCAGAGACGAAAGTCTCTAACCTTCGGCGGCACCTTCGGCGGCCGAATCCTCCAAACAGAGCCGAACCTCAAAAACACTCAGGGGCAAGCTGTGGCAGCCTAAGCCACCATGCAAGGGGTTCGGCGGCCGAATCCTCCCTTCGGCGGCCGAACCTGAGTTCTTCAAGAACTCAGCTTCGTGCATGAGCAAGCCTGCCAAACGCCAACTCTCTTCCACACATGCATACTTCATCTCCTCAACTCACATATACCCTGGTATATGCTCAAAGGGGTCCAAAACTACCTATTAACCCCAACAAACAATCATACATAACATGTAATCAAACTTCTCCATAAACTCAACAAAACTAACCTAACCATGCAACTCTACATAAACTCCCATAAAACCCTTTATAAAACATTAAAACAAGTTTAAAAGCTTCCCTTACCTCTTGAAACTAGAAGAGGAACAACCTGGACGTTGAACTATGGAACAACTTCTCTTCAAACAATCACCAAACCACCAACCTTCACTTTTCTCTCTTTTTCTCTCAAAAACCTTCAAACCCTTTTTCAAATGAACAACCCTCTGCATAAGCTGAGTAAAAGCTTGCAGATGAGTCAAGGGAAACGTGGCCTAACCTCTGATCATGATCTGGAGGCAAACACCTGGCCAAATCACGGACTGAGGAGCGTGCACAACTTAGCCGACCACTCCAGTTTCGGCTGCCGAAACTGCATGCAAAACCATGCAACTTTCGGGGGCCGAACATAACCTTTGAGGGCCGAACATTGGGCACTTTCGGCGGCCGAACTTATCTTCGGCGGTCGAACCCGGCCTTTGTCCCCAAACCCTTTTCTCTTCAAAAATTCAAACCGGTTCGATTCAACACCTTGTAAACACTTAAACTCTTTTAGAAAACCTTCACTCTACCCTTCTAGAAATCTCTGACATCCCTGAATTTCACCGGATGGTAGAAATTCCGATGCCGAATTTAGCCGGGTATTACAACTGTAAACCCCCTGCTAGGGTTCTCATCTCTGCTCTATTAAGCCTGGTTTTCATTGCATAATATAAAACATGTACATAAGAAGATCATGTATATACAAGGGATCACAACTCTTACTAGTCAAGCACAAATCTATACACTGTACATCACCTACTTTCTCTTTACAATCACATGTCCACACTAACTATTACATATCCTTCAAACCTTCTATACTCTGCTAACCTCGCTCTCTGTACTCTCAAGACTAAAACCTGCAAAACTGGGATGAGGGGAGAGGGGTGAGCTCAACTAGCCCAGTGAGTAGAAAATAAAACATGCTCTCATGGAATGCATCATAGCACAAACATTTCCTACCAGTACATCTGGTCCGTCAGGGTTCACGCAAGCGTCCTTCCCCTGAGAGTTCACGCAAGCGTCCTTCCTCTCACGGATTTCTCTTAATCTCATCAACATAGAAAAATGCAATGCAGCATATTCGTGTACTAGTGCAGTCAACCTACTACATATGATCGTGATGCATGCACATGCTTTAAGTCTTAAATAAAAGTTTGAATGCATTTCCACTCACCTCAGAAAGACTCTGAACAGATTCTGAGCTATCTCTGCTGCTCTCCTGGGTTCCTCTGGTCCGAACCTACACAGGTGGACTCAAAATGAGGGACCAAACTTACTCAAAACATCTCTGAAAACTCCCCAAGAAACCCCCTAAGACATCCTCAAAAGATCACATAAAGCATGCAAAAGAAGGCTGGACAGGGCACTTTCGGCGGCACTTTCAGCGGCAAGTTCGGCGGCCGAAACCCCCCTCCAGAGACGAAACTCATGCATGTTCGGCGGCACCTTCGGCGGTCGAAGGTCTCGTCCAGAGACGAAACTCACACTCTTTTGGCGGCCGAACTCCCTCTTTCGGCGATCGAAAGTCCCTTTCTAAACCGAAAGCCTAGCTTTCGGGAGCAGGCTTTGGCAGCCGAAACTGCCTCCACAAGGGGTTCGGCGGCTGAACCTTCCTTCGGCAGCCGAACCTAGCTTTGCCCGAAGGGCAGAATCCTGCTCTGTTTCATGCAAACTCCCCCCAACTTATCTCAACATGCATATCAACTACTCCCAACTAGCACATATCATATATCATGCATAAAGAGGTCTAAAACTAACTTAGAACCTAAAAAAAACATAACATATAACACTCAAGCATGCTTATACACAACCATCTCCAAAAACCCCATCTAAACCTAATCATGCATACTACCCATCCAAACTTCATAAAACCTTTAAAAATCCTCAAAGAAGCTCAGGATCTTCACTTACCTCCTAAAGAACTTGAGGATAAAGGATCCTAATGTGGAGATATGGAGAATTCCTCTCTCAAAGCTCCAAACTTCAAAACTTGGTTATTTTGCTCAAAACCTTCAAAACACACCAAAACTCTTAAAACCCTTGAAAAATTTGATGAAAATCATGAAAAACATGAAAGTCAACTTGAGAGAGGCTGGAACTCACCTCTGGCTGCAAGTGGAGGAGAAATATCCTCCTTCCACCGACCCTAGGCCCTTAAATAGGTGGCTGGCCAGACCACCTTCGGCAGTCGAACGTACGTCCGAAACCATACAGGGTTCGGCGGCCGAAAGTGCCCTTCGGCGGCCGAACCTTCGCACTTCTCCCTTCTTGCTTTTCTTTCAAAACTCAATCCTTTTCAATACTTAACACATTCAAAATACTTAAAACATTTTAGAAAACACATATATTACCCTTCAGGAGGGTTCTGACACCCGAGATTCCACCGGACTACAGGAATTCCGATGCCGGACTCTAGCCGGGTATTACATTCTCCCCCCCTTAAGAACATTCATCCCCGAATGTTCCTCAACCATATAAACATATAAGCACATAGAAAAGGGGAAAAACTAACCTCAAAACAGATATGGGTACTGCTGGAGTATGGACTCCTGTGTCTCCCAGGTGCACTCTTCTAGGTTGTGGTGGTTCCACAGGACTTTCACCATTGGTATTTCCTTGTTTCTTAGCTTCCTGATCTGGGTGTCAATGATCCGTACTGGCTGCTCTACATAGGTGAGATCTCCTTGGATCTCTACATCAGGCTCTCTGAGAACCTTACTCGGATCTGACACAAATTTCCTTAACATAGAAACATGAAACACCAGGTGAATTCTCTCCATAGATGCGGGTAGTTCCAGCTTATACGATACAGTCCCGATCTTCTGTAGAATCTTAAAGGGGCCTATGTACCGTGGAGCGAGTTTACCCTTCTTCCCAAAGCGAACCACTCCTTTCATTGGAGACACCTTTAGCAATACCATATCCCCCTCCTGGAACTCTATCTGTTTCCTATGGACGTCTGCATAGCTCTTCTGTCTGCTGACAGCTGTTCTGATCCTCTCTCTGATGACAGGCACTAACCTGCTGGTAATCTCGACTAACTCTGGCCCTGCAAGAGCCTTCTCTCCTACCTCTTCCCAGCAAACAGGCGTTCGGCACTTCCTTCCATACAGAGCTTCATACGGAGCCATCCCTATGCTAGCATGATGGCTGTTATTGTAGGCAAACTCCACTAGAGGTAGATGCTGCCTCCAAGAACCACCAAAGTCTAACACGCACATTCTTAACATATCTTCTATGGTCTGGATGGTCCTCTCTGACTGACCGTCTGTCTGTGGATGGAAAGCAGTGCTGAAATCCAACCTGGTGCCCATCTCATTTTGCAGACTCTGCCAAAACCTGGAGGTGAACTGCGGTCCTCTATCTGATACGATCAACATTGGAACTCCATGTAGCCTCACTATCTCTTCCACATACACCTGCGCTAACTTGTCCACAGAGTAGTTACTCCTGACTGGGATGAAGTGAGCAGATTTAGTCAGTCTATCCACAATCACCCATATGGAGTCTAGCCTGTTGGATGTAACATCCTCTGGGCCCACAACAGTAGATATTGTCCGCTTTGGGTTCGAGGGCCTTGGCCCAGCGTTCCCCTCACGGTTTTGTTCTTGGGTCAAGGGATTTGATACCCTTTCTTCCCAAAACGTGTCTACTGTGGTCTCTTGGGGCTTGCCCTTATAAGGCTCCCCCCCTCCTTACCTCTTTTCGATGTGGGATACTTTCAATCCACCTCATAGGGCTTCTACCCCCCCATAAGGCCTGAGCGTCCTCGCTCAGCACACCGTACTCATGAGGCCCAGGCTTTGATACCACTCTGTAACGACCCGGAAATCGGATCGCTACCGGCGCTAGGATCCAGATCGGCTTAAGGCCGCCGGGACCCGTAGCAAGCCTGACATATAACCTGTGAACCTGTTTAATCCCATACATGATTAACAATATACATAAAAATTAAAACTTTTCTTTCCACATACATCAACCAAACTCAACCTGAGCATACATAAACATTGATCCCGTTATGGAATCTCATCAATACCCCAAGGGGTGGCATAAACTGTGTTGAGTTGGTTTACATAAACATCATAAAATATCTAAGATCATGTATAAAAAGGGATTGCTATACAAACTCGGTCAAGCACAAAGTCTAAACCTCAATACATACCATAACTATAAAAGACATTACATTACAATTCGATCATGTCCAATGCTAACTATTACATCAATAAAGCTTTACTCTAACCAAACTCTTCTTCTATCCTGTACCTGCAAGCCTGGGGGTAAAGGGAGAGGGATGAGCTAACAAGCCCAGTGAGTAGAACTATAAAACATATTAACACTATGCTCAAATGAAATGCATCATAACACAGACAATTCACATAAGGGTTGGGTGAACTTGTCACCAATTAGTCCAAGCTAACTCTGTGCCAGGCCGTAGCATAGGGTCCTGGTCTTCCTGTCATAACATACATTACTTACCATTGCCCCAGGGCCTCCTCTGGGCTCCTGGTCTTCGAGTCCCATAACCGTGCCAGGCCGTAGAATGGGGTCCTGGTCTTTCATTTCCGTGCCAGGCCGTAGAATGGGGTCCTGGTCTTCCTGTCATGGACTAATTGGGTCATCCAACATTCACCCACATCAACAACAAATGGTGCAATGCGGCATATTCGTGAAAACTAATGCAATTATCCTATTGCATAATCATGATGCATGAAACATGATAAAAACATTTAATTTCTCAATTTAAAAGATTAGGTTTAGTTCCACTCTCCTCTGGCGGACTCTGACAACACCGAAGCAGCTGAACTCACTGCTGGGGTCCTCGGTTCCTCGGGTCCGAACCTACACAGGTGGACTCAAATGAGGGACCAAACATACTAGAACATATCTCTAAACTACTCCCCAAAAACCCCCTAAGACATCATGAAACAACTATAGAAAAACATACAAGAAATGGCTGAACAGGGCACTTTCGGCGGCAGGTTCGGCGGCCGAAAGTCCCTCCAGAGCCGAAAGTCAGGCAGGTTCGGCGGCACCTTCGGCGGCCGAAACTCCCAGACAGAGACGAAACTCATGCATGTTCGGCGGCACTTTCGGCGGCCGAAACTCCCAGACAGAGGCGAAAGTCCTCTTTCGGGGGCAAGCTTCGGTAGCTGAATGCTGCCTCCACAAGAGGGTTCGGCGGCCGAAAGTTCCTTCGACGGCCGAACCTGGTTTCTCCCAGAATGGCAGAAACTCGGTCCAACATGCATAATTTCCTCCCAAATCAAACCATCATGCATTTAGCTTAACCAAAACATGCATACAAGCTCCTAGGGGTCTCAAACTACCTAAACCCCAACTACAACACACATACACAAGCATTTGCAAGCTACATTGTTCAAAATTCAAAAAAAAAACCCATAAACTCATAAAACCCTATACATGCATTTCTACTTCAAGAATCAACTTAAAACTTGTTAAAAACATAATGTAAGCTAGAGATCGACTCTTACCTCTTGAAAATCGAGAGTAGAGGCGATCAAACTTGGAGTTGGGAGAGATTTGGGCCCTCGAACCCAAAGCGGACAATATCTACTGTTGTGGGCCCAGAGGATGTTACAATTGGTATCAAAAAGCCCTATGAGGTGGATTGAAAGTATCCCACATCGGAAAGAGGTAAGGAGGGGGGGAGCCTTATAAGGGCAAGCCCCAAGAGACCACAGTAGACGCGTTTTGGGAAGAAAGGGTATCAAATCCTTTGACCCAAGAACAAAACCGTGAGGGGAAGGCTGGGCCAAGGCCCTCGAACCCAAAGCGGACAATATCTACTGTTGTGGGCCCAGAGGATGTTACAATTGGTATCAAAGCCCTAGGTTCATATGGTCGGACCTAGAGTGTCGGGCTCATAGATGTTATAGAAGGTCAAGCACAATAGGAAGATCATGTCCACTAGGATAAGATGTGGAGTCCTGTCTTGTATGCTGATGTGAAATGCCATGATATTATGCATGTGCATTAATGATATGCTATGATATGTGATGAGGGTTCATGTGTGCCCACATGAACCATATGATGATGATGTTTGTTGCTGTGTGCTGTTTTTCAGAAAAACAGGATGAGAGGAACTCGTCGATCTGCGCGATTGACTGGAGTGCCACCTGAGGATGAGGGCATGAGCGCCCGTCCTCCAGCATTGCCTAGGGCAATGTCTAGCAGGTCCAACAGAGAAAGAGCAGTAAGAGACCCTAGAAGGTCTTTGGATCTGGGTAGAAGCAGATCAGTGAGGGGAACAGTTCAGGGAGGAATGTCAGAGGATATGGGGGATGATATGGATGTAGAGCAGAGAAGGGATGGCAGTTTGGGAGTTAGCATGTCAGAAGAAGGCATGGGAGAGTCCCAAGGAGGCACTCAGGCCTCGGGATTTGTTCAGCCACCCCACTACCCACACTTCTCACAATATCCCGGGTATTCGATGGGAGGTACATCGGATTACCCTAGCTTTACCCCTTATCCCACACACATACCCTACCCACCTTACTATCCACCATACTCACAGTACCCAATGTATCCACCTCCACCCTACTATCCAAATTCAGCAAACCCTACCACAGAAAATGTTGCACCTCCTCCATCATCAGTAGAAACCCCAGTTCCAGAAGCCCACTTACCTAGGCCCAGCTCATCTGGCAGGAGCAAGGTCAAGATGATAGAATATATGAAGTTGGGTGCTCCCCAGTTTGAGTCAGGTGGTGACCCGTTTGTGTATCTTGAGAGGGTCAAGACTATTACAGAGGAGTTAGGGGCGGATGACAGTAGAGCCATCCAGATGGCTGGGTTCACACTAAAATGCAAGAAAGCCTGAGAGTGGTTCAAGAGTTATGTGAGCCCGAGGGTGGACAGCATGTCTTGGGAAGAGTTTGCAAATGAGTTTGCAGGATGGGCTTTTCCCGATAGTTCAAGGGAGCTGAAGATGATAGAGTTTGAACAGTTAAGGCAGACGGATGAAATGAGTGTAGAGGAGTACACCGACAGATTTTTGGAGCTGTTGCCTTTTGCTGGGCAGAGTCTGGATACAGATTCGAAGAAGTCAAGGAGGTATGTTATGAAACTTCATTCCAGGTATTCCTCCTTGATTCAGTCAGTGGACAGGGAGAGCTTCCATGCCATAGTAGATATGGCCAGGAAAATGGAGGCCAGTGCCATCATTCAGGGGACAGTTAAGCAGACAGTGGCACAGGCTTTTGGTTCTAAAACTCCGGGTGGGGGAAGGTTAGATCCCTCTACCTTGAGTGCAGCAGCTTCAGGCAGTAAGAGATGGGGTAAACCCAAGGGTAAGAAGAATAAGTTCTGGAATAAAGTCAAGTCTAGTCTGGGATTTGGAAGTGGCTCAAGCTCTAGTGCGGATATTCCAGTTTGTGCAAGGTGTGGTAAGCCACACAGGGGAGTATGTCGGTTTGGGACGAACGCCTGCTTCAGATGTGGCCAGGAGGGACATATGGCTCGAGAATGTCCAAGAGCAGTCCCGATGGCTCAGTCCCAGCAGACAGCCTCAGGCAGTGTAGCGCAGCCAGCAGCTCCAGCCATGACTCAGGCCAGTGGCAGAGGCAGAGGAAGAGGGGCAGCCTCTTCTTCAGCGGGTTTCAGAGGTGAAGGTCCATCAGCTCCAGCACGGATCTTCACAATGACACAGCAGGAGGCTGATGCATCGAACACCGTGGTGGCAGGTAACTTAGTCATTGGTTGTTCAGATGTGTATGCCTTGATGGACCCTGGTGCATCTCATTCTTTTATTGCTCCGAAAGCCGTAGAGAGGTTGGGTCTGATGACTTCTGGGTTAGAGTGTCCTCTCTGGGTCAGTGGACCCAAGTGTGATCCATCAGTGGCAGAGTCAGTCTGCCAGTGTAGTCCTGTGTTTGTTGAGGGAAGATGCTTGTCCGCCGACCTGGTGGTTCTAGATTTGACAGACTTTGATGTCATTCTAGGGATGGACTGGCTATCTACCCATAGTGCTACCTTGGACTGCAGGGACAAGGTAGTCAGGTTCAGAGGTCAAGATGGGTCAGAGGTTGTCTTCAGGGGAGACAGAAGAGGTACGCCTAGAGGTCTGATATCAGCTCTTCAGGCTCGTAGGTTGCTTAGGAAGGGATGTCAGGGGTATTTGGCTCATGTGAGAGAGCTTAGCAGTCAGGTTAGAGAGCCCGCCTCGGTGCCAATGGTTAGAGAGTTCTTAGATGTGTTCCCAGACGAGCTACCAGGTTTACCACCTGCTAGGGAGATAGAGTTCGAGATAGAATTGATGCCTGGAACTCGACCGATCTCTATCCCTCCTTATAGGATGGTGCCAGCAGAATTGAAAGAGTTGAAGGAGCAGTTACAGGAGCTGGTAGACAAGGGCTTCATCCGACTGAGTACCTCACCTTGGGGTGCTCCAGTATTGTTTGTGAGAAAGAAGGATGGATCCCTTAGACTTTGTATCGACTACAGGTAGTTGAACAAAGTCACTACCAAGAACAAGTACCCTTTGCCTAGGATCGACGATCTATTCGACCAGCTAGCAGGAGCGGGTTGTTTCTCTAAAATAGATATGAGGTCCAGGTATCATCAGCTGAGAATCAGGGAAGAAGATGTGCCAAAGACAGCTTTCAGGACCAGATATGGGCATTTTGAGTTTCTTGTGATGCCGTTCGGGTTAACCAACGCCCCTGCAGCATTCATGGATCTCATGAACAAAGTGTTTAGCCAATACCTGGATCACTTCGTTATTGTCTTTATAGATGATATCTTAGTGTATTCCAGGAATGCAGAGAAGCATGCCCATCATCTGAGGTTGGTTCTGCAGACCTTGAGGGAACATGGCTTGTATGCCAAGTTCTCCAAGTGTGAGTTTTGGCTGAGGAGCATTTCATTCTTGGGGCATGTGGTGTCAAAAAATGGAATAGAGGTAGACCCCAAGAAGGTAGAAGCTGTAGCTAACTGGCCTAGACCCACTTCAGTAATAGAGATTAGAAGTTTCTTGGGTTTGGCAGGTTACTACAGGAGGTTCGTTCAGGATTTCTCAAAAATAGCAGCTCCTCTGACCAGGTTAACCAGGAAGAATCAGAAGTTTGTGTGGACCGACCAGTGCGAAGAGAGTTTTGAAGAGCTTAAGAAGAGGTTGACGTCGGCACCAGTGTTAGCTCTGCCAGCTAGCAATGAGGACTTTACAGTCTTCTGTGATGCACCCCGAGTGGGATTTGGGTTGTGTGCTTATGCAGAATGAAAGGGTGATTGCTTATGCTTCTAGGCAGCTAAAGAAGCATGAGTTGAATTACCCCACACATGACCTGGAAATGGCAGCAGTTATCTTTGCACTCAAGATGTGGAGGCATTACCTTTACGGTGTTAAATGTGAGATCTTCACAGATCATAAGAGCCTGCAATACATCTTGAGTCAGAGAGATTTGAACTTGAGACAGAGGAGATGGGTAGAACTGCTGAGTGATTAGGATTGCAAGATTCAGTACCATCCGGGTAAGGCGAATGTTGTGGCAGACGCCCTAAGCCGGAAGTCACTAGGCAGTCTATCCCACATCACGGCGGAGAGGAGACCAGTGGTGAAGGAGTTTTACAAGCTCATTGAGGAAGGTCTACAGTTGGAGTTGTCTGGTACAGGTGCTTTAGTTGCTCAGATGAAAGTGACACCCGTGTTTCTAGAGCAGGTGGCTCAGAAACAGCATGAGGACCCAGAGTTAGTGAAGATTGCCAGGACTGTTCAGTCAGGCAAAGACAGTGAGTTCAGATTTGACAGTAAGGGGATCCTCCGCTATGGGAGTCGACTTTGTGTACCAGATGATATAGGGCTAAAAGGAGACATTATGAGGGAGGCTCATAATGCGAGATACAACGTTCACCCCGGAGCCACCAAGATGTATCAAGATCTGAAGAAAGTTTATTGGTGGCCAGCTATGAAGAGAGAAGTGGCACAGTTTGTGTCAGCCTGCGAAGTGTGTCAGAGGGTGAAGCTGGAACATCAGAAGCCGGCTGGAATGCTTAACCCGCTACCTATTCCAGAGTGGAAATGGGAGAATATAGCTATGGACTTCGTAGTGGGGTTACCGGCGACGTCCAACAGATTGGACTCCATATGGGTGATTGTGGACAGACTCACAAAATCTGCTCACTTCATTCCTGTCAGGAGTGGCTATTCTGTGGACAAGTTGGCGCAGGTGTATGTTGATGAGATTGTCAGACTGCATGGGGTTCCTGTTTCTATAGTGTCCGATAGAGGGCCCCAGTTCACCTCCAGGTTTTGGCGGAGTCTGCAGGATGCTATGGGTACCAGGTTGGATTTTAGTACTGCCTTCCATCCACAGACAGACGGACAGTCAGAGAGGACCATCCAGACCATAGAAGATATGCTAAGGATGTGTGTGCTGGACTTTGGCGGTTCTTGGAGGCAGCATCTACCTTTGGTGGAGTTTGCCTACAATAACAGCCATCATGCTAGCATCGGGATGGCTCCATATGAAGCTTTGTATGGAAGGAAGTGCAGATCACCTGTTTGCTGGGAAGAGGTAGGAGAGAGGTCCTTAGCAGGACCCGAGCTAGTAGAGATCACCAGCAGGGTGGTGCCCATGATCAGAGAAAGAATCAAGACTGCTGCAAGCAGACAGAAGAGTTATGCAGACATCCGTAGAAGGCAGGTAGAGTTTCAGGAGGGGGATCTGGTATTGCTCAAGGTGTCTCCAATGAAAGGAGTGGTTCGGTTCGGGAAGAAAGGTAAGCTGGCTCCACGGTACATCGGACCCTTCGAGGTCTTGCAAAAGGTTGGAAATGTATCGTACAAGCTGGATTTACCTGCTACAATGGAAAGAATCCATCCGGTTTTCCATGTTTCTATGTTGAGAAAGTTCGTGTTAGATCCGGGCAAGGTTCTTAGTGAACCTGATGTGGAGATCCAAGAGGATCTCACCTATGTTGAGCAGCCAGTACGGATCCTGGACACCCAGATCAGAAAGCTAAGGAACAAGGAAATCCCGATGGTGAAAGTCCTTTGGAACCATCACAATTTGGAAGAGTGCACTTGGGAGACACGGGAGTCTATGCTCCGGCAATATCCTCATCTCTTTTAAGGTTAGTTTCTATGTGTTTTATGTGTATATGTTGTATGCCTTGCATGTGCTAGTTGAGGAACATTCGGGGACGAATGTTCTTAAGGGGGGGGGAGAATGTAATACCCGGCTAGACTCCGGTATCGGAATTCCCACCGTCCGGTGGAATCTCGGATGTCGGAGATCTCTAGAAGGGTAGAACCATGTTTTATAAAAATGTTTTAATGTGTTTTATGATTTTAGCATGAAAGAAAATGAGTTTTTGCATGAAAATAGCATTGGAGGAAAACTCAGGTTCGGCCGCCGAACCTCAAGTTCGGCCGCCGAACCTCAAGTTCGGCCGCCGAACATGCATGCCTTTCGGGTGAGCCTTAGGCCCCCGAAGGCATAAGTGAGGGAAGCCCAGGTTCGGCCGCCGAACCTCAAGTTCGGCCGCCGAACATGGCATGTATGCGGAGGCACGTTCGGCCCCCGAACGTGGCCTGGCCAGCCACTATAAAAGGGTCCCTTAGCCGAAAACGGGCGAGTTTTCGCCCCGTTGTCGGCCAAGGTGAGTCCTCCGCCGTCCCTCACCAATCTTTGATGTTCTTCCTCTAAATCCTTCAAGATTTTCATTTGTTTTAACTTTGTTTTGAAGATTTGAGCTTTTGAGCAAAGTTTTAGAGCTTTGAGGTTCAAGAACCCAAATCTCTCCCAACTCCAAGTTTGATCACCTCTACTCTCGATCTTCAAGAGGTAAGAGTCGATCTCTAGCTTACATTATGTTTTTAACAAGTTTTAAGTTGATTCTTGAAGTAGAAATGCATGTATAGGGTTTTATGAGTTTATGGGTTTTTTTTTTTGAATTTTGAACAATGTAGCTTGCAAATGCTTGTGTATGTGTGTTGTAGTTGGGGTTTAGGTAGTTTGAGACCCCTAGGAGCTTGTATGCATGTTTTGGTTAAGCTAAATGCATGATGGTTTGATTTGGGAGGAAATTATGCATGTTGGACCGAGTTTCTGCCATTCTGGGAGAAACCAGGTTCGGCCGCCGAAGGAACTTTCGGCCGCCGAACCCTCTTGTGGAGGCAGCATTCGGCTGCCGAAGCTTGCCCCCGAAAGAGGACTTTCGCCTCTGTCTGGGAGTTTCGGCCACCGAAAGTGCCGCCGAACCTGCCTGACTTTCGGCTCTGGAGGGACTTTCGGCCACCGAACCTGCCGCCGAAAGTGCCCTGTTCAGCCATTTCTTGTATCTTTTTCTATAGTTGTTTCATGATGTCTTAGGGGGTTTTTGGGGAGTAGTTTAGAGATATGTTCTAGTATGTTTGGTCCCTCATTTGAGTCCACCTGTGTAGGTTTGGACCCGAGGAACCGAGGACCCCAGCAGTGAGTTCAGCTGCTTCGGTGTTGTCAGAGTCCGCCAGAGGTGAGTGGAACTAAACTTAATCTTTTAAATTGAGAAATTAAATGTTTTTATCATGTTTCATGCATCATGATTATGCAATAGGATAATTGCATTAGTTTTCACGAATATGCCGCATTGCACCATTTGTTGTTGATGTGGGTGAATGTTGGATGACCCAATTAGTCCATGACAGGAAGACCAGGACCCCATTCTACGGCCTGGCACGGAAATGAAAGACCAGGACCCCATTCTACGGCCTGGCACGGTTATGGGACTCGAAGACCAGGAGCCCAGAGGAGGCCCTGGGGCAATGGTAAGTAATGTATGTTATGACAGGAAGACCAGGACCCCATGCTACGGCCTGGCACAGAGTTAGCTTGGACTAATTGGTGACAAGTTCACGCAACCCTTATGTGAATTGTCTGTGTTATGATGCATTTCATTTGAGCATAGTGTTAATATGTTTTATAGTTCTACTCACTGGGCTTGTTAGCTCATCCCTCTCCCTTTACCCCCAGGCTTGCAGGTACAGGATAGAAGAAGAGTTCGGTTAGAGTAAAGCTTTATTGATGTAATAGTTAGCATTGGACATGATCGAATTGTAATGTAATGTCTTTTATAGTTATGGTATGTATTAAGGTTTAGACTTTGTGCTTGACCGAGTTTGTATAGCAATCCCTTTTTATACATGATCTTAGATATTTTATGATGTTTATGTAAACCAACTCAACACAGTTTATGCCACCCCTTGGGGTATTGATGAGATTCCATAACGGGATCAATGTTTATATATGCTCAGGTTGAGTTTGGTTGATGTATGTGGAAAGAAAAGTTTTAATTTTTATGTATATTGTTAATCATGTATGGGATTAAATAGGTTCACAGGTTATATGTCAGGCTTGCTACGGGTCCCGGCGGCCTTAAGCCGATCTGGATCCTAGCGTCGGTAGCGGTCCGATTTTCGGGTCGTTACATTGGACGTCGCCGGTAACCCCACTACAAAATCCATAGCTATGTTTTCCCATTTCCATTATAGAATCAGCAGTGGGTTAAGCATTCCAGCCGGCTTCTGGTGCTCTAGCTTCACCCTTTGACAAACCTCGCAGGCTGACACAAACTGTGCCACTTCCCTCTTCATCGTTGGCCACCAATACACCCTTCTCAGATCTTGATACATCTTGGTGGCTCCAGGGTGAACGCTATATCTCTCATTATGAGCTTCCCTCATAATGTGTTCCTTTAAACTAGGGTCATCTGGTACACACAACCTCTTCCCGTGACGAAGAATTCCCTCGTTCTCAAATCTGAACTCTGCACTATTGCCAGACTGAACAGTCCTGGCAATCTTCACTAACTCAGGGTCCTCGTGCTGTTTCAGAGCCACTTGCTCTAGAAACACAGGTGTAACTCTCATTTGTGCAATCAAAGCTCCTGTACCAGATAATTGCAACTGTAGCCCCTCTTCCATGAGCTTATAGAAGTCCTTCACCACCGGTCGTCTCTCTACTGTAATGTAGGATAAACTGCCAAGTGACTTCCGGCTTAAGGCATCGGCTACCACATTTGCCTTACCCGGATGATACTGGATCTTGCAATCATAATCACTGAGCAGTTCTACCCACCGTCTCTGCCTCAAGTTGAGCTCTCTCTGACTCAAGATGTGCTGCAGGCTCTTATGATCCGTATAGATCTCACACTTAACCCCATAGAGGTAATGCCTCCACATCTTAAGTGCAAAGATAACAGCTGCCATCTCCAGATCGTGTGTCGGGTAGTTCAGCTCGTGCTTCTTTAGCTACCTCGAAGCATAAGCTATTACTTTGTCATTCTGCATCAACACACAACCTAATCCCACTCGAGATGCATCACAGAACACTGTGAAATCTTCATCACTAATTGGCAGAGCTAACACCGGTGCTGAAGTCAACCGTCTCTTCAACTCTTCAAAACTCTCATCACATTCCTCTGACCATACAAACTTCTTATTCTTCCTGGTCAGTCTGGTCATAGGAGCAGCTATCTTCAAAAAGTCCTGAACGAACCTCCGATAGTAGCCTGCCAAACCCAGAAAACTCTTGATCTCTGTGACTGTAGTGGGTGTAGGCCAGTTGGCTACTGCCTCTACCTTTTTGGGGTCTACTGCTATTCCTTCTTTTGATACTACATGACCCAAAAAAGAAATGCTCCTCAGCCAGAACTCGCACTTAGAGAACTTGGCATACAAGCCATGCTCTCTCAAGGTCTGAAGCACAATTCGCAGATGCTGGGCATGCTCCTCTGCAGTCCTGGAGTACACCAAAATATCATCAATAAAGACGATCACAAAGCGATCCAGGTACTCCCTGAACACCCTGTTCATGAGGTCCATGAATGCTGCAGGGGCATTAGTCAACCCGAACGGCATTACTAGGAACTCATAATGCCCATATCTGGTTCTGAAAGCGGTCTTGGCTACATCCTCTTCCCTGATCTTTAACTGGTGGTATCCGGATCTCAGATCTATCTTCGAGAAACAACCTGCTCCTGACAGCTGGTCAAAGAGATCATCGATCCTAGGTAGAGGATACTTATTCTTGATAGTGACTTTGTTCAAATGCCTGTAGTCGATACAAAGTCGAAGAGTTCCATCCTTCTTCCTGACAAACAGCACTGGAGCACCCCAAGGTGAGGTACTCGGGCGGATGAACCCCTTGTCTACCAAGTCCTGTAACTGCTCCTTCAACTCTCTCAGCTCTGCTGGTGCCATCCTGTAGGGAGGTATAGAGATCGGTCTAGTACCAGGCATCAATTCAATCTCAAACTCTATGTCCCGATCAGGTGGTAATCCTGGAAGCTCTTCAGGAAACACATCTGGGAATTCGCTAACAATCGGTACTGAGGACGGTTCCCTAACCTGACTGTCTAGCTCTCTCACATGAGCTATGAACCCCTGACAACCCCTCCTCAACAACCTGTGAGCCTGAAGGGTTGATATCAAACCCTTTGGTGTCCCTCTCCTATCTCCTCTGAAAACACACTCTGACCCATCCTGGTCTCTGAAACTGACTACCTTGTCCCTGCAGTTCAAGGTAGCATTATACGTAGATAACCAATCCATCCCTAGAATGACATCAAAATCTATCAAATCTAGAACCACCAGGTCAACTGGAAGGTATCTACTCTCTATGCATACTGGACAGAACCGACAGACTGACTCTGCCAAAGATGGATCACATTTGGGTCCACTGACCCAAAGAGGACACTCTAACTCGGACACCATCAGACCCAACCTCTCTGCAGCTCTAGAAGAAATGAAAGAGTGAGAAGCACCGGGGTCCATCAAAGCATACACCTCTGAACACCCAATGATGAGATTACTTGACACCACTGTGTTCGAAGTGTCTGCCTCCTGCTGTGTCATGGTGAAAATCCGTGCTGGGGCTGACGGACCTGCACCTCGGGAACCCATCCCTGATGACGAGGCTGCCCCTCTTCCTCTACCTCTGCCACTGCTCGGTGGGAGGGCTGAAGCTGCTGGCTGTGCTACACTACCTGTGCTCATCTGCTGAGATGATGCCATAGAGGTCGTGTTAGGACACTGCTTTGCCATATGCCCTTCCTGCCCACATCTGTAGTAGGCTGTAGATCCCTTCAGACAAACTCCTCCGTGCTCCTTTTCCACAGTTTGGACATATTGGTCTATCAGCGCCCGAACCTGAGCCTCTACCCATTCCAAAACTGGATTTCATTCTGCTCCAGAATCTGCTCTTTTTCCCTTTACCCTTCTCTCCTCTCCTGTCCCCTGAAGTAGCTGCACTCGTCATTTTAGAACCTGAGGTCTGTGCCACCTGCCGTTTAGCTGTCTCTTGAAAACTGGCACTAGCCTCCATCATTCTCGCTGCATCTACAATTGAGTGAAAACTCTCTTTATTCACTGCCAGGATCAAGGAAGAATACCTAGGGTGTAATCTCATGGCATATCTCCTCGCTTTCTTCTTGTCAGTGTCGTATGCTTGCCCCACATATTGGAACAACTCCAAAAACTTGTCAATATATTCATCGACACTCATCCCCTCCATTTGTCTTAACTGTTCAAATTCCACCATCTTCATTTCTCTGGAACTATCAGGAAAAGCCCACCCAGCAAATTCATTGGCGAACTCTTCCCAAGTCATACTGTCTATCCTAGGGTCCACATAGTTTTTAAACCACTCTCTAGCTTTCTTGCACTTTAATGTGAACCCTGCCATTTCAATGGCCCTGTGATCATCTGCACCCAACTCACTAGCTATCATTCTGACTGCACTGAGATACTCAAAGGGATCATCTCCTGTGTTGAATTTAGGAGCATCCAACTTCAAGTACTCCGTCATCTTCACCTTATTTCCCCCTGAAGAACTAGGTTGTTGTGTTTCAAAAACAGGGGCTACTGGTTCAGGTGGTGGTGGTGGTACTATTATTCTGGGTTCAGGGTGTGCTGGACTGGAATGAGAGGGTGGAGGTGGATACATAGGATATAGTGGATAAAAGGAAGGATAAGACATGTAAGGCATATAGGGTGGATATGGGGCAAAGCTGGAGTAATCCGACGTATCTCCCATCGGATACCCCGGGCCCTGAGGAAAGGGTGGATAGCCAAACCCCGAGGCTTGTGCGCCTCCCTGAGACTCCCCCATACCTTCTTCAGTCCTTCCCATGCTCATACTTTCATCTCTACTCTGTTCAACACCCCTAACTTCTCTTTCTTCCTCTAATCTTCCTCCTCTGTTTACTCCTCTTCTGCTTTCGTCAGAAGACCTTCTAGGGTCTTGTGACGTTCCCTCTCTGCTTGACCTGTGAGTCCTTGCCCTTGGCAATGCAGGAGGACGAGCAGCTGTACCCTCACTTACAGGTGGGACTCCAGTCAATCTCGCGGATCGACGAGTTCCTCGCATCTTAACTCTCTGAAAAACAACATATAGCATAGCACATAAGCACATAATCATCACATATCATAATGCACATGCCTATATCATGGCATTTCACCTCATCATCAAATAGACAGGACTAACATCCTATCCTAGTGGACATGTTTTCCTATTGTGCTTGACCAACTAAAACCTCTATGAGCCCATCTTTCTCTATAGGTCCGACCATATGAACCTTGTGCTCTGATACCAATCTGTAACAGCCCGGAAATCGAACTATTACCGGCACTAGGATCCAGATCGGCTTAAGGCCGCCGGGACCCGTAGTAAGCCTACTGTGAACTCTATGTACCTGTGAAAACTCATACATGATCATACGTTTTCTGTAAAAAATTAAAACTTTCTCTTTTTCCAAGGCTTAACCTGTGCATACTCTGATTCTGTACTGTAAACCCCCTGCTAGGGTTCTCATCTCTGCTCTATTAAGCCTGGTTTTCATTGCATAAAATAAAACATGTACATAAGAAGATCATGTATATACAAGGGATCACAACTCTTACTAGTCAAGCACAAATCTATACACTGTACATCACCTACTTTCTCTTTACAATCACATGTCCACACTAACTATTACATATCCTTCAAACCTTCTATACTCTACTAACCTCGCTCTCTGTACTCTGAAGACTAAAACCTGCAAAACTGGGATGAGGGGAGAGGGGTAAGCTCAACTAGCCCAGTGAGTAGAAAATAAAACATGCTCTCATGGAATGCATCATAGCACAAACATTTCCTACCAGTACATCTGGTCCGTCAGGGTTCACGCAAGCGTCCTTCCCCTGAGAGTTCACGCAAGCATCCTTCCTCTCACGGATTTCTCTTAATCTCATCAACATAGAAAAATGCAATGCAGCATATTCGTGTACTAGTGCAGTCAACCTACTACATATGATCGTGATGCATGCACATGCTTTAAGTCTTAAATAAAAGTTTGAATGCATTTCCACTCACCTCAGAAAGACTCTAAACAGACTCTGAGCTATCTCTGCTGCTCTCCTGGGTTCCTCTGGTCCGAACCTACACAGGTGGACTCAAAATGAGGGACCAAACTTACTCAAAACATCTCTGAAAACTCCCCAAGAAAGCCCCTAAGACATCCTCAAAAGATCTCATAAAGCATGCAAAAGAAGGCTGGACAGGGCACTTTCGGCGGCAGGTTCGGCGGCCGAAACCCCCCTCCAGAGACAAAACTCATGCATGTTCGGCAGCACCTTTGGCGGTCGAAGGTCTCGTCCAGAGACGAAACTCACTCTTTCGGCGGCCGAACTCCCTCTTTCGGCGGCCGAAAGTCCCTTTCTAAAATGAAAGCCTAGCTTTCGGGGGCAGGCTTTGGCAGCTGAAACTGCCTCCACAAGGGGTTCGGTGGCCGAACCTTCCTTCGGCGGCCGAACCTGGCTTTGCCCGAAGGGCAGAACCCTGCTCTGTTTCATGCAAACTCCCTCCAACTTATCTCAACATGCATATCAACTACTCCCAACTAGCACATATCATATATCATGCATAAAGAGGTCTAAAACTAACTTAGAACCTAAAAAAAAACATAACATATAACACTCAAGCATGCTTATACACAACCATCTCCAAAAACCCCATCTAAACCTAATCATGCATACTACCCATCCAAACTTCATAAAACCTTTAAAAATCCTCAAAGAAGCTCAGGATCTTCACTTACCTCCGAAAGAACTTGAGGATAAAGGATCAAGGATCCTAACGTGGAGATATGGAGAATTCCTCTCTCAGAGCTCCAAACTTCAAAACTTGGTTATTTTGCTCAAAACCTTCAAAACACACCAAAACTCTTAAAACCCTTGAAAAATTTGATGAAAATCATGAAAAACATGAAAGTCAACTTGAGAGAGGCTGGAACTCACCTCTGGCTGCAAGTGGAGGAGAAATATCCTCCTTCCACCGACCCTAGGCCCTTAAATAGGTGGCTGGCCAGACCACCTTCGGCAGCCGAACGTGCGTCCGAAACCATGCAGGGTTCGGCGGCCGAAAGTGCCCTTCGGCGGCCGAAAGTGCCCTTCGGCGGCCGAACCTTCGCACTTCTCCCTTCTTTCTTTTCTTTCAAAACTCAATCCTTTTCAATACTCAACACATTCAAAATACTTAAAACATTTTAGAAAACACATATATTACCCTTCAGGAGGGTTCCGACACCCGAGATTCCACCGGACTACAGGAATTCCAATGCCGGACTCTAGCCGGGTATTACAAGATTGACAAGGAAGAATCAGAAGTTTGGATGGTCAAACCAATGTTGACAGGAGCGGTTGTCGAAGCCGGTCAAAAATAACCTTCTTTGGTTACCTACAATTTACAACTGTAGACAGTGGTGAAGGATCGTATCCATAGAGAATTGATTACCTATTTATTTATCTTAATCAAGACCAATCAAACCAATTGAAAGCACAAGTGAAAGCAAGTGATTGTAAATAGAACAAAAGTAAAGTGCAAGGAAAGTAAAAAGGGGGGTTTTGAGATGATTTGATTAACAACTAATGAAAGTAATTAAAACAGCAAGTAATCTAAAATAAGAGAGAAATCAATAAGAGAAAAGTCTAGTTGAAGATATGGATCCACTTTGGTTGTTTGGGTTGATCATTGAAACATGGTCATCTTGATTGATTCAATAGGTTGGTTATGGGGGTGGAAGACGCTTCTCACCACCATGTCTTTCCTTATGAACAAACTGATTAGGGAACGTCCTCTAACCAATTACTAATCAACAAATTGCCAAGGAACGTCCTTGGGCCATAGGCATCAAAACAATTGCCAATTGCATGAAGAATAAGAAAGATCCAAACCCTAACTACTCAAACGCATGAGATGTTGCTAGATCATGCAATTTCTTGGCTTTTACACCAAGTGTTCTTAGATCAGAATATTTCCAGCAATTACGGACTAACAAATATCCTAATCAACAATCAATTAACTTTGCAATCAAGAATCAAGTGGCCAATTTGATCAAAACAACAAAGCAATCTTGGAATTAAGCACAATTGCATGAATATTGAATAAATCAAAAGCAAACACTTTATGTTCAGATCTCACAACCCTTTAAACAACCTTAGTTTCAACCAAACTTCAACTAGAAAAAGGGTTTCAGCCACTCATGGCTGAACCAAAACAGAAAATTAAAGAAAAGAAGTAATAAGAACCGAAATTGAGGGGAGAAGCCCCTTGGAGTGTGGCTGCCCTTGCTTGGCCGAATTTGGAGAGTTGAATTCTGTCTCTTCTTGTGTTCTTGAGGCCTTTAAATAGGTGTTGAGAGGCTGCCTATTTCCTTTTTAGTGTCCATGAGCCTTTTGGAGACTTCCCAAAGTGCCCTTGGTGAGTTATGTGCCTTCTTTGTGCATGGGTGAAGGCAAAAACGTGGAGCATGCAAGTGGGGGCTCTTTGGACTTTTAATTGCTGTCAAAGATCTTCAAGATGTTGCCAAAATAGTGTCCAAGAGGGTGCCCACGTTTTTAGAGGCTGCCCATGCACTAATAAGGAAGGTGGAGCCTTTTATGGAAACTTGAATGTGCATGGCATAAAGTGGGAAACATGTGATCTTGAGATTTGGCTTTCTTAATGAGTGGGATCTTGAAATCCAATATCTGAATATGAATCTTGGAGATTTGAATTTCAAAATATTTTCCTTCTTTGGCTCTTCAATTATGGCAGCTTGAGATGTGGCTTCTAGAATAAGGAAAAGGCAACTTGGTGATTTGAAATTTGAATTTCAAATTGCTTTGGCTGAATGTTCTTTCCTTCTTTGCCACTTTCCTTATTTAGAACTTTCCATATTTAGCTTGACTTGATTTCAACTTGGCAGGCTTGCCCTCTTTTGCTCCAAATAAGGCAGTTTTAGAGGTATTTTCTCCAAAGTGTCCTTTTACACCATTTTCTGCAAAACAATGCCAAGAGCACTAAATTAAGCAGAAATCATGTAAATAATAATCAATAATATCAAGATAAAAAGGACTAAAATATGTTCTATCAAATACCCCCACACTTAAGCTTTTGCTTGTCCTCAAGCAAACAAACATAGTTGAAATAAGTTTTCTTCCTCTAGATCCTTATTACCACTTAAGCTCATACTCAAGACACCCATTTTGAAGCATTGCAGTGAAGAATATATGCATGAAGATTACTTACCTCTTTTCCTTGTTTCCCTTTGCTTACCATGGCTAGGATTTGTTTTCCTTAAGAGAGATCATGAACATTAGTTTGTTAAGACTTTTTCTAGCTTTTGGATTGACTTGCCCTTACCTTGAAGTACTTTATTCAGGCTTTTGCACTTTTGAGTTTGCTTGGAAAGGTCACCAACCTATTTTTGATGTAACACTTTTAGATTTTTCAGTTGGTCACCTATCCAAGTGGCTACTTGCCTTGTTCATAGTCTTTTGACCATTGAAATAATTTTCAATTTGTGCTTTAGAGGTCTTTGCCTTTGCTGAATTTTCTTTCTCTTAATGATTTGGGCAAATCAACACCAATTGCTAAATCAAGTCACATTAAGTTCATTCACACAACTTTAATTTTTCTCAATCGATTGAGGGTCATCAATATATTTTTCACCATGGCAAACTCAAAGATTCAATTCAAAGGGCAATTCTCAAGCATGAATACAACTCACTGCAGGTGATTCAACATAGGTTTAAAGAGTTTTCACATCAATGGGGTCATGGAAAGAAAAACTCATCCAACATAATTCATTAGTTTGAGTAGAGCAAAACAAAAAGAAGAAGAAGGTTGTGGTTGTGTGTGTTTTATTGAAAACAAAAACAAAAAAAATTAAAAATTTTCACCTAATGCAAGCAAACTAAAGATTAAAGCAAAAATAAACTTAAAAGTAAAAATTCAGATATATGCACCCCCACACTTAAATCATGCATTGTCCTCAATGTAAAAGAAACATAAAAGAACAAAGGAAACTAAATACTTCCCTGGGTGTGGTGTGCATGGTGCGATCCTCTTGATCAAGGCTCAAGTAATTGGGGAAGGGAAAAGAGTCCCAACTGTATTGAGCAAAAAGTGTAGCACTCTTTTTGATTTGGTCATGGCCCATCCTACTTTTTCCATGTACTCATGAAGTAACATGATTAGCTTCTCTTCTTTCAGATGAGGTGTGCCTCTAGCCCTTATGTTTGCATTTTTGAGATGATTGGGAAGAACTTTGAACTCCAATTCTTGTTTCTCCATGTGTAGATGCAATTTAGTACTAAAATTTGGCAAAACAAACTCTACCTTATCCGGAGGTTTATGAAGGCATTGGTCTGCATGTTCCTTTGGTTTAAGTGCTTGGACCTCCATTTGTTCCTTATGAGCATGGACTGTTTGCATTGGCTCTAGGGCTGAATTGGTTCCAGTTTGCTCCTTCTGCACAAGACCTGACTGAGGTGGAAGACTGATCTGCGTTGGAAGTTGAAGAGGTGCGCTGGAGATGGTTTCAGTCTGCAATGAGAGCTGCGGTGAAGGGTCCGGCGACTAAAAGATAGTGGCTTCAATTTGCGCAAGTCCTTCCTGAAGTGGTGCAACAGCATTTTCTTCATCCTGCGCTTGGCTGCAGTCCACCTGTTGGATGCAATAGTCAGTTTCTTTCAGTTTTAGCTCTTTCTGACTTTCATCATCTTCTTGGCTAGCCTCCCTGCATGAATCATTGGTTAGAATATCATCTTTTATATCAAAATTATCTTTGCTCAAACAATCAATGATATTTGAATTATCAACGAGTTCTGTTTGATCCGTTTGTTTGGACAAACAGTATTCTGGTTGTATCTTTTCAATAGCTTGTTCTTGTACTTGCCAACTTTCCTCATCATCCTCCACATCTTGAAGTTCTTGCTCTCTTCTTAACATGATCGCATTTAATGAGGTGGCCATTTGATCCATTTGTTGTTCCATCATTTGCAAAGTCTTTGCCAACTCACTAATGGCGGGGTCTGAACTTGGAGGTGCTGGTTGGGCTTGGTATCCTTGATAGTCCTGGTAGTCATTAGCCTCAGCGTAGCCATAGTTCGGTTGGCCTCCCCAATATGGATTGTATGTGTCATGGTAGGGGTCATGTCTTGGCTGTTCATAGTATCCTCCATATGCATGTACTGGTTGATAATTCTCATACAGCTTAGGACATTGATCAGTTAGGTGTCTTATTTGTGCACACATCCCACATGGCCGAGGTAGCCGAAATCGTGGAGCCTGTTGAGCTCGGCCTATGACAAGATTTTCCACAAGAGATGTTAGCTTTGAAATTCGAGAATCAATTGTAGATTTACTTACCTCACCCATGATTTAGAGATGTTTGGTCATTGGTGCATAGTTCGGAAGTTGAAGTTCAAGACTTTCGGCGGCCGAATGTTGAGGAGGTTCGGCAGCCGAAGGTTAGGCAGAATGTTCTTCAGGAGCAGAAACTTGCTTTCCAAGCTGCTGAGAGTGCGTTCAATTTCTAGATCAAAGGGCAGAGTGTCCTTATGCTCAGATCTGGTCATGAAAGAAAAATAAACAAACAAGTGAAATCAATTCCCCGGCAACGGCGCCAATTTTTGACAGGAGCGGTTGTCGAAGCCGGTCAAAAATAACCTTCTTTGGTTACCTACAATTTACAACTGTAGACAGTGGTGAAGGATCGTATCCACAGAGAATTGATTACCTATTTATTTATCTTAATCAAGACCAATCAAACCAATTGAAAGCACAAGTGAAAGCAAGTGATTGTAAATAGAACAAAAGTAAAGTGCAAGGAAAGTAAAAAGGGGGGTTTTGAGATGATTTGATTAACAACTAATGAAAGTAATTAAAACAGCAAGTAATCTAAAATAAGAGAGAAATCAATAAGAGAAAAGTCTAGTTGAAGATATGGATCCACTTTGGTTGTTTGGGTTGATCATTGAAACATGGTCATCTTGATTGATTCAATAGGTTGGTTATGGGGGTGGAAGACACTTCTCACCACCATGTCTTTCCTTATGAACAAACTGATTAGGGAACGTCCTCTAACCAATTACTAATCAACAAATTGCCAAGGAACGTCCTTGGGCCATAGGCATCAAAACAATTGCCAATTGCATGAAGAATAAGAAAGATCCAAACCCTAACTACTCAAACGCATGAGATGTTGCTAGATCATGCAATTTCTTGGTTTTTACACCAAGTGTTCTTAGATCAGAATATTTTCAGCAATTACGGACTAACAAATATCCTAATCAACAATCAATTAACTTTGCAATCAAGAATCAAGTGGCCAATTTGATCAAAACAACAAAGCAATCTTGGAATTAAGCACAATTGCATGAATATTGAATAAATCAAAAGCAAACACTTTATGTTCAGATCTCACAACCCTTTAAACAACCTTAGTTTCAACCAAACTTCAACTAGAAAAAGGGTTTCAGCCACTCATGGCTGAACCAAAACAGAAAATTAAAGAAAAGAAGTAAGAAGAACCGAAATTGAGGGGAGAAGCCCCTTGGAGTGTGGCTGCCCTTGCTTGGCCGAATTTGGAGAGTTGAATTCTGTCTCTTCTTGTGTTCTTGAGGCCTTTAAATAGGTGTTGAGAGGCTGCCTATTTCCTTTTTAGTGTCCATGAGTCTTTTGGAGACTTCCCAAAGTGCCCTTGGTGAGTTATGTGCCTTCTTTGTGCATGGGTGAAGGCAAAAACGTGGAGCATGCAAGTGGGGGCTCTTTGGACTTTTAATTGCTGTCCAAGATCTTCAAGATGTTGCCAAAATAGTGTCCAAGAGGCTGCCCATGCACTAATAAGGAAGGTGGAGCCTTTTATGGAAACTTGAATGTGCATGGCATAAAGTGGGAAACATGTGATCTTGAGATTTGGCTTTCTTAATGAGTGGGATCTTGAAATCCAATATCTGAATATGAATCTTGGAGATTTGAATTTCAAAATATTTTCCTTCTTTGGCTCTTCAATTATGGCAGCTTGAGATGTGGCTTCTAGAATAAGGAAAAGGAACTTGGTGATTTGAAATTTGAATTTCAAATTGCTTTGGCTGAATGTTCTTTCCTTCTTTGCCACTTTCCTTATTTAGAACTTTCCATATTTAGCTTGACTTGATTTCAACTTGGCAGGCTTGCCCTCTTTTGCTCCAAATAAGGTAGTTTTAGGGGTATTTTCTCCAAAGTGTCCTTTTACACCATTTTCTGCAAAACAATGCCAAGAGCACTAAATTAAGCAGAAATCATGTAAATAATAATCAATAATATCAAGATAAAAAGGACTAAAATATGTTCTATCAAATGTGAAGAGAGTTTTGAGGAGCTTAAGAAGAGATTAACAACAGCACCGGTGTTAGCTCTGCCTGTGTAACAGCCCGGAAACCGAACCATTACCGGCACTAGGATCCAGATCGGCTTAAGGCCGCCGGGACCCGTAGTAAGCCTACTATGAACTCTGTGTACCTGTGAAAACTCATACATGACCATACATTTTCTGTATTGAATTTAAAACTTTCTCTTTTCTTTTCTTTTCCAGGGCTTAACCTGTGCATACTGTACTCATTCTATGTTAAGCCTGGTTTTCAGCACATACATCTCATAAAACATTTTCATAAAATGATCATGCATACCATAAGAGTACATCTCATAGACTGGTCAAGCACTATTCTTTACACTGTACATTACATCCTATCTCTTTACAATCACATGTCCACACTACCTATTACATATCCTTCCATTCCTCGTACCCTACTAACCTCTGAACTCTGAGGACTACAACCTGCAAAAACTGGGATGAGGGAAATTTCCTAAGGGAAATTTGGGCCAAATCCACTTGGGGAAGGACGCGTAGCGTGAACCCAAGGGGACAAATCCTGCCCGGAACCCGTGAGGGTGAAGGGATGTTAAGAGCTGTTCACGGGGCCAGTGGAAAGCCCGAGGTGGCGAGAGGGCCAGGCGAGGGATAGCCCTGGGCCGTGAACGGTAACAGTGCCAGTGAGAGGGCCGGGCTGTTACAGCCTGCTAGTGGTAAGGACTTCACAGTATTCTGTGATGCATCCCGAGTGGGACTGGGTTGTGTGTTGATGCAGAACGACAGGGTGATTGCTTATACTTCTAGACAGCTAAAGAAGCATGAGTTGAATTACCCCACACACGATCTGGAGATGGCAGCAGTGATTTTTGCACTCAAGATGTGGAGGCATTACCTTTATGGGGTTAAATGCGAAATTTTACAGATCATAAGAGCTTACAGTACATCTTGAGTCAAAGAGAGCTGAATCTGAGACAGAGAAGATGGGTTGAACTGCTCAGTTACTATGATTGCAGAATCCAGTACTATCCGGGTAAGGCGAATGTTGTGGCAGACGCCCTCAGCCGGAAGTCACTTGGCAGTTTATCTCATATAACAGCAGAGAGGAGACCGGTGGTGGCATAGTTTTATAGGCTCCTGGATGAAGGTCTACAGTTAGAATTGTCTGGTACAAGTGCACTGGTGGCACAGATGAGAGTAACCCCTGTGTTTCTTGAGCAGGTGGCTCAGAAACAGCATGAGGATCCTGAGTTAGTGAAAATTGCCAGGACTATTCAGTCAGGCAACAATGCGGAGTTCAGATTTGACAGTTCAAGGATTCTCCGTTACGGGAACAGATTATGTGTGCTAGATGATGAGAGTTTAAAAGAAGATATCATGAAGGAAGCACATAGTACAAGATATAGTGTTCACCTTGGAGCCACCAAGATGTATCAAAATCTGAAGAAAGTATATTGGTGGCCTGCTATGAAGAGAGAGGTGCGCAGTTTGTGTCAACTTGTGAAGTTTGTCAGAGGGTGACAGGAGCAGTTGTCGAAGCCGGTCAAAAATAACCTTCTTGGTTACCTACAAATACAACTGTAGACAGTGGTGAAGGATCATATCCACAGAGAATTGATTACCTATTTATTTATCTTAATCAAGACCAATAAAACCAATTGAAAGCACAAGTGAAAGCAAGTGATTGTAAATAGAACAAAAGTAAAGTGCAAGGAAAGTAAAAAGGGGGGTTTTGAGATGATTTGATTAACAACTAATGAAAGTAATTAAAACAGCAAGTAATCTAAAATAAGAGAGAAATCAATAAGAGAAAGGTCTAGTTGAAGATATGGATCCACTTTGGTTGTTTGGGTTGATCATTGAAACATGGTTACCTTGATTGATTCAATAGGTTGGTTATTGGGGTGGAAGACGCTTCTCACCACCATGTCTTTCCTTATGAATAAACTGATTAGGGAACGTCCTCTAACCAATTACTAATCAACAAATTGCCAAGGAACGTCCTTGGGCCATAGGCATCAAAACAATTGCCAATTGCATGAAGAACAAGAAAGATCCAAACCCTTACTACTCAAACGCATGAGATGATGTTAGATCATGCAATTTCTTGGTTTTTTACACCAAGTGTTCTATGGACAGAATACTTCCAGCAATTACGGACTAACAAATATCCTAATCCAACAATCAATTAACTTTGCAATCAAGAATCAAGTGGCCAATTTGATCAAAACAACAAAGCAATCTTAGAATCAAAGCACAATTGCATGAATATTGAATAAAATCAAAGACAAAAGTTTCTGTTCAGATCTCACAACCCTTTAAACAACCTTAGTTTCAACCAAACTTCAACTAGAAAGAAGGGTTTCAGCCACTCATGGCTGAACCAAAACAGAAAATAAAAGAAAAGAAGAAGAAAAGATGAAGAACTAAGGTGGAGGAGCCTTTGGAGAGCCTTGATCAATCCCTTGATGGAAGATTATGATTCTTGGTCTTCTTGAGGCCTTTAAATAGATCTTGAGATGCTGCCTTTTTCCTTTTTAGTGTTCATGTATCTTTGAGTGATTGCCCCATAGTGCCCTTGAGTCTCCTTTGTGCATGTGTGGAGTTGCAAGCCCTTTTTGGTCTTTTAATTGATGTCCAAGGTGTGTCCAAGAAGATTTATGCACTAAAGAGGAAGGTGGAGCCTTGATTTGAATTTTGAATGAGCATGGCACTATGTAGGAAACATGTGATCTTCAAGATTTGGCTCATTAAATAGGGAAGAGCATGTTCGGGGGCAAGTTCGGTCGCCTAAGTTAAGTTTCGGGGGCAGGACTTTCGTCTCTGGAGCCAAGGTTTGGCGGCCGAAAGTGCCCCCGAAGGTGGGTGACTTTCGCCTCTGGACTGGACTTTAGGCCGCCGAAAGTGCCCCCTAAAGTGGGTGACTTTCGGCTTCCGAAGGTGCCCCCGAAAGTGGGTGAGTTTTGGCTTCCAAAAGTGCTTCCGAAGGTGCTTCCGAAAGTGGCTGTTTTTAGGCATTCTTTGGCACTTTTAAGAGCATTTTCTTCAAATTGTTTCTTCACACCTAATATTTGCAAAACATGATTAAAACCACAAAATTAGGTAGAATAGGTGCAAATAAACATCAATAAGATCATGAAAATATGGACTAAAATATGCTCTATCAAATACCCCCACACTTAAGCTTTTGCTTATCCTCAAGCAAATAAACATAGTCAATTAAGCTTTCTTCCTCTAGATCCTTATTTCCACTTAAGCTCATACTCAAGACACCTATTTTGAAGCATTGCAGTGAAGAATATATGCATGAAGATTACTTACCTCTTTTCCTTGTTTCCCTTTGCTTACCATGGCTAGGATTTGTTTTCCTGAAGAGAGACATGCACATTAATTTGTTAAGACTTTTTCTGGCTTTTGGATTGACTTGCCCTTACCTTGAAGTACTTTATTCAGGCTTTTGCACTTTTGAGTTTGCTTGGAAAGGTCACCAACCTATTTTTGATGTAACACTTTTAGATTTTTCAGTTGGTCACCTATCCAAGTGGCTACTTGCCTTGTTCATAGTCTTTTGACCATTGAAACAATTTTCAATTTGTGCTTTAGAGGTCTTTGCCTTTGCTGAATTTTCTTTCTCTCAATGATTTGGGCAAATCAACACCAATTGCTAAAGCAAGTCATGTTAAGTTCATTCACACAACTTTAATTTATTCTCAATCGATTGAGGGTCATCAATATATTTTTCACCATGGCAAACTCAAAGATTCAATTCAAAGGGCAATTCTCAAGCATGAATACAACTCACTGCAAGTGATTCAACATAAGTTTAAAGAGTTTTCACATCAATGGGGTCATGGAAAGAAAAACTCATCTAACATAGTTCATAAGTTGAGTAGAGCAAAACAAAAAGATGAAGAAGGTTGTGGTTGTGTGTGTTTTATTGAAAACATAAATAACAAAAAATTCAACTGTGACTAATTAACTTAAGACTGAAAGGAAAAAGAAAAAATTTTTGCAATCTGAAAGCATGAGAAATCGTAGAAGAAAAGAAGAGAAGAAGGAGAAAGAAAGATGAAGAATGCACCCCCACACTTAAATCATGCATTGTCCTCAATGTAAAAGAAGAGAGAAGAGAACAAAAGAAACTGAGTACTTCCCTGGGGTGTGGTGTGCTTGGCATGATCCTCTAGGCAGAAGGACGTTGTAGTGGAATTTCTTCCACCACTTGTACTGCGAACCCTTCAAAGTATGGTTTCAGACGATGTCCATTCACCTTGAAGATTTTTCCAGTTTCTATGCTTCGGATGTCTACAGCTCCATGTGGGTATGCATGTTCTACAATGAATGGTCCAATCCACCTAGACCGTAGCTTTCCTGGGAACAGTTTCAGACGAGAGTCAAAGAGTAAGACTTTATCACCGACCTCAAATTGTTTCCTTGAAAGATGATTGTCATGGGAGGCTTTAGTCTTTGCTTTGTAGTTCCAAGAGTTCTCATATGCATCTCGTCTTATTTCCTCAAGCTCTTGTAGTTGCAACTTGCGATGGTGGCCAGCTTCTTTGAGGTCCATGTTGCAATTCTTTACAGCCCAATATGCCTTGTGTTCAAGCTCAACTGGAAGGTGAAAAGCTTTCCCATAGACAAGTCTATAAGGAGACATACCTATGGGGGTCTTGTAGGAGGTTCTGTAGGCCCATAAGGCATCCTCTAATCTTAAGCTCCAATCCTTTCGGTTGGGGGAAACTGTCTTTTCAAGGATGGCTTTGATTTCTCTATTGGACACTTCAGCTTGTCCGTTTGTCTGAGGGTGGTAGGCTGTGGATGTTCTATGGATTACATTGTGTTTTCTGAGAAGGCTTTCCACTACCCTATTGCAGAAGTGGGTTCCTCTATCACTGATGATTGCTTTTGGTACTCCATGTCTGGCAAAGATGTTGGTCTTCACAAAGTCTACCACTGCCTTGGCATCATCAGTCTTAGTTGCTCTAGCCTCCACCCACTTGGATACATAATCCACTGCAAGGATGATATAAGTGTATCCAAAGGATGGTGGGAATGGTCCCATGAAGTCTATGCCCCAAACATCAAATACCTCACAGACCATGATGGGGTTCTGTGGCATTTGATTTCTTTTGCTCAAATTTCCAGTCTGTTGACACCTAGCACATGTCCTGCAAAATAGAAAAGCATCTCGAAACATGGTGGGCCAAAATAGGCCACTTTCAAGTATCTTGTGATCAGTTTTCCTTGGACCAAAGTGTCCTCCACAACTATATGAATGACAAAAAGTAAATACAGAGGCTATTTCTTAGTCAGGAATGCATCTCCTTATCATTTGGTCAGTACAATGTTTCCACAAACAAGGCTCATCCCAAACATAGTATTTGGCATCCTTTTTTATTTTATCTTTAGTGTGTTTAGGCATGTCAGAAGGTAAGTTACCTGTGGCCAAGTAATTTACCATATCGGCGTACCATGGCTCATCAGACTGAGCAAGAAAGATTTGTTCAAGTAGGTCTTCCTTGAATTCTTCAGATTCAGGAAAGTGTTGCAGAGATGGATTAGAAGAGCTTGCTTGTGATGGTGGCTGTTGGGCGAGGTTCGGCGGCCGAAAAGGTTCTGGGTTCGGCGGCCGATTCTCTTCAGTTTGCGGAGTGAGCTTTGGCGATGGGTTCGGCTTCCGCAAGTCAGTGGGGTTCGACGGCCGAAAGATGTTCGGCGGCCGAAGAATGTCTTCTTTCCGCACAGTGTTTTCCTAGAGTGGTGCGACAGAATCTGGTTCCTGAGTAGCAACGAGGTTCGGCGGCCGAAAGTGGGCTATGTTCGGCGGCCGAATGTCTTCTGTCTGCTTGATCTCCACTTGCTGAATGCTGCAGATTGTTTCCTTGAGTTTTAGATTCTCAATCCTGCAAAGATCATCATCTAGAACAGAATCTTGATTTTCATTAAATACATCTTGGCTCAAACAATCAATAATATCAAGGCCATAAACAGGGGACATATCATGTGGATATTTCATGGCATCATAGACATTGTACTTTATGACTGCCCCTTCAAATTCCATGGTAAGAGTACCATCATGCACATCTATTTTAGTCCTAGCAGTGCTCAAGAAAGGACGTCCAAGAAGAATGTCAGAACTAGTATTGCAACTATCTTCCTTAGTGTCAATCACATAAAAATCAGCAGGGAAGACAAGTTCATCTTCTTGGACTAAGACATCTTCAAGAACACCTATGGGGTATACCACAGATCTATCAGCCAATTGTATCACAACCCTTGTTTCTTTGAGTGCACATGCATTGAGAGATTTATAGATGGAGAGAGGCATGACATTAATAGATGCACCAAGATCACACATGGCTTTCTTGATACCAACATTCCCAATTTTGCAAGAGATAGCAAACATACCTTTGTCCTTACATTTGGTAGGGAGTTCTTTTTTAATAACAGCAGTGACTACCTCACCTACACTTACTTTCTCTCTTTCAGCTAGCTTTCTTCTATTGGTGCATAACTCTTTCAGAAATTTAGCATACCTTGGAATTTGCTTGACAGCATCTAGCAGTGGTATGTTGATCTCCATTTTTCTGAAAGTCTCAAGAATCTCCTTTTCTTCTTTTTCTTTTTGTGTTCTTTCAAATCTTTTTGGAAAAGGAGGTGGAATGTGAAAACTTACCTTTGGATCATCTTTTTGCGCAGGAGGTGGTGCAGAATGGGATGAAGAAGCTTCAGGTTGCCTTGGTTCTACCTCTTGCTCATGATTATTATCTCGAAGCTCTTTGCCACTTCTTAAAGTAATGGCACTTACATTTTGTGTTAGGTTTGCCTCAGTTTGGGATGGCAACTTTCCTTGAGCTTCAAGTCTATGTATGGAGATGGCCATTTGTCCCATCTGTTGTTGCATCATTTGCAAGGTCTTCATAACCTCATTATTAGTATCAGTGTCCATTGGTGGTGCTGGTTGGGTTTGGCCTCTTTGGAGAATTTGATAATTCTGACTATTGTTGGCCCTTCCATAGCTGAAATTGGGATGATCTCTCCAACCTGGATTGTATGCATTGGAGTATGGATCATGTCTAGGTTGGTTGTTGTATCTCCCAATTGCATTGACTTGCTGACTGTCTTCTTGGAGGTTAGGACACTGATCAGTGGGGTGTCCTACATACAAGCAGATACCACATGTCCTAGGAGGCTGGGGTGCTTGAGTCTATTGGACCTGGTTAAGGGCAAGCTTTTCCATAAGAGATGTTAGTTTAGAGATTTGAGATTCAACAGAGGATGTTCTTACCTCATAGATTCCTCTTTGTGTTTGCTCCTCCTCATCATATTGCTTGGATGAAGCTGCAAGGTTGGATATCAGTTCCTTCATCTCCCTAGGTGTCTTGTCTAGGATTGATCCTCCACAGGCTACAGTTATGAGTTTCCTCTCTGATGGAGTCAATCCCCCATAGAAGAACTGAATGAGGGCTTTGTCTGACATATCATGTTGTGGACAACCTGTACACAGTCTTTCAAACCTTTCCCAATAATCATATAAGTCCTCAGTTGGTCTTTGCTTTATGCTAGTGATTTCTCTTATTATGCCAATTGATTTGGATGGTGGGAAGTATTTGTCCAAAAAGGCTTGGACCATATCATCCCATGAAGTTATAGATCCAGATGGCAAATAAAATAACCAATCTTTAGCATGGTCATCTAATGAAAAAGGGAAGGCTCTCAGTTTAACATGATCTTCAGAGATCCCTTGAGGTCTCATGGATGAGCAAATAATTTTAAACTCTTTTAAGTGCTTATGTGGATTTTCATTTGGCAATCCTCTAAATTTAGGGAGTTGATGGATCAAACCTGATTTCAGTTCAAAGGAAACTGTAAGAGGTGGATAGGTGATGCAAAGTGGAGCATAATCACCTATAGGGGTTGCTAACTCCCTCATGGTTCTTTCCCTTGGTGCTTGTGGCCTATTTGCTGGATTTTCTTGCATTATTTGGCCTTGGACAGCATGTCCATTATGGGCAGCAGCTGGTGCTTAAGGTTCTGCCATTGGTACAAGATGGGGTTACTGGAATTCAAGACTTTCGGCGGCCGAATGTTGATGAGGTTCGGCGGCCGAATGTTGGGCAGAAGGTTCTGCGGTTGAAGCTTGCTTTCCTAGCCTTCTGATAGTGCGTTCAATTTTTGGATCAAAGGGTAGAGTGTCCCTATGTTCAGACCTGGTCATGAAAACAAAAATAAACAAACAAGTAAAATCAATTCCCCGGCAACGGCGCCAATTTTTGACAGGAGCGGTTGTCGAAGCCGGTCAAAAATAACCTTCTTGGTTACCTACAAATACAACTGTAGACAGTGGTGAAGGATCATATCCACAGAGAATTGATTACCTATTTATTTATCTTAATCAAGACCAATCAAACCAATTGAAAGCACAAGTGAAAGCAAGTGATTGTAAATAGAACAAAAGTAAAGTGCAAGGAAAGTAAAAAGGGGGGTTTTGAGATGATTTGATTAACAACTAATGAAAGTAATTAAAACAGCAAGTAATCTAAAATAAGAGAGAAATCAATAAGAGAAAGGTCTAGTTGAAGATATGGATCCACTTTGGTTGTTTGGGTTGATCATTGAAACATGGTTATCTTGATTGATTCAATAGGTTGGTTATGGGGGTGGAAGACGCTTCTCACCACCATGTCTTTCCTTATGAATAAACTGATTAGGGAACGTCCTCTAACCAATTACTAATCAACAAATTGCCAAGGAACGTCCTTGGGCCATAGGCATCAAAACAATTGCCAATTGCATGAAGAACAAGAAAGATCCAAACCCTAACTACTCAAACGCATGAGATGATGTTAGATCATGCAATTTCTTGGTTTTTTACACCAAGTGTTCTATGGACAGAATACTTCCAGCAATTACGGACTAACAAATATCCTAATCCAACAATCAATTAACTTTGCAATCAAGAATCAAGTGGCCAATTTGATCAAAACAACAAAGCAATCTTAGAATCAAAGCACAATTGCATGAATATTGAATAAAATCAAAGACAAAAGTTTATGTTCAGATCTCACAACCCTTTAAACAACCTCAGTTTCAACCAAACTTCAACTAGAAAGAAGGGTTTCAGCCACTCATGGCTGAACCAAAACAGAAAATAAAAGAAAAGAAGAAGAAAAGATGAAGAACTAAGGTGGAGGAGCCTTTGGAGAGCCTTAATCAATCCCTTGATGGAAGATTATGATTCTTGGTCTTCTTGAGGCCTTTAAATAGATCTTGAGATGCTGCCTTTTTCCTTTTTAGTGTCCATGTATCTTTGAGTGATTGCCCCATAGTGCCCTTGAGTCTCCTTTGTGCATGTGTGGAGTTGCAAGCCCTTTTTGGTCTTTTAATTGATGTCCAAGGTGTGTCCAAGAAGATTTATGCACTAAAGAGGAAGGTGGAGCCTTGATTTGAATTTTGAATGAGCATGGCACTATGTAGGAAACATGTGATCTTCAAGATTTGGCTCATTAAATAGGGAAGAGCATGTTCGGGGGCAAGTTCGGCCGCCTAAGTTAAGTTTCGGGGGTAGGACTTTCGTTTCTGGAGCCAAGGTTCGGCGGCCGAAAGTGCCCCCGAAGGTGGGTGACTTTCGCCTCTGGACTGGACTTTAGGCCGCCGAAAGTGCCCCCTAAAGTGGTTGACTTTCGGCTTCCGAAAGTGCTTCCGAAGGTGCCCCCGAAAGTGGGTGAGTTTTGGCTTCCGAAAGTGCTTCCGAAGGTGCTTCCGAAAGTGGCTATTTTTGGGCATTCTTTGGCACTTTTAAGAGCATTTTCTTCAAATTGTTTCTTCACACCTAATATTTGCAAAACATGATTAAAACCACAAAATTAGGTAGAATAGGTGCAAATAAACATCAATAAGATCATGAAAATATGGACTAAAATATGCTCTATCAGAGCGTGAAGCTAGAACATCAGAAGCCGGCTGGAATGCTTAACCCACTACCTATTCCAAAGTGGAAATGGGAAAGTATAGCTATGGACTTTGTGGTGGGATTACCGACAGTATCCAACAGATTAGACTCCATATGGGTGATTGTGGACAGATTGACCAAGTCTGCTCACTTCATCCCTGTCAGGAGCGACTATTCTATGGATAAGTTGGCGCAGATTTATATGGAAGAGATAGTAAGATTGCATGGAGTTCCAGTGTCTATTGTTTCTGATAGAGGACCTCTGTTCACCTCTAGGTTTTGGCAGAGTCTGCAAGATGCTATGGGCACCAGGTTAGATTTTAGTACAGCTTTCCATCCTCAGACTGACGGACAGTCAGAGAGGACCATCCAGACTATAGATGATATGCTTAGAATGTGTGTGCTGGATTTTGGCGGTTCTTGGAAGCAACATCTACCTCTGGTAGAGTTTGCTTACAATAACAGTCATCATGCTAGCATTGGGATGGCTCCTTATGAAGCTCTGTATGGAAGGAAGTGCAGATCACCCGTTTGCTGGGAAGAAGGGGGAGAAAAGGCTCTTACAGGGCCTGAGCTAGTAGAGATAACCAGCAGGGTAGTGCCCATTATCAGAGAAAGAATCAGAGCTGCTGTGAGCAGACAGAAGAGTTATGCAGATATTCGCAGGAAGCAGATAGAATTTCAGGAGGGTGATATGGTATTGCTGAAGGTGTCTCCAATGAAGGGAGTGGTTCATTTTGGGAAGAAGGCTAAACTAGCCCCATGATACATTAGACCTTTTGAGATCTTACAGAGGATCGGGAATGTATCGTATAAGCAGGATTTTCCTGCTTCTATGGAAAGAATCCATCCGGTTTTCCATGTTTCTATGCTATGGAAATTTGTGTCTGATCCGGGTAAGGTTCTTCAGGAGCCTGATGTAGAGATCCTTGGAGATCTCACTTATGTAGAGCAGCCAGTACGGATCTTGGACACGCAGATCAAAAAGTTAAGGAACAAGGAAATTCCAATGGTGAAAGTCCTATGGAACCACCACAATATAGAAGAATGCACCTGGGAGACACGAGAATCTATGCTCCAGCAGTATCCATATCTGTTTAAGGTTAGTTTTTGTGTTATGTGTGTTTTCCCTCTTTCTTTTATGCATAGATGTTTTAGGAACATTCGGGGACGAATGTTCTTAAGGGGGGGAGAATGTAATACCCAACTAGAGTCCGGCACCGGAATTCCTACGGACCGGTGGAATTTCTGATGTCGGAATTCTCTAGAAGGGTATTAGATATGTTTTGAAAGTGTTTTTAAGTTTTTTTTAAGATTTTGAGTTAAAGGAAAGGAGTTTTGAAAGAAAAGCACCAAGGAAAAAATGCCAGTTTCGGCCGCCGAACCTTGCATGGTTTCGGATGCTCATGCGGCTGCCGAAGGTGGTCTGGCCAGCCACCTATAAAAGGGAGTCAAAGTCGGTTGATGGACAAGATTTTTTCGTTCATCTGCTGGCTGAGGTGGGTTCCAAACTTTCCTAAGGTGATTTTTTCATGATTTCTTTCAAATCTTTTAAAGTTTTAACAAGTTTTATGTTATTTTTGAAGTTTTGAGCAAAAGATCAAAGATTTGCAACTTGGAGCGTTTTTCTCCATATTTTCATGTTAGGATCATCCATCCTTTCATTTCTCAGAGGTAAGTGAAGATTTTTAACACCTTTTTATGTTTTATGAAAGATTTATGGGGTTTTAAGGGTATAGTTGCATGTTTAGGTTTTTATGGTTTTTATGTGATGAGGTGTTATTTGATGTTATAAAGTTGTTTGTTGGGGTTTTAGGTTAGTTTTGGACCGCTATATGCATGTTTTTGAGTTTATGCAAGTGTGGAGTGTTGGTTGCATGTTTAGAATGAGTTTGGAAGGCTGTGTGCATGAGATGAAACAGGGTTCTGCCACTCGGGAGAACCCAGGTTCGACCGCCGAAGGTAGGTTCGGCCGTCGAACATGCCAAAGGAGGTGGTTTCGGCTGCCTAAGCTTGCACCCGAAAGTGGACTTTCGTCTCTGGAGGGGGAGTTCGGCCGCTGAACCTGCCGCCGAAGTTGAGTGAGTTTCGTCTCTGGACCAGACTTTCGGCCGCCGAAGGTGCCGCCGAAAGTGCCTGAATTTCGTCTCTGGAGGGGACTTTCGGCCGCCGAACCTGCCTCCGAAAGTGCCCTGTCCAGCCTTCCTTTGCATGTTTTCCATGATTGTTTTAGGTTGTTTTAGGGAGTTTTTGGGGAGTTTCACAGAGATGTTTTGAGTGAGTTTGGTCCCTCATTTTGAGTCCACCTGTGTAGGTTTGGACCAGAGGAACCTAGGAGATCAGCAGAGTTAGCTGCTCAGTGTCAGTTCAGAGTCTTCAAAGGTGAGTAGAACTAATTCAAGTCTCCATTTGCTAAATGCTCATGACATGTTTCATGCATCATGATATATATAGGTTGTGTGCACTAGAAATTCACGAATATGACGCATTTAAATGATCTATGGATTGAAGGAACGGACATAGTTTGGATTCGATAGCCCAATGATCTTTGTATGTTAATTGAAGTCCCGCGGAGCTCCTTCGGGGAGCCGGGCATTATGCATGTTTAATTGAAGTCCCGTGGAGCTCTTTCGGGGAGCCGGGCATAGATCGGAGGGATTTTCGTTTCTGTCTGTTTTGAGATGTGATTACTTGTGATGTGATGCATTCATGACAGCATGTTTTATTGATCTACTCACTGGGCTATCATAGCTCATTCCTCTCCCCTCACCCCAGTTTTGCAGGTTCAGGTAGTGTGGGGATGTCAGCAAGAGTACAGTCAGGGCAGAAGAGTTAGTAATAGTTTAGAAGTGGACATGGATTTTTGTATCAAATGTATATCAGATGTTTACAGAACTTTGTATAGAATGCAGATTTGTGCTTGACCCTTATGTTTTGTAAAGGTTTTATGCATGGTCAGATTTTGAAATGTTTATACTTATGTCATGAGAAAACCAGGCTTAACATTTCCATAAATTTGACCTGTCTAGAGCTTTGATGAGTGCTCTAGCAAGGGGTCTATGTGTTGAGTTCAGATATAGTGCATGCACAGGTTGAGCCCTGGAACAGAAAAAAATCTTTTCTTATGAAAAATGTATGACCATGTATGAGTTTTAACAGGTACACAGAGAGTCTAGTAGGCTTGCTACGGGTCCCAGCGACCTTAAGTCGATCTGGATCCTAGCGCCGGTAGCGGTCCGATTTTCGGGTCGTTATAACAACCATGGGAGAGCATGGACTCACCGTTGGCCGAAAATGGGGAGAAAACTCGCCCGTTTCGGCCACGGAGCCCTTATATAGGGGATGGCCAAACCACCTTCGTAAGCCGAACGTGCCTCCAAAACTCATGCAAGTTCGGCGGCCGAACATGGGGTTCGGCGGCCGAACATGGGGTTCGGCGGCCGAACCTGGGCCACTTTCGGGAGCCTAACTTGCCCCCCTAAACTTCCCAACGTTCGGCGGCCGAATCTGAGGTTCGGCGGCCGAACCTGAAAATGCCTCCATGGTCTCTTTCATTCAAAATTCAATTTAATTCTTACTTAAAAACATGAAATACATAAAAACATTTTATAAAAACATGATTTTACCCTTCTAGAGGTTTCCGATATCCGAGATTCCGTCGGACAGTAGGAATTCCGATACCGGAGTCTAGCCGGGTATTACAACCTATATTACTGCCTATGGGAGGTCTAGCACCCTCTTGCTCAGACCCCCCAGCACCCACAAAGGGTACAATCTCTAGTCCCTGAGGCCCAGCATCCTCGGCAGCCCCATCGTCCTCCTCTCCTAGCTCAGTATCCTCGTTAGGGGGCCCGGCTGAAGTGTGAGAAGTTCCTTTGGGCAAGGGCATGTCATCCTCCCCGTAGAGTACGTCCTCGCCATCAGAGTCTAACTCAGCAGCTCGGAGCACTGCTAGCGGGGTGGAACGAGCATGTCTGGCTTCTCTTAAACCCCGATTGAAACCAAACACGAACATGTGGAAGCCTTTTTGCCAAATAGCCATCTTCATTTCATCAGAGGCTTTGTACTCCGTAAGTTGTACCTGGCAAGCCTCAGCTATCTCTGCCTTCAACTCAGGAGAATCCTTGTAATCTTGAAGACGAGCTTCACAGGCCTGTTCAATCTCCCTCTTCAGCTCGGCCGATTCCTTATATTCCCGCAAGCGCTCCTCACATTCCAGCTGAACCCTGTCTTCAATGAGCTTAGCGTCCTCGAGCAGGGCTGAACATCTCTTCTTCAGGGCCTCGACCTCTTGGCTGAGATACTGATTTTGAAGTTTTGTTGTCTCAGCCTCCAAGGTCAGGTCTTTAAAATTTCCAGCCTGCTTGGCCAGCTCCAGCTAGAGAACCACTATCCGAGCCAGGGCTTCCTCCTTCTGGGCCATCACGGCCTTATGTTGAGCCTAGGCTGCCTCAGAATCTGCCTTCAAAGCCTCGTACTAGAGCTGGACCTCCTCCCTCTGGTGCCTAGCCTCATCCCTTTCTCGACGAACCTCCTCCAAGAAGGACAGCTGCTTTAAAGCTTCGTCACGCTGATCTTCTGCCTCAGTTGTCCTCCTATCCGGCCTCTTGAGGGCCTCCAATGCAGTGTGTAGCTCAATCTGGAGGGACCTGGAGTGCTCTTGGGTAGCAGCAAGGTTGCTCCTAACATCACTGGTAGCGGATAAGTTCTCCTCCATGCGCGCCTCTTCTATCCGGCGATCCACAGTCTCCTGGAGGGAGTGGTCACGAGCGTCCACCTCCATAAGGAGGCCCGTCACCTAACAAAAGAAAAGACTATTAGAACAAAGAAAATAAGGAAACCAAAATATGAGCAGAAATCGGAAAGGACGACCTAACATGAGGACCATCTCCCTAATAACGTTCCTAAGTTCCCCCCGGGGACGAGACCAGAACGCTGCTTGCTCTCTAGTTGTAACGACCCGAAAATCGGACCGCCACCGGCGCTAGGATCCAGGTCAACTTAAGGCTGCCGGGACCCATAGCAAGCCTGCTATACTGATTGTGTACCTGTTAAAAACTTGTACATGTCCATACATTTTCATTAAAAATTAAAATCTTTCTCTTTCCAAGCTTGTTCTGATCATGCTTCTTGTCATAAGCATTAAAATCCTCTGCTAGAGTTCTCAACAAATACTCCAACAGGGTAAACATAACATAACTCAAGCTTGGATACCATAACTTATCATAAAATTTCTCATAAAAGGCATATACAAGGATTTACAACACAAATGGGTCAAGCACAATTCTAAACTCAACATATTACAATGAAACACTTTTTACAAAAGTTACATGTCCACACTAAGCTAATACATCTTCTAGACTTTATCTGAACTCTGCTAATCCCCGCTCAGAGCTGAACCTGCAAAACTAGGGTTATGGGAGAGGGGTGAGCTATACTAGCCCAGTGAGTAGAACAATAAAATATTTTATAAAATATGCTCTCATGGAATGCATCACATCACAAGTAAATCACCCATCTCGAGTTGGACTGACCCAAAACTCCCTCTGCTCTATGTCCGGCCCACAAAGGAGCTCCGCGGTACTTCTACCTATATCATGGTGCCCGGCCCCCATATGGGAACTCTCAAGACTTCTCTCTGTGCCTGGTCCTCAAGGGCTCTCCAAGACTTTACTGTGAGGGCTAATGAGTCACTCTATGTCCATCTCGCAATCAATACAATGTACGAGGAGCAGTGCCAAGTACAAGGATAAATGCAATGCGTCATATTCGTGGGTTCTAATGCAACATCCTATAAACATGGCAATCGTGATGCATGAAACATGCTCAAAATACTTATTTCTTTAGTTAAAAGATTTAAGTTAGTTCCACTCACCTCTGAACAACTCTTAACTGATACTGAACAGCTACCTCTGCTGATCTCCTGGGTTCCTCTGGTCCGAACCTACACAGGTGGACTCAAAATGAGGGACCAGACTAACTCAAAACAACTCTGAAAAACTCCCCAAAAACCTCGTAAGACAACCTTAAACAATCATGAAAAGCATGCAAAGGAAGGCTGGACAGGGTACTTTCGGGGGCACCTTCGGCGGCCGAAAGTCTAGTCCAGAGACGAAACTCACTCACCTTCGGCGGCAGGTTCAGCGGCCGAACTTCCCCTCCAGAGACGAAAGTCCACTTTCGGGGGCAAGCTTAGGCAGCCGAAACCACCTCCTTAGGCATGTTCGGCGGCTGAACCTACCTTCGGCGGCCGAACCTGGGTTCTCCAGAAAGGCAGAACCCTGTTTCGCCTCATGCACAAAAGCCTCCCAACAACTCAAACATGCATAACTCAATACCACAACTTGCATACTTGCCAACACATGCATATAGGGGTCCAAAACTAACTTAAAACCCTATTAAACAACATCAAAACAACCTAAAACACATCAACTCAACAAAAACCCTACATGCAAAACTACCCATACAACTTGCTCAAAACTTGCATAAAACATTAAAAGTGGTCAAGAAACTTCACTTACCTCTTAAAAACGAGAGGATGAAGATTCCTAATGTGGAGATATGGAGAAAACACTCCTCAAGTCTCCAAACTTCAAATCTTGGGTTTTAAGCTCAAAAACTTCAAAAACAATGTAAATCTTGTTAAAACCTTAGAAGATTTGAAGAAGATCATAAAAATCAACTTGGGAGGGTTTTGGACTCACCTATGGTTGTAGGTGGAAGAAAAATCTCATCTTTCCACCGACTTGGGCCCTTTTATAGGTGGCTGGCCAGACCACCTTCGGCAGCCGCTGGTGTATTCGAAACCATGCAAGGTTCGGCGGCCGAATCTCACTTTCGGTGGCCGAACCTGACATTTTCCCCTTAGTTCTTTTCTTTCAAAAACTCATTTCCTTTAATACTTAAAATCTTAAAACACCTTAAAATACTTTTAAAAACATAAATAATACCCTTCTAGAGAATTCTGACATCCGAGGTTCTACCGGACTATGAAAATTCCGATGTCGGACTCTAGCCGGGTATTACATTCTCCCCCCCTTAAGAACATTCGTCCCCGAATGTTCCTCAAACAACTAAGCAAACAAGAAAGAGGGAAAACAAATAACACAAAAAAAACTAACCTCAAAACAAACATGGGTACTGTTGAAGCATAGACTCCCGTGTCTCCCAGGTGCATTCTTCTATATTGTGGTGGTTCCATAGGACTTTAACCATTGGGATTTCCTTGTTCCTTAGCTTTCTGATCTGCGTGTCCAAGATCCGTACTGGCTGCTCTACATATGTGAGATCTCCAAGGATCTCTGCATCAGACTTCTGAAGAACCTTACTCGGATCTGACATGAATTTCCGTAACATAGAAACATGAAAAACCGGATGGATTCTTTCCATAGAAGCAGGTAAATCCAGCTTGTACGACACATTCCCGACCTTCTGCAAGATCTCAAAGGGTCCGATGTATCGTGGGGCTAGTTTACCTTTCTTTCCAAAACGAACCACCCCTTTCATTGGAGACACCTTAAGCAATACCAAATCACCCTCCTGAAACTCTATCTGCTTCCTGCGGATATCTGCATAGCTCTTCTGTCTGCTCACAGCAGTTCTGATTCTTTCTCTGATAATGGGCACCACCTTGCTGGTGATCTCTACTATCTCAGGCCCTGCAAGAGCCTTCTCTCCCACTTCTTCCCAGCAAACAGGTGATCTGCACTTCCTTCCATACAGAGCTTCATAAGGAGCCATCCCAATGCTAGCATGATGACTATTATTGTAGGCAAACTCCACCAGAGGTAAATGTTGCTTCCAAGAACCGCCAAAATCTAGCACACACATTCTAAGCATATCCTCTATAGTCTGGATGGTCCTCTCTGACTGTCCGTCGGTCTGAGGATGGAAAGTTGTGCTAAAATCCAACTTGGTGCCCATAGCACTTTGCAGACTCCACCAAAACCTGGAGGTGAACTGAGGTCCTTTGTCTGATACTATAGAGACTGGAACTCCATGCAATTTCACTATTTCTTCAACATAAATCTGCGCCAACTTATCCACAGAATAGTCGCTCCTGACAGGGATGAAGTGAGCAGACTTGGTCAATCTGTCCACAATCACCCATATGGAGTCTAATTTGTTGGATACTGCCAGTAATCCCACCACGAAGTCCATGGCTATACTTTCTCATTTCCACTCTAGAATAGGTAGTGGGTTAAGCATTCCAACTGGCTTCTGATGTTCCAGCTTCACCCTTTGGCAAACTTCACAGGCTGACACGAACTGTGCCACCTCTCTCTTCATAGCTGGCCACCAATACACTTTCTTCAGATCCTGATACATTTTGATGGCTCCAGGGTGAACACTGTACCTTGCATTGTGTGCTTCTTTCATGATGTCTTCCTTCAAACACTCATCATCTGGTACACATAGTCTATTCCCATAGCGGAGAATCCCCGAACTGTCAAATCTGAATTCTGCACTGTCACCTGACTGGACTGTTCTGGCAATTTTCACTAACTCAGGATCCTCGTGCTGTTTCTGAGCCACCTGCTCAAGAAACACGGGTGTTACTCTCATCTGTGCCACTAAAGCACCTGTACCAGATAGCTCTAGTTGTAAACCTTCATCAAGGAGCCTATAAAACTTCGCCACCACCGGTCCCCTTTCTGCTGCAATATGAGACAAACTGCCAAGTCACTTCCGGCTGAGGGCGTTTGCCACAACATTCGCCTTACCCGGATGGTACTAAATTCTACAATCATAATCACTGAGCAATTCAACCCATCTTCTCTGCCTCAGATTCAGCTCTCTTTGACTCAAGATGTACTGTAAACTCTTGTGATCTGTGAAGATTTCACACTTAACCCCATAAAGGTAATGCCTCCACATCTTGAGTGCAAAGATCACTGCTGCCATCTCTAGATCGTGTGTGGGGTAATTCAACTCATGCTTCTTCAACTGTCTAGAAGCATAAGCAATCACCCTGCCACTCTGCATTAACACACAACCTAGTCCCACTCGGGACACATCACAGAACACAGTGAAATCCTCTCCACTAGCAGGCAGAGCTAACACCGGTGCTGTTGTCAACCTTTTCTTTAGCTCCTCAAAGCTTTCTTCGCACTGTTCTGTCTACTCAAACTTTTGGTTCTTCCTTGTCAATCTGGTCATGGGAGCTGCTATCTTTGAAAAGTCCTGCACGAACCTTCTGTAGTAACCTGCTAAACCCAAGAAGCTCTTAATCTCTGTTACTGTAGTAGGTCTAGGCCAGTTAGCTACAGCCTCTATCTTCTTGGGGTCCACTGCTATTCCCTCTGCTGAAACTACATGCCCCAAGAATGATATGCTCCTTAACCAGAATTCATATTTAGAGAATTTGGCATACAAGCCATGCTCTCTCAGGGTTTGCAGAACTATCAGATGCTGGGCATGCTCATCTGCATCTCTGGAGTACACTAAGATATCATCAATGAAGACAATAACGAAGTGATCCAGATACTGTCTGAATACTCTATTCATGAGGTCCATGAATGCTGCTGGGGCATTAGTCAACCCGAACGGCATTACTAGGAACTCATAATGCCCATATCTGGTTCTGAAAGCTATCTTCGGCACATCTGCTTCCCTGACCTTCAACTGATGATACCCGGATCTCATATCTATCTTGGAGAAACAACCCGCTCCAGCTAGCTGGTCAAATAAATCATCGATCCGAGGTAAGGGATACTTATTCTTGGTAGTGACCTTGTTCAACTGTCTGTAGTCGATACAAAGTCTAAGGGATCCATCCTTCTTTCTGACAAACAAAACTGGAGCACCCCAAGGTGAGGTACTTGGGCAGATGAAACCCTTGTCTACCAATTCTTGCAACTGCTCTTTCAGCTCTTTCAGTTCTGTTGGTGCCATCCTGTAGGGAGGAATAGAGATAGGTCTGGTACCTGGCAGCAAATCTATTTCAAACTCTATCTCCCTATCAGGTGGTAGTCCTGGAAGCTCGTCTAGGAAGACGTCAAGAAACTCGCTAACTACTGGTACTGAGGCTGGTTCCCTAACCTGACTATCCAGCTCCCTCACATGAGCTAGAAACCCCTGACAGCCTCTCCTCAACAACCTACAAGCCTGAAGGGCTGATATCAAACCTCTAGGCGTGCCCCTCCTGTCTCCTCTGAAGACACACTCAGACCCATCCTGGTCTATGAACACAACTACCTTGTTTCTGCAGTCCAAGGTAGCACTATGTGTAGATAGCCAATCCATCCCTAGAATGACATCAAAATCCATCAATTCTAGAACCACAAGGTCAGCTGGAAGGCATCTACCCTCTATGAACACTGGACTGAAATGACAGACTGACTCTGCCAGAGATGGGTCACACTTGGGTCCACTGACCCAGAGAGGACACTCTAACTCAGAGACCATCAAACCCAATCTCTGAATGGCTCTCGAAGCAATAAAAGAGTGAGAAGCACCGGGGTCCATCAAAGCATACACATCCATACACCCAATGATGAGATTACTTGACACCACTGTGTTGGACGTGTCTGCCTCCTGCTGAGTCATGGTGAAGATCCGTGCTGGGGCTGTCGGACCTCCACCTTGGGAACCGGCTACTGAAGAAGAGGCTGACCCTCTCCCTCTACCTCTGCCACCGCTTTGGGGTATGGCTAGAGCTGCAGGCTGGGCCACACTACCAAAGGTCATCTGCTGAGATGATGCGGCAAAAGTTGCCTGAGGACATGCTTGAGCCAAATGTCCTTCCTGCCCACATCTGAAGCAGGCTGAAGATCCCAACCGACATTCTCCCCTGTGCTGCCTTCCATAGTTAGAACATACTGGTCTATCAGCACCAGCGCTGGAGCCACTACCCATTCCCAGACTAGACTTCATTCTGCTCCAGAACTTACTCTTCTTACCCTTAAGCTTCTCTCCCTTTTTGCTACCTGAAGTAGCTGCACTGGGGGTCTTAGAACCCGAGGGTTGTGCCACCTGCCGCTTAGCTGTCTTCTGAAAATTGGCACTTGCCTCCATCATTCTTGCTGCATCCACTATAGAGTGGAAGCTCTCTTTCTCAGCTGCTAAGATTAAGGAGGAATACCTAGGAAGCAACCTCATGGTATATCTCCTGGCCTTCTTCTTATCAGTATCATATGCCTGACCCACATACTGAAACAGATCCAGGAACTTGTCAGTGTATTCATCTACACTCATCCCCTCTGTCTGTCTCAACTGTTCAAACTCTACCACTTTCTGCTCCCTGGAACTGTCTGGAAAAGCCCACCCAGTAAACTCATTGGCGAACTCTTCCCAAGACATGCTGTCCAACCTGGGGTCCACATAACTCTTGAACCACTCTCGAGCTTTCTTGCACTTCAGGGTGAACCCTGCCATCTCAATGGCTCTGCTATCATCCGCTCCCAATTCATCAGTTATCATCTTTACCGATCTGAGGTACTCAAATGGATCATCTCCTGTATTATACTTAGGAGCGTCCAGTTTCAGATACTCTATCATCTTCACTTTACTTCCCTCAGCTGAACTGGGTTTAGGTGGTTGAACAACAGGGGCAGCTGGTTCTGATGGGGAAATTGTAGGGGCTGCATCCATTGGATGAGGAACTGAACCTTGATAAAAAGGTGGGGGTGGATACACAGGGTATGGTGGATATGAGGGGTAATAAGGAGGATAAGGCATGAAGGGCAAATATGGGATAAAACTAGAGTATTCCTGTAACGACCCGGAAATCCGATCCGTTACCGGCGCTAGGATCCAGATCGGCTTAAGGCCGCCGGGACCCGTAGCAAGCCAAACATACCTCCTGTAACCTGTAATATCCCATACATGATTAACAACATACATAAAACTGTAAACTTTTTTTTTTTTTTTTTTTCTTCTTTCTTTTCCAAGCTTAACCTGAATATGTGCACATCTATTAACATAACCACCACTGGAGTCCTCATCAAATGCTCCAATGGGGTATTTCATCATTCGATAAGCTTGGACTATCAATACATCATAAAAACATTTCTATAGATCATGTGTCAAGGGGATAACCATAAACATAGGGTCAAGCACATACTAATCCTCAATACATCATCAAATCATACATTACATTACATGGTCATAAGTACTCATTACATCATGTTCATGTCCACTACTATCTATTACAACATACATGACTTGACTTTACTCTAGCCGACTTCTTGATCTCTCCTGTACCTGCAACTCTGGGGATAAAGGGAGTGGGATGAGCTAAAAGCCCAGTGAGCAGAAACTAAAAACATTTGTTTTAATTCCTCCATTTTTAGGTATATTATTATTCATTTTATTATTATTATCAAATCACTTTTATTTTCTTTCTTTTTCTTATTCATGCTTTCATGTATGCGCCATAACACAAACATTTCACAACAAGGATGAACTTGTCACCATTTAGCCCCTATCTTTCTTACTTATACATGCCGGGGGCGTAGAGCCGTAGCAGGCACACCCGGACTTCCATAATCAGTCATAGTGCCAGGGGCGTAGAGCCGTAGCAGGCACACCTGGACTCACATAGGCTATCATGACATACAAGGGCTAATGGATCATCCAACATTCATCCGCATCAACAACAAAGTATGCAGTGCAACATATTCGTGAATTCTAATGCAAACAACCTAATATTTCATAGCATAATGATGCATGGGCAATGCTTTATGATCCATTCATTTATTTCATTTACTTAAAAGCTTAAGGGGTTGTTCCACTCACCTGATAACTGAAGCTTTAACAACGAACTCTGAACAACTACCTCACAACCGGGGGTCTCGGTTCCTCGGGTCCGAACCTACACAGGTGGACTCAAATGAGGCACCAAACATACATGAACATGACTCTGAAAAGCTCCCCAAAAACCCCCTAAAACATCCTGAAAACATCACATGAAAACATGCAAGAAATGGCTGAACAGGGCACTTTCGGCGGCAGGTTCGGCGGCCGAAAGTCCCTCTGCAGCCGAAAGTCATGCAGGTTCGGCGGCACTTTCGGCGGCCGAACCTCCCAGACAGAGACGAACCTTGAGTTTCGGGGGCAGGCTTCGGCAGCCGAAACTGCCTCCACAAGGGGGTTCGGCGGCCGAAAGTCACTTCGGCGGCCGAACCTGAGTTTCTGCCGAAGGGCAGAAACTTGGCTCCCTTGTGTCCACAGCCTCCAAAACGCCTCAAAACATGCATAACTTGTTTCTACTCATGCATACACATCATACCAGTTCCTAGGGGCCTCAAACAAACATATACCCCAACTACAACACTTCCAACACACATCAAACAAGCCACATTGTTCAAAAATCACATAAACCTAACATATGCTCAACTAACTCTAACATGCTTCTCTACCCCTTAAAACTTCATGAAACTCATTTAAAACATACATTGAGCTTAAGATCGGCTCTTACCTCTTGAAGATCGAGGAAGAGACGACTCAACTCGGAGATCCAAGCACGAGAGCTCCTGAGTTTCCAAAGCTCCAAAACTTGCCTTTAAAGCTTAAAACTTGCAATGTGGGTTTAAAACTCAAGAAAAATGGAGGAGATCTAGTGAAAGAACACAAGATTTGAGGAGAGGGAGATCGGGAGTTTGCTGTGGCCGAAAATGGGAGAAAACCTCGCCCATTTCGGCTAAGGGTCCCTTTTATAGTGGCTGGCCAGGCCACGTTCGGGGGCCGAAGGTGCCTCCGCATGCATGCAAGGTTCGGCGGCCGAACCTGCATTTCCCTCACTCAAAACTTTCGGGCGCCTAAAGTCCCTCCGAAAGCATGCATGTTCGGCGGCCGATCTTGGGAGTTCGGCGGCCGAACCTGGGTTTTCCTCCAAAGATTTTTCATGTAAAAACTCATTTAATTCTTACTTAAAAACATGAAATACATGAAAACATTTCATAAAATCATGGTTTTACCCTTCTAGAGATTTCCGACATCCGAGGTCCCACCGGACGGTAGGGATTCCGATACCGGAGTCTAGCCGGGTATTACATTCTCCCCCCCTTAAGAACATTCGTCCCCGAATGTTCCTCAACTAACATATAAAGCATGGCATCAAACATAACATACAACATATCATACATGCAACGCATAGCACAACTAACACTCACCTCAAAACAGATGGGGGTACTGCTGGAGCATGGACTCCCGTGTCTCCCAGGTGCATTCCTCTAAGTTGTGGTGGTTCCAAAGGACCTTTACCATCGGGATTTCCTTGTTCCTCAACTTTCTGATCTGAGTGTCTAGGATCCGCACTGGCTGTTCTACATAGGTGAGATCCTCATGGATCTCCATATCAGGCTCACTAAGAACCTTGCCCGGATCTGACACGAACTTCCTCAACATGGAAACATGGAAAACCGGATGGATTCTCTCCATAGAAGCAGGCAAGTCCAGCTTGTACGACACATTACCGACCCTCTGAAGCACCTCGAAAGGACCGATGTACCGTGGAGCTAACTTACCCTTCTTCCCGAACCGAACCACTCCTTTCATAGGAGACACCTTGAGCAAAACTAGATCCCCCTCCTGAAACTCTACCAGTTTCCTGCGGATGTCTGCATAACTTTTCTGCCTGCTGGTGGCAGTCTTTATCCTTTCTCTGATCATGGGCACCACTCTGCTGGTAATCTCTACAAGCTCAGGCCCTGCTAAGGACCTCTCTCCTACCTCTTCCCAGCAAACGGGTGACCTGCACTTCCTCCCATATAAAGCTTCATATGGAGCCATCCCTATGCTAGCATGATAGCTGTTATTGTAGGCAAACTCCACCAAAGGTAGATGTTGCTTCCAAGAACCGCCAAAATCTAGCACACACATTCTGAGCATATCTTCTACGGTCTGGATGGTCCTCTCTGACTGTCCATCAGTCTGGGGGTGGAAGGCAGTACTGAAATCTAACCTGGTACCCATAGCGCTCTGCAGACTCCGCCAAAACCTGGAGGTGAACTGGGGCCCTCTATCTGACACTATAGATACCGGGACCCCATGTAGTCTGACGACTTCATCCACGTAAACCTGCGCTAACTTATCCACAGAGTAGTTGCTCCTAACTGGAATGAAGTGAGCAGATTTGGTGAGTCTGTCCACAATCACCCATATGGAGTCTAGTCTGTTGGATGTTGCCGGTAACCCCACTACGAAGTCCATAGCTATGTTCTCCCATTTCCATTCTGGAATAGGTAGCGGGTTAAGCATTCCAGCCGGCTTCTGATGCTCTAGTTTCACCCTCTGACACACATCGCAGGCTGACACGAACAGTGCCACGTCCTTCTTCATAGCTGGCCACCAATACACTCTCTTCAGATCCTGATACATCTTGGTGGCTCCAGGGTGAACACTATACCTGGTGTTATGGGCTTCCCCCATAACATCTCCCTTCAGACCAATGTCATCTGGCACACATAATCTGTTCCCGTAGCGGAGGATCCCCTTATCATCAAATCTGAACTCACTATCTTTGCCTGACTGAACAGTCCTGGCAATCTTCACTAACTCTGGGTCCTCATGCTGTTTCTGAGCCACCTGCTCCAGAAACACTGGTGTTACCTTCATCTGTGCAATCAAAGCACCTGTGCCAGACAACTCCAACTGTAATCCCTCACTCATAAGTCTGTGGAACTCCTTCACCACCGGCCTCCTCTCTGCTGAAATGTGGGATAGACTGCCGAGTGATTTCCGGCTTAGGGCGTCTGCCACAACATTCGCCTTACCCGGATGGTACTGAATCTTGCAATCATAGTCGCTCAACAGTTCTACCCATCTCCTCTGCCTCATGTTCAGTTCCCTCTGACTCAGGATGTACTGCAGGCTCTTATGATCTGTGAAGATCTCACACTTTACCCCATAAAGGTAATGCCTCCACATCTTGAGTGCAAAGATCACTGCTGCCATCTCTAGGTCATGTGTGGGGTAATTCAGCTCATGCTTCTTCAGCTGCCTAGAAGCATAAGCGATCACCCTCTCATTCTGCATTAGCACACAACCCAGTCCCACACGGGACGCATCACAATATACTGAGAAGTCATCATCACCTTTTGGCAGAGTTAACACCGGTGCTGAAGTCAACCTCCTCTTAAGCTCCTCAAAGCTTTCCTCACACTGATCGGTCCATATGAACTTCTGATTCTTCTTTGTCAATTTGGTCATAGGAGCAGCAACCTTTGAGAAGTCCTGAACGAACCTCCTGTAGTAACCTGCTAAACCCAGAAAACTCTTGATCTCGGTCACTGTGGTGGGTCTAGGCCAGTTAGCTACAGCCTCTACCTTCTTGGGGTCTACTTCAATACCCTGTTCTGACACAATGTGCCCCAAGAATGAAATGCTCCTAAGCCAAAACTCACACTTGGAGAACTTGGCATACAAGCCATGCTCTCTCAAGGTCTGCAAAACTGTCCTCAGGTGATGGGCATGCTCCTCTGCATTCCTGGAATACACTAGGATATCATCTATGAAGACAATAACGAAGTGATCCAGATACTGACTGAATACTCTGTTCATGAGGTCCATGAATGCTGCAGGGGCGTTGGTCAACCCAAACGGCATCACAAGGAACTCATAGTGCCCATACCTGGTCCTGAAAGCTGTCTTCGGTACATCTTCATTCCTTATCCTCAACTGATGGTACCCTGATCTCAGATCTATTTTGGAGAAACAACCTGCTCCTGCTAGCTGGTTGAATAGATCGTCGATCCTCGGCAAAGGGTACTTGTTCTTGATGGTGGCTTTGTTCAACTGTCTGTAGTCGATACAAAGCCTAAGGGATCCATCCTTCTTCTTTACAAAGAGCACTGGAGCACCCCAAGGTGAGGTACTCGGTCGGATGAAACCCTTGTCCACCAGTTCTTGCAATTGTTCCTTTAGCTCTTTCAACTCTGCTGGCGCCATCCTGTAGGGAGGGATAGAGATAGGCCTAGTTCCAGGCATCAGCTCTATTTCAAACTCTATCTCCCTTGCAGGTGGTAGTCCTGGAAGCTCGTCTGGGAAAACATCTAAGAACTCACTCACCACAGGCACTGAGGCGGGCTCTCTGACATGACTATCTAACTCCCTCACATGAGCTAGAAACCCCTGACATCCCCTCCTAAGCAACCTACGAGCCTGAAGAGCTGAGATCAGACCTCTAGGTGTACCCCTCTTGTCTCCTCTGAAGACGACCTCTGACCCATCCTGATCTCTGAATCTGACTACCTTGTCTCTACAGTCCAAGGTAGCACCATGGGTCGATAACCAATCCATCCCTAGAATGACGTCAAAATCTGTCAAATCTAGAACCACAAGGTCGGCGGAAAGGCATCTTCCCTCTATGAAAACTGGACTACATTGGCAGACTGCCTCTGCCACTGACGGGTCACATTTGGGTCCACTGACCCATAGGGGACACTCTAATCCAGAGACCATCAATCCTGCCCTCTCCACGACTCTCGGAGCAACAAAAGAATGAGATGCACCCGGGTCCATTAAGGCATACACATCAGAACAACCAATGATGAGATTACCTGCCACCACGGTGTTGGATGTGCTGGCCTCCTGCTGAGTCATAGTGAAGATCCGTGCCGGAGCTGATGGACCTTCACCTCTGTATCCTGCTGATGAAGAGGCTGACCCTCTCCCTCTGCCTCTGCCACTAGCCTGTGTTGCGGGTGAAGCTACTGGCTGCACCACACTGCCGGAGGTTGTCTGCTGAGACGGTGCTGCAAAGGCTGCTCTAGGACAATCTCGAGCCAAATGACCCGCTTGTCCGCACCTGAAACATGTGTTTGTCCCTGCCAGACACACTCCCTTGTGTGGTCTCCCACATCTCATACATACTGTAACCTCTGCGCCAGAGCTCGAACCACTGCCTAAACCCAGACCTGACTTGATCTTGTTCCAGAACTTATTCTTCTTAGATTTTCTTTGGCCTCTGTCCCACTTTTTACTGCCTGCAACTGCTGCACTCAGAGAAGAAGAGTCTAACCTTTCCCCACCTGGGGTCTTGGAACCAGAAGACTGTGCCACTGACTGTTTTACCTTCCCCTCAACGATAGCACTAGCCTCCATTCTCCTAGCCATATCCACTATGGCATGGAAACTCTCCCTCTCTGCTGACTGTACCAAAGAGGAATACCTGGAGTGCAGTCTCATAATATATCTCCTTGACTTCTTTTGATCTGTGTCCAAATTCAGCCCAGCATATGGCAACAACTCCAGGAACCTGTCTGTGTACTCGTCTACACTCATGTCATCAGTTTGCCTCAACTGTTCGAATTCTATCATCTTCAATTCCCTTGAACTATCAGGGAAAGCCCAACCTGCAAACTCGTTTGCAAACTCCTCCCAATTCATACTGTCCACTCTCGGGTTCACATAATTCTTGAACCATTCCCGTGCCTTCTTGCACTTAAACGTGAACCCGGCCATCTGAATGGCTCTACTGTCGTCAGCCCCTATCTCATCTGTAATTGCCTTGACCCGCTCCAAGTACACGAACGGATCATCACCGGTTTCAAACTGGGGAGCACCCAGCTTCATATAATCGGTCATCTTGACCTTGCTCCCTCCAGATGAGGTAGGTTTGGGTACTTGTGTCTCTGGGACAGTAGGTACTGGTGGTGGTGGAGGTACAACATCCCCTTGGGTAGGGTTTGCTGTACTGGTAAAGGGAGGTGGAGGTGGGTACATGGGGTACTGAGAGTATGGTGGGTAGTAAGGTGGGTATGGCATATGTGGAGGATAAGGGCTAAAACTGGGGTAATCCGATGTACCTCCCATCGAATACCCTGGATGGTGTGAATAGGGTGGGTAGTGATGTGGCTGGACATAACTCGAGGCCTGAGTGCCTCCTTCTGATTCTCCCATGCCCTCTTCCGGCATGCTCACACCGAGACTGCCATCCCTCCTCTGGTCTACCTCCATATCCTCAGACATTCCTCCCTGCACTGTTCCCCTTACTGATCTGCTTCTTCCCAGATCCAAAGACCTTCTAGGGTCTCTAGCCACTCTTTCCCTGCTTGACCTGGTAGACATTGCCCTAGGCAATGCTGGAGGACGGGCATCAGCGCCCTCGTCCTGAGGTGGCACTCCAGTCAATCGTGCAGATCGACGAGTTCCTCTCATTCTATCTTCTGAAAAACAGCACATAGCATAAACAAACATTAGCATCATATGGTTCATGTGGAAACACATGAACCCTCATCACATACATAGCATCACATCATAGCATTTATGCACATGTATATCATCATGGCATATCATCTCATCATATAGACAGGACTCTACATCCTATCCTAGTGGACATGATTTTCCTAGTGTGCTTGACCTTCTATAACTCTATGAGCCCGACACTCTAGGCCCGATCATATGAACCTAGGGCTCTGATACCACTCTGTAACGACCCGGAAATCCGATCCGTTACCGGCGCTAGGATCCAGATCGGCTTAAGGCCGCCGGGACCCGTAGCAAGCCAAACATACCTCCTGTAACCTGTAATATCCCATACATGATTAACAACATACATAAAACTGTAAACTTTTTTTTTTTTTTTTTTCTTCTTTCTTTTCCAAGCTTAACCTGAATATGTGCACATCTATTAACATAACCACCACTGGAGTCCTCATCAAATGCTCCAATGGGGTATTTCATCATTCGATAAGCTTGGACTATCAATACATCATAAAAACATTTCTATAGATCATGTGTCAAGGGGATAACCATAAACATAGGGTCAAGCACATACTAATCCTCAATACATCATCAAATCATACATTACATTACATGGTCATAAGTACTCATTACATCATGTTCATGTCCACTACTATCTATTACAACATACATGACTTGACTTTACTCTAGCCGACTTCTTGATCTCTCCTGTACCTGCAACTCTGGGGATAAAGGGAGTGGGATGAGCTAAAAGCCCAGTGAGCAGAAACTAAAAACATTTGTTTTAATTCCTCCATTTTTAGGTATATTATTATTCATTTTATTATTATTATCAAATCACTTTTATTTTCTTTCTTTTTCTTATTCATGCTTTCATGTATGCGCCATAACACAAACATTTCACAACAAGGATGAACTTGTCACCATTTAGCCCCTATCTTTCTTACTTATACATGCCGGGGGCGTAGAGCCGTAGCAGGCACACCCGGACTTCCATAATCAGTCATAGTGCCAGGGGCGTAGAGCCGTAGCAGGCACACCTGGACTCACATAGGCTATCATGACATACAAGGGCTAATGGATCATCCAACATTCATCCGCATCAACAACAAAGTATGCAGTGCAACATATTCGTGAATTCTAATGCAAACAACCTAATATTTCATAGCATAATGATGCATGGGCAATGCTTTATGATCCATTCATTTATTTCATTTACTTAAAAGCTTAAGGGGTTGTTCCACTCACCTGATAACTGAAGCTTTAACAACGAACTCTGAACAACTACCTCACAACCGGGGGTCTCGGTTCCTCGGGTCCGAACCTACACAGGTGGACTCAAATGAGGCACCAAACATACATGAACATGACTCTGAAAAGCTCCCCAAAAACCCCCTAAAACATCCTGAAAACATCACATGAAAACATGCAAGAAATGGCTGAACAGGGCACTTTCGGCGGCAGGTTCGGCGGCCGAAAGTCCCTCTGCAGCCGAAAGTCATGCAGGTTCGGCGGCACTTTCGGCGGCCGAACCTCCCAGACAGAGACGAACCTTGAGTTTCGGGGGCAGGCTTCGGCAGCCGAAACTGCCTCCACAAGGGGGTTCGGCGGCCGAAAGTCACTTCGGCGGCCGAACCTGAGTTTCTGCCGAAGGGCAGAAACTTGGCTCCCTTGTGTCCACAGCCTCCAAAACGCCTCAAAACATGCATAACTTGTTTCTACTCATGCATACACATCATACCAGTTCCTAGGGGCCTCAAACAAACATATACCCCAACTACAACACTTCCAACACACATCAAACAAGCCACATTGTTCAAAAATCACATAAACCTAACATATGCTCAACTAACTCTAACATGCTTCTCTACCCCTTAAAACTTCATGAAACTCATTTAAAACATACATTGAGCTTAAGATCGGCTCTTACCTCTTGAAGATCGAGGAAGAGACGACTCAACTCGGAGATCCAAGCACGAGAGCTCCTGAGTTTCCAAAGCTCCAAAACTTGCCTTTAAAGCTTAAAACTTGCAATGTGGGTTTAAAACTCAAGAAAAATGGAGGAGATCTAGTGAAAGAACACAAGATTTGAGGAGAGGGAGATCGGGAGCTTGCTGTGGCCGAAAATGGGAGAAAACCTCGCCCATTTCGGCTAAGGGTCCCTTTTATAGTGGCTGGCCAGGCCACGTTCGGGGGCCGAAGGTGCCTCCGCATGCATGCAAGGTTCGGCGGCCGAACTTGGAGTTCGGCGGCCGAACCTGCATTTCCCTCACTCAAAACTTTCGGGCGCCTAAAGTCCCTCCGAAAGCATGCATGTTCGGCGGCCGATCTTGGGAGTTCGGCGGCCGAACCTGGGTTTTCCTCCAAAGATTTTTCATGTAAAAACTCATTTAATTCTTACTTAAAAACATGAAATACATGAAAACATTTCATAAAATCATGGTTTTACCCTTCTAGAGATTTCCGACATCCGAGGTCCCACCGGACGGTAGGGATTCCGATACCGGAGTCTAGCCGGGTATTACAATTCCGACGTACTCCCCATCGAATACACTGAACCTTGTGAGAAAGGTGGATAATGGGGTGGAAAACCAAACCCCGAGGCCTGAGCGCCTCCCTGAGATTCTCCCATACCTTCTTCAGACCTGTCCATACCCATACTTGCATCTCTTCTCTGACTAGCATCCACAGCCTCTCTCTCATCACCTGTCCTCCCTTCTCTGCTTTCGTCAAAAGACCTTCTAGGGTCCCTTGACGTACCCTCTCTACTTGATCTCTGCGACCTTGCCCTAGGCAATGCAGGAGGACGGGCATCTACACCCTCATTCTCAGTTAGGACTCCAGTCAATCTTGCGGATCGACGAGTTCCTCTCATCTTATCTCTCTGGAAAATAACACCAATCAGCATCAAATGATCCATGCTCGTCACATGAATCCACAAAACATACATCACATAGCATTAGTGCACATGCACAAAACATGGCAATTCACATCATAAGCAAGACAGGACTCGACATCCTATCCTAGTGGACATGATTTTTTCTATTGTGCTTGCCCAACTTTGACATCTATGAGCTCGACACTCTCTCTATATAGGTCCGATCATATAAACCTAGGGCTCTGATACCAATCTGTAACGACCCAAAAATCGAACCGCTACCGGCGCTAGGATCCAGGTCAACTTAAGGCCGCCGGGACCCGTAGCAAGCCTGCTATACTGATTGTGTACCTGTTAAAAACTTGTACATGTCCATACATTTTCATTAAAAATTAAAATCTTTCTCTTTCCAAGCTTGTTCTGATCATGCTTCCTGTCATAAGCATTAAAATCCCCTGCTAGAGTTCTCAACAAATACTCCAACAGGGTAAACATAACATAACTCAAGATTGGATACCATAACTTATCATAAAATTTCTCATAAAAGGCATGTACAAGGATTTACAACACAAGTGGGTCAAGCACAATTCTAAACTCGACATATTATTTTTACAAAAGTTACATGTCCACACTAAGCTAATACATCTTCTAGACTTTATCTGAACTCTGCTTATCCCCGCTCAGAGCTGAACCTGCAAAACTAGGGTTATGGGAGAGGGGTGATGTAACGACCCTAAAATGGACCGTCACCGGCGCTAGGATTCAGGTCGGCTTAAGGCCGCCAGAACCCGTAGCAAGCCTGTTATACTCTCTGTGTACCTGTAAATCTCATACATGATCATACATTTTCTGTGAAAATAAAAACTCTTTTCTCTGTACCAAGGCTTAACCTGTGCATGCACTATCTCTGTCTGTACCCCTGACTAGAGCTGGCTCTAGATGGGTTATTTCATACCTGTTAAGCCTGGTTTTTCACATATTCTATAAAAACATATACATATACAGATCATGTACATAACAACAGATTTACATTACAAACCACTAAGGCAAGCACAATTCTAACTGAATACACAACTGATGCATCTCTTTATAATTACATGTCCACTCTAAACTATTACAAGTTTTAGTTTCTCTTTCTGAACTCTTCTGGACTTTCCCTCTGTACACTGTACACTGAATCCTGCAAGACTGGGATTAAGGGAGTGGGATGAGCTCTATAGCCCAGTGAGTAAAATAATAAAATCATTCATAAAATATGATCTTATGGAATGCATCATATCACAGACAAGCCACATCAAGAGTAAACCTGTCACCACATAGCCTCAGTAACTTCCGTGCCAGGGCGTAGAATCGAGCACCTGGTCTTCCTGTCATATATGTATATGTGTATAACACCTCTGTACTTACCATTGCCAGGGCGTAGTCAAAGGCTCCTGGTCTTTACTATACCTGCCAGGGCGTAGTCAAAGGCTCCTGGTCTTAACTCAGAGACTATTGGATCATTCAGCATTTACTCACACCAACAATGAACAATGCAATCCAACATATTCGTGAATACTAATGCAGTCAACCTATTTGCATAATCATGATGCATGAGATATGTTAAAACATTCCATTGTTCCATTAAAAAAATAAAGTTTAGTTCCACTCACCTCTGGCTGTCTGGACCGACTCTGCAGGTTCTGTAAACTCTGGAGCAGTACTCAATGCTGCTCTCTCTGGTTCCTCTGATCTGTGTACGCACAGAAAGACTCAATTGAGGGACCAAACCAACTAAAGACTGATTCTATTAAAATTCCCAAAATCCCCTTAATACCACTCTAAAACTCATGCAAAACATGCAAAAGAAAAGCTGAACAGGACACTTTCGGCGGCAGGTTCGGCGGCCGAATGTCCTCTCCAGAGACGAAACTCAAGCACCTTCGGCGGCCGAACCCTTTCGGGGGCAAGTTTCGGGGGCTGAAAGGCACTCCAGAGACGAAAGTCTCTAACCTTCGGCGGCCGAATCTCAACCTTCGGCGGCCGAACCTCAAAACTCTCGGGGGCAAGCTGTGGCAGCCAAAGCCACCATGCAAGGGGTTCGGCAGCCGAATGCTTCTTCGGCTGCCGAACCTGAGTTCTTCAAGAACTCAGTCCCGATGGCACACAACCTCCTCTTCCCCTTCAACTTCTCCAAACATGCATATTTCAACTCCTCAGCTCACATATACTCAAGTATATGACCATAGGGGTCCAAAACTATCTTATACCCCCAAACAACAAAACAAAAATAACACATAAACATGTCTTCATGCATAAAACATCAAAACTATCATTAATAACCTAAGCATGCATCTCCTTCCTTTAACCCCATAAAACCTTCAGAAAACATATAAACAAGTTCTAGATCTTCACTTACTTTGATAAACAAGAAGATGAACGTTCTGAATCCAAGGAAAATAGATCAACTCTTCTTCAACCTTACTAACTCTCAAAAGCTTAACTTTTGCTTCAAAACTCTCAAAATCTCTTGAACACTAGCAAACTCCTGCATGAGCTGCTCAAACTTAGCAAATAAATCATGGGAGACGTGGCCAAGCTTCTGGCAACAAGTTGAACATAACACCTGTCCAAAATGCTGACTAAGGATGCCCAAAAGCTGGCTGGCCAACTCAGCTTCGGCTGCCGAATCGCATGCAAAACCATGCAACATTCGGGGGCCGAACTTAAACTTCGGAAGCCGAACATTGGGCACTTTCGGCGGCCGAACTTGGCTAAAGTCTCCATGAACTATTTTCTCTTCAAAACTCAAAACCATATAACTTTAAAACCTTAAAACACATCATAACACTTAGAAAACATAAATCCTACCCTTTTATAGAATCCCAACACTCCGGGTTCCACCAGACAACAGGAATTCTGGTGCCGGATTCCAGCCGGGTATTACAGGTGAGCTATACTAGCCCAGTGAGTAGAACAATAAAACATTTTATAAAATATGCTCTCATGGAATGCATCACATCACAAGTAAATCACCCATCTCGAGTTGGACTGATCCAAGACTCCCTCTGCTCTGTGCCCGGCCCATAAAGGAGCTCTGCGGGACTTCTACCTATATCATGGTGCCAAGCCCCCACATGGGAACTCTCAGGACTTCTCTCTGTGCCTGGTTCTCAAGGGCTCTCCAAGACTTTACTGTGAGGGCTAATGAGTCACTCTATGTCCATCTCGCAATCAATACAATGTACGAGGAGCAGTGCCAAGTACAAGGATAAATGCAATGCGTCATATTCATGGGTTCTAATGCAACATCCTATAAACATGGCAATCGTGATCCATGAAACATGCTCAAAATACTTATTTCTTTAGTTAAAAGATTTAAGTTAGTTCCACTCACCTCTAAACAACTCTTAACTGATACTGAACAGCTATCTTTGATGATCTCCTGGGTTCCTCTGGTCCGAACCTACACAGGTGGACTTAAAATGAGGGACCAGACTAACTCAAAACAACTCTGAAAAACTCCCCAAAAACCCCCTAAGACAACCTTAAACAATCATGAAAAGCATGCAAAGGAAGGCTGGACAGGGTACTTTCGGAGGCACCTTCGGCGGCCGAAAGTCTGGTCCAGAGACGAAACTCACTCACCTTCGGCGGCAGGTTCGGCGGCCGAACTTCCCCTCTAGAGATGAAAGTCCACTTTCAGGGGCAAGTTTAGGCAGCCGAAACCACCTCCTTAGGCATGTTCGGCGGCCGAACCTGGGTTCTCCAGAAAGGCAAAACCCTGTTTCGCCTCATGCACAAAAGCCTCCCAACAACTCAAACATGCATAACTCAATACCACAACTTGCATACTTGCCAACACATGCATATAGGGGTCCAAAACTAACTTAAAACCCTATTAAACAACATCAAAACAACCTAAAACACATCAACTCAACAAAAACCCTACATGCAAAACTACCTATACAACTTGCTCAAAACTTGCATAAAACATTAAAAGTGGTCAAGAAACTTCACTTACCTCTTGAAAACGAGAGGATGAAGATTCCTAACGTGGAGATATGGAGAAAACACTCCTCAAGTCTCCAAACTTCAAATCTTGGGTTTTAAGCTCAAAGACTTCAAAAATAATGTAAATCTTGTTAAAACCTTAGAAGATTTGAAGAAGATCATGAAAATCAACTTGGGAGGGTTTTGGACTCACCTATGGCTGTAGGTGGAAGAAAAATCTCATCTTTCCACCGACTTGGGCCCTTTTATAGGTGGCTGGCCAGACCACCTTCGGCAGCCGCTGGTGTATCCGAAACCATGCAAGGTTCTGCGGCCGAACCTGACATTTTCTCCTTAGTTCTTTTCCTTCAAAAACTCATTTCCTTTTATACTTAAAACCTTAAAACACCTTAAAATACTTTTAAAAACATAAATAATACCCTTCTAGAGAATTCCGACATCCGAGGTTCTATCGGACTATGGAAATTCCGATGCCGGACTCCAGCCGGGTATTACACTAGTAGAGCTGGCCAAAAGGCCAGAGAGAGCAAGTAAGCGGGGGTTTGAGGCTTCTGTGACCCTGCCGAACATCCTCTCCCGCAGTATCTCCGCCACCACGCTCGCCGGAGATTGGTGGGTGATGTCCTCTGCGTTCAAAATGTCATTATCCGGGGCAGACAGCAGAGGCATCACATAAGTCTCCTTTTCCTTCTCGAGTGGGGCAGAGCTGGGGCCGGGCGCCTAAAGGCCCGAGGTCTTTTGGGAGCTGGGACAGGAATGCCAGAAGGGAGAGGGCGCTTGTCCCCAATCTGCTCAGCTGCACTCGCAGGAACGTCCCCAGCCAGCCTAGAGTCAGTTCCCTCCAGAAGGGTGCCTTCAAGGGTGGGAGTGCCCTCAGTAGCAGCTCCCTGGACCCCCTCGCCCTCAGGGATTGCTTCCAACCCGCCTTCAGGGGCCTCTTCAACAATAGTGGGAGTCTCAAGCCTCCCCTCAGGCACTTCCTCAGATGGGAGAGTAGGATCCGTCCTCTCCAGTTTGGCACCCTCTGTCGGCTTGACAGTGATCTCCTGCGCTTTTTCTGTCCCCTCTGTAGAAGTTTGTCGGGACCTGGGGGTTTGGGAAGACTGAGGGGCCGAGCTCGACCTGCTACGGCTGAATGGCCGAGAGGACCTAGTACCACAGGAGCTCGGCTTAGGAGCTCGAGAAGAAGCCAGAACAGGAGGCTGGCTGACCCACCTGGAGGAAATAACCTCAGCCACCATCTGGGTAGTCTCTCCCTCCAATCGCCCAGCTCGAAGGGCATCCAGGGCGGCATTCATGCTCTCCCCAGATAGCGTGAAGTTCTTCGGGGGCTTAATCTGGTCCATTTTCACGTCAGAAGGTGCAAAAATTCAAAGCCAAAACGAGTTAGAATAGCCCCCAGTAACAAGCACAAAGATAAGGCAAAACAGTTAAATGAAGTGAGGTGCCAGCGCTCTGGATATCTCGAAGGTTGGACGCGAACATACACTTTTCAACGTCATACTTCTTCTCAATAGAAGTTAGACGAACGAACCCGACCAGCTCGGTAAGACTTAACTGGGGCAAGTCGTTGCAACCCAGAGAAATGTCTTCCCAGTCGAGTTCCACCCCCCAGGACAGACCGGAGTTTTTCTTTAGCTCCACCACTACAAAGCCCTCTACCCATCCCTTTATGGAATCTTTGTAGCCCGTAAAAATGGATAACCCACCACGGGGGGCAAAATAGTAGAAGCTCTAACTTGTCCAAACGAGATGAAAGAAAGTCACAAACAGACGCACCGTGGGTGTTAACCCCCAGCTCAGGCAGATGGACTCGAAAGAACACATGAACAAAATAGAGTTGGGAGATAGCATTCGAAGGGTTATCTCGAAATACTGAAAGACTTTGATGAAGAAAGGGGTGAAGGAAAAGGTCAGACTGAAGTCTCGTTGCTTGATGAAAAATACCAGGCTAAGATCCTTCTAAGGATCTATCAAACCGGGAGAAGGAGGATCGGGAAGAACGATCCTCTCGTTTCGATAGGGAGCTCAAATATGGTAAAGAGGGGTGTCTAAATACTTCCTAGAAAAGAAATTGGTCAGGGTGGAAGGAGTGATACAAGACTCAAGATCAAAAACTTCAGGAAGTCTAGGGCCTTCCATGGAGGAATGAGAGGCGTACCTGAAAAGCAGTTAGGGCGGATGAGCAGAGGAGAACGAAGAGAGCAGAGAACAAAGGAGAGCAAAAGTTTCAAGAAAGCTGGAGAATTTGAAATTTGAAACAGTAATGAGACAAAGAGGCGTTTTGAGGAAACTTTCCTTGGGCGGCGCGGTCATGATGACTCTCGGTATTTACCCCCTCATCAGTCGGGCAATAACTGACGAGAAGGTAAAGGGGCAATTGATGACCTGGATTTCTTCACCCCGGTCTAAGGTCAGGCCCATGAAGACAGCCCATAATCTGAAGGCTTCTAAGTCTCCCCCAAGTGTCAGGTCCAGCCCGCTCAGCTGAAGGACTGGACTTCACCTAGATTCCTCTATCCGGTCGGCCCAGCCTTTCGGCCCAATAATCAGGCCTCAAAGGGGCCTATGTACCGTGGAGCTAGTTTACCCTTCTTCCCAAAGCGAACCACTCCTTTCATTGGAGACACCTTTAGCAATACCATATCCCCCTCCTGGAACTCTATCTGTTTCCTACGGACGTCTGCATAGCTCTTCTGTCTGCTGACAGCTGTTCTGATCCTCTCTCTGATGACAGGCACTAACCTGCTGGTAATCTCGACTAACTCTGGCCCTGCAAGAGCCTTCTCTCCTACCTCTTCCCAGCAAACAGGCGTTCGGCACTTCCTTCCATACAGAGCTTCATAAGGAGCCATCCCTATGCTAGCATGATGGCTGTTATTATAGGCAAACTCCACTAGAGGTAGATGCTGCCTCCAAGAACCGCCAAAGTCTAACACGCACATTCTCAACATATCTTCTATAGTCTGGATGGTCCTCTCTGACTGACCGTCTGTCTGTGGATGGAAAGCAGTACTGAAATCCAATCTTGTGCCCATCTCACTCTGCAGACTCCGCCAAAACCTGGAGGTCAACTGTGGTCCTCTGTCTGATACGATCGACACTGGAACTCCATGCAGTCTCACTATCTCTTCTACATACACCTGCGCTAACTTGTCCACAGAATAGTTACTCCTGACTGGAATGAAGTGTGCAGATTTAGTGAGTCTATCCACAATCACCCATATGGAGTCTAGTCTGTTGGACATCGCCGGTAACCCCACTACAAAATCCATAGCTATGTTTTCCCATTTCCATTCTGGAATCGGCAGTGGGTTAAGCATTCCAGCCGGCTTCTGGTGCTCTAGCTTCACCCTTTGACAAACCTCGCAGGCTGACACAAACTGTGCCACTTCCCTCTTCATCGCTGGCCACCAATACATCCTTCTCAGATCTTGATACATCTTGGTGGCTCCAGGGTGAACGCTATATCTCGCATTATGAGCTTCCCTCATAATTTTTTCCTTTAAACTGGGGTCATCTGGTACACATAACCTCTTCCCGTGACGAAGAATCCCCTTACTGTCAAATCTGAACTCTGCACTCTTGCCAGACTGAACAGTCCTGGCAATCTTCACTAACTCAGGGTCCTTGTGCTGTTTCAGAGCCACCTGCTCTAGAAACACAGGTGTAACTCTCATCTGTGCTATCAAAGCTCCTGTACCATATAACTGCAACTGTAGCCCCTCTTCCATGAGCTTATAGAAGTCTTTCACCACCGGTCGTCTTTCGACGGTAATGTGGGATAAACTGCCAAGTGACTTCTGGCTTAAGGCATCGGCTACCACATTTGCCTTACCCGGATGATACTGGATCTTGCAGTCATAATCACTGAGCAGTTCTACCCACCATCTCTGCCTCAAGTTGAGCTCTCTCTGACTCAAGATGTGCTGCAGGCTCTTATGATCCGTGTAGATCTCACACTTTACCCCATAGAGGTAATGCCTCCACATCTTAAGTGCAAGGATAACTGCTGCCATCTCAAGATCGTGTGTCGGGTAGTTCAGCTCGTGCTTCTTTAGCTGCCTCGAAGCATAAGCTATCACTCTGTCATTCTGCATCAACACACAACCTAATCCCACTCGGGATGCATCACAGAACACTGTGAAATCTTCATCACTAATCGGCAGAGCTAACACCGGTGCTGAAGTCAACCGTCTCTTTAACTCTTCAAAACTCTCATCACATTCCTCTGACCATATAAACTTCTGATTCTTCCTGGTCAGTCTGGTCATAGGAGCAGCTATCTTCGAAAAGTCTTGAACGAACCTCCGATAGTAGCCTGCCAAACCCAGAAAACTCTTGATCTCTGTGACTGTACTGGGTATAGGCCAGTTGGCTACTGCCTCTACCTTTTTGGGGTCTACTGCTATTCCTTCTTCTGAGACTACATGACCCAAAAAAGAAATGCTCCTCAGCCAGAACTCGCACTTAGAGAACTTGGCATACAAGCCATGCTCTCTCAAGGTCTGAAGCACAATCCGCAAATGCTGGGCATGTTCCTCTGCAGTTCTGGAGTACACCAAACTATCATCAATAAAGACGATCACAAAGCGATCCAGGTACTCCCTGAACACTCTGTTCATGAGGTCCATGAATGCTGCAGGGGCATTAGTCAACCCGAACGGCATTACTAGGAACTCATAGTGCCCATATCTGGTTCTGAAATCGGTCTTGGCTACATCCTCTTCCCTAATCTTTAACTGGTGGTATCCGGATCTCAGATCTATTTTCGAGAAACAACCTGCTCCTGCTAGCTGGTCGAATAGATCATCAATCCTGGGTAGAGGATACTTATTCTTGATAGTGACTTTGTTCAACTGCCTGTAGTCGATACAAAGTCTAAGAGATCCATCCTTCTTCCTGACAAACAACACTGGAGCACCCCAAGGTGAGGTACTCGGGCGGATGAACCCCTTATCTACTAAGTCCTGTAACTGCTCCTTCAACTCTCTCAGCTCTGCTGGTGCCATCCTGTAGGGAGGTATAGAGATCGGTCTGGTACCAGGCATCAATTCGATTTCGAACTCTATGTCCCGATCAGGTGGTAATCCTGGAAGCTCTTCAGGAAACACATATGGGAATTCGCTAACAACCGGTACTGAGGACGGTTCCCTAACCTGACTGTCTAGCTCTCTCACATGAGCTATGAACCCCTGACAACCCCTCCTCAACAGCCTGCGAACCTGAAGGGCTGATATCAAACCCTTTGGTGTCCCTCTCCTATCTCCTCTGAAAACACACTCTGACCCATCCTGGTCTCTGAAACTGACTACCTTGTCCCTGCAGTTCAATGTAGCATTATACGTAGATAATCAATCCATCCCTAGAATGACATCAAAATCTGTCAACTCTAGAACCACCAGGTCAGCTGGAAGGTATCTACTCTTTATACACACTGGACAGAACCGACAGACTGACTCTGCCAAAGATGGATCACATTTGGGTCCACTAACCCAAAGAGGACACTCTAACTCAGACACCATCAGACCCAACCTCTCTGCGGCTCTAGAAGAAATGAAAGAGTGAGAAGCACCGGGGTCCATCAAAGCATACACCTCTGAACACCCAATGATGAGATTACCTGACACCACTGTGTTCGAAGTGTCTGCCTCCTGCTGAGTCATGGTGAAAATCCGTGCTGGGGCTGACGGACCTGCACCTCGGGAACCCATCCCTGATGAAGAGGCTGCCCCTCTTCCTCTACCTCTGCCACTGCTCGGTGGGAGGGCTGAAGCTGCTGGCTGTGCTACACTACCTGTGCTCATCTGCTGAGATGATGCCATAGAGGTCGTATTAGGACACTGCTTTGCCATATGCCCTTCCTGCCCACATCTGTAGCAGGCTGTAGATCCCTTCAGACAAACTCCTCCGTGCTTCTTTCCACAGTTTGGACATACTGGTCTATCAGCGACCGAACCTGAGCCTCTACCCATTCCAAAACTAGATTTTATTCTGCCCCAGAATCTGCTCTTTTTCCCTTTACCCTTCTCTCCTCTCCTGTCCCCTGAAGTAGCTGCACTTGTCACTTTAGAACCTGAGGTCTGTGCCACCTGCCGCTTAGCTGTCTCTTGGAAACTGGCACTAGCCTCCATCATTCTCGCTGCATCTACAATTGAGTGAAAACTCTCTTTATCAGCTGCCAGGATCAAAGAAGAATACCTCGGGTGTAATCTCATGGCATATCTCCTCACTTTCTTCTTGTCAGTGTCGTATGCTTGCCCCACATATTGGAACAACTCCAAAAACTTGTCAGTATATTCATCGACACTCATCCCCTCCATTTGTCTCAACTGTTCAAATTCCACCATCTTCATTTCTCTGGAACTATCAGGAAAAGCCCACCCAGCAAATTCATTGGCGAACTCTTCCCAGGTCATACTGTCTATCCTAGGGTCCACATAGTTTTTAAACCACTCTTTAGCTTTCTTGCACTTTAATGTGAACCCTGCCATCTCAATGGCCCTATGATCATCAGCTCCCAACTCACTCGCTATCATTCTGACTGCACTGAGATACTCAAAGGGATCATCTCCTGTGTTGAATTTAGGAGCATCCAACTTCAAGTACTCCGTCATCTTCACCTTACTTCCCCCTGAAGAACTGGGTTGCTGTGCTTCAAAAACAGGGGCTACTGGTTCAGGTGGTGGTGGTGGTGTTGTTTCTCTAGGTTCAGGGTGTGCTGGACTGGAATGAGAGGGTGGAGGTGGATACATAGGATATGGTGGATAAAAGGAAGGATAAGGCATGTAAGGCATATAGGGTGGATATGGGGCAAAGCTGGAGTAATCCGACGTATCTCCCATCGGATACCCCGGGCCCTGAGGAAAGGGTGGATAGCCAAACTCCGAGGCCTGTGCGCCTCCCTGAGACTCCCCCATACCTTCTTCAGCCCTTCCTACACCCATACTTTCATCCCTACTCTGAGCAGCATCCTCAGCCTCTCTTCCTTCTTCTGTTCTTCTTCCTCTAACCACCCCTCATCTGCTCTCGTCAGAAGCCCTTCTAGGGTCTTGTGACGTTCCCTCTCTGCTTGACCTATGAGTCCTTGCTGTAATACCCGGCTAGACTCCGGTATCGGAATTCCTACCGTCCGGTGGAATTTCAGATGTCGGAAATCTCTAGAAGGGAAAGGGCATGTTTTTATGAAATGTTTTCATGTTTTAATGGTTTTAAGTAGGATTTTAAATGAGTTTTTGCATAAAAAGTCTTAGGAGGAAAACCCAGGTTCAGCCATCGAAGCTCAAGTTCGGCCGCCGAACTTGCATGCGTTTTGGAGGCACGTTAGGCCCCCGAAAGCATAAGTGAGGGAAGTCCAGGTTCGGCCGCCGAACTTCACTTTCGGCCGCCGAACTTGCATGTGTTGCGGAGGCACATTCGGCCCCCGAACGTGGCCTGGCCAGCCACTATAAAAGGGTTCCTTAGCCGAAAACGGGCGAGTTTTCTCCCCGTTGTCGGCCAAGGTGCGTTCTTCGCCACCCCTCACCGATCTTGAGTTCTTTCCTCCAAATCTTTCAAGATTTTCATTTGTTTTAACTTTGTTTTGAAGATTTTGAGCATTTGAGCGAGTTTTGGAGCTTGGAGGTTCAAGGAACCCCATCTCTCCCTACCCCAAGTTAGAGCGTCTCCACTCTCGATCTTCAAGAGGTAAGAGTCGATCTCTAGCTTATATTATGTTTTAAACAAGTTTTATGCAAGTTTATGGGGGTAGAATGCATGTTTAGGTTATAGTGGTATTTATGGGTTTTGATGTGTTTTTGAACAATGTGGCTTGGAAATGTTGTTGTATGTGTGTTGTAGTTGGGGTTTAAGTTAGTTTGAGACCCCTAGGAACTTGTATGTATGTTTTGTTTGAGCTAAATGCATGTTGGTATGAATTGGAGGCATTTGTGCATGTTGGGAACCAAGTTTCTGCCCTTCGGGAGAAACCAGGTTCGGCAGCCGAAGGAACTTTCGGCCGCCGAACCCCCTTGTGGAGGCAGCATTCGGCTGCCGAAGCCTTGCCCCCGAAAAGAGACTTTCGTCTCTGTCTGGGACTTTCGGCCGCCGAAAGTGCCTGACTTTCGGCTCTGGAGGGACTTTCGGCCGCCGAACCTGCCGCCGAAAGTGCCCTGTTCAGCCATTTCATGCATGTTTTGCTATGATTATTTCATGATGTTCTAGGGGGTTTTTGGGGAGTAGTTTAGAGTTATGTTCATGTATGTTTGGTCCCTCATTTGAGTCCACCTGTGTAGGTTCGGACCCGAGGAACCGAGGACCCCAGCAGTGAGTCAGTCACTTCAGAGTCAGTAGAGCTTCAGCCAGAGGTGAGTGGAATAACTCTTATGCTTTTAAATAAAGAAATCAGTTTTAGCATGATTCACGCATCATGAATGCCATGAGATATAATAGGGTGTTTGCATTAGACTCACGAATATGTTGCATTGCATAATATGTTTGATGATGTGGATGAATGTTGAATGATCCTTTAGTCCCCCTATGCTATGATGATGATTATGATACGGTACGGAAGACCAGTGAGGCCCATTCTACGCCCCTGGCACCATGTAAGAGAAAGACCAGTGAGGCCCATTCTACGCCCCTGGCACAGTTGGACCATGTTATGCTATGTTATGTAAGAGAAAGACCAGTGAGGCCCATTCTACGCCCCTGGCACAGTTGGACCATGTAGGGGACTATAGGTGACAAATTCATCCTTGATGTGATTAGCTGTGATGTGATGCATTTCATGTTATCATATGTTTTTAAATTGTTTTATTTTTCTGCTCACTGGGCTCTTGTAGCTCACCCCACTCCCTTAACCCCCAGGTTTGCAGGTGCCGGGTAGATCAGGAAGTCAACAAGAGTAATGAAGTCTTATGTATGTAATAGCTAGAATGTGGACATGACAAATTGTGTAATGATGTATGGACATGTAATGTAATGATGTTGAGGTTTAGAATTGTGCTTGACCATAGTGTATTGTAATCCCTTTTAATACATGATTCTAATGTTTATTGATGACTATGTTTAGCCAACTCAACACTTGTTATGCCACTCATTGGGGGCAATGTATGAGATCCCACAGAGGGGTTAAGTTTATGATGAGGATTATGTTCAGTGCATGAACAGGTTGAGTTTGGTGTATGAGAATATGAATGAAAGAAAAGTTTTAATTTTTACGTATGTTGTTGATCATGTATGGGATTAAGCAGGTTCACAGGATGTATGTTAGGCTTGCTACGGGTCCCGGCGGCCTTAAGTCGACCCGGATCCTAGCGCCGGTAGCGGTCCAATTTTCGGGTCGTTACAGAATGGTATCAGAGCCCTAGGTTCATATGGTCGGACCTAGAGTGTCGGGCTCATAGAGGTTATAGAAGGTCAAGCACAATAGGAAGATCATGTCCACTAGGATAGGATGTGGAGTCCTGTCTTGTTGATGATGTGAAATGCCATGATTATATGCATGTGCATTAATGATATGATATGTATGTGATGAGGGTTCATGTGTGCCCATATGAACCATTTGATGTTAATGTTTGCTTGCTGTGTGCTGTTTTTCAGAAAACAGGATGAGAGGAACTCGTCGATCAGCACGATTGACTAGAGTACCACCTGAGGATGAGGGCATGAGCGCCCGTCCTCCAGCATTGCCTAGGGCAATGTCTAGTAGGTCTGGCAGAGAAAGAGCAGTAAGAGACCCTAGAAGGTCTTTGGATCTGGGAAGAAGCAGATCAGTGAGGGGGACAGTACAGGGCGGAGTGTCAGATGATATGGATGTAGAGGAAAGGAGGGACGGCAGTCTGGGAGTTAGCATGTCAGAAGAAGGTATGGGAGAGTCCCAAGGAGGCACTCAGGCCTCGGGATTTGTTCAGCCACCCCACTACCCAAACTTCTCACAACACCCTGGGTATTCTATGGGAGGCACATCGGATTACCATAGTTTTAGCCCTTATCCCACACAGATGCCATACCCACCTTACTACCCACCCTACTCACAATACCCGATGTATCCACCTCCACCCTACTATCCAAATCCAGCAAACCCTACCCCAGGGGATGCTGCACCTCCACCTCCACCAACAGAACCCACAGTTCTAGAAAACCCAGTACCTAAGCCTAGCTCATCTGGAGGTAGCAAGGTCAAAATGACCGACTACATGAAGCTGGGTGCTCCCCAGTATGATAAGGGGGATGACCTGTTTGTGTATCTTGAGAGGGTAAAGGTGATCACAGATGAGATTGGGGCTGATGACAGTAGAGCCATTCAAATGGCCGGGTTCACGCTTAAGTGCAAGAAGGCACGGGAGTGGTTTAAGAATTATGTGAACCCGAGAGTGGACAACATGACTTGGGAAGAGTTCGCAAACGAGTTTGCAGTTTGGGCTTTTCCAGATAGTTCAAGGGAGCTAAAAATGATAGAGTTTGAGCAGTTGAGGCAGACTGATGAGATGAGTGTAGAGGAGTTCACGGACAGGTTCTTGGAGCTGTTGCCATTTGCAGGGCAAAGCATTGACACAGACCAGAAGAAGTCAAGGAGGTATATCATGAAACTCCACTCCAGATATTCCTCCTTGATCCAGTCAGCAGATAGGGAGAGCTTCCATGCCATAGTAGATATGGCCAGGAAAATGGAGGCCAGTGCCATCATTCAGGGGACAGTTAAGCAGACAGTGGCACAGGCTTCTGGTTCTAAAACTCCGGGTGGGGGAAGGTTAGATCCCTCTACCCTAAGTGCAGCAGCTTCAGGCAGTAAGAGATGGAGTAGTACCACCAAGAAGACAAAGAAGAACAAGTTCTGGAATAAGGTTAAGTCCAGTCTGGGACTAGGGAGTGGCTCAAGCTCTGGCGCGGATAATGCAGTTTGTGCAAAGTGTGGTAGGCTACACAGGGGAGTTTGTCGGGCTGGGACAGCAGCCTGCTTCAAATGCGGGCAAGAGGGACACATGGCTCGGGAGTGTCCTAGGGCAGCTTTTGGAGCACAGTCTCAGCAGACAGCTTCTGGTAGTGTGGCTCAGCCAGCAGCTCCAGCCATGACTCAGGCCAGTGGCAGAGGTAGAGGGAGAGGAGCAGCCTCTTCTTCAGCGGGTTTCAGAGGCGAAGGTCCATCAGCTCCAGCACGGATCTTCACGATGACTCAGCAGGAGGCAGATGCATCTAACACCGTGGTGGCAGGTAACTTAGTCATTGGGTGTTCTGATGTGTATGCATTGATGGACCCTGGTGCATCTCATTCTTTTATTGCTCCGAGAGCCGTCCAGAGGTTGGGATTGATGATCTCTGAGTTAGAGTGTCATCTCTGGGTCAGTGGACCCAAGTGTGATCCATCAGTGGCAGAGTCAGTCTGCCAGTGTAGTCCTGTGTTTGTCGAGGGAAGATGCTTGTCCGCCGACCTGGTGGTTCTAGATTTGACAGACTTTGACGTCATTCTAGGGATGGACTGGTTATCTACCCATGGTGCTACCTTGGACTGCAGGGACAAGGTAGTCAGGTTCAGAGGTCATGATGGGTCAGAGGTTGTCTTCAGGGGAGACAGGAGGGGTACACCTAGAGGTCTGATATCAGCTCTTCAGGCTCGTAGGTTGCTTAGGAGGGGATGTCAGGGGTATTTGGCTCATGTGAGAGAGCTTAGCAATCAGGTTAGAGAACCCGCCTCGGTGCCAGTGGTTAGAGAGTTCTTAGATGTGTTCCCAGACGAGCTGCCAGGTTTACCACCTGCTAGGGAGATAGAGTTCGAGATAGAATTGATGCCTGGAACCCGACCGATCTCTATCCCTCCTTATAGGATGGCTCCAGCCGAGTTGAAAGAATTGAAGGAACAGTTGCAAGAGCTGGTAGACAAGGGCTTCATCCGACCGAGTACCTCACCTTGGGGTGCACCAGTTTTATTTGTGAAAAAGAAGGATGGGTCCCTTAGACTTTGTATCGACTACAGGCAGTTGAACAAAATCACTACCAAGAATAAGTACCCATTGCCAAGGATCGACGATCTATTTGACCAGCTAGCCGGAGCAGGTTGTTTCTCCAAAATAGATCTGAGATCGGGGTACCATCAGCTAAGGATAAGGGAAGGAGATGTGCCGAAGACAGCTTTCAGGACCAGATATGGGCATTTTGAGTTCCTTGTAATGCCGTTCGGGTTAACCAACGCCCCTGCAGCATTCATGGATCTCATGAACAGGGTGTTTAGCCAATACCTGGATAACTTTGTTATTGTCTTCATAGATGATATCTTAGTGTATTCCAGGAATGCAGAGGAGCATGCCCATCATCTGAGGTTGGTTTTGCAGACCTTGAGGGAACACGGCTTGTATGCCAAGTTCTCCAAGTGTGAGTTCTGGCTGAGGAGCATCTCATTCTTGGGGCATGTTGTATCGGAAAATGGAATAGAGGTGGACCCCAAGAAGGTAGAAGCTGTGGCTAACTGGCCTAGACCCACTTCAGTGACGGAGATCAGGAGTTTCTTGGGTTTGGCGGGTTACTACAGGAGGTTCGTCCAAGACTTCTCAAAAATTGCAGCTCCTCTGACCAGACTAACCAGGAAGAATCAAAAGTTTGTGTGGACCGACCAGTGCGAAGAGAGTTTCGAAGAGCTTAAGAAGAGGTTGACTTCAGCACCAGTGTTAGCTCTGCCATCTAGTGATGAGGACTTTACAGTCTTTTGTGATGCGTCCCGTATGGGACTGGGTTGTGTACTAATGCAGAATGAAAGGGTAATTGCTTATGCTTCGAGACAGCTAAAGAAGCACGAGTTGAATTACCCCACACATGACCTTGAGATGGCAGCGGTAATCTTTGCACTCAAGATGTGGAGGCACTACCTCTATGGGGTAAAATGTGAGATCTTTACAGATCATAAGAGCCTGCAGTACATCCTGAGTCAAAGAGATTTGAATTTGAGACAGAGAAGGTGGGTAGAGCTGCTGAGTGAGGCGAACGTCGTGGCAGACGCCCTAAGCTGGAAGTCACTAGGCAGTCTATCCCACATCACGGCAGAGAGGAGACCAGTGGTGAAGGAGTTTTATAAGCTCATTGAGGAAGGTCTACAGTTGGAGTTGTCTGGTACAGGCGCTTTAGTGGCCCAGATGAGAGTGACACCCGTGTTTCTGGAGCAAATGGCTCAGAAACAGCATGAGGACCCAGAGTTAGTGAAAATTGCCAGGACTGTTCAGTCAGGCAAGGACAGTGAATTCAGATTTGACAGTAAGGGGATCCTCTGCTATGGGAGTCGACTTTGTGTACCAGATGACATAGGGCTTAAAGGAGACATTATGAGAGAGGCTCATAATGCAAGATATAGCGTTCACCCCGGAGCCACCAAGATGTATCAAGACCTGAAGAAAGTGTATTGGTGGCCAGCTATGAAGAGAGAAGTGGCACAGTTCGTGTCAGCCTGCGAAGTGTGTCAGAGGATGAAGCTGGAACATCAGAAGCCGGCTGGAATGCTTAACCCGCTACCTATTCCAGAGTGGAAATGGGAAAATATAGCTATGGACTTCGTAGTGGGGTTACCGGCAACGTCCAACAGATTGGACTCCATATGGGTGATTGTGGACAGACTCACCAAATCTGCTCACTTCATCCCTGTTAGGAGTGGCTACTCTGTGGACAAGTTGGCACAGGTGTATGTTGATGAGATTGTCAGACTGCATGGGGTTTCTGTTTCAATAGTGTCTGATAGAGGACCCCAGTTCACCTCCATGTTTTGGCGGAGTCTGCAGAATGCCATGGGTACTAGGTTGGATTTCAGTACTGCCTTCCACCCCCAGACTGACGGACAGTCAGAGAGGACCATCCAAACCATCGAAGATATGCTCAGAATGTGTGTGCTGGACTTTGGCGGTTCTTGGAGGCAACATCTACCTTTGGTGGAGTTTGGCTACAATAACAGCCATCATGCTAGCATCGGGATGGCCCCATATAAAGCTTTATATGGAAGGAAGTGCAGGTCACCTGTTTGTTGGGAAGAAGTTGGAGAGAAGGCCTTGGCAGGGCCTGAGCTTGTAGAGATCACCAGCAGGGTGGTACCCATAATCAGAGAAAGGATTAAGATTGCTGCAAGCAGACAGAAGAGTTATGCAGATATCCGCAGGAGGCAAGTAGAGTTCCAAGAGGGGGATCTGGTATTGCTTAAGGTGTCTCCAATGAAAGGAGTGGTTCGGTTCGGGAAGAAAGGTAAGCTGGCTCCACGGTACATCGGACCCTTTGAAGTCCTACAAAGGATTGGGAATGTATCGTACAAGCTGGATTTACCTGCTTCAATGGAAAGAATCCATCCGGTTTTCCATGTTTCCATGTTGAGAAAGTTCGTGTCAGATCCGGGCAAGGTTCTTAGTGAGCCAGATGTGGAGATCCAAGAGGATCTCACCTATGTTGAACAGCCAGTACGGATCATAGACACCCAGATCAGGAAGCTGAGAAACAAAGAAATCCCGATGGTGAAAGTCCTGTGGAACCACCACAATATGGAAGAGTGCACTTGGGAGACACGAGAGTCCATGCTCCAGCAATACCCTTATCTTTTCTGAGGTTAGTTCCTTGTGAGTTTTATGTGCTTTGTATGTATGTTATGTGTGCCATGCTATGTGCTAGTTGAGGAACATTTGGGGACGAATGTTCTTAAGGGGGGGAGAATGTAATACCCGGCTAGACTCCGGTATCGGAATTCCTACCGTCCGGTGGAATTTCAGATGTCGGAAATCTCTAGAAGGGTAAGGGCATGTTTTTATGAAATGTTTTCATGTTTTAATGGTTTTAAGTAGGATTTTAAATGAGTTTTTGCATAAAAAGTCTTAGGAGGAAAACCCAGGTTCGGCCGCCGAAGCTCAAGTTCGGCCGCCGAACTTGCATGCGTTTTGGAGGCACGTTAGGCCCCCGAAAGCATAAGTGAGGGAAGTCCAGGTTCGGCCGCCGAACTTCACTTTCGGCCGCCGAACTTGCATGTGTTGCGGAGGCACATTCGGCCCCCGAACGTGGCCTGGCCAGCCACTATAAAAGGGTTCCTTAGCCGAAAATGGGCGAGTTTTCTCCCCGTTGTCGGCCAAGGTGCGTTCTTCACCACCCCTCACCGATCTTGAGTTCTTTCCTCCAAATCTTTCAAGATTTTCATTTGTTTTAACTTTGTTTTGAAGATTTCGAGCATTTGAGCGAGTTTTGGAGCTTGGAGGTTCAAGAAACCCCATCTCTCCCTACCCCAAGTTAGAGCGTCTCTACTCTCGATCTTCAAGAGGTAAGAGTCGATCTCTAGCTTATATTATGTTTTAAACAAGTTTTATGCAAGTTTATGGGGGTAGAATGCATGTTTAGGTTATAGTGGTATTTATGGGTTTTGATGTGTTTTTGAACAATGTGGCTTGGAAATGTTGTTGTATGTGTGTTGTAGTTGGGGTTTAAGTTAGTTTGAGACCCTAGGAACTTGTATGTATGTTTTGTTTGAGCTAAATGCATGTTGGTATGAATTGGAGGCATTTGTGCATGTTGGAAACCAAGTTTCTGCCCTTCGGGAGAAACCAGGTTCGGCAGCCGAAGGAACTTTCGGCCGCCGAACCCCCTTGTGGAGGCAGCATTCGGCTGCCGAAGCCTTGCCCCCGAAAAGAGACTTTCGTCTCTGTCTGGGACTTTCGGCCGCCGAAAGTGCCTGACTTTCGGCTCTGGAGGGACTTTCGGCCGCCGAACCTGCCGCCGAAAGTGCCCTGTTCAGCCATTTCATGCATGTTTTGCTATGATTATTTCATGATGTTCTAGGGGGTTTTTGGGGAGTAGTTTAGAGTTATGTTCATGTATGTTTGGTCCCTCATTTGAGTCCACCTGTGTAGGTTCAGACCCGAGGAACCGAGGACCCCAGCAGTGAGTCAGTCACTTCAGAGTCAGTAGAGCTTCAGCCAGAGGTGAGTGAAATAACTCTTATGCTTTTAAATAAAGAAATCAGTTTTAGCATGATTCACGCATCATGAATGCCATGAGATATAATAGGGTGTTTGCATTAGACTCACGAATATGTTGCATTGCATAATATGTTTGATGATGTGGATGAATGTTGAATGATCCTTTAGTCCCCCTATGCTATGATGATGATTATGATACGGTACGGAAGACCAGTGAGGCCCATTCTACGCCCCTGGCACCATGTAAGAGAAAGACCAGTGAGGCCCATTCTACGCCCCTGGCACAGTTGGACCATGTTATGCTATGTTATGTAAGAGAAAGACCAGTGAGGCCCATTCTACGCCCCTGGCACAGTTGGACCATGTAGGGGACTATAGGTGACAAATTCATCCTTGATGTGATTAGCTGTGATGTGATGCATTTCATGTTATCATATGTTTTTAAATTGTTTTATTTTTCTGCTCACTGGGCTCTTGTAGCTCACCCCACTCCCTTAACTCCCAGGTTTGCAGGTGCCGGGTAGATCAGGAAGTCAACAAGAGTAATGAAGTCTTATGTATGTAATAGCTAGAATGTGGACATGACAAATTGTGTAATGATGTATGGACATGTAATGTAATGATGTTGAGGTTTAGAATTGTGCTTGACCATAGTGTATTGTAATCCCTTTTAATACATGATTCTAATGTTTATTGATGACTATGTTTAGCCAACTCAACACTTGTTATGCCACCCATTGGGGGCAATGTATGAGATCCCACAGAGGGGTCAAGTTTATGATGAGGATTATGTTCAGTGCATGCACAGGTTGAGTTTGGTGTATGAGAATATGAATGAAAGAAAAGTTTTAATTTTTACGTATGTTGTTGATCATGTATGGGATTAAGCAAGTTCACAGGATGTATGTTAGGCTTGCTATGGGTCCCGGCGGCCTTAAGTCGATCCGGATCCTAGCGCCGGTAGCGGTCCGATTTTCGGGTCGTTACACTTGCCCTTGGCAATGCAGGAGGACGAGCAGCTGTACCCTCACTTACAGGTGGGACTCCAGTCAATCTCGCGGATCGACGAGTTCCTCGCATCTTAACTCTCTGAAAAACAACATATAGCATAGCACATAAGCACATAATCATCACATATCATAATGCACATGCATATATCATGGCATTTCACATCATCATCAAATAGACAGGACTAACATCCTATCCTAGTGGACATGTTTTCCTATTGTGCTTGACCAACTAAAACCTCTATGAGCCCATCTTTCTCTATAAGTCCGACCATACGAACCTTGTGCTCTGATACCACTCTGTAACAGCCCGCAAACCGAACTATTACCGGCACTAGGATCCAGATCGGCTTAAGGCCACCGGGACCCGTAGTAAGCCTACTGTGAACTCTGTGTACCTGTGAAAACTCATACATGATCATACATTTTCTGTAAAAATTTAAAACTTTCTCTTTTTCCAAGGCTTAACCTGTGCATACTCTGTTTCTGTACTGTAAATCCCCTTATAGGGTTCTCATCTCTGCTCAGGGCAGGACATAACCTGTTAAGCCTGGTTTTCATTACATAACATAAAACGTTTACATAAGAAGATCATGTATATACAAGGGATCACAACTCTTACTAGTCAAGCACAAATCTATAAACTGTACATCACATACTGTCTCTTTACAATCACATGTCCACACTAACTATTACACATCCTTCAAACCTTCTATACTCTGCTAACCTCGCTCTCTGTACTCTGAGGACTAAAACCTGCAAAACTGGGATGAGGGGAGAGGGGTGAGCTCAACTAGCCCAGTGAGTAGAAAATAAAACATGCTCTCATGGAATGCATCATATCACAAACATTTCCTACCAGTACATCTAGTCCGTCAGGGTTCACGCAAGCGTCCTTCCCCTGAGAGTTCACGCAAGCGTCCTTCCTCTCACGGATTTCTCTTAATCTCATCAACATAGAAAAATGCAATGCAGCATATTCGTGTACTAGTGCAGTCAACCTACTACATATGATCGTGATGCATGCACATGCTTTAAGTCTTAAATAAAAGTTCGAATGCATTTCCACTCACCTCAGAAAGACTCTGAACAGACTCTGAGCAGCTATCTCTGCTGATCTCCTGGGTTCCTCTGGTCCGAACCTACACAGGTGGACTCAAAATGAGGGACCAAACTTACTCAAAACATCTCTGAAAACTCCCCAAGAAACCCCCTAAGACATCCTTAAAAGATCACATAAAGCATGCAAAAGAAGGCTGGACAGAGCACTTTCGGCGGCAGGTTCGGCGGCCGAAACCCCCCTCCAAAGACGAAACTCATGCATGTTCGGCGGCACCTTCGGCGGACGAAGGTCTCGTCCAGAGACGAAACTCACACTCTTTCGGCGGCCGAACTCCCTCTTTCGGCGGCCGAAAGTCCCTTTCTAAACCGAAAGCCTAGCTTTCAGGGGCAGGCTTTGGCAGCCGAAACTGCCTCTACAAGGGGTTCGGCGGCCGAACCTTCCTTCGGCGGCCGAACCTGGCTTTGCCCGAAGGGCAGAACCCTGCTCTGTTTCATGCAAACTCCCCCCAACTTATCTCAACATGCATATCAACTACTCCCAACTAGCACATATCACATATCATGCATAAAGAGGTCTAAAACTAACTCATAACCTAAAAAAACATAACATATAACACTCAAGCATGCTTATACACAAACATCTCCAAAAACCCCATCTAAACCTAATCATGCATACTACCCATACAAACTTCATAAAACCTTTGAAAATCCTCAAAGAAGCTCAGGATCTTCACTTACCTCCTAAAGAACTTGAGGATAAAGGATCCTAACGTGGAGATATGGAGAAATCCTCTCTCAAAGCTCCAAACTTCAAAACTTGGTTATTTTGTTCAAAACCTTCAAAACACACCAAAACTCTTAAAACCCATGAAAAATTTGATGAAAATCATGAAAAACATGAAAGTCAACTTGGGAGAGGCTGGAACTCACCTCTGGCTGCAAGTGGAGGAGAAATATCCTCCTTCCACCGACCCTTGGCCTTTAAATAGGTGGCTGGCCAGACCACCTTCGGCAGCCGAACGTGCGTCCGAAACCATGCAGGGTTCGGCGGCCGAAAGTGACCTTCGGCTGTAACAGCCCGGAAACCGGTACCCTCTCTGTAACGGCCCAAACTGCTCGGCGCTAGGACTCAGGTCGGCTTAAGGCCGCCAGAACCCGTAGCAAGCCTAAACTGAACTCCAAACATCCCATACATGATCCGACATCGACAGACAACTGTAAAACTTTTCTGAAAAACTACCAGACTTAACCTTAAAAACCACTCAGATATACCAATCTGAAATAACCCCTAGGGCTATCTGTAATACACCAGTGATACTCTGCCAAGTAACCTCCATGCACTATGCGCTGCGTCATAGAACCCACTCTGTAAGGGTCAGCATATCATAAGTTAACTTGGCTACCATAGAGTCACAGGAATCAAACCTGGTCTTCTCTATTGGCCTCGCTATGGATCACAGGAATCAAACCTGGTCTTTCCTCTGCACTGGTCTTGGGTCAAAGGAATTAAACCCTGTCTTCCCTCACAGTTATAATTCACTGGGTTTTCGAAACACAACATTTATTAAGTCTGGTTTGACTCATTTCCCATCAAGAAACTAAAAACAGGATACATGCATACACAAGGGATAAAACATACTGTAGGCAAAGCACATACTAATCCATCAGCACATTAACTGACTATCTATACATCTGTAACAAATATCTCTTTAATTTACATCATGTCCATTACTCTATTACACAAGCAATACTGAAGCCAATACCCTGCTGCTTCTACCTTCCCAGCTAACCTTGTACCTGCAAAACTGGGATTAAGGGAATGGGATGAGCTTCTAAGGCCCAGTGAGTAGAAATACTGAAAACAGTTCATTCATACGCATTTTATATGAAATGCACCACAACTCAAACATTCCACATCTTGGATTAGACATGACCTCAAAACTCCCTCGACGGGCTATTGATGTCGCCTTGGTCCAATCCTCATAAACAATGTATAATGCAATGCACCATCTTCGTGATTCTAATACAATCACCCTAATATATATACCATATCATATATGATGCATGAACTATGCTGAAAAGCATTCTGTTTCTTTAATAAAAAGATTAAGTTTAGTTCTACTCACCTCTGCTCTTCAAGCAGAAACCTGACTGACTCAGCAACTGCTAATCCTGACGACCTCCCTGAACTGTCGGGTCCAATCCTACACAAATGGACTCGAATGAGGTGTCAAACATACTCTAATCAACTCTTAAACAATCCCCCATAAGCCCTTCTGAACCTCTACAAAACAAACACACAAAGCATGCAAAAGAAGGCTGGACAGAACACATTCGGCGGCAGGTTCGGCGGCCGAATGTCCTGAACAGAGCCGAAACTCAAGTACCTTCAGCGGCACCTTCGGCGGCCGAAAGTCCAAAACAGATCCGAAAGTCCTACTTCCGGAGGCAACCTTAGGCAGCCTAAACTGTCTTCTCACAGGGTTCGGCGGCCGAATCCTTCTTCGGCTGCCGAACCTGAGTTCTTCAAGAACTCAGTTTCACCCGCAACCTAGCTTCTCCATCCTTTCCTTCTCTCTAAACATGCATAACTCCAAACCTCAACTTACATATACGTAAGTATATGTACAAAGGGGTCCAAAACTACCTATCAACCCCAACAAACAACAAACATAACACATAATCATGCTTTTATCATAAAAACACATAAACTAACCTAAGCATGCAACTCATGCATAACTCCCTTAACCTCTTTGAAAAGCTGTTAAAAACCAATAAAACAAGTGTAGGAACTTCTCTTACCTCCTGAAAACAGAAGCTAAACAACCAAACTCAGCAACTCCTCCTTCAAAGCTTCAAACCCTCAAAACTCACTTTTCTCTCAAAAACCTTCAAAACCCTTTGAAACACACTCAACCCTCTGCATAGGCTGATAAAAAGCTTGCAGATGAGTCAAGGGAGACGTGGCCTCATCTCTGGTCATGATCTGGAGGTGAACACCTGGCCAAATCACGGACTGAGGAGCATGCACAACTAACCGACCACCCCAGCTTCGGCTGCCGAAACTGCATGCAAAACCATGCAACTTTCGGGGGCCGAACATAACCTTCGGGGCCGAACATTAGGCACTTTCGGCGGCCGAACTTAACATTCGGGGGCCGAACCTGACAGAAACTCCTTTGGCCAATTCTCCTCAAAACTTAACTCTTTTCTTCATCAAAAGCTTAAAACACTTTAAAACATTTTAGAAAACCTTCACTCTACCCTTCAGGAAAACTCCGACATCCGGGATTCCACCGGACGGTAGAAATTCCGATGCCTGAACTAGCCGGATATTACATTCTTCCCCCCTTAAAAAACATTCGTCCTCGAATGTTAAAAACAACAAACAAACAAAGAACATCAAGCTCTTAAACTACTCTTAAACTTCACAGCTTCCGCTGCGCTACTCTGATCATTACTCCTCTTTCTCTTTATCTTTTCTTACCTTTCATTTCCTAACTCTCAACTGGTCGTACAACACCACAATCAACTGTTATCAGAACACCTAGTAGATCATCAATCCTAACTAGGAACACCTGTAACTGCTTCGTAGTGACCTTGTTAACTGAAAACAGTTCTAACAAAATCTCAAGAATCTACCCTTCGGTTCCCACAACAATACTGGAACAGTCCAGGATGAGGTACTAAGTCGGATACAATCTTTATCTACCAAGCTTCTACACTATTCTGACTACTCTCTCTCTCTGCAGGTGCCATTCTATAGGGAAAAGAAAGAAAGAAATGGTTCTGCGTCCAGATACCATGTTCATTCCAAACTCAAATTCCCAAACAGATGGAAAACCTGACAGCTAGTCGGGGAACATCTAGAATTCTTTAGCATTGGGCACTGAGGCTAACTCCCTGATCTGACTGTTAAACATGCTCACAAGAGCTAGAACAACCCTCTGATAACCTTTCCCGAACAACCATGAGCCTGATGGACTGACATCAACTTCTAGGCACCCCTATACACTGTCCCTCTAGAGGACTACCACTGATCCATCCTGTTCTATGAACTCTCCTACCTTGTCGCTGCTGACACAGGTAGTATTGTGAGTAGCTAGCCAATCCGCCCTAGGTTGACATAATCAGTCACCCCTAGAACCATAAGGTCAGCTGGAAGGCTTCGCCTACTCTCTATAAACTCTAAACTGTACTAACTAACTCTGCCTCAGATGGATCACACTCAGGTCCACTAACTCTGAGAAAACACTCTAAGCCCAAAAGTTATCAAACCCATCCTATCAACGGCTCACAACAACAAGGAAAGCGAAACACTGGGGTCCAAAACAAACAGCATACACATTCGAACGCCTCTAAGTGAACGTATCTAACGTCGCCACGTTCGATGTGTTAGCCTCTCACTGAGTCAGGGTGAAGATCCAAGCTAAAGCTTATGGAACTTCCTCGGGAATCCTCTGAAGAAAAGCTAACTCTTTTCTCTGCCTCAACTACCACCCAATCCCAAACTGACTCTAATCTCTTTCTGAACTCACTCTTACTTTCCTTTTCTTTTCCTCTTACTCTGATCTATCTTATCCTTCTATTTATTCATGCTTACTATTACTCTTTCCTGAGAAACCAATTCTCACTGTGCCTGGATTTATGGAAACCTGAGATCACAACATCTCACAGCAATTCGCTCTCTCGCTCTTCTTTGGTTCACTAACCTCGCACACTAACTTCTTTCTGACTCTCTAACTTATTTCATTTTCTGAATCTTTAACTATTTACCTTTCTTTTTTCTCTTCTCTGGATATTTCATTCTATTACATTCTGTTATTCTTAATCCCACTAGAGTCCACAAATACAAATATACACATCAAAACTCTCAAAATGTGCATACCTGGCACCACTGAGTCTAATAGGGCTGCCCCCTGCTGAACATCTCTACCTGAAAATGTCTGCCGGGACTGAATCATCCAAGGCATCGTACGACACTCACGAATCACATGTCCCTCCTGACCACATCTATAACATCCTGTCATGCCAACAAGACAAACTCCCTTATGAAATCTTCCACACCTCTCACATTTTGGTTTGCCTATTCTAGAACTTGAACCAGCACCATTCTTATTCTTCTTTGTCCTTCTCAAACCTCTATTTCCTTTCTTACTGGTTCTCCCCCATTTCATTCCTTTCCAAGTAGCTATACGCCAAATAGAGGGATCATTCTCTCCTAAACCAGAAATTCTAGAATCCTTAGTCTGAACATCATCTAAAAACTCTTCATCCATATTCACCTGCATACCTACACTCCTTCTTTGCATATCTGTTTCTATCTCTCTCTTGTTTCCTAGTTCCATGCCTCCTCTATTTTCATCAAAAGATTCTTCAGACGGATCTGAATCAATCTGCGGACTAACACCACTCATCTTAGCTATCCTGAAGAACAACACAAGAAACAAACATTAGCACACATAGAGTTCATATGAGACACATGAACATAAAACATATACATGCATACATAGCATCACATTAATGCACATGCATATACTCATGGCATTTCATATCTGCATGCAAAACAAAATTCAACATCCTTATCTTAGTGGACATGATTTTCCTTAATGTGCTTGCCTTACTATGACTCTAGACCAACCTCTTTCCGATGTGGGACACTCTAATCCTTGAACAAAAATGCTCAACACACCGTACTTAGGAGGCCCTATGCTCTGATACCATCTGTAACAGCCCGGAAACCGGTACCCTCTCTGTAACGGCCCAAACTGCTCGGCGCTAGGACTCAGGTCGGCTTAAGGCCGCCAGAACCCGTAGCAAGCCTAAACTGAACTCCAAACATCCCATACATGATCCGACATCGACAGACAACTGTAAAACTTTTCTGAAAAACTACCAGACTTAACCTTAAAAACCACTCAGATATACCAATCTGAAATAACCCCTAGGGCTATCTGTAATACACCAGTGATACTCTGCCAAGTAACCTCCATGCACTATGCGCTGCGTCATAGAACCCACTCTGTAAGGGTCAGCATATCATAAGTTAACTTGGCTACCATAGAGTCACAGGAATCAAACCTGGTCTTCTCTATTGGCCTCGCTATGGATCACAGGAATCAAACCTGGTCTTTCCTCTGCACTGGTCTTGGGTCAAAGGAATTAAACCCTGTCTTCCCTCACAGTTATAATTCACTGGGTTTTCGAAACACAACATTTATTAAGTCTGGTTTGACTCATTTCCCATCAAGAAACTAAAAACAGGATACATGCATACACAAGGGATAAAACATACTGTAGGCAAAGCACATACTAATCCATCAGCACATTAACTGACTATCTATACATCTGTAACAAATATCTCTTTAATTTACATCATGTCCATTACTCTATTACACAAGCAATACTGAAGCCAATACCCTGCTGCTTCTACCTTCCCAGCTAACCTTGTACCTGCAAAACTGGGATTAAGGGAATGGGATGAGCTTCTAAGGCCCAGTGAGTAGAAATACTGAAAACAGTTCATTCATACGCATTTTATATGAAATGCACCACAACTCAAACATTCCACATCTTGGATTAGACATGACCTCAAAACTCCCTCGACGGGCTATTGATGTCGCCTTGGTCCAATCCTCATAAACAATGTATAATGCAATGCACCATCTTCGTGATTCTAATACAATCACCCTAATATATATACCATATCATATATGATGCATGAACTATGCTGAAAAGCATTCTGTTTCTTTAATAAAAAGATTAAGTTTAGTTCTACTCACCTCTGCTCTTCAAGCAGAAACCTGACTGACTCAGCAACTGCTAATCCTGACGACCTCCCTGAACTGTCGGGTCCAATCCTACACAAATGGACTCGAATGAGGTGTCAAACATACTCTAATCAACTCTTAAACAATCCCCCATAAGCCCTTCTGAACCTCTACAAAACAAACACACAAAGCATGCAAAAGAAGGCTGGACAGAACACATTCGGCGGCAGGTTCGGCGGCCGAATGTCCTGAACAGAGCCGAAACTCAAGTACCTTCAGCGGCACCTTCGGCGGCCGAAAGTCCAAAACAGATCCGAAAGTCCTACTTCCGGAGGCAACCTTAGGCAGCCTAAACTGTCTTCTCACAGGGTTCGGCGGCCGAATCCTTCTTCGGCTGCCGAACCTGAGTTCTTCAAGAACTCAGTTTCACCCGCAACCTAGCTTCTCCATCCTTTCCTTCTCTCTAAACATGCATAACTCCAAACCTCAACTTACATATACGTAAGTATATGTACAAAGGGGTCCAAAACTACCTATCAACCCCAACAAACAACAAACATAACACATAATCATGCTTTTATCATAAAAACACATAAACTAACCTAAGCATGCAACTCATGCATAACTCCCTTAACCTCTTTGAAAAGCTGTTAAAAACCAATAAAACAAGTGTAGGAACTTCTCTTACCTCCTGAAAACAGAAGCTAAACAACCAAACTCAGCAACTCCTCCTTCAAAGCTTCAAACCCTCAAAACTCACTTTTCTCTCAAAAACCTTCAAAACCCTTTGAAACACACTCAACCCTCTGCATAGGCTGATAAAAAGCTTGCAGATGAGTCAAGGGAGACGTGGCCTCATCTCTGGTCATGATCTGGAGGTGAACACCTGGCCAAATCACGGACTGAGGAGCATGCACAACTAACCGACCACCCCAGCTTCGGCTGCCGAAACTGCATGCAAAACCATGCAACTTTCGGGGGCCGAACATAACCTTCGGGGCCGAACATTAGGCACTTTCGGCGGCCGAACTTAACATTCGGGGGCCGAACCTGACAGAAACTCCTTTGGCCAATTCTCCTCAAAACTTAACTCTTTTCTTCATCAAAAGCTTAAAACACTTTAAAACATTTTAGAAAACCTTCACTCTACCCTTCAGGAAAACTCCGACATCCGGGATTCCACCGGACGGTAGAAATTCCGATGCCTGAACTAGCCGGATATTACATCGGCGGCCGAACCTTTGCATTTCTCCCTTATTGCTTTTCTTTCAAAACTCAATCCTTTTCAATACTTAACACATTCAAAACACTTAAAACACTTTAGAAAACACATATATTACCCTTCTGGAGGGTTCCGACACCCGAGATTCCACCGGACTACAGAAATTCCGATGCCGGACTCTAGCCGGGTATTACACCACTCTCCTCACAGACTAAGCTTTTTCTAAGTTTACTAAATCCCTGTAAAACCCTATTTTCTGTATCTCAGATCATCAGATATATTATTTAATAAAAAATAATAGTATATATAAAATAATTAAAAATAATATATTTATTATAAAAATTTTATAATTATTGATATAAAATAAATAGTATTTGATAATGATATATTTAACCATTAAATTAAAAATTAAATAGTTAAATATGAGTTAATTTTATTTTCATATGTAAAATTAGTTTATATTTAAAAAATAATAAAATATTACTTTTAACCTCCTATCTCAATTATTAAATTTTTATTTTTTAAAATTAATTAAAATTACACCCAAATATAAATATTAGACCAATTAATCTAAAATTTAAATATTTAAATTAAAATGCAAAATAATGTAAATGGTGAGCCTTTTTCCTTTATTTGATTATTAGTTTATACATATAAAAAGAAAGATTTACTATTTAATCCTTAAGTATTACTATTATTAATAAATCAGTCATTATATTTTTAAAAAATCTATTAAAACGTTATTATTTTTTCTTTCCATTAATAAAATAGTCTTTCTTTTCTCTTTTCCGTTAAAATAGAAGAAGAATGAGAGAGAAAATTTTTAAAATTCAATTTTATCCTTAAGTAAATCCTCTTATTTAATTTTTGAGCATTACCATTATTAGCAAGTCAGTCTCTATATTTTTTAAAATCTATTAAAATATTCTTTTTTTTAAATCTATTAAAACGTTCTTATATTTTATTTCCGTCAACGAAATAGCTCTCATCTCCCTCTTCCTTAAAAAAAAAAGAAGAAAAATAAGAAACGTCCCCTCTTTCTCCTTAAAGAAGAAGAAAAAAAAAAGAATGATCAAAAAAGAAGAAATTGTAATTTAGTCTTTTGTTATATTTTTAACGACATAAATAGACGGAACGAATATTTTATTTACAGAAAAAAAAAAAAGATAAAATTTTTTAATAGATTTCTCAAAATTGAGAGACTGATTTGTTAATAATGACAATTCTAATAACTAAATAATCATAATATACCTGATATACCAACTAAACTATCAAATTACCACATAAACTATTCAATTTAAAAATTTATTAAATAACTAAAAGTGCACCAAAATACAAATATTAGCCAATTAAATCAAAACTAAAAGATTTATATTAAAATACAAGTATACCTAAACATCAGGCCTTTTTAAATGGATTCGCCTAAATGAAATGTTTATGTTTATGTTATTTTTATATTTTAATTTAAAATTTTAAATAAAATTTAAATTTTAAATAAATTTACTCAATATTATATATAAATTTAAATTAATTTTTAAAAATAAGTAATTCAATTATTAATGACATCTTATATAGATTTTATTTTATAGTAATAATTCTTTAAATATTCATGTTTTATTAATGGATTTTGTAGTTAAAAAAAAATTAAATCAGCAATTAAAATTAAAAATATCAAAGATTAAATTTAAATCACTACATCAAATTTACATTTTATGACAATATATAGTATTCAACTACAAAAATTAATAATAATTTGAAATATATATTGCCTAGTTTATTAGAAATTAAAATTCTAATTTACACCCTAAAAACTAAAATAAAATTTCATATCGTTAATTATCAGTTAATAATTTTTATTACCCTTTAATTAAAGTCGTTAATTGATGATGTATGGTCTCAAACTATTCTGATATATTCTTTTCAATAATCTATTTAATATAAATTTGACTTTATATAAAGATAAAAACAATATTATAAATTAAATATTTATGTTAATAAAATTTTTAATGTATATATATATATATATACTTATAATTTCTTTTAAGTCTCACATAAATGAAGGATTTCAAAAATAAAAATATAACTGCAATTTTTTATTGATAAATAATTAATAATTTTTTTATTGATATTTTAAATAATTAATAAATATTTAGTAATTTATTTTAATGATTAATTTTTTAATAATTTAATCGATAAATGTTTTTAGTGTTTGCAATTAAATAATAATAATAATATGAGTAAATTAAAAAAAAATAAGAAGAGATGCTCGTGTGTAAAGATTAAAGATATTATTAAATTACTTATTATTAACTAATGATACATGTTAGGGGAAGTAATTAATTATTTTTAGAAGACTCTGTCCATAAATCTAATGGATATGATTCACCTGCCAGGACCGTAAAATATCAGATGTGCCTAGTTAAAAAATGTAAAAATGGCCACAATAGTTATTGACAATATAAAGAGCAAAAAGTCTGACTATCCACTGGATGAGGAACATGATCAGAAGGAGCAGCAAAAACACCAGTATATTATTGTAGCTTGTAGCTGTGATAGGTCAAAAATCCTCATGTTCTAACCTGAATTGATCAAGTAAAGATTCCCAGCAACAAACAAAACTGGAAAACCCAACCCCCTCAGGTTTATAAGCACAAGGGCTGCAAACCAAATTAAACGAGCAGAGTACCATAGAAAAAGCATATGATCTAATGTTTCAGATGCAGAATGACATATAGAGAAAGTAGAGTCCACAGAATAACCATGTTGAGCTAAACTAGATAGCACAAGTAAAGCATTACGAAGCAAGTATTAGAGAAAGAATTGCAATTTTGGTAGGATCTACAGAAACCAAACACTCTTCAAAATGCCCAAACCAAGAATCGTTGAAGACGATGGATGAGAAACCAAAACGGTAGAGCTAAGATGTGGCATCAATGACCGATAACCAGATCGAACAATATACTTGTTATACTTAGTATGCCTCCAAACTAAGACATTAGAAGTACCAAGAGGGGCAATAGAGATGGATAAAATCCTACGTCGAAAGGGAGAAACGGACGGACAAGCAATCGATAGTCCCAGTCCAGAGGAGTATGGTTAATTAATTGTTATGCCAAACAGATATAATTCAGAAACTCTAAAGGATATTATAGTCAAAAACCTTGAACATAATGCAACTAAGGACTAGACTGAATGTGAGTAGAAGAATCATTCCCAATACTGATGCAAACATTCTCACGCAGTACATCTCGTCCAACTAGAAGGCTTTGCCAAACGCACGAGCTATTATACTTATAGCCAACCTCTCAGAAAGATACATGAGAGAAATATAATGCCTTTATCATCTTCGACTATAAATTGGTGAGACAGTGAAGAAGCCGCCAACACTATTTTGCTAGACAAGCAAGATTGAACTTCTTAAAGTCCTGAAAGCTCTAACTACCCCGAAACTTTGAGACACATGAACGATGCCAACTAATCCAATGAATCTTCCAAGAATCCATAAGTCCACCCCAAAAAAACTTGGATAAAAAGCTAGAAAGCTTAGCACATAACTGATTTGGATAGGGAAAAGTATGCATAGAGTATGCAGGAATAGTTGCCATGACAGACTGAATTAAGGTAGTCGATCAACATGTAATTATAATTTTTATTTTCACGACTGCGTTTTAGCTTGCACACAATCCCCCACTGATGTTAAAAGTATATTGGTGTGACCGCTCTAAGAATTGTTACATGAAGTTAATGGCTTCGATAGTTAAAATTTATTTATTTTTATTAAAACTATCACCTTGATTTAATTTGAACTTTATTAATTCCATTAAATACTTTTTTAACCAAAATTTAAGATGCTTGATATGCTTTGGGAGCTATTTGTTAAAATTTAAATTTTTCTTGTTAAAAATATTACCTTGATTTTGAACTTTATTAATTCCACTAAAGACTTTTTTAAACAAAATTTAAGATGCTTGATATGATTTTTTTTTAATTATATACCATTTAGTTTATTATTTTTATTATAATTAGTTTTAAGCAAAATTCAACTTAAAACCTTAGTTTTGTTTCAAAAATAATTTTATGTATTTTATTTCTTTTATAAGATATGATTTTATTTTATTTATTTATGATAGTTATTTAATAAAATACTTATTAAATGTTTGATATTAAAAAGTTGTAATTAATTTTAATCAATACAGTGATAAAAAAAAAATATTCATTAGACAATTTAAATTACAAAAAGCAAAAACTTAACTGAATTAGGGTTGATTAACCAAGTTAGCAAGTTGCCCCATTACACCCAACATAAAACTTGAAGTAAAAAAAAAAAAAATGAAAAACATTATACGTAAAATATCACACAAGAAACTTGGAGGTTCCCTCCAAAAAGTGGGACTAACATGTAAAATAATTTTCCTAGCAAGAAAATAGACAGTTAAATTAACTTGTCTCCAAATACAAAATAAAGTCCAAATTAGATCTGTGAGATAGTAAATCTCTATAATTCATAAAAATCTGATCAAATTCAAACCAATCTTCCTGAAAGTTAAAAATGGCATCAACAATAACTTTAGCATCAGACTCAAAATACATAATATAAATTTGACTTTAATTAAATTTGACTTTAATTAAAGTCCTTAATTGATGATGTATGGTCTGAAACTGTTCTGATATATTCTTTTCAATAATCTACTTAATATAAATTTGACTTTATATAAAGATAAAAACAATATGATAAATTAAATATTTATATTAATAAAGTTTTTAATTATATATATATATATACTTGTAATTTTTTTAAGTCTCACATAAATGAAGTATTTCAAAAATAAAAATATAACTGTGATTTTTTATTGATAAATAAGTAATAATTTTTTTATTAATATTTTAAATAATTAATAAATATTTAGTAATTTATTTTAATGACTAATTTTTTAATAATTTAATCCATAAATTTTTTTAGTGTTTGCAATTAAATAATCATAATAATATGAGTAAATTGAAAAAAAAAAAAAAAAACAAGAAGAGACCCTCATGTGTAAAGATTAAAGATATTATTAAGTTACTTATTATTAACTAATGAAACATGTTAGGGAAAGTAATTAATTATTTTTAGAAGACTCTTGTCCACAAATCTAATGGACATGATTACACAGTAATGAAAATCATATCACAAATCTAAGCTAAAGTTTCAGCAAAATTAAATAAATTATTGGATTCTTATTAAAGAAATAAAAAAAGGAAATTAATTACTGAAAATAAATAAAATCTGGCAGAGAAAAAAAATGCGCTAAATTGTTATTATGACAGTATTTCACATATGATTTTAGCACTTTGTTATTTAATTAATTAAGTTTTTATTGTTACATAAGATTTTTTTTGTACTAGCAATAGAGATTGCATTATAAGACTGTAATATCTGCAAAGCTTATAACAGAGAATGTAACATATATTCAAAGTATACAACATCTAATTCACCGGTTCTAAGACATAATTTAAGTATAATATCTGTTTAAAGATCATATTGTAAGGAATATAGCAAAAAGGAAAACCTCGACAAACCCGAAGTAAGATGCACAAGTGATGTTACAGAAACTCATTGCAGAAGTTAAAAGTTGTAAGTCAGTAGTGCAAACAAAAGAAGTGAGACCATGACTAAGAGCAAAATGGATATCGTTCAGCATGGCTCGCGCTTATCGAATGTGCCTAGTTAAACCATGTACAAAATGACCACAATAGTCATTAACAATCACCGCTATTGCTACTGACGAAAACTGATTCTTTTATGCAATATCACAATAAATTTGAAAAACGTCCTGAGACAATAAAGAGCAAAATATCTGACTACCCACTGGATGTGGAACATGATGAAGAGCAGCAAAATACTAGTATATTGTAGATGTGAAAAGTCAAAAGAGATCCGAGAGAATTTTCAAGGGGTCCGAGCCACTTTATCAAATACACAACGATTGTGTTCTTTTCAAATATGCCATAAAGTCATAGTAATAAGAGCTAAGGACATAAAAATCCTCGTGTTCTAACCTGAATTGATCAAGTAAAGATTCCGACCAACGAACAAAATTGGGTATAAGTACAAGGATTGCAAACCAAATTAACCAAGTAGAGTGCCACAGAAAAAACATATGATGTAATGTTTCGAATGCAAAATGACATATAGAGCAAGTAGAGTCCACATAATAACCATGTTGAGCTAAACTACATAGCATACGTAAAGCATTATGGAGCAAGTGTTAGAGAAAGAATTGCAATTTTGGTAGACCTGCAGAGACCAAACACTTTCCCAAATGCCCAAACCAGGAATCCTAGAAGACATAGGATAGATGAGAAACCAAAACGGTAGAGCTAAGATGTGGCATCAAAGACCGATAATCAGATCAAACAATATACTTGCTATGCCTAGTACGTCTCCAAACTAAGACATTAGGAGTACCAAAAGGGGCAACAGAGAAGGATAAAATCCTACGTCAAAAGGGAGAAATAGATGGACAAGCAGTCGATAGTCCCAGTCCAGAAGAGTATGGTTAATTAATTGTTACGCCAAATGGATATAATTCAAAAACCCTAAAGGATATTATAGTCGAAAACCTTGAACATAAGGCAGCTAAAGATCACACTGAATGTGAGTAGAGGAATCATTCCCAATATTGATGCAAACATTCTCACGCGATACATCTCATCCAACTAGAAGGCTTTGCCAAACCCAAGAGCTATTATGCTTATAGCTAACCTCCCAGAAAGATACATGAGAGAAATATAATGCCTTTAGCATCTTCAACCATAAATTGGTAGGATTGTGAAGAAGCCGCCAACACTGTTTTGCTAGACAAGCAAGATTAAATTTCTCAAAGTCCCGAAAGCTCTAACTATCCCGAAACTTTGAGACACATGAATGCTGCCAACTAATCTAGTGAATCTTCAAAGAATCCATAGGTCCACCCAAAAGAATTTGGATGAAAAGCTAGAAAGCTTAGCACATGATTGATTAGGATAGGGAAAAGTATGCATAGAGTACGTAGGAATAGTTGCCATGACGTACTGAATTAGGGTAGTCGATCAACATGTAATAATAATTTTTGTTTTCATGACTAAATTAGGTTCAAACTATGTAGTTAAAGCTGCTCATCCCTTTGCATTGCACCATCAGAGTAGGAAACATCATCGACGATTATTTTGGTTTATTGGTTAATTTGAGTATAGATGTTGATTATTTTAGTTAATTTTGAGTATAGTTCTTGATTATTTTGTTTGATTTGGAGTATAGATCTTGATTATTTTGATTGATTGATCATCTTCTTATTTCTCTTTCTTCATTGATGATGGGTTTTTTTTTGAAACTCTTTTAGATGGAATTTGTTAAAAGTTTCTTGTAAAGTTTGATACTGGTTATTTAGGATTATAGATTCATTATATTTGTTTATATCATATTGATTTAATTTCGGATCGGATTGTTGTTAATTAAATTTGAATCGTTGATTTTTTTACTTTAAAATTCTTAAAAAATTAGGATTCTTATGTGATTTGGATTATTAGAATTTCAATTTTTTTTTTTTTGTCAAAGAACACAATTTGGACTTTCATATTGCAATGCAAAGTGAATGGGATTTCCTTAGATTGGCGGTTTGGTTCCGAACTGAAACCGAATCAATTCAGTTTGATTCGATTCTTCTTAATTTCAGTTTGATTTTAATTTAAATTTTTATTTAGTCAATTTTTTTAGTTTTTAATTTCAGTTTGATTCAAAATCAAATCGACCGAATACTCTCTTTAAGCAAGATAAAACAAAACTAATAAAATCATAACTAATTTTTGTGTACTAAAACTCTATTTGTTTCAAAAAAATAATATGTATTTAGAAAAATTCTAAAAAATATTTTCTAATAAAATAAATTATGTTTCTATTTTTAGTTTTAAAAACTAAAATACAATAATAAATTTATATATAGAAATTTTAATAAAATTCTCAAAATATAAAAAATGATTTGTTTTTTAAAAAAGGAAATATTTTATTTAAAAATGACTTAACTTTTTCTTTTCCAAGAAAATATTATCAGTCGACTAATTTTTCATACGCCAAAAAATATAGAAATAAATGGAGCCTTAGACCACAATTAATTTAATTAATAAAGCTTTAATCGACTAATTGATCATTTCCATAATTATTGATTTTGTTTACATCATATTTCTTCGAGTATAGACCTACAAGATATAAGAAAACACCGAGTAAGTTGCTTTGCCAACCTCTTCGATACTTAAGTTAATATGGATACTGAGTTAATAATATAATAGACTAGAAAGAAATTAGCATGCCTGATTTTAGAGGTTATGAGCTTTTTATATAGTCTAATGGATAAAGTTTAAATATTGTTAGAAGAGTATAAGATAATAGAATAATATCTAGAATAAAATATAGAATTCTACATGAAATACGATATGAAAACTTATATATATAAGGATAATATCCTAATTACTATTAGGATTCTACCACTTTATTAGAAGTTATAGTGTATGTGAATAATTGACGTGATTTGAATTATTCAAATCAGATTTAATATAATTTATTATTGATCTACATCAGTAGTCTTTTGATGATGGGGCCGGAAGGAGACTATGTTGTAATTGGGTAGAACCTACAAGGGAGAAAATATGAAGTGGTGGTAGGTGCTTACGACAGTGACTCTGACGCTCAAGTCAGTATTGTGACAAGCACAATTGGTTTAGAGCTTTTAGTGTTAAAGTCGTATAATTGTCTCTATGATCATTCTTCTTTTATAGTGTAAAAAGATAGAGATAAAGGTGGCGGGAACTATCTTGTGGCTTGGTTTGGCGAAGAGTGACTTGTGACCTTGATTCGTGGGACTAATGTTCGAATGGTCTGATGGGAACCGCCTCGTAATCTAGCTTAAGGAAGATTGTCTTTTGGCCTTAATTCGTGGGACCAACACCCGAGTGGTCTGCGCGGAAACCGTCTCGTGACCTGACCTAGCGAAGGGTGCCTTATGGCCTTGATTTGTGGGACCAACGCTCGAGTGGTCTAGTGGAATCGCCTTGTAACCTGATCTGGCGAAGATTGTCATGTAGCCTTGATTTATGGGACCAACACCCAAGTATTAGAGTATACAATATTTTTATCTCTGTAATGTTCCCATTTTAGATTGTAAAAAAATGAAAATAAATATAATATTTCATGAAAATCTAGCGATAATGTGGCCAACTGCTCGATGATAGATATTGTTGGCTAATAGATTGATGATCCCATGATTTAAATTAAAAAATTAATTGAATTAAATTAATTTAATTTTTTAATTTAATTTTTTATTTGATTTATTGAATTTATTTTTATTTTAAATTTTTTATTATTTTAATTTAATTTAATTTTTAATAAAAAATTAATAAAATTAAATAATATATTATTATAATATACAGAAATTAGACTATAATCAAACCGACTCGTGACTATGAGAATAAAATATATTTTTCCATAACTGTTGTATTTTATTTGTTCACATCATATGTAAAAAGTTGTTGAAAAAAATAAAAGAGTAATTATTATTTAAAAAATTTACACGTTTTAGCTATCCTAATTTAGTTCAATGGATAAATGCACATTCGAAGCATGGGAGAGTCAGTTTTGAATTTTCATGCCCTCAATTATTTTGAAAAAAATAATTAAATTGCAGTGTAAAAAAATTAAGGACACATTTAATTATATATAATAAGGTTTGTGCAATCATTATCAAATAGTAGAAATTCTATGCTTAATGAATATTAAATAATCTCAATCTAGGAAGTTGCCAAAATTAACTAATATACAATTGTCATATTTTCTATTTCAAATTGTAATTTCCTCTATTTTTATTTATATCGTTATAAAAGAATCTAAATATAGTAACTTTCATAATTTTTATTTATACCGTTATTAAAGAATCTAAATATGGTAGGGGATGGAGGAATTGAGAGTAGAACCTATGATTTAATTGTACCTTACTATATGCCTTGCTGCCTAATTAACCTGGGGTTGAATTTACTGATTAACGATTAAAATGATGAAATGAAAATGATTTACATGAAGTCTAAATCACTGCAAACTCCCCTTATTTTGTGAAAATTAATTATTATATTCTATTTTTTATTAATTCGTTAAAAGGTTTCTGTACGTATCCATGTTTTTATTTTTTTATAAAAGAAGTATTAGTTAACTTATTACTCTTTGTAATTGATGTTGGTTTTTTTTATTTTCTTTCATCTCTATTCAGGGTTTGAAAATTTACTCAAATTGTATGTTTGTTTGCTTTTTATAAAAACAATCTTTATGCTAATTTGTTAGTAAAAATAGATTTGAGCATTTCCTTAGTTCTTACTCCATCATTCTAAACATCTAATATTTATATACTTTTAAGGATTATTATAATTAAAAATAAAATGCTTAGCATCCTTTTTCTTTTCTTTAATTTTTAATTATATTACATTCACATAGTAGTACCTTCGATTTTAAAAAATTTATTAATTTATTCTTATTTATTAATTTATTTTTATATAGTACTACCTTTTATCTAATGTGTGTCTTGCATATTTTCATACTTATTTTAATATTCTTGATTTATTTTATAAATAATAGAATTTTAATTTATATATAACTTATTTTTTATATAAAAATATAATAAAATTAGAATTTAAACATATGAATAATAATTTTAAATTTTTTTGATCCTAAATAGGAAATTTATATTAATTTTTAACTAAAATTAATTTTATTGTAATAATTTTAAATTATCATTAGTAATTTTAATAATTTAATTATTTTATCTTTTTTAACTTATATATATAGTTTTATTAATTTTATTCTAATAGACAAAATAATTTAAATTAATTAGTATTACTTATTAGATTTAGATGGTAAAATTATTTAAATTTTAAATTATAATAGAGTTTTTGGTATAAATAAAATTATTATTAAAATAATTTTAACTTTTATTTAATATTAATTATAATAATATTAACCATATAAATATAAGTTTGGGCATAAATTTTCATTATTTAACATTATTATTGACAGAATGATTCTCATTAAATTTTATTAATTTAATTTTAAATAAAAATTAATAACTTTTAAAATAATAAAATTTTTTATTATTTCTTAATCAATAAAAATAAAGGACAATGAGTAATTATTAAATTTAAATAAAGATTGTTTAGAAATTCTCCTTATTTACCTCATTATCGATTATGTATATATTATAGATTATTAATTAAAATAATAATATTATTAAAAAAATAATTTTTAAAAAAATTAATTTATAAAATAAATAAAATAAAATAAAATAAAATAAAATAAAATATATAATATATATTATATATAAAAACACAGGCTATCGAAAAAAAAAATTCTATATTAACTCTATTCAACAATTAATTTATTGTTAAAAATTTATTATAAATTAATAATTTTCATTTATAAATTCTGAAAAAATTAAGAAAAATATATATATATAATCATAACTGAGTTATTTAATTATAGTTTTGACAGGTGTCAAATTTATCAATTTAATTTTATTTCCCTTGTTTTAAACTTGTAGATAGGATAAATGAATATTGATCCCATAAAAATTTTAATTCTATTTAATTTATATGAGCAATTGAAATAAAAATATAGTTTAATATAATAAGTAAGAGGAAAAGCGATGAAAATGATTTTGTTTGGGACAAACAAAAAAAATAAATTAAAAAAAATAAATAATATAATTGAAAATTGTGAAATAAATAATTAATTGAAAATTTCAGTAATAAAATTAAGGTGTTTTGCAGTTGATCAAGAAAAAAATAATTTATATCAGTCCTAACGTACAAAATTAATTTCTAGTTAACTAATAACTCCAACACATGTGTAGATTTAATTAGTCAACTGTATCAAGAGAGAATAACCCAAACTTTATCAATAAAATGCAATTTATTTAAATCAAATCTACTAATTTCTTAACATATTTTAATTACTACTTATTATTAATCTAATTAAATAATTACAGATTTAATTAAATTAATTAGCAATATATTATTTTTTCCAAAAATTTAATGGACCTCTTGAATTCTCAAAAAAATAATGGTGTTTCTCGAATTTAGAAATTATCATAAAATAGAAATAAGATAAAAAATATTAAAGTATATAATCTCAGAATAAAATTTCAATTAAAAATAATTGTTTAGTTTCTACATATTATAATAAAATTGTAAAAACTAGAGAAAAAAAAAGATAAAAAGAAAAAAGAAAATAAGAAGAAAGAGAAGAATAGAGAGCAGCGGGAGGAAAAGTTGAGGAAAATATGATGTCTAGGTTTAAATCTAGAAGTCTTTATATAAATACAAAAATGTAAAATTTAATAATTTATTTGTGTTTGACCCAATTTAAAACTTATCGTATCCTTGTGGCAAAATCTACTGAGGTGGCGCTTTCTGAAACTTTCCATCGCTTTGGGCTATAGGTTTGGCAAAGATTGCAATCTTTCAGCCCAAGAATTCTTCAATTTAGTCCTTTTTCGTTCTTTTACTCAACTTTCGCTCAAAAAATCTGTCCAAAATTAAATTTCAAATAAAAATAAATATTTATATTAAAATTATAGCAAAATTATGAAATTAAATAAAAAAAAGTGGTGAATTTTACAACTCATCAGACTCTCCATAATTGCACATTTGTTTGTCCTCAAATATAAAAATTTAAAATAACAAAAACAATAAAACACATTGATGTCCTCAATCAATCTACAATTTAATTATTCAAAATAAAGAATCAAATTGTCATATAAGATGATAGCAAAAATAGTTTATATATTATTAATTTTTTTATAATATAATAGATTTTAAATTAAAATGAAGAATAATTTATTTAATTTAAAATTTTAAATATTAATAAATTTATATATCTTATTATTTTCCTAACTAATTCTTAAAACTAATTTAATAAATAAAAAAATTTCACCTTATAAAAATTAAAAAATTAGATATATTTAAGTAAAATATTTTATTTCATTAATATTTTTAATATTCATTATTAAATTTAACTTTTTATTTAATTTATACTTTAAAAATATGAATTTATTATTTTAATAATCTTCTTAATATTTATCTAATATTTAAACATGTTATTTTAATAATTTTTATTTTAAAATTAATTTAATAGTATTTAAATTAATTTAGATCTTTACTTTAAATTTTCTTAATAAACTCTAAAATTAATTTAAAATAATAAAATTATAATCTAATATATATTTTTATTTAAAAATTTTAATCTTATTATATATCTTTTAAGATTTTCTTAATTAACTTAAATTAATTTAAAAATACAATTATAATCTATTTTAAAAATTAAATTTTAAATAATAAAATTATCAACTGCTTAAATAATTAAATTAATTAATTTGTAAATGATTTAAAAGCTAAAGGTATAGCAGAAAATTTTATTATTCCCCTCTTTCCACTTTTATATATAGTATAAATATAAATAAAGAAAAAAAGAACTAATTGGAGAAATGAAGCATTGATGAGAATTTGAGATGCACACTTCATTGATAGGGACAATTGATTGGTGATTGAAAAAGGAAAATGAGAAAGCATCACAAAAAGACTACCTTGAATGAGAAGAAATATAGCAGTCAAGCAAGTTGGTGAAATAGAATATGAACATTGGCCTTATTCAACCTCACCCATATGAACACTGGCCTATCCCCGTCTCTTCAGCTTTCTAGGAAACCAATTTGATAGTGAAAGAATAAGAAACCTTATGATTATTACGTACTAAAAAATATATATATTACTTTTTTTTCAGTAAATATTTACCTTTTCCTTAAATAGTGCTTGAATGGTGTTGTTAAGGCTGCCTTCCCACTCCCAACAACATATAATGTCTTCCTTTTGCCATTTATATTTGCGTTTTCCTGTGTGAAGTTCTCCTGTTTGAACTCTCCACAGCTGCGGCGTGCTTACTTCTTGAGCAAAAATCTTTATATTGGGGCATTCTACAAGGATCACTTCTTCCAAACATGGGAAATTAAAGGTCAAATTCCCATAGCAGAAGCTAGAGAGACTTGGTAGACGTCGAAATTCCAAACATTTCAGTTGGTTGAAGCAAATCTCATTCTCTTCTTCTTCTTTATCTACTTCAGCCACTATGACTTCTTGTATCAGTTCACATTCCTCTATCTTTATTTTTTCAAGTCGTTCAAGACTTCTCGCTGTTGAAGAAGACAACAAATTTACTAGACCTTGGCAATTTGATACCTGCAGCGCTGTTAAATTTTGAAAAGAATCAGAGGATGCCACTAACACTTGCAATCTACCACATTCCATTACATTTAAAGTCTCTAGAGATTGGAAAACTGAGAGTAGTTTGGCGTCCCTGAGATGCTTGAGCCTTGGCAGTTTAGACAAACTTAGTTCTTTCAATTTCACAAGTGATTGAGGATGTATTTCCTCGCCAATAATCTCTTCACAGAAAATGATATCTTCGAAAGAAGCATGACTCAGAACAAGCTTTTTCAGAATGGGTAAACTTTCAAAGAACTGAGATGGCAAAAGTGTAGAGTCACTAGAAATACATGTCAACTCAATGCCTTTCAGTCCACACAAGAAATCAGCTTGAGATGTTTGAGAACACAGATTCTTTATAGTGTTACATTCCTCTCTTAATTCTTCTAAACTTGGGATGACAACCTAATAAACCAAATAAACAGTAATTATAAATAAGGATATATGAGATCAAAACATTAAGAACATATGGTTCATCTTAGAAATGGAATGTAAATGAAAAGAAACATCTTAAAGATCCCAGTAATTGAGCTTTTTAAATTGAGCTTAAGTTCAAACTTCTGAATTAATTTGGATAAACCAACTAAATTGAAAATCTCCAGTGAGTACAGTGATGAAATTGAACAAGAAAGCATTCTCCTTATTATACAGAAAACTGACCTTTCCGCCAGAAGAGGCTGCAATTCTTTCTCCATTTCCCTCAGCAATCATGCTTAGATCATGTTCTTTGCAAAATTTAGAAGCTAATAGCTCCATGTTTGGACAGCCAACCATCTCAATTCTTTTCAAGGATGGGCATTTCAGAACATCGCTTGCAGAATAAAAACTTGACAAGTTAGGCAAACACTCTAGACTCATGGACTCCATTGATGGAAATATGGTATTATCCTTTGCTATTTCCTCTTCTGCTTCTTTTGTGATGATATATTCCACCAAATTACATCTTTTCAATTCGAAATGTTTGAGCTTTATAAGACCCGAAGCCATGGACAGAGTACATATATTAGTCAAGCTGCTACAATTCTCAACTTTCAACAATGCTAGGTTTCTAAAGCTCAAAATTCCTTGAGGATCCTTGTTCCACACATGCACCAATCTAGGCAAATCAATTAACCTCAATTCTTCTAGAGACTCCAATAACCCAACATCACCTTCATCAGCATTTAGCCCTTCTAATTCAAACAGCTCTTCTATAGAGTCACATCTTTCTACAGCCAGCTTATTTAACGAGGACAAGCGCTTTAGTAGATTTGATGATATGGCATTTGAGAAAAATGCACACTCGTCCACCACCAATTTTTTCAAGTACTCCAAGTTCTCGAATGGATATTGGCCATGCCATTTTTCTTTCAGCATGGGAAAGTTGGAGAGTTGAACATCATGTATGTATTTAAACCCCACCTACAAATACAAAATATTGCATCATTGGAGAACAATAAACAAGCATCGATACATTTAACCAAACACATTAGCATGACTGAGTTTAATAAAGGGAGAAGCAAGAGTTGGTAAATACGTACATATTTCATGTAAATCTGTTCAATGGTCGCATTGAGATTGCCTTCCCATTGAAATGTTCGATTGAATCTGTGGCCTGTGAATACACCATGTATCTTTGGTGCGCTCAGCTGGCGGACAGTGAAAATCCTCAACTTGGGGCATCTAAAAACATCCACTCGTTCTAAAGATGGGAAATTGAAAGTGTAACTGCCCAAGAAGAAGCATGTGAGGTTCTGTAAATCTTCAAGTTCTAATGTTTTCATCTTACTGAAAACAATCTCATCAGTTGATCCATCCTCTTCAACACCTCCTATTATTTCGGTCAACATATTGCAAGATCTTACGATCAATGTTTCAAGTTGCACCATACTTTTGGCTGCGGCTGATGTAAAAATATTTGCCAATGTGTTGCATCCATATACTTTGAGAGTTTTCAGATTTCCCAAAGACACAGAGGATGGTGCTAAAACAATCAAATCTGCACAAGACTTTATCTGAAGAGTCTCAAGAGACTGAAGTAATGGGTCACGCAGTTGACAGTCTGGGTTCCATATATGCTTCAAGAGACTGAAGTAATGGGTCACGCAGTTGACAGTCTGGGTTCCATATATGCTTCAGATCATGAATATTGTAGAGCTTTAAATCTCTTATATGTGGAATTGCGGTGATATCTTTTTGGTCACCACCCAGTCCTTCTGGAAGTAGTTTGTCGAGAGAAGAATCAAGAACTTCAAATCTTTCGAGATTGGGGAATATTGGAAGTAAACTAAACAGAGGAACATGATATTTGTTTAGAAAGAAACTCAATTCAAGAACTTTTACTTTGGAAAAGAAGCCTGTTGGAAATTGAAATCCAAGTATGGTTATGGTAGACTTCTTGTCTAACGAAAACTTTTCCAAATTTGAAAACATCTGCACATCAGCAAATAAAAAAATTCTAATTAGTAAAAGATTATTAATAATAAATCCCCCTGTTACTTATAAAAATTCATAATATATTTAATTAATTAATATACTAATTTCTATATTATAATAAACATGTATTATTAAAGTTTAATGTGGAGCAAAATTAGATATAAAAACTATAAATATATTTATTAAAGTAGAAATATAGTAAATATATTACATATCTCACTATTTATTTCTTTTTATCTTCAAATGTTTAAAAGAATTACTTGATTTTCTTTAGCTATATTTAAAGTTTTATATTTATTTTTTTTATTTTATTATTTTTATTAATACAAATATTTTTATATTAGCATAAATGGTACCCTTATTTTTGTATAAAATTTTTGAAATGTATTTATAAACTTACATGTCAGTAAATTTTAATGATTATTAACCGATAAACTTATTTAATGGGTATAAATTTAAAGTTTATTAAAATAAATGAAAAATATAAAATTTTTATATTATCTTGCACTTTTTTTACAATTATTATTTTTATTTATTTTTAAGTGTTTTTTTAATTACATTCTTAACATAATTTATTAATATGGTTGGACTGCAAAATTTATGTCTTTTTTATTAATTATAAAATTATAATAATCTCATTAGTTAAAATTTTAAGTTAAAAAAAAAAAAGAAATCGACATTTTAAATTTACATAATATTAAAAATTGAAAAAAAAATTAACATTGTAAATATTTTTTAAATATAAAAATTATTTAAAATAAAATAAACTAACGTATAAATTAGTATTTTTATAGTTTTCAAATGCAATGTTTGAGATTGATATGCTTAATTAAAATTTCTCTAATAGAAAATTTTGAAAAGTTTCTCTAATAGGAAAATTAAAAATTTGAGTAAAAATTAAAACATATATATATATATATAAATTTACATGTTTAATTAAAATATTTAATGTTTCGACAATTTTAGTTCAAGTTAATAAAATTTAATTTGAATTTATGTGTGTAAAATGAATTTAAATAATTAAAATAAAATTAATGTATTTTTTATTTTAATTTTTATTGAGGAAAATAAAATTTTATTTTAGTCAAAATTTTCAATAATAAATATGGTAAATTAACTAAATTCTTAACGTATGAATTTTTTTTATATATTTTTAATGAAGAGTTTTATATGATTTTTTTTTGAAAAAACACTTATTTTTTTAAAAAAATAATTGAAAAGAAAAATTAACATTATAAATATTTTTTAAATGTAAAAATTATTTAAAATAAAATAAGCTGACGTATAAATTAGTGTTTTTATACTTTTCAAATGCAATGTTTGAGAAAAGAATGAATAGAAAACTAACCTTATGAAGAAAAGGTGTATGAAGCTCATCAATTGTGTTCACCAGTGTCTGCATGGCAAAGATATTCTTTAAGTTTGGACATTCATGTATGCTCATCTCCTCCAACAATGGACATTCCACATTACTCCATCCCGAACACAATCTGGAAAATCTAGGCAAACATTTAAGGACTACAGATTTTAATGAAGGCAATAATATCATCTTATCAGCTGCTTCCTCCTTTTCTATGATTCCTTCAATCATCTTACAATTGTATATTTTTATCTCTTCAAGTTGAACGAGGCGCGATGCCATCGACCAGGTAAAAATATACTTCAATCTGCTACAGTTTCCAACATGAAGCCACTTTAGGTTCTTGAACTCCAAAATTCCTATGGGATCCTTGTTCCATAAATGTCTCAACATTGGCAGACTTGTTAATTCCAATTTCCTTAGTCGGGGAAGCAGCCCATCAACTGCAGATAGCCCTTCCAAATCAAATACTATTTCTGCTGAATCACAGTCTTTCACCTCAAGCTCTTCCAACTTGTTTAAAAACACCAGTACATTGGACGGTATAGCTTTGTTATACATTGCACATTTATCCACCTCAAGCCTTTTTACATTGCGTAAGAGTCTCCCTTGCATCCCATCATGCCAGAGCTCAGGAAATGCAGATGCTTTAAAATATTGGTAAAATGTCTGATCCCACAAGACAAAGGGAAAAACAAATGAACTGACTTATCATAAACATATAACATATATGCATGCAACAGATATCATGAAAATTAAGAAGAAAGCATGAGAATAAATATGCAAATACCATTTCTGCTAGTGTTGCATTAAGGTTTCCCTCCCAACGCTGTTGATGTTCCAGGAGTATTCCTCGTAGTTTTGGTGTATTTAGAAGTCCGAAAGCGAAAATCTTCATCCGGGAGCATCCATTGACGGTAACATTTTCTAAAGCTGGAAAATTGAAAGCGTTATTCCCTGAGCAAAAGCTGATGAGATGAGGCAGATCATCAAGTTCCAAAAATTTCAGTTTGTCGAAATTAATAATCTCATCCTCTGTTTGATCGTCTCCATCGCTGGTCACTATTTCTGTCATCCTACTGCAATCTCCTACTGTCATTTTGGTGAGTTGCACCATGGACTTGGCTGTAGACGCTGTTATCAAGTTTGCCAATCCTTCACAGTAAATCACTTCAAGAGTTGCTAGATTTTGGAAAGATGATGAGGATGGTGCTATGTTGATCAAACTATCACACCAAAATACAGTCAAAGTCTCGAGATACTGAAGAAGTGGTTTCGGTCCGGAGTCTGGGTCCCATATATGCTTTAAATTATAAACGCTTTCTAGCTTCAAATTTTTCACTCGTGCAAGTGTCCTGACATGTTCTTCTTCTGCGGCAAGTCCTTCATATGAGAACAACTCTTCTGAAGTATTATGACCTTGTACCAAAATTGTTTCCACAGAATATAATCTTTCAAGGAAACCAATTATAAAAGGGTGTGATTTGTTCTGTAAGTTGGTCAAAGTAAGCATTTTGAGTTTAGAAAAGAATTGTCCTTGCTGTATCGCAATCAAGTCTCTGTGCTCTAAAGTCAATTCCTCCAAGTTGGGACTCATCTATGCACAACAAACAAGTATATTGTTAAACAAGTACATCGTTAAACTAATTACTGTAAGGTAATGGTTAATTAGGTATTAAATATTTAAAAAGGTAAATAAATAATATATATATATTGCATGACATGTACACTAATTTAAAATTAATTAAAATTATTTTAAAAGTTTAATATATTATAAAAAGAATTAAAAAATTTAGATATAATATTAGAAGTTTAAGCTATAATTGCATTAAATATAAAATTTTAGCTTTTGTTATTTAAAATTGAAAATTTTGTTATAATTATCATTAAGCGTAAAGTTTAGCTTTTGATATCCAATAAGCGGTTTGAATATATTGTATTATTTATAATTTTTCTTATATTTTTTTAAAAGAGAAAATTTAATTTGAAATATTTGAGAAAATTTGAGAAAAAAAATTCAATTAATATATTATGAAGGAAATAAGGAAAGGATCTTACCTTTTTCAAGAAAAGTAGGGGTTGTCTGCCCTCTTCCTGTATTTCTTGGGAACTGGATTTTATTAATTTGGGACAATTATGAACATGCAAACTTGTCAGTTTATGACATTCAAAAATGTGTGTCTCTGGAAACACATAGTTTAGAACATTGCAATATGAAACTCTGACTGATTTCAAATTTTGAAAATTGAAAACTCCTTGTGGATCATTCCTCCATACATGCTTCAACGAACTCAGTAGAACTATATTTAATCTTCTCAACTCAAATGCTTCATCAACATTGAACCCTTCAAGTTGATATATCTCTAGTAATGAAGCACATTTTATCACATTCAACTCCTCCATTCTTCGGAATCTTTCTAAGACATTTGATGGAAAAACAACCATCAATTTCTGGCAAAAATAAATATCCAACGATTTCAGTTTAAAGAAGGAATTTGTCACAAGTGGACTGTGCCATATTTTTTTCAACTCATTTATGCTTGAGAGACTCAATCTCTCCAAGTTAGGGAAACAAACCTGCAATGCCAAACACATTGATTTAGTAAATGCGAGAACTTCAATATAAGCATAAGTTAGATAAATATAAAACAAAAATATAATCGTTGGAGGTGATGTGAAGTGGAGATGTAATACCCGGCTAGAGTCCGGCATCGGAATTCCTGTAGTCCGGTGGAATCTCGGGTGTCGGAAGTATCTAGACGGGTAATACATGTGTTTTTAAGATGTTTTAAGTGTTTTTAATGTTTTAAAAGGGTTTAAGAACTAAGGTTTTGAAAGAAAAGCTTTTTGGGAGAAATGGCAAGTTCGGCCGCCGAAGGTGACTTTCGGCCGCCGAACCTTGCATGGATTCGGCTTCACGTTTGGCCGCCGAAGGAGGTCTGGCCAGCCCCCTTTAAATGGTCAAGGGTCGGTGATTTTGGATAAGTTTTCCATTTTCTCCACCTGAGGTGAGGCTTTGAGTCTCCTTGGGAGATTTTCATGTTCTTCCATAAATCTTTCAAAGTTTTAAAGAGTTTATGTTTGTTTTTGAAGGTTTTGAGCAAAAAGAGTAAAGTTTGGAAGTTTGAAGGTTTGGAAGCTTGAATCTTCATAACTCCACGTTAGGATCGTCTGATCTCTTGTTTGGAAGAGGTAAGTGAAGATCCTGAACCTCCTTTGTTGAGTTTTAAAGGTTTTATGAAGTTTGTATGGGTAGTTGTATCTAGGATGTATGCATTAGAGATCACAAAGATGCTGCATTTATTTGATTTGTGACATGAAGGAATGGACATTGCACAGATTCGATAACCCTGTAGTTGTATGTACTGAAGTCCCGCGAGCCTTAGGGCCGGGCATAAGGATGTGTGTACTGAAGTCCCGCGAGCCTTCGGGCCGGGCAAAGCTTGCATGATACTGAAGTCCCGCGAGCCTTCGGGCCGGGCAAAGCTTGCATGATAGGGTTTTTCGATTCTGTCCGTTCCATGCAGTGATTACCTGAGAGATGATGCATTCCATGAGAGCATGTTTTATTCTCCACTCACTGGGCTAGTTGAGCTCACCCCTCTCCCCTCATCCCAGTTTTGCAGGTGTTAGTCCTCAGAGTACAGAGCGAGGTTAGCCGAGTGTAGAAGGATTGAAGGATATGTAATAGCTAGTGTGGACATGAAGTGTTATGATATAGATTGTAATGTACAGTGTATAGAGTGTGCTTGACTAGTTGATGTTGCCCTTGTGTATGCATGATCACTTTATGAAAATGTTTTATGAGTTGTATGTAATGAAACCAGGCTTAACAGTTTATGATCAGTAGAGAAAGAGAGTATGCACAGGTTAAGCCGTGGACAAAAGAAAGTTTTCAATTTTTTTTCAGAAAATGTATGATCATGTATGAGTTTTCACAGGTACACAGAGTTCACAGCAGGCTTACTACGGGTCCCGGCGGCCTTAAGCCGATCTGGATCCTAGTGCCGGTAATGGTTCGGTTTTCGGGCTGTTACAGGAGACCTATCGAATTAAGGTCTTTTAGCCAACAGAGGGATTAGGCCTACCTATTAATGAATGGCATTTGACTATAGGATGTCCAAATATGTATGCATTTATGCATGCATAAAGAGAGAAGGGTAAAATTAATCACCATTCCATTGAAGAGAGATTGAATTTCAGCATTCTGATTTTGATTCTGATTCTGATTCATCTCTGTATCATCTTGTTTTTCCATCATGTCTGTATGAGGGACACTAGGGACCAAGCACATCAATGCATCGCAACCGTTTATAGTCAAGTCTCTAAGAGATTGAAATTCAATTTGATATCCACTGCAGAATCTAATCAACTTTGGAAGATCACTAAGTGTCAGCTCATCCAATTTAGGGAAGAGTATCTGATTCATCCTCTCATCTTCCTCTTCTATAAATTGCTCTGTTAGTATTATCTCTTCCATTGAAGTACAATTAAAAATTTTAAGTGTTTTGAGCTGCAAGAGCCTTTTAACGATTGAAGTTGTAAATAAATTCTTCAACTCCTTGCAACCATTCACAATCAAGGTCTCTAATTTTGAAGAAGTTGCAGAAAGTTGTTCGTGCCATATCTTTTCACAACTAACTGAATATAATTCAAGATTCTCCAAATTAGGGAAAGAAACCTGCGGCAGATAACACCTTTGTTTGAAACACTACTTGACTATCAAAATAAATAGAAATGCTTTATGGATGAACAATGAATTCCTCAAAAAATGTAAAAAGTCTTTAATATCCTTTCTTAATTTTGGGGGCAATTAATCAATTTTTTATAAATATTTAAGTATCAAATTTGAAAATTTCTTAACTTAATTTGTTATAATCCAATGATAAAAAATACAATTAAAAATATAAAATAATTCTTAATATGTTCTCACTAAAATTAATGATGTATGAGTGATGTCTTTTCGCAACAACTATAGTTTCAAATTAGAGCTGGGTTCTCTATGGGTTTAAACGGACAAAATTAACAATCTTTCAACATTGATATTTAGTTATATCTCACCTCGAAAATTAAAGAAAATTCTCCCTATTTCATATCATCTTTGTGGTGCTCAAAATTTAGCAATTAAAATATTAAAATATTTATATATATATATATATATATATATATATATATATATATATATATATATATATGTCTCATTTAAATATCTGTATTATATTATTATAATCATTTTATAATTGTTTTTTAGAAAAATGGTCAATCAAAAAATATGAGGATCTCTCCTATTTTCATCAGCTTTTTTTTTATTATTATTTTTTGAAAATCTGTCCATCACCTAGAGTTGGTGAGAATTTCTTTTCTTTTTGAAAAAAAAAAAATCTACATTAAAAACATGGCTACCGCAAGCATTTATGTTAAATTTTGTTTTAATAAAATTAAAAAGGTAAAAAATAAAATGAATTTTAAAAATTATTTAATGACGATAACATAAAAATTATATAATTTGTGTTGAAAATTGAAATTATATTTTGAAACTTCTTGAATGTCAAATTTTAAAAAAATAAATTTTTTTCTCAAATTTTTATATTTGACAAAATTAATAATATAAGAATTCAATTCGCTGAATTTTTATGAGAATTGATTTTGAATTAAAAGTATATCTTACTAAAATTATTAAAAAGGATTTGGCTTAAGATTATTTACATTAAAATTATTTAATTAGCCATTGAAAATTTTATTTATTTTTAATTTTAAATTTATCTTTTATTTTTTATTTTTAATTAATTATTAATCTTTATAAAAATTATTTTAATTTAATAGTAACTATTAATATTTAATACATTTATAATTAATATTTAAATTTTATTATATTATTTTATTAATTTAAAAAATTATATTTTTAATGGTAAAAAATTATATAAAATTTAAAATATTATAAAAATATTAATAATATTTTTTTAATGAATGTAATAAAAATAATTATCATTTATAAGAATAAATATTTATGTTTTGTTTAAAAATAATAAGAATGATGAATAAATAAATCAATTTAAATTTATTATTAATTTATCTAATATAAAATGAGTTTTATTATATTTAAATTGATTTTAAATAAATGAATTTATTTATGAATAGAAATAAATTGAAATCCATTAATAAAATTTAATTCTATTCTGATAAGGATTGCATACCAAACAAAGATTTAGTATTTTTAATGAATGATTCAAATTTTAAAATGATCAAATTATTGTAAGAAAATATGTTAAAAGGAGTAATAATGTAAAGATATAATTTTTAAATACGAAATTATCACAATTAATTCATATTTATTGTTTGATCGGTTTATTCATATAATATACTCATAAAATAAACTAAATATGAATACTAAAAAATTATAAAAATTGTATTATGTTGATTATGTTCTAAATTTTCATAAATAATAAAATTATATTTAATAATAAAAATTAAAATATCTTTTTGATTTTAAGAAATTTAAAGCACAATTTGAATCAACAAAATATACAATAACCGATAATAATGAAATATAATCATTTATATAAATTTTTTCGATAAATTATTAATGATAATGAGTAATAATAGTTATTTAAAAATTTGAGCATTCAATAATTAATATTAAATATTCAATACACATTCAATAAATAAAAAATTGATACAAATTTATATTAAAAAGTTAATATAGGCATACCGTTTTGCTGAAAAGTAATGAGTGAGTATCACTCTCCACTTTTGATAAAAATTTCTCAACTTTTGACAAAAATTTCTCAATTTTTGGTGGCGCCTTTATTTTGCTGTGAAATGTCCTAAAATTTGGAAGATCTCGCAAATTCAAAAAGAGCAAGCGATTGAACTCAAGCACTTCGTTACTGTTTTCACTTTCATCAATAACAATAGCTTCCATCTTAGGACAATCTTCCACTTCTATTTCCTGCAATTGCAAAAGACACTTGGCAGCAGATAATGAAAAAAGATGCGTCAATTTCTGGCAATTTCTTACTTGCAAAATTTTTAATTTATTAAAAGATCTTACTGTGAGTCGACCATGATAGATTTTCTCCAATTTCATTAAATTTTCCAAAATCAATGACTCTAGAATTGGAAAGGCATCACATACGGCCCACTTCGTCGAATTGATGATATGTTGAATGGCATAATTATTTTGGACTCGGAGATGCTTCAATTTTGGAAAGCCGTCCCCGTCAATATCATACAACAAGTTCTCAGCCTCCCTCACTTCATCTAAGCATAAATCTTCAGTCTCCCTCAATAGCACTTTAATGCCGTATCCTGAATGAATGCTTGCCTTGAGCTTAAGTTTCAGCGTTCTAGAGGTTTTGTAGTTGTCATCCCAGTCCCAGTTATCCCCTATCAGTATTCTAAAGCTCTGCAAGCGGCCATTGGAGAACAAGTGTTTTGGTAATATCTTGTCATCCGGTATTTGCATTTCCAAGGTAGTCAACTGAGACAACTTTTCCAACTCAGCAAGGCTTGCATTGTTCCCATCGGCCTCCCACTCAACAAAACTGTTACTCATGTATAGTTCTTCAAGCTCCGACAGCTTTGATAAGGCATTTGCTGGAATCATTTTGAGTTTGGAACAATTGCTCACATCTAAGACTTTTAGTCGAGCCAGTTGCTCTATTTGTCTGGGCAACTCAACAACGTAGGAGTTTGCAAAACTAAGAACTCGTAGTTGCTTCAAGTCTCCAATGATAGCTAAGTCCTCCAGTTGGCACCGATGCAAGCAAAGGGTATGAAGGTTGGATAGGAAAGCGAGCGATGAAGGGAGGGACACAAAATGGATCCCAGTAAAATCCACTACTTCCAGGTTTCTAATGCCCTTGAAAAACTGATGTGGGATTCCCAAACAAAAAACTTTTGTGACAAGGAATAGTGCCTCTGCTTTTGGGCACTCCCATCCTTCGGAGAGATTTTCAATATCACAATACTGCAGAGAAATTCTGGTGCAATCCTTATTTGGGAATTTCATCAACTCCCTGCCACTTGTAATTATAAACGCATGTTGCTCTCTAGATGCAATCAAGAGAGCAGTATCTCGAACAACATCATGGATTTTTACGAATCCATACATGTCGCCATCTAGCAATAAGCTCTGCGCTTTAAGGGTATCAATCAGATCACGTAGTTTGTTTCTTGCTTCTTCCACAGTAGAAATGTTCTTGAATAAACTAAGACCCATGATGTATTTCAGCAAGGACTGGATTTGAATATTAGATTGTCCTATCAGGCCACAAAGCAAGAAAAGCGACTTGACTTCATTGCCACACAAATTGTAGTAGCTTGACTCCAGAACCGCGTGTACTTTTGAATTTATTTCTGCATTGTCAAACTCAGATAATTGCTTCAGCTTATTACTCCATGCGTATGCCTCTCTATTTCTCAAGTCTGTCGCCATTATGAGCAATAGAAGAGGCAATCCTGCACATTTTTTAGCAACTTCTGCGGCGATAGGAGGCAATTTTGAATTTTTAGCAGATGAGACAGTCATTTCAAACAAACTCCAAGCCTCTTCGTCCTGTAGAACGTCGAGTCTGAATTCTTTCTGTGTGCCCATCTCACGAGATAACACATCTTGGTTCCTTGAGGTGAGAAACATTTTGCATCCTTTGAAATCATCTCCAAAGGGAATTCCCACTGCATTTAAATCAAGTTGTTTCCAAATATCATCAAGAATTATAAGTACCTTCTTCTTCTCTTTCTCCAACTCTTTCTTCTCTTTCTCCAACTCTTTCTTCAACCTCTCATATAGCCGATTAGCTCTTCCAGGTATTTCCTCCCCCTCAAATTTCAAGCCCAGGATATCACCGACCTCCGATTGAATTCTTCGGAGTTCTGGTGTTTGACCTACAGCAACAATAGCGACGACGTCGAATAGCTTCTCTTCCAGAGCTTTTCTGTGGACCTGTTTTGCTAGGGTGGTCTTACCCACACCTCCAAGTCCATACAACCCGATCATAGTAAGATCTGGATCTAATAGTGCATCCATAACTTTCTCCAAGAACAACTCTCTTGAATTCAAGCCCTCACGAGCATATACTGACGGGGCAACTATCTGCTGTAGAGGGGGACGGAAGGAAATTGGATCATGGTCGTCTTCACTCGCAAGGTCACGAATTGCCATAGCTTTCTTCTCTGCTTTCTTGCTAAGCTGATAGCGTATCTTCAAATCAGGACATAATCCAACGAAACACCTCTTTTTCGCTTGTTCTTCGCCTTTGATACATTCCTCAGCTTCTTCAATAGCTTTGCCTGCATCGTTCAGCCACTTGTTGACACTTTCATAGATCTCTTCCCCTTTCCTTGTAGCCTCCTCAACGGATTGCTGCAACTTGACTGTTCTGTTCTTCAATTTCTCAGCCTCACTCTGGAGAATCTCAACCTTGCTCTTGTAGGTGAAAGGATAACTGACATGCTGTTTGATTGGCGCAAGGACAAATTGCATGATGGATTCTTTGAAGACATCTGAGAAAATGGAGACAAAGATACCGGGAACCATTTTGATTTTTTATTTTTAATTTTTTCCCTGAAATATCAGAAGGGAAGAAAAATTGAACAAGAAATAAAGATGACAGCAACAAAGGATTGGTGAGCTGAAAAGGAAACAGAGTTGCAGAGAATGAACAGAGATGGAAGGATACAGAGAGCGAGTGAGTCTGGCAAGTGCATCTCTTTCTTGGTTATATAATAAATTTTTGTCAACTTTTAAGCATTTTAATGATGTTGAAAAATGAGAGTTGACAACTTGACATGTGACTATGCTTCAACACCGAGAAACGGGAAGGAAGTGGAAGAAGATGACAGCCTGGAGGAAAGAGGTTGTGGTTCTGGCAAATTAGAAAAGTTCTACTAGTAAAAAAAAATATTTAATCTATGTAATATAAAAATGTATGAAAAATAAATTTAATTAAAATTTTGTATTTTTTAAGAGTTAAATAAGTCAATTTTTTTCAAATAAACTTATAAAATTCATCATTAAAATAAAATAATTTTTTTTATCTAATAAAATGTTGTTTAATAATAAAATTCTATTTTTATAATTTAAAACATTATTTATCATTATTTATGTATATAAAAAAATTTTATTTCAAACTAAAAATATTTTATTATTAAAAAATAATATTATATTCGATAAAATTTATTTAGTTTTAGAGCTAAAATTTAACCATATATTTAGTAAAAAAATTGAATAAATATAAGAGTTTATCAAGAGCCAGCCATGAGTTTTCAATTAAGCTAAGTGAAATTTAATATTGAATGGCAATTAGCTAAGTGAAATTTGATATTTAATTGTTGTGATAGTGAAGGAAAGCAAATTTTTTTATAAATTAGGGATTTTAATTCATCTGCTTGTTGATTAGTAGAATTTATTTTATAGGAAAAAAATTTTAAAAAAATTATAAAATTATGCAAGAATTTAATTTTTTTTAATATATATTTTTTTAATTTATTTATTTAAAATTAAATTTTTTTAATTGAATTTTTATAAAATTTTTAATTTTAAATGAAGAGTTAAAATTTTAAATTTGGGTGTCTTAAAAAAATTTTCAATTTGGGTTATGAGATTTTAAATAAGACTTAATTGTGGTTTAATAGTAATTAATGTCAAAATTGTTATTTAATTGTTTAAGATCTAAAGGTTAAAATATAAATATAATTTTTTTAAAAAATTTGAATTATTTTACTTAATAAATAAAAAATAAAATTAATTAAAAAGTTTTTTAAAAAAGTCATTAGGATCAATTTTGGTCAAATTTGATTTTAAGTCTTAAATAAAATCATAACTAGTCTCAAAGTTATATTTTAATTATCTAAGATTAAAGGTTGAAATATAAATATGAATTTGCCCTAAAGTTTTAGATCATCTTAATTAATAGATTTTTTATTTTATTAATAAATAAATTGATTCTAATTTTTTATTTTTTATTAATAAATATTTATAAGAATAAATTATATTTTAATTTTTAAATTTTAATATAATTAATAAATTAATTTTTATATTTCATTTTATAATTTCTCTATTAAAATTAGAGCTCTTTCTATTTATAATTTTATTAGTTAATGGGTCAGATGGAGATTAAATATTTAAAATATTTAAAATATCTTATAAATATTTAAATTCCGTAAAAAATTTTATTTTGTATAAAATTTTTAGTTTTAACTTAATTGACATATTTCTAAATTTTAGTATAATTGATGGATAATTTTTATATTTTTAAAATTAAATTTTCAAATTTTTCTATATTTAATCATTTAAAAATATAATTTTTTTCATTCATTATAAATATTAATTCAAAATTAGTGGATGATTAAACTATTTCTGAAAATATAATTTATTTTTAAAAGATTTTTATAAAAGTTTATGATTTATTTAAAAATTATTTGGTATCATTCAAAAATAAATGAAACTATAAGTATTTTTTAAAAGTTTTGAAATTATAAATATTGAAATATTTTAATAAATAAAATTAAAAATTAAAAAATATAAAAAATTAATTAAATTAAATATTATAAATAAAAATTAATAAAAATTTAAATGTTATTTTAAATAAAAAATAAAAAATTTAAATATTTAAATTATAATAAATCGATTATATAGAAATTTAAATTTATAATTTTAAAAATATAAAAATTAATATATTAATTATATTAAAATTAATTATTCAAATATAATTTATTTATTTAAAAAATAATAAAAATATTTTTATAATTTTAATAATAAAAATAAATAAATAATTCTGATTTAACAGAAAATTTTAAATATTTAATTTAAAAAATATAAAAATTAATCTATTAATTATATTAAAAATAATAATATTTTATTTTTATTAACAAATATTAATAAATTTTTGTCATTAATAAATTTTGGATAAACTGTAATTTAATCCCTCTAATTTAGTGAAATGTAACCTTTTATCCCTCTGTTTTAAAAAATCTTCAATTTAGTCACTGTGATTTTTAAAAACTATGACATTAGTCCCTCCCGTCAGATTTTCAGTTAAATCACCGTTAATTTTAGTTAAAAAGACTAAAATACTCATTCTCTCTCCTTCCTCTTCCTCCTCCTCTTCTTCTTTTTCTTCTCCTTTCCGATCTCCTTCTTCTTCTTCTCCTCTTTTCGGATCTCCTTCTTCCTCTTCTTCCTCTTCTTCTCCTTCCTAATGTTACGACTTGGTGCGCGCAGGGGTAATTAGAAAGAAAGTTGGACCCATTTACTAAAAAGAGTGGAAATCTAACAAGAGTGTTTGGTCAGGAGCCATAGCGCCAACAGCTGGAATATTGTGAATTGTGATGGACTGATAGTCAACATAAACAGTCCCCCGTATAAATTTGCCAAATTCTTCACCAGTCCACCCTCATTATCACTCTTCATTCTCTCTAATCTCTGTTTGAATCCATGTCAGATCTTAAGTCAACTTTCTTGAATGTCTACTCTGTTCTCAAGTAGGAGCTCCTTGAGGACCCGGCTTTCGAATGAACACCAGATTCCCATCAATGGGTCGAGCGGGTACTTCCCACTCCCTCTGCATTCGTTTTTTACAACTCATTGTTTATTGGAGCTATTTTTGTTCAAGTGATTCGATTTTTCTTGTTTTGTTTGATTTGGTTTCTGGGTTGTGATTAAATCTCGATTTTTGTTGATATGGAAAATACTGCTTTTCTTTACGTTTCACTTTCATATCGGAAAAGAGAAGAAGAAGAAGAAGAAAAAGAAGAAGAAGAAGAAGAAGAAGAAGGTTTCTGGTTGTGATTGAATCTCGATTTTTGTTGATATGGGAAATGCTGCTTTTCTTTACGTTTCACTTTCATATCGGAAAAGAGAAGAAGAAGAAGAAGAAGAGGAAGAAGAAGGAGATCGGAAAAGAGAAGAAGAAAAAGATCGGAAAGGAGAAGAAGAAGAAGAGGAGGAGGAGGAAGAGGAAGGAGAGAGAATGGGTATTTTAGTCTTTTTAACTAAAATTAATGGTGATTTAACTGAAAATCTAACGAGAGAGACTAATGTCATAGTTTTTAAAAATTACAGTGACTAAATTGAAGATTTTTTAAAACAAATGGACAAAAGGTTGTATTTTACTAAATTAGATGGACTAAATTATAATTTATCCATAAATTTTTGCTGAAAAACGAGAGTTGACAACTTCACATGTGATGATGCTTCGACACCAAAAAGCGGGAAGGAAGCGGAAGAAGATGACAGCCTAGAGGAAAGAGGTTGGTGGTTTTGGCAATAAAAAAGGTTCTACTAGGAAAAAAAAATATTTAATCTACGTAATATAAAAATTTATGAAAAATAAATTTAATTAAAATTTTGTATTTTTTAAGAGTTAAATAAGTCAAACTTTTTCAACTATATTTAGTAAAAAAATTGAATAAAGTTATTTAGCTTCTTAATTAAATGAGTTTAATTGACTTATTTATAAAATTTTATTAAATAATTAAATATTAGAGAAAAAAACTAAAATATTTTTAATTATTTTATTAAATTTAAATCAGGGATTTTAATTCATCTGCTTTTTTATTAGTAGAATTTATTTTATAAGAAAAAATTTTAAATAATCATAAAATTATACAATAATTTAATTTTTTTTTGTATAATAATTTATTTTTTTTTAAATATCTTTTTTAAAATTAAAATTTTATTTTAAATGAAGAGTTAAAAATTTCAATTTGGGTTATAAGATTTTAAATAAGACTTAATTGTGGTTTAATAGTAATTAATATCAAAATTGATATTTAATTGTTCAAGGTCTAAAGATTAAAATATAAATACAATTTTTAAAAAAATTTGAATTGTTTTACTCAATAAATAAAAAATATAATTAATTAAAAATTTTTAAAAAAGTCATTAGAATAGCCGAATTCAGTTTTGTTCAAATTTAATTTTAAGCCTTAAATAAAATCATAACTAGTCTCAATAATTTTAGACCCAACCTAGTTAACCAGAAAAAGAAACTTTCAATTTGATTTATTTATTTACATTAAATTGATGAGATTTTACTGACATCATGTATTTCTATTTGAATATTTGCCAACCATATAATTTTAAAATAAAAATTATTAATTTTTAATTTAATTAAATTAAAAATATAAATTTTTATTTGCTAGATGATCAGTAATTTTTTATTTAATTAGAATAATAAAAAAATAACATTATTTGCTTGTATATTTTTTAATTTTATATTATAATTTATGCAAAGAATGAACAGAGATGGAAGGATACAGAGAGCATTTGAATGATATTGAAAAACGAGAGTTGACAACTTGACATGTGATGATGCTTGGACACCGAGAAGCGGGAAGGAAGTGGAAGAAGATGACAGCCTAGAGGGAAGAGGTTCTGGTTCTGGCAATTAGAAAAATTCTACTAGGAAAAAAAAAATATTTAATCTATGTAATATAAAAATTTATGAAAAAATAAATTTAATTAAAATTTAGTATTTTTTAAGAGTTAAATAAGTAAACTTTTTTCAAATAAACTTATAAAATTCACCATTAAAATAAAATAATTTTTTATCTAATAAAATGTTTTTTAATAATAAAATTCTATTTTTATAATTTAAAAAATTATTTATCATTATTTATGTATATAAAAAAAATTTTATTTCAAATTAAAAAATACTTTATTATTAAAAAAATAATATTATAAAATAAAATTATATATTCCTTTGTGTAAATTGAATAAAATAATGCAAACCTTTTAATACTTTCATATTTATATATAATGTTTTAATTTTGGATAATCTTAAACCATAATTTTGAAATTAGTCACATTTATGCAAGAGCTAAAATCAATTTGATCACTTGTTATCCCACATTCCTACTTGACATTTTTTTAATTTTTTACTTATTAAAAAAAATAATCTAACTATTTTTTAATTTATATTTATATTTCAATATTTTTAGTATATTAAATAAAATAATTTAAATATTTTATAAATTTACATTTATATCATAACTTTTCAATTTTGGATAGAGCAAATAAGTGCATTAAAACACCTAGAATATTAACTACCACATTTTTAAATAGGCAGTTATAAAAAAAATAAAATTAATCAATAATTTTTTTTGCCACTCTAATTATAAGGAAGATGTTAGAATCAAAATAAAAAAATATAAAAGAAAATAGAAATAACGAACAAGAGAGACCTGTTTGGGGAATAAGAAAATTTTAAAAGAGAGGGAAAATATTAGAGCTTATCAAGAGTCAGCCTTGAGTTTTCAATTAAGGCAAGTGAAATTTGATATTTGATTGTTGTGATAGGGAAGGAAAGCAAATTTTTTTATAAATTAGGGATTTTAATTCATCCGCTTTTTGATTAGTAGAATTTAAAAATTATAAAATTATAGAAGAATTTAATTTTTTTTAAAAATATAGCTTTTTTTAATTAAATTTTTGTAAAATTTTTAATTTTAAATGAAGAGTTAAAATTTTCAATTTGGGTTATAAGATTTTAAATAAGACTTAATTGTGGTTTAATAGTAATTAATGTTAAAATTGTTATTTAATTGTTCAAGATCTAAAGATTAAAATATAAATATAATTTTTTAAAAAAATTTGAATTATTTTACTCAATAAATAAAAAATATAATTAATTAAAAATTTTTAAAAAAGTCATTAAGATAGCATGTGCGGAATTCAGTTTTGGTCAAATTTGATTTTAAGTTTTAAAGAAAGTCATAACTAGTCTCAAAGTTGTATTTTAATTTTATAAGATTAAAAGTTGAAATATAAACATGAATTTGCCATAAAATTTTAGATCATCTTAATTAATAGATTTTTTTTTATTTTTTATAAATAAATTGATTCTAATTTTTTATTTTTTATTAATAAATATTAATAAGAATTTATATTTTAATTTTTGAGTTTTAATATAATTAATAAATTAATTCTTATATTTCGCTATATAATTAATCTCTTAAAATTAGAATTTTTTTTATTTATAATTCCATTAATTAATTGGTGTAAATGGAGAATAAATATTTCAAATATCTAAAATACTCCATAAACACTTAAATAATTTCTAAACGTGTAAAAAATTTTATTTTATATAAACTACACTTTTATCCCTAAATTTTAGCGTAATTGACGGATAATTTTTATATTTTTAAAATTAAATTTTTAAATTTTTTTATATTTAATACATTTAAAAATACAGTTTTTTTTTATTTATTATAGATATTAATCCAAAATTAGTGGATGATTAAACTATTTCTGAAAGCACAATTTATTTTTAAAATATTTAATCTATGTAATATAAAAATTTATGAAAAATAAATTTAATTAAAATTTAGTATTTTTTAAGAGTTAAATAAGTCAAATTTTTTCAAATATATTTAGTAAAAAATTTGAATAAAGTTGTTTAGCTTCTTAATTAAATGAGTTTAATTGGCTTATTTATAAAATTTTATTAAATAATTAAATATTAGAGAAAAAATTAAAATATTTTCAATTATTTTATTAAATTTAAATTATGTCTAATTTATGAATTTAATACATCGTATTTATAAGATATTCAACATGAAAAAATTATCTATAACTCATATAAAAGATAAATTATTCCTTTCTTTTCATAATCAAAATAAAATTCAACGCATTTAATAAAGATAATAATTTTGATGAATACCTTTTAATATTAAGTACAACAAACATTGAAAACATAAAATTAATTAATAATTTTTTTTAAAATATTATAATATATTTTTTAAAATTAAAAATAATTAATAAGTTTTTTCCTACACATTAAATAATAATATTTAAAAAAGTGTTGGGTCAAATTATAAAACTGAATTATATAATTTTTTTATGTGAAGTAAATAAAATAATCCAAACCTTTTAATACATTCATATTTATATATAATATTTTAATTTTGAATAATCTTAAACCACAAATTTGAAATTAGTCACATTTATATAAGAGCTAAAATCAATTTGATAACTTGCTATCCTACATTCCTACTTGACAATTTTTCAATTTTTTTAATTTTTAATTTTTAATTTATTAAAATAATAATCTAACTATTTTTTTAATTTATATTTATATTTTAATATTTTTAATATATTAAATAAAATAATTTAAATGTTTTATAAATACACATTTATATCACAATTTTTTAATTTAGGGCAAATAAATGCGCTAAGACACCTGAAATATTAACTACTACACTCTTAAATAAAATATTTACAAAAAGAAAAATAATTAAATTAGTCGATAATTTTTTTTATCACTCTAATTATGAGAGATGTTAGAATTAAAATGGAAAAAAGTATAGAAGAAAAAAGAAATAACGAATGAGAGACTTGTTTGGAAAATAAAAAAATTAAGAAAAAAAAAGAGTGAAAATATTAGAGCTTATCAAGAACCAGCCATGACTTTTTAATTAAGCCAAGTGAAATTTGATATTTGATTGTTGTGATAGTGAATGAAGCAAATTTTTATAAATAAGGGATTTTAATTCATCTGCTTTTTGATTCATAGAATTTTTTTTATAAGAATTTTTTTTTAAAAAGTTATAAAATTATACAAAAATTTATAATTAAAAAATACATTTTTTTAATTGAATTTTTATAAAATCTTTAATTTTAAATGAAGAGTTAAAAATTTCAATTTGGGTTATGAGATTTTAAATAAGACTTAATTGTGGTTTAATAGTGTTTAATGTCAAAATTGTTATTTAATTGTTTAGGACCTAAATTGTCAACGGGTTCTTCGAGCACGTTGAAAATATTTTTTAAAAAAATTTGAATTATTTTACTCAATAAATAAAAAAATATAATTAATTAAAAATTTTAGAAAAAAAGTTATTAGGATAATATGTGCAGAATTCAGTTTTGGTCAAATTTAATTTTAAGTCTTAAATAAAATCATAACTAGTGTCAAAAGTTGTATTTTAATTTTCTAAGATTGAAGGTTGAAATACAAATATGAATTTACCCTTAAGTTTTAGACCATCTTAATTAATTATTTATTTTAATTTTATTAATAAATATTAATAAATAAATTATTTTTTATTAATAAATATTAATAAGAATAAATTATATTTTAATTTTTAGATTTTAACATAATTAATAAATTAATTCTGTATTTCTAAAATAAAATACTTAAATCTGTATATAACTAATCTATTTAAATTATAATTTTTTTATTTATAATTCTATTAATTAGAAAATAAACATTTCAAACATATAAAATATTTCCATATAATAAAGAATTTTATTTTATATAAATTATATTTTCGTAATTTTAATGAAATTGATGAATCAATTTTTATATTTTTAAAATTAAATTTTTAAATTTTTTTATATTTAATTCATCCAAATATTATGTTATTTTATTCATTATATACACCAATTCAAAATTAGTGGATTATTAAATTAATTTTTGAGAGTATAATTTATTTTTAAAATACTTTTTTAAAAATTTACAATCTATTAAATATATAATTTATGTATAATAATAATTATAAATATTTATAATACACGTATTATTTAATTTAAAATAATAATATATACAAAATAATATATATATATATATATATATATATATATTATAACTTTTTCATAATTATTGTTACACATAAAATAAAAGATGAAAAGTGGTTAGCTTCAAAGAATGACATGTGCACTTCCTTTAGTTATATTATATATTAAATTATATAATAATATAGAAAAGATATAAATATAATAAATATAAATTAATATTATTTTTATTCATAAAATTAATTTATATTTAAAAAATAATATAAACATAGTGTTTTTTTGGGTAAATTAGTTTTATAGCATTTGAAGCCCACACATATTATATTGAGGAAGGAGTGAGAAGCTGAAATTCAGAAACATTCAGAATCAAAGGGTTCATGGGCCGTTGATCAATTCAAAATTTCAATAATTTTATACCCAACCTAGTTGAACGGAAAAAGAAATTTTCAATTTGGTTTATTTAGTTAAATTGAATTGATGAGATTCTACTGATATCTTTAAATATGTGAGCTAGTTGTGAACTATATAATTTTAAAATAAAATTTATTAATTTTTAATTTAATTAAATCAAAAGCATAATTTTTATTTACTAGATGATCAGTAATTTTTTGTTTAATTAGAACAATAAAAAGTAACATTATTTGCTTGTATATTTTTTAATTTTAAATTATAATTTATGCTATTTTATATTAAAATTATAAAATTAATTTAATTTCAATTTTAAATTATTTACTTATATCACAAGATATTTTTAAAATTTAAAACGAAAATTTGAGATTTTTTTTTATTCCTTAAATGGTACTCTACAAAGACATTAATGAGATTCGGTTTAAAATGATAGCTAAAATCAATAAATAAACCACAATTATTTAATGGCTATCATGCTGTTATCCATTTCTAATTAAATTGAATATCGGTCTATTTAATTTAAAATTAAATTAAATAAATTAAAAATTAAAATTTTGATATTTATAAAAATTAAATCTAATTAATTTTGATCAGAAATTAAATCGAATCGAATTGATTTAATTCGATTTGATTTAATTCAGTTTGATCGGTTTAATTTTTTAATAAATTTTTTAATTTTTACACTTTATTTTTAATATTTTAAAATTTAATTGAAATATTTTAATTTTATAAAATGCTTTCTCATAAAAAGATCAATTCTGGCCAACAAAATACTACCCCATATAGCAATATCAGATAATTTTCATTCAAATTCAAATTTTTAGTATATTTTTATTTTGATCATTTAATTTTATTTTTTTAAAAATTTTTCAAATTTCAATTAAATTTTCATTCAACTCTTTCTAAGCAGACTTCTAGATTAAAATGAATTAAAAAACTTTTTCTTTTTATTCTTTTTTATTTATAAAAAAAATTAAATATTTTCTCCCTTTCCTTTCTCTCCCTACTAAAAAGATAGGATTTCATTTTGCAATATAAAAAATAATAGAGAAATTTAAAGTTATCTAAAATTATTACAGTTATCTATAATAAAATAAAAAAAATTAAAGATAAAATAAATTAAACCAATACTTCTTATGCATTGATTAAAGAAAAACTGAAAATAACATCACATTTCTAATAATCATCACTTATTTTATTTTTTAATAAAGTCCAAGGAATATATATAATATACAGGTTATGTTTTATTTTTTTTTTATAAATTTATTATTTAAACTATTTTAAATTTTTAAATATTAAAATATTATTTTAAAAAATAGAATAATAATTATCTAAAATTAATTTTATTATAAATATGTATAAAATTTTGTAAATAACCATTTAAAAAAAACCTATCCTTTAACCTTTAAAATAAAATGATAAATTAACAAATAATTTACTTTTAATAAAATTTTATATTTTTATTTTAAATATAAAAATATTATACATTTAAAATAAATTAATAAATAATATGCAGAATACAGTTGTTTAAATACTAAAATTTCATTTATAAAATGATCTAAATTAATATCTAAAAATTATTCATTAATGTTTAAAATAAAATTGTATCTAATTAATATTTTTATTATTAGTAAAAAAATTTTTGTTTAATTTAAAAATAAAATATAAAAACATATTAATTAAACTATTAAAATAAAATAATTAATAAGTTATGTGAATAAATATATAAAAATTAAAAATAAATTAAAAAAAGAAGAGATAATAAAAATAAAAAATAGATGATAAAAAAGAGAGAAAACAGATTATTTATTTAAAATGAAAAAATAAAATTAAGTGATCCAATTAAAAATATATTAAAAATTAAAAATTATCGAATAAAATATTAGATATATATTCTGATCTTAGAAAATAGTGGGCTAATTGATTGTCTTTTCCATATGGGGTTAAATCAATTCATTTGAAATCAGCCACTTGGTGTTTGTCCAATGCGTTCCAGACTTTGATTACAATTTTCCTTAAAAATCCAATCTTTTTTGCATCACCCAATAAGCACCCTTCAAGATTCCTTTTCTTCTGTTTGGACTCAGTGGATTACTTCACGCGTAATTAATAAGGAGAGAGATTAAGTATATACTTAACTTAAAAGTCAACCTTTTACTTTTATTAAAATTTGGAAACTAAATGTTTTAATTTATTAAAAATAAACTTATACTTAATATATTTATTTTTAAAAATTAAAATTTCAAATGCCAGCTCTTATATTAAGAATTTCATAATCTAAATGTGTATTATATTTACAGTATCAAAATTCTTTATACACTTGCTTGATGGGAGTTTTCATATGCTAAATATTAAAACTTTTCCTCACTTTCTTTTTACATTATTTAAGTGTTTGTACATAAATGAGTCTTAGGCTTTAAAACATAAAGTTTAAAGAGTTACAATAAAAGAATGTGATATCTTATATTTGGCCTAAGGATATATTCCTTTATAAGAATATGTCTTTTGATATAATTGGATTGATAGTTAACTCATTTCACTTTTCAACACTATATCATTAACATTGTTGTATTCTTATTAACAAACATCTATAAATCTTGCATTCTTGATCACTTCAAAATCTCAGCTTTTAGGTTGAACAAGAAAATGATGTTTAGTTGCTCTTCCGAGACAAGTCGGCGTAGAATTTTATTATCCAATCAAAAAGTAAATATATATTCAGTATTGGGCAACACAGCCAAGATCACATCTACATATATCTTTACTTAATTCTTTGCCATTGAAATAGCATCAATAAGCTTGTTGATAAGGCATATTTCCCTTAACCATGGGTAGAGTATGACAATATTTTTTATCTAGTTTATGTCATCTTCTTTGCTAGTATAAGGATTGAAACTACAAAAATTGGTCACTCTCTCATTAGAAGTCCAAACCAGGAAATCATACATTGAATACATCCTATGGATGAAAAGACATATTGGAGAATGGATAACCCCTCATTGCAAGTTTGTCGCTAGTGTAGAAGAATCACGTTCCATTTATACACATATAGAAAAATTGACTAATAATTAACTTTTGAATTTACACATAAGAAAATCATACTTAAATAAAAGAATGGCAATAAAAAACTACCTCGAACTGAAAGAAAAAAATAGCAATTTATTTTTAATTTAAAATGGATAGCGAAAATGGTGTTTAATAGAGATGCTCCAGAAAGTTCAATACAAGAAAAACAGATGCCATGATCTAAAGAGACAAAGGAAGTGCAGAAAAAGTTAAGAAGATCTAGAACACATGGATGAAGAAAAGGAACATTCAAGTGATAGGCACAAGATAGTGATATAAATAGGGTACACAAATAGGAGTGTGAGGTTCTAGTTCCAAAATGCTTCTTTGTAACAATCGGAATTGAAATTAAAAGTTGATTATTTGCTTTTTAGATCTAGAATTGGAACTAACATTCAGTTTCATACTATATTTTTTTAGTTTTGATTCAATTTTCAATTTTGATTTTAGTATAGTTTGGATTCAGTTCTTAATTCTTACAATAAAATATACATAATTAAAACTCTAATTAAAATTGATTTTATTAATTTATTTTCTAGTAATGTGAAGATATATATATTATTTTAATAGAACAAATAATAACTAAATAATTAAATTAAGGCCAATTTTTGTAAAAAACCTAAAACTTTTTGCCAATTTGCAATTTAATCAAAAAATTTAAAACTATATTTAATTGTCCAAATTTACAATTAAACTTATTTGCAATTATATCCAGTTGAAAATCTAGATGGGGGAGTGTGTCTAAAGGTGGCATACTAATGGTTTTTTTATTATTTTTTTGAAATGATTTAGATGAAATCTAGACTAACTCTTTCCACCTAAGCTAACTACGGTTAAGTATTTAAGACCTAAGTAAATAAGATTATTATTTCAAATTAAGTCAATAAATTAGATAGTTAAAATCCTTAATCCGTAATACACTAAGAATCTCTAATGTTACTGTATTTATTAAAGCACGATTTACGGTTCAACTAAATTTGCAATCCTAAACTCATCAAAGGGATATGAGACATGCACCCAAATTATCTTCTCAAAATGGGTTTGCACTTTAGTTTCATTATAGACTAGTTTGGAGAGGTGTTTTTCTAGTTCCCTCTATCTCCACTAGAGAGATTACTTGAGTATTGCATTTTTTTCTTTATCTCTACCTTATAGGGCGTTCAATTTGCTCAGCATCTTTCACCAAAGAAGAAAATCATACTTGTTTCTCTCACTAATAATACCATTCAATTTTTCATTGATTTCTTGTATCTTATAAGCAATATCATGACACAAACCAACTTCAAGCCAAGAAAAAGCAAAAGTAAAAAGAGCGGAAGAAAAATCAAAACCTATGATTAGCCATGATAATAGCAACATATTCTCACATTTACAAAGACAAAGGAAAAATACGTTCAGGATTTAATCACATTAGTTTTGAGTTTAGGGATTCTCAATGTAGTAGGGATTAGGGATTCTTGATGTATTATGGATTTTAGCTGTCTAATTTATTTATTTAATTTCAATAATAACTCCAGGTACCTTCTTTAATAGGTGTCATTTGAGTCATCTTATAATAATAAGCCATATATGTATACCACCTCGGATAGACACACTTTCCCAAATTTAGATTACCAATTAAATATAATTGAAAATAAATTTATAAATTTGGATAATTAAACCAAGTTGTAAAGTTTTAGATTAAATTATAAGTTGGCTAAAATTTTTTGATTTTTCATACCAATTGACCTTAATTAATTAAATTATATATTTAAAAATCTTTAATAACTAACTAATATATTGTAATTAATAATAATACATTGTTATTTTATATTGTTAGTAACTGTTTCACAGATATACCATGGGTAATAATAAAAATTATAAATAAACATATATAATTTTATTAATATAACGATCATATATATATAGTATATTTAAATAATTAATTGATTAAATTATTTAAATTACATGGTTAGAATCTTTCATAACTAACTAAAATATTTAAAAATTTTTTTCAACGAATAACATAACATTCATTGGTCGTTTAAAGATAAGGCTAAGGGCAGATACATGAAAGAGTATGTACAATTATAAGGCCGAAATACATAAAGAGAAAGAATCTAATCTAATCCAAATATTTGGAACCCTAAAAACCCTATGAGGATGACCAATACTACTTCTCCACTTGCTACTACCAATACTACTTCTCCACTAAAACCTGTAGCCACCTGAGCCATACAATGACTCTAAGACTGACAAATCACTATAGTAATCCAAATAGGTCCTAGTATATACTCAAGCACCGAGAAAAGGGGAAAAAAAATGTTCAAGCAACTCCAGTCATAGAGGAAGTAGAGGAAAAGACAAAGTGAGAAAGAGATGGAAGCTATCGTAAGCCTTTAACCAAATATCTCAATGGTTAAAGGAGGCTTCAACTATCTCAAAAAGGTAGACAAAAGGGATGAAACTATTCTTTAATATGACCCATTCGCATCATTACTGTGAGCCATCTCCAAACCATCTTCGCGATGAGAATCAAGATGTAGCACAGAGTTGATTTAGCCTCAATCTCAATCAACACATGCAAAGAGGAAAGAGCCGCTGAAAAGAATTGACGACAAGCCTTCATGTTGCAAAAAGGAAAGGATGGCCTTCTATAATCAATTTGAGGAATCCCTCACCAGGACCAACAAAAACCACTAGAACAACGGATACAATATACTAGCCAAGGAAGATCAAATCTAAAGAAACCAAAACATCAAACTGATCGGACACAGATGAAGCACCCTCGCTAAGCTCAGTTCGCTCGCTGGAGAAACAAGAAAACAAACACACAAAACTATTGACAAACCCATGAAGAAGGGGAGAAGCGAACCTAGGTAGGGGCGTGGAGAGCCATCCCTACTTAAGAGGGATAAGTACACATGCAGAAGGGGAGAAGCGAACCTAAGTAGGGGCGTGGGGAGCCACCTCTACCTAAGAGGGATAAGTACCCATGTGCGGAGAGCCACCTCTACTTAAGAGGGATAAGTACCCATGCAGAAGGGGAGAAGCGAACCTAAGTAGGGGCATGGAGAGCCACCCCTACCTAAGAGGGATAAGGGCGACTGACAATTCTTGTAAAAACCAATGCCTAATGCCTCAAGAACTCTCTCACCAACGGAGAGAAAAAATCTCTCCCTAAGAAACCTTAACTCAAATATATGATTATTTTATATTATTAACAACTATTTTCTATACTTATAACCAATAATAATAATAATAATAATAATTACAAGTACATGTACACATATATAATTAAAATTGATTTTTAATTTATATTCTATTAACATGAAGATAATATATATAATCTATTTAGATAGAACAAATTATAACAACTAATTAAAATAGTTAAATTATTTATTTGGACACAAATGAAACACTCTCGCTAAGCTCAGTTCGCTGGAGAAACAAGAAAAATAATCACAAAAAACTATTTACAAATCTACACAAAAGGGGAGGAGTGAACCTATATCTGGGTAGGGGTGTGGAGAGCTACCCTATCTAGGAGGGACAAGGGCGACTGACAATTCCAGCAAAAACCAAGTGCTACCGACAAGGGCGACTCACAATTTGATAAAATAAAAGTAAAAAGAGGAAAACATAAAATAACTCTTTCAAAATTCTTCTACTTAAAAAACTTTTATTTTTTATTTATTTTTTTATGTTCTTCGTAAAAATATCACTTAAATTTTTAATAAAATATTTAATTTTAAATGATTAAGCATACTGATGAATTTGCATTAAAGATATGTTAAAGTAAATAGAATTTCATTAGAACTTCGAACTAAAATTGGGTTAAGAAGTAAATTAAACTCAAATTTTATATTGATAAGATTATATTATTGAAGAATTTTAAAATAAATAGAACTTCTGAGAAAAAATAAAATAAGTAGAACTTGGTTATGATTTGAAAACCAAATTACATTAAAAATTTGTATTATCACTTAAGAATTAAAATTTTAATTTTAATAATTTTGAAAAAAAAAAATTCTCTCATTGCTATACTATAAAAATAATAAATTATAGTATTACTCAACATGTTTTGTACGTCATTTTTATTTATTATAAATATCATTTATTTTTTATTAGTAATATTTAACATTTTATTATTATAATAAATTGTTTTCTTATGAAAAAAACCAATTTATAATATTAATAGAATCTAATGAATATCAACAAAATAAAATCCTAATACTATTACAACTATTAAACAACTCAACAATTAGAATATCAACTATTATTAAAATTATTTTTAAATTTAAAGTCAATGATAAATAAATAAATAAGTTAGGGATATAATAGATAATTCTAATAATAATAAAAAATATATAAATTTATTGATAATAATAATTCAATTAAATTAATATTAAAATTATTATTTTATTTCTAAATATAATATATTATAAAAAATTTTAATTTTTAATAAACTACTTATTTTTATATACGAATTCTTTTATTTAATTCATTATTTTTTTAAAAATATAATTTAACTTACAATAAAAATTCAATAAATAGAATTTAAATGTTAAAAGACATCTTTTATAATTAAAATTTAATCAAGAACTTCTTCATTTAATTTAAATTTAAATAGACTAAAACTTAATTAAATAATTAAATTAAAAAATTTAAATAATAACAAATTGTAATTATTTTAGAAAAAAAATAGTTTAACTTACAATAAAATTTCAATATAAATAATTTAAATATTAAGAGAATTTTTTATGATATAATTTAATTTAAATGTTAAAGAGATTTCTTCATTTAATTTAGATTTAAATAGAATATTAATATAATTAAATAATTAAATTAAAAGATTTTAAAAATAACAAAATTATAATTAACAAAATATAATAAAGGCAATTTAGAAAATCTTAATACTTTTATATATAATATAGATTAATTGTGACTTTCTAAATTAAAATTTTATATTAATAAATTATTTAAAATTACATGATATAATAAATAATTATATATAATTTATCAAAAGATAAATCAGATATCACCTATGAAATATCAACTACATATTAGCTATTAGTAATAATTAGTCTATTCACAAATTTAATTCGGTAGTACGTACATCTAAATAAATCTGAGAAATTTCAAGTTCTATTTTTTCAATCTTCAATTTCCATTTAAAAAAAAAACAATAATTAGTAATGGTATTTAACACTTAAACTAAACAGGCCTTTAGTGTTTTACCAGTGCTTTATTTTGCTTTAAAATTCAATTTTTTCGCATCACCCAATAAGCAAGTATTAAGAATTCTTTTTCTTCTACTTAGACTTTTAGGACACTCTTAGTAGGGATTGGTCGAACCGGTTGTAAAATGCCTCTCTTTAAGAATAAAAATTAAAATCGAAATTAAAATTCAATTTTATGAGTTTTTTAGAATCAAAGTGGATCAATATTCAGTTTAATTTTAGTTTGATACTATATAATTTCAATATCAATTCGATTCTAGTTTTAATTGTTATTTCTATTTTAATTTTAATATAGTTCAGTTTGATTTTAATTACTATAGTAAAATTTACATTATTAAAATATAATTAAAATAAAATTTTTATTAATTTATTTTCTAGTAATGCAAAAATAATCCTTTCGTTTGGTATGTATTATTTTACAAGAAAAAAATTTAAATGAATTCTATTGAAAAAATTTTAAATAAATTTTTATAAAAAAATAAGAAGATTAATATTAAATTAAATTAAATTAAATTTTTAAGAAATTTTTAATTACAAAATATATATACTATTTAAATATAATAAATTATGACCAACTAATTAAATTAGTTAAATTATATATTTAGATGTGTTTAATAACTAACTAATACATTGTAATTAATAATAACACATGGTTATTTTATATTATTAATAAGTATTTCATAAATATAAATGGATAATAATAATTATTATAAATACACATATATAATTACAATTGATTATATTAATATTTCATATATAAGCTTAAAGATGGTGTAGGATTAAAAAACAATAAATAAATAAAAAGTAAAGTACAAAAATCTTATAGAATTTTTTTTCTCTAAGCATATGAGATATCGTTGATAAAGTCTGAAAGTTTTAAGATTGTACAAAACCAAATAAACAAAGAGTTATTTAGGACTCAATTAAAAAAAAATCAAAGTAACACAAAATTCTAAAAAACTCGACAAAGCAACTAACACAACCTATTTATTTTCTCCTTCTTAACAAGCTTTCGTCAATAAAAGAAAACACAATAAAAAATTATCTATAATCTCGTTTAGAAGGAAGGGAGCATAAACTCATAACTGATTAAGGTGTAGAAAGCTATCCCTGTTTAGGAGGGATAGTGGCTGCCGCAAGAGAACTCTCATACAGAAAAAAAAAATTGTCTAAAACAAAAACCTCTCATACAGAAAAAAAAAACTCTCTCTAAAAAATTAAAGAGAGAAGTGGCCAAATATTTATTTTATAGATACGAGATTTAAAAAAAAAAAAGGAAAAATAAATTTATACTTTACTGCAAACTCATAGCTGCAATAAGGTATTATATATATATATATAATGTTAATTTATATTATGTTTTTGAAATTTAGTAAATATTTATAATTTAATTTTTATTTTTCAAATAGTAAATAATTTAACCTATAAATTTTTAATTAAAATAATTATTCTGTTAAATTTACTATTAATCAATTATTTATTGAATAAATCAATCAAATTAAAGGACTGACTTATTATAAATATTAAAATTATACAAGATAAATTATTATAAATTATTAAACATAAAGGAGTTAAACTGTTGCAAAAAGTGAAATTCAAATGAGTAAATTGTTATAGTCTAACAATATAGTTTAATATAATGACTATTTTGTTAATAAAAGAAAATTTAAAAATTAAATTATTTCAGCAGTATTGCATTAAATATTTTCTCTATCCTATTAATATAAATAATTTAATTTAAATATTTGTATTTATATTTTTTTATTATTTCATATAAAAAATATATAAATTTTATTAAAAAAAATTTGTTAATTTGTGTCAAATTCACTTATTTTAATAGAGTTGAGAAAATATTTAATATAAAGCTGAATAATATATTTTGATATAAATTGGACGCTAAAAAATTTAGAAGTTAAAGATTTAGAGTTTATATAGTACAAAAAATATTTAATATAAAATTATTATAAAATATCTTGACATATATTCTTAATTTATATATTAGAAATTAAGAAAATTATAATTAAAAAGTTAAAAGTTTACTTGATTTTTTTCAAAGACTAATAGTAAATTTGAGACTAAATTATTTATTATTTAAAAGCTAGGAATTAAATTGTAATTTTTATTATATTTTAAGAATCATAATGTAAATTTTATAAGCTTACTGAAATTTAAAGAAGGGTAAGCTTTTTTATTTTTTATTTTTACTTTTTGAATGGTTACCGCATTTATAAGATGCAATAATGGTTATAATATCTTATAGATACGGTTTTAACCCAAATCACTCTGATTTGAAAATATTTTTCTCTTAAACTCTTATATGAATTTTTTTTTCTTGCTTTGTGTAGAAACAAAGTACTGATTTTTTTATAAACACCCTTTTCTTTGAAACAATTGATAGAAGTTTGGTTACAAACTCTGTTGCATTATCAAATCTTACCTATATGCTTTGCCACAAATTCTTTTAACACCATAAATATTATTTTCTCTTAACAAATATATCTAGATTACTTTAGAAAAGTCATCGATAATCATCCACATATATTTGAAACCAAAATTGAAATGATATTATAGGGTTCCCAAAGATCAATATGAATAAATTCAAATACACATTTAGTTGATATTCTATTCCTTTTGAAAACTTGACACGGAGCAACTAGCATTGGATTTTAAGGCAAACTTGGATCGAGATTAATTTTTGTATTTTAATTATTATTTTTGGATATTTTGGATATTTTCATAATTTTTCATATTAGGGTTTTGTTTCTATTATAAATAGCTTCCTTTGGCTATTAGAAACTCACTTTTCAATCTTTGAGGAATTTCAGTAAGACTTTTAGTCTTTTATTCTATCTTTTCTCTTATTTCGTCTTAGCCAACGATATTGGTTGAAACTCCTGACGGAGTCTAAATAGTCCTTTATCAGATTGGTATCAGAGCAAAGTTCGACCATGGTAGATAACCAAGAGGCGCGACTTGCTGCGATTGAGGCATCCTTGGCAAAATTGAGGGAGATGATCGGACAGCTGAACCTGCAACAGGGAATCCACCAACCCGCCGCCGCCACACATCCCCATGTGGTCGCCAATCCTATGGCCGCCAATCCTGTGGCCGCCATTCCTGTGGCCGCCAATCCTGTGGTCGTCAATTCTATGCCTGCAAATCTCCAACAGAACTATCAGGAAGGTTACAGGATCAAGGTAGACCTTCAAAACTTTTCTAGTTCGTTAGATGTTGAATCTGTTCTTGATTGGCTGGTAGAGGTTGAACGCTTCTTTGAAATTATGAATGTGGAAGAGGAGCACAAGGTTCCAATTGTGGCCTATAAGTTGAAAGGGGTGCAGCAGCCTGGTGGAATTCGATTCAAAACGAACGCTATCGGAGGAGGCTAGAGCCCATACGAAACTGGGTGCTGATGAAGCAGATGTTTGAACAATGGTTCTTTCCTAGCGATCATGCTCAGGTCTTATATAACCGGTATCATGACTGTGTACAAGGAAACCGAAGGGTGGATGAGTATACCGAGGAGTTTTTAAGGCTACAGGTGAGATGTGAAAACTGTGAGAACGAGGCCCAACAGGTTGCTCATTATCAGAGGAGGCTGAATCACGAAATTCGTTGTATGATGGGAGTAGCAGCGATTTTCACCTTGGCAGACGCTATTGAGATGGCAAAAAGGGCTGAAGAGCGTATTGATTGGCAGCCACGACAGCAGCAGTACAACCGAAATTTCAATTATAGAAATTCTAGTTCAACAGGGACGTAGCAATATAGAGGCAACTACAGCGGGCAGCCTTCTAAGGTTGTAAACTCTGGCAACCCTCTGAATACCATGGAAGAAAGGAGAGACAGTAAAGGCAAGGCAGTCACTACTACAATAGACAAAGGAGGCAGGACCAATCCTTATCAGAAGCCAATGGGAGACATATGTTACCGGTGCAGGCAATCTAGTCATCGATTGAATAATTGTCCAGAACGTAGAGGAGTTAATACTGATAGCCGGTAGGTTAATATAGTTGAGCAGGTGGCTGAAACTGACGAGGAAGAGGATGACGATGACAGATCTATTGCTAGTTCTGAAGATGGAGAGGTCACCTATGTGGTGAAAAAGATCTTGTGCTCAACAAAACAGGAGGATGAGACACAAAGGAGGAAGATTTTCCAGGCAAAGTGTTGAGTAGGAGAGACAATTTGTAGGCTAATTATAGATAGCTGCAGTTGTGAGAATCTGATAGCTAAGCAGTTGGTGGAAAAATTACAGTTGCTTACACAGCCTCACCCCTCACCATACAAAGTCGGATGGATTAAGGAAGGACCGACAATTGAGGTTAACAGAATCTGCAGCGTGCCTATCTCGATCGGTAAATCTTATACTGAACCTGTTAATTGTGATGTTGTGGATATGAATTGCTGTGGCATTTTGCTAGGTCGCCCGTGGCAATTCGACGTTGATGCTTTGCATAAAGGGAAGGAGAATTCATACATGTTCACGTGGAATCAAAAGAAGATTACTATCTTACCTTCCGGTTCTGCGAAACATTCTAAAGTGGAAGGGAAGACTGTTGTTGCTGTTTCCAAGGGAGTGCAGAGGCTATCAGGCACAGTTGAGGAATCTGAAAGCACACTGGCTTTATTGGTGAGAGCAAAAGGTACAATGGAGGATGCACCATCTTTAACACCACCCGTCAAAGAGCTGTTGAAGGAGTTTCCTAAGATAGTGGAGGAATCATCCAAGCTTCCACCTCTGCGGAATATCCAATATCAGATTGATCTCATTCCTGGATCAAAACTACTGAATCTGCCTCATTACAAGATGAGTCCAAAGGAGAGTGAAATCCTCCAAGGCCAGGTGGAATTTACTAACAACAGTGTTGTCCATAGCTCCGCAAAGATGTCACCGTTTGCAGTTGTGTACAGGAAAGTCTCAGCGCATACAGTTGATCTTATTGCCCTTCCCACAGGTTCTCACAATAGTATTGCAGCAAGCAACTTGGGAAAGTAGCATGTTGATGTTTTCAAACAGATACAACAGTGCCTTACAGAAGTCAATGACAAATATAAAGCTACAGCTGATAAACATAGGTATTTCAAGTTCTTCAATATCGGTATTCAAGTTATGGTGTATTTACACAAGTAGCGTGGTGGAGGATAGAAAAAGCTTGACGCTAAGAAGATTGGTCCATTCCAGATCATTTAGAAAATCAATGACAATGCCTATATTCTTGACCTCCCACATGAGATGAAAATTTCCAAGACATTTAATGTGATAGATCTATTTCAGTACTACCCTGCTGATGACAACTCGAGATCGAGTTCTTTACAAGTGGAAGGGAATGACCCGGAGCAACTAGCCTTGGATTTTAAGGCAAACTTGGACCGGGGCTAATTTTTGTATTTTAATTATTATTTTTGGATATTTTGGATATTTTTATAATTTTGCATATTAGGATTTTGTTTCTATTATAAATAGCCTCCTTTGGCTATTAGAAACTCACTTTTCAATCTTTGAGGAATTTTAGTAAGACTTTTAGTCTTTCATCCTATCTTTTCTCTTATTTCGTCTTAACCAACGATATTGGTTGAAACTCCTGACGGATTCTAAATAGTCCTTTATCAAAACTAGTCTTAGCTGCTTTGTAAAAATAAGCATCACACACATAAAGACTACAATCTTGTGAACTTCTTTTATGATACATGACCTAAACTATTATGCCACAAGTAATACAAACTAGATTGTCAGGAGTAAGTGCTTGATAAGCATGTGAGACAAAGTAGATAGGATATTTATAATACTATTATAAAAAGTGGTTCTAAGCTACCGGTAAAAAATTATTGTATTATATACTAAAATTGTAGTTATAAGTCAATAATAATGATTGAAAATTCGTTGCATCTATATCCGTTGTTGTGGCATAAGATAATAATGTGCTTATTTTTCACAGTAGATAAAAAGTGTGGCTAAAATTATAATTTTATTAAACATAAAAATAAATCATTTATTAAAATATTTTATTATGTTTATAGTGAAAAATTAAATATTTTTTATAATAATTTTAAACTGCTGTGAATTGTTGTCTTAATAATATTAAGACAATAATTTTATAACTGCTACTATAATACTGCTGTATAAACTCTAAAATATAGTAGTGATATTATTATATTGCCTCGGTGACATAATTTTTGTTCACTTTATCTTTTTATATAGATTAAAAAATGATAGTTATTATAGTTAAAAGATAAATTTTTTTATTAATTTTCAATTATATCCATATTTAAGTTTTATTGAAATGATAAAATCATTATTAATAATATATGCTTGAATTAAATGCTAGGAGAGAGTTTGAATTATTATTTGAAAAAAATAATTAATGAGGAATTATATTGAAAATAAGATAAAATTAAATAGAATTATAATGATCAATTTATAATAATTAATTTATATATTAACCATTATGTAAAAAAAAAAAAGAAAGTGAATAAAAATTTTGAAATGGCAAAAAATAGAAAAATAAAAAAAAATAAAACGAGAGGAGTATTTGGTAGGTTATAGCTAAATGATTTTTATTTCAAACTTGTATAGACCCTTCTACAACCTCCCAATTGCTAACATATCTTTAGTTACTAGGTCTCGTAATATATTGCTTTTGAAACTAGAGATATACAAAATATTTTTTCAATTGTATTTTGGGATGTAGAATGATTGTGCCAATGTGAGTAACTGTCTTAGTTGCATTTTCTAGCTTCTTACATATTGCAACATAGACTAAGCTATCACACAAAAATTACATATTATGTTTTGTATTTTTTCTTAGATCCTCAATTTATGGGAAAATGAAAAAAAAAAAAGAAAAAACAAACCACAATTAGTCGCTTCTCCACAAGAGCAGAGTAAGAATCATGACGATTAACATTATTGAAGTTCAGTGTATTATTTATCTTCTATAAGGAGTTTCAAGTACCCCTATAATTATCGATTCTATTGCACTATAACAACTAGGTAGCCTTACATATTGCTACGAACCCTATTTTCCATGAGCGAATGAAAGCATCTAGAAATTAATTGCTATGTGGTTAGTCATCAATTATGAAAGGGCTTCATTTTCATTTTAAATGTCTTTTCTTGCCTTCAAGTGGCAGATTTGTTCACCAAACACCGGGAGATGACTACATTTCCCTCTCTTTTGTTTAAGATGAGATTATGCACAGTTAAGGCAAATCCATCTTGAGGGGATAATATTGCATAAAAAAACTTGGAAAAGGTGTGAATTAGGGCTATGCAATAGATCGATTCGGTTCCGAACCGAACCGAATTGAAAAAACCGAAAACCAAATTATACAAATATTAAAAACTGAAAAAACCAATTACAAAAATATAACTGAACTGAATCAAACCAATAAAAATCGGTTCGGTTCGGTTACTTCAAACCGAAATCTGTAAATTTTTTTAATTTTCTGCTTCTAATTTCGGTAAAATAATTCAATAAATATTTCACATAAATTTACTAATAAATATTGTCTGAATACATAATGATAATACTTAAAAAAATCCATATAAATCCATGTAAAATTTAAAAATATATATAAAATCAGTGTTCCATATAATAAAAGTATGTATAAAATCGGTTATTCGGTTTATCGGTTATTTAACACGTTTAAACCGAACCGAATCAAAAACTGAATAAACTGAAAAATATTAATCGAACCGAACCTAACCTTCCGATTAATTGAACCATTAAATCAAAATTAATCGGTTTGATTTGATTTTTCGGTTCAAACCGATTTATGCTCTCCCCTAGTGTGAATGGAAGAAACATACGAGAAGCTATCAGAAGACACCATTGAGACCATGCATTTTGAAAATGTGTAGAATCTTTTTTGGTTATACTAAGCTATAAATTAGTTACATAAGGTTTTAGTTTTCTCGCTTCTCTTTACTTGTGTATATAATGCAACATTCAATCATTAATTTGAGATTCTCTATATTTTTTACTAATTATAAATTTACATTTTATAATTTCTCTACACAAATCTATAGTAGCTATTATCATAAAACCTTATATAATAGCAAAAATCTTCTCTAGGAATAACATATGCCACTGCTAACTTTTTATATTTAATTAACATTACTTTCTCTCATTTTACTAGGAAGAAACTTTTAAGTTTTCATTCCTACTTTTTTTTTTCTTACTCTTTTCTTCATCTTTTTTTGCTTTTTTCTTTTTTTTTTTCTCCTTTTCCTTTTTTCCTTCTTTCATTTTTTGGCATGTCTTAATACAATTATTTATGATAAATTGCAACTTTTCTTTCCTTGCTCAATCTAAAATTTTCTAGCTAAGACATGTTCTAATCTATTATACTTTATCTCGTCTTGCCCTAACTAAATTTAATTATATCGGTGTCCTACTAGCAAAGAACGTGCCCTATTAAAAGTCATCAAGATGACCATCTTACTTGATATAGCAATTACTTCCATACAAAAAGGATATGAGCTTGTCCCAACCAAAGTGTCATATGCTTAGAATAATATAGAAAACCTTATAGACTTTTATAGCCTTTATTCACCTTTAATAAAGAGAAGAATTATGGCATTGAAATTTTGAACTGTTCGTTTAGCTTTTAAATATTTGATCAATTTAGACTATTCAGCGACAATACTTTTAAGAGATTACATATGATTGCAATTATACATATATCTCTTCTAAGAGCACAAACCTTTTTTTTAAATTAAAATTACTAACTTCTATAGCAACCATAGGTCGAAGAAATATAACTTGAGAAATACACATTGATTGAACTATTTTTATGTAATTCTTCACCTATTTTGGAAGAAGTGCAAAAGAGGTTCAATTTTTAGATAAAAGGAAAACAAATACAAGAGAAAGAGTAAGGTATAAGATTTCATGGAAAATGCGCTACAAATTCAATAATATAAAATTATAAAAAGAAAGTCCTTTTACATATGCCCCTTGACACAATGGACTAAGTTGTCAAGGGTGGTAATAAAACGTATATTGCTTCAGAAAGATACTTGGAACATCATCCTCTACTCTATTATTAAGCTCTTGAAACTTTTGCATTGAAGTAATTAATAGATCTCAATTCTAACTTAGATTATATGGCATTCAAGGATGCTTCAGGTATTGACTTATTAGCTTCCTTACTAACCTCTTGGGTTATAATGACATTCACTGGTAGGAAAGGTTAAGGTGGGATAACCATTTCAGGAGGATTGGCTAGACAAACTAAGCCTTCACTAGCTCTAGCTATAATTACTTCAGGTGGTTTGTTTGATATTGCCTTCTCTTGGTATCTCAAGAATTTAGATGCCAACAACTTGGTCACTTCATCCTTAAACTATTTACAACTCCTAAAGTCATGCCCACGGGCTCCCATATGGAAAGTGCAACTTAGTTCCTCTTGAGGGTCATCAAAATCATTCCTCAAGACTCTTAGAACCAGACTAAAATATCCATCTTTTACTCTTATTTGAAGAATTTCATTTCAATGATCAACAAATTACTCAACCTCACAAATTAGGTCATCTCCTTCCTTTCTATAACATTCAGGACATTGGTATTGGCTTCATTACCATGATTTGGAAAGGGATTGGTTAAGACATTAGGGGTTGAGTTGTTTGCTTCTATCTTTAGCCACCCGTTTCCAATAAGCACATTTACGCTAGATTGCAGTGTGGTGCAATTATCAGTGGATTGACCAATTCCACCTCCATGGAATTCATATTAAGCTTTGGGGTTGTACCACCTAAGGTATAGAGGTTACACTGGATCCCACCGAATAGGGACAATCTGGTTGATACTCCATAAATAATGATAATCGCGCTTAGAGATATTGGAAGAGAAGGTTAAGTTTTCTGGTATTGGATTCACATGGCCATTTTGAGGAGTCGGTGCTTGAATAATTGGGTTGGATAGGGATGGTGGTCAAGGGACATATACATTTTGGGATTATGAAATTTGGAGATAAGGATTGTAACAGCCCGGAAACCGAACTGCTACTGGCGCTAGGATCCAGATCGACTTAAGGTCGCCGGGACCCGTAGCAAGCCTGCTATACTCTCTATGTACCTGTGAAATCCCATACATGATCATACATTTTCTGTAAAAATTAAAACTTTGCTCTGTACCAAGGCTCAACCTGTGCATGCACTATCTCTGTACTATAAAACCCCAACTAGAGCTCTCATCATTGCCCTAGGCGGGTCAAACTCATACTATGTTAAGCCTGGTTTTTCATACATATAATAAAAATATTTACATAAACAGACCATGTATACAAAAGGGGATTACAACACATATAGGTCAAGCACCATGCTATACACTGTACAATACTAGACAACCCTTTACAATATTACATGTCCACACTATGCTATTACAAAACTCTTTACTCTTTCTGTGCCCTGCTGAACTTCCCCCTGAACTCTGAACCTGCAAGACTGGGGTTAGGGGAGAGGGGTGAGCTACTATAGCCCAGTGAGTAGAACAAATAAAACATGTTAATAAAACATGCTCTCATGGAATGCATCACATCACAAGTAATCACCTTTCGGACGGACTGAAACAAAAATCCCTTCGAACTGTGCCCGGCCCGCGATGGAGCTCCTCAGGACTTGATAATACAAACAATACTTTTTTTTTTCTGTGCCCGGCCCTTCGGGCTCCTCAGAACTTTATATGCCCGGCCCTCAAAGGGGCTCCTCAGGACTTTATAGAAGGGCTAATGAATCCACTCTATGTCCGTCCGCAAATACAATCAATAATGCAATGCACATCTTAGTGAATTCTAATGCAATCAACCTATTGCATATCATGATGCATGGCACATGCTAAAGACATTTGGTTTCTCATATTAAAAGATTAAGGTTAGTTCCACTCACCTCTGGCTAACTCTGAACTGACTCTGCAGATTATGAAGCAGTGCTCACTGCTGGTCCCTTTGGTTCCTCTGGTCCGTTCCTACATAGGTGGACTAAAATGAGGGACCAAACTAACTCAAGAACAACTCTATAAAACTCCCCAAAAGCCCCCTAAAACATCCTAAAACAATCATATAAAATATGCAAAAGAAAACTGGACAGGGCACTTTCAGCGGCAGGTTCGGCGGCCAAAATTCCTGTCCAGAGACGAAACTCATGCATGTTCGGCGGCACCTTCGGCTGCCGAAGGTCCCGTCCAGAGACGAAACTCCAACCTTCGGCGGCCGAAACCCCCTCACAGAGCCGAAAGTCTAAACTTTCGGGGGCAAGCTTAGGCAGCCGAAACAGCCTCCACAAGGGGTTCGGCGGCCGAACCTGGGTTCTCCTTTTAGGCAGAACCTTGCCCTGCTTCATGCAAAACTCCTCCAAACTCACTCAACATGCAACCAACAACTCCTCAACAAGCATATACCCAAGTACATGCACAAAGGGGTCCAAAACTAACTTAAAACCCCATCAAACATAACAACACATCATCTAAACATGCTTTTACACTAAAACAACAAACACATCAACTTAACCTAATCATGCATCTCTACCATAAAACTTCCATAAAACCCTCATAAAACATCAAAGAAGCTAAGGATCTACACTTACCTCTTAAAGATCTTGAGGATAGGTGATCCTAACGTGGAGATATGGAGAAATCCACTCTCAAAGTCTCCAAGCTTCCAAACTTAGGTCTTTTGCTCAAAAACTTCAAAACAACATAAAAACTCATCAAAACTTTGCATGATTTGAGAAAACATGAAAATCACCCAAGGAAGATCATGGTCTCACCTCTGCTCGTGCAAATGGAAAGAAGATCTTATCCATTCACCGACCTAGGGCCTTTTATAGGTGGCTGGCCAGACCACCTTCGGCGGCCAAACGTGAAACCGAATGCCATGCATGTTCGGCGGCCGAAACTCACTTTCGGCGGCCGAACCTGGCTTTTCTCCCTTGGTTCTTTTCTTTCAAAAACTCATTTCCTTAACACTTTAAAATATTAAAACTCATGAAAAACATACAAAAACATAACTTTTACCCTTCTAGAGGATCATGACATTCAAAATTCCACCGGACGGTAGGAATTCCGATGCTAGACTCCAGCCGGGTATTACATTCTCCCCCCCTCAAGAACATTCGTCCCCAAATGTTCCTCAAACAACTAAACACATAAACACATAGAAAGGAGGAAAACTAACCTCAAAACAGATATGGATATTGCTGGAGCATGGACTCTCGCGTCTCCCAGGTGCACTCTTCTAGGTTATGGTGGTTCCACAGGACTTTCACCATCGGGATCTCCTTGTTTCTCAACTTTCTGATTTGAGTGTCAATGATCCACACTGGCTGCTCCACATAGGTGAGATCTTCAAGGATCTCTACATCTGGCTCACTGAGAACCTTACCCGGATCTGACACAAACTTTCGTAGCATAGAAACATGGAAAACCGGATGGATTTTTTCCATAGAAGCGGGTAAATCCAGCTTATACGACACATTCCCGATCTTCTGCAAGATCTCAAAGGGACCAATGTACTGTGGAGCTAACTTACCCTTCTTTCCAAAACGAACCACTCCTTTCATTGGGGACACCTTCAGCAATACCATATCACCCTCCTGAAACTCTATCTGCTTCCTGCGGATATCTGCATAGCTCTTCTGCCTGCTCACAGCAGTTTTGATCCTCTCTCTGATAATGGGCACCAACCTGCTGGTAATCTCTACTAACTCTGGCCCTGCAAGAGCCTTCTCTCCTATCTCTTCCCAGCAAACAGGTGTTCTGCACTTCCTCCCATACAGAGCTTCATAAGGGGCCATCCCTATGCTAGCATGATGGCTGTTATTGTAGGCAAACTCCACCAAAGGTAGATGCTGCCTCCAAGAACCGCCAAAGTCTAACACACACACATTCTAAGCATATCCTCTATGGTCTGGATGGTCCTCTCTGATTGTCCGTCCGTCTGTGGAAGGAAAGCAGTGCTGAAATTCAACCTTGTGCCCATAGTATTTTGCAGACTCCGCCAAAACCTGGAGGTGAACTGAGGTCCTCTATCTGATACTATTGACACTGGAACCCCATGCAACCTTACTATCTCTTCCACATAGACCTGCGCTAACTTGTCCACAGAGTAGGTACTCCTGACTGGTATGAAGTGAGCAGATTTAGTTAGTCTATCTACAATCACCCATATGGAGTCTAGTCTGTGGGACGTCGCCGGTAACCCCACTACAAAATCCATAGCTATGTTCTCCCATTTCCATTCCGGAATCGGCAGTGGGTTAAGCATTCCAACCGGCTTCTGATGTTCTAGCTTCACCCTTTGACATATCTCGCAGGCTGACACAAACTGTGCCACTTCTCTCTTCATAGCTGGCCACCAATACACTCTTCTCAGGTCTTGATACATCTTGGTGGCTCCAGGGTGAACGCTATACCTAGCATTATGAGCTTCCCTCATAATGTCTCCCTTTAAACTGATGTCATCTGGTACACATAGTCTGTTCCCGTGGTGAAGAATCCCTTTGCTGTCAAATCTAAACTCTGCACTATTGCTTGACTGAACAGTCCTGGCAATTCTGACCAACTCTGGGTCCTCGTGCTGTTTCTGAGCTACTTGCTCCAGAAACACGGGAGTCACTCTCATCTATGCCAGCAAAGCACCTGTACCAGACAACTCTAACTGTAGCCCTTCTTCAAAGAGCCTATACAACTCCAGCACCACTGGTCGTCTCTCTGCTGCTACATGGGACAAACTGCCAAGTGATTTCCGGCTTAAGGCATCAGCTACAACATTAGCCTTACCCAGATGGTACTGGATTTTGCAATCATAATCACTGAGCAATTCTACCCATCGTCTCTGCCTCAAATTCAGCTCTCTCTGACTCAAGATGTACTGTAAACTCTTATGATCTGTAAAGATCTCAAATTTAACCCCATACAGGTAATGCCTCCACATCTTGAGTGCAAAGATAACTGCTGCCATCTCAAGATCGTGTGTAGGATAGTTCAACTCGTGCTTCTTCAGCTGTCTAGAAGCATAAGCTATCACTCTATTATTCTGCATTAACACACAACCCAATCCCACTCGGAATGCATCACAGAACACTGAAATCCTCATTACTGTCTGGCATAGCTAACACTGGTGCTGATGTTAATCTTTTCTTTAGCTCTTCAAAACTCTCTTCACACTGATCTGACCATACGAACTTCTGGTTCTTCCTGGTCAGTCTGGTCATAGGAGCAGCTATCTTCGAGAAGTCCTGTACGAACCTCCTGTAGTAACCTGCCAAACCCAAAAAGCTTTTAATCTCTATCACTGTGGTGGGTCTGGGCCAGTTAGCTACAGCTTCTATCTTCTTGGGGTCTACCTCAATACCCTCTGTTGATACTAAATGCCCCAAGAATGAAATGCTCCTCAACCAGAACTCGCACTTAGAGAACTTGGCATACAAGCCATGCTCTTTCAGAGTCTGCAGAACTGTCCTCAGATGATGGACATGCTCCTCTGCATCTCTGGAATACACTAAGATATCATCAATGAAGACAATAACAAAGTGATCCAGATACTCACTGAAAACTCTGTTCATGAGATCCATGAATGCTGCAGGGGCGTTAGTCAACCCGAACGGCATCACCAAGAACTCATAATGCCCATATCTGGTCCTGAAAGCTGTCTTAGGTACATCTTCCTCTCTGACTCTCAGCTGGTGATACCCGGATCTCAGATCTATTTTAGAGAAACAACCTGCTCCAGCTAGCTGGTCAAATAGATCGTCGATCCTAGGTAGGGGATACTTATTCTTGGTAGTGACTTTGTTCAACTGTCTGTAGTCGATACAAAGCCGAAGAGATCCATCCTTCTTTCTAACAAAAAGCACTAGAGCACCCCAAGGTGAGGTACTTGGGCGGATGAAACCCTTGTCTACCAACTCTTGCAACTGCTCTTTCAGTTCCTTTAACTCTGCTGGTGCCATCCTGTAGGGAGGGATAGAGATCGGTCTGGTACCAGGCAGCAACTCTATTTCAAACTCTATCTCCCTATCAGATGGCAGTCCTGGAAGCTCGTCTGGGAACACATCTGGAAACTCTCTAACTATTGACACTGAAGCTGGTTCCCTAACCTGTCTGTCTAGCTCTCTCACATGAGCTAGAAACCCCTGACAACCCCTCCTAAGCAACCTACGAGCCTGAAGGGCTGATATCAAACCTCTAGGCGTTCCCCTCCTATCTCTTCTGAAGACACACTCTGACCCATCCAGATCTCTGAGACTAACTACCTTGTCTCTACAGTCCAAAGTAGCACTGTATGTAGATAGCCAATTCATCCCTAGAATGACATCAAAATCTGTCAAATCTAGAACCACAAGGTCAGTTGGAAGGCATCTACCCTCTATAAACACTGGACTGAAATGGCAGACTGACTCTGCCACTGATGGGTCACACTTGGGTCCACTGACCCAGAGAGGACACTCTAACCCAGAGACTATCAAACCCAATCTCTCTACGGCTCTAGAAGCAATGAAGGAATGGGAAGCACCAGGGTCCATCAAAGCATACACATCCGAACAACCAATGATGAGATTACCTGACACCACTATGTTCGACGTGTTAGCCTCCTCTTGTGTCACAGTGAAGATCCGTGCTGGGGCTGTTGGACCTCCACTTCGGGAACCTGCTGCTGAAGAAGAGGCTGACCCTCTTCCTCTACCTCTGCCACTACTCTGAGGCATAGCTGAAGTTACTGGCTGAGCCATACTGCCAGAAGTCATCTGCTGGGATGGTGCCATCGAGGTCGCTTTAGGACCTACGAGCCCCTCATGGAAGAAGTGGATAAGTAACTTATCATCATCTGTAATTGCTGACATCTTTGCTATGTATGTTTCTAAATGGATCTGAGAGGTTGATGTCCTGATATACTTTTCAAACTCATAAACTTTGAACTTTCAAGGAGCAATCGCATTAAGGACCAATCACAAAGATGACACGTCAACTGACCCATACATATTCAAACCTTCAATGGCTCTTAATCAATCCTTAATTGCTGAAATTTTTTCCTCCTCTATCTTACTTTTTTCCTTTGTCCACTATTGGGGGTCCACATAACGTCTTATTGACCATTGGATACTGAGGGTTGGTCAAGTGAGGAGTTGATATAGTAGGATGAAGGAGAAATATTGGAGTAATGGTGGGTATGATGTAGTCTTATAAAGTAGCCTAGTAAAAAGGAGGAATGTCAATTTAGGGCATAATCTAAGTAAAAATATAGCCTAAAAAAGGAATCAAGATGTTTAAAATAGGCTAAAAGGTGAGTGGTATAACAACAGAGGTACCAACTTGTTCAATTATAACTAATCTTGGCACATAAGCTTGCATAGTATACCGTGGATGAGATTAGGTTGAGAGATTGCATGCTGTAGACATATCTGACTGGATAAGAGTATCCTCTTGTTCTTAGGCCTCATTCATAGGGAGTTTTTCCCATTTCTTTAATCATCTTCGATAGCTCAACTACTCTTCCCTTTAATTTTGAATATCTATTATAAATGATATAATATTTAAATAATCATCATTTTTTACCACAAATCAAGAGGCATTACACTTATCATTATGAATTTTGCAATGATACGTAAGAGTTAGGGAGAAGAAGAATTGTCCTAGTAAGGAACAATCCTAAATTTGACGACTTAGCTACCTATGAGATGATTCTATCCTTAAAGGGTGGATAACTAGGGTCTTTATTTAGGTATAGAGTTTCGATTAAAGTTCTAATTTACTAAGATTGCAAAAGTTCCAAAACTTCCCTACTCTAAACCATAAAGTTTTTTCCCCACTATGATACTAATGGAAACCATGGTTGGCAAATATATGAAATAAGTTTTGATCTGAAAGCAAGTTTATCTTTCTTTGATTTACTTGAATCACTTCTTTAGAATTCTTCCTTTTTGTTCCTTTGTTACTGTTAATCTTAATTTTTATATACTTTTTAAGCACATTTTGCATCCATTTTGCTCATGTAAATTATTATTTTTACTTATTTATTTGATATTTTTAGTAATTTTAATTAGCTTTTATAAATTAGTATTTTATATATATTTTGCCCTTATTTTATAGGAAAAAGGCATTTCAATTGGGTTCTTGAAAAACATTAATATAGAATGGTAGAAAGTTGCATAAGCAGCAATACGATTATATCACAACTTATGTCAGTCAAGCTGACAACTCATTTTATGTGCAGAAAATTAGTAATTTAGAGTAGTAACAAATGACAGTAAAAAAACTTTTGTTATGGCAATCTTTTAGGGTATATAAATAGTTTTTGTTTTTTTTTTTTACTTTGAAAAATGGGAGAAGACCCTAGAATAAAGAAAGGTGCAACCACTTACCTTTCTCTCCCCATTTTCCACCATTTTCACCTTCTTCTTCCTCATTTCACGTGGAGAACAAAAGGGAGCAGCTACAACTTCACTGATGGAGACTTTTTGGGCATGGATCTTTATCATTTGAAGAGTTCTTCATTTGAGTTTTTCTTCTCCTTTATTAATTTTATGTCTTGTTTGTTTTATTTTGAGATTTTCTTTGTAAATAACATGATTAGTGAGTAGATTTTTAGATTTCAAAGAATGGATATGTAATACTCTATTTTAATCTTGGATTTGAAGTAATTTCTATTAATGGGTTTGAGCTAATTTCTAATTTTGATTTTGGTATTTGATCTTGATTTTTTTTTTCTTGTGCTTTAATTTCTTGTTGTGTGTTTGGACAACCAAAGTATTGGTTTAATCATTAATTGATGTGTTGAAAGATGAAAATTAATGGTGGAAAACTGAGGATTAGAGCTTATATTCTTGAATTCAAGAAATTGATTAGAGGTATGAGAGGGTTTCAAAATTAATTAAAGGACTTAATGGGTTTTTATTAAATTAAGAGCTACGAAAGTAGAAATTAATTTAATTAAGGCACAATCTTGATATCTTGAAAGAGAATTAAGATTATTTTAGAATTAATTTTTTCAAGCAATAGAATACCTATGAATTGATATAAATTGAAGAAAATCCGAATTAATTGGAGTATGAATCCCAAAGGGCTAAAATCATCTTTTTATATTTGTTTTTAATCTTAGTTAATTGTTAATTTTAGTTAATTTTAAATTAATTTACCATTGCTTAATTTAATTGATTTTAATTGATAGTTATTTTCACATACTAGTTTATAGTTAGTTAGCTTAATTGCTATCTCTCATTAATTTGTGTTTAATTTGCTCAATTTTTTAACTTTTTTTGAAATCTACTCAATTTTTTAACTTAATTAGTTAATTTTAGCATCAAATTGATTAGTCCAAGTAATTGTTACAATCACTTAAATACTAATTATCTGTGAAAATGATTGCGGTATCACAACAGTTACCTTTGTTATTTTATCATATTCGAGAGTAAATTTATTTTCATGAATACATCAATATTTTTCTATACCTAAAAGTTTTATAAGAAAGTTTAGTGATTATGACATCAACGTAGTTTTACTTTTAAATCTTTAAGTTTTGAAACTAAAACTTGAAATTCATGGGGTTTTTAGTTTTCAATATTATTAAAAAAAAATTTAAAATTTTAGATTTCAGCTAATAATATTTATCAAATAAGATTTGACTGTCTATATGGCGGTCAAACTCCATGTACCGTCTATTACACAAGTATCCGCTACTATTTTTGAGAGTCTATCCACGGCAGAATTTTTTTAAATATTATTATTATTATTATTATTATTATTATTATTATTATTATTATTATTATTATTATTAATTTTTAACATTTAAATTAATAAAATTAAAGTATATTATTATAATATAATTAAATATTTTATAATAAATATAATAAAATATATTTTTATTATAATATATAATAAATTAAATATATTTTTTATTAAAATTAAATGTAATATAAAATATATTTAATACTATACTATAAATTATAAATTTATTATATTTAATTTTTTTAAATATTCTTAAAGCTATATTGTAAAAAACAAAAGAATATGTTTTTTGGTAGTGTATAATTTTAGTATTATAAATAAATTTCAGGTAAAAAAAATAATTTCTTACAACAATTTATTACAAACTGATTCATTTAAATTTTAATATAATAAATTGCCAGTTTTTTATACAGTTTATATATATATATATATATATATATATATATATTTATATATATATTTTAAATTAAGAATTAAAAATTAAAAGAATAGAATATGAAACCTCTTATATTTATTCAAATACACTTATTATCCAATTAAATCTACTAATGTCTTTATATATTTTTTTATATATGTATATTGTACGGTAATCAGGGACGGAGGGAGGGTACGGCAAGGGGCATGTGCCGTACCGGCGATTGAAAAATACTTTGGAGGGGATGAAGGTGCTGCAGCGGCGCAGTCAGTAGTGTCACAGTAGTACGCAGCAGTGTCCTACTAAAAAGAAGTTCCTGACTCCGCCACTGACGGTAACAATTTCATAACATATTTTATTATATAATAATAAAAAAATATCTTTTATTTTTTATGATAAAGCTGATGATGATGGAGAGAGTATATTTCAAATAATAAAGGATATAATAAAAAAATATTTAATTCATCGTTTTCATGTCTACTTTTGTCAGAAAAAATTCTATTTTATTTATTATGAATATGCATAAATGCAGACTTCATAATATTATAAAAAGAATTCAACCGGTTATCAATAAATATACCATTGATTTTATTTAATCAGTGTTACAATATTAATATATAAAAAATAAAATATTATTTATTATAAAAATTTATATTATAAATATTATCAATTTAATATAATATAATAATTTCCTTTTAAAAAAATATAATATAATAGGGGAAGCTAGCGCACGCAACAACTAGTTCAATTGACTATTATGTTATTAAGGCTTTTATTTTATTCTTTACTGGTACGTGACGTTGTCATCCAAGTCTCCTCTACGGCAGATGGTGCTATTGCCGGATTAAGGAAGTATGGTTTTCCAGTCGATATACCAGAAAAGTGGGGTGTAAGAATTAAAAGTTATTATTTATAAGCAATTGATAAAGATAATTTAAAATAACATTAAATAAAACTAAAGTTCTTTGATACTCACGGCAATCACAATACTCGTTATGATTAACAATATGATAATTATATAGTTCCCTACCTTCACTAATTAATTCATTTCTAAAGTTTAATACTTCTTGTTGCTTAGTAAGATCTATTAAAACTAATTTTCTAATAGCAGATAATATATTATCAGACATATAGACTTACCATATTATCCTCGATTTCAAACTCTTTTCCCCAACCGGATGGAACTATTTGTGAAAATGGAGTGTCGGCAGACTCTGGTTTTGTGTACCAGACGTAATAATCGTACTTTCCAGACGGCTCTCCGAGTAGATCTTTCTAACCGATTAATTCGTTGACGGAAAAGTTTCGGTTTCGGTAGATTTTTGCAGTTTCTGATCTAAGAGAAAGTTGAGATAAACTTTTGCCAAGCGATCGAGACTCAAATTTTTGAAAAGTATTTTTCATTCGATAACAAGAAGTTGAAGTTTTAAAGAGAAACAAAAGCTTATAGAGATTTTTCGGATGCTCCCGAGAGAGCTTCTAACCTCTATTTATATCAACTTGCTGACTAAGTTGATAGATTCGATCTTATCTAGATAATCTACAACAACCAATATTTACTAGACATGTGGACTTAACGAGATAAAGCAAAGATTCCCTCAAGATAAGAGATAGTGCGGGTACGCTTTGGGCCCCATCGTCCACTATCATCTTTATCTAACAGCTGGAATCAACTACAGTACAGCAATTATTTACAGGTAGTGTAGTTTAACGTCATTGCGGACGTCAGAAGGCCTCTTTTATGGCCATGTGGTCTCATCTGGTTCATCCGGGTCCTGACTGTCTTGGTAAAGTGAGTCTGATAGTAGGTCATCCTCATCTTCACTACTTTCTTTTGCTCTTTTAAATTTTGTCTTTGAGCACTCTCCCTTTTCTGGAGTCTTGCTCTTTGCAGTAGTTGTATCTGACAGTTCTTCCAGGGCCAATGACAGTCTTTGTTTTAACTCTTCTTTAGAGATGGAGTGAAATAACTCTTTGAGCATTTTAGTCATTTTTTACTGGTCCGATTCTTCTGTTTTTTAACCAGCTCTATTATTCTATGGTGATGGAATACTGATAATGGTCCAAAGAAGTCAGTTTTATCCCACCATTTTGTCATTATTCTTCTGGTGAGCCATTTTACATCATTAATGGGAAATTCATTAAATTTCTTTGGCTTTCTAGAGGTTAAGATATAATCCCACTTGGCAATCCATAGTATTTTATACAGCAAAGTAAATTCTAGTCTGGGATTTGATAAAGGCTCATTAACCTTTGCAAACTGTTCATAAACAGTTCTGACCTTATCCGGCAAAATTATTGGGAAAATTCCCCAATTAAAGAACCATTCATGGAACCATGGGGGAAATTCTTTAATCTCCCTTTCCAGTTGAAACTGAATAAACCAGCTGAACTTTCTTTGCCGATTTTCATACAGTAAAGCTCCAGTCCATGCTTGGATATAGTCAAAATAATTATACCATCTGAGTGTTCCATATGTCATCTCCCTTTGTTTAAACCCTCCACTGTTCGCTGGTAATAATATTTTTAATGACAAATTTACTATAGGCCCATTGATGGCCTGTTCTTTCAATGGGTGCTATCTCTACTGAACCCATCTCAGTAAGTATGGCCTGATAATAATCAAAGGCCTTAGGATGGTATGGGACAATGGAGTGGTGTTCAGTATAATAGGCGGCAATTTCATATGGGTTCAGGCTTTTATATTTCTTTTCTATAGGACTCAGTACATAATAACTGATAGGTACATATGGGTAATTTACCTCTTTGTCGTTCACAGGCTTGATGCTTATTTTATAAGCATCTTCTCGTACATGGTCCGATTCTTTAACCGGAGTTGAAGATGATGCTTCTTCATATTGTCTTTTGGATGGAGTCTTTGTACTCATTTCCTGTAAGAAATTCTCTTGTTAGAAAATCAGGCAATGAATTAGATTCTCCTTTTATGAACTCAATATCATAATAAAAAACAGACAAAATAGTCTGCCATCTAGCAAATATTTGTTTTGATGTTATGTTTTTAACATCTTTAAGGAGTATTTCCTTTGCGCTTTTACAATCAATCCGTATTAGGAATTTCTGATTTAATAAATCAGATTCAAATTTTTGAACACATAAAACAATTGACAAAATTTCTTTTTTAACCGTAGAGTAATTTACTCTAGGTCCTACCCATATACCACTAGTGAATCTTACTAGGGTTTCCTTATCATTAAGTTTTTGTTTTAGTATACCTCCATATCCTTTTTCTGAGGCATCTGTTTCGACTATTTTAAAGGACTCAGGGTGTGGTATAGCAAGACACGGAAGGGTTTTTACCCTTTCTTTAATTCTTTTTACTGCTAGAGTGCATTCTTTAGTCCACTCAGGAGGATTCTTTCTTAGACGCTGAAACAAAGGCTTTGCTTCTTGTGCTAGATTTTTGTAAAAATCAGCTACATAATTCAAGCTTCCTAAGAATCTTTGTAACTGAGTTTTATCTTTAATCTCATCAGGAAATTTACTAGCAAATTCTATGGCTCGGTTTATGGGTATAATGGTTCCTTTAGAGATGTTGTGACCCAAAAATCTAACTTCGGTTTGGAAGATCTTTATCTTCTTGGCCGAAACAACTAGACCGTTTATTTTAACGATCTTTTCAAACATTCTTAAATGCTTGAAATGCTGATCTATTGTCTTGGAGAAGATTAAGACATCATCAATATAAACAATAGAAAACGCTGAATAAACGTTAAAAATTTCATTCATAATCTTCTGGAATTCAGAAGGAGCATTCTTTAATCCAAATGGCATGACATTCCACTCATAATGCCCAAAGGGCACAGTGAAAGCTGTTTTATATTTATCTTCTTCAGCTATCTGGATTTGCCAGTATCCAGACTTCATATCAAATTTTGAGAAAATAGTGGCTTCATAAAGCCTCTTCAAGAGATCTCTTTTATTGGGCAGTGGATACCTTATCCATCTTAGCGCCTTGTTTAAGGGCTTATAATTGATAACCAGTCTTGGGACACCTCTCTCAAGTTCAGCAGCATTTTCTACATAGAATGCTGGACAGCTCCATGGGCTACTACTTTTTCTAATTAACCCTTTAGCTTCTAGCTCAGCTATTTCTTTCTTACAAATTTCTAGGTGTCTTGGCCCCATGGCTATGGGCCTGGCCTTTGTGGGAATAGCCTTTTCTGAAAACTCAAGCTCATATGGCAAATTTACCACATGCCTTTTCCTGGTCCAGAATGCATCTGGACTTTCAGCACAAATGCTGCTTATCAATTCTTCTTGGATTACTTTAATCCTCTGTTGAATTTTAGGTTCTTTTAACCTATCATCTATACATTTATAGATAACTTCCTGTTTCAAGGAATTTATGAATTTAGTTTTATTTTCTACTATGTTTTTTAACACATCTATTTCTTTCAGTTTAGGCTGAGAGCTAAAGTAAAAGGTAATGACCTTACCGTTTATCTCGGTACTAATTCCTTCTTTGGTTATTTGGATGGGGTATAGCATATAAAGAAAGGATTTCCTAAGATAACAGGATGAGATAATCCTTTTACCATAAGAAAAGGGATTTCGAAACAGGTACCTTGATTGCAGATAACGGTATTGTTTAGTTTGTATTTTACCGACATTTTGCTCCCGTCTGCTGTATGCAACTCTTCAAGCGTTTTTAGAAGTATTTTGAAGGCACTAGTCCTTCATTAATGCAATTGAGATCAGCTCCCGAGTCGATTAGTGCATTTGTTTCGAACACATAGTTCTTATGTACTACTATGGTAACCTTTGTATGCCACTTATGGGTAATTACCCTATCAGCCATGTTGATGTAATGAAGGTTGTTGAGGTCTTTACCTCCTTGATCTTCTTCTGGTTCTTCCATAGCTAACTGTTGATGTTCGTTTAACAGCTCTAGGATGTTTATCCTTTCTTTTATTTCTTTAATCTCAGTTTTTACTGAGTTAAGTTCTGAGCGTAACTCTGCCATTGTTGGCTCTTTTTGCCTCTTTGAGTTTTTAACTCTTTCTAATATCTCTTTAAGGTCATAAATAGGTTGTCTGCTTTCTATCTTCTTGTCTATTAGGCCTTGTGCTGTGGTGTTCGTTTCTTTGTCTTTGTAGAGGCCAATATAAGTTTCTAACTTCTCTCTTTTCTTTTCTGGATCCTCAATATTGTCTATCAGATCAAGGATAAGATTATCCTCTTTTGTTAGTACCAGAAGGCCATTCATTGCACATAGCGATTTATAATAATTGCAGTTTCCTTCACATTCTTCCTCTTGATTCTCCTCTTCCTCCGTACTACTTTCTTCCTCTTCTGTGGTATAATCCTTTGCGTAAAGTGCCATAACTTCTTGTTCAGAATCTGTTTCGTTTAGCAAGATATTTGCTAAAGCCTCTTTGATATCTTCTTCAATGGTGAGTGCCTGTATTTGCTGCTTGACTCTACACTTATTAGCATAGTGTCCCACCTTTCCACATTTGTAGCAGACTATAGTTTTCTCTGCTTTGCCTTGACTAGGCTTCTTTCTTTCCTTTGGCTTCCGACTACTGTCAGGTTTTGGAAACCTTCTATGCTTCTCCTTGTATGGACGTTTGTTTGTGAAGAAACGCTTGCGTCGATGATGCCGAACTTTGTCGTCCTCTCTCCTACCCCCCCTTAAATTTCATGGACGGAAATTTAATAGGTGGTAATCCATACTGCTCACAGAAGTTACCAAGGATTTGTTTGCCATAGAACCTTTCTTTCTGCATTTGCTTATGAATTTTTAATTCATTGCAAAGATGAATTCCTGTAGTAACCACTTCAGAGGCGAGTTCTCCATACGTGTAGTCATGATACGGTATATTATCGTTATGCTTACTTCGTATTTGATCTCGTACTCGTTCAGCAAAGAGTGCGGGGAGTCCTGCCAAGAACTTTTCTTTCCAGACATGATGCTGGCTATCTTCTCTAGTAAAAACCAACGAGAAAAAGGTATCTTTATACCATTTGAAATGAGAAAGGTCTGGGCAGCGCAGATTTATTAACTGCTCTTGTGCTCTGTCAGTAAACATGCTGACTGATCCGATGAAGTGCAACCCTATAGTATATAATAGGGTGTTAACCACATCTGGAACTTGTTGAGCTCCTTCTTGTTTAACCATGTTGAATATCTGGATTTTTCCTTCATTGGATACTGAAAAATCCCACCAACCTTTTAGTTGGCCACTGAACCCTGCTATTAGGGCTCTTGCAGTAGCGGGGTCATCATTACCCTTTGCTCTACATGCTGTAGCATGCATGGTCATGTACTGGAGGACATTTTTGATTTGATAGTCGGACAACCCATCAATGTTCCATTCAATAATGGAAGATCCATCTACTTACACCGGATTGTAGTTCATATCTTCATACTGCAAGTTGATTGGTGATGGTCTAGGATAGTAAGGCTTCAGATCCATTGTCGCCTGAGGTTTAGGATACTTTATCCTATTTACTTCTGCTGGCTCAGATTCTCGCAACATTGTTTCGAGTTGAATTAACTCCTTTTCTTCGTTTGGCAATTCTACTACTTCTTCTTCTTCTTCTGACTCCATTGTTAACGGAGCAATTGCCTTCATTTTGGCGTCCTCTTTTATTCCCAGTTTGGCTAGCCTCTTAGATAGTTCTTCTAGCATTTCTTCATTCTTGCTTAATTTGAGGCCAATGTTCTTACTATCCATAGGCTTCAATAGCACCTTTTCTTCGACTTTGGTCCTTGAGGTTTCTGCAACTTCTTTTCGTGGAAGAATGTCCATTGCTTTTGGTTGGGCAGCTATTTTCGAGACTTGATTTTCAACTCTAGTTAATTGCTGTCCAATTGTGTGAAGGCTCAGGTTTGTATAGTTTTGCTGTCTAGCTGCTGGGTTGCTAGTTTGATCATGAGAAAAGGGAATGCATTCAACTTTTGTATTTTCAGTTGGTTGATATGTCACATCGGTCAAAGGTGGATGCATTTCTTTGAGAATTTTCTTTTGGGGAGTTATGAAGGTTTTATAATGAGTTTCAAGGGTGGCTAGAAAGAAAGGGTCGTCGAAGTTAGGGTATGGTTTTTTGAGTATAGAGAAGCAATGTTGAATAAAGGCAGGAAAGTCTTTACTTCCTTGTTTCTGCACTTTGTATAGCTCATACTTCTTGTGCCACATCCTTTGTTCTTTGCTGGGAACCTCCATGCCGAACCATTTGTCAAACGGTGTGTCTTCGACTTCGAGCATCATAATTTTGAATGATTTGGAGAGTATGCTTTCAGCATCATAGCCCATGCCTGACGGAGTTGGACTTTGGGGTCTTGGAGCTGGGCTTTGAGACCCTGCATATATTGGATTTACTATTTGCTCTTCAGATCTTTGTACTCCAATAACAGAATTACTCCGCTGAATAGGCGTCGATGTGGAAGACCTCAGAGGTAATGGTTCCGATAATAAAGAAACTCCTGAATAGGATCTCCTTTCTGCAATACTTCTGCTTCTCCCGAAAGAAATTGCTACTGATCCTTCGTTTGTTTGGACAATTGATTGAACAGTAGTTGACTCTTCTTTCTTTGGTGGTACAGCTTCTTCAAGAATCCAATTGTCAGGCAAATTAACCTGATCTCATTGGATTGGTTTTGGAACTATCAAGTTTCCTTTTGACATATTAGTCACAAACAAAGTAGTAGTTTCTTTTGGAGAGATCAACTTTGTTGCACTGTCCCTCAAATTAGGGACTACTGTGTTCATTACTTTGTAATGGATTCTGTAGATCAAGATTAGATATTCTGATCCTGGAGCCATGTCATATCCCATTGTTTTTATATCAAGAACCAGGATTCTCATAATATGTGGATCTGTGAGAGACAACGTAAGATTTGGAAAGCATTGAAAAAAAATTGGTCCATCACAAAGAGAGGATTCTACCACTCCTAATAAGGAGTCATTGAATTTATTGTGCCGTTTGTCTCTGACACAAAGCATCGCGGCTGTATTAAGCCCTAACCTGGTTGCCGGTTTTACCGCAACTTGAATCATTCCTATATGTAGGAATATTTACTGGTACGTGACGTTGTCACCCAAGTCTTCTCTACGGCTAATATAATAATAATAATTATAATAATAAATATTATTTATTATATAATTAAAAAATAAAACATCTTGTGGCGCCTACCACAAATATGACTGTGCAATTCATCGGTTTGATTTTAAATTAAATTAAATAAAAAAATTTTAAAATTAAATTTTAAAAATATTATTAAATTAAATTAATTATTAAAATATAATTAAATTAAATTAAAAATCAATAAAAATTGAATAATTAAATTCGATTAATCAATTATTTAATACATTTAAATTAAATAAAAAATTTACTAATTTAAAAATATTAACTGAATTAAATCAAATATTTCAATTAATCATAAATCAAAATCGATCAGTTTGATTTCTCATTTTAAATTAAATTATACTCTCCCTAATTACAAAGGGACCATAGTTAATTACAAAGGGACCATAGTTATAAAGGAACCATATCGAGTCATTTTTAGTAAATAGTACTGAGTGAAACATAAAATTTTAAATATTTTACATTTTAACAGTAAAAACCTAAAAATCTCAAAATTCATATATTTTCAGAATTTAAGATTTTCAACCATAACAAAATAAAAAAAAATATAAACTATCGGAATTAGTCAACATTTTAATTTTTTATATTATACTTGGTCTCCAAAACCGTCCAAATCTTTTTTGAGATATCGTGATAGCACATAAATCACATAAACGATATGTCATAGAATTGAGAAGATGGGCCTCTGCTTAGAAATTCATCTTCCTCATACTTTTTCCTTGCTTGTTTGACTTCTTCAGTATCATTAGGTTTTGGTGGGGGAATATTATTAAAGAAGGATTCAGGACATAAGCAATCTTCAAAGCAGTGAGTATAAATAACATTTTACCTCCCCAACAAGTAAAATTGGTGCTATCAACTTCACTTTAAAATTGCTGGTACTAAAACAATAGATAAAATAAAAAGCATCTGTTGGTTTTGAGGCATGAAGAACTCTATCTTTAAAGTGATCTTTCCCCTCTCATATTGCTGCAGACTTATGGCAAATCTTTCCAGGATACAACGAAACCAACCAAAACCTGCAAGCAGCACCTCCTGAAGATTTTCTTTAGAATATTTCTTGACTAATCTTGCAGAAAAAAAAAAAAAGGAATACAAACTGTTTACAGCAGTTTATATATGTTGGTTTGATGAACCAACACAAATAGTCACAACCAATTTGGCTCTTAAAAACTAACAATAAACAACTGAAATAAATTTTATAATTATCCTTTAGATTTGAATAGAACATAATTTAATCAACTTGTATTTCAATCTATTCTAGCATATTTGAATCATCACAGCTAGTGCAAGATACAAAGCAAGTCTCTTAATTTCTGGTGCAAAACATTTCATGATTAAGTAGAATATATAATCAATGTGCAAATCTAAATTTATATGATACCATAGAAAAAAATGAAAACTCAGTTGTTCAACCTCAAACCAGGTGAACCTGTAGAAGTGATAAATGATCAAGATATTTTAAATGCAAAATTAACGGCTAGTTGTATATCTTTGAACAAAGTGAACAAAAATGAAATCTAGTATAGAAAAGAATAGAAGAGCGGAAAATCTTCTGATGTATTTCAAGTTCCAACAATCGAATTTAAAAACTCAAATAAATGCAAAATGCGCCAAAAAAATAATACAAGAAATTCAAAATTGAAAGTATAATATAAGTAAAACAGATTCAGGCATGACAAAGTGGACAGTTTAGTCTTGTCAATGCTGAAAAACTCAGCATGCAGCATGGACACATTTTATTCATTCTTATTCATGAAAGAAAGACAAGTTGATCCCCAAGAGATCAAATGGTACCAAATCACATGGAACGCCAGCCTTCTTATCCAAGCTCACCCATATGAAAATCGGCCTATCCCCATATCTTCAGCTTTCTGAGAAAGTAATTTGACAGTGAAAGAATGAGCAATCTTGTGATCTTTTAGGTACAAAAATAATGTATAAAATATGTATTAATTTTTGTCAATAAATGTTTACCATTTCCATAAATAATGCTTGAATGGTGTTATTAAGGCTGCTTTCCCATTCCCATTCCCATTCATATATATGTGGACCTGTTTGAACTCTCCATAGATGCGGCGTGCTTACTTCATGAGCAAAAATCTTCATATTAGGGCATTCTACAATGATCACTTCTTCCATAGATGGGAAACTGAAGTTCAAATTTCCAGAGCAGAAGCTAGAGAGGCTTGGTAGATGTTGAAGTTCCAAACATTTTAGTTGGCTGAAGCAAATCTCATTCTCTTCTTCTTCTTTATCTACTTTAACCACTATGACTTCTTGTATCAGTTCACATTCCTCTATCTTCATTTTTTCAAGTCGCTCAAGACTTCTCGCTGTTGAAGAAGACAACAAATTTACTAGACCTTGGCAATTTGATACCTGCAGCTCTGTTAAATTTTGAAAAGAAACAGAGGATGCCACTAATACTTGCAATTTACCACATTCCATTACATTTGAAGTGTCCAGAGATTGGAAAACTGAGATTAGTTGGGCGTCCCTGAGATGCTTGAGCCTTGGCAGTTTAGACAAACTTAGTTCTTTCAATTTCACAAGTGATTGGAGATGTATTTCCTCGCCAATAATATCTTCACAAAAAATAATATCTTCGAAAGAAGCATCACTCAGAACAAGCTCCTCCAGAATGGGTAAACTTTGAAAGAAATGAGATGGCAAAAGTGTAGAGTCACTAGAAATACATGTCAACTCAATGCCTTTCAATCCACACAAGAAATCAGCTTGAGATGTTTGAGAATCACAGATTCTTTATGGTGTTACATTCCACTCTTAATTCTTCTAAACTTGGAATGACAACCTAATAAACCAAATAAACAGTGATTATAAATAGGGATATATGAGATCAAAACATTAAGAACATATGGTTCATCTTAGAAATGGAATGTAAATGAAAACAAACATCTTAAAGATCCCAGTAAATTGAAATTCTCCATTTTTTAGGCTAAGAGTTCGAAAAATCAAGAAATTAAACTTTTTAAATTTTTTAAATTGAGCTTAAGTTCAAACTTCTGAATTAATTTGGATAAAGCAACTAAATTGAAAATCTCCAATTAGTACAATGATGAAATTGAACAAGAAATTAAACTTATTATATAGAAAACTGACCTTCCCACCAATTGAAATATTGGAGTCCTCCTCGTGAATTCTTTCTTCATTTCCCTCAGCAATCATGCTTAGATCTTGCTCTTGGCAAAATTTAGAAGCCAGTAATTCCATGTTTGGACAGCCAACTATCTCAATTCCTTTCAAGGATGGTAATTTCAGAACATCACTTGCAGAATAAAAACTTGATAAGCAAGGCAAACACTCTAGAATTATGGATTGCATTGATGGAAATATGGTATTATCCTTCCCTATTTCCTCTTCTGCTTCTTTTATGATGACATGGTCCACCAAATTACATCTTTTTACTTCCAAATGTTGGAGATTTACAAGACCCGAAGCCATGGACAGAGTAAATATATTAGTCAAGCTGCTACAATTCTCAACTTGCAACAACGTTAGGTTTTCAAAGCTCATAATTCCTTGAGGATCCTTGTTCCACACATGGACCAATGTAGGCAAATCGATTAACCTCAATTCTTCTAGAGACTTTAATAACCCAACATCACCTTCATCAGCATTTAGCCCTTCTAATTCAAACAGCTCTTCTACTGAATCACTGTAGGCAAATCGATTAACCTCAATTCTTCTAGAGACTTTAATAACCCAACATCACCTTCATCAGCATTTAGCCCTTCTAATTCAAACAGCTCTTCTACTGAATCACATCTTTCTACGGCCAGCTTTTTTAACAAGTGCAAGTGCTTTAGTACATTCGATGATATGGCATTTGAGAAATATGCACACTCGTCCACCACCAATCTTTCCAAGTACTCGAATGGAAATTGGCCATGCCATTTTTCTTTCAGCATGGAAAAGTTGGAGAGTTGAACATCATCTATCCATTCAAATCCAATCTACAAATAAAAAATATTGCATTATTGGGGAACAATAAATATTGCATCATCTAACCAAACATATTAGCACAACTGAGTTTAATAAAGAGAGAAGCAAGAGTTGGTAAGTACTTACATATTTCATGTAAAGTTGTTCAATGGTCGCATTGAGATTGCCTTCCCATTGAAATGTTAGATTGAATTTGTGGCCTGTGAATACACCATGTATCTTTGATGCGCTCAGCTTGTTGACAGTGAAAATTCTCAACTTGGGACATTTAAGGACAATCACTTGTTCTAAAGATGGGAAATTGAAAGTGTAACTGCCCAAGCAGAAGCATGTGAGGTTCTGTAAATCTTCAAGTTCTAATGTTTTCATTTTACTGAAAACAATCTCATCGGTTGATCCATCCTCTTGAACACCTCCTATTATTTCGGTCAACATATTGCAAGATCTTACAATCAATGTCTCAAGTTGTACCATACTTTTGGCCGCGGCTGATGTAAAAATATTTGCCAATGTGTTGCATCCATATACTTTTAGAGTTTTTAGATATTGCAAAGACACGGAGGATGGTGCTAAAACAATCAAATCTCCACAAGACTTTATCTTAAGAGTCTCAAGAGACTGAAGTAATGGTTCATGCAGTTGGCCATCTGGATTCCATATATGCTTCAAATCAGGAAGATTTTTAAGCTTTAAATCTCTTATTTGTGGAACTGTAGTGATATCTTCTTAATCACCACCCAGTCCTTCAAATGGAAGTAACTCATTGAGAGAAGAATCAAGAACTTCAAATCTTTCGAGATTAGAGAATATTGGAAGTAAACTAAACAGAGGAACATGATATTTGTTTAGAAAGAAACTCAATTCAAGAACTTTTACTTTGGAAAAGAAGCCTGTTGGAAATTGAAATCCAAGTATGGTTATGGTAGACTTCTTGTCTAAGGACAATTTTCTCAAATTTGGAAACATCTGCACATCAGCAAATAAAAAAATTTCTAATTAGTAAAAGATTGTTAATGATAAATCCCCTAGATGCTTATAAAAATTCATAATATATTTAATTAATTAATATATTAATAAGAAAACAATTTCTATGTTATAATAAACATGTATTAGTATAAATGGTAGCCTTATTTTTGTATAAAGCCTTATTTTTGTATAAAATTTTTGAAATGTATTTATAAGCTTATATGTTAGTAAATTTCAATGATCCAATGAGTATAAATTTAAAAGTTTATTGAAACAATGAAAAATATAAATATTTTATATTATCATTAAATAATTTCAGCACTTTTTTATAATTATTTATTTATTAACATGGTTTGACGTGCAAAATTTATGTTCTTTTTATTAATTATAAAATTATAATCATCTTATTAATTAAAATTTTTAAGTGGAAAAAAGTACAAGAAATCGACATTTTAAATTTACGAAATATTAATTTATATATAGATGCAAATGAATTTGAATTTTAGATTTTATAAGTTATAGATAATCAATTATAAATAATTGTTGATACATTTTAATAGTGAAAATAGAAAATTGATTTTTTTTTTATTTTAACAACCTAATTAATTAAGAATTTTTAAGGAGAATAGTAAAATATATTAAGTTTTTAAATTTCTCTAATATAAAGTTAGTTTTGAGTAAATTAAATTCTTAACATATAATTTTTTTTTTCTATATCTTTTAATGAAAAGTTTTGTATGATTTTTTTTGAAAAACACTTATTTTAAAAAAAAAAAATGAGAAAAAAAAGTTAACATTATAAATACTTTTTAAATGTAAAAATTATTTAAATAAAATAAGCTGACGTATAAATTAGTGTTTTTATACTTCTCAAATGCAATATTTGAGAAAAGAATAAATAGAAAACTAACCTTATAAAGAAAAGGTGTATGAAGGTGTATGAAGCTCATCAACTGTGTTCACTAGTGTTTGTGTGGCAAAGATATTCTTTAAGCTTGTACATTCATGTATGCTCATCTACTCCAATAATGGACATTCCACATTACTCCATCCTGAACACAATCTGGAAAATTCAGATGCCTTAAAATATTGGTAAAATGTCTGATCCCACAAAAAAAAAAGGGAAAAACAATGAACTGACTACTTATCATAAACATATAACATATAAGCATACAACAGATATCATGAAAATTAAGAAGAAAGCATAAGAATAAATATGCAAATACCATTTCTGCTAGTGTTGCATTAAGGTTTCCCCCCCAACGCTGTTGATCTCCCAGGAGTATTCCTCGTAGCTTTGGTGTATTTAGATCTCCGAAAGCGAAAATCTTCATCCGGGAGCATCCCTTGACGGTAACATTTTCTAAAGCTGGAAAATTGAAGGCATTATTGCCGGAGCAAAAGCTGATGAGACCAGGCAGACCATCAAGTTCCAAACATTTCAGTTTGTTGAAATTAATAATCTCATCCTCTGTATGATCATCTCCATCGCTGGTCACTATTTCTGTCATCATACCGCAATCTCGTACTGTCATTTTGGTGAGTTGCACCATGGACTTGGCTGTGGCCGCTGTTATCAAGTTTGCCAATCCTGCACAGTACCTCACTTCAAGAGTTGCTAGATTTTGGAAAGATGATGAGGATGGTGCTACGTTGATCAAACTACCACAATTAAATACACTCAAAGTCTCGAGATACTGAAGAAGTGGTTTCAGTCCAGAGTCTGGGTCCCATATATGCTTTAAACTATAAACGGCCTCTAGCTTCAAATTTTTCACTCGTGCAAGTGTCCTGGCATGTTCTTCTTCTTCTCCAGCAAGTCCTTCATATGAGAACAACTCTTCTGAAGTATTTGGACCTTCTACCAAAATTGTTTCCACAGAATATAATCTTTCAAGGAAACCAATTATGAAAGGGCGTGATTTGTTCTGTAAGTTGGTCAAAGTAAGCATTTTGAGTTTAGAAAAGAATTGTCCTTGCTGTATCGCAATCAAGTCCTTGTGCTCTAAAGTCAATTCCTCCAAGTTGGGACTCATCTATGCACAACAAACAAGTATAATGTTAAACTAATTAAAAGTATAATGTTAAACAAGTATAATGCTGTAAGGTAATGGTTAATTAGTTATTAAATATTTAAAAAGATAAATAAATAATATATATATATGACATGTACACTAATTTAAAATTAACTAAAATTATTTTAAAAGTTTGATATAATTATAAAAAAAATTAAAAAATTTAGATATAATATTAGAAGTTTGAGCTATAATTGCATTAAACTTAAAATTTTAGCTTTTGTTATTTAAAATTGAAAATTTTGTTATAATTATCATTAAACATAAAGTTTAGCATTTGATATCCAATAGGCGGTTTGAATATATTGTATTGTTTATATTTTTTATGTTTTCTTTAAAAAAAAAAATAATTTGAAATATTTAAGGAAATTTGAGGAAAAAAAAATTTCAACTAATATATTATGAAGTAAAAAAGAAAAGGATCTTACCTTTTCCAAAAAAAGTAGGGGTTGTCTGCCCTCTTTCTGTATTTCTTGGGAACTGAATTTTATTATTTTGTGACAATTACGAACATCCAAACTTGTCAATTTCTGACATTCAAAAATGTGTGTCCCTGGAAACAGATAGTTTAGAACATCGCAATCTGAAACTTTAACTGATTTCAAATTTTGAAAACTAAAAACTCCTTGTGGATCCTTCTTCCATATATGCTTCAACGACCTCAGTCCATATATATTTAGACTTCTCAGCTCAAATGCTTCATTAACATTGAACCCTTCAAGTTGATATATCTCTTGCAACGAAGCACAACTGCTCACATGCAACTCCTCCATTTTTCGGAATCTTTCTAAGATATTTGATGGAAAAACAACCATCAATTTCTGGCAAAAAGAAACATTCAACGATTTTAGTTTAAAGAAGGAATTTGCCGCAAGTGGGCTGTGCCATATCCTTTTCAACTCATTTATGCCGAAGAGACTCAATCTCTCCAAGTTAGGGAAACCAACCTGCAATACCAAACACACTCACTGATTTAGTAAATGCGAGAACTTCAACATAAACATAAGTTAAATGAATATGAGACAAAAATGTAATCGTTCGAGGTGATGTGAAGTGGAGACCTATCGAATTAAAGTCTTTTAGTCAACAGAGGGATTAGGCCTACCTATTAATGAATGCCATTTGACTATAGGATGTCCAAATATGTACGCACTTATGCATGCTTAAAGAGAGAAGGGTAAAATTAATCACCATTCCATTGAAGAGAGATTGAATTTCAGCACTCTGATTCTGATTCATCTCTGTGTCATCTTGTGTTTCCATCATGCCTGTATGAGGGACACTGGGGACCAAACCCATCAATGCATCGCAACGGCTTATGTTCAAGTATCTAAGAGATTGAAATTCAATTTGATATCCAGTGCAGAATCTAATCAACTCTGGAAGATTCCAAAGTGTCAGTTCATCCAATTTAGGGAAGAGTATCTGATTCAACCTCTCATCTTCCTCTTCTATAAATTCCTCTGTTAGTATTATTTCTTCCATGGAACTACAAAAGGAAATATAAAGTGTTTTGAGCTGAAAGAGTCTTTTAACAATTGAAGCTGTAAATAAATGCTTCAACTCGTTGCAGCTAATCACAGACAAGCTCTCTAATTTTGAAGAAGTTGCAGAAAGTTGGTCGTGCCATATCTTTTCACAACTAACTGAATCTAATTGAAGATGCTCCAAGTTGGGGAAAGAAACCTACAGCAGATAACACCTTTATTTGAAGCACTACTTTTCTATGGAAATAAATAGAAATGCTTTACGAATCAACAATGAATTCCCTCAAAAATGTGAAGTCTTTAATATCCTTTCTTAGTTTTGGAGGCAATTAGTCAATTTTTTAAGTGGAGGCAATTAGTTAATTTTATATATTCTTACACCTCTCATACAAGTAAATCTTGTATAACTTAATAAAATAATAAAAATAATTACTTCAATTTAAAATTAAATGTATAAATCTTTATATTTTTTTTTAAAAAAATAAATATTTAAGTATCAAATTTGAAAATTTCTTAACATAATTTGTTATAATCCAATCATAAAAAATACAATTAAAAATATAAAGTAATTCTTAATATGTTCTCACTAATTACAATAATTTAAAAATATTCATTAAATTTTATCATAAAAAATATATGAGATAACTTTAAAAATAAAATATAAAAATACTTTAAATTAAATTATTAAAATGAAAGGATAAATTAAATTAAAGCTGGATTCTCTGTGTGTTTAAACGGACCTACTATTTATTAATTTTAATCATTTAAAATTTAATAATATTAAAATATTTTTATATATATGTCTCATTTAAAAATTTATATTATATTATTACAATCATTTTATAATTATTTTTCTTTAAAAAAATGGTCAATCAAAAAACATAAGGATCCCTCCTACTTCCGTCAGCTTTTTTTTTATTATTATTATTGGAAAATCTATCCATTTGGTGAGAGAATCTTTTTTTTTTTTTTTTAAAATCTGCATTAAAGACATGGCTACCGCAAATATTTATGTTAAATTTTGTTTTAGTAAAATTAAAAAGGTAAAAAAATAAAATGAATTTTAAAAATTATTTAATGACGAGAACAAAAAAATTATGTAATTTGTGTTGAAAATTCAAATTTTATTTTAAAACTTTTTGGAATGTCAAATTTAAAAAAAAAAAAGAATTTTTTTTCAAATTTTTGTATTTGGCAAAATTAATAATATAAAAATTCAATTTGCTGAATTTTTATGAGAATTGATTTTGAATTAAAAGTAAATCTTACTAAAATTATTAAAACTTTGCATGAAATAATTTCACTTAAGATTATTTACATCAAAATTATTTAATTAACCATTGAAAATTTTATTTATTTTTAATTTTTAATTTTAAATTTATTTTTTTATTTTTAATTAATTATTAATCTTTATAAAAATTATTTATAGTAACTATTAATATTTAATGTATTTATAATTAATATTAAAAATTTATTATATTATTTTATTAATTTAAAAAAATTATATGTTTAATGGTAAAAATTATATAAAATTCAGATTTTAAATGTTATAAAAATATTAATAATGATTTTTTAATGAATGTGGTGAAAATAATTATTATTTATAAAATTAAATATTTATATTTTGTTTAAAAATAATAAAAATGATGAATAAATTAAATTAATTTAAATTTTATTATTAATTTATCAAATATAAAATGAATTTTATTACATTTAAATTGATTCCAAATAAATGAATTTTTTTTTGAATAGAAATAAATTGAATTTCTAGAATTTAATTTTTTTTCTTAGAAGAAGCGCATATCAAATAAGAGTATAGTGTTTTTAATGAAAGAGAATGTGTGATTCAAATTTCAAAATGGTCAAATTGTTTTAAAAAAATATGTTAAAAGGAGTAATAATGTAAAGATATAATTTTTAAATATGAAATTATCACAATTAATTCATATTTATTGTTTGATCAGCTTATTCATATAATATACTCATAAAATAAATTAAATATGAATAATCAAAAATTATAAAAATTATATTCTGGTGAATATCTTCTAAATTTTCATAAACAATAAAATTATATTTAATAATGAAAATCATAATATCTATTTCGTTTTAAGAAATTTAAAGAGATTTAAATCAACAAAATATAGTGTAATAAATAATAATGAAATATAATTATTTATATAATTTTTTTTAATAAATTATTAATGATAATGACTAATAATGATTAAAATATTTAAAAATTTGAAGATTAATCTCAAATATTGAATATATATCCAATAAATAAAAAATGCATACGGAATTATGTTAAAAGGCTAATACACGCATACCGTTCTGCTGAAAAGTGATAAGTAAGTATCAGTCTCCCGTTCTGATAGAAATTCCTCAATTTTCGATGACGCCTTCATTTTGGTGTGAAAACTTCTAAGATTCGGAAGATTTTGCAAATTCAACGAGCGCAAGCAATTGAATTCAAGTACTTCATTACTGTTTTCATTTTCATCAATAACAATAGCTTCCATTTTAGGACAATCTCTTACTTCCATTTCCTGTAATTGCAAAAGACACTTGGCGGTAGATAATGAGAAGAAATGCGTCAATCTCTCACAATTTCTCACTTGTAAAATTTCTAATTTATTAAAAGAATTTAGTGTGAGTCGGCCATGACAAATCTTCTCCAACTTCATTAAATTTTCTAAATTCAAAGAGACTAGAATTGGAAAGGCATCACATTCTGTCCACTTTGTCGAATCGATGATATGTTGAATGACATGATTATTTTGGACTCTGAAATACTTCAATTTTGGAAAGCCGTCCCCGTCAATATCATACAACAAGTTCTCAGCCTCCCTCACTTCATCTAAGCATAAATCTTCAGTCTCCCTCAATAGCACTTTAATCCCGTATCCTGAATGAATGCATGCCTTGAGCTTAAGTTTCAGCGTTCTGGAGGTTTTATAGTTGCCATCCCAGTCCCAGTTATCCCCTATCAGTATTCTAAAGCTCTGCAAGCGGCCATTGGAGAACAAGTGTTTTGGTAATATCTTGTCATCCAGTATTTGCATTTCCGAGGTAGTCAACTGAGACAACTTTTCCAACTCAGCAAGGCTTGCATTGTTCCCATCGGCCTCCCACTCAACAAAGCTGTTACTCATGTACAGTTCTTCAAGCTCCGACAGCTTTGATAAGGCATTTGCTGGAATCATTTTGAGTTTGGAACAATTGCTCACATCTAAGACTTTTAGTCGAGTCAGTTGCTCTATTTGTCTGGGCAACTCAACGACGTAGGAGTTTGCAAAACTAAGAACTCGTAGTTGCTTCAAGTCTCCAATGATAGCTAAGTCGTCCAGTTGGCATCGATGCAAGCAAAGGGTATGAAGGTTGGATAGGAAAGCGAGCGATGAAGGGAGGGACACAAAATGAATCCCAGTAAAATCCACTACTTGGAGGTTTCTAATGCCCTTGAAAAACTGATGTGGGATTCCCAAAGAAAAAATTTCGGTAAAAAGGAGTAGTGCCTCTGCTTTTGGGCACTCCCATCCTTCGGGGAGATTTTCAATATCACAATACGGCAGAGAAATTCTGGTGCAATCCTTATTTGGGAATTTCATCAACTCCCTGCCACTTGTAACTATAAACGCATGTTGCTCTCTAGATGCAATCAAGAGAGCAGTATCTCGAACAACATCATGGATTTTTACGAATCCATACACGTCGCCATCTTGCAATAAGCTCTGCGCTTTAAGGGTATCAATCAAACTATATACTTTGTTTCTTGCTCCCTGGACAGTGGAAATGTTCTTGAATAAACTAAGACCAATAACGTATTTCAGCAAGGACTGGATTTCAATATTAGATTGTCCTAACAGACCACAAAGCAAGAAAAACGACTTGACTTCATTGCTGCACAAATTATTGTAGCTTGACTCCATAATCGTGTGCACTTTCGAATAGATTTCTTCGTTGTCAAACTCGGATAGCTGATTGAGCTTATCATTCCACGCGTATAACTCTCTATTTCTCAAGTCCGTCGCCACTGTGAGCAGTAGCAGAGGCAATCCTGCACATTTTTTAGCAATTTCTGCGGCGATAGGGGGCAATTCTGAATCTTTAGCACCTGCTACAGTTATTTCAAACAAACTCCGCGCCTCTTCGTCCTGTAGAACGTCGAGCTTGAATTCTTTCTGTGTGCCCATCTCGCGAGATAACACATCTTGTCCCCTTGAGGTGAGAAGTATTTTGCATCCTTTGAAACCATCTCCAAAGGGAATTCCTACTGCATTTAAATCAAGTGTTTTCCAAATATCATCAAGAATTATAAGTACCTTCTTCTCTTTCTCCAACTCTTTCTTCTCTTTCTTCTCTTTCTCCAACTCTTTCTTCAACCTCTCATACAGCCGATTAGCTCTTCCAGGTATTTCCTCCACATCAAATTTCAAGCCCAGGATATCAGCGATCTCCGATTGAATTCTTCGGAGTTCTGGTGTTTGATTTACAGCAACCATAGCCACGACGTCGAACAGGTTCTCTTCTATAGCTTTTCTATGGACCTGTTTTGCTAGGGTGGTCTTACCCACACCTCCAAGTCCATACACCCCGATCATATTAAGATCTGGATCTAATAGTGCATCCATAACTTTCTCCAAGAACAACTCTCTTGAATTCAAGCCCTCACGAGCATATACTGACGGGGCAACTATCTGCTGTAGAGGGGGACGGAAGGAAATTGAATCAAGGTCGCCTTCATTCGCCAGCTCATGAATTGCCAGAGCTTTCTTCTCTGCTTTCTTGCTAAGCTGGTAGCGTGTTTTCAAATCAGGACATAATCCAACGAAACACCTCTTTTTCGCTTGTTCTCCGCCTTGGATACATTCCTCAGCTTCTTCAATAGCTTTGTCTGCATCGATCAGCCACTTGTTAACACTTTCATAGATCTCTTCCCCTTTCCTTGTAGCCTCCTCAACAGCCTGCTTCAACTTGACTGTTCTGTTCTTCAATCTCCCAGCCTCATGATGGAGTTTCTCAACCTTGATCTTGTGGGTGAAAGGGTAGCTGATATGTCGTTTGATTGGGACGACAACAAATTCCTTGATGGGTTCTTTAATGACTTCAGTGAAGATGGAGATAAAGATATCGATAACCATTTTGATTTTTTTTTTTGAAATCTCATAGCAAAAACAAAATAGATCAAGAAATCAGAGTCTAACAAAATAAATACAAGAAAGGACCGCTGAAATCAACAGAAAAGCAAAACAGTCGCTAAAGAATTAGAGAGCTAAATGAAGAGAGGAAGCAGAGAACTAACAGAGAGATGGAGAAGCGATGGTTATGGATGAGTAAAGGTTGGTGAATACTGAATACAAGGGAGGGAATGCAGGAGTTGACGAGCGATGTCTTAATTATTGCTTTAATTTTATAATTAAATTAATCATATTAATATGTTAAAATAAATAATGTGAAGTTAAATTGTTAATACATAATAAATTAACAATTTAAATCAACAATTTTATACATTAGTCTTCCACTTTTTATCTTCATTTCTCCTTTATCGTTCCTTTTATATGATATTAAAAAATTATTATTTAATTTTATAATATAAAAATATTTATAATTTTTTAATTTTAAAACTATATTAATATTTTAAAAAATTTATTAGTTAATTTTTTTTATTAAATATAATAAAAAATTTTAAAATACTTTTGATACAAATATATTAATTAATAAATTTTTTAAAAATTTAAAAAATTAATTAATAAATTTTTTAAAAATTTAAAAAATTAATTAATAATTTTTTAAAAAATTTAAAAAATTAATTAATAAATTTTTTAAAATTATAAAAATTAAATAATAAAATATTTAACAGATTAAAATTAATAAAATAATTAATTAGTAAATTCTTTTAAAATTAAATATTTAATATAATTTTTAAAATTAAAAAATTAATCAATAAATTTTTTAAAATTATAACAATTAAATAATAAAATATTTAACAGATTAAAATTAATAAAATAGTTAATTAGTAAATTCTTTTAAAATTAAATATTTAATATAATTTTTAAAATTAAAAAATTAATTAATTAATTTTTTATATTATAAAAATTAAATGAATAATTTTACCTATGATATTTTGTTTTAAAAATTTTACTATTTAATTTCTATTTATTAAAAAAAAAAACTTATAAACTTATAAATAGTAGACTTTACGCGTAATATGTTTGGAGAAAAATTATTTTTTTCATAAGTTTATTCAATAACTTTTACGTGAAGTTTATAATAGATGGAATAATTATAATTTTAGACGAATAAAATATAAAAAAATTTAAACAATGGTGGATATATAAATTTAAGTCAAGAGTCTGAATCCAATTTAAATATAATACATATATTAAGTATATTTTTTATAAAAGTTAATAATAATATAGTAAAATTATAATAATTCTTATTTATTGTTTATAAATTAAAATTTAAATATTTAACCTATTATCTATTAAATTTATATTTTCTAAATTTAAATAGTCCATGAAATCTATTAAATAATTTACTGTTACTCATAAAACACTTTTATTATAAAAAAAAACAAAATTAATTCTCTAAATTTAAATAGTTTAATTTAGAGTAATAATTAACTTCCTGAAAAATGTTTGATTTAATATTAGAGCGAGGTTAACTATTATCCTGTTAACTTTTCTTATGTTTGACATAATTCACGTCGGATATTATTTAATATAAAAATTATTATTTAATTTTATAATATAAAAATATTTATAATTTTTAAATTTTAAAAATATATTAATATTTTGAAAATTTTATTAGTAAATTTTTTTATTAAATATAATAAAAAATTTTAAAATACTTTTGATACAAATATATTAATTAATAAATTTTTTAAAAATTTAAAAAATTAATTAATAAATTTTTTAAAATTATAAAAATTAAATAATAAAATATTTAACAAATTAAAATTAATAAAATAATTAATTAGTAAATTATTTTAAAATTAAATATTTAATATAATTTTTAAAATTAATTAATAATTTTTTTTATATTATAAAAATTAAATGAATAATTTTATTTATTAAAATATTTTAATACCAGATAATTTTAAAACTTTTAAAAAAATTTATAAATTTAACTATTAGTACAAAATATTTATAGATCGTAACTTTACACGTAGTATTTTAATAGAAAAAGAAAAATTACGAAATAGATGAAATAATTATAATTTTAGACGAACAGAATATAAAAAAATTTAAGGGTGGATATATAAATTTAAGTCAAGAGTCTGAATTTGATTTAAATAAGCGATCAAAGAAAAATAAAATACATAAAATAATTATATATTAAGAAGAATATTTTTTATAAAAGTTAATAATAATATAGTAGAATTATAATAATTCTTATCTATTGTTTATTAATTAAAATTTAAATATTTAACCTATTACCTATTAAATTTATATTTTCTAAATTTAAATAGTCCATGAAATCTATTAAATACTCTACTATTACTCATAAAACATTTTTATTATAAAAAAAATAAAATTAATTCTCTAAATTTAAATAGTTTAATTTAGAGTAATAATTAACTTCCTGAAAAATGTTTGATTTAATATTAGAGCGAGGTTAACTATTATCCTATTAACTTTTCTTATGTTTGATATAATTCACGTCGGATATTGCAGGAAGATATATTAGCATAGTATAAATTTTAATTTAAAATTAATTATAACTAAATGAAATTAAGTATTATCTCACACTATAAATCTCATTTAATCTCATACTAAATGTACTTATAATAATAAAATTAATGTATAAAATTAAATTAGATAATGAGTAAATAATTTTAAAAAAATAATTACTATTTGGAGTATTAAAATTTTGAAGATGAAAAGTAAATATTTTAAATTGTAAAATAATAGTTAAATTTATTTTTTAAATAAATAAAATGAAAAATTTCAAGATCAATAATAAATTTTAAGATGAATTAAATTAAATATAAAAGTTCACCATAAAATACTAAATTTATGAAATAGTATTTTAAAATTTTTTTTTTTATTTTAGTAATATTTAAAATTTAATAACATCATATTTTTTCAATTATTTTAGTTTCCCTTGTCCATAATTAAATAATTGTAGAAATTAAATCTAATATATCTTAATGTTTTATTAATACAAATTAAAACATGAAATAATACGTTTAAATTTAAGTTATTAATCTTAAAATTATGTTTATATTACTTAATAAATAAAATTCAAAATTTTATTTTTTTAATTTTGAGTGGTTTTTTCAATAAATTATAAAATAATTCACTTCTGATAAATTAATGAAAGTTAAAAAAATAAATTATTGTCGAAAAATAACTTGTATCTCTTAGTCATCATTAAATAAATAAACAAGAAATACTATTTTCTTTATCATTGCAAAGATAATATTGCATTGTTAATGTCATAAATGGAGAAAGCACATAAGAAATTAGAGATCAGTCTACCATTCAAGAAAACTAAAAAAAGCAATTCAAACTAGAATAAACAAATCAAGTGAACCACGTATCAATCCAAAATTCATAATTCAACCCAATTCAAATCATTCAGCTCAACTCAATTCGTCTATAAAATAAAATAGACTAGACATAGTTATGATAGTTTGGACCGTGAATCAAACTTGATGACCGCTAGATTTCTTCACCCCGGTCTGGAGTAATATAAGCCCATTATCTTGGGGCCCCCAAGTCATCCACGAGAACCAAGTCCAAACCGCTCAGCCTTAAGACTGGGCTCCAGTCAGCTCCTTCAATCAGGCCGGCCCAGCTCTTCAGGCCCAACGAACAAACCCTCTTTGAACTCAGTCCTTATTCTGCCTTCCGGCCCAGCCCAGAACTATGAAGGAGGCCTACCCATCCGTCACGTAGGTCCATCCGCATGCACACCCGGAGAAAATCAGATCGTTACGCATGGAGCAGAGATCTGATTTCCTCGTACGTCCATATCAACATGGCAGGGACAGGTGGCCCAATGGCAGACAGTCTGTTATACGTCACTAGCAGACATAGGAAACAAATAAAAAGGAAAATACTCTTCCTTGGGTCTAAGTTTTTCTCTAAGCTTACAGAACCTCTGTAAAACCCTATTTTTCTGGATCTCAGATCATCAAGTGGCGCCGTCTGTGGGAACCGAAGGAGATCTTTTCATCACCGGAGTTCCACTTTTACAACACCCACTGAGATCCACAATGACTAACCATAACGAAAACAACACCGTTAACACCCCAAATGACCTGAACTCTGCCCAAGAGGGGGCAGCAGTTCTCTTTTTCCAGTCCTACAACTCCAAACAACCAACCACCCATTCCTTTCAATCCCTCACCAAGCTTGGCAGGAAATATGCCCGCCACTGCCTTGTCAGACCAGAACCTCCAAACCATCGCCCTCCAACTGCAAAACACCGCCCACTGGCTGGGGCAGCTAATGCAACAATGGGGCCTCAGCACCCCTGTAAATGCATCGCCAGTGGTAGAAGAACCCCAAACCAATGAACCCCAGCCTATCCCTAACCGCCCTCAAACTGATAGCCAAGAAACCGGAGATAGGAGGAGAAGAGCCGAAGAAGAGGAAGAACCGGAAGCTCGGGTTCATGGAAGGAGGGTGAGGGAAATGATTGAGAATGATGAGGCAGACAGTTATTCTGTCGGAACAACCGGGTGGACGAGAAGCGAAGCGGAGGAAGAAGAGTACCGCCTGGAGGAGGAACCTAGGCAGGAGGAGGAGAGTGTAGACCAAAAGCTGCAGAAGATGAGAGAGTAGCTCTTGGCCGAGTTAGGAACAAAGGATCAAAATCAAGCTCTCCTGCCCACCTCTTCCCCCTTCTCAAAGTGGGTGCAGTAGGAGACCGTTCCCAAAAAATTTATGATACCGCCTATGGCCGCATATGACGGAGCTGGGAACCCCCGGGAGCATGTCTTGAACTACAAGACTTTCATGAGGCTGCAGACTTTGTCAGATGCCTTGATGTGCAAGGTATTCCCAACGACGCTCTCGGGGCCAGCACGGACGTGGTTTAACAGCCTTGAGACCAGAAGTATCAGGAGCTTTGGGGATCTGGCCACTCGCTTCATCAGCCGGTTCATTGCCGGGGTGCCCGCAGATAGGAAGACGAGCTACCTAGGAGTGTAAATGAACCAAACCGTTCGTGAGCTATTCGAGGTTCGATTCGATAAAAGCTCGACCGAGCTCGACTCTATTTCTAAACGAGTCAAGCTCGAGCTTAATTTTTAGGCTCGTTTGGTAAACGAGCCAAGCTTGAGCTCCATAGTATTCGGCTCGTTAAGGCTCATAAGCTCAACTCGTTTCTGAGTTCATGAGCAGACTCGCGAATAGGCTCGTGAACAATCTCGTTAAGTAAACTGAAATTACTATCATAAGAGAAATAAACTCAAACCCTGCATATACTTCCATGAGCCAAATCTAAATTTTTTAAAATTCAGTTCTATATAGTTTAGTTACACTCTTAAACTTGCATATATTTGGATCATTAAGATTTAAAAGCTCATCTTTTTAAGTTTACGTGCTAATTTGTAGATATACTTATTTAACTAAAATTATTTTAGTTTTAAACTAAAACTCATTATACATGTAAATAAATTAAATTATTCGTGAACTATTCGAGACTAAACTCGATAAAAGCTCGACTCAGCTCGATAAAAACTCGACTCGTTTAAGCTCATTTGCTAAACGAGTCAAGCTTGAGCTTCTTAATACTCGGCTCGAGTTTGAAATGAGTAAAGCTCGAATTCGGCTCGAGCTCGAAAAAATTTTAACGAACCAAACTTGAGCTCTTCAAAACTCGGCTCGGCTCGGTTCGTTTATACCCCTAGAGCTACCTGGAGACAGTCAGGCAGAGAGGGGATGAATCGCTCAGGGAATACGTTGCCCGTTTCAATACGGAGGCTTTGCAGATTCTCGAGCTGGACGAGGGCAGAGCAGTGGAGGCCATGCAGAAAGGGATGACCTCGCTCGAGTTCTTTGGCTCGTTGAGCAGGAAGCCTCCAACCTCACTGGCCGAGCTGATGAAGCGGGCTGAAAAATACATAAGGCAAGATGATGCTTTGGTGACAAGCAGGTTCGCCAAGGGAGCGACAGATATGGGGAAAGCCCCGGAGGAAAGAAGGCAGGAGAGGCACGATAAGAGACATGGCAAGAGGCCTGAGCCTTACAGACAACCCTGGGAGCGAAGGGACCAAAGACCTCTCCCTCCGCGGGTCTCGGAACAGAAGCCCCTCCCTCCGTGGGTTCCAAAGAAGCCGACCCCACTCAATGCCTCTAGAGCCGAAGTATTCATGGCCGTCCAGGACAAGGAATTCTTACAATGGTCCAGAACCCTGGGAACTGAAGCAGACCAGCGAAATCCTGACAAATACTGACAGTATCATCGCACGCATGGCCACGACACCATAACTGCTTCCAGTTGATCACAAAAATCGAAAGGCTGATAAAAAGGGGGCACCTCAAGAACTTCGTGAAAAAACCGGAGGGACAGAGGCCTCAGTCTAATCCGGCAGCCCAAGCGCCAAGGAGAGCGGAAGCAAGGCCAGTGAATGATGGGTCTAGTGGGACCATCAACATGATTGTTGGAGGCACAAGAGGACAGATGAGCCAAAGGGGGAAGAAAAGGGATCGAGAGGGAGAAAGCAGCAACGCCGAAGTTATGCAGGTCGTCGAGCACTCTCCAGTAACCATCGCTTTCTCTCCAGAAGATGCTCAGGGTGTTTAGATGCCCCATGACGACGCTCTTGTCATTGAAGCCGTCATTCACAACTACCGGGTGAAGAAGATCCTAGTGGATGATGGGAGCAAGGTGAACTTGCTGTCGTACCGGGTCTTCTAGCAGATGGGAATCCCTGAAGAGCAGTTGGTCTGGGATCAGGCACCGGTCAAGGGGATTGGAGGAGTCCCAGTACCCGTGGAGGGAAAGGTGAAGCTGGCCCTCACTCTAGGAGAGGCGCCAAGGACTCGCACTCATTACGCGGTGTTCTTGGTGGTCAAACTCCCCCTGAGCTATAATGCGATACTGGGAAGACCTGCACTGTTCGATTTCGAGGCCGTCACGAGCATCAGATACCTGGCCATGAAATTATCAACAGAAGCAGGAGTGGGAGTGGTCCGAGGAAGCCAGGAGGAGGCGAGAGCAGTGTACTTGGCCACAGTGGCAGAACCGAGCTCGGCCGAAGAAAAGCTCGACTCAGAGGTTCTAGAGGTCAGGGACGAGAAGAGAGAGGCCAGGACAGAACCGGTTGGGGAACTGGAGACTTTTCCCTTATCAGAAGCAGAGACAGATAAAGTCTTCAGTCTCAACGCCGGCCTCACCGAAGAGCAAAAAACTGAAGTCATGGCCCTGATCCGAGGTCACCCATCGAGCTTCGCCCGGAAGCCTTCTGACATGCTTGGGATTGACCCCAAGGTGATGACGCACAAGCTGAATGTGCTCCCCGAGGCCAGACCGGTAAAGCAAAAGAAGAGGGTAGTAGGAAGGGAGAAACAACAGGCCACCAGGGAGGAGGTCCGAAGGTTAGAAGAAGCTGGATTCATTAGGGAAGTTATGTACCCGCAGTAGCTAACAAATCCTGTATTAGTTAAAAAAGCCAATGGCAAATATAGGATGTGTATAGACTTCACTGATCTTAATCAAGCATGCCCTAAAGATTGTTACCCCCTCCCTGATATTAATAAAATAGTCGACTCTACGGCCAGTTTTGATTATATGTCTTCTTTGGATGCTGTGTCTGGTTATCACCAAATCCCAATGGACAGGTCGGATAAAGAAAAGACCTCGTTCATAACAGAAGACATGACCTATTGTTATAAGGCCATGCCCTTCGGGCTGAAGAATGCCGGGGCAACATACCAAAGATTGATGAATAAAATCTTCAAAAACCAGATCGGCAGGAACGTAGAAGTTTATGTAGATGACATGGTGGTAAAAAGCCCAACTTTCCAGCAACACCTAGTAGATCCGAGGGAGGTATTTGAGGTGTTGGAGCAGTACAGAATGAAGTTAAACCTAGCAAAGTGCACTTTCTGCATAAGGGGAGGAAAGTTCCTGGGATACAAGGTGAGTGGGAAAGGCATCGAGCCTAATCCGGAGAAAGTGGAAGCCATTTTGAACATGCCTGAGCCGACCTGTGTGAGGGATGTCCAGAGGTTAACTGGCAGAGTAGTGGCGCTAAATCGTTTCATGTCGAGGTCGGCAGAAAGATGCTTACCCTTTTTTAAGAAGTTGAGGAAAGTGTCGAACTTCGAATGGACCGAGGATTGTCGAGAAGCTTTCAAAGAACTCAAAAGTTATCTTAGCTCGCCTCATGTGCTCAGAAATCCGTTGGAAGGAGAAGAGCTCCTGATTTACTTGTCAGCCTCAGAACAAGCCGTCAGTGCTGTGTTGGTAAGGGTGGAAGGAGGAGAGCAGAAGCCTGTTTTCTATGTCAGCAAAGTGCTTAAAGATGCCGAGGTAAGATACCTGAACATTGAAAAAATAACATATGCTTTGTTGCTGGCAGTCAGAAAATTTAGGGTCTATCTCGAAAGCCACCAAGAAGTTGTGATGACAGACCAGCCATTAAAGAAGATTCTTCATAGGCCGGAAACATCAGGACGGATGCTGACCTGGTCCATTGAAATCAGCTCCTACTGCTTAGAGTACCGACCTCGGACCACCATAAAATCTCAAGCCCTTACTGACTTCATAGCAGAGTGTTCATTTAATGAGGAATGAAAAGAACAGGGCGAACTGGCTTTTGGAGCACAAGGGGACGAGACAGAAGGGCAGTTCTCCCAGAAATTCTGTTGGAAGCTGTACGTGAATGGGGCGTCAGGCACCGGGGGCAGTGGCGCTGGAATAATGTTGAAGGGACCTGAAGAATTTAAGGTCTGCTACGCCCTACGCTTGGAATTCAAGGAACATGGCAGAATATGAAGCCCTAATAAATGGGATGCTGGTGGCAATGGAAGTGGGGGCAACCGACCTCAAAGTGAATAGTGACTCCCAGCTGGTAATCAATCAGATAACTGGGGCATATCAGGCCAGAGACCCAACCATGCAGAATTACCTGGCAAAGGTAAAAGCCATAGAAGCTGAGCTCAAGGGTCGGGGAGTCATCGTCAAATACCAAAGAATACCTCGAGAGGAGAAGCAGACCTGCTTAGTCGGTTGACCAAGGAAGAACTAGAACAGCTCCCTGATGAAGTATACATACAGTGTATCAGCACGCCTGCTTTTAATAAAATAGCCACTGTGTTGCAAGTAGAACAAAACCGGACCTGGATGACCCCATATCTAGAATATCTGGAAAAAGGAAAGCTCCCTGAAGACAAGGATGAAGCAAGAAAGATAGCAGCTCGTGCCGCTAATTACCAAGCAGTGAGGGGGACCTTGTACAGAAGGGGGAAATCCAGTCCGTGGCTCCGGTGTGTGACCCCGGAGGAAGCAATAAAGGTGATGGAGGAGATACACAGGGAGATGTGTGGAGCTCATGAAGGAGCAGGAACGCTGACCAATAAAATATTCAGGCAAGGGTACTACTGGCCCACTGTCAAAAAGGAGGCCGAAGAGTTTGTCCGAAGATGCGACATATGCCAAAGGTTTGCCATCGCCATCAGTATCCCAGCCACTCCTCAATCCAACATATCTAGCTCGTGGCCATTCTCGCAGTGGGGAATAGATATCCTGGGACCCTTTTCCAAGACCATTGGACAGAAAAAGTTCGTGGTGGTGGCTGTGGAGTACTTCTCAAAATGGCCGAAGGCGGAGACAATCCCCACAATCACAGCTCGCAAGATGATAGATTTTGTGTGGGGGAACATCATCTGCAGGTTTGGCATACCGAGGGTGCTCATCTCAGCCAACGGCAGACAATTTGACTGCAGCGCCTTTAGAGCATTCACGGCAAACATGGGCATTTGGCACAAGTTCTCCTCAGTAGCCCATCCTCAAATCAACGGCCAAACAGAGGTCACCAACAGAGCTATTCTCCAGGGATTGAAAAAACGACTGGATGGGGCAAAGGCGAACCGGGCGGAAGAGCTCAATAGCATCCTGTGGGCACTCCGAACTACCCCTAGGACGTCCACTAAGGAAACGTCTTTTGCACTCGCATTCGGCACTGAGGTCGTAGTCCCAGTCGAACTACAAGTCCCCACGCACTGAGTCCAGTTCAATAGCGAAAGCGCCAACGAAGACAAATTAAGAAGCAACCTGGACGCCCTGGAGGAAGTCAGGGAGGAAGCTCAAGTCCGTACTGCCGCTTATCAATAAAGGGCGGCCCATTATTACAACCAAAGGGTCAAGGAAAAAAGCCTGAAGGTGGGAGACCTGACCCTAAGAAACCTGGGAGGGTCTATTCAGAATAGCCAAAGTGGTCAAGCCAGGGATATACCGAATTGAGGACATGCAAGGAAACCTCAAACCCCATGCCTGGAATATCCAGCACTTGAAGAGGTACTTCCCTTAGTATATTCGTAAAAGAAAATTCTTGTACTCTGAAAACATGAATAAATGAAATAACGCCATTTTTTGCAAAACAATGTTATCCTTATTACTGTGAGTGGTAACTCTCTATGAAAAAGAAAAGAACAGATTCCAGAAGACCTTCTGAGACATAGAGACCTCAGGGAGGTAGAAGACCGGGATTCCCAAGATCTCCCGGAGCTACAAGTCCGATCCCCAAGATCTCCCGGAGCTACAAGTTCAGGATCCCCAAGATCTCCTGGCACAAAAACGGCCGGTGGGATCCAAGAGATCTCCCGGAGCAAAAATGGCCGGTGGGATCCAAGAGATCTCCAGGAGCAAAAACGGCCGGTGGGATCCAAAATATCTCCCGGAGCAAAAACGGCCGGTGGGATCCAAGAGATCTCCCGGAGCAAAAACGGCCGGTGGGATTCAAGAGATCTCCCAAATCAAAAACGGCCGGTGGGATCCAAGAGATCTCCCAGAGCAAAAACGGCCGGTGGGATCCAAGAGATCTCCCGGAGTAAAAACGGCCGGTGGGATCCAAAAGATCTCCCGGAGCAAAAACGGCCGGCGAAATCCAAAAGATCTCCCGGAGCAAAAAGAACTCATAAACAGCACAGCTCCGATCTCACACGAAAGATGGAGCCCGGAATCACCAATGAAAAACAAGACTCCGACCTCCCAAAGGAGCTCAGGACCTAAAGAGAGGAGATTCCGATCTCACACGATAGCCCAAAAAGGCAAAGCACCGTGCCGACCTCAAAAAGATACTAAAACAGAAGGTTTAAATTCGAACTCGGATTGCAGGCTGCTGACACTATGCCAGCTCGACAAACCTGAAGGAAGGTCCAAACAGCAAAAGATCTGGTCAGGACATACCTGAAAGCTAAAATTAAGAAGAGAAAGACAATAATGTCGATCTAAGACCTGAAAGCACGAACTCAGAAAACCAGGTGAAAGAAAGGACCGAGCTCAATTCCTATCAGAACAAAACTAAGAGCGAAAGGCCAGCCCTGCTCATCACCTCAAAAGGTACATGATCTGACTCATTATTATCAAGCAAAGACTATGCGCCCGAGCTCATGATTAAAAAAGTAATAAGAGAAAAATGAGGATGTCCTTGAATCATAAAAACTCGTAAGTTGAAAGTTTTGCCCGCTGTTAAAAACTAAGTTTACGGTTAAGGCTAGTCCAGCTTGGAAAGAGCTTACAGATAAAAATGCCTTAGTAAAATGGAGAAATTTATGAGTCAAAAGGTTCAATCAATTAATAGAATTTTAGTTCTGATGAGCTCGAGGGCAAAAGGGAAAAAGCGGCATAGTTGATTTCTTGGAAAAATTACAAAGCCCATGTCTTAAGTTTTTCACCCTCGGCAGATCAAACTGCTTAACAGAATAAGTAGTCCGTTGAAGCCCGAAAAACAAGCAGAGTAAATAAAAACAAAATTTCATTAAAAGAAAAGTACGTTACAGCTTATTTTAGTTATCTACACGGGCTGAAAGAAAAAAATGTCCCTAAGAGACTTACATGCCAAGGTGCATTATCATCTAAATCTCATCACTATCTCCTTTTAGCTTGGCGGACTCCTTATACTCCCTTAGACGCTCCCTGCACTCCAGCTGAACTCTGTCTCGTTATTATGGGAGAGTTGAACAAGTTGATTCCCGTAAGCATTGCTCACTGTTCCATCATAAGCAGGCATTCTGTTGCCCAAGTGTGATTCACGATACATCTGAACAAGCTGAGATATTATATGCTGTGTGTATATCACGCATGAAAAACATAAGTCTTCGAGTTAAAACCCCAGGTAGATCACGGAACACATGTTTGAAAGCACCAACAGAAGCTTGACTGAGTGCGGCAGATCTCTGTTTCTCATAACACAAGCGCTCTACATCAAAATCAACAGCAAGCTAAACATCTTCACCATCTCCAGCAAGGAAATCCTGACATGAATCCACCATGAACTGCTTTATGTTACATGTGAACTGCGTCCTGTGTCCCACAATAAACTTCAGAAATCATGTTATTCTATGAGTTTGAGTCAGGAGTGGACAGCAGGGGCACCACAGAAGTTTCCTTTTTCTTCTCGAAAGGAGGCAAAGCTAGAGCAGACCTCCTAGTAGCCCGGAACTTCTTCGAAGTCGGAGCCGGGGCAAAGGCTTCAAAAGTTGCAGGACACTTGCTTCCAACCTTCGCCGCGACACTCTCCTCATTAGCATCCGCCGGAATAACCTCCATTTTCTTATCCGAAGCCCTCTCTCCAAGGGCGGGGGCTTTAGGCCTCACTTCAGGAATCTCCTTGGGAGGAAAGACAGGCTCCGCCTTCGCCAGTCCAGTGTCCTCGGCCCGTTCAGAAATGACCCCTGAAGCCTCTTCCAAGCTCGACTTGCTACGGCTGCGTAACCTTGAAGACTTAGTCTCCCGAGAGCTCGGCTTTGGGGCTCAAGTAGCAATTGAGGGGGGAGGTCAGCCAGACGACCTGTCTAGTAGCCCCACCCACCGATCGCTCTACTAGGAGGGCATCCAGGGCAGCGTTCGGGCTCCCCCTAGGTAGCGAAAGACTCTTATGGGGCTTAATATGATCCATCTTCATCTCAGATGCTGCAAAAAATCCAAAATCGGGGCAAGTCAGAGTGATTCTCAACAAAAATCACAAAAGCAAGATTAAAACAGACCTCCACGAGAGACAAAGTAACAAAATCTCTGGCTCGCCTTGACCAGCCTGAAGGAGATAACGAACAGACGCCCTGTGGGTACAAAACCCCAGCTCAAATAGACAGACTCAAAAGAAGATATAAAGAGAATAAAATTAGGGGTCCGCATTCGAGAAGCAATCTCGAAATACTGGAAAACCCCGTTAAAGAAGGGAGAGAAGGGAAAGGATAAACTATACTCTTTCTGTTTAGCAAAGAAAACTAAGCTTACGTCTTTCTAAGGATCGATTATACCAGAGATATGTGGATCGGGAAGAAAGATCCTCTCATTCCAGTGAGGGCCCCGAAAGTGAAAAGGGGGTGATATCAATATATATCCAGAGACTGAGGTTTTAATGTGAGATGGGATGATGTTAGACTTCAGGCTAATGGTGTCAGGATCCTTAAAAGCTATTCATGGGAAAGGAAAGAAAGCGTACCCTGAAGATAGAGGCAGGAAAGCGAAGAGGGCAGTGCGCACGAAGAACAGAGGAAAGCCAGAAATGGAAAGAGACAGAGAGGATTCGGAATTCAAAATGACAATAAGGTGAAAGGGTGTTATGAGGCAAGCTGTACTTAAACAGGCGCGGTCATTATGATTCTTGGTATTTACCCCCTCGACAGTCGGGCAATAACTGCCGAGAAGATAAAAGGGCAATTGATGACCGCTGGATTTCTTCGCCCCGGTCTAGGGTCGGGCCCATAATATAAGCCCATTATCTTGGGGCCCCCAAGTCATCCACGAGAACCAGGTCCGAACCGCTCAGCCTTAAGACTGGGCTCCAGTCAGATCCTTCAATCAGGCCGGCCCAGCTCTTCAGGCCCAACGAACAAACCCTCTCTGGGCTCAGTCCTTATTCTGCCTTCCGGCCCAACCCAAAACCATGAAGGAGGCCTACCCATCCGTCACGTGGGTCCATCCGCATGCGCACTCGGAGAAAATCAGAGGCCGTTACGCATGGAGCAGAGATCCGATTTCCTCATACGTCCGTATCAACATGGCAGGGACAGGTGGCCCAATAGCAGACAGTCTGTTATACGTCACTAGCAGACATAGGAAACAAATAAAAGGGAAAATACTCTTCCCTAGGTCTAAGTTTTTCTCTAAGCTTACAGAACCTCTGTAAAACCCTATTTTTCTGGATCTCAAATTATCAAAACTCATAACTAAAATTGATCGGTTCCATTTGACAATTTTCTTATTTGATAAAATATATATTCAATAATACTTAAGATTTACATTTACTTTTTTGTATTTTATTTAAGTTTTTATTTTAATTTTTTTCTAAATTGAAATTAGATTAACCGTTTATAATTGGAATCGGAATTGTGAAAAACGGGAATCATGGAATCGGAATTGTGAAAAACCGGAATCATGAAACACCATAATTATGAAAAATCAAAATTGTAAACACTTTAAAACTGAATTGAAACTATTAAAAAACCTAAACCATTTTGAACCGTTTTAAATCGGATCTATTTTGATTTGATTTGAACAATGAATCGAATCACCTATTCTGATCTATAACTACATCTACGGTGCATCGATTGGAACTATCACAAAAAATAAGCACCGTGAGACGCCAACGTTACTATCACCAATCAAACACAACTCTCATCAAATTATTGTTGATCAATACCGAATAACAATAGTTTGAAAGATGAGCAAAAAACTAGCAATGTTGACAACAACGACAAAGCATAAAATAGCCAGCATGCTACATCTAGACTCTCAAAAAAGAAGACAGACCACCACAACTGATGTGGGATTCAATACACCCCCTCACGCCCAGAATTTTACTGGTGCATGATATATTCATGGGAGGCCCAACATCGGATGAGGAGGCTATGATACCATGTTAAATTTGGGCCAAGCCTAACTCACCCTAAAAGGTAGCTCAAGGGGAGGATTGCCTATGACCCATATAAGGGGCACATTACCCCTTTTCCACAACTGATGTGGGATTCAACAATAACTAATAAATTTTTTAACATAAAAATTAAAAAATATATATATTTTATAAAATATACAAGAAATTCTCTCTAATTAAAGAAATTCTCCTCTAAGATTTTGTTTACTTATTGTCCTCTCTAAGGACTAGAGGCTCAGTTGAGTAAATCATCTCCCCTGCCCCTATTCTACTTCCCTCCCTCAGTCTTACTTTTTAAACCCACATGACAACCATCTCCGTCAATCATTATATGAAGAGACTGAACCTCCTAATTCCAAAAAACAGTTGGAAAATATATAAAAGAACCAGTTATAACAAAAAGACTGGTAGAAGTCAAAAGGGATCTTTCAAATTTGCCACACTATTGAGGATCTATAATCCCTGCTGCACAGGCCTATCTATATATGAATTTTGAAGCCTTCACCTTGATGGATATCTCTTTTCAAACATTTATTCATACTTCAAATGTGATGCAAAAGACATGCTTAATTCTCAATTTTACATGCAACAAGGCTGTGTTCTCTTAAAGTAAACTGGCTGAAAAAGTTATTTAAAATAACTAAAAAACAAGATTTTGCTTATAAATGTGCCCATTTTCCAAAATTTTAGCTAGGATTTGAAGAATAACTTTAGATTGTTTTCTACTATTTTCCTTTATAACAAAAGTCATGTTTTTCAACTATTTTCAACAGGTAAACATGTTTTCTATCCATCATCACATTTGACATGAATATTTAACCCTACAATAGAAATAGAAAAGCTAATAGATAGTTGAATTTTAAGCAGAGACAATTTACTAGAAGCTCTAAATGGATTTAGAAGTCAATTAAAGTAAAGTGAGTTTGTAAATCTTACTTGTCCCTTGAGGATATAAGTTAGCTTTAACTTTTGTCCCAGCAACAGTAACTTGATCCTTTTAAGAATGACAGAGTGCTGTAGTTCTGAGATGGTCACCCATACATTCCACAAAATTTTCTGGAATAAAGAACAATACCAAAACTGTAAGAATACTCAATTTTGTGTCCATATTTATTCTCTACAGTTTGCCAACAAACAAAAGTCATACAGTGCTGCAGGTGCAGAAACCAGTACAAATAATATATCAAATTAAAAACTATGTCTTCATATAATAAACACAAGCAAGAACAAGAAACGGATCACAAAACCAAAAGATGAGTATTTAGACAAAAGAGAGAATTGCTGTTGAAAATCAATCAGGTGCATATGACCTCACCTACTCTGAATGCTTAAAAGCTTGCTTGGAATATATATATATATATACAAGTATGTATGTGTATATGTATATATGTATGCATGCATAAACTCAAATGAGCAAATTTTACAGAAGAAACTTTCTCATTTGGATAAAAGTTCATTTTTCTCCATGTGCTCTTCCAGGAATAACTTTTCGAAATACTGAAAATAACATTTCATGTCTAAATAATGGAATATATACAAGTAAACGTAGGGACTTGTTCTGAGAAACAACTATGAGAAAAAGTTATCCACTGCAAAGTATTATTTTCTTCAAAACCAAACCAACTTTTAGAAACAAGTCTGAACATGCACTAAGCGTGTAGATTTCGTTTTGTTGAACCTCAAACAAGCTAAAGTAACTATCGTTTGTCATATTGAGTCTACCTTAGTTTTACATGGCCTTTAATTTGACCCAACTAAAATAAATGGAGCACTTTATTGTTTAAATTATGCTCACTAACCTTAGATCACCCTACAAAAAATTATTAACTCTTTCATTTGAATTTCTAAGGGAATAACAAATGAAAAAGCCAAATGTGCCTAGTACAGACATAACCAAGTGACTCTTAGTAGGCCTGCTGCAAATGAACTAAGCCATTTGTCATTTTCGAGGTAGAGCTTCGCTTCATTAAGCTTGTTCATACCCATAATTACTAGATTCTCTCACCCCCTGGAAACCGTGACCCACGTACTGCATCTTGAAACGCAATAGTCTTCTGTCCCAAATTGCTAGGGACACCATCCAGTTTGCCAAAATTATAAGTTCCACAAGAAATGAAAATATGGAAGGAAGGAAGAAGAAAGATCAATAAATATGAAAGTGTGCAATAGCAGCATGCAGGCACAAGAAGAAGAAGAGGAGGAAAGGAAAAAGGCTATAGCAAAAGAATAATAAACAGAAGAGAATACATTTTGAAACGTTTTAAGCAAGATAGTTGATTTACATGTTAGTGGAATAGGTTGACGTGGGAGTGTAATTGGCTATTTTATTAGTTAAAATTTAAAATTTTTTAGAAAATATAAATATTATCAACTAATTAATCATATATTTAATTATTTAAACATTATATTATATTGAGTAAATATAATTTACATTCCCAAATTAAATTGGCATACTAACTAAACATACCACTAATACCAATCAAGGTTACCCCCTACTTACCGTATATTTCATTAATTAGCATACCATGTACCCGTACCAGGAATTTAGTGTACCATGGTCTAGGTAACTATGTTCATACCTGTTCACTATGATTAATGATGCAAACTCAAGCTTACTTTTAAGGTTCAGTTTGTTTTCTTTCCATTTTAGGTGATGGGAAGACACATTGCCTTGAGTATATATTTCACTTTTGACTATATCTAGAGCTTAAACTCTATTCTTAGGCAGTTTAGCTAAATCTTGAGCCTTAGAAATCTTTACCATCCCCAAAAAAAAAATCATAGAAACTGTGTAACATCTTTCCTAAAATTATAGCATTGATGTTGCTCCAGTTAAATGCAGTTCTTTGTTTGTCATTTCCAGAAACTGATATTAGAAGCTACAAGTAAGAAATTTACATTATGCCAAGATGTTACTATTGACATTGTAGTGTCCAGAATAGATTGTTTAGAGGAACATTGATGGGTTTATAAATAGCTAGCAAAAACTACTAAATGAAAAAAGTGTACAAAAGTTATTTGGATAAGTTTGAGCAGGAATGTTAAAAATATAGTTACTATAGATGAGAAACCAAAATCAATGGACTGAAAACAGTGAAAAGTGTGTATACCATACCTCTGCATTTAGTCTATGCAACACGAAGGAAGCATCTGCCCTTGCATTTACAAACCGCCATTGCAAGTAACGGTTGTACAGAAGCCTCAACATACGTGCATCAACAATTCGATCCTCCCCCATCTTCCCTCTCCTTAAATCAACTGAGAAACTAAGAATTGAAGGTACACTACCAGGATAACTACTCATGGGCCTCACCCTTGAAGGACTAGAAATCCCTCGTGATGGAGACGAAGCCGTAGGTGTCCAAAGCTTAGTAGGCGAGGCAGGCCTCGTGGCTCCCCTAATAGTTGAAGAAGCTATAGTTCTGGGAGATGTCACTGTACCATCAACACCAAATCTTTTTGATTGACTGGTTTTTGATGAAATGCTCATTCTGGAATTAGGACTAGTTGGTAATAGTGAACCTGGATCCTGCAAGCGCCTCAACCTGCTATTTGTTTCTTGCCAAAACCTTGCAGAAATAAAAATGCCACGAGACCCAGTACCTAATTCATGCAATCCTGAAGTGCTACCAGAGGAAACACTATCGCTATCAGATACAGTGAAATCACCAGTAAGAGAATATTCAATCACCGAATTGGCATCTGGGTTTTGCTTAGCATTGCCTAAATCCAAGCTCAACCTCCTCTCATCAACCATCACGGATGGCTGCAATGACTTAACCATCATCAACTCAGATCCTAGACTCCTCTTATCTCCACCACTACAATCCAAACTCCTAGACAACATCGGATTTCTTTCTGCCGATCAAGGGGAGACCCTTGATCTCTCACAGGAGTCGCTTTCCTCCTCTCTGGAGTGGCCTTTCTACCCACATTTGGCGAAGTCACAGCCTTAGCCTTGCTAATCGGGAGTGAAAACGCTTCACAGAGAGAGAGAGTTGGTAGCGATGAGTGAGAATTGGGAGTAGATTCAGAGGAAGAAGAACAGGGGAAGTGTGTGTATTGGGGATTTTTGGTTTTGATGAATCTTTGGAGAGACATTTGTAATAAATTAGATAAATTTTAAATTAATAAGTATTTTTAATTTTAGTTCTGATTAAATTTTCAATTACAGATAGAGTATGGTTTTCTTTCTGGTCTATGGTCTTCTCTTCCTCTTCTGATAGATTTTTTTTCTTTTTTTCTTTTTTTTTTTTCAAATACATTTTTTCTATTTATTTAATGGTATTCTTGATTTTGATAGATTATGATAGTATGATGCTATTTTTTAAATTAATTAGTCAAATAAATAGTATTAAATCCCATAAATTTTATATTCTCTTTTTTATTTTTTTGTAAAGGTATATGTCATTCCATTAGTTTTTCTTAAAAAAAAAATAATAAATGAGGTGAAATTATATATGTCATTGATTAATTTTTTTAAGCTCCTACATTATTATAGTTATTAGACTATTGTTTATATTAATAAGTTATTTATTGTTTTTAAAATATTTAAATTAAGAAATAAAAACCATTATTTTATCAAATATATATTCTTTTAAAAATATATCTATTATATCTAGCAATGGCATAATGTATTATAAATATAATTAAGAAAAAGCTAATTAACTTAAAAAATCTCACTTTTTGTCTTTATTTTTATTTTTATTTTTATTTTATTTTATTTTTTTAATTTTAATTTAATTGACTCCATCTTTATATTTCGATGCAATTTTAATAAATTTTTAAATTTAATAATTTATGTTGTAATTTAATAGTTTAGCTGAATTTTAGTATAATTTTAATAAATTTTTAAATAATAATAATTTATGTAACAATTTAATAATTTAACTCGCATACTACGTGTATTGTTATTATTATTTTAAATTAATTGAAAAAATTTAATGTTTATATCAAATTCAACGTTTATATTTAGATAATTTTTAGTTAATTTTTAAAATTAAAATTGAAAATAAATATTTAATCGTGAAATAAGTTGTTCACGATTTTATAGTAATAAATTTTATTTTATAGTAATAATTATAAATATTTTATAATAGATATATTATTTAATAAAAATAGTAGTATATATAAAATAATTAAAAATAATATATTTATTGTAAAATTTTTATAATTATTGATACAAAATAAAGATTAATTTCCGATATGTATTTAACGATTAAATTATTATTATCTTTAAAATTAAATAGTTAAATATGAGTTAATATTATTTTTATATATAAAATTAATTTATATTTAAAAAATAATAAAATATTATATTTTATAATTTGACATTTTATCTGAACTATTATATTTTTATTTTTAAAAATTAACTAAAATTATATTTAAATATAAATATTGGATAAATTAATCTAAAATTTAAATATTTAAATTAAAATACAAAATAATGTAAATATTTTTTTTTATTTCGTCATTAGTTCATATATATAAAAAAGAGAGATTTACTATTTAATCATAAGTATTACTATTATTAATAAATCAGTTGTTATATTTAATTTTTTGTTATATTTTTAATGATATAAATAAACAGAATGATTATTTTATTAACAGAGAAAAAATAACCTTTTAATAGATTTCAAAAAATCGAAAAACTGATTTGTTAATAATAGTAATATTTAGTGACTAAATAATAAATCTATCATAAAATAATAATAATAATAATAATAATAATAATAATAATAATAATAATACACGTGATATGCGAACTATACTATCAAATTAATACATAAATTATCCAATTTAAAAATTTACAGATTTATTAAAATTATACCAAAATATAAAGGTTGAATCAATTAAAAATAAAAAATTTATATTAAAATGTAAATAGGCCTAAATATTAGGCCTTTTAAAATGGATTGACAAAAAAAATATTAATGTTTATGTCATTTTTATATTTTAATTTAAAATTTTAAATAAATTTTAAATTTTAAATAAATTAACTCAATATTTATATATAATTTTAAATTAATTTTTAAAAATAAATAATTCAATTATTAAGTACATCGATTTTATTTTATAGTAATAATTCTTTAAATATTCATGTCTTATTAATGGATTTTGCAGTTAAAAAAAATTAAATCAGCAATTAAAATTAAAAATATCAAAGATTAAATTTAAATCACTCCATTAAATTTAGATTTTATGACAAAATATAGTATTCAACTACAAAAATTAATAATAATTTGAATTTAAATATATATTGCCTAGTTTATTAGAAATTAAAATTCTAATTTACACCCTAAAAACTAAAATAAAATTTCTTATCGTTAATTATCAGCTAATAATTTTTATTACCCTTTAATGAAAGTCGGTAATTGATGATGTATGGTCTCAAACTGTTCTGATATATTCTTTTCAATAATCTATTTAATATAAATTTTACTTTATATAAAGATAAAAACAATATTATAAATTAAATATTTATGTTAATAAAATTTTTAATATATATACTTGTAATTTTTTTTAAGTCTTACATGAATGAAGTATTTTGAAAATAAAAATATATCTTCGATTTTTATCAATAAATAATTAATAAATTTATTATTAATATTTTAAATAATTAATAAATTTATTATTAATATTTTAAATAATTAATAAATATTTATTAATTTCATTATTGATATTTTAAATAATTAATAAATATTTAGTAATTTATTTTAATGATTAATTTTTTTGTAATAATTTGATCGATAAATTTTTTATATTTTTATTTTTTAACGTTTACAATTAAATAATAATAATAATAAAATGAGTAAATTAAAAAATAAAAAATAAGAAGAGACCCTCTATGTAAAGATTAAATATATTATTAAGCTACTTATTATTAACTAATGATACATGTTAGGGGAAGTAATGAATTTTTTTTAGAAGACTATCCACCAATGGACATGATTAAACAATAATGGAGATCATATCACAAATCTAAGCTAAAGCTTCAATAAAATTAAATAAATCATTGGATTCTTATTAAAGAAATTAGAAAAGGAAATTAATTACTGAAAATAAATAAAATTTGACAGAGGAAAAAATGCGCCAAATGATTATGATAGAGTATCTCACATGAGATTTTCGCACTTTATTATTTAATTAATTGAGTTTTTACGGTTGTATAAATTTTTTTTTTTATTTTACTGGCAATAAAGATTGCATTATAAAACTATAATAGCAGCAAAGGTTATAACAGAGAATGTAACATAAATTTAAAGTATATAATGTCCAATATACTAGTTTTTAAGGCATAATTTAGCTACAGTATCTATTCAAAGATTATAATTGCAAGGAATATGGCAAAAAAAAAAAAAAAAAACATCGACAAACCAGAAGTAAGTGCACTTCCATTACTCCCGATTGCAGAAGTTAAAAGTTGTGAGTCGGTTGTGCAAACAAAAGAAGTGAGACCACAATTGAAAGTAAAATAGATACATTGTCATTAACAATCACAGTTATTGCAATTGGCAAAAACTGATTCTTTTATACAGTATCACAGTAAATTTAAAAAACGTCCTAAGACTATTGAGCAAAAAGTCTGACTACCCACTGGATGTGGAACATGGTCAAAATGAGCAGCAAAAACACCAATATATTGTAGCTATGAAAAGTCAAAAGAGATCTGAGAGACGGCTTTCAAAGAGTCCGAGGCCACTTTATCAAACAAACAACGATTGTTTTTTTTTTCAAATATGCCATAAAATCAGAACAAGAAGAGCTAAGAACATAGAATCCTCATGTTCTAACCTGAATTGATCAAGTAAAGATTCCCACCAACGAACAAAACTGGGAAAACCAACCCCCTCAGTTTTATAAGCACAAGGGCTGCAAACCAAATTAACCAAGCCGAGTACCATAGAAAAAACATATGATCTAATATTTCGGATGCAGAATGACATATAGAGCAAGTAGAGTCCACGAAATAACCATGTTGAGCTAAACTAGATGATAGCACAGATAAAGCATTATGGAGCAAGTATCAGAGAAAGAATTGCAAATTTGGTGGGACCTGTAGAGACCAAACACTTTTCCAAATGCCCAAACCAGGAATCATAGAAGATGATGGATGAGAAACCAAAATGGTAGAGCTAAGATGTGGCATCAAAGACCAATAACTAGATCGAACAATATACTTACTATGCCTAGTATGCCTCCAAACCAAGACATTAGGAGTACCAAGAGGGGCAACAGAGATGGATAAAACCCTACGTCAAAAGGGAGAAACAGACGGACAAGCAGTCACTAATCCCAATCCAGAAGAGTATTGACTCCCAATCCAGAAGAGTATGGTTAATTAATTGTTATACCAAACGTATATAATTCAAAAACCCTGAAGGATATTGTAGTCGAAAACCTTGAACATGAGGCAGCTAAGGATCAGATCAAATGTTAGTAAAGGAACCATTCCCAATATTAATGCAAACATTCCAACTAGAAGGCTTTGCCAAACCCAAGAGCTATTATGCTTGTAGCCAGCCTTGCAGAAAGATACACGGGAGAAATATAATGCCTTTAGCATCTTCGATCATAAATTGGTAAGATTGTAAAGAAGCCGCCAACAATGTTTTGCTAGACAAGCAAGATTGAACTTCTCAAAGTTCCAAAAGCCCTAACTACCCTAAAACTTTAAGACACATGAACGCTGCCAATTAACCCAGTGAATCTTCAAAGAATCCATAGGTCCACCCTAAAAGAACTTTGATGAAAAGCTAGAAAGCTTAGCACATAACTGATTAGGATAGGGAAAAGTATGCATAGAGTATGTAGGAATAGTTGCCATGACGGACTAAATTAGGATAGCTCGACCAGCATGTGATAATAATTTTTATTTCCACAACTACGTTTTAGCTTGCCACTGATATTAAAGCATATTGGCATGACCAGCCTAAGAACTATTACATAAAGTTAATGGCTCCAATAGTTAAAATTTATTTATTTTTTATTAAAACTATCACCTTGATTTTGAACTTTATTAATTCCACTACAGACTTTTTGAACCAAAATTTAAGATGCTTGATATGCTTTGGGAGCTATTTGTTAAAATTTAAATTTTTCTTATTAAAAATATCACCTTGATTTGAACTTTATTAATTCCACTTTGGACTTTTTTAAACAAAATTTAAGATGCTTGATATGCTTTTTTTTTTTTTAATTATATACCATTTAGTTTACTTTTTTATAATTAATTTTAAGTAAAATTCAACTTAAAACATTACTTTTGTTTTAAACATAATTTTATGTATTTTATTTTATTTTTTGATAAGATACAATTTTATTTTATTTATTTATGATAGTTATTTAATAAAATAATTATTAAATCTTCAATATCAAAAAGTTATAATTAATTTTAATCAATACGGTGATAAAAAAAAAATTCATTATACAATTTAAATTATAAAAAGCAAAATCTTAACTGAATTAGGGTTAACTAAACCAAGTCAGCAGGTTGCTCCATTACACCCAACATAAAATTTAAAGTTTTAAGTAAAAAAAAAAAAGCACACTGAAAAGTATCATAATATAAAATATCACACAAGAAACTTAGAAATTCCCTCTAGAAAGTGGAACTGACATGTGAAATAGTTTCCCTTCTCCAGAAAGTGGAACTAACATGTGAAATAGTTTCTCTAGCAAGAGAATAGACAGTTAAATTAATCTATCTTGGAATACAAAATAAAGTCTAATTAAATCCATGAGATAGTAAATCTCTACAATCCTTAACAATTTGATTAAATTCAAACCAATCTTCCCAAGAGTTCAAAATGGCATCAACAATAACTTTAACATCTGACTCAAAATGCACATTATAGATATTATGTTTATGAAGCCAAGAAAGAGACTTCCTGAGTGCTAAAATTTCAATCATCTTAAGAGGAAGAACAATTTCATAAATGCCCATCAACCTCTTTGAAAAGAACCATTGGAGTCCTAAAGCACTGCTGCAAAAGAAGTCATATTCTGTTGTACATGGATGCCAGCATCAATATTGTATTTAAGTTCACATCTATGTTAGTAATATGCTCTATAGCAAATATGTTAGTTGTAGTTGAATATTATTTTTCATATATTTTAAGTATTTGAATACATTATCTAAAAGTTGTTATTTATCTTTAGAGTTAATTTAATTGAAACTCGAGTAAAGATAAAGTTCACGAGACTATACTATTATGCAAATAAAATTATAATGTCGTTATAATTGTGAGATTCCTATTATATTTAAGTAATGTCTCCAAATATTCCTAGTCGATATTTTTATCATAATTGGACAATGAGTAGAGTTGTTGAAACTGGTACATATTATGTTCTTTTTTTAGAGGAAGCCACTGATTTCATATGTTGAGATATAAATAACTAATATGTAGATTATTATTTTATAAATAAGTACACTGAATTGATTCGCTTGAGAAATTCATATGGAAAATAACATGTATCTGTGAGTTATTCAAGTGATGGTTGTGTAAGTGATCCGTTGACTTGAAATCAATAATTAATCTTATATATAGATTTTTATGTTTTGATTCAACTTACACGTTACTTAGCTCATGAGTAATGAATAGGGATGAATTAGATATATTATAAACTGCAAGAAAGTATTTATGTAATTGAGATAGAATTCATCACCCTAGATAGAATTCATCACCCTAGGTTAAATTAGATAATGTCCCATTTGTTCTATGCTAGCATTGATCATGAAATTCTTGCGCAAGGTGGAATGAAATTAGCAAATGAGATTTGAAATTTCATTCAATCGTTCAATAGCTAATAAATGATATCTAATATGATTTATATTGTAGATACGTTCCATGTATTAAATATTAAATCGAGACATTTGTAATGAAGAGATATTAATTACACTGAGAAACGTACTGAAAGGCTAAGTCAAACCACTTTTGACATTTCGAATATTTGGATAGTCTTGACATGTTGCTAGATAATATTTTTTACCTTCAAATTAATTAATTAGTTAATTATATTCATTGCCAAGATATTTGAAACCTAATGGTCACATGCATAAAGAATTGTATGAGAAAATAAAATAAGAAGTTAAATCATATAGGACTTTATTGCATGTAAATTGACATTGGGGTAAAATTGTAATTTGAAAGAATTACGATTTTAATTTAATTAATTAAGTAGGAATTTAATTAAAATAGTCTAAAATTTTTATATGGCTTGTTTATTAAAGTTATGGATCATAGTTATAATTTATTTATTTAATTAGTTAAATAAATAAATATTATTATACTGAAATCCTAGGGTTTTAGTATAAAAGAATCTCTTACGAGACCCTAGAAAAAAAATTTTGAGAGCCTCTAGAATTTATAGAAAAGGTAGAGAGCTCATTCAAAATCTCTCCCCTTCTCAAACCCTCAGAACAGTTATAAATTTTTTCAATAGAGACCGAACACTTGGTCGATTTATAGTTTGCAACAACCCAATCAATACGAATGATCTTGTATTTTTGTTGCAAAGAAAATAAAATATATTTATTTTCTCTTTAATATTATTATTTTATTCATTAAAATGTGATTCATATTGGTGAAAAATTCTATTTTTCTATTTCTTCCACTGTGTTCAACCGATTGAAAATCCAACTATCTGCCCCTAAGTACAAGATGCACATTTTGCCACTCAGTGAGGATCTTGGGACCTAAAGCAACCACTTCAACTACAGTTGATTGCTTTCGATGCCACAAAAACTAATTTCGTTGTCCATTTACTCTAAGCAATTGAATAAACTTCTTCATCAAACAACGATCAATATATTGCGAAAAGGATTATTTATGTAAAAATGTAAATAGAAATAATTACAATGAGCAACATTAAAATATATTCCCTTCGTCCCATAATTTTTGTCCATATTTCTTTTTTTAATTGTCCCAAAATTATTGTCCATTTTCTTTTTTAGACTATAGTAACATATAAATTGACTATTATAACTCTATTTAATTTTTTTATTTCTAAGAAATCTCTCAAAATCTCTCTTAATATTTAATAAAATTTAATGTCTTGGGTATTATTAGAAAGTTAATAAAATAAAATTATATTTTTTAATATGTGTGAAAAAATAAAGTAGATAAAAATTATGGACGGAAGGAGTATCATTCATTTATAACTAAATATATAATTTAATCCCTAACATTGATATATAAAATGTCAAACGACACTCTTACCTTTTTGTTATTCACTTTTATTACTCGACCCTATAAAAATATAATTATTTAACCCCTTATGTGCCAATGTGAGTTGCAAGTATCTTAAATTTTCTAGATTTAAATAATTTTAATTTATAAAGTTTAATAGTGTAATAATTATATTTTACAATATTTATGTATTAATGATCAAACATAAATTAGTCACATTTTTATTATCTTTATTATTGTTTATTTACACATTTTTTAGCTTAATTTATGGTTTTTACCTTGTTTTACAGAAAAGGAAGAAATTGGAAAACTGGAGAAAAAATGCAGAAAATGACAGAAAAGTGATTGGGTCAGTAACTTGGCCAAATCACTGCCCAGATCAAGCTAAAGCAGAAACCTGAACTATCTCACAGGAGACTGATTGGGTCAATAAATTGGCCAAGTCACCCGCAAGAACAGAAACCCGGAGGCAACACGCAGAAATGATTTGGGCATGACGATTTGCCCAAATCACTGCCCAAATCAAGCGGAGGAAGCAGAGACAGAAAGCTAAAAATTGGACTGACTCACAGAAAGCGATTGGGACAGCGATTTGCCCAAATCACCGCCCCAATCACATTGACAGCAGAAATTGACAGCAGAGGCGGGAAAGGAGCAGAAAATCCGAATTCAAAGAAAAGATGTCCAAATCCACTTCAAACACCACCAACTCAATTCCAAAAGTCACAAGGATGTCTTTCTACCAAGAGAATTCAATCTACAACAAAATTTAAAGGCAAAAGGAGAATCAAAGACCACAAAAGACCAAGTCAAGATGGGGATTTCCAAACTCTAATGGGATTAAAATTCTCCAGCTATAAAAGGGGACTACATCTAAACCAGCAGGGATATCTCCTCCTCTCGCCAGAAATTACAACAGGAATTCAGCAGCTTTCTTCCTTTTCTTTTCTTTTGTGATTTTGTCCACCATGAGTGGCTAAACACTTTTCTTTTCTAGTTGAAGTTGGAAAACTCAGATTTGTGATGAATTGGGAGATTTAAATCTCCATTGTTAAACTTCTATTTATTTTCAATATTTATGCAATTTGATCTTTCTATAATTGTTTCTTTGCTTTTAGAATCAATTTAGGCCTAGTGCTTTTAATTGCTTGAGTAACAATTGTTTGAATAATTTAGGTCTGTAATTGCTTAAATTATTTAAACACACATTTAATCAAGTTGCATAACCTAACTTGACCACACGGTTGGCAAGGTTAGAATTAGGTTTCTCTAAGTCTTAATGCAGTTAACAGTTGTTCGATGCTAAAAGCCCCAAGGACGTTCCTTGGCAACTTGTTAACTAGTGTTTGATTAGCGAACGTTTCCTAATCAAACTAGAACTAAGGAGGAATTTGGATTGTGAGAAGCGTCTTCCACATCCTAAACTAATTTATTGAAATAAATAGGAGTGTTAAAGAATCAATGATCAATTCTAAACAATCTGAAATAGATCCATACTTCAACTAGAAGCTTTTCTCTTATTGATTTACTCATCTTTAAATTATTTGCTTTCTATTGTTAATTAGATTTAGTACATCTTCAAAACAAAACCCCCCTCTTTTATTTATTTGTTATTTATTTGTCCAAGTCATTATTAGGAAAGTCCGTAGTGTCAAATCTCTGTGGTTCGACCCTATTGCTACTATCTACAAGTTAATTGTTGATTGTTTAATAGGTTTATTTTTTACGGCTTCAACAACCGCTATCAATTAAATAGTTATACTTTTATAAAAATTATTAAAAGTTACAAAGTAAAGATTATGATATTAATTGACTTTTTATGTAAATATTATATTTTACAAAGTAAAGATCATCATTCGTGCAGCTGCTCATCCCTATGCATTACACCATCATAGTAGGAAATATCATCAACGATTAAGCGAAACCTACGACGAGATAAACAAAGTAAGGCGATAAAAATCATACATAGCCAAAGCAACTAAGGCTATAAAAACCACACATAGCCGAAGGAAAGTAGTTCAAAAGCCAAGAATATGAGATGTATGCTATTTTTATCCACTAATGAAAATTTTGGAAACATAGTCCTCCATTACTAATAACAAGATTAGAGGAGAGAAGTTTTCAGTTTAACCGAAAAAATCAAATCAAAATGAATTGTTCAGTTTAATTATTTTGTTTATTTGATTTGGTTATTAATTTTAATTTTTTTTATTTTCGATTCGATTCAATTAAATAACCGAAAGCAAAGAGAAGAATTGAACGACCGAATATATATATATGACACTTAAAAAAACCCTATCCCTCTCCCTTGTTTTTATTTTAGTCATCACCCTTCCCCACTCCTCTCTCTCTATCATGCTGCGACCAGATCCCACAATGCTGTGATTTCTTTTTTTTTTTTTTTTTTTTGCTTCAGTCAATCAACCTCACCTCAACTCCTCTCTCTCTTTCTTTTTCAGCTACGACTAAGATGTTGCAATCTCCTCACGATTCTCCTCTTTTTTCTTTCTCAGATGACCCAGAAATATAATAGCGACATGCAAATTGGCCTCCTCCTCGACTCTTCCTTTTTCAGATGCCTCGGCCTCTTCTTTTCTTCTTCTTCTTCAGATCTTGTTGATTCCTCTTTTTGATTGGGCTTGTGTACAGATCTTATTATTATAAATTAAATTCTTATTATTTTGGTTTATTTGTTAATTTGAGTATAGATGTTGATTATTTTAGTTAATTTTGAGTATAGTTCTTGATTATTTTGTTTGATTTGGAGTATAAATCTTGATTATTTTGATTGATTGGTCATCTTCTTATTTCTCCTTCTTCATTGATGATGGTTTTTTTTTTTTTTTGTGAAACTCTTTTAGATGGAATTTGTTGCAAGTTTCTTGTAAAATTTGATACCGGTTATTTAGAAATGTAGATTGATTATATTTATTTATATCATATTGATTTAATTTGGGATTGTTGTTAATTAAATTTGAGTTGTTGGTTTTTTTTGTTTACTTTAGAATTCTTAAAGAATTAGAATTCTTATGTGATTTGGATTATTAGAATTTCATTTTTTGTTTCAAAGAACACTATTGGACTTTAATATTGCAATGCAAGTGAATTTTTCTTAGATTAGCAGTTCAGTTTCAAATTGAAACAGAACCAAATCAAATTAATTCAGTTTGATTCGATTCTTCTTAATTTCGATTCGATTTTGATTTAAATTTTTATTTAATTGATTTTTTGATTTTTTAATTTCAGTTCTATTCAAAATCGAATCGACCGAATACTCTCTCTAAGCAAGATAAAACAAAACTAATAAAACCATAACTAATTTTTGTGTACTAAAACTCTGTTTGTTTTCAAAAAAAAAAAAATATGTATTTAGAAAAATTCCAAAAAATATTTTCTAATAAAATAAATTATGTTTTTATTTTTAATTTTAAAAACTAAAATACATTAATAAATTTATATATAGAAATCTTAATAAAATTCTTAAAATATAAAAAATGATTTGTTTTTTTAAAAAAGGAAATCATTTTATTTAAAAATGACTTAACCTTTTCTTTTCCAGAAAAATATTATCAGTCGACTAATTTTCTATACCCTAGAAAATATGGAAATAAATAGAGCCTTAAACCACAACTAATTTAATTAATAAAACTTTAATGAACTAATTGATCCTTTCCATAATTATTGATGTTATTTGTATCATATTTTTCCGAGTATAGACCTACATTAGGTTGCTTTGCCAACCTTTCCGATACTTAAGTTAATATGGATACTGAGTTAATAATATAATAGACTAGAAAAAAATTAGCATGCCTGATTTTAGAGGTTATGAGCTCCCTTATACAGTGTAATGGATAGAGTTTAGATATTGTTAGAAGAGTATGAGATAATAGAATCATATCTAGAATAAGATATAGAATTCTACATGAAATATGATATGAAAACTTATACATATAAGGATAATATCCTAATTGCGATTAGAATTCTATCACTTTATTAGGAATTATAGTGATGTGAATAATTGACGTGATTTGAATTATTCAAATAAGATTTAATATAATTTATTATCGATCTACATCAGTAGTCCCTCCTTTAGAGATCGAATCTTTAGGTTCAATATCGGATAATTCCTGATGTTGTTGAGATTAGATTGATGATGGGGCAGGAATAAGACTATGTTGTGATTGGCCACAACCTACAAGGGAGAAAATGTGAGGTAGTAGTGGGTGTCCATAACAGCCACTCTGACGCTCAAGTCAGTATCGTGACAAGCAGAGAGAATGCAACAAATGGTTTAGAGCTTTTAGTGTTAGAGCATAGCGTACATTTGTCTCTGTGATCATTTTCCTTTTATACTGTAAAAAGATATAGATAAATATAGCATTTTCTGAAAATCCAGCGATGAAGTGGCCGGCTGCTCGGTAATGGATATTACCAGCTAATGGATTGATGATCCCGTGATCGTAGGCAAAGCGAAAAAGTATCTAGTAACAGTAATCATGTGCCAAGACTTGGCCTATCAAGGGAGGGCGAGTCTTGATGGTAGTCCGAGTATTAAAGTGTCAAGGTCTCCCTTTTTATAGTGAGATCGCATATTCCACTTGTCAGATCCCTGTCACGTGGCCCTTATTTTGTGGTGTTAACTCATAGCTTTCTTTGGGCAGATATTATATAACATTAGAGGTCCTCCACCGGTCTTTAACTTTTTAGGTTCGAAGGTGACTGTTTGCCTTTTCGGTTTAGGACACGTGGCATGATCTCGGTTATGAGCATCGTTTCGCTTGCCTATTGATCGGCTTATCTTCTACGCTGCTTTCAAAGCTTTGTCGACTATTTCACTGTATAAAAACCCTTCTTTCTTCTTTTTGGTTCACAATAATTTCTCATAGGAGAGAGGAGTGAAGGTTTCTTCTTCTTCTGTTTTTTGAGGGTAACCAAATATGTGTGGGAGATAGCATCATGGGCTATCAGATTTGTATAGGGGACATCATCATGGTCTTCGAAGGGCAACTGAATGCGAGTTTTCTTGAAGGTGTAGGCACACTGCTTAACCCTATGTATTGGTTCAGCGTCGCGACCTCTGAGGGGTTGGATTATGCGAGATTGATTCCGAGGGCAAGGCTAGAAAGGTAGTTGGAGAGACAGCTCTTCTCATGACCTTTCAAACGGCTTCCTTTCATAGATTTTAAGGATTTTGATGTGATAAGGATTTTTGATGTAATAGAGATTTTCGATGTTATAAAGACTTTTGATGTATTAGAGACTTTATTCAAGTCTATTTCTGGACTCCTTGTATCTTTTGTAATGAAAATATATGTTTTGTATGCTTTTGTGCGCTTCCCTTATCGCCACCATTTTTGCCAACCGAAGGGGGTTAAAGCGTATCTTCTCTAACGCTCTTTTAGTCATAAAATAGCCTTTGAAAAAAGTAGGATTAATACCTAGGTATGTGGCCCGGCGGACTGTCATCCTTCCATCGCAATATGCCTTAGGCGGGTTTGTGACCTGGCCTTATAAAAATTTGCCTTATGGCCTTGATTCATGGGACCAATGCTCATGTGGTCTGGTGGGAACCATCTCATGGCCTGGTCTGGCAAAGAGTGCCTTGGGGTCTTGATTCGTGGGACAAACGCCCGAGTGATCTAGCGGGAACTGTCTCATGGCTTGATCTGGCGAAGAATGCCTTGTGGTCTTGATTTGTAGGACCAACACCTAAGTGGTCTGGCAGGACTGCCTCAAGACCTAGCCTGGCGAAGAGTACCTTGTGGTCTTGATTCATGGGACCAACGCTTGAGTGGTATAGCGGGAATCGCCTTGTGACCTAGTTTGGCAAAGATTGCCATGTGGCCTTGATTTATAAGACCAATGCCCGAGTGGTCTAGCGGGAATCGTCTTGTGACCTGGCCTAGCGAAGATTGCCTTGTGGTTTTGATTCGTAGAACCAACACCTGAGTAGTCTGGCGAAAATCGCCTTGTGACCTAACCTAACGAAAATTGCCTTGTGGCCTTGATTTGTGGGACCAATGCATGTGTGGTCTGGTGAAAACCGTCTTGTGAGCTGGCCTGGCGAAGATTGCTTTGTCCGTGGAGCAAAACCTTACCTCTTGCTTGATTCATAGTTCTTGATGGACAGATAGGACATCCTCTGCTACTCGCTTAGATTTTCCCTTTCCCTTATGAGGTCTTTTGGTGATGACATATACACTTCTAGCCATTTCTAAGAACGAGAAAGAAAAGTTCATTTTTTAGAGAGAAAAAAAGGACTAAGGGCCTGGCGTGAACCCAAATGAATAGAAAGAATCCAATGGGTTTCCCGATAAATGTTGCTGAGATTAGATTAATGACATGGTTGGAATGAGACTATACTGTGATTGGCTAGAACCTGTAAGGGAGAAAATGTGAGGCGGTGGTGGGTGCCCACGGTAGTCACTCTATGACAAGTAGGGAGAATGCAACAAATGGTTTAGAGCTTTTAGTATTAGAGTATAGCTTAGTTTTGTTTTTGTGATCATTTTCTATTATACTGTAAAAAGATGAAGATAAATATAATATTTCTGAAAATCCGGCGATAATGTAGCCGGTTGCTTGGTAATGGATATTGCCGACTAATGGATTGATGATTCCATTATTATAGGCAAAGTGGGAAAATATCTAATAACAGTAACCCTAGCAGAAAAATATCTAGTAATGATAGCCTTATGCCATTAAATTATCTAGTAATTAATAAATTTCTCATATTATAAAGTTTAACTAATAATTCTCTTAAAAATAAATAAATTAAATTAAATTCTTATAATTTTTTTTATTTTAAATACGCTTTGAAAATATATATATTGTTTGAAATGTTTCACTTACAATATGAATTTTATTCATAGGAATTTATCCACACGCATACATAATTTCTATTTTTTAACATTATTTTTTTAAATATAAAAAATTGAATACTTTTATTCAAAATGCAAAATTTCAGAGGATAGTGCTGATACTTCTTATATAAATTATTATCAACTAGTACAAAGAAATTGCTTCTGATGATATCATATGTGCAAGTTACGATATAATTATTCATTTTCAATTAACTAAATACTTAATTAATTAATAATTAATATAAACGAGATGCAACATCTCATTCCATCTTTCTCAACCCTATATATATATATCTATGATCCTTTGCTTTTAAAGCAATTTTTCTATTTTTTTATTATTTTTTAAAAAATTTTCTTTTGGATCGCCTCAGTCTTTCTCAAATCATCACCTAGCATTATTGCCTTTCTTGTTAGCTCAATAGCATAACTAAAGATGGGTTTGAAAAGTGTACTCTAAATAAAATAAGGACAACTTCCCTGAAATTTTCAGCAAATTTCATTTTCGAAAAATGAGGTAAATTTTCAATTTGGTGTTTGGTCCTTTCTAAGACAAATTAAAACTATTGGAACTTTGTTATGACCCATGAAAATGATAGCTAGCTAGTCAACTATACAAAACAGATTGGAGAGGTACAAGGTCTTTTGTTTGATGTGATACCGGTTAGCAGAATTTGATTTAAATTAAAAAAAAAATAATTGAATTAATTAATTTAAAATTTTAATTTTTTTATTTGATTTATTTTTTATTTTAATTTAATTTAATTTTTAATTATAAAAATCGATAAAATTAAATAATATATTATTTTTAATAATATATAAAAATTAGACTATAATTAAATCGATTAGTGAATATAAAAATAAAACATATTTTTATATAGCTGTTTAATTTATTTGTTCGCATTAAATTATTGAAAAAAATAAAAGAATAATTATTATTTAAAAAATTTATACGTTTTACTATCCTAATTTAATTCAATGGATAAATGCAAGGAGAGTTAGTTTTGAGTTTTGATACCCTCAATTATTTAAAAAAAAATAAATAAATAAATTACAGTTTAAGAAAATTATGGACACATTTAATTAGAAACTTGCCAAAATTAGCTAATATACAATTGTCATATTTTCTAGTTTAAATTGTAATTTCCTTCATTTTTATTTATATTGTTATAAAAGACTCTAAATATGGTAACTTTCATAATTTTCACCAATGAATGTTTTTTTATTATTATTATTATTATTATTTATTATCAAGAGTAAGGAGTTGGGGATGGAGGAATTGAGAGTAGAACCCATGATTTGAGTGTACTTTACTATATGGCTTGCCACCTAATTAAGCTGGGGTTGACTTTACCGATTAACGATTAAAATGGTGAAACGGATTGTATACAGTATGATATTTACATGAAGTCCAAATCACTACAAGCTCTCCTTGTTTTGTGAAGATTAATTATTATATTCTATTCTCCATTAACTCATTAAAAGATTTCTTTACATATCCACGTATTTATCTTTTTATAAAAGAAATATTAGTTAACTTGTTTTAAATTTAATATTTATATTTAATAATTATGTGAAAATTTAAATATTTTTTATATATTTTTTTATATTAAAATATTAATTTAAATTATTTAATAATTTTTATTTAGACATATAAATTCCTAATATTCAGTTTTCTCATTCAGATGGGGAATGTTATATTATTTCCATAAATTTGTGATGCTCTTATCGCAATTTAGCTATATTATATCAAGAAAAAATATATTTATGATGTAAATTATTTAATAAATATATATTTGAAGTAAATTATTTAATAGTTATAAAGTATGTTATATATAACGATTCGTAATTTCATATCCCACCAATGCTAGAATCTTTTCAAGCTGTGCAGTTATTACACTTTTTTTTATTAAATTTTGTGATACGTTTGTTATGAGAATAAATAGTATTCGATTTAAATTGAAATAATCGATTGAATCGATTAATTTTAAAAATTTTATTTAATTTTATTTTTTTAATTCAATTTATTTTAATTTTTTTTAAAAATAAATTATTTTAATTCGACTTAATTTTAATTAGAAAAACAATACCATACTATATCCTTTTCAATAAGACTTCTAATTTAAATTTTATTTTCCCACTCTTTAAGACCCCATGCAGTCATCATTCACCATACTTCACCTTTTCAATTTCCCTTAGCTCCAATTTCATCTCCTTTCTAGGGTGAGCATTCGGTCGGTTCGGTTCAAAATCAAACCGAACCAAATAAATAAATATTTATGAAAATTGAACCGAACCGATTTGAGTCAGAAATCGAATCGAATTGAACCGGTTCGATTCGACCGGTTTCGATTTTTAATAAATTTTTTATTTTTACGCTTTATTTTTAGTATTTTAAAATTTAATTAAAATATTTTAATCTTAATATAATTTAATTTTTCTATATTATTATCACTAATCGGTTCGATTCAATTTTTTTGATTTTTTACTGATCAAAATCGAACCGAACTGAAATAACCGAAATTTTTGAAATTAAAAACAGAACCGAACCGAAATAAATAAAAAATCGAACTGAATTTTTAAATTAATTCGGTTCGGTCGGTTTTTTCGGTTTAAACCGAATGCTGCTCACCCCTACTCCTTTCTCCTTCTCCTCTCCTCCTTTCTCACTTTGAAAATCGAATATGCTAATATCGTCATTGAGCATTAGAGGATTTTGCTAGTTCACCATCGCCGTCGACCAATGGAGGATCTTGTTGGTTCGACGTTGTCGTTGTTGTCGCTCCCCTCTATATTGATTCAACTCGTGTCGTTGTCGCTCTCTCTATACTGATTCAACTCGTGTCATTGTCACCTGTTGCCTGTTGCTGTGCCGCCGTCGTTCTACTCATCTCTACCATGAATCCGTCGTCAGTCTCATCTGTCTCATCTTTTCCGGTCTTAATCCACAGATTTGCCATCGATATTATGCTCATTGGCGGTGAACTACCTTTTCATTTTTGTTTAAATCGACTGTGAATAAATAATGAGTTGCCGTTGAGTTTTGCATGTGGGTTTTGCAATTTTACTATTTAATTATATGTGATAATCTGAGATCCAGATAAATAGGGTTTTTACAATGGGCTCTGTAAACTTAGAAAAATGTAAACCTAGAAGAGAGTATTTCTCCTTTTATAGATTTCCTTTTGTCTGCTAGTGACATGACAATAGAACGAATATCAGTAGACCAACTGTCCCTGCCACGCTGATACGAACGTAAGAGGGAATCAAATCTTTGCCCCATGCGTAATGGCCTTTGATTCTCTCAAGGTTCGGGTAGGCGGGTCTACAAGATGGGTGAACGGATCCTCTTTTGGGTTCTGGGCTGGACCGGAGAGTGAGGACAGAGCAGGGCCTAAATGGGATCGGCCCAAGGAGCAGAGAAGGCGGGACCGGCCTGATGAGGAGAGCCAGATGAACCTGGTCGTGAGGCTTAGTGGACTGGACCCAGTTGGCGTGAATGGCTTGAGAATCTCTAAGCAATGGGCTATTTTCATGGGCCTAGCCCTAGACGGGGATGAGGGGAATTCAGGGGTCATCAATTGCCCCTTTACCTTCTCGGTAGTTATTGCTCCAACTGTCGAGGGGGTAAACCCCTAGAATCATTATGACCGCGTCTGTTGGAATTCGGCTTGCCCTTTCATCTTATTGCCGCTTGTAGCTTTAAATCTTCTCTATCTTTTTCTATATTTAGCTTTCCTCTGCCTTTTGTGTGCACTGTTACCCTCGCTTTCTTACTTTTATCTTCCCAGTACATTTTCTTTCCTTTTTGGTGAATAGCCTTTAAGGATTCTGATGCTACCATCCTAGAGTATGAAGTCGCTCTGTTTCACATTAAAAGCTCAGCCTTTGATTATATATTACTAACCTTTCCTTCTTATCCTTGGGATCGTTAACAAAACAGCGAGGTTTCTCTTCTCGATGGTTTGCTCTTCCCTCGCCCCAGCTCGAGCTTCCATGCCGAGCTCTCGAGGTTCCGAATCTTCAAGACTGTACACCTGTGTCAAGTCAATCTCAACTGCTTCGATTGTTCGAACTTTTGGGTCCTCTCGGACTTTGAGATCGATCGCGAACTTCAGGTCAACAGGATCAAAGTCTGCCCTATCTCCTGATGATGCCTTTCCGCATATGTTTTACTATATTGAAAGTTCAACTTGTTCCATTGCTCATCAGAATGTTTCGCTAATTTTCTGGTGTTGCCTTCACTTGTTCCATTGCCCTTCAAAATACCTTGCCAGTTTTTTGTTGGCGCTTCGGGCAGGTGGACAGGTAATGATGCCGATCTCCCTGGGACTTTAACTCGAAGACTTATGTTTTTCATGAGATCGACATATAATATCTGAGCTCGTTCATACGTATCGTAAATCACATCTCAAGACGGAGCTTAGCCGGCTTACGAAGTTGATTTTCCGAACTATAAGAATTCCTCTGAATCGAAAGCTAAGATAGTGGGGTAGGCGATAGTGATGTAAACGTAGATGATGATGTATCTGGGCGTGTAAATCCTTTAAGGATAGCCTTTTAGCCCGTAGTGTTGGTATTTGTGACATGCTGTAATGTGTTTTTCTTTTAATGAAATTTTTGTTTTGCGTTCATACTCGAACTGTTCTTTCTTTATCATAACTGAAGTACTTAGATTGCTTGCTCCGTAGCTTTTCCCAAGGGATCTGCTGTATTGCTTTCTCCTTCTTGCCCCTTTAATCGTTTAGAACTAGAGTTCATTCAGCCAACTAAGCTTTTGACTTACTTTCTTCCGAGCTGGACTAGTCGTACTCGTGGGCTCTGTTTTAATCCTGTGAGCCGAGCTCTTGACCTTCTTAGGTAATAAGCAGGGCTGGTCTTTATCATGCTTTCATCTACTTGTGTCTTTGAGCTTTTTATTTATCTTTTTCCGAGCTGGATCAGTCGTAACCCTGAGCTCTGCTTTTAATCTGTGAGCCAAGCTTCCGACCTACTTAGGTAATGAGCAAGGTTGGTCTCTATCATCGGGTGAGAGGTCCAAGTGGAGCCTGGTCTTGTGGTTTGAGCGAGTTGGATTTGTTCTATGCAGATGGAATGTGGGCTTTTGGGCCTGTCTGTCAATTGCTTTCGGGTGATGGGCTATTGCCGTGGGCCCATCCCTTAATAGAGGTGGCGAAGTCCAGCGGCCGTCGGTTATTGTCCCTTTACCTTCGATTATTGCCCCTTTACCTTCTCGTTAGTTATTGTATAACTAATGAAGGGGTGAACTTCGAGGGTAATTAATGACCGCGCCGCTCCAAGACAAAATTGTTCAGAGTGACATTGCGTTTCATTATTGCCTTTCCTTCCGAATTCTCTTTGTCTCTCGAAGAAACTTGTTCTCGTCTGCTCTCTGTTTTCCTTCGACTTCTTCTGCCTTCTCGACCTTATTGCTTTTCAGGTACGCTCTTTTACTCTGCCATGGAGGATTCTAAACTTCCCGATGTTGTCAATCTCGAGTCGCACATTACTCCTTCTTCCATAACCAAGTATATTTCTCGGAGTTATTTAGATACTCCTCTTTACCTTATTCGCGCTTGTAATACCCGGCTGGAGTCCGGCATCGGAATTCTACTTTCCGGTGGAGTTCAAGATGTCGGAAGTCTCTAGACGGGTGAGATTTATGTTTTTCTTAAATGTTTTGCTATGTTCATGCAGTTTTACACCATAAGGAAATGAGTTTTTGAGTGAAATGAACCAAGGCAGAAAAGCCAGGTTCGGCCGCCGAAGTTAAGGTTCGGCCGCCGAACATGCATGGCTTTCGGTTTCACGATAGGCCGCCGAAGGTGGTCTGGCCAGCCACCTATAAATGGCCCTCAGTCGGTTGAAGCGGTAAGAACACGGTTTCTTTTGTCTTCTGAGGTGAGATGCTGCCCTTTGTGAGTCTTCTTTCATGTTTTCATGAAATCATGCAAAGATTTGATTAGTTTTTATGATCTTTTGAAGGTTTTAAGCTAAAAACTCAAAGTTGTGAAGTTTGGAGAGTTTGAAGGAGAGTTGCTCCAAAACTCCATGTGAGGATCATTCATCTACTTGTTTTCACAAGGTAAATGAAGATCCTAAGCTTGTTTTTATGTTTTCTGAAGGTTTTATGGGGTTTGTAGAGAGAGTTGCATGAATAGGGTGATTTGTGAGGTTTTGATGATTTTGTGAGTAAAGCTTGTTTATGTGTTGTTTGTGTTGTGTTTTTGGGGTTTTAAGGTAGTTTCTGACCCCTTTGAGCATATACTGAGGTGTATGCAAGTGGAGGAAGTGAGGTTGTGAGTTTGGAAGGGTTTTGGTGCGTTTTGGCAAGAGGCAGGGCAAGTTTCTGCCCTGCTGATGAACTCAGTTTCGGCAGCCGAAGGTACATTCGGCCGCCGAACCCCTGAAGAGGTGTGAGGAGGTGGCTTCGGCTGCCCAAGCTTGCCCCCGAGCTTTTGGACTTTCGGCTCTGGAGGGAAGTTCGGCCGCCGAAGGTGCCACTGAAGGATAGAGACTTTCGTCTCTGGAGTGCCTTTTGGCCTCCGAAACTTGCCCCCGAAAGGGTTCGGCAGCCGAAAGTAGAAGTTCGGCCGCCGAAGGTGCTTGAGTTTCGTCTCTGGAGAGGAATTTCGGCCGCTGAACCTGCCGCCGAAAGTGTTCTGTCCAGCTTTTCTTTTGCATGCTTTGCATGAGTTTTAGCGTGAGTTTAAGGGGATTCTTGGGGAGTTTAATAGAGTTGGTCATAAGCTAGTTTGGTCCCTCATTTCAGTCTATCTGTATAGATATAGACCAGAGGAACCAGAGAGAGCAGCAGTGAGTTCTGCTCCAGAGTTTTCAGAGCCTGCAGAGTCAGTCCAGTTAGCCAGAGGTGAGTGGAACTAAACTTAATTCTTTTACTTGCACAATGAAATGTTTTAGCATAGCTCATGCATCATGATTATGCCATAGGTTGAGTGCATTAGTATCCACGAATATGTTGCATTGCATCGTTATTTGGTGATGTGAGTGAATGCTGAATGATCCAATAGTCTCAGACAGGAAGTCCAGGAGCCTTTGACTACGCCCTGGCAGGTATAGAGAAGTCTAGGAGCCTTTGACTACGCCCTGGCAGGTATAGCAAAGTCCAGGAGCCTTTGACTACGCCCTAGCAATGGTAAGTACAGAGGTGTTATATACACATATATCTATATGACAGGAAGACCAGGTGCTCGATTCTACGCCCTGGCACAGAGTTACTGGGACTATGTGGTGACAGGTTTACTCTTGATGTGGCTTGTCTGTGATATGGTACATTCCATGAGATCATATTTTACTGAGATGTTTTACTGTTCTACTCACTGGGCTATAGAGCTCATCCCACTCCCTTAACCCCAGTTTTGCAGGTTCAGTGTACAGGGACAGTCCAGCAGAGTACAGAAAGAGTAAAGAGATTTGTAATAGCTTAGAGTGGACATGTAATATTAAAGAGATGTAATAGTTGTGTATAAAGTTAGAAATGTGCTTGACTTAGTGATGTATGTATGTACATGATCTGTATATGTATATGTGTTTTGCTGTATATAAAAAACCAGGCTTAACAGGTATGAATTAACCCATCTAGAGCAAGCTCTAGTCAGGGGTACAGAGTACAGAGTACAGAGTACAGAGAGAGTGCATGCACAGGTTAAGCCTTGGTTCAGAGCAAAGAGTTTTTATGTTCACAGAAAATGTATGATCATGTATGAGTTTTACAGGTACACAGAGAGTAGAGCAGGCTTGCTATGGGTTCTGGCGGCCTGAAGCCGACCTGAATCCTAGCGCCGGTGACGGTCCATTTTGGGGTCGTTACAGATTGGTATCAGAGCCCTAGGTTCACATGATCGGACCTATAGAGATAGTGTTGGGCTCATAAAGGGTAGAAGTGGTCAAGCACAATAGGAAATCATGTCCACTAGGATAGGGTCTTGAGTCCTATCTGTTTATTGCTATGACATGCCATGAGTTATGCATGTGCCTTCTTGAGATGTGATGTTTCTGTGCTAAAGTGTTATATTATGTGTTGTTTTCCAGAGAGAGGAAAGATGAGAGGAACTCATCGATCAGCTCGATTGACTGGAGTCCCACCAAAGAGTGAGAGACCAGCTGCTCGTCCTCCTGCATTGCCACGGGCAAGGTCTCAGAGATCTAGCAGGGAAGGTACGTCAATAGACCCTAGAAGATCTGTAGACGAGAGCAGAAGAGGTACAGCGAGAGGAGAAAGATCAGAAGAAAAGAGGGAAGCTATGGAAATTGACCAGTCGAGAGATGATAGCATGGGTATAGGCAGATTTGAGGAAGGTATGGGAGAGTCGCAGGGAGGCGCTCAGGCCTCAGGTTTTGGCTATTCAGCCTTTCCGCAGGACCCAGAGTATCTGATGGGAGGTATGTCGGAGTACTCTAGTTTTATCCCATATCCCCCTTACATGCCATATATGCCTTATCCTCCTTATTATCCACCGTATCCTATGTATCCATCTTGCCCTACCCATCCCAGTGCAGCACACCCAGAGCCAAATGACCCAGTACCACCACCAGAACCAGTAGCCCCTGTTGTTGACAGACATCAACCTAGCTCATTTGGAGGTAAAGTACAAAAGACGGAGTACTTGAAATTGGATGCTCCTAAATATAACACGGGAGATGATCCATTTGACTACCTCAGAGCAGTTAGGATGATAACCAGTGAATTGGGAGCAGATGATAGGAGAGCCATTGAGATGGCAGGGTTTACACTTAAATGCAAGAAAGCCAGAGAATGGTTCAAGAATTATGTGGAACCCAGGATAGACAATATGTCTTGGGGAGAGTTCGCCAATGAATTTGCAGGGTGGGCTTTTCCTGACAGTTCTCGGGAGATGAAAGTAATTGAGTTTGAACAGTTGCGACAGACAGATGAGATGAGTGTTGATGCATTCACAGATAAGTTCCTGGAGTTGCTTCAGTATGTGGGTCAAGCCTATGATACTTATCAGAAGAAGGCAAGGAAATATACTATGAGATTGCATCCCAGGTATTCTTCCTTGATTCTTCCCGCAGAAAAGGAGAGTTTCCACACTATAGTAGACGCAGCCAGGAAAATGGAAGCTAGTGCCAATATTCAGAAACAGTCAAAGGCACAGGCTTCGGGTTCTAAGGCCCCCAGTTTAGGCAGCAAGAGATGGGATAGAGCAAAAGGAACAAAGAGTAAGTTCTGGAGTAAAGTCAAGTCAGGTCTGGGACTAGGTAGTGGCTCAAGCTCTGGCACAGCTCCAGTATGCAGACGATGCGGAAAACCACATGGAGGAGTTTGTCGGTTGGGATCTACAGCTTGTTTTAGATGTGGACAGGAAGGGCATATTGCTCGGGATTGTTCGCAGATGACTTTTGCACCATCCCAGCAGATGAGTTCAGGCAGTGTGGTATAGCCAGTTGTTCGGCCAGCAGCTCCAGTCATGCCTCAGAGTAGTGGCAGAGGTAGAGGGAGAGGGGCAGCCTCTACTTCAGCAGCAGGTTCCCGAGGTGGAAATCCGGTAGCCCCAGCACGAATTTTCACTGTGACACAGGAGGAGGCTAACACGTCGAACACAGTGGTGTCAGGTAATCTCATCATTGGGTGTTCAGATGTGTATGCTTTGATGGACCCCGGTGCTTCTCATTCCTTTATTGCTTCGAGAGCCATAGAGAGATTGGGTTTGATCAGTTCTGAGTTAGAGTATCCTCTCTGGGTCAGTGGACCTAGATGTGACCCATCAGTGGCAGTGTCAGTCTGTCGTTTCAGTCCAGTGTTCATAGAGGGTAGATGCTTTCCAGTTGACCTTGTGGTTCTAGACTTGACAGATTTTGATGTCATTCTAGGGATGGATTGACTATCTGCATATAGTGCTACTTTGGACTGTAGAGAGAAGATAGTTAGTCTCAGAGACCAGGATGGGTCAGAGTGTGTCTTCAGAGGAGACAGGAGAGGTACACCCAGAGGTATGATTTCAGCCCTTCAGGCTCGTCGTTTGCTTAGGAGGGGTTGTCAGGGGTTTCTAGCTCATGTGAGAGAGCTAGACAGTCAGGTGAGGGAACCAGCTACAGTACCAGTAGTCCGAGAGTTTCTTGATGTGTTCCCAGACGAGTTACCAGGACTACCACCTAGTAGGGAGATAGAGTTTGAAATTGACTTGCTGCCAGATACCAGACCTATCTCTATTCCTCCCTACAGGATGGCGCCAACAGAGTTAAAGGAGTTGAAAGAACAGTTGCAGGACTTGGTAGATAAGGGTTTCATCCGCTCCAGTACCTCACCTTGGGGTGCTCCAGTGCTCTTTGTCAGAAAGAAGGATGGATCCCTCAGACTTTGTATCGACTACAGACAGTTGAACAAGGTCACTACCAAGAATAGGTATCCTTTACCTCGGATTGATGATCTATTTGACCAGTTAGCTGGAGCAGGTTGTTTCTCTAAAATAGATCTGAGATCCGGGTATAATCAGTTGAGAGTTAGAGAGGCAGATGTGCCAAAGACAACTTTTAGAACTAGATATGGGCATTATGAGTTCTTAGTGATGCCGTTCGGGTTGACTAACGCCCCTACAGCATTCATGGATCTCATGAACAGAGTTTTCAATGAATTTCTGGATCACTTTGTCATTGTTTTCATCGATGATATTTTAGTGTATTCCAGAGATGCAGAAGAGCATGCCCAGCATCTGAGGATAGTTCTGCAGACACTGAGAGAGCATGGTTTGTATGCCAAGTTCTCGAAGTGTGAGTTTTGGTTGAGGAGCATTTCCTTCTTGGGACATGTGGTATCAGCTGAGGGTATTGAAGTAGACCCCAAGAAGATATAGGCTGTAGCTAACTGGCCCAGACCCACGACAGTGACTGAGATTAAAAGCTTTCTGGGACTGGCAGGTTACTACAGGAGGTTCGTTCAGAACTTCTCAAAGATAGCAGCTCCTATGACCAAATTGACGCAGAAGAACCAGAAGTTTATCTGGTCAGACCAGTGTGAAGAGAGCTTTGAGGAGCTCAAGAGGATATTGACCACAGCACCAGTGTTAGCTCTGCCTGTTAGTAATGAGGATTTCACAGTGTTCTGTGATGCATCTCGAGTGGGCTTGGGTTGTGTTTTGATGCAGAGTGATAGGGTGATCGCTTATGCTTCAAGACAGTTGAAGAAGCACGAGTTGAATTACCCCACCCATGACCTAGAGATGGCAGCAGTGATCTTTGCACTTAAGATATGGCGGCATTACCTCTACGGGGTTAAATGCGAGATCTTCACCGATCATAAGAGTTTACAGTACATCTTGAGTCAGAGAGAGCTGAATTTAAGGCAGAGAAGATGGGTCGAATTGCTCAGTGATTATGATTGTAAGATCCAGTATCATCCGGGTAAGGCGAATGTTGTGGCAGACGCCCTAAGCCGGAAGTCACTAGGCAGTTTATCCCATATAGCAGCAGAGCGGAGACCAGTTGTGTTGGAGCTTTACAAGCTCTTAGAAGAGGGATTACAGCTAGAGTTGTCTGGTACAGGTGCGTTGATAGCACAGATGAGAGTGACACCTGTGTTTCTGGAGCAGATCGTGCAGAGACAGCATGAGGACCCTGAGTTGATGAAAATTGCCAGGACTGTTCAGTCAGGCAACAGAGCAGAGTTTAGATTTGATAGCAAAGGGATCCTCCGCTATGGGAGTCGACTTTGTGTACCAGATAGGGGCAGTGTGAAGGAAGACATTATGAGGGAAGCTCATAATGCCAGGTATAGTGTTCACCCAGGAGCCACCAAGATGTACCAGGATCTGAAAAGGGTCTATTGGTGGCCAGCCATGAAGAAAGAAGTGGCGCAGTTTGTGACAGCCTGTGAGGTTTGCCAGAGGGTGAAACTAGAGCATCAGAAACCAGCAAGAATGCTTAACCCATTACCGATTCCAGAATGGAAATGGGAGAACATAGCCATGGATTTTGTAGTGGGTTTACCAGCTACGTCCAACAGGATAGACTCTATTTGGGTGATTGTGGACAGACTCACGAAATCTGCTCATTTTCTTCCAGTACAGAGTAACTATTCTGTGGATAAGTTGGCACAGGTATATCTGGATGAGATAGTGAGATTACATGGAGTTCCAGTATCTATAGTTTCAGACAGAGGACCTCAGTTTACCTCCCGCTTTTGGCGGAGTCTACAGAGTGCGATGGGTACGAGGTTGGATTTTAGCACTGCTTTCCACCCACAGACTGACGGACAGTCAGAAAGGACCATCCAGACCATAGAGGATATGCTTCGACTGTGTGTTAGATTTTGGCGGTTCTTGGCGGCAGCATCTACCTTTGGTGGAGTTTGCCTACAATAACAGCCATCATGCTAGCATAGGGATGGCTCCTTATGAAGCGTTGTATGGGAGGAAGTGCAGATCCCCTGTTTGCTGGGAAGAAATAGGAGAGAAAGCTCTTGCAGGGCCAGAGTTAGTAGAGATTACCAGTAGAGTGGTGCCCATGATCAGAGAAAGAATCAGAACAGCGCAGAGCAGACAGAAAAGTTATGCAGACGTTCGCAGAAAAATGTTAGAGTTCCAGGAGGGTAATTGGGTATTGTTGAAAGTGTCTCCAATGAAAGGAGTGGTTCGTTTTGGGAAGAAAGGTAAATTAGCTCCACGGTACATTGGACCCTTTGAGGTGTTGCAGAGGATCGGAAATGTGTCGTATAAGCTGGATTTACCTGCTTCTATGGAGAGAATTCACCCGGTATTTCATGTTTCTATGCTACGACAGTTTGTGTCAGATCCGAATCAGGTTCTGAGTGAGCCTGAGGTGGAGATTCATACAGATCTCACCTATATAGAGCAGCCAGTGCGGATTCTGGACACACAGATCAGACAGCTAAGAAACAAAGAGATTCCGATGGTGAAAGTCCTGTGGAACCACCATAATCTAGAAGAGTGCACCTGGGAGACGCGGGAGTCGATGCTCCAGCAGTATCCATATTTGTTTTGAGGTTAGTTTTCCTCCTTTTTATGTGTTGTTAGTTGTTTGAGGATCATTCGAGGACGAATGTTCTTAAGGGGGGAGAATGTAATACCCGGCTGGAGTCCGGCATCGGAATTCTACTTTCCGGTGGAGTTCAAGATGTCGGAAGTCTCTAGACGGGTGAGATTTATGTTTTTCTTAAATGTTTTGCTATGTTCATGCAGTTTTACACCATAAGGAAATGAGTTTTTGAGTGAAATGAACCAAGGCAGAAAAGCCAGGTTCGGCCGCCGAAGTTGAGGTTCGGCCGCCGAACATGCATGGCTTTCGGTTTCACGATAGGCCGCCGAAGGTGGTCTGGCCAGCCACCTATAAATGGCCCTCAGTCGGTTGAAGCGGTAAGAACACCGTTTCTTTTGTCTTCTGAGGTGAGATCCTGCCCTTTGTGAGTCTTCTTTCATGTTTTCATGAAATCATGCAAAGATTTGATTAGTTTTTATGATCTTTTGAAGGTTTTAAGCTAAAAACTCAAAGTTGTGAAGTTTGGAGAGTTTGAAAGAGAGTTGCTCCAAAACTCCACGTGAGGATCATTCATCTACTTGTTTTCACAAGGTAAGTGAAGATCCTAAGCTTATTTTTATGTTTTCTGAAGGTTTTATGGGGTTTGTAGAGAGAGTTGCATGAATAGGGTTATTTGTGAGGTTTTGATGATTTTGTGAGTAAAGCTTGTTTCTGTGTTGTTTGTGTTGTGTTTTTGGGGTTTTAAGGTAGTTTCTGACCCCTTTGAACATATACTGAGGTGTATGCAAGTGGAGGAAGTGAGGTTGTGAGTTTGGAAGGGTTTTGGTGCGTTTTGGCAAGAGGCAGGGCAAGTTTCTGCCCTGCTGATGAACTCAGGTTCGGCAGCCGAAGGTACATTCGGCCGCCGAACCCCTGAAGAGGTGGCTTCGGCTGCCCAAGCTTGCCCCCGAGCTTTTGGACTTTCGGCTCTAGAGGGAAGTTCGACCGCCGAAGGTGCCGCCGAAGGATAGAGACTTTCGTCTCTGGAGTGCCTTTTGGCCTCCGAAACTTGCCCCCGAAAGGGTTCGGCAGTCGAAAGTAGAAGTTCGGCCGCCGAAGGTGCTTGAGTTTCGTCTCTGGAGAGGACTTTTGGCCGCCGAACCTACCGCCGAAAGTGTTCTGTCCAGCTTTTCTTTTGCATGCTTTGCATGAGTTTTAGCGTGAGTTTAAGGGGATTCTTGGGGAGTTTAATAGAGTTGGTCATAAGCTAGTTTGGTCCCTCATTTCAGTCTATCTGTATAGGTACAGACCAGAGGAACCAGAGAGAGCAGCAGTGAGTTCTGCTCCAGAGTTTTCAGAGCCTGCAGAGTCAGTCCAGTTAGCCAGAGGTGAGTGGAACTAAACTTAATTCTTTTACTTGCACAATGAAATGTTTTAGCATAGCTCATGCATCATGATTATGCCATAGGTTGAGTGCATTAGTATCCACAAATATGTTGCATTGCATCGTTATTTGGTGATGTGAGTGAATGCTGAATGATCCAATAGTCTCAGACAGGAAGTCCAGGAGCCTTTGACTACGCCCTGGCAGGTATAGAGAAGTCCAGGAGCCTTTGACTACACCCTGGCAGGTATAGCAAAGTCCAGGAGCCTTTGACTACGCCCTGGCAATGGTAAGTACAGAGGTGTTATATACACATATATCTATATGACAGGAAGACCAGGTGCTCGATTCTACGCCTGGCACAGAGTTACTGGGACTATGTGGTGACAGGTTTACTCTTGATGTGGCTTGTCTGTGATATGGTGCATTCCATGAGATCATATTTTACTGAGATGTTTTACTGTTCTACTCACTGGGCTATAGAGCTCATCCCACTCCCTTAACCCCAGTTTTGCAGGTTCAGTGTACAGGGACAGTCCAGCAGAGTACAGAAAGAGTAAAGAGATTTGTAATAGCTTAGAGTGGACATGTAATATTAAAGAGATGTAATAGTTGTGTATAAAGTTAGAAATGTGCTTGACTTAGTGATGTATGTATGTACATGATCTGTATATGTATATGTGTTTTGCTGTATATGAAAAACCAGGCTTAACAGGTATGAATTAACCCATCTAGAGCAAGCTCTAGTCAGGGGTACAGATTACAGAGTACAGAGAGAGTGCATGCACAGGTTAAGCCTTGGTTCAGAGCAAAGAGTTTTTATGTTCACAGAAAATGTATGATCATGTATGAGTTTTACAGGTACACAGAGAGTAGAGCAGGCTTGCTACGGGTTCTAGCGGCCTGAAGCCGACCTGAATCCTAGCGCCGGTGACGGTCCATTTTGGGGTCGTTACAGCGCTCCTCTCTGGAATGAAAGGATAGTTCTTCCAAAACCTGCCCCTCCTGGTTTGGTAGATCCCCAGAGGGGTCTTCGCATAGTCTTCTTTCTTAAACAGAGGGATTTTGGTCTGACCTTCCCTTTTACCCCTTTCTTCATCGAGGTTTTCCAATATTTTGGGATAACCCCCCGGATGTTGTCCCCAAACTCCATTTTGTTTATGTCTTGTTTTGAATCCATTTGCCTGAGTTGGGGTTTTACACCCACAACGTGTCTATTTGTCACTTTCTTCCGTCTTGTTAGGGCGACTCAGAAATTTTACTATTTTTCCCCTCGTGGTGGATTGTCTCTTTTCACAGGCTACAAGGATTCAATAAAAGGATGGGTAGAGAATTTCCTTGTGGCAGAGCTGAGAAAAGATGTTGACGTGTCGTGGGGAGTGGGGCTAGACTGGGTGGATGTCCCCCCGGGCATCAACGACCTGCCCCAACTAAGCCTCACCGAGCAGGTGGGGTATCTTCGACTGACTTCTGTTGATAAGAAGTATGACGTCGAGAGATGTATGTTCGTGTCTAATCTTAGGGATATCCGGAACACGGGTATAATGCCTTATTTAGCAACTCCGCTTTTCCTCGTAAGTGACATTAGAAAGTACGCTAACTCTTTCTGACTTTGTGTTTTTTGGCAGCTTCTAACGTGAAAATGGATGAGATCAAGCCCCCTAAGAACTTAGTTCTATCTCGGGAGAGTATGAATGCTGCTTTAGATGCCCTCCTAGCTGGGCATCCCGTGCCTGAGGTCGCTGCAGAGGTGGCTCGGGTTGTTTCTGCTAAAAAGGTTAGCCGGCCTCTTGCTAGGGCTCCCTCTCGAGCTCCAAAGTCGAGCTCTCATGGTGCCAGACCCTCTCGGTCATCTCGTCATGGCAGGTCGGCCCCTGCCTTGAAACATGTTCAGGAGGCTAAATCTGGTCAGGGTTCTACGGAGGATGCAGAGGGAGCTCCCTTAATTGCTGCGAAGCAGACAGGGGATATTGAACAGATGAGGACGGATCTTGCTCTTTCTGTTGAGGAGGCACCAGTGGGGAGGCTTAAATCCCCTATTATTGAAGAGGAGTCTCCTGGGACAGGACTGGAGATCGTTCTTGTTGACGATAGTGTCCCGAAGGTTCCTACCAGAGATGCCCCTGATGAGGTGAGCTCTGATCTTGCCAAAGACGAGGATGTTATAGAGAAGGTAGGGGACAAACGTCCTGCCTCCCTTGAAGTGCCATCCCCAGCTCCAGCTCAAAAGAGATCCAAAGCTTCTAAGGGGTCAGCTCCAGCTCTCCCTCCTATTGGGAAAGAGAAAGAAGTCCCTGTGATAACACTGCTGTCTGCTCCTGATAATGACATTCTGAACGCAGAGGATATCACTCATCAGTCCCCAGCTAGCGTGGTTGCTGAGATTGTCAAGGAACGGATGTTCGGTGGCGTCTTGGAGGCTTCGGATCCACGTTTACTTGCTCTCACTGGTCTTTTAGCCAGCTCTACTAGGGAGCAAGCAGCGTTCCGTTCCCGACCTCGCGAGGAGCTCGGAGATAAGATCAGGGAGATGCTCTTGATGGTAAGTTAAGCTACCTCCTTTGCTTTTATTCTGGTTTTCTTTGTTTTAACAGTTTTTTCCTTTGTTTTAGGTGATGGGCCTCTTCATGGAAGTGGATGCCCGCGATCACTCTCTCCGGGAATCTATGGACCGCCGGATAGAGGAGGCGCGTCTGGAGGAGAATTTGTCCGCCACTAGTGATGCTAGGGGCAACCTTACCGCAGCTCGAGCTCATACTGAGTCCCTCCAAGCGAAGCTGCATTCTGCCTTGGAGGCCCTCAAGAGAGCCGACGAGAGGACGACTGAGGCGCAAGAGCATACTAAGTCCTTGGAGGCAGAGTTGTCTCATACTCGCAGGGTTCTCAAGGAGTATGATGAGAGGGCGGCTGCAGCAGAGATTCGAAGTGAAGAAGTTTTGAAGCAGCTGTCCTCCCTGGTGGAGACCCTTCTTGAAAGGGATGAGGCGATAAGCCAGAAGGAGGAGGTCCAGCGCCAATATGAGGCCCTGAAAGCTGATTTTGAAGGGCTTCAAGTTCACCTAAATAAGGTGAATGTTCAAAAGGAGAAGGCCTTAGTTCGGGTGGAGGTCCTTGAGCAGGAGCTGAGCACGAGTTCTGCGCGTATCAGAGACCTTGTTTCATCGGCCGAGGAGTCTACGCTTCGTAACCAACAGCTTAGCCATGAAGTCAGGACTGCAGAGCGTAAATGTTCAGCCCTGCTCAAGGTGGTTAAACATGCCGAGGATAAGATCCAGCGGGAATGTGAGAGGCGGCTGGAGGAGTATCAGGAGTCGGATGAGCTGAAAGGAAAGATTGAGCAGGCCTGTGAAGCTCACCTCCAAGCCTATAAGGATTCTTCTGAATTGAAGGCGATTATAGCTGAGGCCTGCGAGGCGCATCTGGACGAGTATAAAGCCTCTCAGGAGATGAAGACTGCTATTTGGCAAAAAGCCTTTCGTATGTTTAGATCTGGTTATAATAGGGGTTTAAGGGAAGTCAGACGTGCTCCTGATACTCCTCTGACAAAACTTCGAGCTAGAGAAATGGATTCTGATGGAGAGGAGGTTCTATATGGGGAGGATGATTTCCCCTTGCCTAGGGGGACCTCTCGTATTGGGGAAAAGTCCGAGCAACAGGGGGATAATATGGAGGACTTTGGGACTGAAGGCGAAGACCTCGAGCCTGAGGCGGGAGACCCTGGCCTAGGGTTGGAGGGTGCCAGATCTCCTCTGGATGTAAATGTAGATAAAGATACTATAGGTGATGATGTTCTGAGAGATGTAAGTCCCTTGAGGACTGTTTTTCCTTCAAATGTATCAGATAAATAAGTTGTAATATCTTCTTCTTCTAATGAAAGTTTAATTTCTTTTACTTGAACTATTGTTGCTTTTATTTTCTTCTTGGACTTATCTTTTCTTATCGTAATTGGAGCACTTAATCTTCATATCTCGTAATTTATATTTGACTAAGATATTTTACTAAGAAATTTCATTCATGAGCCTTTTCCTATCTGAACTAATCGAGCTGGATTATTTTTAACCATGAGCTCGGCTTTCAGATCACGTACCTTTTGATGGTGAATAGCAGGGCTGATTTTTTGCCTTTAATTCTGTCTTGACGGGGATTGGAGCTAAGGTATCCTCTATTTCATGCCATTGGATTTCCCTCGGAGTGCCCCTCTGCTTCCTCAATATTTATTACATTAGTAGTGAGGGAATGGATCTCTGTATTTTATTTGTGTTCGCATGGCCTCCCCTTAGGCGATTTTACTTTGCCTTTTTTAGTTGCAAGGTCGGCTGTCTGGTTCTTGCCTTTCTGCGTGCTCCACTGGGACGGGGAGGTCGGCTTTTGTCGTTTTTTTCTTTTTGTTGGGGCTGTTCTTGTTAAATGTTTGCTTAAGACCGATTGGCTCGAGCTAGGAACGCGATCTGCAATCTGCAGCTATTGCGAGTCTATCCGAGCTGGGAGATCGGTTCTTTGCTTTTTGCTTAGGCTTTTATACCTGCAATCTGCAGCTCGTCCTATACTTTTGAGTATTGTCTGGACGCTTTGCCGTTCGGACCTCTTTCTAGTCTAGCTAACTCAGTACTAGAAGTTGATTTGTGAGGTTAATGTTGTACCGAGCTCGCTTTTGGAGATTGGCCTGGGGCTGTGACGCTCTTGGCTATTGTGCCCCGAGCTCCTTCGGGAGGTCGGATTTTGATTTTTCATCAGTAACTTAGGATTTGTCTTTTTTGTTTTCCCGGGAGTTCTAGGGGATCCCGGTCTTCATGCTCCGGGAGGTCTTTTAAGATCCTCACCGGCCGTTTTTGTTTTGTTTTCCCGGGAGTTCTTAGGGATCCCGGTCTTCTTTGTTTTCCCGAGAGTTCTAGGGGATCCCGGTCTTCATGCTCCGAGAGCTCTTTTAAGATCCTCACCGGCCGTTTTTGTTTTGTTTTCCCGGGAGTTCTTAGGGATCCCGGTCTTCTTTGTTTTTTCGGGAGTTCTAGGGGATCCCGGTCTTCATGCTCCGGGAGGTCTTTTAAGATCCTCACCGGCCGTTTTTGTTTTATTTTCCCTAGAGTTCTTAGGGATCCCGGTCTTCTTTGTTTTCCCGGGAGTTCTAGGGGATCCCGGTCTTCTACCCCTGAGGTTTCTCTGCTACAGGGTCTTCGTATTTTGTTTTTCCTTTTGAAAAGTGACATTCATAATAGAAGTAACATTATCGTATAAAGAATGGCGTCATTTTATTTAGTTGTGTTTTTCAGAGTATAATATTTTTCTTTACAAATATTTTAAGGGAAATACCTCTTCAAGTGTTGGATATTCCAAGCATGGGGCTCAGGGTTTCCCTGCATATCCTCAATTCGGTATACTCCCGGCCTGACCACTTTTGTTATTCTGAATGGGCCCTCCCAGGTCGGTGCCAACTTACCCATTGCGACTCTTTTTCCCGTAGCCTCCAGGTTTCTCAAGGCTATGTCTCTCACTTTCAAGCTTCTTTCTCTGACTTTTTGGTTGTAATACCGTGCTGCCCGTTGTTGATAAGCAGCAGTTCGGACTTGAGCTTCTTCTCTAATTTCTTCAAGAGCATCCAGGTTGCTTCTTAACTTGTCATCATTAGTGTTTTCACTAACGAATTGGACTTGATGAGTGGGGATTTGCAACTCCACTAGGACTACAGCCTCTGTGCCGTAGGCAAGTGCAAAAGGTGTTTCTTTAGTAGGCATCCTGGGGGTAGTCCGGAGTGCCCACAGGATATTGTTGAGCTCTTCTGCCCAGTTCGCTTTTGCTCCATCCAACCGTTTTTTTAGTCCTTAGAGGATAGCTCTGTTAGTAACCTCTGTTTGGCCATTAGTCTGGGGATGGGCCACGGAGGAGAATTTGTGCCATATGCCTATGTTTGTTGTAAATGCTTTAAAGGTACTACAGTCGAACTGTCTGCCATTGTCTGAGATAAGCACTCTTGGTATGCCAAATCTGCAGATGATGTTTCCCCATACAAAGTCTATCATCTTGCGAGCTGTGATCGTGGCTATTGCTTCTACCTCTGGCCATTTTGAGAAGTATTCTACAGCCACTACTACGAACTTCCTCTGCCCCGTGGTCTTGGGGAAGGGCCCCAGGATATCTATTCCCCATTGTGAGAATGGCCATGGGCTGGATATACTGGCTTGAGGCGTGGCTGGGACTCTGATGGCATTAGCGAATCTTTGGCATATGTCACACTTTCTGACGAACTCTTCTGCCTCCCTTTTGACAGTAGGCCAGTAGTATCCTTGCCTGAATATTTTATTGGCTAAGGTCCCTGCCCCTTCGTGAGCTCCACACATTCCCCTGTGTATCTCTTCCATCACCCTTACAGCCTCCTCCGGGCTCACACACCGGAGCCATGGGCTGGACTTCCCTTTTCTGTACAAGGTCCCTCTTACTGTTTGATAGTTGGCGGCATGAGTTGCTATCTTTCTAGCCTCGTCGTTATCCTCGGGGAGCTTTCCCTTCTCTAGGTATTCTATGTATGGGGTCATCCAAGTTGGGCTTTGTTCCACCTGTAGCACCGTGCTCGTTTTATTGAAAGCGGGCGTAAGGACGTGTTGTACGTACACTTCCTCAGGAAGCTGTTCTAGTTCTTCTTTAGACAACCGGCTAAGTAGGTCTGCTTCCTCGTTTTCTTCTCGTGGTATTCTTTGGAATTTGATGGTAACTCCCTGATCTATGAACTCGGCCTCTATTGTTTTTACTTTTGCCAGATAACTCTGCATGGTTGGATCCCTAGCCTGATATGCCCCAGTAACCTGATTGACCACCAGTTGTGAGTCGCTATTTACTTCGAGGTCGGTTGCCCCCACCTCCATTACCACCATCATTCCGTTTATTAGGGCTTCATACTCCGCCGCATTATTGGAAGCCTGGAATCCTAAGCGCAGGGCGTAGCAAACCTTAAAGTCTCCAGGCCCCTTAAGCATGATTCTTGCACCGCTGCCTCCAGCGCTTGAAGCCCCGTCTACATATAACTTCCAATTGAACTTTTGGAAGGGTTCTTCCTTCCTCTCCGTCCTCGATGCTTCTGAAGATGATTCCCCTTGTTCCTTACTGAACGTGCATTTTGCTATGAAATCGGCAAGGGCTTGAGATTTTATAGCTGTTCGAGGTCGATACTCTAGGCAGTAAGGGCTGATCTCAAGGGACCATGCAAGCATCCGACCTAAAGTCTCTAGTCTATGCAGAATCTTCTTCAATGGTTGATCCGTCATCACTACTCCTTGGTGGCTTTCCAGGTAAACCCTGAACTTCCGGACTGCCAGCAATAGAGCATATGCTATTTTCTCAATGTTTAGATATCTGACCTCGGCATCTTTAAGCACCTTGCTGACATAGAAAACAGGCTTCTGCTCCCCTTCTTCCACCCTTACCAATACAGCACTAACTGCTTGTTCAGAGGCTGCCAGGTATATCAGAAGTTCCTCACCTTCTATGGGGTTGCTGAGCACACGAGGCGAGCTGAGATAGCTTTTGAGTTCTTTGAAGGCTTCACGACAATCTTCTGTCCATTCGAAGTTTGGCACTTTCCTCAATTTTCTGAAGAACGGTAAACATTTTTCTGCCGACCGTGACATGAATCGATTGAGTGCCACTACTCTCCCTGTCAGTTTCTGGACGTCCCTTACACAGGTTGGTTCTGACATATTTAGTATGGCCTCTACTTTCTCCGGATTGGGCTCGATGCCTTTCCCACTCACCATGTATCCCAGGAATTTTCCTCCTCTGATGAAAAAGGCGCACTTTGCCAGGTTCAGCTTCATTCAGTACTGATCTAATACTCCAAATACCTCCTTCAGATCTGCCATGTGCTGTTGGAAAGTTAGGCTCTTGACCACCATATCGTCTACATAAACTTCTACGTTTTTATCGATCTGCTCTTTGAATATTTTGTTCATCAGTCTTTGGTAAGTTGCCCCAGCGTTTTTCAATCCGAAAGGCATGGCTTTATAGCAATAAGTCCCATCTTCCGTTATGAACGAGGTTTTTTCTTCATTTGACCTATACATTGGGATTTGATGATAACAAGACATTGCATCTAAAGACGACATGTAATCAAAATCGGCCGTAGAGTTGACCATTTTATTAATATCAGGGAGGGGATAATAATCTTTAGGGCAAGCCTTATTCAGATCCGTAAAGTCTATGCACATCCTATATTTGCCATTGGCTTTTTTGACTAATACAGGATTGGCTAACCACTGTGGGTACATAACTTCTCTAATAAAGCCTGCCTCCTCTAACTTCTGTACTTCCTCCTTGGTGGCCTGCTGCTTCTCCCTTCCTACTACCCTCTTTTTCTGCTTTACTGGTCTAGCTTCAGAGAGGACATTCAGTCTATGGGTCATCACCCCGGGGTCAATTCTGGGCATGTCCGAAGGCTTCCAGGCGAAGCTTGATGCGTGACCTCGAATCAAGGACATCACCTCGGCTTTCTGCTCCTTGGTGAGGCCGGCGTTGAGACTGAAGGTTTTGTCTATTTTCGTTTCTGATAAGGAGAAAGTCTCCAGTTCCCCCACCGATTCTGTCCTGGCCTCTGTTTTCTCATCTCGGACCTCCAGGACTTTTGAATCCATCCTTTCCACTGTTGAGCTCGGCTCGGCTACGGTAGCCAAGTACACTGCCCTTGCTTCCTCCTGACTTCCCCGGACTGTTCCCACCCCTGCTTCTGTGGGGAACTTCAATGCCAAGTATCTGATACTGGTGACAGCTTCAAAGTCGAACAGCACAGGTCGTCCCAGAATCGCGTTGTAGCTCAGAGGGAGTTTAGCCACCAAGAACACCGCATAATGGGTGCGAGCCCTCGGAGCCTCTCCTAAAGTAAGGGCTAGTTTTACTTTCCCTTCCACTGTTACTGGTGCTCCTCCAATCCCTTTAATCGGGGCTTGATCCCGAACCAGTTGCTCTTCAGGAATGCCCATCTGCTGGAAGACTCGATAAGGCAACAGGTTTACCTTGCTTCCGTCATCCACCAAGATTTTCTTTACCCGATAATTGTGAATAACAGCTTCAATGACAAGGGCGTCATCGTGAGGCATCTGAACACCCTGAGCGTCCTCAGAGGAGAAAGTGATGGTTGTTGAAGAGTGTTCAACGATTTGCATGACCTCAGCACTGCCAGTTTCTCCTTCTCTGCTTCTCTTTTTCCCCCTTCGGCTCATCCGACCTCCTGTGCCTCTTACAATCATATTGATGGTTCCGCTGGACCCATCATTCGCAGTGTTAGCTCCTGTTCTTCTTGGCGTTTGGACTGCTAGATTGGGTTGAGGTTTCTGTCCTTCCGGTTTCTTTACAAAATTCTTCAGGTGCCCTCTCTTTATCAACCTCTCGATTTCCGCAATCAGTTGGAAACAGTTATTGGTGTCATGACCATGAGTAATGAACTGACAATATTTGTCAGGAGTGGCTTGGGCCATTGCAAGAATTCCTTGTCTTGGACAGCTACGAGCACTTCGGCTCTAGAGGCATTAAGTGGGGTCGGCTTCTCCGAAACCCATAAAGGGAGTGACCTTTGCTCTGAGGCCCGAGGGGGAAAGGGTCTTTGGTCCCTTCGCTCCCAAGGCTGTCTGTAAGGCTCAGACCTTTTGCCATGTTTCTTTTCATGCTTCTCCGGCTTTCTTTCCTCCGGGGCTTTCTCCTTGCCTGCTGCTCCCTTGGCGAATCGGCTCGTCACCAGAGCATCATCCTGTCTTATATACTTCTCAGCCCTCTTCATTAGCTCGTCCAGTGAGGTCGGAGGCTTCCTGCTTAATGAACCGAAGAACTCGGCAGAGGTCGTCCCCTTCTGCATGGCCTCCACCGCCCTTCCTTCGTCGAGCTCGGGGATCTGCAGGGCTTCTGTATTAAAACGGGCCACGTACTCTCTAAGCAATTCCTCCCTTCTCTGCCTTATTGTTTACCCCGGTGATGAACCAGCTAATGAAGCGAGTGGCCAGATCTCCAAAACTTCCAATGCTTTCGGTCTCCAGGCTGTTGAACCACGCTCGCGCTGGCCCCGAGAGCGTTGTCGGGAATACCTTACACATTAAGGCATCCGATAAAGTTTGTAGTTCCATGAAGGTCTTGTAGTTCATGACGTGCTCCCTTGGGTTACCCGCTCCGTCATAAGCTGCCATTGACGGCATCATAAACTTCTTAGGGACAGTCTCTTGCTGGACCCACTTCGAGAAAGGCGAAGAAGTGGGCAGGAAGGTTTGGCTTTGATCTTTCTTTCCCAGCTTGACCAAAAGCTGCTCTCACAGCTTTTGCAGCTTCTGGTCCACATCCTCATCTTCCTGCATAGGCTTCTTCTCTGTGCGGTATTCTTCTTCTTCTGCTTCGCTTCTGATCCACCCGGTTGTCCCGGCGGAATAGTTGTCGACATCATCATTTTCTATCATCTCCCTCACCCTCCTTTCATGGACTCGGGCCTCCGGCTCTTCCTCTTCTCCGGCTCTTCTCTCTCTTTCCCCTGCACCGCGGCTGCTGGTTTGAAGGTGATCAGGGGTAGGTTGGGGCTCATTGGTTTGGGGTTCTTCTACTACTGGGAGTGTATTTATCGGGGTGCTGAGGCCCCTTTGTTGCATTATCTGCCCCAACCAGTGGGCGGTATTCTGCAGTTGGAGGGCCATGGTTTGAAGGTCCTGGTTAGATAAGGTAGCAGTGGGAGCATTCCCTGCCAAACTTGGCGAGGGATTCAGAGGAACGGGTGTTTGGTTGTTTAGTGTTGTAGGGCTAGAAAAAGAGAACTGCTGCCCCTCTTGGGCAGAGCTTAGGTCATTTGGGATGTTAAGGTTGTTTTCGTTGTGATTGGCCATCGTGGATCTCAGTGGGTTTGTTTAAGAGTGGAACTCCGGTGATGAAAAGATCTCCTTCGTTTCCCACAGACGGCGCCAATTGATAATCTGAGATCCAGAGAAATAGGGTTTTTACAATGGGCTCTGTAAACTTAGAAAAACTTAAACCTAGAAGAGAGTATTTCTCCTTTTATAGATTTCCTTTTGTCTGCTAGTGACGTGCCAATAGAACGAATATCAGTAGACCACCTGTCCCTGCCACGCTGATACGGATGTATGAGGGAATCAAATCTCTGCCCCATGCGTAACGGCCTCTGATTCTCTCAGGGTTCGGGTAGGCGGGTCTGCAAGATGGGTGAACGGATCCTCTTTCGGGTTCTGGGCTGGACCGGAGAGTGAGGACAGAGCAGGGTCTAAATGGGATCGGCCCAAGGAGCAGAGAAGGCGGGGCCGGCCTGATTAGGAGAGCCAGATGAACCTGGTCGTGAGGCTTAGTGGACTGGACCCAGGTGGCGTGAATGGCTTGAGAATCTCTAAGCAATAGGTTATTTTCATGGGTCTAGCTCTAGACAGGGATGAGGGGAATTCAGGGCTCATCAATATGTATGTAGATTTTGAGATTTTTCCTCATGTTGATTTTTTTTTCTTTCATCTCTATTCAGATTATGGGTTTCAGAATTTACTGCAAATTGTATGGTTATTTGTTTTTTTCTAAAAAATCTTTATGCTAATTTGTTAGTAAAAATAGATATAAGCATTTCCTTAGTTTTTATTCCATCATTGTAAACATCTAATGTTTATATACTTTTAGGGATTATTGTAATTAAAAATAATATAATAAAATAGAGTAAGCTAAAAATCTTTCTTTGATCGACTGTTAATGCTATAAATTTATTAATATATAATGAAAAAATAAATTCTCTAAAAATTTCATATTATTTACATAATAATTAAGATATAATATATTTTTTAAAGATGAAATAAATAAAATAAATATTTTTTAAAAAATAAGAATATATAATTAAATAATGACAAAATTATAATTAAAGTCATGTGACTTAAGGCATACTCAATGGAACAATTAGTTTAAAAGCAACATATCCACTAAGTAATTTTTTTTTTCTTAAATTACTTTTAGTTTTGCTCACTTTGAAAGTGATTGTATAATTGGGACTATTTCTTAGTAAAAAAAATTAAAAAATTAAATAAATAAAATGAATTTTGACACAATAAGGTGGGTGGTGAACAAATGCATTAAAATCCTTAATTTATGAGTATTTTTGGTTGGAAAGTCAAGATTTAATACTAACTTAAAATAAAATATTAAAAAAAATCTCTATCTCTCTCCCTCTCTCCTTTTTAACAATTCATTATCATACAACCTCTCTTTTCTATTTTCTGACAAATGCTTAGCATCCTTTTTTTAATTATATTACACTCACGGAATCAAAATCTATCACATAGTACTACTTTCAATTTTAAAAAATTTACTAATTCATTCTTATTTATTAATTCATTCTTATATAGTACTACCTTTTATTTAAGATGTGTATTGCATATTTTCATACTTATTTTAATATTTTTTATTTATTTTATAAATAATAGAATTTTAATTTTATTGTAATAATTTTAAATTATCATGAGTAATTTTAATAATTTAATAATTTTATCTTTTTTAACTTATATATATATATATATATATATATATATATATATATATATATAATTTTATTAATTTTATTCTAATAGACAAAATAATTTAAATTAATTAGTATTACTTATTAGATTTAGATGGTAAAATTATTTAAATTTTAAATTATAATAGAGTTTTTGGTATAAGTAAAATTATTATTAAAATAATTTTAACTTTTATTTAATATTAATTGTAATAATATTAACAATACAAATGTAAATATTTGCATAAATTTTCATTATTTAATGTTATTATTTGACAGAATGATTGACATTAAATTTTATTAATGATAATTTAATATGCAATAATTATATATATATATATATATAATTTTGTTAATTTTTATTCTAATAGATAAAATAATTTAAATTAATTAATATTATTTATTAGATTTAGATAATAAAATTATTTAAATTATAAATTATAAATTATAATAGAGTTTTTAGTATAATTAAAATTATTATTAAAATAATTTTAACTTTTATTTAATATTAATTGTAATAATATTAACCATATAAATATAAGTTTGGGCATAAATTTTCATTATTTAACATTATTGTTGACAGAATAATTCTCATTAAATTTTATTAATTTAAATAAAAATTAATAACTTTTAAAATAATAAATTTTTTTATTATTTCTTAATCAATAAAAATAAAGGACAATGAGTCATTATTAAATTTAAATAAAGATTGTTTAGAAATTCTCCAAATTTACCTCATTCTCGATTATATATATATATATATATTATAGATTATTAATTAAAATAATAATATTATTAAAAAAATAATTTATAAAAATTAATTTATAAAATAAATAAAATAAAATAAAATATATAATGTATATTATATATAAAAACACATGCTATCAAAAAAAAATTAATTCTATGTTAACTTTATTCAACAACTAATTTATGGTTAAATATTTTTTGTAAAATTAATAATTTTCATTTATAAATTCTGAAAAAATTAAGAAAAAAATACATATAAAACCATAAAGAGTTATTTAATTATAGTTTTGACAGGTGTCGAATTTATCAATTTAATTTTACTTCCTTTCTCTTAGTTAATAAGAACTTGTAGATAGGATAAGTGAGTATCAATCCAACAAAAATTTTAATTCTGTTTAATTTAGATGACCAATTGAAATAGAAATATAGTTTAATATAATAAGTGATAAGTTGAGAGTTTTTGATAAAAATGATTTTGTTTTGGATAAAAAAATAAACTTAAAAGAAAAAAATAAATAATACAACTGAAAATTAAGAAATAAATAATTAATTGAAGATTTCAGTAATCAAATTAAGGTATTTTGCCGTTGATAAAGAAAATAATTCATATTATTATCTATTGTTTGATTATAGTAGTCAAATATGCAAATTCCACCGATTCTTCTTATGAATAAATTAATTTGCTTCGCGCTTAAATTAATTTCTAGTTAACTAATAACTCCAACACGCGTGTAGATTTAATTAATCAACTGTATCAATAGAGAAGAACCCAAACTTGATCAATAAAAATACGCGATTTATTTAAATCAAATCTACCAATTTCTTAACGTATATTAATTGCTAGTTATTAATCTAATTAAATAATTACGGATTTAATTAGATTAATTAGCAATATATTATTTTCTCAAAAAATTTAATGGGCCCATTAAATTCTCAAGAAAATAATAATGAAAATAGTGTTTCTCGAATTTAGAAATTAACAGAAAATATAAATAAAATAAAAAGAATTGAAGCACATAACCTCACAACTTGAATACAACCTCAATTGAAATTAACTTTCAACTGAAAATAATTGTTTAGCCTCTAAACGCCATAATAAAATTACAAAAGCTAAAAAAAAGAAAAGAAAAGAAGAAAATGGAGAAGAAAAGACAGGGGCGACGGCAAGAGAGGAGAGAAGGAGAAGAAGGAGAAAATATGATGTCTAGATTTAATTCTCGAAACCTTTATACGGGCACAAAAAAGATAAAATTTAATAATTTAAAATAAATTCTACTACTCCTATTTTATCCCTATTTTTGTGGTAAATTATATTTTTGAAACTTCCTATCGCCTTGTACTACAAGTTTGGCAAAGATTGCAACCTTTCAATTCCAGAATTCTTCAATTCAGTCTCTTTTTGTTTCTTTTCTCAACTTCCGCTCAAAAAACCTGTCTAACATTAAATTTCAAATAAAAATGAATATTTATACCAAAATTATAGTAAAATTATGAAATTAAATAAAAAAAATTGTGAGTTTTGCAATATAGTAGAAATAGCTTATATATTATTAATTTTTTTACAATATAATAGATTTTAAATTAAAATGAAGAATAATCTATTTAATTTAAAATTTTAAATATTAATAAATTTATATATCTTATTATTTTCCTAACTAATTCTTAAAACTAATTTAATAAATAAAAAAATTTCACCTTATAAAAATTAAAAAATTAGAGATATTTAAGTAAAATATTTTTATTTCATTAATATTTTTAATATTCATTATTAAATTTAACTTCTTATTTAATTTATACTTTAAAAATATGAATTTATTATTTTAATAATCTTCTTAATATTTATCTAATATTTAAACATGTTATTTTAATAATTTTTATTTTAAAATTAATTTAATAGTATTTAAATTAATTTAGATCTTTACTTTAATTTTTCTTAATAAACTCTAAAATTAATTTAAAATAATAAAATTATAATCTAATATATATTTTTATTTAAAAAATTTAATCTTATTATATATCTTTTAAGATTTTCTTAATTAACTCAAATTAATTTAAAAATACAATTATAATCTATTTTAAAAATTAAATTTTAAATAATAAAATTATCAACTGCTTAAATAATTAAATTAATTAATTTACAAATAACTTAAAGGCTTAAGGTATTATAGAAAATTGCATTATTCCCCTCTTTTCACTTTTATATATAGTATAAATATAAATAAAGAAAAAAATAACTAATAGGAGAAATGAAGCATTGATGAGAATTTGAGATGCACACTTCATTGATAGGGATAATGGATTGGTGATTGAAAAAGGAAAATGAGAAAGCACCACAAAAAGACTACCTTGAATGAGAAGAAGTATAGCAGTCAAGGAAGTTGGTGAAATAGAATATGAGCATTGGCCTTATTCAAGCTCACCCATATGAACACTGGCCTATCCCCGTCTCTTCAGCTTTCTAGGAAAGTAAATTGACAGCGAAAGAATGAGAAACCTTATGATTATTACATACTAAAAAAATATATATTACTTTTTTTCAGTAAATATTTACCTTTTCCTTAAATAGTGCTTCAATGGTGTTGTTAAGGCTGCCTTCCCACTCCCAATCACATATAACTTGAATGGTGTTCTTAAGGGTACCTTTCCACTCCCAACTGCAATAATATATAATGTCTTTCCATTCTTTATCATATTTAAGTTGTTCTCCTGTTTGAACTCTCCACAGCTGCGGCGTGCTTACTTCTTGAGCAAAAATCTTCATATTGGGGCATTCTACAAGGATTACTTCTTCCAAAGATGGGAAATTAAAGGTCAAATTCCCAGAGCAGAAGCTAGAGAGACTTGGTAGACGTCGAAGTTCCAAACATTTCAGTTGGTTGAAGCAAATCTCATTCTCTTCTTCTTCTTTATCTACTTCAGCCACTATAACTTCTTGTATCAGTTCACATTCCTCTATCTTCATTTTTTCAAGTCGTTCAAGACTTCTCGCTGTTGAAGAAGACAACAAATTTACTAGACCTTGGCAATTTGATACCTGCAGTGTTGTTAGATTTTGGAAAGAAACAGAGGATGCCACTAACACTTGCAATCTACCACATTCCATTACATTTAAAGTCTCCAGAGATTGGAAAACTGAGAGTAGTTTGGCGTCCCTTAGATGCTTGAGCCTTGGCAGTTTAGACAAACTTAGTTCTTTCAATTTCACAAGTGATTGAGGACGTATTTCCTCGCCAATAATCTCTTCACAGAAAATGATATCTTCGAAAGAAGCATCACTCAGAACAAGTTTTTCCAGAATGGGTAAACTTTCAAAGAACTGAGATGGCAAAAGTGTAGAGTCACTAGAAATACATGTCAACTCAATACCTTTCAGCCCACACAAGAAATCAGCTTGAGATGTTTGAGAACACAGATTCTTTATGGTGTTACATTCCACTCTTAATTCTTCTAAACTTGGGATGACAACCTAATAAACCAAATAAACAGTAATTATAAATAAGGATATATGAGATCAAAACATTAAGAACATATGGTTCATCTTAGAAATGGAATGTAAATGAAAACAAACATCTTAAAGATCCCAGTAATTGAGCTTTTTAAATTGAGCTTAAGTTCAAACTTCTGAATTAATTTGGATAAACCAACTAAATTGAAAATCTCCATCAAGTACAGTGATGAAATTGAACAAGAAAGCATTCTCCTTATTATGCAGAAAACTGACCTTCCCGCCAGAAGAGGCTGCAATTCTTTCTCCATTTCCCTCAGCAATCATGCTTAGATCATGTTCTTTGCAAAATTTAGAAGCCAATAGCTCCATGTTTGGACAGCCAACTATCTCAATTCTTTTCAAGGATGGGCATTTCAGAACATCGCTTGCAGAATAAAAACTTGACAAGTTAGGCAAACACTCTAGACTCATGGACTCCATTGATGGAAATATGGTATTATCCTTTGCTATTTCCTCTTCTGCTTCTTTTGTGATGATATGTTCCACCAAATTACATCTTTTCAATTCCAAATGTTTGAGCTTTACAAGACCCAAAGCCATGGACAGAGTAAATATATTAGTCAAGCTGCTACAATTCTCAACTTTCAACAATGTTAGGTTTCTAAAGCTTAAAATTCCTTGAGGATCCTTGTTCCACACATGCCTCAATCTAGGCAAATCAATTAACCTCAATTCTTTTAAAGACTTCAATAACCCATCGTTATCTTCATCATCATTTAGTCCTTCTAAATCAAACAGGTCTTCTACTGAATCACATCGTTCTACGGCCAACTCATTTAAACGGGACAAGTGCTTTAGTAGATTTGATGATATGGCATTTGAGAAAAATGCACACTCGTCCACCACCAGTCTCCATATGTGCCTCAAGTTCTTGAATGGAAATTGGCCATGCCATTTTTCTTTCAGCATGGGAAAGTTGGAGAGTTGAATATCATATATCTCTTTAAATCCAATCTACAAATCCAAAATATTGCATTATTGGAGATCAATAAACAAGCATCGATACATTTAACCAAACACATTAGCATGACTGAGTTTAATAAAGGGAGAAGCAAGAGTTGGTAAATACGTACATATTTCATGTAAATCTGTTCAATGGTCGCATTGAGATCGCCTTCCCAATGAAGAAATGTTCGACTCAATCTGTGGCCTGTGAATACACCATGTATCTTTGGTGTGCTCGGCTTGCGGACAGTGAAAATCCTCAACTTGGGGCATCTAAAAACAGTCACCTGTTCTAAAGATGGGAAATTGAAAATGTAACTACCCAAGCAGAAGCCTGTGAGGTTCTGTAAAACTTCAAGTTTTAATGTTTTCATTTTACTGAAAACAATCTCATCAGTTGATCCATCCTCTTCAACACCTCCTATTATTTCGGTCAACATATTGCAATGTGTTACAATCAATGTCTCAAGTTGTACCATACTTTTGGCTGCGGCTGATGTAAAAATATTTGCCAATGTCTTGCATCCAAATACTTTGAGAGTTTTCAGATTTCCCAAAGACACAGAGGATGGTGCTAAAACAATCAAATTTCCACAAAACCATATCTCAAAAGTCTCAAGAGACTGAAATAATGGGTCATGCAGTTGGCCATCTGGGTTCCATATATGCTTCAAACCAGGAAGAATTTTAAGAGTTAAAGCTCTTATATGTGGGATTGTAGTGATATCTTCTTGGTCACCAACCAGTCCTTCAAATGGAAGTAGCTCGTTGAGAGAAGAATCAAGAACTTCAAATCTTTCGAGATTGGGGAATATTGGAAGTAAACTAAAAAGAGGAACATGATATTTGTTTTGAAAGAAACTCAATTCAAGAACTTTTACTTTGGAAAAGAAGCCTGTTGGAAATTGAAATCCAAGTATGGTTATGGTAGACTTCTTGTCTAACGAAAACTTTTCCAAATTTGGAAACATCTGCACATCAGCAAATAAAAAAATTTCTAATTAGTAAAAGATTGTTAATGGTAAATCCCCCAGATGCTTATAAAAATTCATAATATATTTAATTAATTAATATATTAATAAGAAAACAATTGCTATGTTATAATAAACATATATTATTGAAATGTATTTATAAGCTTATATGTTAGTAGATTGTAATGATTATTAACCGATAAACTTATTTAATGGGTATAAATTTAAAAGTTTATTGAAATAAATGAAAATATAAAAATTTATATTATCTTTAAATAATTTCAGCACTTTTTTTACAATTATTATTTTTATTTATTTTTAAATATTTTTTTAATTACATTCTTAATATAATTTATTAATATGGTTGATCGTGCAAAATTTATGTCTTTTTTATTAATTATAAATTTATAATAATCTCATTAGTTAAATTTTTAAGTGAAAAAAAATAAAACAAATCGACATTTTAAATTTACATAATATTAATTTATATATAAATGCAAATAAATTTGAATTTTAGATTTTATAAGTTATAGATAATCAATTATAAATGAGAAATTGTTGATACATTTTAATAGTAAAAATAGAAAATTGATTTTTTTTTATTTTATTTTAATGACCCAATTAATTAAGAATTTTTAAAGAGAATAGAAAAATACATCAATTTTTTAAATTTCTCTAATTTTAAGTAAATTTGAAAAATTTCTCCAACAGAAAAATTAAAAATTTGAGTAAAAGTTAATATATATATATATATATATATAAAAGATTGACATGCTTAATTAAATTGAAGAGTTTTGTATGATTTAATTTTTTTTAAATTGAAAAGAAAAATTAACATTATAAATACTTTTTAAATGTAAAAATCATTTAAAATGAGTGTTTTTATAGTTTTCAAATGCAATGTTTGAGAAAAGAATGAATAGAAAACTAACCTCATTAATTGTGTTCACCAGTGTCTGTGTGGCAAAGATATTCTTTAAGCTTGGACATTTATGTATGCTCATCTCCTCCAACAATGGACATTCCACATTACTCCATCCTGAACAGAATCTGGAGAATCTAGGCAAACATTTAAGGACTACAGATTTCAACGAAGGCAATATCATCTTATCAGCTGCTTCCTCAATTTCTTCCTTTTCTATGATTCCTTCAATCATCTTACAATTGTATATCTCTATCTTTTCAAGTTGCAAGAGGCACAATGCTATCGACTCAGTAAATATATACTTCAAGCTGCTACAGTTTCCAACTTGGAGCAACCTTAGGTTCTTGAACTCCAAAATTCCCTGAGGCTCCTTATTCCATAAATGTCTCAACATTGGCAGACTTGTTAATTTCAATTCACATAGTTGGGGAAGCAGCCCATCATCAGCTGATACCCCTTCCAAATCAAATACTACATCTGCTGAATCACAGTCTTTCACCTCAAGCTTTTTCAAGTTGTTTAAAAACACCAGTACATTGGATGGTATAGCTTTGTTATACATTGCACATTTATCCACCTCAAGCCTTTCCACATTGCGTAAGAGTCTCCCTTGCATCCCATCATGCCAGAGCTCAGGAAATTTAGATGCTTTAAAATATTGGTCAACTCTCTGATCCCACAAGACAAAGGGAAAAACAAATGAACTGACTTATCATAAACATATAACATATAGGCATGCAACAGATATCATGAAAATTAAGAAGAAAGCATAAGAATAAATACGCAAATACCATTTCTGCTAGTGTTGCATTAAGGTTTCCCTCCCAACGCTGTTGATCTCCCAGGAGTATTCCTCGTAGCTTTGGTGTATTTAGATCTCCGAAAGCGAAAAACTTCATCCGGGAGCATCGCTTGACGGTAACATTTTCTAAAGCTGGAAAATTGAAGGCATTATTGCCGGAGCAAAAGCTGATGAGACCAGGCAGATCATCAAGTTCCAAACATTTCAGTTTGTCAAAATTAATAATCTCATCCTCTGTATGATCATCTCCATCGCTGGTCACTATTTCTGTCATCATTTTGCACCCTCGTACTGTCATTTTGGTGAGTTGCACCATGGATTTGGCTGTGGACGCTGTTATCAAGTTTGCCAATCCTGCACAGTAACTCACTTCAAGAGTTGCTAGATTTTGGAAAGATGATGAGGATGGTGCTACGTTGATCAAACTATGACAACCCGATACACTCAAAGTCTCGAGATACTGAAGAAGTGGTTTCAGTCCGGAGTCTGGGTCCCATATATGCTTTAAATTATAAACGACATCTAGCTTCAAATTTTTCACTCGTGCAAGTGTCCTGGCATGTTCTTCTTCTTTTCCGGCAAGTCCTTCATATGAGAACAACTCTTCTAACTCTTCTGAAGTATTATAACCTTTTACCAAAATTGTTTCCACAGAATATAACCTTTCAAGGAAACCAATTATAAAAGGGCATGATTTGTTCTGTAAGTTGATCAAAGTAAGCATTTTGAGTTTAGAAAAGAATTGTCCTTGCTGTATCGCAATCAAGTCCTTGTGCTCTAAAGTCAATTCCTCCAAGTTGGGACTCATCTATGCACAACAAATAAGTATATTGTTAAACATGTGAAACATTATATTTTTCCAGAAAATAAACTTTACTGTTAACATAATTAGTTATCAAGAAATATCTAATTCAAAGTTTTCTTTATTTAAATCCAAAATTTTCACTTTTAAAATTTAACTAGTTTGAAATTAAAGAGTTTAAGATTTAGATAATAGGATGATCTTTGAATAGAATAATAAAGATCAAAGTGTTTGTAAGGTAATGGTTAATTAGTTATTAAATAGTTGTTCATGTAGATTTAATTAATATTTTAAAAAGTAAATAAATAATATATATATATATATATATATATATTGCATTGCACGTACACAAATTTAAGATGGATCAAAATTATTGATTCAAAAAAAAAAAAAAAAGATGGATCAAAATTAATTTACAGATTTAGTATAATTGTATAAAAAAATTAAAAAATTTAAATATAATATTAAAAGTTTAAAGTATAATAAATTAAACGTTTTTAGGCTTTGTTATCTAAAATTAAAAGTTTTATTATAATTATCATTAAATATAAAATTTAGCTTTTTAATATTCAATAGGCGTTTTGAATATATTGTCTTGTTATCAATTTTTTTTATTTTTATTTTTAAAAAAGAAAATTTAATTTGAAATAAAGAAGGAAATTTAAAAAAAAAAATTTCAACTAATATATTATGAAGTAAAAAAAGAAAAGGATCTTACCTTTTTCAAAAAAAGTAGGGGTCGTTTGCCCTCTTCGTCTATTTCCTGCAAACTGAATTTTATTATTTTGTTACAATTACGAACATTCAAACTTGTTAATTTCTGCAATTCAAGAATATGTGTTCCTGGATACCAACTCCTTAATTCTGATAGATCTGTAAGTTCAAGAAATGTTAGTTGAGGAAATTTAAAACAATAATAAGGGGCTTGTTCCACATCTTCCGCCTCTGCAATAATCTCCTCAACCCCACACGTAGTTATTGTAAGCTCTTCAAGTTGCAAAAGACCATCAGCAATGGAGGCTGGAAACAGATAGTTTAGAACGTCACAATGTGAAACTGTAACTGATTTCAAATTTTGAAAACTGAAAACTGCTTGTGGATCCTTCCTCCATACATATTTCAACGATCCCAGTTCACTTATATTTAATTTTCTCAACTCAAATGCTTCATCAACATTGGACCCTTCAAGTTGATATATCTCTTGCAATGAAGCACAATTGCTCACAATCAACTCCTGCATTCTTCGGAATCTTTCTAAGTCATTTGATGGAAAAACAGCCATCAATTTCTGGCAATAAACAACATTCAATGATTTCAGTTTAAAGAAGGAATTTGCCGCAAGTGGACTGTGCCATATCCTTTTGAACTCATTTAGTCCGGAGAGACTCAATCTCTCCAAGTTAGGAAAACCAACCTGCAATGCCAAACACATTGATTTAGTAAATGCGGGAACTTCAACATAAGCATAAGTTAAATAAATATGAGACAAAAATGTAATCGTTGGAGGTGATGTGAAGTTATTTTACTTAATAGAGGGATTAGACCTATCCATTAATGAATGTCATTTGACTATAGGATGTCCAAATATGTATACATTTATGCATGCATAAAGAGAGAAGGGTAAATTTAATCACCATTTTGTTGAAAAGAGATTGAATTTCAGCATTCTGATTTATCTCTGTGTCATCTTGTTTTTCCATCATGCCTTTATGAGGGACACTGGGGACCAAGCCCATCAATGCATTGCAATAGCTTATGTCCAAGTATCTAAGAGATTGAAATTCAATTTGATATCCAGTGCAGAATCTAATCAACTTTGGAAGATCATATAGACTCAGCTCATTCAATTTAGGGAAGAGTATCTGATTCATCCTCTCATCTTCCTCTTCTATAAATTCCTCAGTCAGTATTATCTCTTCCATGGAACTACAAATATAAATTTGAAGTGTTTTGAGTTGCAAGAGTCTTTTAACAATTGAAGTTGTAAATAAATGCTTCAACTCGTGGCAACAACACACAGACAAGCTCTCTAATTTTGAAGAAGTTGCAGAAAGTTGGTCGTGCCATATCTTTTCACAACCAACTGAATTTAATTCAAGATGCTCCAAGTTGGGGAAAGAAACCTACAACAGATAACACCTTTGTTTGAAGCACTACTTTTCTATCAAAATAAATAGAAATACTTTACGGATCAACAATGAATTTCTCAGAAAATATGAAAAGTCTTTAATATCCTTTCTTAGTTTTGGAGGCAATTAGTCAATTTTTTCTAAATATTTAAATATCAAATTTGAAAATTTCTTAACTTAATTTATTATAATCCAATGATAAAAAATACAATTAAAAATATAAAGTAATTCTTAATTTGTTCTCACTAAAATTATCAATATATATGATTGATGTCTTTTCACAATAACCATAATTTAAAAAATGATTTATTAAATTTTATCATTAAAAAAATTTTATGAGATAACTTTAAAAATAAAATATAAAAATATATTAAATTAAATTATTAAAATGAAATGATAAATAACTGGTTTCAAATTAGAGCTGGGTCCTCTATAGGTTTGAGCGGACTTACTATTTATTAATTTTGATCATTTAAAATTAAAATAGTAAAAATAACTTAAAAATTATTAAAAATTTAAAATAAAATATTAATTAAATAAAAGTTAAAAATTATCGACGTCGGTAATTACGGACAAAATTAACAATGATATTTAGTTATATCTCACATCGAAAATTAACAATTTAACATGTAAACTATCACTAAATATATTAAAATATTTATATATATATGTCTCATTTAAATATTTGTATTATATTATTATAATCATTTTATAATTTTTTTTTTAAATGGTCAATCAAAAAATATAAGGATCCCGCATATTTCCGTCAGTTTTTTTTTTCTATTATTTTTGGAAAATCTGTCCATCACCTAGAGTCGGTGAGAATTTTTTTTTTTAAAAAAAAAAATAAAATCTACATTAAAAACATAGCTACGTAAGCATTTATGTTAAATTTTATTTTAGTAAAATTAAAAAGGTAAAAAATAAAATGAATTTTAAAAATTATTTAATGACGAGAAAATAAAAATTAGGTAATTTGTGTTAGAAAATTGAAATTTTATTTTGAAACTTCTATTCCTTGGTTAGAATGTAAACTTTTGAAAAAATTTTTAAAAAAAAATTATTTTTCTTAAACTTTTATGTTTAGCAAACTCAATAATGTAAGAATTAATTTTTCTTGAATTCTTACGAGGATTGATTTTGAATTAAAAATAAATCTTGTTAAAATTATTAAAATTTTATAAAAAATATTCCAATTAAGACTATTTATATCAAAATTATTTAATTAGTCATTTATTTTTTTATTTTAAATTTATTTCTTATGGTTAATTAATAATTAATCTTTATAAAAATTATTTTAATTTAATAGTAACTAATAATATTTAATACATTTATAATTAATATTAAAATTTTATTATACTATTTTATTAATTTAAAAAATTATATGTTTAATGGTAAAAATTATATAAAATTCAAAATGTTACAAAAATATTAATAATATTTTTTTAATAAATGTAATAAAAATAATAATTATTTATAAGAATAAATATTTATGTTTTGTTTAAAAATAATAAGAATGATGAATAAATTAAATCAATTTAAATTTTATTATTAATTTATTTAATATAAAATAAATTTTATTACATTTAAATTGATTTCAAATAAATGAATTTATTTATGAATAGAAATAAATTGAATTCCATTAATAAAATTTAATTGTTGTATGAAAAGAATTATGTACTAAATAAAGATGTAGTGTTTTTAATGAAATAGAATGTGTGATTCAAATTTTAAAATGGTCAAATTATTTTAAGAAAATATATTAAAAGGAGTAATAATCTAAAGATATAATTTTTAAATATGAAATTATCACAATTAATTCATATTTATTGTTTGATCAGCTTATTCATATAATATACTCAAAAAATAAATTAAATATGATTATGTTCTAAATTTTCATAAACAATAAAATTATATTTAAAAATAGAAATCAAAATATCTTTTTCATTGTAAGAAACTTAAAATACGATTTGGATCAATAAATATAAAGTAATTGATAGTAATCAAATATAATCATTTATATAATTTTTTTTGACAAATTATTAATAATAATGACTAATAATGGTTATTTAAAAATTTAAGCATTTAACAATTAATCTCAAATATTCAATATATATTCAATAAATAAAAAAAATTAATGCACGCGTACCGTACCGTTCTGCTAAAAAATGATAAATGAGTATCATCATCCCGTTCTGATAGAAATTCTTCAATTTTCAATGGGCTGTGAAAAGTTCTAAGATTTGGAAGATTTCGCAAATTTAAGGAGCGCAAGCCATTGAACTCAAACACTTCATTACTGCTTTCACTTTCATCAATAACAATAGCTTTCATCTGAGGACAATCTTCCACTTTCATTTCCTGTAGTTGCAAAAGACACTTGACAGCAGATAATGAGAAGAGATGCGTCAATCTCTGACAATTTTTTACTTGCAAAATTTCTAATTTATTAAAAGATCCTGCTGCGAGTCGACCATGATAGATCTTTTCCAACTTCATCAAATTTTCCAAAATCAAGGACTCTAGAATTGGAAAGGCATCACATACAGCCCACTTCATCGAATTGATGATATGTTGAATGGCATGATTATTTTGAACTCGGAGATGCTTCAATTTTGGAAAGCCGTCCCCGTCAATATCATACAACAAGTTCTCAGCCTCCCTCACTTCATCTAAGCATAAATCTTCCGTCTCCCTCAATAGCACTTTAATCCCGTATCCTGAATGAATGCTTGCCTTGAGCTTAAGTTTCAGCGCTCTGGAGGTTTTATAGTTGTCATCCCAGTCCCAGTTATCCCCTATTAGTATTCTAAAGGTCTGCAAGCGGCCATTGGAGAACAAGTGTTTTGGTAATATCTTGTCATCCAGTATTTGCATTTCCAAGGTAGTCAACTGAGACAACTTTTCCAACTCCGCAAGGCTTGCATTGTTCCCATCGGCCTCCCACTCAACAAAGCTGTTACTCATGTACAGTTCTTCGAGCTCCGACAGCTTTGATAAGGCATTTGCTGGAATCATTTTGAGTTTGGAACAATTGCTCACATCTAAGACTTTTAGTCGAGCCAGTTGCTCTATTTGTCTGGGCAACTCAACAACGTAGGAGTTAGCAAAACTAAGAACTCGTAGTTGCTGCAAGTCTCCAATGATAGCTAAGTCGTCCAGTTGGCATCGATGCAAGCAAAGGGTATGAAGGTTGGATAGGAAAGCAAGCGATGAAGGGAGGGAGACAAAATGGATCCCAGTAAAATCCACTACTTCCAGGTTTCTAATGCCCTTGAAAAACTGATGTGGAATTCCCAAACAAAAAACTTCTGTGAAAAGGAATAGTGCCTCTGCTTTTGGGCACTCCCATCCTTCGGGGAGATTTTCAATTTCACAATACGGCAGAGAAATTCTGGTGCAATCCTTATTTGGGAATTTCACCAATTCCATGCCACTTGTAACTATAAACGCATGTTGCTCTCTAGATGCAATATTGAGAGCAGTATCTCGAACAACATCATGAATTTTAACGAATCCATACATGTCGCCATCTAGCAATAAGCTCTGCGCTTTAAGGGTATCAATCAAACTATATACTTTGTTTCTTGCTCCCTGGACAGTGGAAATGTTCTTGAATAAACTAAGACCCATAACGTATTTCAGCAAGGACTGGATTTCAATATTAGATTGTCCTATCAGACCACAGAGCAAGAAAAACGACTTGACTTCATTGCTACACAAATTATTGTAGCTTGACTCCAGAATCGCGTGCACTTTCGAATATATTTCTTCGTTGTCAAACTCGGATAGCTGATTGAGCTTATCATTCCACGCGTACAACTCTCTGTTTCTCAAGTCTGTCGCCACTGTGAGCAGTAGAAGAGGCAATCCTGCACATTTTTTAGCAATTTCTGCGGCGATAGGGGGCAATTCTGAATCTTTAGCACCTGCTACAGTTATTTCAAACAAACTCCGGGCCTCTTCGTCCTGTAGAACGTCGAGCTTGAATTCTTGCTGTGTGCCCATCTTGCGAGATAACACGTCTTGGCTCCTTGAGGTGAGAAGTATTTTGCATCCTTTGAAACCATCTCCAAAGGGAATTCCTACGGCATTCAAATCAAGTTTTTTCCAAACATCATCAAGAATTATAAGTACCTTCTTCTCTTTCTCCAACTCTGTCTTCTCTTTCTCCAACTCTTTCTTCAACCTCTCATATAGCCGATTAGCTCTTCCAGGTATTTCCTCCGACTTAAATTCCAAGCCCAGGATATCAGCGATCTCCGATTGAATTCTTCGGAGTTCTGGTGTTTGACCTACAGCAACCATAGCGACGACGCCGAATCGCTTCCCTTCAAGAGCTTTTCTGTGGACCTGTTTTGCTAGGGTGGTCTTACCCACACCTCCAAGTCCATACACCCCGATCATATTAAGATCTGGATCTAATAGTGCATCCATAACTTTCTCCAAGAACAACTCTCTTGAATTCAAGCCCTCACGAGCATATACTGACGGGGCAACTATCTGCTGTGGATGGGGAGGGAAGGAAATTGGATTATGGTCGTCTTCACTCGCAAGCTCATGAATTGCCAGAGCTTTCTTCTCTGCTTTCTTGCTAAGGTGGTAGCGTGTCTTCAAATCAGGACATAATCCAACGAAACACCTCTTTTTCGCTTGTTCTTCGCCTTTGATACATTCCTCAGCTTCTTCAATTGCTTTGCCTGCATCGTTCAGCCACTTGTTGACACTTTCATCGATCTCTTCCCCTTTCCTTGTAGCCTCCTCAACAGCCCGCTGCAACTTGACTTTTCTGTTCTTCAATTTCTCAGACTCATGATGGAGTTTCTCAACCTTGCTCTTGTAGGTGAAAGGGTAGCTGATATGTCGTTTGATTGGGACAACAACAAATTCCATGATGGGTTCTTTAATGACCTCAGTGAAGATGGAGATAAAGATATCGAGAACCATTTTGATTTTTTTTTTTTTTTTTTGAAATCTCAGAGCAAAAACAAAATAAACCAAGAAATCAGAGTCGAACAAAATAAAAGAAAATAAAGACAAGAAAGGACTGCTGAAATCAACAGAAAAGCAAAACAGTCGCTAAAGAATTAGAGAGCCAAATGAAGAGAGGAAGCAGAGAACTAACAGAAAGATGGAGGAGTGCTGGTTATGGATGAGTAAAGGTTAGTGAATACTGAATAAGGGAATGTAGGAGCTGACGAGCGATGACTTAATTATTGCTTGAATTTTAAACTAAATAAATTTATTATTTTTTCAAAGATTATTATTTTTTTCACATCCTTGAGTTTTTTCCTTTTCATTTTCGTTTCTCGTTCCTCTCTTTTATATGATATTGAAAATTTATTATATAGTTTTTATAATATATAAAAATTTATTAATTAATTTTTATAATTTTAAAAAAATATATTAAAATATTTTTAATATTTTAAAAAATTTACTAATTAATTATTATATTAATTTAGTTATTAAATATTACAAAAAAAATTAAATACTTCTAATAAAAATATATTAGTTAGTAGATTTTTAAAAAATTTAAGTAATTAATTAATAAATTTTTTAAAATTATAAAAGCTGAATATTAAAATAATTATGTCTAAAATTAATAAAATAATTAATTAATAATTTTTTAAAAAATAAAATTTTTAAAATTATAAAAGTTGAATATTAAAATAATTATGTGTAAAATTAATAAAATAACTAATTAATAATTTTTTAAAGAGATCTTACATTTTTAATATATTTTTTAAAATTAATAAATTTTTTATATAAAAAACCTAAATAATATATTAGATTCAAATCTCAAAGACTCAACTCAAGATACAACTAACAAGGGAGATGGGGGCCCGCTGGCTATGGATGAGTAAAGGCTGGTGAATTCTGAATAGAAGGGTATGTAGGAGTTGACCAGCGATGACTCAATTATTGCTTATAGTTTTATAATTAAATTAAGCGTGGGTATTAAAATTTTTTATATTATTATTATATAATATTATTTTATAAAATAATATTTTTTTTGATAAAAATTTACTTCACATGTTAAGAAAAATAAAATATTCTTTTAAAATTTTAAATTTAAAATAGTAATTAAATACAAATCTATGCACCATAAAATTTAATTGCAATAAATAAAATTAAAAATTTTAATATTTATTATCATATATTATTAATATATAATAATAAATTTTATTTAATAAATTATATTTTAAAAAAATAAAATTTATAAAGTTCTAATGATAGTAGATAGCAGTAATGGCACGGTGATGTTGGTGAAATAGGAAAATTATCTGTTTTATTATAATATCTTTAAATATTAATTTTTTAAATGATAACATTTAATATATTACTTATATTAAATAATAATATAGATGACTTCATAATAATTATAATATAAATATATTTTACTGTTAAAAAATAATAAAATAATTTTTTTAAAATATTTAAATGATTCATCACTTAATTTCAATTTAATTTCGACAGTTGAGTTAGATATCAAAAATAATGTGACTATTTATCTCATGTTAAATGTTAAAGAAATTAATAAAAAAAATTTTAAAATATGAGTAATTTAAAAATGGATGAGAAAAATATATAAAAAATATATATTTATATAAAATATATAATAAAAATTACATATTTATAAAAAGTGAAAAAAGTAAAATTATTATATTTATTAATATAATAAATTGTAATAATTTAAGTTTAATATATTAATTGTTTATTATTTATAATAAATAATTTAGAGTATTAGAATTATAATATTATTTTTTATTATATTTAATTATTTATATTTATTAATTTTTATAGTTATTTGAATTAATAAAATTTTAATTTGATAATATTACACAATTAATTTTGTTTGTCTGTCTGTGTACGCATAGTCTGTTCTCCATACAATCTCCCTAAATACTCTGTCTGTGCAGATGTTACCCTGCCGGCACAGTCCTTAAAGCTTTATAATAAATACCGTACTAAATTAAATTTATTTAGTACGGTATTAGACTGATATCGTTCTGAAATCATATTAGACTGATATTATATCCAAACTCATATTATATACATGTTTTTTTATAATTTTTTATATTATATAGAATAATTTATATTTTAATTTTAAATTTTAATATAATTATTAAATTAATTTTTATATTTTTAACATCAAAAATTTAAATTTCTTTATAATTAATACATTCAAATTAAATATCTTCCAATTTGTTTTTTATTATTAAAATATTGAAATATTTTAATATTTTTTAAATAACATAAATTAAACTTTAATTTTTAGATTTGAGTATAATTATTTAATTTATCTCAATATTTTTAAAATTAAATATTTAAATACTTTTATAATCAAACTTTTAAAATTTTAAGTCTTTCATTCATTTGTTTTTATTAAAAATATAAAATTTTTTAAGTATTTAAAATATTTATTTTTTAATTTATTAATTAATATAATTATGAAATTGAAAAATTATAAAGGACCTCTGATTTGAGAGCAGAATCAATATAGAAAGCAGAGAAATGAAGAACACAAGAGTGAGAGGGTGAATGGAAGGTTAGGTAGGAGTTGAGGAGTGATGACTTGATTGCAATTTGCAGCCAAAGAATTAAATTGCTTTGTCCTTTGCTTTTACAGATTAGATTTTAATCTTTAAATTTTAGATAAATAAAGATAATAAATTATATTTATTATGATATGAATACCAAATAAAAGTGAATGGGAGTATATACATGTGAATTATTATTGTGGAGCTTTATCTGACACTTGAATTGAGAAAGCAAAAAGTTCAAAAAGTCATGTATGAGAAGCTGACTGATGGAATGATTTTATTGAAGAAAGCAACAAATCGTGATGGTGGAATTGCTTTTCTAAAAGTGATGGAAGGCCTTTTCTAAACAATAAAAAAGTGTGGTCCTTTATAAATTTTTTAAAAAATTATAAATATTAAATAATAATTTTTTTTATTTTAATAAATATCAAGAAAATATTTATAAAGGACAACACTTCCATTTAAATTAAGATTTTTAGGTAAACTCAATTTTCCCTTTCTCTTAAATAAGCAAGAAATACTTTTTTTTTTATCACTGCAAAGATAATATTACATTTATTAATATCATAAAAGGTAAAAATATATAAAAAAATTAAAAATCAGTCTATCATTCAAAAAAACTAAAAAAATTAATTCAAACTAGAATAATAAATAAATTAAGTGAATTACATATTAATCCAAAATTCATAATTCAATCTAATTCAAATCATTCAACTTAACCCAATCCGTTAATGGAATAAGATGATACATTAAATATGGCCATGGTAGTTTAGACCGTGAATTAAACTTAAATTTAAAATTGACTTGTTAAATTCTACAATTTGATTTAATTTCGATTTGATTTTTTTATTTCTTAAATAAATCATTTTTAAAAAATTATCATTTAAAATTAATGTATAAACAAATTAAATTTATTTTTAATTTATAAAAAATATTATTAATATTTAAATGTAATATTATTTTATTTTTATATTATAAGTATATTATTTTATTTTTTATATCATATAAATGGATACACTTTACAATTTTCTTATTTGATAAATATATATTCAATAGTACTTAAGATTTATATTTACTTCTTTGTATTTTATTTAAATTTTTATTTTTTAAATTTATTTTTAAATTGAAATTAAATTAACAATTTATAATTTAAATTTAATTAAAATTAGAACCAGAATCGTTTGAAATTAGAACGGAAATCATGAAAAATCAGAATTATGAAAAATCAAAACTGTAAACGCTTTAAAACTAGACTGAAACTATTAAAAAACCTAAAAATCATAATTATGAAAAATCAAAACTGTAAACACTTTAAAACTGGACTGAAACTATTAAAAAAACCTTCCTAAATCATCTTGAACTGTTTTAAATCGGATCTATTTCGATTTGATTCGAACAATAAATCAAATCGCCGATTCTAATTCATAACTATGTCTACCAAGTATCGATTGGAACTATCACAAAAAATAAGCACAGTGAGACGCCAACGTTACTATCACCAATTAAACGCAACTCTCACCAGATTATCGCCGATCAATACCGAACAACAATAGTCCGAAAGGTGAGCAACTCTGAGGAAAGAGACAGACCAAGGACAATCTATAGGAAAATCATTATGCACGAGGAGTCACCACAAAATCTCTCAAATTAAAGAAATTCTCCTCTAAGATAACTAATAAATTTTTTAACATAAAAATTAAAAAAAATATATTTTATACAATATACAAGAAATTCTCTCTAATTAAAGAAATTCTCCTCTAAGATTTTGTTTACTTATTGTCCTTCTCTCTAATTAGCTAAGGACTAGAAGCTCAGTTGAGTGAATCATCTCCCCTGCCCCTATTCTACTTCCCTCCCTCGGTCTTACTTTTTAAACCCACATGACAACATCTCCATCAATCATTATATGAAGAGACTGAACCTCCTAATTTCAAAAAACAGTTGGAAAATATATAAAAGAACCAGTTGTAACAAAAAGACTGGTAGAAGTCAAAGGGATCTTTCAAATTTGCCACACTATTGAGGATCTATAATCCCTGCTGCGCAGGCCTATCTATATATGAATTTTGAAGCCTTCACCTTGATGGATATCTCTTTTCAAACATTTATTCATACTTCAAATGTGATGCAAAAGACATGCTTAATTCTCAATTTTACATGCAACAAGGCTCTGTTCTCTCAAAGTAAACTGGGGTAGTTTTCTGAAAAAGTTATTTAAAATAACTAGAAAACAAGATTGTTTTCTACTATTTTCCTTTATAACAAAGTCATGTTTTTCAACTATTTTCAACAGGTAAACATGTTTTCTATCCATCATCACATTTGACATGAAGATTTAACCCTACAATAGAAATAGAAAAGCTAATAGATAGTTGAATTTTAAGCAGAGACAGTTTACTAGAAGCTCTAAATGGATTTATAAGTCAATTAAAGTAAAGTGAGTTTGTAAATCTTACTTGTCCCTTGAGGATAGAAGTTAGCTTTAACTTTTGTCTCAGCAACAGTAACTTGATCCTTTTAAGAATGACAGAGTGCCGTAGTTCTGAGATGGTCACCCATACATTCCACAAAATTTTCGGGTATAAAGAACAATACCAAAACTGTAAGAATACTAAATTGTGTCCATCATATTTATTCTCTACAGTTTGCCAACAAACAAAAGTCATACAGTGCTCCAGGTGCAGAAACCAGTACAAATAATATATCAAATTAAAAACAATGTCTTCATATCATAAACACAAGCAAGAACAAGTAATGGATCACAAATCCAAAAGATGAGTATTTAGACAAAAGAGAGAATTGCCTTGAAAATCAATCAGGTGCATATGACCTCACCTACTCTGAATGCTTAAAAGCTTGCTTGGAATATATATATATATATATATATTTACAAGTATGTATGTGTATATGTATATATGTATGCATGCATAAACTCAAATGAGCAAATTTTACAGAAGAAACTTTTTTATTTGGATAAAAGTTCATTTTTCTCCATGTGCTCTTCCAGGAATAGCTTTTCGAAATACTGAAAATAACATTTCATGTCTAAATAATGGAATATATACAAGTAAACGTATGGCCTTGTTCTGAGAAACAACTATGAGAAAAAGTTATCCACTGCAAAGTATTATTTTCTTCAAAATCAAACCAACTTTTAGAAACAAGTCTGAACATGCCTATGCCTGTAGATTTCATTTTGTTAAACCTCAAACAAGCAAAAGTAACTTTCGTTTGTCATATTGAGTCTACCTTAGTTTTAGATGACCTTTAATTTGACCCAACTAAAATAAATGGAGCACTTTATTGTTTAAATTATGCTCACTAACTTTAGATCACCCTATAAAAAATTATGAACTCTTTCATTTGAATTTCTGAGGGAATAACAAATGAAAAAGCCAAATGTGCCTAGTACAGACATAACCAAGTGACTCTTAATAGGCCTGCTGCAAATGAACTAAGCCATTTGTTATTTTCGAGGTAGAGCTTCGCTTCATTAAGCTTTTTCATACCCATAATTACTAGATTCTCTCACCCCTGGAAATCGCGACCCAGGTACTGCATCTTGAAACGCAATACTCTTCTGTCCCAAATTGCTAGGGACACCATCCAGTTTGCCAAAATTATAAGATCCACAAGAAATGAAAATATGGAAGGAAGGAAGAAGAAAGATCAATAAATATGAAAAGTGTGCAATAGCAGCATGCAGGCACAAGAAGAAGAAGAGGAGGCGAGGAAAAAGGCTATAGCAAAAGAATAATAAACAAAAGAGAATACATTTTGAAACATTTTAAGCGAAGATAGTTGATTTACGTGTTAGTGGAATAGGTTGACGTGGGAGTGTAATTGGCTATTTTATTAGTTAAAATTTAAATTCTTTTAGAAAATATAAATATTATAAACTACTAATCATATATTTAATTATTTAAATATTATATTATATTGAGTAAATATAATTTACATTCCCAAATTAAATTGGCAGACTAACTAAACATACCACTAATACCAATCAAGTTTACCCTCTACTTATCCTATATTTCATTAATTAGCATACCATGTACCCGTACCAGGACTAAGAGTACCATGGTCTAGGTAACAATGTTCATACCTGTTCACTATGATTAATGATGCAAACTCAAGCTTACTTTTAAGGTTCAGTTTGTTTTCTTTCCATTTTAGGTGATGGGAAGACACAATGCCTTGAGTATATATTTCACTTTTGACTATATCTAGAGCTTAAACTCTATTCTTAGGCAGTATAGTTAAATCTTGAGTCTTAGAAATCTTTACCATCCCAAAAAAAAAAAAAAAATCATAGAAACTGTGTAACATCTTTTCTAAAATTATAGCATTGATGTTGCTCCAGTTAAATGCAGTTCTTTGTTTGTCATTTCCGAAAACTGATATCAGAAGCTACAAGTCTCAAGAAATTTACATTATGCCAAGGATGTTACTATTGACATTGTAGTGTGGCCAATAGATTGTTTAGAGGAAAATTGATGGGTTTATTAAATAGCTAGCAAAAACTACTAAGTTATTTGGTTAAGTTTGAGCAGGAATGTTACGGATATAGTTACTATAGATGAGAAACCAAAATCGATGGACTGAAAACAGTGAAAAGTGTGTATACCATACCTCTGCATTTAGTCTATGCAACATGAAGGAAGCATCTGCCTTTGCATTTACAAACCGCCATTGCAAGTAACGGTTGTACAGAAGCCTCAACATATGTGCATCAACAAGAAGGAAGCATCTGCCCTTGATCTCTCACAGGAGTCGCTTTCCTCCTCTCTGGAGTGGCCTTTCTACCCACATTTGGCGAAGTCACAGCCTTAGCCTTGCTAATCGGGAGTGAAAACGCTTGACAGGGAGAGAGAGAGAGAGAGTTGGTAGCGATGAGTGAGAATTGGGAGTAGATTCAGAGGAAGAAGAACAGGGGAAGTATGTGTATTGGGGATTTTTGGTTTTGATGAATCTTTGGAGAGAGATTTGTAATAAATTAGATAGATTTTAAATTAATAAGTATTTTTAATTTTAGTTCTGATTAAATTTTCAATTACAGGTAGAGTATGGTTTTCTTTCTGGTTTATGGTCTTCTTTTAAATTAAGAAATAAAAACCATTATTTTATCACATATATATGCTTTTAAAAATACTAGTTTTTTCTTGCACCTGTGTTGCACATGCATTTATGTGTTTATATATTTATTTTTATTTTAATTGTAATATTTTAAGTGTTAAATAATATTTTTAATTTAATTTAATTAATTAATATTAATAATAATATTATTTAACTTTTTTATCATTAGACTTTTATTGTATATAAAAATGATATATTGTTAGTATTATTTAAATCTCCCCATATTTATCAATATTTAATTTTTAATTATATCAGATTAATTTTTAAAATTTAATTTTATAATAAAAAGATAAAATAAATGAAATAATTTAATATATGAATTTTATTTTTAAATAAAAAATATAAATTTGTCATTGTTATTTTTTAATGAGTTTTAAGTTGCATTTAATAAAAATAGTTAATTTCTTCCTTTTAAATATAAGATAATTTTTTTGCATAATTGATTGATTTAGAGAATAAAATTTCTATTCTCTATAAGTTTTCAGGTAAATAATTTCTAGATTTATTTTAAATAATGTTGTAGGGAGTAGACTTTACCATGTTATTTTGTAAGTATTCGATTTTCAAGATTAATAGATTTTATTATTTTTATTGGATTTCAGGTTAATAAATATTTTATTGAATTAAAATTGTATAAAGATATAAATTATAGTTAAAAAAGATTATATTTTAGGAATGAGTGTGAGCTTATTCATAAAGTTTTCTAACATTAAAATAAAAATAAATTAAAATAGAATAATATTAATTCAATTTAATAATATAATAAAAATTTACGTATAATAATATTTTCATATAGAAATTATAATTATTGAAAATATAAATTGCAGAGAGTTAGAATTATCTTCAAATTGTAAATTGATTATGAATATTGAATTTTAATTTTAATATTATATTTATCTTAGAATAATAATATATTAATTAAATCCAATTTGAATTAGAATTATTATTAAAATTCAATTTAAATAATTTTAAACTAATTAGAATTTATTTACGATAATACTTTCTAAATAATAAAATCAGAGTTTATTTATGATATTACGTTCTAAATAATAAGTAGCATTAATAGAAAATAAAATTAAAATTAAGTTAACTCAATTTAATAATAGAATAAAAATCTAAATATAAGATTATTTGCAAATAGGAATTACAATTTTATTTAGGATTTAAATTAATTAACCGATAAAAAAAATAAAATTATTTTCTTCAAGGTGTGAATGTTTGAATCTTAATTTAATGATATGCTTGTATTAAAATAATAGCAAAAGTGATGAAAACTATTTTTTTTAATATAAATACAATAGTAGAATATAATTTCAATTAAGATCGACTATTGAATTTCAATTTAAATGGGTTTTACTTTATGTTGATATAAATTTATTAAAATTTAAACTTAAAAAATAAAAAAATAATAATAATAAAATTTAAAATGAAAGTAATATTTTCTTCAAAACAATATATTGTTAAAATATTGATAGTATTTATTCAATTTAAATTAAACAATAAGATAATAAAAATCAGTATTTATTCAATTTAAACAATAAGGATAATAAAAATCAGTATTTATTCAATTTAAATTAGACAATAAGGATAACAAAATTTATGTACATGATGATTATTTTCTAATACTGATTTTAAACTAATTCTTTGTCCTTGAAGAAACTTGTTTGGACATGATAAAAAATTAGTTTATTTTCTATCTCATATCCTGCAATTAAATCTTAAAGATTATGACATTCATAATAATATTTTTATTGAACAAATTAAAATGATATACATCATTATGTTAATAATAATGACTTACAATTCTTGTAGTATTTCAATTTCGTGTAGACTTAAATTAATTTCTATTGTTCTAACTGTGATCCTACTCAATTGAATATTACTTATAAATTTTGAAATACAAAAATAACTTGTGGTTAATTGTAAATATATATACATATATAATATAAATATTACTATCATAAGTAATAATGTTTGATAGAGCTATTGTTGATTTCTCATCCGTTTCTTTATTAAGTAATTTCAAGAATTTAACCATCATTATCCGCTAAATCTCCCAATCAAATTAATTGTATCTTATTGAATCTGCATTAAAAAAAAACTTTAAAATAATTAAATAATAATATTAATAAATATATTAATATCATATTTGTTGAAACAATCTGGATATTGTATTTACTTTGCATCTATAATTATAATATCTCTTTTCCTTTTTGTGTTTTTATTATAAATGCTGATTTCACATGAATGCTATTGCCAAAATATCTACAAAACAAAATTATTAATGTTAAAATTACTCATTAACAAAATTAACCCAACAATAATATAATACAATACAATAAAAAAATCTAAAATATACATACCTATTATTGTGTTGCTCTTAGCAAGCTTATATACATATTCAAATGGATTAAAATTATAAGATATAATTTCTCGTGGTATGATAATGCCATTTTTTTTAATAATAGTATATTATATGAGTATTAATTCAAATTTTTCATAAATATTAATATATTTATTATCAAATAATTTTACTATACTATTAGGTCTTTCCATTTTCGACAAAAATATTTAAATTTTTCTACTGTTGCAGTAAATATTACTGCTAATATTTTTATTTCCTGAATAAAATAAAATAAAAATAAATATTTTTATTGTTTAAAAAATAAAATATAAATTTGTTCCTAAAAAACATAAATAATGTATACATATATCGATTTATATAAATAAAAAGAAAGTATTAATCTAAATTATAAAACTCATATACAAAATAATTTTATGGAGAAAAAAAGTGTATAAATTTTAACCGTCCATGTTTTTAAGTGGTTAGAACAATCATAACAAAAATAAATAAATAAATAAAAATATTTATGAAAAGTTGTTATTTTGATCATTCTCATTCTAATATGGATAAAATGAGAACATCAACTATATTCAATTATAAATTAATTAATTTCAAATTAAATTAATATTAAATACAATTTTATTTATTTCTTATCTCCTTATCAATTAAAATTATTTCTCTTTTGTCCATTACCATTGCTATATGATTCTATGCAACCTTTGTACATTACCATCGCTTGAATACTTTATTCTTTTTTATTTTCTTCCATGAATTTATTGAAATAATCTGAGATAATTCTTCTATGTTGATGTACATATTAATTTATAATAAAAAAATTATAATTAATTTTATATGAAATAAAAGATAATTCATATATATGCGACTTAATTTAATTTATGTGATAAAATAAATGAATTTACATGTTGTTGGTTGGCTCCACAAGTAGATAAGAAATAAAGAAAATCATTAAGCTTTAGTGCTCTACTCCGTCTTTCCTCTCTTCTGCAAAATTTCTCTGAAGTACATCTTCTGTTTCCTAATGGCTGCCGTTAGAACCTCCGATGTCATGGCTTTGAGGTCTATCGTCACCTCTGCTACTCTTACCAATTTCTTTTCTCTCGACTACCTAGACACCTCCATCTAGGCTCCATATTGCAATGAGAGGATCGTTCTTCTCGTTCCTCCACCATAGGGTTTGATGGACCCCAGCGAGATCGCAACTTGATCTTCTATGTCAAGCAATGCAATTTTCCCTTCTTTATCGAGGTTTTTCGTCACTTTGGAGTGACCCCTCGCATGCTTTCTCCAAATTCCATCCTCTTCATGTGCTCCTTTGAATCAGTTAGCTTGTGCTGGGATTTTGCCCCTTCTGCTCCTTTGTTTTCTACTTTTTTTTCACTTGGTTCGGGTAAACCATGGGTTCTACTACTTTGCTCCCCGAGGAGGGTTATCCATTTTCTCGAGGTACAAAGACTCAATTAAAGGCTGGGCTGAGGCCTTTGTGATGATAGAGCTGAAGAAAGGCTATAGGATCATCTGGGATGTTCATCTCTCCTGGAGGAAGGTTTCCGTGGACCAGATCTGCCTTCTCCGACTGAACTCTATCTCAAGGAAGTATGATGTCGAGAAGTGCATGTTAGTGTCCAGTCCTCGGGACTGTTAGAAAGCTGGTATTCATTTATTGATGTTTTGCCTTTCTCTTCTGCCTTTTTCTTTTTCCTTTTCCTTGTGTTTGTCTTTAACTTGAGTTATTTTTGTTTTTTCAGCTTCTTCTATGCCGATGGATAAAATCAAGCCTCCCAAGAACTTTACCATGTCCTAGGAGAACATGAAGGCCACACTAGAGGCCTTCAAGGCTAGCCGATCAGTGGCGAACATGACCCGCGAGATTTTCCATGCCATTTCCCCTACAGTGGCAGGCCGGACTGCTGCCCCTGCTTTTTCTCGGGTGCTGGTGTGTCCAAAGGTTCTTGCTCTGCGGCTTCTAGGGCCTCCGCTCAGGACAAAGCTCCAGGTTCCTCTAAGTCTCCGATGGCTCCGAGTCCCAAATCCACTTCTACTTCGGCTTCCTGGGAGCCCATTACCATCAATGAGTCCATAGAGAGTGGCTCCAAGGGGGACTAAGGTCGCTCCTTCTGCAATCCAATCCTGCTAGGCTATTGGTGCCATTGTAATTGGTGGCACTGTTGGCAAGCGAACCTAGGCTTCTGAGGCCTCCCCTGAGGGCTAGGTTGTCAAAAGGGCGCGTATGGCAGGGCCTCCGGAGGCCGTTCTTACTTCCCTTGGTGACAAAGGGAAGCAGGCCATGGGGCAATTGATGACTCCTGGGTCTGCGACGGCTTTTGTCGCCGAGATGCTACGCGAGAAGATGTTTGGAGGGGTCTCTGATGTTTCTAACCCGCACTTTCTCGCTTTTGCCAACCATCTGACCTGCTCTACCAAACAACAGATAGTCTTTCGCTCGCAGTCTCGGAAGGACTTGGGGACAGTCTTAGAGAGATGCTCCTCATGGTGAGTTGTCTTACTTTCCTTAGACATGTTTTATTTTCCTTGTTTTCTTATTCTCTGTTTGTTGCCCCTTTTTGTCAGGCGTTGGGTATATATATGGAGATCAACGCTCGGAATCAATACCTCTAAAGCTCTAGAGCTTGATGGACCAACTTATCAATGAAGCCCATCGTACCGCAATCCGGAAAATCTAAGCAAACATTTAAGGACTACAGAATTCAATGAAGGCAATAATATCATCTTACCGCTTAAATTAAATTAAGGTAATATTTTGATATTTCAGTATTTGCTAATAAAAATTCAATTTAAAATTAATATTTACAATTTTTAAATTATTTAGAACATAATTAAAACAAAAATACTTCTTTTAAAAGAATTATTTTATTAATTAAATAAAAATTTTAAAATTATATTATAATTTATGATTAACTTTTAAATTTAATTTAATTTATTGATAAAAATCGTCATTAATCTTAAAATTATGTTTATATTATTTAATAAATAAAATTCAAGATATAAATTTTTTTTTTAATTTTGAGTGATTTTTTCAATAAATTATAAAATAATTAACTTCTCATAAATTAATGAAAGTTAAAAAATTAAGTATCTCTTTGTCATCATTATATAAATAAACAAGAAATACTATTTTCTTTTATCATTGCAAAGATAATATTGTATCTTTTAATGCCCAAAAGTATATAGAAAATTGTGGAAGGATAATATTTATTATATTTCACAATAGAGATTATAACCTACCTATTTATACATGAGAGACGGTATCTAAACAGGAAGAAAAATTAATCCTATGATTATACAATTTCTAAAATTAAGCAACGGATCCATCTATTAATATTTATTTTCTATATTAACATATTTACTTTCTATAACTTATTACACTCTCCCTCAAGTTGGATCATAAATGTTAATCATGCCCAACTTGTTACATATATAATCAACTCGAGTCCTGTAGAAATATAATATTTTGTTGTTGTATTTCATAATAAAGATTACAATCTATTTATATATAAAAAACGGTTTCTAAACAGGAATGAAAATCAAGTCTATGATTATACAATCTCTAAGATTAAGCAACTAATCCATCTATCAATATTTACTTCCTATATTAATATATTTACTTCCTATAATCTATAACACTTCCAAATGTTACATATATAATCAACTCGAGTCCCATTTAGAGCTTTAGTGAAAATATCTCCCAATTGTTCTCCAGTTCGGATATATCCTGTTGATATTATCTTTTGTTGGACCTTTTCACGAATCAAATGACAATCAATCTCGATGTGTTTAGTCCTCTCATGAAATACTGGATTGGAGGCAATGTGGATAGCTGTTTGATTATCACACCACAACTTAGCAGGTACTGAATTTGTGAACCCAACTTCTTCCAACAGTTGACGTACTCACAAGATTTCATAAACGGCTTGTGCCATGGCTCGATATTCAGATTCAGCACTAGAATGAGAGACCACATTTTGCTTCTTACATTTCCATGAGACCAAATTACCTCACACAAAAACACAATACCCAGTAGTTGACCTCCTATCAACTTTCGAGCCTGTCCAATCAGCATCAGAAAAGTATTCAATATTTGAGTGCCCATGGTTACCATAGAATAGGCCTCGTCCTGGGGCCCCTTTAAGGTAACAAAGAATCTGTCTCAGAGCATCCCACTGGGCAACAGTAAGAGAAGACATAAATTGACTTACCACACTCACTGAATATGCAATGTCAGGACGAGTCACTGTCAAATAATTCAGCTTGCCAACTAATCTTCTATACCTTCCAGGATCTGCAAATGGCTCACTGTCACCTGTGGTAAATTGAAGGTTAGGGGTCATTGGGGCACTACAAGGCTTAGCACCCAATTTTCCTGTTTTTACCAATAAATCAAGAACATATTTTCTTTGAGATAAGAAGATGTCTTTCTTACACCGCATAACTTCGATTCCCAAGAAATATTTCAAGGAACCCAAATCCTTTGTATGAAACTGTGTTTTAAGAAATTCTTTTAGGAATATAATGCCAGCAATGTCACTTCCTGTAATAACGATATCATTCACATATACTACAAGCAGAATTACTCCACTATCAGAATTTCTATAAAACACTGAATGATCGCACTTACTCATCTTCATTTCAAACTATTGGACCACCTCACTAAACCTGTCAAACCATGCCTGAAGACTTTGTTTCAAGCCATAAAGGGATTTTCGAAGTCTACAAACCTTACTTGACTCCCCTGAGCAACAAAACCATATGGTTGCTCAATATAAACCTCCTCCTGAAAATCACCATGAAGAAAAACATTTTTAATATCCAGTTGATGCAAAGGCCAATCATGAGTAGCCGCCAAGGAAATAAACAATCGGACAGATGCGAGGTTGGCAACTGGGGAGAATGTATCAGAATAGTCAACTCCATAAGTTTATACATAACCTTTGGCCACTAAACGGGCCTTGAGGCGAGCAATAAATCCATCAGGGTTTACTTTCACTGCAAACACCCATTTGCACCCAATAGCTCGCTTTCCTGGGGCAAGGACATCAACTCCCAAGTACCATTAGTGTCAAGAGCCATCATTCCCTCTTCCATTGCAGCACGCCAATCAGGATGGGACAAAATCTCAATAACAGTTTTGGAAATTGAAATAGAATCTAAAGCAGTAACAAAACAACGAGAAGAGGAGGATAATTGATCATAAGAGACACAAGATGAAACAGGATAAGTGCAAGTACGTTTACCTTTGCGAAGAGCAATGGGCAAATCCAAATCAGACAGTGACGGATCAGTGGGAGCAGGATCGGTCGACGAAGAAGCGGATAGCGGAACGGAGTCAGAGTCCTCTAAGCGTCTGGAATACACATGAAAGATGGGAGGGCGACCTGACACATGAGCGAAAGGTGTAGGAGTAGTCTAAGGAGATAGAAAGCGAATAGTGTATAACAAGAGGTCATCTTCCTCCAAACAGATGATGGCAGAAAAAACGGAGTGGACTCAAAGAATGTTACATCCGCAGACACAAGATACTGATTCAGATTAGGAGAAAAACAACAATACCCTTTCTGATGATGTCGAGAGTAGCCAAGGAAGACACATTTGAGTGATTTGGGATCCAATTTAGTAACCTGTAGACGAATATCACAAACAAAACAAGTACAACCAAAGATACGTGGCTCAATAGGAAACAAAAATTTAGTGGGAAACAAAATGTTATAAGGATATCACCATTAAGGATGGAGAAAGGCATGCGATTGATCAAAAAACAAGCAATGGATACAGTATCAGCCCAAAAATATTTAGGTACCTTCATTTGGAATAAGAGGACTCTGGCTACTTCAAGAAGATGTCGATTTTTTCTTTCAGCAACTTCATTTTGTGAAAAAGTGGCAACACAAGAGGACTGATGAAGAATTTCTTTTTGTAACAAATAAGATTGAAATTCCCCAGAGAGATACTCTTTAGCATTATCACTTTGCAATATACGGATGGAAGTATTGAATGGGTTTGGATTTCAACATAAAATGCACAAAAAATAGAAAATAATTCTAAATGACTCTTCATTAAAAATAACCAAGTAGTATGAGAGAAATCATCAACAAAAGTAACAAAATACTTAAAGCCAGACTTAGGCACAATAGGACAAGGACTCCAAACATCTGAATGGACTAACTCAAAGGGGGACGAAGCCCGTTTATTGACTCGAGACAGTGTAGGTAAACGATGATGTTTGGCAAATTGACAAGACTCACAATCTAGAATAGACAAAGAATGAAACTGTGGATATAACTTCTTCAAAGCCGAGAGAGAATGATGCCCCAAACGACAATGAACATCAAAAGGTGTTAAACACGTGGGGCATACTAGAGATCGAGGAGATCGAGGTAGTTGCTGATCCAAAACGTAAAGACCCTCTGACTCACTCCCTCTACCAATAATCTGCTTCGTCGAAAGATCCTGAAAAACACAGTGATCAGGAAAGAATAAGACACAACGATTCAATGCACGAGTGAGTTTATGTAACAGCCCGGAAACCGGTACCCCTCTGTAACGGCCCGAACCGCCACCGGCGCTAGGATCCAGATCGGCTTAAGGCCGCCGGGACCCGTAGCAAGCCAAACATACCTCCTATCACCTGGTCAAATCCCATACATGATCAAAACTTTAACGTAAAAACTCAAACATCTGATGTACAAACCGAGCCTGACCTGTATGTGACATAACTGAAAGCAAAAAGGATCCCCCTACTAGAGCCCTCATCAAAACTCTAGCTGGGTCAACATAACATACATCAAGCTGGGATTACATCCAGAGAACTAGAACCTAACCTGTGCATGCATCAAACCACAAACACAAGACCTCCTCTAGGGTCCTCATCCATTACCATAGCGTGGTACACAACACATGCCACAAGATTAGTTCAAACTTAACTCCACATTAAACTATACATACATCATGTACTAAAAAGGGACTAACCAAGTGTCAGGGCCAAGCACAGTACTAATCCAATAAACATAACTCCAATTAACTTTACATTACAATAACTCAGTTACATTACATCATGTCCATACTAACAGTACTAATCTATAACTATTACAAAAGCATAACATCTGCTCTTGAGACTTCCCGATCAACCTCAAACCTGCAACACTGGGGTTAGGGGAGAGGGGTGAGCTAAAAAGCCCAGTGAGTAGAAACAAAGAAAACAGTTCATTAATTACATGCTCTCATGAAATGCGTCATAACACAAAGAAATCACATAACTGTATCTTGTCCGTCTCGGGGTTCATGCAATTAAATATTCCCCACGGACTGTTTTTGAGAGTTTCTTTCTTTGCTAGCATCCTTTACTCTCAAGGATCGGACATGACCTCAAAAATCCCTCTGTCGGTGCCCGGCTCCCCCAAAGGAGCTCACACAGGACTTTCACATACATGACAGGGTGCCTAGTCCATAGAGAGCTCACAAGGACTTTCCTATATGTACTTGTCCGACTCTCAAAGGACTCACCCAAGACTCAATGACAGATATGGGCTATTGAAGTCGCCTTGGTCCAAACCTCCTGAAAACAACATCAAATAATGCAATGCGCCACATTCGTGAACTAATGCAATCATCCTATTACATATATAAACATGATGCATGAGCATGCTTTAGGCATTTGATTTTCTTAAAATAAAAGATTTAGTTTAGTTCTACTCACCTCTGGCAGACGCTGACTGACTCTGCAACTGCTAGCACTACTGGCCTCCTCGGTCCCTCGGGTCCGATCCTACACAGGTGGACTCGAATGAGGTGCCAAACACACTCTAAACAACTCATAAACATACCCCAAAAACCCCCTAAAACATCATAGAAACATGCATAGAAAACACCCATGAAAAGGCTGGACAGGGCACTTTCGGCGGCACCTTCGGCGGCCGAACCCTCCCTCCAGAGACGAAACTCGGGCACTTTCGGGGGCACCTTCGGCGGCCGAAAGTCCCACTCCAGAGACGAAAGTCAGACACTTTCGGCGGCCGAATCCTTACCTTCGGCGGCCGAAAGTCTGCTTTCAAGCCAAAACTCAACTTTCGGGGGCAAGGTTAGGCGGCCAAACCATGCATCCAAAGGCAGGTTCGGCGGCCGAAACCACCTTCGGCGGCCGAACCTGAGTTCTTCCCAGAAGGGCAGAACTTAGCTTCACATGCATTCAAGCCTCCCAAACCTTCCAAACACCCCAAAACAAACACCCAACTAAACCAAAACATGCATACTCACTCCCACAAGCATAAAGGGGCATAAACTAACTTAAAACCCCAACAAAACATTATGTAATCATACATTGGGCACAAAACTCACATAAACCTAACCATGCATATCTACCCATAAAACACCATCAAAACCTTCATAAAACTTCATAAAAACACTAGGGAAGCAAGGATCTACACTTACCTCTTGAAGATCGAGGGTGGTGTAATTCCTAACTCGGAGGTGTGGAGAATCCAAGCTCCAAAAGCTCCAAGCTCCCAAAACTCCCTTTCAAACTTCAAAACTCTTCAAAACAACCATGGAGCTCATGAAAACATGAAAGAGATGAAGAAAAACATGAAAACGGCCAAGAAATGACATGAACTCACCTGAGCTCGAGAATGGGGAGAAAACTCTCCCATTTCCGATCTGAGGGCCCTTTATAGGTGGCCTGGTCGAAGACCTTCGGCGGCCTAACGTGCCCCCTAAACTCATGCAAGTTCGGCGGCCGAACTTGACTTTCGGCGGCCGAACCTTGGCTCGTTCAAACAAGACTTTCGGAGGCCAAAGGCGCTCCCGAAGCCTTTCCATGTTCGGCGGCCGAACTTCACTTTCGGCGGCCGAACCTGGCAAACGCCTCCTTGGTCTTTTCTCTTCAAAACTCAATTTTTCTTTCAATTAAAACCCTTAAAATCATTTGAAAATATTTTTAGAAAACACATTCTACCCTTCTAGAGAGATCCAACACCCTAGATTCCGCCGGGAGGCAGGAATCCCGATGCCGGATTCTAGCCGGGTATTACAGTTTACTCACAGAAAGCAAATTAAATGCGAACTTAAGGAGACATAAAACAGAGGATACAGAAAGAGAAGGGTTAAGTTAATATGACCAGAACCCATGACAGAAGATTTAGTGCCATCAACAAGAGTAACATAAGAAGGCGATGTATGAGACTCAAAATTGGACAAAAGGGTAGAATTACCTGACATATGATCGGTAGCACCAAAATCAATAACCCATTTGGAGGATGAAGACACAAGACATGCAGTAGAGTTACCTGACTTGACTCGGCAATTGCAGTGATAGAGGAGGAATTAGAGGATTTTAGAGATGTCTGGTATTGGATGAATTGTGCATACTCATCTGCAGATATCAAAATTCCCTGATCGGAAGATCCATTCAATTTGTGTTCCGTGATTTTAGTCATCATAGGAATCACATCAGTTACGGTGGTAGTTTTACCTTCAGCCATAAGGATAACCAACCCAAAACGATAGCAACAAAAGAAACATAAAATCAAAAAACGACGTGAACAATACCGATGAACAGTAAACGATAGCAACAAAAGAAACATAGAATCAAAAAACGACGTGAACAGTACCGATGAACAGTACCACATAAACAGTACCGATAAACAGTACCACATAAACAGTACCGATGAACAGTACCCGTGCACAGTGCCGATGAACAGTACCGATGAACAGTACCCGAATATGAATAGTACCTAAAACACCTCCATCCAACACCCGAACGGCAAACAAACCTCAGATCTGACAAGGGCATCATGTGGCGACTCTAATGACAGTGAGATCCAAATGTTACCCTTTATGGGTAATCCAAATGAACAGAACCCTAAGTCTCCAAAAAAAAAATTTTTAATTTGACGAGAGAGAGAAAAAAGTAAATCTCTACGAAAAAGGCACTGATACCATGTAGAAGGATAATATTTGTTGTATTTCACAATAGAGATTACAACCTATTTATACATGAGAGACGGTATCTAAACAGGAAGGAAAATCAATCCTATGATTATACAATCCCTAAGATTAAGCAACTGACTCATCTATCAATATTTACTTCCTATATTAAAATATTTACTTTTTATAACTTATAACAAAAATCAAAGATCAGTCTACCATTCAAGAAAACTAAAAAAATAAACTCAAATTAGAATAAATAAATTAAGTGAATCATATATTAATTCAAAACTCATAATTCAACCCAATTCAAATCATTCAGCTTAACTCAATTCGTTTATGGGATAAGATGATGCACTAGATATGGCCATGGTAGCTTGGACTGTGAATCAAACTCAGAATTAAAATTGATCGATTCAATTCAACGATTTGACTTAATTTTGATTCGATTTTTTTATTTCTTAAATAAATTATTTTTAAAAAATTATGTCACTTAAAATTAATGTATGAGCAAATTAACTTTAAATTTATTTTTAATTTATAAAAAATATTATTGATATTTAAATGTAATATTATTTTATTTTTGTATTATACATATATTATTTTATTTTTTATATCATATAAATGGATACACTTTACAATTTTCTTATTTGATAAAATATATATTCAATAATACTTAAGATTTATATTTACTTCTTTGTATTTTATTTAAGTTTTTATTTTTAAATTTTTTTTAAAATTGAAATTAGATTACCAGTTTATAATTTAAATTTAATTGAAATTGGAATGGGGAAAAACCAAAGTCAAGAAAAATCAAAACTGTAAATGCTTTAAAACTGGACTAAAACTATTAAAAAACCTAAATCATTTTGAACTGTTATAAATTAGATCTATTTCGATTTGATTCAAACAATAAATCGAATCGCCGATTCTGATTCATAACTACGTCTACAATGTATCGATTGGAACTATCACAAAAAATAAGCACCGTGAGATGCCAACGTTACTATCACCAATTACAACAACCGAAAGGTGAGCAAAAAACTAGCAATGTTGATAACAACGACAGAGTATAAAATAGCCAACATGCCACATCTAGAGTCTCAGGAAAAAAGATAAACCAAAAACAACTTATAGCAAAATCATTATGCACGAGAAGAAGACACCACAAAATCTCTCTAATTAAAGAAATTCTCCTCTAAGATAACTAATAAAATTTTTAACATAAAAATCAAAAAAAAAAATTATGAAATATACATGAAATTCTCCTCTAAGATTTTGTTTACTTATTATCCTTCTCTCTAATTAGCCAAGGACTAGAGGCTCAGTTGAGTGAATCATCTCCCTGCCCCTATTCTACTTCCCTCCCTCAGTCTTACTTTTTAAACCCACATGACAAACATCTCCATCAATCATTAAAAAACAGTTGGAAAATATATAAAAGAACCAGTTATAACAAAAAGATTGGTAGAAGTCAAAGGGATCTTTCAAATTTGCCACACTATTGAGGATCTATAATCCCTGCTGCACAGGCCTATCTATATATGAATTTTGAAGACTTCACCTTGATGGATATCTCTTTTCAAACATTTATTCATACCTCAAATGTGATGCAAAAGACATGCTTAATTCTCAATTTTACATGCAACAAGGCTGTGTTCTCTCAAAATAAACTGGCTGAAAAAGTTATTTAAAATAACTAGAAAACAAGATTTTGCTTATACATGTGCCCATTTTCCAAAATTTTAGCGAGGATTTGAAAAATAACTTTAGATTGTTTTCTACTATTTTCCTTTATAACAAAAGTCATGTTTTTCAACTATTTTCAACAGGTAAACATGTTTTCTATCCATCATCACATTTCACATGAAGATTTAACCCTACAATAGAAATAGAAAAGCTAATGGATAGTTGAATTTTAAGCAGAGACAGTTTACTAGAAGCTCTAAATGGATTTATAAGTCAATTAAAGTAAACTGAGTTTGTAAATCTTACTTGTCCCTTGAAGATAGAAGTTAGCTTTAACTTTTGTCTCAGCAAAAGTAACTTGATCCTTTTAAGAATGACAGAGTGCTGTAGTTCTGTGATGGTCACCCATACATTCCAAAAAATTTTCTGGTATAAAGAACAATACGAAAACTGTAAGAATACTATATTGTGTCCATCATATTTATTCTCTACAGTTTGCCAACAAACAAAAGTCATACAGTGCTGCAGGTGCCAACAAACCAAAACCAAAAGATGAGTATTTAGACAAAAGAGAGAATTGCTGTTGAAAATCAATCAGGTGCATATGACCTCACCTACTCTGAATGCTTAAAAGCTTGCTGGGAATATATATATATATATATATATATATATATATATATATATATATATATTTACAAGTATGTATGTGTATATGTATATATGTATGCATGCATAAACTCAAATGAGCAAATTTTACAGAAGAAACTTCCTTATTTGGATAAAAGTTCGTTTTTCTCCATGTGCTCTTCCAGGAATAGCTTTTCGAAATACTGAAAATAACATTTCATGTCTAAATAATGGAAAATATACAAGTAAACGTAGGGACTTGTTCTGAGAAACAATGAGAAAAAGTTATCCACTGCAAAGTATTATTTTCTTCAAAACCAAACCAACTTTTAGAAACAAGTCTGAACATGCCTAAGCGTGTAGATTTCATTTTGTTGAACCTCAAACAAGTAAAAGTAACTTTCGTTTGTCACATTGAGTCTACCTTAGTTTTAGATGACCTTTAATTTGACCCAACTAAAATAAATGGAGAACTTTATTGTTTAAATTATGCTCACTAAATTATGAACTCTTTCATTTGAATTTCTGAGGGAATAACAAATGAAAAAGCCAAATGTGCCTAGTACAGACATAACCAAGTGAATCTTAATAGGCCTGCTGCAAATGAACTAAGCCATTTGTTATTTTCGAGGTAGAGCTTCGCTTCATTAAGCTTGTTCATACCCATAATTACTAGATTCTCTCACCCCAGGAAACCGCGACCCAGGTACTGCATCTTGAAACGCAATACTCTTCTGTCCCAAATTGCTAGGGACACCATTCAGTTTGCCAAAATTATAAGTTCCACAAGAAATGAAAATATGGAAGGAAGGAAGAAGAAAGATCAATAAATATGAAAGTGTGCAATAGCAGCATGCAGGCACAAGAAGAAGAAGAGGAGAGGAAAAAGGCTATAGCAAAAGAATAATAAACAGAAGAGAATACATTTTGAAACATTTTAAGCAAGATAGTTGATTTACATGTTAGTGGAATAGGTTGACGTGGGAGTGTAATTGGTTATTTTATTAGTTAAAATTTAAATTTTTTTAGAAAATATGAATATCATCAACTATTAATCATATATTTAATTATTTAAACATTATATTATATTGAGTAAATATAATTTACATTCCCAAATTAAATTGGCACACTAACTAAACATACCACTGATACCAATCAAGGTTACCCCCTACTTATCCTATATTTCATTAATTAGCATACCATGTACCCGTACCAGGACTCAAGAGTACCATGGTCTAGGAAACTATGTTCACTATGATCAATGATGCAAACTCAAGCTTACTTTTAAGGTTCAGTTTGTTTTCTTTCCATTTTAGGTGATGGGAAGACACATTGCCTTGAGTATATATTTCACTTTTGACTATATCTAGAGCTTAAACTCTATTCTTAGGCAGGATAGTTAAATGTTGAGCCTTAGAAATCTTTACCATCCCAAAAAAAAAAATCGTAGAAACTGTATAACATCTTTCCTAAAATTATAGCATTGATGTTGCTCCAGTTAAATGCAGTTCTTTGATTGTCATTTCCAGAAACTGATATTAGAAGCTACAAGTCCCAAGAAATTTACATTATGCCAAGGATGTTACTATTGACATTGCAGTGTCCAGAATAGATTGTTTAGAGGAACATGATGAGTTTATAAATAGCTAGCAAAAAATACTAAGTGAAAAATGTGTCCAAAAGTTATTTGGGTAAGTTTGAGCCAAATCAAAATCAATGGACTGAAAACAGTGAAAAGTGTGTATACCATACCTCTGCATTTAGTCTATGCAACAAGAAGGAAGCATCTGCCCTTGCATTTACAAACCGCCATTGCAAGTAACGGTTGTACAGAAGCCTCAACATACGTGCATCAACAATTCGATCCTCCCCCATCTTCCCTCTCCTTAAATCAACTGAGAAACTAAGAATTGAAGGTGTACTACCAGGATAACTACTCATGGGTCTCACCCTTGAAGGACTAGAAATCCCTCGTGATGGAGACGAAGCCGTAGGTGTCCAAAGCTTAGTAGGCGAGGCAGGCCCCGTGGCTCCCCTAATAATTGAAGAAGCAATAGTTCTGGGATGTCCCTGTACCATCAACACCAAATCTTTTTGATTGACTGGTTTTTGATGAAATGCTCATTCTGGAATTAGGACTAGTTGGTAATAGTGAACCTGGATCCTGCAAGCGCCTCAACCTGCTATTTGTTTCTTGCCAAAACCTTGCAGAAATAAAAATGCCACGAGCCCCTTTTTTCCTTTGGAAATCCCACTACCTAATTCATGCAATCCTAAAGTGCTACCAGAGGAAACACTATCACTATCAGATACAGTGAGATCACCAGTAAGAGAATATTCAATCACCGAATTGGCATCTGGGTTTTGCTTTGCATTGCCTAAATCCAAGCTCAACCTCCTCTCATCAACCATCACAGATGGCTGCAATGACTTAACCATCATCAACCCAGATCCCAGACTCCTCTTATCTCCACCACTACAATCCAAACTTGCTAATCCGGAGTGAAAACGGTTCACAGAGAGAGAGGAGTGAGAATTGGGAGTAGATTCAGAGGAAGAAGAACAGGGGAAGTGTGTGTATTGGGGATTTTTGGGTTTGATGAATCTTTGGAGAGAGATTTGTAATAAATTAGATAGATTTTAAATTAATAAGTATTTTTAATTTAGTTGTGATTAAATTTTCAATTACAGGTAGAGTATGGTTTTCTTTCTGGTTTATGGTCTTCTCTTCCTCTTCTGATAGATTTTGTTTTTTTTTTTTAAATACATTTTTTCTATTTATTTAACGGTATTCTTGATTTCCATAGATTATAATAGTATGATGCTATTTTTTAAATTAATTAGTCAAATAAATAGTAGGTTAATAGTCAAATAAGAATTATTATTAAATATATTAGTTGAATCCAATTTGAATTAGAATTATTATTAAAAGTTTAATTTAAATGGTTTTAAATTAATTAGAATTTATTTACGATATTACTTCCTAAATAATAAGATCAGAGCTTATTTATGATATTACTTTCTAAATAATAAGTAGCATTAATAGAAAATAAAATTAAAATTAAGTTAACTCAATTTAATAATAGAATAAAAATATAAATATAGAATTATTTGCAAATAGAAATTACAATTTTATTTAGGACTTGAATTAGGATCTATTATTGAATTTCAATTTAATATAAACACAATAGTAGAATATAATTTCAATTAGAATGGATTATTAAATTTCAATTTAAATGGGTTTACTTTATGATGGTATAAATTTATTAAAATTTAAATTTAAAAAATAAAAAAATAATAAAAAAATTTAAAATGAAAGTAATATTTATTTAATTTATAAGTGAATTTAATTATTATACAATATATTAACAATTTTTTGTGCATAAAAAATAAATGTCTTTATTTATTATTTTTATAATAAAGATATCATATCACGCTCTAAAATGTCTAAAACATACCATCAGTTACTAAAATTTAAAATATAATCCAATCTAAAACACAACATGAAAATTTTAGTCCTTTTCAAGTTTTATTTTTTTTCTTCAATCTCAAATTTTCATATTCAGCTTCTCCTTTTTTTTCATATTGTGTTGTATTTATCTTCAATCATTTTAATGTCTAAGGTGGTAATTCTTTTTGTTGTAGATCATACTTATTTTCTTTCTTGGTTTTCACAAGAAAATAAAAATTTTTTCGTTTACATGATATCAATCTCTTATAAAATTTGTTTTTTATCTTATTCCTTATAAAATCAACAAATAAATTCATATGAATAAATAGTTAATAAAATAATAATATTTATTTACTGTGAATAGAAAAAACATTATCATAATTATAAATGCAATATATTTATTAACTAAACACTCTGTTAAAATTTCACTAATATCAAATAAAATAACTATGGTTGTTTCATCTCCATAAAAAATATTTAATTTAAGTAAATACCTACATATTTATCAAAATGACTATTAAAAATTTTCATAATTAACAAAAAAATATTTATTAGGAAAAACGAAATTCATATATACTTGAAGAATATTCAAATCCATTGCAAATAAGGCATATTGGTTTATTATTATTTTGACTCATTTTTTTGTTGTATTTTTTACAACAATTATACCAGAGATCATTCCTATTTTGGATTGATAATATTTGGACTTCAAAACAATATTCAATTCCATGCATATAGACAATATATTGTTAAAATATTGATAGTATTTATTCAATTTAAATTAAATAATAAGAATAATAAAATTTACATACATGATCATTATTTTTCAATACTAATTTTAAACTAATTCTTTGTGCTCGAAGAAACTTGTTTGGACATGATAAAAAATTAATTTATTTTCTATTTCGTATCCTGCAATTAAGTCTTAAATACTAATTTTAAACTAACTCTTTGTGCTCAAAGAAACTTGTTTGGATATGATAAAAAATTAATTTATTTTCTATTTCGTATTCTGCAATTAAGTCTTAAAAGTTATGACATTCATAATAATATCGACCAATAAAATAATTTGAACAAATTAAAATGATATACATCATTATGCTAATAATAATAACTTACAATTCTTGTAGTATTTCAATTTCGTGTAGACTTAGATTAATTTCTATTGCTATAACTGTGATCCTATTCAATTGAATAATATCTATAAATTTTGAAATACAAAATAACTTGTGGTTAATTATATATATATATATATATATTACTATCATAAAATGAAGTCATAACGTTTGATATAGCTATTATTAAGTAATTTCAAGAATTTCATTATCATTATCAGCTAAATCTCCCAATCAAATTAATGGTATCTTATTGAATATGCATTAAAAAAAACTTTAAAATAATTACATAATAATATCAATAAATATATTAATATCATATTTGTTGAAACAATCTAGATATTGTATTTATGTAATTATAATATCTCTTTTCCTTTTTTTGTATTTTTATTATAAATGCTAATTTCACATGAATAACTGCTGCCAAAATATCTACAAAACAAAATTAGTAATAGTAAAATTACTCATTAACAAAATTAACCCAACAATAATATAATACAATACAATAAAAAAAATTTAAAATATATATACCTATTATTGTGTTGCTCTTAGTAAACTTATACACATATTCAAATGGTATAAAATTATAAGATATAATTTCTCGTGGTATGATAATGTCATTTTCTTTGATAATAATATATTGTGTGAGTATTAATTTAAATTTTTCATAAATATTAAAAGTAAATATTTTTATTATTTAGAAAGTAAAATATAAATTTGTTCCTGAAAAGCATAAATAATATATACATATATAGATTTATATAAATAAAAAGAAAATATCAATCTAAATTATAAAACTCATATACAAAATAATTTTATAAAGAAAAAAAGTGTGTAAATTTTAGCTGGCTGAGAAACCGTCCATGTTTTTAAGTGGTTAGAACAATCATAATAGAAAAAGAAAAAGAAAAAGAAAATATTTATGAAAAGTTATTATTTTGATTTTTCTCAACATTAACTATATTCAATTATAAATTAATTAATTTTAAATTAAATTAATATTAAATATAATTTTATTTATTTCTTATCTCCTTATCAATTAAAATTATTTTTCTCTTTTGTCCATTACCATTGCTATATGGTTCTATGCAACCTTTGTATATTACCATCGCTTAAATACTCTATTCTTTTTTATTTTCTTCCATGAATTTATTGCAATAATATGAGAATATTCTTTTATGTTGATGTACATATTAATTTGTAATAAAAAAATTATAATTAATTTCATATGAAATAAAAGATAATTCATATATAAGCAACTTAATTTAATTTATGTGAGAAAATAAAGGAATTTACATGTTGTTGGCTGGTTCCACAAGTAGATAAGAAATAAAGAAAATCATTAAGCTTTATGCTCTCCACATAAATTGATATCTCCTTAATTTTCATTCACTATTCTTTTATATACATATTAATTAAATTTAATTCAATTTAAAATAGTATTATAGTATAGATTATGAGTCCAAATTTTATACGAAATAGGATTTTTTAATTTAATATAGAATTAATTATTTATGACGTAGAATGTCTTCAATTCAATATCTATTTTAAATTTTCATCAAATTATGAGTTCAAATTCTATATGGAGTAGGATTTTCTTAATTCAACATAATAAAGTATTTATAATATTATATAAATATTAATTAATTAATTATAAATAATTTAAAGATATTTTAGTCCCTTCAAAGTTCGCCTCTTCATTCGTATTTTTATATATATTATAGATTATAGATATAGATTATAGATATAGATTATAGATATAGTCTAGTAATAGCATAATATATTATAAATATAATTTTTTTAAAAAAGCTAATTAACTAAAAAAATCTCAATTTTTTGCCTTTATTTTTATTTTAATTTAAATTTTATAATTTTAGTTTAATTGGCCTAATCTTTACATTTTGATACAATTTTAGTAAATTTTTAAATTTAATAATTTATGTTGTAATTTAATAGTTTAGCTAATTTTTGGTATAGTTTTAGTAAATTTTTAAATAATTATAATTTATGTGACAATTTGATAATATAACTCATATGCGATGTGTATTATTGTTATTATTTTATATCAAATCTAACATATATATTTAAATATTTTTTGGTTAATTTTTAAAATTAAAATTAAAAATAAATATTTAATTGATAAATATATTATTCACATTTTTGATAAATTTTATTTTACAATTATTATTAAAATTAAAATTAAAAATAAATATTTAATTGATAAATATATTATTCACATTTTTGATAAATTTTATTTTATAATAATAATTGTAAATATTTTATAATAGACATATTATTTAATAAACAATAGTACCATATATAAAATAATTAAAAGTAATATATTTATTAATAATATATTTATTATAAAATTTTTATAATTATTGATACAAAATAAACAATAACCGGCGACATATGTTTAATGGTTAGATTATTATTATTTTTAGAATTAAATAGTTAAATATGAGTTAATATTATTTTCATATGTAAAATTAATTTATATTTAAAAATAATAAAATATTATATTTGGCATTTTATCTGATGTTCTAAGACCTAGAGAAAATAGGATTTCTGTGTGTAAGCTTAACTGGGAATGTCACGCTTCCCTTTTTTTTTTTTTCTTATCCTCTAATGACGCATAACTGCCACCTGTTCCTGTCATGCAGAGCCGTATGTACAGGCATACCTGCCTGTCCATCCTTATCATGTGGCCATTTAATTCTCCTCCAGCGCGCGTGGTGGTAGGGTCGCAGTATAACTGGGCCTGTTCCCCTATTCCCCGTCACATTATGCGAGATAGGCTCCTTTCTAGGATGTCTGGGCCTTCGGGCAGCCCAACCTGCCTCAAGCGCGGGTTAGACGTGATGTTGGCGGATTGGCCTGCTTAATGGGCTCTAATGGGCTTTGAGTCCGTCTCTTTCTTCAGGGCTCGACCTCAGCCCGGATGCTAGAGGCCCAACAGGTCATCAAGTGTCCCTTTACCTCCTCAATAGTTATTCCATGAGTAATGAAGAGTAAATCCCTAGATCTCAATTATGACCGCACGATCCTAGGTAGGCTTCTGTCAAAACGTCTCTTCTTTACCTTTACTCTTTTCAAATTCGCATTCTCCATTTCTCTCCAGACTCTTCTTGCTCTACTTTCTCTACTCCGTCTTTCCTCTTTTCTGCAAAATTTCTCTGAGGTACGTCTTCTGTTTCCTAATAGCTGCTGTTAGAATCTCTGATATTGTGGCTTTGAGGTCTATCGTCACCTCTGCTACTCTTACCAATTTCTTTTCTCTCGACTACCTAGACACCTCCATCTACAGCATTAGGACTCCATATTGCAATGAGAGGATCATTCTTTCCGTTCCTCCACCGGTGGGTTCAATGGATCCCAGCGAGATCGCAACTTGATCTTCTATGTCAAGCAATGCGATTTTCCCTTCTTTATCGAGGTTTTTTGTCACTTTGGAGTGACCCCTCGCATGCTTTCTCCAAATTCCATCATCTTCATGTGCTCCTTTGAATCAGTTAGCTTGTGTTGGAGTTTTGCCCCTTCTGTTGCTTTGTTTTCTACTTTTTTTCGCCTGGTTCGGGCAAACCATGGGTTCTACTACTTTGCTCTCCGAGGAGGGTTATCCATCTTCTCGGGGTACAAAAACTCAATTAAAGGCTGGGCTGAGGCCTTTGTGATGGTAGAGATGAAGGAAGACTCTAGGATCAATTGGGATGTTCATCTCTCCTAGAGGAAGGTTTCCCATGATTGTAACGACCTTCCTCGGCTGCCCCTGGTGGACCAGATCTGCCTTCTCCGACTGAACTCTATCTCAAGGAAGTATGATGTCGAGAAATGCATGTTCGTGTCCAATTCTCGAGACTGTTAGAAAGCTAGTATTCATTTATTGATGTTTTGCCTTTTTCTTCTGCCTTTTTCTTTTTCCTTTTCCTTGTGTTTGTCTTTAACTTGAGTTGTTTTTGTTTTTTCAGCTTCTTCTACGCCGATGGATAAAATCAAGCCTCCCAAGAACTTTACCATGTCCTAGGAGAACATGAAGGCCACACTATCTAGCCTTCAAGGTTGGCCGATCAGTGGCGAACATGACCCACGAGATTTTCTATGCCATTTCCCCTACAGTGACAGGTCGGACTGCTGCCCCTGCTTTTTCGCGGGTGCTGGTGTCCGTGTCCAAAGGTTCTTGCTCTGCGGCTTCTAGGGCCTCCGCTCAGGGCAAAGCTCCAGGCTCCTCTAAGTCTCCGGCGGCTCCGAGGCCCAAATCCACTTCTACTCCGGCGTCCTGGGAGCCCATTACCATTAATGAGTCCATAGAGAGTGGCTCCAAGGGGGGACTGAGGTCACTCCTTCTGCGACCCAATCCTAACAGGCTACTGGTGCCATTGTAATTGGTGCCACTGTCGACAAGCGAACCTAGGCTTCTGAGGCCTCCCCTGAGGGCTAGGTTGTCAAAAGGGCGCATGTGGCAGGGCCTCCGGAGGCCGTTCTTACTTCCCCTGGTGACAAAGGGAAGCAGGCCGTGGGGCAATTGACCTCAGCCCCCAATAACGAGCTCCTCAATGCTTCTGAGGTGACTCCTGGGTCTGCGGCGGCTTCTATCGCCGAGATGCTACGCGAGAAGATGTTTGGAGGGGTCTCTGATGTTTCTAACCCGTGCTTTCTCGCTTTTGCCAACCATCTGGACTACTCTACCAAACAACAGATAGCCTTCCGCTCGTGGTCTCGGGAGGACCTGGGGGATAGTCTTAGAGAGATGCTCCTCATGGTGAGTTGTCTTACTTTCCTTAGACATGTTTTATTTTCCTTGTTTTTTATTTGTTGCCCCTTTTTGTCAGGCGTTGGGTATATATATGGAGATCGACGCTCGGGATCAATCCCTCTAGAGCTCTAGAGCTCGATGGACCAACTTATCAATGAAACCCGTCGTAAGGAGAACATCATGGCCATTGGTAAGGCTCGTGGGAACATTATCAACCTCAGAAATCAAATTGAGGACCTCACCAAGTGTCTGGGGGAGATGCAGGAAGAGGTCAACAGGGCTTCTGAATGGGCCTTTGTGGTAAAGTCTCAACGGGATGAGGCTTTGGCATAGCTGTCTGTTTTGGAGGAGTCCTGCCGCCAACGTGATAAGGCCCGGGCTCAGTATGACGAGGCTTTAGCCCGTGTTGCTGTCCTTCAGCAAGAGCTCAATAAGTATGCCGAGGATCTGAAAGGCATGGTCTTGGCGATGGAGGAGTCTCGCCTTCAACAGCAACAACTTCGCCAAGAGGTAAGTGCCCTGGAGGAGAGGTATTCTGACCTGCCAAAGGATGTCCGAGCTGCGGAGGATAGGGTCTAGCTGGCTTGTGAGGAGCGCCTCCAGGAATATAAGGATTCTGCTGAGCTGAAGGCAATATTTTTTCTTGAATTTATATTTCAATATTTTTAGCATATCAAACAAAATAATTTAAATATTTTATAAATTTACATTTATATCACAGTTTTTCAATCTTGAATAGTGCAAACAAATGCATTAAAACATCTAAAATATTAATTATCATATTCTCGAACAAGTCATCTGCAAAGAGACAAAAATAATTAATTAATAATTTCTTTTGCCGCTCCAATTATAAAGAAGATGGTACGGTCAAAATGAAAAAGTATTAAAAAAAAATTAATTTGGAGAATAAGAAAATTAAAAAAAAAAAAGAGAGAAAATATTAGAGCTTATCTAGAGGCAGCCATGAATTTTCAATTAAGCCAAGTGAAATTTGATATTTGATCGTTGTGATAGTGAAGGAAAGCAGATTTTTGATAAATTAGGGATTTTAATTCATTCACTTTTTGACAGAATTTATTTTGCAATAAAAAATTTAAAAAAAATGTAAAATCATGTAATAATTTAATTTTTTTAAAATATTTTTTTAATTAAACTTTTATAAAATTCTTAATTTTAAACGAAGAATTAAAAGATTTCAATTACGATAGTTTAATCATTATTAATATTAAAATTGTTATTTAATTGTTTAAAATTAAAAAATTGAAATATAAATATAATTTTTAAAAAAATTTAAATTATTTTATTCAATAAATAAAAAATATAACTAATTAAAAAATTTAAAAAATTGTGATTAGAATAGTATGTGCCGAATTCAGTTTGTCAAATTTAATTTTAAGCCTTAAATAAAATCATAACTAGTGTTAAAGTTGTGTTTTAATTTTCTAAGATTAAAGGTTTATCCTAAAGTTTTAGACCATCTTAATTAATAGATTTTTTTTATTTTATTAATAAATAAACTGATTCCAATTTTTATTTTTTTATTAATAAATATTAAATAAAATAAATTATATTTTAATTTTTAAATTTTAATGTAATTAATAAATTAATTTTTATATTTTTAAAATCAAATACTTAAATAATTATATAATTAATCTATAAAATGAGAGATCGTTCTATTCAAAATTTTATTTATCAATGAGAGAAAATAAATATTTTAAATTTAAAATGTAAATTTGAGACTTTTTCTTAATCCTTGAATAGACTAAAAAAAAATATTATAAAAATTTATTTTTTTTAATACTCTTTTATATAATACATATATATAAGTTTATTAGTTTAGTGGATAAAAAATATTTTTTAATAATATTAAATAAAATAAAATATTATATATTTTAGTTTATAAAGAATTTACCGGTAATTTTATTACATTCAATTCAATTATTTTTATTATAATGGTAAGCAATCTAAAAAATTTAAAATTTAAAATATAAATATAATTAACATAATTGTTTAAAGTTATTTTACAAATTGTCGTATCTTGACTTCCGAACTGCCTGTACTTTTGAATATATTTCTTCATTGTCAAACTCAGATAGCTGTTTCAGCTTATCATTCCACGCGCATAACTCTCTATTTCTCAAGTCTGTCGCCACTGTGAGCAGTAGCAGAGGCAATCCTGCACATTTTTTAGCAATTTCTGCGGCGATAGGGGGCAATTTTGAATCTTTAGCACCTGCTACAGTTATTTCAAACAAACTCCGAGCCTCTTCGTCCTGTAGAACGTCGAGCTTGAATTCTTTCTGTGTGCCCATCTCGCGAGATAACACATCTTGTCCCCTTGAGGTGAGAAGTATTTTGCATCCTTTGAAACCATCTCCAAAGGGAATTCCTACTGCATTTAAATCAAGTTTTTTCCAAATATCATCAAGAATTATAAGTACCTTCTTCTCTTTCTTCAACCTCTCGTATAGCCGATTAGCTCTTCCAGGTATTTCCTCCACATCAAATTTCAAGCCCAGGATATCAGCGATCTCCGATTGAATTCTTCGGAGTTCTGGTGTTTGACCTACAGCAACCTTAGCGACGACGTCGAATCGCTTCCCTACCAGAGCTTTTCTGTGGACCTGTTCTGCTAGGTGGGTCTTACCCACACCTCCAAGTCCATACACCCCGATCATATTAAGATCTGGATCCAATAGTGCATCCATAACTTTCTCCAAGAACAACTCTCTTGAATTCAAGCCCTCACTAGCATATATTGACGGGGCAACTATCTGCTGTAGAGGGGGATGGAAGGAAATTGAATCAAGGTCGCCTTCATTCGCCAGCTCATGAATTGCCAGAGCTTTCTTATCTGCTTTCTTGCTAAGCTGGTAGCGTGTCTTCAAATCAGGACATAATCCAACGAAACACCTCTTTTTCGCTTGTTTTTCACCTTTGCTACATTCCTCAGCTTCTTCAATAGCTTTGCCTGCATCGCTCAGCCACTTGCTGACACTTTCATGGATCTCATCCCCTTGCCTTGTAGACTCCTCAACAGATTGCTGCAACTTGACTGTTCTGTTCTTCAATTCCTCAGCCTCATGATGGAGTTTCTCAACGTTGCTCTTGTAGGTGAAAGGGTAGCTGATATGTCGTTTGATTGGGACAGCAAAAAATTCCGCGATGGGTTCTTTAATGAACCCAGTGAAGGTGGAGATAAAGATATCAAGAACCATTTTGGTTTTTTGATTTTTTTTTTTTTTATTTGAAATCTCAGAGCAAAAACAAAATAGACCAAGAAATCAGAGTCGAACAAGAAAGGACTGCTGAAATCAACAGAAAAGCAAAACAGTCGCTAAAGAATTAGAGAACCAAATGAAGAGAGGAAGCAGAGAACTAACAGAGAGATGGAGGAGCGATGGTTATGGATGAGTAAAGGTTGGTGAATACTGAATACAAAGGAGGGAATGTAGGAGTTGACAAGCGATGACTTAATTATTGCTTTAGTTTTATAATTAAATTAATCATATTAATATGTTAAAATAAATAATGTGAAGTTAAATCAACAAGATATCAAATTTTGAATTATAAACTAAATAAATTTATTTATATTTTTTAAAAAATTATTATTTTTACATCTATGAATTTTTTTTCTTTTTATCTTCGTTTTTTGTTCCTCTTTTATATGATATTGAAAAATTATTATATAGTTTCTATAGCATATAAAAATTTATTAATTAATTTTTATAATTTTAAAAAATATATCAAATATTTTTAAAAAATTTATTCATTAATTATTATATTAATTTAGTTATTAAATATTATAAAAAATTTAAAATTATTTTAATAAGAATATATTAATTAATAAATTTTTTAAAAATTTAAATAATCCATTAATAAATTTTTCAAAACTATAAAAAATTTAATAATAAAATAATTATAATTAAAATTAATGAAATAGTTAATTACTAATTTTTTTTAAGAGATCTTAGATTTTTAATATATTTTTTAAATTTTTATGTGAAAAATCTAAATAATATATTAAATTCAAATCTCAAACAACTCAACTCAAGATACAACTAACAAGAGAGATGGGGCCCGCTGGCTATGGATCAGAAAAGGCTGGTGAATACTGAATAGAAGAGTTGACCAGCGATGACTTAATTATTGCTTCAGTTTTATAATTAAACTAGTAGTTTATCCGCGGTAATTAAAAATTTTTATATTATTATTTTATGATATTATTTTATAATATATTTTTTAAAAAATTTTAAATTCAAAATAATAATTAAATATAAATCTATTCACCATTAAACTCAATTACCACAAATAAAATTAAAAATTTTAATATTTGTTATAATATATTATTAATATATAATAATAAATTCTATAAAAAAAAATTATATTTTTTAAAAAATAAAATTTATTAAGTTCTAGTGTTAGTGGATGAAAGTAAGAGTGATGGTAGTAAGGGAGAGAATCATTCATTTTATCATAATATTTTTAAGTATATTAATTTTTTAAATGATAAAATTTAGTATATGAATTATGTTAGGTGATAAATAATTATAATATAAATATATTTTACTATTAAAAAAATATAAGATGATTTTTTAAAAATATTTAGATGACTCATCATTCAATTTCAATTTAATAAAGAGGGTTGAGTTGATTGTGCAACCATACATCTAATGTTAAATGTTAAGGAGAAAATAAAAAAAAAATTGTGTGAAGAAATACATAGAATAAAAAATTGTGATAATGTGTTTTATATAGAATGTATAATGAAAATTATATTTTTATAAAAATTAAAAATATTATAATTATTATAATTATTAATATAATAAATTATAGTTGTTTAAATTTAATAACTTAATTGTTTATTATTTATAATAATTGATTTAGAGTATTAGAATCACAATTTTACATTTTACTATATTTTAATTATTTATATTTATTAATTTTTATAGTTATTTAAATAATAAAATTTTAATTTGATAATATTACATAATTAAGTATAAATATTTAATTAAACTTTTAATAGATTATCATTGATAATTAAATTAAATTAAAATTAATATTTTGGCATTTCAGTATTTGTTAATAAAAATTCAATTTAAAATTAATATTTACAATTTGTAAATTATTTAGAATATAACTAAAATAAAAATATATATTTTAAAAGAATTATTTCATTAATTAAATAAAAATTAAAAAACTGTATTATAATTTGTTGTTAACTTTTAAATTTAATTTAATTTGGTAGTAAAAATGATCACTAATCTTAAAATTATATTTTTATTATTTATTTTTCATTTGTTTTATAAAAAATATTTTTTTAAAAATATCTTTTATATTTTTTAAAGTTTAACACACTTACAAAATTTAGTTAATAAAAAATTTTTTTAATAAAAAATAAATCATTTAAAAAAATAATTTTCTCCTTTAGAAAGAGAAAATTATTTTCCATCTGTTCAAATTTCATTAAAACTTATATTCATAAATTAATTAATAAAATTTATTTTTAAATTAAATTAAATAATAAAAAATAAATTATTTCATTAAAAAATATTTTTATACGTTAATTTTTTTGAATATAAACTATTTTCCTTAAATATACGGAATGTTAATAAATAAAATTTAAGATATAAATATTTTTTAAGTTTTCAGTATTTTTTCAGTAAATTATAAAATAACTAACTTTTGATAAATTAATGAAAATTAAAAAAAAGCTATTATCCAAAATTAACGTGCATTTTTTTGTCATTATTATATAAATAAATAATAAATTTGGCTCTATCACCGGTTTAGGACAGTAAAAAAAAAACGCTACTTGAGAGACAATTCAAGGTGTCAGACTTATCCAAGCCTGTTTGTTTTTCATATGTTTTACTTTAATTTTTAGTTTTTACTTTTATTTCTATTATCTTCAACTTTGAAGCTAATCATATTTTTTCTGGATAGGACTGCGCTTCATACAGTTCAAAGATATGCCCTCATATTTATTTTAAAATTTATATGGTAAAATTAATTGATTTACTTTTTAACTGCTCCTTATAAGTTAAACTCTTTTAAAATTTTAACTCCCATTATGTTATCGGTCGCCTTTCTCTCTCAACTCTCCTCTTTTTTGCAGATTAATGGTGGCAAAGAGGAAGCACGTTGCCACCAATCGGAGTCTCCTCCGACCACCACTCCTATGTCTATATGATGCATATGAGATTTAATAGACCACACTGGTGGCGAGACCATAGAAATACCGTCAATGACAAAGAAGACAATAGAGATAGAGACAGCAACTTTAGCCATCGCATCACGATCAGAAGACACCAGCAGAGCGGTAAGGATACGCCGATGATAGTAGCAGTAGCGAGGAGGTGCAACCTGTGTCTCCACCAGAAAAGAAGCAAAAGAAAATGATGCCAGGAATCGCTGGTAGAAAGGCCAGATTCCTACCTGAAGTGCATGAATTGAATGGTAATTTTAATTTTGAAGGAACCGATAAAGAAAGATATCAAGCTTTTCTCTATGCTAATATTTACCTTTACAAATGTGTTGATGATACTGCTTTGAAACAGCTGAATATAATTGATAAAGTTTATAAGTTGATTGATAATATTGGTCGGAGAAAATTTTTAGAGATTAAATTTTAGATACTAGGGGTGCTACAACTACCTAAGTTCTACTTTGTTTTCAGTATAGATGAGCTGATAAATTTATAATATTTGTAATTTGAAGCCCTATATGCACATAGCATAATTTGTTTTCAGTATAGATGAGCTGATAAATTTATAATACTTGTAATTTGAAGCTCTATATGCATCTAGCATAAAATATATATACATATATGTCTGTTTAATTGTATATATATACATATATGCCTGTTTAATTGTTGGCACATGTATGACATTGAAAAATGATGATACTTAGTCTAATAGGGTATAAATTAATAGGGTATAAATTAATCCATGGTTATGTTTGGCTTAAAATGTGGAAACGTGTATTGATAAATATTCACAAAATCATATGGATCTTGAAATATACAAATAAGAAGAAAATAAACAAGCATAATTATTAATAGATGCACTAGATAAAGTCGAGATGTAATACGCTAACAGTGGCTTCAATTCCATGCATGCAAAATGTTTGATCCATTACCACAGTCGCATATTATGGCGAGGTTGCACCAGAAGAGGTTACAGGTTAGTAATTAATTAAATTATCCAATGTTAGTTAGCTGTCAATTAAAATTTAAAGTGAAAGAAATTATTCACGAGCACAGCTGGAGCCTCTTCAGTACGCAAGGTTATTATATATTGCTTAGCTGTCCACGTATATTTTCAACATTAATTTATTAATTTTTGGCATGGTTTCTCACTTGGGCCATGGCACTCTATATATACTATCTTTGTACACCATACCCAGCATCCAACTAATTATTACTCTCTTCATTTGCTTTGTTTCAACTTTCAAAGTTAGCTGAAATGGCATTTGTCACTGCCAATGCTGGAGTTAAAGTTCAAATCAAGAGTCAATCAAATGATTTCTGGGATGCTATTACCAATAACCAATTTCTTCTTGATGCCATTCCTGACCTATATGAATCAATAATTTTTCCAAAACCCAGTAATCTTCAAGAGCGCAAAATCACGTATGGCTCAAGTATGTATATGGTTCAAGATAATTCTTCTAGCATGTCTTTAGAATCTATATATTACCTTATTGATTATTTATGAGAAAATTCATTATTGTTGGTGGATTTGTTTTGTAGGTTCTCAAAACATCAAAACCTCGACTGAACGTGTCGTTGAGAACAGTGATGAGAAATTTATTTACACTGTAGTTGCTGGTGACATCCTTACCAAATATGAAGTCAGCGACTTTCGAGCTACGATAAGTTACCCTGCTGACAAATGGGTGAAATGGACCTGGACCTATAAATATTTGAAGGACGGGAAAAGAAAGGCTCTTGACCTTGATGTAGAGATCGCAGACATTGTGCTTAAGAGCCTATCAAAACTTGATACCTTTATTCAAAAGAAGCAACACTGAATTGCATGTTTACTGTTGCACATCTCTGTGTGGTATGCTAAATAAAGCAGAATCCTACGTCTGCTTAACGCTCTATGCTTTATCTTAGTCGTGTTTGTGTTATGCTTGCTACGTGTTGTATTAAATAAAGCAGAGTCCTATCGTGCTTAATGCTCTGGACTTTATTTGCTTGTATTAAAATAAAAATCCAACTTTAGTTGCTTGTTCTTCCAAAAAATGATTTCTCCTTTCTATGCATGTATAATTAATTCCTTATGTGCTCATTGGTATACAATAATTTTAGTTGATAATATATTTTTTTATTTAAGTGATTGATGCACAAAATATCATCATAATTTAGTCAGTTAAATATATTTAATAATGATGTAATATTTTATTATTAATAATAAAATATAATATTTTATTACTAATATATAATGATTGCACTCAAATAAAAGATAAAAATAAAGTAAAAAAGAAGAGATAATAAAAATAAAAAATAGATGATAAAAAAAGAGAAAAACATATTCATTATTTATTTATGTTAACATGAAAATTTGTAATAGTAGGGAAAATAAATTTAATGAAAGTTTGAAATTTAAAAAATTTAAAATTAAAAAAATAAAATTAAGTGATGAAATTAAAAAATTAAAAATTATTGAATAAAATATTAGATATATATTCTGATCTTAGGAAATAGTGGGTTAATTGATTGTGTTTTCCATGTGGGGTTAAATCAATTTATTTGAATTCAGCCACTTGGTGTTTATCCAATGCGTTATGAGTACAATTTTCCTTTAAAATCCAATTTTTTTTGCATCATCCAATAAGGGACCCTTCAAGATTCCTTTTCTTCTGCTTGGACTTAATGGATTAAGTCACTGAGTAATTAATAACTAGAGAGATTAAGTCACTGAGTAACTAGAGAGATTAAGTCACTGAGTAATTAATAACTAGAGAGATTCCTTAACTCAAAAGTCAACCTTTTAAACTTTTATTAAAATTTGGGAACTAAATGTTTTAATTTATTAAAAATAAACTTATATTTAATATATTTATATTTGGCTAAAATATATCCCTTCCAAAAAACATATTTTTTTAATACAATTGGATTGATAATTAACTCATTTTACTTTTTAACATATTAACATGGTTGTATTTTTATTGACAAACATTTATAAATCTTGCATTTTTTTATCACTTTAAAATCTCAACTTTTAATTTGAATAAGAAAATGATATTTAGTTGCTTTTTTTAGACAAATCGATATAAAATTTTATTATTTAATCAAAAAGCAAATATATATTTAGTTATTCATCTTAAAATTGATATATTTTCTCTTAATATCTTAATTTAGAACATATTTTATACAAACAATAACACAATCCAAACATTTCGTTTCCAATAAAATAATTTCTTATAATACATTTTCTCATGAAGACCAATCTTTTCTAAAACCTTTTGTTAGTCACATTATAGTGTGTTTGGATGAAGTGCAATAGTAAATGAGGTATTTTGAAGTAAGATAAGAATAGATGAAGGGATACAAGATTTTAAAGCCTTTCCATCATTTTTGAAGTAAGATAAGAAAAGGTAAAAAGAGGTAAGATTTTAAAATCCCTCCCAATCCATTAATTTAGTTTATTTATACCCAACCTGGTTAAACAGAAAAAGAAAATTTTAATTTAATTTATTTAGTTATATTGAATTGATGAGATTCTATTGACATATTTAAACATGTGAGCTAGTTGCAAATTATATAATTTTAAAATAAAAATTTTTAATTTTTAATTTAATTAAATCAAAAACATAATTTTTATTTGATAGATCATCAGTACTTTTTTATTTAATTATAATAATAAAAAATAACATTATTTACTTGTGTATTTTTCAATAACTGAGATAGAAGGATACAGATACCAGTGCATCTCTTTCTTGGTTATATAATAAATTTTTGTCAACTTTAAGCATTTGAATGATATTGAAAAATGAGAGTTGACAACTTGACATGTGATTATGCTTTGACACCGAGAAGCGGGAAGGAAGTGGAAGAAATGACAGCCCAGAGGAAAGAGGTTGTGGTTTTGGCAATTAGAAAAGTTCTACTAGGAAAAAAAAAATATTTAATCTATGTAATATAAAAATTTATGAAAAATAAATTTAATTAAAATTTTGTATTTTTTAAGAGTTAAAATATTCAAATTTTTTCAAATATATTTAGTAAAAAAATTGAATAAAGTTATTTAGCTTCTTAATTAAATGAGTTTAATTGGCTTATTTATAAAATTTTATTAAATAATTAAATATTAGAATGATATTGAAAAACGAGAGTTGACAACTTACATGTGATTATGTGAGGTTGTGGTTCTGGCAATTAGAAAAGTTCTACTAGGAAAAAAAAAAGAAAGAAAGAAATAAGGAATGAGAGAGATCTGCTTGGAAAATAAGAAAATTAAGAGAAAAAAAAGAGAGAAAATATTAGAACTTATCGAGAGCCAGCCATGAGTTTTCAATTAAGCTAAGTGAAATTTGATATTTAATGGCAATTAAGCTAAGAAATTTGATATTTAATTGTTGTGATTGTAAATGAAAGTAAATTTTTTATAAATTAGGGATTTTAATTCATCTGCTTTTTGATTAGTAGAATTTATTTTATAAGAAAAATTTTAAAAAAATTATAAAATTATACAAGAATTTAATTTTTTTTAAAATATATTTTTTTTGAAATTAAATTTTTATAAAACTTTTGATTTTAAATGAAGAGTTAAAATTTTCAATTTGGGTTATGAGATTTTAAATAAGACTTAATTGTGGTTTCACAGTAATTAATGTCAAAATTGTTATTTAATTGTTCAAGATCTAAAATTAAAATATAAATATAATTTTTTAAAAAAATTTAAATTATTTTACTCAATAAATAAAAAATATAATTAATTAAAAATTTTTAAAAAAGTCATTAGAATAGCATGTGCGGAATTCAGTTTTGGTGAAATTTGATTTTAAATCTTAAATAAAATCATAACTAGTCTCAAAGTTGTATTTTAATTTTCTAAGATTAAAGGTTGAAATATAAACATGAATTTGCTCTAAAGTTTAAGATCAATCTTCATTAATAGAATTTTTATTTTATTAATAAATAAATTGATTCTAATTTTTTATTAATAAATATTAATAAAAATAAATTATATTTTAATTTTTAATATAATTAATAAATTAATTATTCTATTTCATTATATAATTAATCTGTCAATATTAGAGTCATTTCTATTTATAATTTCACTAGTTGACTGATCAAAATGAAAAATAAACATTTTAAATTTTTAAAATAGCCATGAGCACTTAAATTCTTTTCAATATGGGTAAAGAATTTTATTTTGTATAAATCATACTTTTATCCCTAAATTTTAACATAAATTGACAGATTAATTTTTATATTTTTAAAATTAAATTCTTAAATTCATCTATATTTAATCCGTCTAAAAATATAATTTTTTTATTCATTATAGACATTAATTTAAAATTAGTGGATGATTAAACTATTTTTGAAAGTACAATTTATTTTTAAAATATTTTTTATAAAAATTTATAATTTATTTAAAAGTTATTTCGCATTACTCAAAAAATAATTGAAATTATAAGTATCTTTTAAAAATTTTGAAATTAAAAGTTTTAAAACATTTTAATGAATAAAAATTAAAAAATAAAAAGAATTAAAAATTAATTAAATTAAATATTATAGATAAAAGTTAATAAGAATTAAAGTGTTGTTTCAAATAAAAAATAAAAAATTAAACTATTTAATTATATAGAAGTTTAAATATATAATTTTAAAAATATAGGAATTCGTATATTAATTATACAAAAATTAATTACTTAAATATAATTTATTTATTTAAAAGAGTAATAAAGATATTTTTATAATTTTAATGATAAAAATAAATGGAGAAATATTTAATTTGGATAGAGAAATTTAAATGTTTGATTTAAAAAATATAAAAATTAATTTATTAATTATATTAAAAATAACAACTTTTTATTTTTATTAATAAATATTAATAAATTTTTGTTATTAATAAATTTTTGCCAACGTTAAGCATTTGAATGATATTGAAAAATGAGAGTTGACAACTTGACATGCGATGATGCTGGGTAATTTTCGACACCGAGAAGCGAGAAGGAAGTGGAAGAAGATGACAGCCTAGAGAAAAGAGGTCGGTGGTTTTGGCAATCAGAAAAGTTCTACTAGGAAAAAAAATATATTTAATCTATGTAATATAAAAGTTTATGAAAAATAAATTTAATTAAAATTTTATATTTTTTAAGAGTTAAATAAGTCAAACTTGTTCAAATATATTTAGTAAAAATATTGAATAAAGTTATTTAGCTTCTTAATGAAATGAGTTTAATTGGCTTATTTATAAAATTTTATTAAATAATTAAATATTAAAGAAAAAATTAAAATGTTTTTAATTATTTTGTTAAATTTTGATAGGTATAATTTATGGGAGACAAACCTAACTCACTGCAAAAATTAATTTAAAAGGAGTTGTCTATCACTCATATAAAGAACACATTATTTATTTTTATAATTGATATGATTAATAAAGATAATAATTTTGATCGAGATTTTTTAATATTAAATACAATAATATTAAAAATATAGAACTAATTAATAGTATTTTTAAAAATTTTAAAAGTATTATAATATATTTTTAAAATTAAAAATAATTAATAAATTTTTTCCTACAAATTAAATAATAATATCTAAAAGAATGTTGGGTCAAATTATAAAACTGAATTATATAAGTTTTTTATGTGAATTAAATAAAATAATCCAAACCTTTTAATGCATTCATATTTATATATAATATTTTAATTTTGGATAATCTTAAACCACAATTTTGAAATTAGCATTTATGTAAGAGTTAAAATCAATTTGATCACTTGCTATCCTGCATTCCTACTTGACATTTTTTAAATTTTTTTAATTTTTAATAAGACTTAATTGTGGTTTAATAGTAATTAATGTCAAAATTGTTATTTAATTGTTCAAAATCTAAAGATTAAAATATAAATATAATTTTAAAAAAAAATTGAATTATTTTACTCAATAAATAAAAAATATAATTAATTAAAATTTTTTTAAGAAGTCATTAGGATAGCATGGGTGGAATTCAGTTTTGGTCAAATTTAATTTTAAGTCTTAAATAAAATCATAAATAGTCTCAAAGTTGTATTTTAATTTTCTAAAATTAAAGGTTGAAATATAAACATGAATTTGCCCTACAGTTTTAGAACAATCTTAATTAATAGATTTTTTTATTTTATTAATAAATAAATTGATTCTAATTTTTTATTTTTTTATTAATAAATATTAATAAAAATAAATTATATTTTAATTTTTAAATTTTAATATTAATTAATAAATTAATTCTTCTATTTTATTATATAATTAATCTGTCAAGATTAGATTACTTTCCATTCATAATTTTATTAGTTAACTGATCAAATAGAGAATAAACATTTTAAATATTTAAAATATCCCTTAAACACTTAAATTTTTTTCAAACTTAGTAAAGAATTTTATTTTATATAAACTACACTATTATCTTTATATTTTAGTATAATTGACGGATCAATTTTTATATTTTTAAAATTAAATTCTTAAATCCCTCTATATTTAATCCATTTAAAAATAAAATTTTTTCATTCATTATAAATATTAATTCAAAATTACTAGATAATTAAACTATTTTTGAAAGTATAATTTATTTTTAAAATATTTTTATAAAAATTTATTACCTATTTAAAAGTTATTTGATATTACTAAAAAATAACTGAAATTATAAGTATTTTTTAAAAATTTTAAAATTATAATAAAAAATATTAAAAATTAATTAAATTAAATATTATAGATAAAAATTAATAAAAATTTAACTGTTGTTTCAAATAAAAAATAAAAGGTCAAAAATATTTAAATTATAATAAATAAGTATGAAATAATTATATAGAAATTTAAGTATATAATTTTAAAAATATAAAGACTCATATATTAATTATATTAAAACTAATTATTTAAATATAATTTATCTATTTAAAAGATAATAAAAATATTTTTATAATTGTAATGATAAAAATAAATAAAAAAATTTATCATTCTCATACATTAATTATATTAAAATTAATTGCTCAAATATAATTTATTTATTTAAAAATAATAAAAATATTTTTATAATTTTAATGATAAAATAAATAAAAAAATCTATCACTTGAATAGAAAATTTTAAATATTTAATTTAAAAATATAAAAATTAATCTATTAATTATATTAAAAATAACAACTTTTTATTTTTATTAACAAATATTAATAAATTTTTGCCAACGCTAAGCATTTGAATGATATTGAAAAATGAGAGTTGATAACTTGACATGTGATGATGCTTCGACACCGAGAAGCGCGAAGGAAGTGGAAGAAATGACAGCCTAGAGGAGGAAAGAGGTTGTGGTTTTGGCAATTAGAAAAGTTCTACTAGGAAAAAAAAACATATTTAATCTATGTAATATAAAAATTTATGAAAAATAAATTTAATTAAAATTTTATATTTTTTAAGAGTTAAATAAGTCAAACTTTTTCAAATATATTTAATAAAAAAATTGAATAAAGTTATTTAGCTTCTTAATTAAATGAGTTTAATTGGGCTTATTTATAAAATTTTATTAAATAATTAATATTAAAAAAAATTAAAATACTTTTAATTATTTTATTAAATTTTAATCATACCTAATTCATGGGAGGTCAGAACAAACATACTATAAAAACTAACTTAAAAGGAATGATTGTCTATAACTCATATAAAAGCACATTACTCCTTTTAATAAAGATAATAATTTTGGTCGAAATTTTTTAATATTAAGTACAATAATATTAAAAATATAGAATTAATTAATAAATTTTTTAAAAATTTTAAAAATATTATAATATATTTTTTAAAATTAAAAAAAATTAATAATTTTTTCCTACAAATTAAATAATAATATCTAAAAAATGTTAGATCAAATTATAAAACTGAATTATATAAGTTTTTTATGTGAATTAAATAAAATAATCCAAACCTTTTAATACATTCATATTTATATATAATGTTTTAATTTTGGATAATCTTAAACCACCATTTTGAAATTAGCATTTATGTAAGAGCTAAAATCAATTTGATCACTTGCTATCCTGCATTCCTACTTGACATTTTTTTTAATTTTTTTAATTTTTAATTTTTAATTTATTAAAAAATAATCTAACTATTTTTTATCGCTCTAATTATAAAACAGATGTTAGAATTAAAATGGAAAAAAGTATAGAAAAAAACAAAGAAATAACGATTGAGAGACTTGTTTGGAAAATAAAAATATTAAGAAAAAAAAGAGTGAAAATATTAGAACTTAACAAGAGCCAGCCATGACTTTTCAATTAAGCCAAGTGAAATTTGATATTTGATTGTTGTGATAGTGAATGAAGCAAATTTTTATAAATTAGGGATTTTAATTTATCTGCTTTTGATTGGTAGAATTTATTTTATAAGAAATGTTTTTTGAAAAAGTTATAAAATTATACAAAAATTTAATTTTTTTTTAAAAAAATATATCTTTTTTAATTGAATTTTTATAAAATCTTTAATTTTAAATGAAGAGTTAAATATTTCAATTTGGGTTATGAGATTTTAAATAAGACTTAACTGTGGTTTAATAGTAATTAATGTCAAAATTGTTATTTAATTGTTCAAGATTTAAAGATTAAAATATAAATATAATTTTTTTTAAAAAAATTTGAATTATTTTACTCAATAAATAAAAAAATATAATTAACTAAAAATTTTAGAAAAAAAATCATTAGAATAATATGTGCCGAATTCAGTTTTAGTCAAATTTAATTTTAAGTCTTAAATAAAATCATAAGTAGTGTCAAAAGTTGTATTTTAATTTTCTAAGATTAAAGGTTGAAATACAAATATGAATTTGCCCTAAAGTTTTAGACCATTTTAATTAATTTTTTTTTTAATTTTATTAATAAATAATAATAAATAAATTGATTTTAATTTTTTATTTTTTTATTAATAAATATTAATAAAAATAAATTATATTTTAATTTTTAAATTTTAACATAATTAATAAACTCATCCTGTATTTTTAAAATAAAATACTTAAATCGTTATATAACTAATTTATCTAAATTATAGTTTCATAATTCTATTAGTTAACTATAAATAAACATTTCAAACATATAAAATATTTCTATCAACACTTGAATCCTTTTTAATATTGTAAAAAATTTTATTTTATATAAATTATACTTTCGTCTTTAAATTTTAGTAGAATTAATGAATCAATTTTTATATTTTTAAAATTAAAATTTTAAATTCTTTTATATTTAATTCGTCTAAATATACAGTTATTTCATTCATTATATACATTAATTTAAAATTAGTGAATGATTAAATTATTTTTAAGAGTATAATTTATTTTTAAAATATTTTTTTAAAAATTTACAATATATTAAATATATAATTCATGTATAATAATAATTATAAATATTTATAATACACCTATTATTTAATTTAAAATAATAATATATACAAAATAATATATATATACACATCAAATAAAAGATGAAAAGTGGTTAACTTCAAAGAATGACATGTGCACTCCCTTTAGTTATATTATATATTAAATTATATAATAATATATAATAATTTAGAAAAGATATAAATATAATAAATATAAATTAATATTATTTTTATTCATAAAATTAATTTATATTTAAAAAATAATATAAACATAGTGTTTTTTTGGGTAAATTAGTTTTATAGCATTTGAAGCCCACACATATTATATTGAGGAAGGAGTAAGAAGCTGGAAATCAGAGACATTCAGAATCAAATGGTTCATGAGCCGTTGACCAATTCAAAATTTCAATAATTTTATACTCAACCTAGTTGAACAGGAAAAGAAAATTTCAATTTGGTTTATTTAGTTACATTGGATTGTAAGATTCCACTGACATCTTTGAATATGTGAACTAGTTACCAACCATATAATTTTAAAATAAAATTTATTAATTTTTAATTTAATTAAACCAAAAACATAAATTTTATTTGATAGATGATCAGTAATTTTCTGTTTAATTAGAACAATAAAAAGTAACATTATTTGCTTGTATATTTTTCAATTTTAAATTATAATTTATGCTATTTTATATTAAGATTATAAAATTGATTTAATTTCAATTTAAAATTATTTACTTATATCACAAGATATTTTTAAAATTTAAAACGCAAATTTGAAACTTTTTCTTAATTCTTAAATAGTACTCTACAAAGGCATGAATGAAATTCGACTCCAAGTGGCAGCTAAAATCAATAAATAAACCACAATTATCTAATAGCTATCATGCTGTCATCCATTTGTAATAACAATCATAATAATAAGGCCTAATAGATAAAAATAATTTAAATTTTTATGTTAATTTATATTTATATATAAAATTTAAATTTTAAAAAATAAAAGTTATATATTTTTAATTTATCATAATTATAACAAAAAAGTTAAATTAAATTTAAAAAGTTAATAATAAATTATAATGTAATTTTTAAATTTAAATTTTATATTAAAAATAAATTTAGTTTATATTTATCATAATGTAATGAATATTATTTATTTCAGTTTACAAAGCCATTCCCTTGCGGAATAAATCTTAGAGAATTTAATTTAATTATTTTTTTAATATTTTTTATTTTTTTAAAAAAAGATAATTTTTTAAAAATTTCAAAAATTTCATTGTAAATGAATTTAAAATATATTTAAATTCTTTTTAACAAAATAAATTAACTAAACAGAGAGTCAATGATATTATAAAAACTCATTTTTTTATTTTTACTCTTTTATATAATACGGACAAAAAATATACTTCGTCATATTAAATAAAATAAAATATTATATATTTTAATTTATAAAAGTTTTTATACATTTTAAGTTTTTATTAATAATTTACGTATATAAAAGTGAGAATAAAAAATAAATAATAAAATTAATAAAAAAATATTATTAAAATTAAAACATATATTTTAAAAATTATTTTATTAATCAAATAAAATTGAAGAGATTATATTATAATTTACCATTAATTTTTTATATTCAATTCAATCATCTGAATAATAAGCAATACAAAAAATTTAAAATATAAATATAATTAACATAATTATTTAATGTTATTTTATGCAATAGGCCTAGCATACACAAAGTTTACATCACTCTCCCGCTTCCGTTTGCTCTAAGCTTTCTATTGAGATTTTTTTTTCTTGAAATTAAAAATCGGAAGAATAGAAATGTCATATATACACTCCTCATAAAAAGGTCAATTCTGGCCAACAACATATAGTCCATATAGCAAAATCAGGATAATTTTTATTCAAATTCACTTAATTTTAGTATATTTTTATTTTAATAATTTAATTTTAATTATTTTTTTAAATCTTTTATTAAATTTCAATTAAATTTTCATTCAACTCTTCAAACCTATAATTATAGACTTCTAAATTAAAATAAATTAAAAAAAAAATCTTTTATTTTTTATTTTATATTTTTATTCCCTTTCTATTTATAAAAAGAAAAATTAAATAATTTTCTCTCGCGTCTTTCTCTCTCCCTACTAAAAATATAAGATTTCATTTTGCAACATAAAAAATAATAAAAAGATTTAGCAGCTATCTATAATAAAATAAAATAAAATAAAAAATAGAATAAATTAAACCAATACTTCTTATACATTGATTAAAAAAAAAAACAGAAAGTAACATCATATTTCTAATAATCATCACTTATTTGATTTTTCTTAATAAAATCGAAGGAATATATATACTATATAGGTTCTATTTTATTCTTTTTTTATAATTTATTATTTTAAATTATTTTAAAAATTAAAATATTATTTTAAAAAATAGAATAATACTTATCTAAAATTAATTTTATTATAAATATGTATAAAATTATGTAAATAATTATTTAAAAAACCTATCCATTAATCTTTAAAATAAATGATAAATTAACAAATAATTTATTTTTAATAAAATTTTATATTTTTACTTTAAATATAAAAATATTATACATTTAAAATAAATTAATAAATAATATGCAGAGTACAGTTGTTTAAATACTAAAATTTCATTTATAAAATGATCTAAATTAATATCTAAAAATTATTCATTATTTATTTATGTTATCATGAAAATTTGTAATAGTAGGGAAAATAAATTTAATGAAAGTTTGAAATTTAAAAAATTTAAAATTAAAAAATAAAATTAAGTGATCAAATTAAAAAATTAAAAATTATCGAATAAAATATTAGATATATATTCTGATCTTAGGAAATAGTGGGCTAATTGATTGTCTTTTCCATGTGGGGTTAAATCAATTCATTTGAAATCAGCCACTTGGTGTTTGTCCAATGCGTTCCAGACTTTGATTACAATTTTCCTTAAAAATCCAATCTTTTTTTTATCACCCAATAAGCGACCCTTCAAGATTCCTTTTCTTCTGCTTGGACTTAGTGGATTACTTTACGAGTAATCAATAATGAGAGAGATTAAGTATATACTTAACCTAAAGTCAATCTTTTAAACTTTTATTAAAATTTGAGAACTAAATGTTTTAATTTATTAAAAATAAACTTATACTTAATATATTTATATTTAAAAATTAAAATTTCAAAGGTCAGCTCTTATCACTGAATAATGAATAAATACCTCAAGTTATTTTCTCTAGTTATTTATGTATTTTTATATGAAAAAAATTATTTAATACATGAACTTAAATAGATAGACTGAATCTATGTTCGAGTATAATATCATGACATTATCATTTGTATCACTAGTACTAAGGATTTCATAATCTAAATGTGTACTATATTAACAGTATCAAAATACTTTACACACTTGCTTGAGGAGAGTTTTCATATGCTAAATATTAAAACTCTTCCTCACTTTCTTTTTATATCATCTTAAGTGTTTGTACATAAATGAGTATTAGGCTTTAAAACATAAAGTTCAAAGAGTTACAACGAAAAAATGTGATATTTTATATTTGGCCTAAGAATATATTCCTTCATAAGAACATATCTTGTAATGCAATTGGGTTGATAGTTAACTCATTTCACTTTTCAACACTATATCATTAACACTATATCATTAACATCGTTGTATTCTTATTAACAAACATCTATAAAGTTTGCGTTCTTGATCACTTCAAAATCCCAGCTTTTAGGTTGAACAAGAAAATGATGTTTAGTTGCTATTCGGAGACAAGCCTACCTAGAATTTTATTATCCAATCAAAAGTCAAATATATATTCAATATTGGGGAAACATAGCCAATATCACATCTACATATATCTTTACTTAATTCTTTGCCACTGGAATGGCACCAATAAACTTGTTGGTAAGGTATATTTTCCTTAACCATGGATAGAGTATGACAGTATTTTTTATATAGATTATGTCATTTTCTTTACTAGTATAAGGATTGAAACTACAAAAATTGGTCGCTCTCTCATCATAAGTCCAAACCAGAAAATCATACATTGAATACATTCTATGGATGAAAATACATATTGGAGAATGGATAACCCCTCATTGCAAGTTTGTCGCTGGTGCAGAAGAATCACGTTCCATTTATACACTTATAGAAAAATGGACTAATAATTAATCTTTGAATTTACACCTAAGAAAATCATACTTAAATAAAAGAATGGCTGTAAAAAACTACCTCGAATAGAAAAAAATGATAATTTACTTTTAATTTAAAATGGATAGAAAAAACGGTAATTAATGGAGATGATTCAGAAAGTTCAAAATAAGAAAAACGGATGCCGTAATCTAAAGAGACAAAGGAAGTGCAGAAGAAGTTAAGAAGATAAAAAACACATTGATGAAGAAAAGGAACATTCAAGCGATAGGCACAAGCATAGTGATATAAATAGGATACACAAATAGGAGTGTGAGGTTCTAGTTCCAGGATGCTTCTTTGTGATGATCGAAATTGAAATTAAAAAGTTGATTTTTTACTTTTTAGATCTAGAATTGGAATCAACATTTAGTTTCGTACTATATTTTTTTAGTTTCGATTCAATTTTCAATTTTGATTTTAATATAGTTTCGATTCACTTCTTAATTTTTACTATAAAATATACATAATTAAAACTCTAATTAAAATTGATTTTATTAATTTATTTTCTAGTAGTATGAAGATAGTATATATATATATTATTTAGATGGAACAAATAATAACTAAATAATTAAATTAAGACGAATTGGTGTAAAAAACTTAGAACTTTTTGTCAATTTGCAATTTAATCAAAAAATTTAAAACTAGATTTAATTATTCAAATTTACAATTAAACTTATTTACAATTATATCCAATTGAAAATTTAGATCGGGAGAGTGTGTCTAAATAAGGTGGCATACATATTATATTTTTTCTTTATCTCTACCTTATAGGCGTTTAATTTGTTCAACATCTTTCACCAAAGAAAAAATCATACTTGTTTCTCTCATTAACAGTACCATTCAATTTTTCATTGTTTTCTTATATCTTACCAGTAATATCATGACACAAACCAACTTCAAGCCAAGAAAAAGAAAAAGTAAGAAGAGCAGAAGAAAGAACAAACCCTATGATTAACCACGATAATAGCAAAATCTTCCCACATTTGCAAAGAAAAAGGAAAAACAGATTGTATATAGGATTTGATCACACTAGTTTTGAGTTTAGGGATTCTCAATGTATTAGGGATTAGGAATTCTTGATGTATTAGGGATTTTAGCTGTCTAATTTACATATTTAATTTCAATAGTAATTCCAGATATCTTTTTTAGTAGGTGTCATTTGAGTCATTTTATAATAATAAACATATATGCATGCCACCTCACATAGACACACTTCCCCAAATCTAGATTACCAATTAGATATAATTGCAAATAAATTTGTAAATTTGGATAATTAAACCAAGTTTTAAAGTTTTAGATTAAATTATAAGTTGGTGAAAAATTTTGGATTTTTCATACCAGTTGACCTTAATTAATTAAATTACATATTTAAAAATCTTTAATAACTAACTAATATATTGTAATTAATAATAACACATTGTTATTTTATATTGTTAGTAATTGTTTCATAGATATACAATGGGTAATAATAAAAATTATAAATATAAATATATAATTTTATTAATATAACGATCATATATATAGTATATTTAAATAATTAATTGATTAAATTAGTTAAATTACGTGGTTAGAATCTTTCAAAACTAACTAAAATATTTGTTTTTTCTTTTTTCAACAAATAATATTCATTGATGGTTTAAAGACAAGCCCAAGGGCAGATATATAAAAGAGTATGTACAATTATAAGGCCGAAATATATAAAGAGAAAGAATCCAATCTAACACAAATATTTGGAACCCTAAAAACCCTATGAGGATGACCCGTTGAAGATTTAAAACTGCTACTACCAATACTACTCCACTGAGTCCTGTAGCCACCTTAGACATACAATGACTCTAAGATTGACAAATCACTACAGTAACCCAAATAGGTCCCAGTATATACTCAAGCACCTAGAAAAGGGAAAAAGATACTCAAGCACCTAGAAAAGGGAAAAAAATGCTCAAGCAACTCCAGTCATAGAGGAAGGAGAGGAAAAGACAAAGCGAGAAAGAGATGCAAGCTATCGGAAGCCTTCAACCAAACATCTCAATGGTTAAGGAGACTTCAGCTGTCTCAAAAAGATAGACAAAACGGATGAAACTATGCTTTAAGATGACCCATTCGCATCATTACTGTGAGCCATCTCCAAACCATCTTAGCTATGGGAACCAAGATGTAGCACAGAGTTGATTTAGCCTCAATCAACACATGCAAAGAGGAAAGAGCCGCTGAAGAGAATTAACGACAAGCCTTCATGTTGCAAAAAGGAAAGGATGGCCTTCTATAATCAATTCGAGAAATCCCTCACCAGAACCAATAAAAACCATTAGAATAACGGGTACAATATACTAGCCAAGGAAGATCAAATCTAGAGAAACTAAAAAATCAAACTGATCGGACACAAATGAAGCACCCTCGCTAAGCTCAGTTCGCTGGAGAAACAAGAAAACAAACACACAAAACTATTTACAAACCATGCAGAAGGGAGAAGCGAACCTAGGTAGGGTCATGGAGAGTCATCCCTACCTAAGAGGGATAAGTACTCATGTAGAAGGGGGAGAAGCGAACCTAAGTAGGGGCGTGGAGAGCCACTCCTACCTAAGAGAGATAAGTACCCATGCAGAAGGAGAGAAGTGAACCTAAGTAGGGGCGTGGAGAGCCACCCCTACCTAAGAGGGACAAGGGCGACGGCGACGGACAATTCTAGTAAAAACCAAGGCCTAATGCCTCAAGAACTGTTTCACCCACAGATAATAATTACAAGTACATGTACACATATACAATTAAAATTGATTTTTAATTTATATTCTATTAACATGGAGATAGTATATATATAATATATTTAGATAGAATAAATTATAACAACTAATTAAATTAGTTAAAATTATTTAGTTGGACACAAATGAAGCACTCTCGCTAAGCTCAGTTCGCTGGAGAAACAAGAAAAACAATCACAAAAAACTATTTACAAATCTACACAGAAGGGGAGGAGTGAACCTATATCTAGGCGGCAGGGGTGTGGAGAGCTACTCTACCTAGAGGGACAAGGGGACAATTCCAGCAAAAACGAAGGGCGAGTGACAAGAGCGACTCACAATTTGATGAAATAAAAGTAAAAGGAGGAAAACATAAAATAACTTTTTCAAAATTCTTCTACTTAAAAAACTTTTATTTTTTATTTATTTTTTTTATGTTCTACGTAAAATATCACTTAAATTTTTAATAAAATATTTAATTTTAAAGGATTAAGCATACTGATGAATTTGCATTAAAGATATGTTAAAGTAAATAGAATTTCATTAGAACTTCAAACTAAAATTGGGTTAAGAAGTAAATTAAACTCAAATTTTATATTGATAAGATTATATTATTGAAGAATTTTAAAATAAATAGAACTTCTGAGAAAAAATAAAATAAGTAGAACTTGGTTATGATTTGATATTATCACTTAAGAATTAAAATTTTAATTTTAATAATTTTGAAAAAAAAATTATTCTCTCATTGCTATATTATAAAAATACTAAATTATGGTATTACTCAACATGTTTTGTACGTCATTTTTATTTATTATAAATATCATTTATTTTTTTATTAGTAATTTTTAACATTTTATTATTATAATAAATTTTTATCAATTGTTTTCATATGAAAAAAACCACTTTATAGTATTAATGGAATCTAATGATTAAGAATATCAACAAAATAAAATCCTAATACTATTACAACTATTAAACAATTTGATGATTAGAATATCAACTATTATTAAAATTATTTTTAAATTTAAATTCAATGATAAATAAATAAATAAGTTAGGAACATAATAGATAATTCTAATAATAATAAAAAATATATGAATTTATTGATAATAATAATTCAATTAAATTAATATTAAAATTATTATTTTATTTCTAAATATAATATATTATAAAAAATTTTGATTTTTAATATAAACTACTTATTTTTATGTTTTTATATACGAATTTAATTCAGTATTTTTTTAAAAAATATAATTTAACTTACAATAAAAATTCAATAAATAGAATTTAAATGTTAAAAGACATCTTTTATATTTAAAATTTAATCAAGAACTTCTTCATTTAATTTAAATTTAAATAGACTAAAACTTAAATTAAAAAATTTAAATAATAACAAATTGTAATTAATTTTTAAAAAAATAGTTTAACTTATAATAAAATTTCAATATAAATAATTTAAATATTGAGAGAATTTTTTTATGATATAATTTAATTTAATTATAATTTAAATGTTAAAGAGATTTCTTCATTCAATTTAAATAGAATATTAATATAATTAAATAATTAAATTAAAAAATTTTAAAAATAATAAAATTATAATTAACAAAATATAATAAGGGCAATTTAGAAAATCTTAATACTTTTATATATAATATAGATTAATCGTGACTTTCTAAATTAAAATTTTATATTAATAAATTATTTAAAATTACAAAATATAATAAATAATTATATATAATTTATCAAAAGATAAATCAAATATCATCTACCAAATATCAACTACATATTAGCTATTAACAATAATTAGTAATGGTATTTAACATTTAAACTAAATAGGCCTTTAGTGTTTTACCAACGCTTTATTTTGCTTTCCGGATTCCTTTTCTTCTACTTAGACTTTTAGGACTCCCTTAATAAGAATTGGTCGATCTGGTTATAAAATGACTCCTGTAAGAATCAAAATCAAAATTAAAATTTAATTTAATTTTATGAGTTTTTTAGAATCAAATGACTCCAGTAAGAATTAAAATCAAAATCGAAATTAAATTTAATTTTATGAATTTTTTAGAATCAAAAGTCGGGATCAGTATTCAGCTTAGTTTTAGTTTGATATTATATAATTTCAATATCAATTCAATTCTAGTTTTAATATTATTTTAATTTAGTACAGTTTCAATTTAATTTTAATTATTATAATAAAATTTATATCATTAAAATAATAATTAAATTTGATTTTTTATTAATTTATTTTTTAGTAATACGAGGATAGTCCCTCCGTTTGGTATATATTATTTTATAATAAAAAAATTTAAATGAATTCTATTAAAAATAAATAAATAAATTTTTATAAAAAAAAATATTAAATTAAATTCTTATAAAATTTTTAATTCCAAACAATATAAATATAACAAATTATAACCAACTAATTAAATTAGTTAAATTATATATTTAGATGTGTTTAATAACTAACTAATACATTGTAATTAATAATAATACATGATTATTTTATATTATTAATAAGTATTTCATAAATATAAATGGAAAATAATAATTATTATAAATACACATATATAATTACAATTGATTATATTAATATTTCATATATAAAGCTTAAAGATGGTGTAGGATTAAAAAACAATAAATAAAAAAAAAGTAAAGTACAAAATCTTATAGATTTTTTTTTTCTAAACATATGAGATATCATTGATAAAGTCCGAAAGTTAAAAATCGTACAAAACCAAATAAACAAAGAGTTATTTGAGGCTCAATTAAAAAAAGATAAAAAAAACCACAAAATTCTAAAAAATTTGACAAAGCAACTAACACAAGCTGTTCACTTTCTCCCTCGTAACAAGCTTTCGTTCATAAAAGAAAACACAATAAAAAATTACCTATAATCCCGTTTAGAAGGAAGGGAGCATAAACTCGTAGCTGAGTAAGGTACAGAGAACCACCCCTGTTTAGGAGGGATAGAGACTGTTGCAAGAGAACTCCAATAGGAAAGAGGCTGACTGCCTCTAGAAAAAACTCTCATATATAAAAAAATAAATAAATAAATAAATAAAATAAAAAAAAACTCTAAAATATAAAAAAGAAGTGGCCAGATATTTATTTTATAGATGCGAGACTTAAAAAAAGAAAGGAAAAATAAATTAATACTTTACTGCAAACTCATAGCTGTAATAAGGTATTATATATATATATATATATATATATATATATATATATATATATAAATGTTAATTTATATTATGTTTTTGAAATTTAGTAAATATTTATAATTTAATTCTTATTTTTCAAATAGTAAATAATTTAACCTATAAATTTTTAATTAAAATAATTATTCTGTTAAATTTACTATTAATCAATTATTTATTAAATAAATCAACCAAATTAAAGCACTGATTTATTATAAATATTAAAATTATACAAGATAAATTATTACAAATCATTAAACATAAAGGAGTTAAACTGTTGCAAAAAGTGAAATTCAAACGAGTAAATTGTTATAATCTAACAATATAGTTTAATATAATGATTATTTTGTTAATAAAAGAAAATTTAAAAACTAAATTATTTCAGCAGTATTGCATTAAATATTTTCTCTATCATATTAATATAAATAATTTAATTTAAATATTTGTATTTGTATTTTTTTATTATTTCATATAAAAATATATGTATTTTATAAAAAAAATTGTTAATTTATGTCAAATTCACTTATTTTAATAGAGTTGAGAAAATATTTAATATAAAGCTGCAATAAAATATTTTGGTATAAATTGGACGCTAAAAATTTTAGAAGTTAAGGATTTAGAGTTTATATAATACAAAAAATATTTAATATAAAATTATTATAAAATATCTTGACATATATTCTTAATCTATGTATTAGAAATTAAGAAAATTAGAGTTAAAAAGTTAAAAAGTTAAAAGTTTACTTTATTTTTTCAGGACTAAGAGTAAATTTGAGACTAAATTATTTATTATTTAAAAGCTAGGAATTAAATTGTAATTTTTATTATATTTTAAGGATCATAATGTAAATTTTATAAGCTTACCGAAATTTAAATAAGGGTAACTTTTTTTATTTTTTATTTTTACTTTTTGAATGGTTACGGCATTTATAAGATGCAATGGTGGTTGTAATATCTTATAGATATGGTTTTGACCCAAATCACTCTAATTTGAAAATATTTTTCTAAAAAACTCTTATATGAATTTTTTTTTTTTTTTTTTTTTTTGGTTTGTGTAGAAACAAAGTCCTGATTTTTTTATAGACAACACCCTTTTCTTTGAAACAATTGATAGAAGTTTGGTTAAACTCTGTTCCATTATCAAATCTTACCTATATACTTTGCCACAAATTCTTTTAACACTATAAATATGATTTTTTCTTAACAAATATATCTAGATTACTTTAGAAAAGTCATCCATAATCATCAATATATATTTGAAACCAAAATTGAAATGACATTATAGGGTTCCAAAAGATCCATATGAATAAACTCAGATACACATTTAGTTGATATTCTATTCCTTTTGAAAACTAGTCTCAGCTGCTTTGTAAGAGGTAAGCATCACACACATAAGGACTACAATCTTATGAGTAAGTGCTTGATAAGCAAGTGAGACTCAGCAAATAGGATATTTATAACACTATTATAAAAAGTTAGTTTAAATTATCGGCCGATAATTATTGTCTTATATACTAAAATTATAGTTATAAATCAATAATAATGATTGAAAATTCATTACATCTGCATCTGTTGTTGTGGTATAAGACAACAATGTGCTTATTTTTTTCAGTAAATAAAAAGAGTGGCTAAAATTATAATTTTATTAAAAATAAAATAAATTATTTATTAAAATATTTTATTATGTTTATAGTGAGAAATTGAAATTTTTTACAATAATTTTAAATTGCTGCGAAATTATTGTCTTAATAGTATTAAGACAATAATTTTATAACTGCTCCTATAATACTACTACATAAACCCTAAAATGTAGTAGTGATATTATTATATTATCTCCGTTCCATAATTTTTGTTCACTTTTTCTTTTCATATAAATTAAAAAATGGTAGTTATTATAGTTAAAAGATAAATTTTTTACTAATTTTTCAATTATACCCATATTTAAGTTTTATTGAAATGATAAAATTATTATTAATAATATATATTTTGAATTAAATACTATGAGAGTTTGAATTATTATTTAAAAAATAATTAATTAGAATTTATATTAAAAATAAGATAAAATTAAACAGGGTGATAATAGTCAATCTATAATAATAAACTTATATGTTAACCATTTGTTAAAAAAAATGAAAAAGAATTTTGGAACCGCTAAAAATGAAAGGATGGATAAAGTGAGATGGAGTATTTGGTAGGTTATAGTTTGGTAGGTTATAATTAAATAATTTGTCATTCAAACTTATATCTTTCTAATTACTAAGACATCTTTAGTCACTAAACCTTGTAATATACAATGATCATGAATTTTTTTTTTTAAACCGTTATCTTAATAGTATTAAGATAATAATTTTATAACTGATATTATGATACTGGTGCATAAATCCTAAAATGTAGTAGTGATATTATTATATTTCCTTTATCCCATAATTTTTGTCTAGTTTATTTTTTTATAAAGATTAATAAATGATAGTTATTATAGTTAAAAGATAAAAATTTTTACTAAATTTTCAATTATACTCATATTTAAGTTTTATTGAAATGATAAAATCATTATTAATAATATACACTTTGAATTAAATGCTACGAGAGAGTTTAAATTATTATTTGAAAAAAATAATTAATGAGGAATTATGTTGAAAATAAGATAAAATTAAATAGGGTTATAATGATCAATTTATAATAATTAATTTGTAAATTAACCATTATGTAAAAAAAAAAAAGAAAGTGAATAATAATTTTGAAATGGTAAAAAATAAAAAAATGAAAAAAAAAATAAAACGAGAGGAGTATTTGGTAGGTTATAGCTAAATGATTTTTCATTCAAACGTGTATAGACCATTCTGCAACCTCCCAATTGCTAACATATCTTTAGTTACTTTTAAAATTAGAGATATACAAAATATCTTTTCAATTGCATTTTGGGATGTAGAATGATTGTGCCAATGTGGGTAACCGTCTTAGTTGCATTTTATAGCTTCCTACATATTGCAACATAGACTAAGCTATCACACACAAATTACATATTATGTTTTGTATTTTTCCTTAGATCCTCAATCTATTGGAAAATGAAAAGACAAAAAAAATAAATAAATAAATAAACAAACCACAATTAGTTGCTTCTCCACAGGAGCATAGTAAGAATCATGGCGATTAACATTAGTGAAGTTTAGTGTATTATTTATCTTCTATAAGGAGTTTCAAATGCCCCTTAGATTATCGATTCTATTGCACTACAACAACTAGGTAGCCTTGCATATTGCTACGAACACTATTTTCCATGAGCGAATGAAAGCATCTAGAAATTAATTGCTATGTGGTTAGTTATCAATTATGAAAGGGCTTCATTTTCATTTTGAAGGTCTCTTCTTGCTTTCAAGTGGCAGATTTGTTCACCAAACACCTGGAAACGACTACATTTCCCTCTCTTTTGTTTAAGATGAGATTATGCACAGTTAAGGCAAATCCATCTTGAGGGGTTGTATAAATAACTTAATAAATAAAATAATATTGTATAAAAAAGCTTAGAAAAGTTGTGAATAGAAGAAATAGACGAGAAGCTGTCGAAAGACACCATTGAAACAATGCATTTTTAAAATGCGTAGAATCTTTTTTGGTTATACTAAGCTATAAATTAGTTACATCAAATTTTAGTTTTCTTGCTTCTCTTTACTTGTGTATATAAAGCAACATTCAACCATTAGTAATATGAGATTCTCTGATTTTTTCCGATTTACAAATTTACATTTTATAATTTCTCAACACAAATCTATAGTAGTTATTATAGTAAAACCTTATATAATAGGAAAAATCTTCTCCAGGAATAACACATGCCACTGCTAACTTTTTATATTTAATTAACATTACTTTCTCTCATTTTACTAGGAAGAAACTCTTAGGTTTTCTTTCCTACTTTTCTTTTCTTACTTTTTTCTTATTCTTTTTTCTTTTTTTTTTCTCCTTTTCCTTTTGTCCTTCTTTCATTTTTTTGGCATGTCTTAATACAACTATTTATGACAAATTGCAACTTTTCTTTCCTTGCTCAATCTAAAATTTTCTAGCTAAGACATGCTCTGATCTATTATGCTTTATCTCATCTTGCCCTATCTAAATTTAATTATATAGGTGTCCTACTAGCAGAGGACGTGCCTATCACTACAAGATTTTTTTGGATTAGTAACGAATTTTTTCGTTACTAACCTATTTAGTAATGGATTTACATTCGTTACTATGAACCTCATTGCTAATGCAATAGTAATCGACTAGCAATCCATTACTAATGTTCTAACAGATTTAGTAATGAATTTGTAATAAAATTTAGTAACGGATTCAAAATCCGTTACTAATTTAATAAAAATTTAATATATATATATAATTTATCTGTTACTAATCCGTTACTAATTTGATAAAATAAAAAATAAAAAATATATTAAATCTATATTCCGTTATTAAATTTGTTGTTAATTTTTAAAAAATATTTTAAAAAAATTATATTAATTTATTTCATTATATTTTATATTAAATATTAATTTAATTATGGTAAACTATTAATTTTTTTATTGTATTTTACATTAAATATTAACTTTAATATTTTAAATTTATTAATTTTATGAGAAAAATATTATAAAATTACATGAGAAAAATTTTAAAAAATTAAAAAAAGTGAGAGAATGGAAAAAAAAATGAGATACAAAAGAGAAAATAAGAAAAGAAAGAAAATAGAAGAAAATAATGATAAAAATGAAGAGAAAATATGGAAAAAGGGGAAATTAAAGAAAATGAGAAAAATAGAGAAAAAAGAAACGAAAATGAGAGAAAGATGAAGAAGAAATGAAAAAAAATAAAAGAGAAAATGAAGATATAGAAAAGAATGAAAAAAAATCAGAGTATATATATGAGAGAAAAGAAAGCAAATGAATGAATAATGAAAGAAAAAGGAAGAGAAAATGATAGAAAGTGGAAGAGAAAATAGAAGAAAATGAAAGAAAAAAATATGGGAGAAAATAAAGAAAATGAAATAAAAATTAAGAGATAAAAGGAAGATTAGTAATGAAAGAAAATTGAAGGAAATGAAAGAAAATGGAAGAAAATGAAAGAAAATAGAGTCAATAATGAGAGAAGAAAATAAGATAAAAGAGAAAAATGAAGGAATAAGTAGAGAATTGGAGAAAGAAAATGAATGAAATAAAAGGAGATAAAATGTGTGAGTATATAAATATGCGAATTAGTAATGGATTTAGTAACGGATTGAATCCGTTATTAAATTTCAAAAAAAACACATGCGAATTAAAATAAAAAGATGGTGTTATTCTCCAAATTTAGTGACGGATTTCTAAATCCGTTACTAATTTTTAGATTAGTAAAAAATTCAGTAATAAGTTTTTTCCGTTACTAAATTAGAAAGAAAAAAGACGGGATTTTAAAATAATAGTGTGGTATTTTATTCTATAAAATTTATTAATGGATTATGGAATCCGTTACTAATTTTCGAATTAGTAATGAATTTATTAACAGATTATATTTATTTCTAATTTAAAAAGGAAATATGGGATTTCAAAAAATAGTAACAGATTAAATCTGTTACTAAATCTGTTACAAATAATGTAATAGATTACATTCCGTTATTAAATCTGTTACTACTTTATTCATTTAATTTATTTATTTAGTAACTGATTTAGTAACAAATTTATTAACGGATTGAGATTCGTTAATAATTTTTAGCTAATTTAGTAATGAATTTGTAACGGATTTTAAAATCTGTTATTAAATTTATAAATAATTTTATTAAGTAACCGATTTAGTAACAGATTTGTTAATTCGTTACTAAATAATAAAAATTAATAACGAAATACAAAATCCGTTACTAATCCATTACAAATTTGTAATGGATTTAAATACGTTACTAATATGTTACTACTCCGATAGATTTTTGTAGTGTAGTAAGAGTCATCAAGATGACCCTCTTACTTGATATAGCAATTACTTCCATACAAAAAGGATATGCTTAGAATAATATACAAAAACCTTATAGACTTTTATAGCCTTTATTCACCTTTAATAACGAGAAGAATTATGGCATTGAAATTTTGAACTTTTTCAACCACTACCTGGTCAGTATATTTTTCACCATATGACCTCAAATGATTCACTATTGTAACGACCCTGGACAAAAAAAAAACTTGCATTGTCTCATCATCCTTCATTGTCAAATTCTCAAATTCACGGCGTAGTGATTGAAGTTTGACCGTGACAGATTTGTTTGTGTCTTAGTATTCTATCTGCAGTATCTCCTATGCCTCTTTGGAAGTGCTAGCTGCTGCAATTCGTGAGAATATTGCCTCATGAACAGCTTGTTGAATGCTGAATAAGGCCTTGTTATCTTTTTGCTTGTTCTCTTTCAGCCTTGCTTCACCAGTAGGATCTGCAACACCTTTTTCAACTAATTCCCATATGTCTTGGGACTTAAAGAGTGTCTTCATTTTGATGCTCCAAAACTCATACTTCTCTCCATTGAAGATAGGTATGTGTGGCTGCGTGGAAGAGAAAATATCATTCACAACCATGACCCAATTTCCTATTGTGTTTCACTCCTTTACGTGTGTCTCTCTCTCTATTTTTACTCACATTAGCCCGGTCAAGAACCGTGCATACTCTGATACCACAATGTTGGGCAAAAATAGAAACTTGATAACTGCAACTCTATCAAGTTAAACAATAAGAATAAAAAGATTAAGAGAGTAACAAATAATGAAAGAAGATGAAAGAAGCACTCTTATTGGATGATTAAATCAAGTGAATTGTTGGCTTATATATAGCCATAACAGTAATAGAAACTAAAGAAAAATATGGCACTGTTAGTAACGTGCCGTGACTCAACAAACAATGAGAGAAAATATGGGTATTATTAACAACTATCTAACAAAGTATAAGCCGTAAAAAAATATCTAATTTTCAATCAATTTCTAACAAAATAATCAGTTAATCAAATTAAATTGAACCAAATATTAATTTCAGTTTGATGTAATTCAATTCAGTTATTAATTCGATTCAATTCAATTTATAAAAATTAAAAATTTTAATTTTTAATTTTTTTCAATTTGATTTAATTGCTCAGCCCTAACACCTATCAGTTATTGGTCGATGAAAACCGTTACTAGCATTTCATAAGAGTTATATCAGTTATATCACTTGAGAATTAAAATTTTAATTTTAATGATTTTTTAAAAAATTATTCTCTCATTGCTTTATTATAAAAATAATAAATTATAGTATTACGGGAAGTGCTTCGCGTTATTTTTATTCATCGTAATATTATTTATTTTTTATTAATAATATTTAATATTTTATTATTATAATAAATTATTATTAATTATTTTTATATGAAAAAAAAGTTTAGGGTAATAATATAATATAATATAATGATTAAGAAAATTAATACTAAATATTAATAAAATAAAATCTTAGTACTTTTAAAATTCTTTTAGCCATCGCTAGCGATTTGACTAAATAAGATCATCCGATTACTGTAGAGCCTATCACTGAAATACTCTTAGAGGGAATACTGGAGCAAAAAAGATTTTTCATGAGATAGAAAATGAAAACTATACACCCACACAAGGTTTGTGATAAGGCTAAACGGAGCTAAAAAGATTTTTCATAATATGGAAAATAAAAACTATTCACTCCACACGATATTTGTGAATAATTGATTGTTTGATAATAAATAAGAAATATCCGTCTTTCTGCTAAATAGGGCGAGATGTGTTAAACTCATAATTTATATAATCGGTGTGAAATTTCAATTAATTATCTAAATTTTTTAAATTTAAATATTAAATCTTATTTTATAAAAAAATAATTATTTATAAGAATGCGTTTAGCATTTGATAAGATAAAAATAAAATGTGGAAAAACATAAAATAATTCTTTCAAAATTCTTCTGCCTAAAAAACTTTTATTTTTTATTTATTTTTTGTTATACTTTACGTAAAATATCACTTAAATTTTTAATAAAATATTTAATTATTAATAGAATCTAATGATTAAGAATATCAACAAAATAAAATCCTAATACTATTACAACTATTAAACAATTCGATAATTATAATATCAACTATTATTAAAATTATTTTTAAATTTAAAGTCAATGATAAATAAATAAATTAGGGAGATAATAGATTATAATAAAAAATATTTGAATTTATTGATAATAATAATTCAATTAAATTAATATTAAAATTATTATTTTATTTTTAAATATAATATATCATAAAAAATTTTGATTCTTAATATAAACTACTTACTTTTATGTTTTACATACAAATTCTTTTATTTTTAAAAAAAATATATAATTTAACTTACAATAAAAATTTAATAAATAAAATTTAATATTAAAAAACATCTTTTATAAATAAAATTTAATCAAGAACTTCTTCAATTAATTTAAATTTAAATAGATTAAAAATATAATTAAAAAATTTAAATTATAACAAATTGTAATTATTTTTTCTTCAAAAAAAATTGTAATTATTTTTTTTAAAATAGTTTAACTTATGATAAAATTTTAATACAAATAATTTAAATATTAAGAGAATTTTTAATGATAAAATTTAATTTAACTTTAAAAGAGATTTCTTTAATTAATATAAATTTAAATAGAATACTATATAATTAAATAATTAAATTAAAAATTTTAAAAATAATAAATTTATAATTAATAAAATATACTAGAAGTAATTTAGAAAATCCTAATATTTATTCCTCTTTTTACTTTTATATATAATATAAATTAATTATAACTTTCTGAATTAAAATTTTATATTAATAAATTATTTAAAATTACAGAATATAATAGATAAATTAAAAATACTATAACTAATAATTTAGTAGCTATAATATTTATTATTATAAGATAAAAAATTATATATATGTATGAAAATAATTATATTTTTAATTATTATATATATTTTATAATAAATTAATACATTTATAATTATTATTTAATATAATAAATTGATATATACACTTAATAATTAATTTACATACTAATTATAACAATTATATATAAATTATCAAACACGATAAAATCAAATATCAGTACCAAATATCACTATATATTAGCTATTAACAATAATTACTAAAGGTATTTAACAATTAAAAAAAATTCTTCCATACTTATTATTAATATTAAATTAAATTAAATTCTTACAGAATTTTTAATTCTAAAGAAATTATATATATATATACTTTTAAATATAATAAATTATGAGAAAAATTACTTTTTAGCTTCTGAAATTTAACGTAATTAACACTTCTGTCTCTCTATTTTGGCGACCCAATATTTAAGTCCCTCACTTTCTCTTCCGTCCAAATTAATAGTACTTTCATCCAAAATAGTCGTTTGGTCAAAAAGTCAAAGGTGGGAGGTGAAAATTTTTTTCAAAAATGCTTTTCATGAACTTGTACAATTCCCCTCAACGTGAAATCTCTCCATCTTTCTTCTTTTTTATATTTTCTCTATTTCCTTTTGTCCATTGTTGATTCTCCTTTTTTTTTTTTCTTTTTTCCATCTTTTTTCTCCCTCATATCTTTCTCTATTTCTTATTAGCATTGTTGATTTTCTTTTTTTTTTTTACTTTTTCTTTTTTCTTCCCCCTCGTCTCTTCTTTATTTCCTTTTGGCCATTGTTGTGAATCATCACTAGAGAAGGAATATATGCTGAAATGAAGTTAAGAAAAGTAAGTCCTACAACCAAATTCTTTAGTGAAGCATGTTAATAGCTAGAAACTATATCCAGTTTAAATCAATTAACCAACACCATTAAAGAAGGTCTAAACATAATCATTTTTGCTCAGAAATTTCCTAAAAATTATAAAGTGGATTAAAAGATTCCAAAAAAAAAGATTCCGAGAAAATGAATGTTTACTACAACATTGAAGGAATATCTATTGAAATTGCCCCATTTCTCCAAGTCATAAACAGTAAAATGTTTGCAATAAGCAAACAGTAGAAGCCCATCATCAACTTCTCTCAATATCCTTCTCTCTCCAAATCCACCACCACTTCCCCGATCAACACCACCACCACCAATCTTTCAGTCCCCCATTGAAAACTCTTGACATACTCAATAGCATAAGCAAAAGCCACTATAGGATCCTCCCCAGGAGTTTCTTGGCCTCTCCCCCATCTGAAGTCCCTAAAAACATTAATATTAGGAGCCCAAACCATCAACCCTGCTTGCCTAATATTATACATTGCCCTAGCCTCAATAGCAACAGCTAATCCAATCAAGAACCAAAGCGTCCTATTAAAAGCAGCAACTGATACAATAACTTGAAGGAAATCTGTAGCTGAAGAAACAGGTCCACTTTCAAAAGAGACACCAGGACCATTAGTGGCAATTCCATGGAGAGACTCAGACCACCATTCATAAGGTGAGATTCCAAGACTTGGGATCCCTAAAGCATTATTTGAGAGTTGTAAGTTCTTTTCTTGGAGGGTCAATAGAGAGATGAAAGAGTGAGCTCTTACAGAAACAAGAGAGATTTGTTGTAAAAGGGGTAAGAGTTACGGTGAGGAGGCTGACATGGGAACTGAGGGATCAGTGATTTGGAGAAATAGTATGAGGAAGAAGAAGAAGAATCTACAGTGAAGAGGTATTGTATTTGAGTTTTATGATTTTGAAATAGCGGAATTTTCAGTGAGGGTTAGTTTTATCAATTCACGTGTTTCAAATGACTATTTTGGACAGAATGACTATGAATTTAGACGGAAGAAAAAATGAGAGACTTAAGTATTGGGTTACTAAAATAGAAGGACATAAGTATTAATTACGTTAAATCTCAGATACTAAAAAATAATTATTTCTAAATTATAATTAACTAATTAAATTAATTAAATTATATATTTTGAAGTTTTTAATAACTAACTACTACGTGCTAATTAATAATAGCACATGGTTATTTTATATTATTAATAAGTATTTCATAAATATATAATAAATAATAATAATAATAATAATAATAATAATAATAAGTACACATATAATTACAATTGATTCTATTGATTATTTCATATATAAAGTTTATACATCTCTAAGACGTGGTAGGATTAAGAAATAATACTTAAAAAAAGTTAAGTACAGCATCTTATAGATGCGATGCTTGAAAAAAAATACAAAAAAAATTAATACATTGCTGCAAACTCATAGCTAGGGGTGAGCAGTATTCGGTTCAAACCGAAAAAATTGACCGAACCGAATCGATTTGAAAATTTAGTTTGATTTTTTATAAATTTCAGTTCGGTTCGATTTTTAATTTCAGAAATTTCGGTTATTTCAGTTCGGTTTGGTTTTGATTAGAAAAAACCGAAAAAATTGAACCGAACCAATTAGTAATAATAATATATTTTTTCAATAATATAGAGAAATTAAATCATATTAAAATTAAAATATTTTAATTAAATTTTAAAATACTAAAAATAAAGTGTAAAAAATAAAAAATTATTAAAAATCGAAACCGATCAAATCGAACCGAATCAAACTGAATCAGACCGGTTCGGTTCAATTTGGTTTCTGATCAAAATCGATTCGGTTCGATTTTCATAAACACTAAAATTTCAATTTTTAGTTTATTCAGTTCGATTCAGTTTTAAACCGAACCGACCGAATGCTCACCCCTACTCATAGCTGCGATAATATATTATATATATCAAATAAATTAAATGTTAATTTATATTATATTCCCTAAAATTAGTAAAAATTTAAAATTTAATTCTTACTTTTAAAATAATAAATAATTTAATCTATAATTTTTTAATTAAAAAAATTATTCTTTAAACTTACTATTAATCAACCATTTATTGAATAAATCAACTAAATTAAAGGACTGATTTATTATAAATATTAAAATTATACATAATAAATTATTATAAATTATTAATTTAAAAAAATTAAATTATTATAAAAAATAAAATTTAAATAAATAAATTATTATAGTCTAATAATATAATTTAATGTAATGATTATTTTATTAATAAAATAAAATTTAAAAACTAAATTGTTTCACCAATATTCAATTAAATATTTTTTCTATCATATTAATATAAATAATTTAATTTAAATATTTATTTTTATATTTTTTATTATATAATACAAAAAATATATAAATTTTATAAAAAAATTATTATTGTTATTTATTGTATAATTAAAAATTTTAAAAGGCTGTGAATAGAGGTGAACAATATTTGATTCAAATCGAAAAAATTGATCGAACTAAATTAATTTGAAAATTCAGTTCAATTTTTTATTCATTTTGATTTGATTCGATTTTGATCAGAAAAAAATTAAAAAAATCAAATCGAATTAATTAGTGGTAATAATATATTATTTTTCAATAATATAGAAAGATTATATCTTAAAATATTTTAAATAAATTTTAAAATACTAAAAATAAAGTGAAAAAATAAAAAAATTTATTAAAAATTTAAACCGATCAAACCGAATCGAATAGAATCAAATCAGATCAATTCGATTTGATTTAATTTTTAATCAAAATTAATTCGATTCGATTATTATAAATATTAAAATTTTAATTTTTAATTTATTTAGTTTAATTCGATTTTGAAGCGAATCTACCAAATGCTCACTCCTATCTTATCTGGCAACAGAAATTTCTACATTACCGTCTCACACAGCAGGCTTTTCTAGATAGTCTGTCATACTGTTTCAAAACTTTTTTTCTAATTAAAATAAATAATAGTAGGCTCCTGTGGCGCCCGTGTGAATTCCTATTTGGTAAATATTATTAGGTGAAACATAAAATTCTAAATATTTTAGATTTTAGCACTAAACATCTAAAATTCTCGAAGTTTATGCACTCGTCAGAATTTAAGGACATTCAACCATAACAAAATAAAAAAAAAAAAAAAAATTAAAGGTTCGAAACTAATCAGCACCTTGTTTTTCTATATTGTACTTAGTCTCTAAAGCAGTCCAAATCTCTTTTGGGATATCGTGAAAGCAACCTCTATTATTGCTGCAGACTTATGGCAAATCACTTCCGGATACAACAAAACCAACCAAAACCTGCAAGTAGTAACTCCTGAAGATTTTCTTTAGAATATTTCTTGACTAATCTTGCAGAAAAAAAAAAAAAAATAGAAACTGTTTACAGCAGTTTATATCTATTGGTTTGATGAACCAACACAAATAGTCACAACCAATTTGGCTCTTAAAAACTAAGAGTAAACAGCTGAGATAAATTTTATAAGTATCCTTTAGATTTGAATAGAACATAATTTAATCAATTTGTATTTCAATCTATTCTAGCACATTTGAATCATCACAGCTAGTGCAGGACAAGAGAATAAAGAAAGAAAGTGTCCATGGTGAACTCAAAGCACATCCCTCCAAATGCACACAACCCAACACAAGATATAAAGCAAGTCTCTCAATTTCTGGTGCAAAAATGAAATCTAGTACAGAAAAAGAATAGAAGAACGGAAAATCTTCTATTGTATTTCAAGCTCCAACAATCGAATTCAAAAAATCAAATAAAAGCAAAATTCACCAAAAAAATAAATAATATAAGTAAAACACAGATTCAAGGCATGACAAAGTGGATAGTTTAGTCTTGTCAATGCTTAAAAACTCGGCATGCAGCAATATTGATTCTTATTCATGAAAGAAAGACAAGTTGATCCCAAGAGATCAAATGGTACCAAATGGTAGTCTCATCATCCATCTTCAATTTGAAAAATGTGAGTTTATCTGTCATAATTCATATGGAACGTCAGCCTTCTTATCCAATCTCACCCATATGAACATTGGCCTATCCCCGTATCTTCAGCTTTCTGGGAAAGTAATTTGACAGCAAAGGAATGAGCAATCTTGTGATCCTTTAGGGATAAAAAAAAATGTATAAAATATGTATTAATTTTTGTCAATAAATGTTACCATTTCCATAAATAATGCTTGAATGGTGTTATTAAGGCTGCCTTTCCATTCCCATTCATATATATGTGGTCCTGTTTGAACTCTCCATAGCTGCGGCGTGCTTACTTCTTGAGCAAAAATCTTCACATTGGGGCATTCAACAATAAGCACTTCTTCCATAGATGGGAAACTGAAGGTCAAATTCCCAGAGCAGAAGCTAGAGAGGCTTGGTAGACGTTGAAGTTCCAAACATTTTAGTCGGCTGAAGCAAATCTCATTCTCTTCTTCTTCTTTATCTACTTTAGCCATTATGACTTCTTGTATCAGTTCACATTCCTCTATCTTCATTTTTTCAAGTCGTTCAAGTCTTCTCGCTGTTGAAGAAGACAACAAATTTACTAGACCTTGGCAATTTGATACCTGCAGTGCTGTTAAATTTTGAAAAGAAATAGAGGATGCCACTAACACTTGCAATCTACCACATTCCATTACATTTAAAGTCTCCAGAGATTGGAAAACTGAGAGTAGTTTGGCGTCCCTGAGATGCTTGAGCCTTGGCAGTTTAGACAAACTTAGTTCTTTCAATTTCACAAGTGATTGAAGATGTATTTCCTCGCCAATAATCTCTTCATAGAAAATGATATCTTCGAAAGAAGCATCACTCATAACAAGCTTTTTCAGAATGGGTAAACCTTCAAAGAACTGAGATGGCAAAAGTGTAGAGTCACTAGAAATACATGTCAACTCAATGCCTTTCAGTCCACACAAGAAATCAGCTTGAGATGTTTGAGAACACAGATTCTTTATGGTGTTACATTCCACTCTTAATTCTTCTAAACTTGGGATGACAACCTAATAAACCAAATAAACAGTAATTATAAATAAGGATATATGAGACGAAAACATTAAGAACATATGGTTCATCTTAGAAATGGAATGTAAATGAAAACAAACATCTTAAAGATCCCAGTAATTGAGCTAAAGTTCAAACTTCTGAATTAATTTGGATAAACCAACTAAATTGAAAATCTCCAGTGAGTACAGTGATGAAATTGAACAAGGAAGCATTCTCCTTATTATACAGAAAACTGTTAACAATTGCAGCAATGGAGAGCAAGGGAAGAAGATGAAAAAATATGAAGAAAATTGAGGAAGAAGACTTCTCTATTAATCTGGTATTTTCTTACTTGAGAAGTTACAAAAGGAAGCTTTTATAGAAAGCTTTTACAAGTCAAAAGTGTCCATCTTAGCATCTAACCTTTCTAACATTAAAAAAACATAATCCCATCAAATCTGGGATTCTGATTTCAGAAACAGAGTTTCTGATACAGCAGGTTTAACAGAACTAAAGTGCAATAACCAAAGGATAAAACTTAACAAAAATACAAAATATTTCTAACTAGTTTCCAACTACAATCTCAACTAGACTAACACTCCTCCTTGAGATTGTTTTTGGAAACACCAAGCAAGGATTTCATGAACTCAAGTTTTGCTCTTGGTAATGCTTTTGTAAAAATATCAGCCTGCTGCAAATTTGAAGTGCAATGGACCAGCTTGATTTCTCCATTCTTCTCAGCTTCTCTCAAAGCATGAAACTTCACATTAATGTGCTTGGTCCTACCATGCTGAACTGGATTTTCAGCTATGGAAATAGCTGATTTGTTGTCCACAAAAATAGTTGTAGGTTCCTCTTCAGGTTGTTGCAAATCAAATAAAATTTTTCTTAACCAAATGGCTTGATTGGCAGTAGATGCAGCTGCAACATACTCTGCTTCTGCTGTGGATTGAGCAACAATGTCTTGTTTTCTTGAATTCCAAGTGAAGGCTCCAGACCCAAAGGAAAAAACATAACCAGAGGTGCTTTTATAATCATCCAAGCAACCAGCCCAATCACTATCTGAATAGCCAATCAAAGTAGCATCCTCAACATTGGTATAATAAATACCATAGTTTGCAGTACCTTTCAAATACCTGAGGACCCTTTTAGCAACACCAAAATGCTTCTGACTTGGAGATTGCATGAATCTAGATAAAAGACTAGCTGAAAACATCAAATCAGGCCTTGTAGCAGTCAAATACAACAAGCTGCCAATTAGACTTCTGAAAGTAGAACCTTCTACTTTTGGTTCCCCATCATCTTTATGAAGCTTCTCATTCAGCACCAATGGAGTTGCAACTGATTTGCAATTCTCCATACTGAATTTCTTCAACATATCAAGGGCATATTTGTGCTGAGAGATGAATATTCCACTTTCAGATTGGTCGACTTCAATGCCAAGAAAATACTTCATCAAACCAAGATCTGACATTTCAAATTCATGCATAACCCTTTCTTTGAATCTTTGAATTTCCTCTAAGTTGTCTCCTGTTACCAATAAATCATCAACATACAAAGAAACAATAAGCAAACTCTTGCCTTTGGTGTGCTTCACATATAAAGTGGGCTCATTAGGACTTCTTTGAAAGCCTTGATCAAGTAAATGAGAATCCATTCTGCTGTACCAAGCTCTTGGAGCTTGTTTTAACCCATACAAGGCTTTATTAAGCTTGTAGACATGATCTTTACAACCAGCAATTTCAAATCCTTCAGGCTGTTCAACAAAGATTTCTTCCTCCAAGTTGCCATTGAGGAATGCAGACTTGATATCCAAGTGAAAAATCTTCCATTTGTTTTGAGCAGCAAGTGCAATCAGCAATCTCACAGTATCATGCCTTGCAACAGGAGCAAATGTGTCTCCATAGTCAATACCAGGGACTTGAGCATATCCCTTAACAACTAGTCTTGCTTTGTACTTAAACACACTTCCATCAGGATTTAATTTAACTCTGTATACCCATTTAACTCCAATGACCCTCCTATTCTGAGGTCTAGGGGTAAGAATCCAAGTTTCATTCTTGTTAATCATCCCAATCTCCTCCTGCATTGCAGCTATCCATGCATCATTGGTTGAGGCTTCAACATAGTTTGAAGGTTCTGAAATAGCCAGGTTACAACTCTCATGAATCTCAGCAAGAGATTTGGTTCTTAGTGGAGGTGAATCAAAATCAGAATCTGTATCGAAATTAGAATCTGATTCTGGAACTGCAGGAACGGTTCTAGTTTGCTGCTGATCTGAACAACAATACTCAACTTGATTTGTTTTCCAATTCCAATAAGCATCTTCATCAATCTTCACATCCCTACACACAACCACCTTCTTGGCTTCAACTTTGTACACTCTATAACCCTTCGATTGAGCTGCATAACCCAAAAAGATACCAATTTCTGCCTTATCATCAAGCTTGCCTCTCTTTACTGCAGGAACATGGATGTAACAAGCGGAACCAAACACTTTCACGTGTTTTGCTGATGGTTTTGAACCAAACCAAGCCTCCACAGGTGTCATTCCTTGCACTGACCTTGTAGGAAGCCTGTTGAGAAGATATATAGCTGTATGTACAGCTTCTGCCCAGAAATTCTTTGGTAATTTCTTCTCAATCATCATGCATCTAGCCATCTCCATTACTGTTCTATTCTTCCTCTCTGAGACACCATTTTGTTCAGGAGAATAACTAACTGAAAATTGATGCTTGATTCCCAAATCTTCACAGAATTTGTTAAACTCACCAGAAGTATACTCAGTACCGTTATCTGATCTCAAAGTTTTTAATTTGCAGCTACTTTGCCTTTCAACAAGAGCTTTAAATTTTTTAAATACTGAAAAAACTTGAGATTTGTTGGTGAGAAAATAAACCCAAGTCATCCTTGTCAAATCATCAATAAAGAGGATGAAATACAAGTTGTTACTCATGGAAGCTGTCCTCATTGGCCCACAAACATCAGTATGAACCAATTCCAGCTTTTCCTTGGCCCTCCATGTTGCATTATCGGGAAAAGATTGTCTATGAGACTTGCCAAGTTGGCAATTTCCACACACACTACCATCAACAAAAATTTCAGGCATATCTCTAACCATTTCTTTACTTTGCATGTATTTGAGAGAATTCAAGTTGTAATGGCCAAATCTTTTATGCCACAAATCAGATTCAACATTTCTAGCAATATATGAGGTGTGTTGTTGAACTGAATTCCAATTTAAAGGAAAGCTATTACCCACCATATTAACTTTAACAATTTCAGCACCATGAGAGTCAAAAATGGAGCACACATTGTCTTTGAATGACAAGGAATAACCCTTCTTCATCATTTGAGCAACACTAAGCAAGTTTTGATCTAAACTAGGAATGAAAAGAACATCAGGAACTAGTTTGATACCTTGCTTAGTCTGAATATATACTGAACCCTTGCCTTGAGACTCCACAATTTCTCCATTTCCAAGCTTTACTTTGACCCTCACTGATTTATCAATGGAAGAAAACAAGCTTTCATCTCTTGCCATGTGACAAGTGCAACCACTATCCACAAGCCAAGTGTGTCTGCAACCGGTATTTGAGGAGTGTGTAACAGCAAAAATATGATCATCACATTGAGCTTGATCATCATGGTAATTAAGTTGTTGTGCAGGTTGCTGGTTATGATTCTGGTTTTGCCTATATTGCTTGAGTCTGCAATTTTTATCAACATGACCCAACTTCTTGCAATAACCACATTGTGGTGGCTTAACTCCACTCTTTTGCCAGCAATCTTTCTCAAGATGGTTGGTTTTGTTGCAAGTAGGACAAGGTGGGAAATTTGCTCTTCTACCTCCCTTCCTTCTATTTGCATGTTGCTTGCCCTTGTTAAAAGAATTACTTGTAGCTTTCTTTACTTCTTCAACTAGCTTGCCCTTTTGCTTCACAAGAAAAGCTTCCTCTGAGGACTCCTCCATTCTGAATGTCCTCCTTTGCTCAAGAGCTTGTAGAGCATTAACCAACTCTGAAAGAGAAATGGTGCTCAAGTTTTTAGAATCTTCCAAAGAAGAGATCTTTGGCTCAAATCTCTCGGGTAGGCTTACAAGAACTTTCTCCACAACTCTTTTATCACTAAGCTCCTCTCCTAAAAGTCTAATTTTGTTGACAACAGAGAGTAATCTATCAGAATACTCCTTGACAGATTCAGAATCCTTCATTTTAAGGACTTCAAACTCTCTTCTCAAATTTAGAATCTGCATGCTTCTAGTTTTGTCACTTCCTTGGAACTCTTCCTTCAGCTTATCCCAAGCTTCTTTTGCTGATTCACAAGCCATGATTCTTGTGAAAATAACATCAGAAACAGCAGAATGAAGACAAGAGAGTGCCTTGAACTTCTTTGCACACTCTTCACTATGTTGCTTCATTTGAGCAACCGTAGCATTGTCTCTCAAAGGAGGTGGGTCTCTACCCGTTTCCACAACTTACCATAGATCATAGGCCTTCAAATAAGCCTTCATCTTCACTGACCAGATGGGATAGTTTTCTCCTGAGAAAACAGGTGGTGGAGGAGCTGAATAGCTACTTGAAGCCATATTTTCACTCACAAGAATTTGATTTTGACCGCAACCTGGATTCAGGTTTCTAATGTAAATAAGTAGGAATGTTTCCTTGCTAGTTTTCTCTCTTTTACAGGTCACACAAAGACCATAAAATGCTTTGATACCACTGTTAACAATTGCAGCAATGGAGAGCAAGGGAAGAAGATGAAAAAATATGAAGAAAATTGAGGAAGAAGACTTCTCTATTAATCTGGTATTTTCTTACTTGAGAAGTTACAAAAGGAAGCTTTTATAGAAAGCTTTTACAAGTCAAAAGTGTCCATCTTAGCATCTAACCTTTCTAACATTAAAAAAATATAATCCCATCAAATCTGGGATTTTGATTTCAGAAACAGAGTTTCTGATACAGCAGGTTTAACAGAACCAAAGTGCAATAACCAAAGGATAAAACTTAACAAAAATACAAAATATTTCTAACTAGTTTCCAACTACAATCTCAACTAGACTAACAAAAACTGACCTTTCCGCCAGAAGAGGCTGCAATTCTTTCTCCATTTGCCTCAGCAATCATGCTGAGATCATGTTCTTTGCAAAATTTAGAAGCTAATAGCTCCATGTTTGGACAGCCAACCATCTCAATTCTTTTCAAGGATGGACATTTCAGAACATCGCTTGCAGAATAAAAACTTGACAAGTTAGGCAAACACTCCAGACTCATGGACTCCATTGATGGAAATATGGTATTATCCTTTGCTATTTCCTCTTCTGCTTCTTTTGTGATGATATGTTCCACCAAATTACATCTTTTCAATTCCAAATGTTTGAGCTTTACAAGACCCGAAGCCATGGACAGAGTAAATATATTAGTCAAGCTGCTACAATTCTCAACTTTCAACAATGTTAGGTTTTTAAAGCTCAAAATTCCTTGAGGATCCTTGTTCCACACATGCCTCAATCTAGGCAAATCAATTAACCTCAATTCTTCTAAAGACTTCAATAACCCATCATGACCTTCATCATCATTTAGTCCTTCCAAATCAAACAGGTCTTCTACTGAATCACATCTTTCTACAGCCAACTCATTTAAATAGGACAAGTGCTTTAGTAGATTTGATGATATGGCATTTGAGAAAAATGCACACTCGTCCACCACCAGTCTCCTCACGTCACTCAAGTTCTCGAATGGAAATTGGCCATGCCATTTTTCTTTCAGCATGGGAAAGTTGGAGAGTTGAATATCATATGTCTCTTTAAATTCAATCTACAAATCCAAAATATTGCATTATTGGAGAACAATAAACAAGCATGGATACATTTAACCAAACACATTAGCATGACTGAGTTTAATAAAGGGAGAAGCAAGAGTTGGTAAATACGTACATATTTCATGTAAATCTGTTCAATGGTCGCATTGAGATCGCCTTCCCAATGAAATGTTCGATTGAATCTGTGGCCTATGAATACACCATGTATCTTTGGTGTGCTCAGCTTGCGGACAGTGAAAATCCTCAACTTGGGACATTTAAGGACAGTCACTTGTTCTAAAGATGGGAATTTGAAAGTGTAACTGCCCAAGCTGAAGCATGTGAGGTTCTGTAAATCTTCAAGTTCTAATGTTTTCACTCTACTGAAAACAATCTCATCAGTTGATCCATCCTCTTGAACACCTCCTATTATTTCGGTCAACATATTGCAAGATCTTACAATCAATGTCTCAAGTTGTACCATACTTTTGGCTGCGGCTGATGTAAAAATATTTGCCAATGTGTTGCATCCATATACTTTGAGAGTTTTCAGATTTCCCAAAGACACACAGGATGGTGCCAAAACAATCAAATCCGCACAAGACTCTATCTCAAAAGTCTCAAGAGACTGAAATAATGGGTCATGCAGTTGGCCATCTGGATTCCATATATGCTTCAAATCAGGAAGATTTTTAAGCTTTAAATCTCTTATATGTGGGATTATAGTGATATCTTCTTGGTCACCAACCAGTCCTTCAAATGGAAGTAGCTCGTTGAGAGCAGAATCAAAAACTTCAAATCTTTGGAGATTGGGGAATATTGGAAGTAAACTAAACAGAGGAACATGATATTTGTTTGGAAAGAAACTCAATTCAAGAACTTTTACTTTGGCAAAGAAACCTGTTGGAAATTGAAATCCAAGTATGGTTATGGTAGACTTCTTGTCTAACGAAAACTTTTCCAAATCTGGAAACATCTGCACATCAGCAAATAAAAAAATTTCTAATTAGTAAGAGATCGTTAATGATGAATCCCCATATGCTTATAAAATTCATAATATATTTAATTAATTAATATATTAATAAGAAAACAATTACTATGTATAATAAACATGCATTGTTAAAGTTTAAACTATAAATATATTTATTAAAGTAAAAATATAGTATCTTATTAAATATCTCACCATTTTTTTTTTCTTTTATCTTCAAATGTTTAAAAAAATTACTTGATTTTTCTTTAGCTATATTTAAATTTTCATATTTATTTTTTCTTATTTTGTTATTTTTATTAATACAAATATTTTTATATAATTATAAATGGTACTCTTATTTTTGTATAAAATTTTTGAAATGTGTTTATAAGCTTTTATATTAGTAAATTTTAATAATTATTAACCGATAAACTTATAGTAATGGGTATAAATTTAAAATTTTATTGAAATAAATGAAAAATATAAAAATTTTACATTATCTTTAAATAATTTCAGCACTTTTTTTACAATTATTTATTTTTAATTACTTTAATTGTACAACAATAGCAGTATGTATGTATTTTTTTAATCACATTTTTAACATAATTGTTCAACAATAGCAGTATGTATGCCTTTTTTTATTAATTAAAAAATTATAATAATCTCATTAGTTAAATTTTTAAGTGAAAAAAATAAAATAAATTGACATTTTAAATTTAGCGTAATATTAATTTATATATAGATGCAAATGAATTTGAATTTTAGATTTTATAAGTTATAGATAATCAATTATAAATAATTGTTAATACATTTTAATAGTAAAAATAGAAAATTGATTTTTTTTATTTTAACAACCTAATTAATTAAAAATTTTTAAAGAAAATGGAAAAATACATCAAGTTTTTAAAATTCTATAACATAAAGTTAGTTTTGAGTAAATTAGAAAAATTAAAAAAATTTCTCTAATAGAAAAATTATAAATTTGAATTAAAATATTTAATGTTCTGACAATTTTAGTTTAAGTTAATAAAATTCAATTTGAATTCACGTATAATGAATTTGAATAATTAAAATAAAATTAATGTATTTTTTATTTAAGTTTTTATTAAGGAAGTTAAAATTAAATATGATAAATAAATTAAATTCTTAACATATGATTTTTTTTATATCTTTTAATGAAGAGTTCTGTATGATTTTTATTTGAAAAAAATACTTATTTTTTTTTAAATTGGAAAGAAAAATTAACATTGTAAATACATTTTAAATATAAAAATTATTTAAATAAAATAAACTTACGTATTAATTAGTGTTTTTATACTTCTCAAATGTAATGTTTGAGAAAAGAATAAATACAAAACTAACCTTATGAAGAAAAGGTGAATGAAGCTCTTCACTGTGTAGCCTTTGCTGGCTCACTTCATCAATAGTGTTGGGTATATCTTGTAATCTCACAGGTGTCTGTGTGGCAAAGATATTCTTTAAGCTTGGGCATTCATGTATGCTCATCTCCTCCAACAATGGACATTCCACATTACTCCATCCTGAACACAATCTGGAAAATCCAGGTAAACATTTAAGGACTATAGATTTCAATGAAGGCAATAATATCATCTTATCAGCTGCTTCCTCCTTTTCTATGATTCCTTCAATCATCTTACAATTGTATATTTCTATCTTTTCCAGTTGCATGAGGCACAATGCCATCGACCATGTAAAAATATACTTCAAGCTGCTACAGTTTCCAACATGAAGCCGCTTTAGGTTCTTGAATTCAAAAATTTCTCTGGGATCCTTGTTCCATAAATGTCTCAACATTGGAAGACTTGTTAATTGCAATTTCTTTAGTCGTGGAAGTAGCCCATCATCAGCAGATACCCCTTCCAAATCAAATACTACATCTGCTGAATCACAGTCTTTCACCTCAAGCTCTTCCAACTTGTTTAAAAACACCAATACATTGGATGGTATAGCTTTGTTATACATTGCACATTTATCCACCTCAAGCCTTTTTACATTGCGTAAGAGTCTCCCTTGCATCCCATCATGCCAGAGCTCAGGAAATTCAGATGCTTTAAAATATTGGTAAAGTGTCTGATCCCACAAGACAAAGGGAAAAACAAATGAACTGACTTATCATAAACATATAACATATATGCATGCAACAAATATCATGAAAATTAAGAAGAAAGAATAAGAATAAATATGCAAATACCATTTGTGCTAGTGTTGCATTAAGGTTTCCCTCCCAACGCTGTTGATATTGCAGGAGTATTCCTCGTAGCTTTGGTGTATTTACATCTCCGAAAGCGAAAATCTTCATCCGGGAGCATCCATTGACGGTAACATTTTCTAAAGCTGGAAAATTGAAGGCATTATTGCCGGAGCAAAAGCTGATGAGACCAGGCAGACCATCAAGTTCCAAACATTTCAGTTTGTGGAAATTAATAATCTCATCCTCTGTATGATCATCTCCATCGCTGGTCACTATTTCTGTCATCATACCGCAATCTCCTACTTTCATTTTGGTGAGTTGCACCATGGACTTGGCTGTGGACGCTGTTATCAAGTTTGCCAATCCTTCACAGTAAATCACTTCAAGAGTTGCTAGATTTTGGAAAGATGATGAGGATGGTGCTACTTTGATCAAACTATCACACCCAGATACAGTCAAAGTCTCGAGATACTGAAGAAGTGGTTTCAGTCCGGACTCTGGGTCCCATATATGCTTTAATTTATAAACGTGGTCTAGCTTCAAATTTTTCACTCGTGCAAGTGTCCTGGCATGTTCTTCTTCTTCTGCGGCAAGTCCTTCACATGAGAACAACTCTTCTAAAGTATTATATCCTTCTACCAAAATTGTTTCCACAGAATATAATCTTTGAAGGAAACCAATTATGAAAGGGCGTGATTTGTTCTGTAAGTTGGTCAAAGTAAGCATTTTGAGTTTAGAAAAGAATTGTCCTTGATGTATCGCAATCAAGTCCTTGTGCTCTAAAGTCAATTCCTCCAAGTTGGGACTCATCTATGCACAACAAATAAGTATATTGTTAAACTAATTACAATGATGGTGACCAAATACATCTAAAACATTATATTTTCCCAGAAAATAAACTTTACTGTCAAGAAATATCTAATTCAAAGTTTTCTTTATTTAAATCCAAAATTTTCACTTTTAAAATCTAACTAATTTGAAATTAAAAAGTTTAAGATTTAAATTAGAGAATAGGATAATAAAGATCAAGTGTTTATAAGGTAATGGTTAATTAGTTATTAAATAGTTGTTCATATAGATTTAATTAATATTTTAAAAAGTAAATAAATAATATATATATATATATATATTGCATTACACATACACTAATTTAAGATTGATCAAAATTAATTTGAATATAATATTAAAAGTTTGAGGTAGAATAATATATTGTGAAGTAAAAAAAGAAAAGGATCTTACCTTTTTCAAACAAAGTAGGGTTCGTCTGCCTTTTTTGTCTATTTCCTGAGAACTGAATTTCATTATTTTATGACAATTACGAACATCCAAACTTTTCAATTTCTGACATTCAAAAATGTGTGTCACTCGATACCAACTCCTTAATTCTGATAGATCTCTAAGTTCAAGAGATGTTAGTTGAGGAAATTTAAAACAATAATAAGGGGCTTGTTCCATATCTTCAGCCTTTGCAATAATCTCCACAACCCCACACCCAGTTATTGTAAGTTGTTCAAGCTGCAAAAGACTCTCGGCTATGGAGGCTGGAAACATATAGTTTAGAACATCACACTCTGAAACTCTAATTGATTTCAAATTTTGAAAACTGAAAACTTCTTGTGGATCCTTCCTCCATACATGCTTCAATGATCTCAATAGAGCTATATTTAATATTCTCAACTCAAATGATTCATCAACATTGAACCCTTCAAGTTGATATATCTCTTGCAATGAAGCACAACTGCTCACATTCAACTCCTCCATTCTTCGGAATCTTTCTGAGACATTTGATGAAAAAACAGTCATCAATTTTTGGCAATGAGAAACATCCAATGATTTCAGTTTAAAGAAGGAATTTGCCGCAAGTGGGCTATGCCATATTCTTTTCAACTCATTTATGCTGAAGAGCCTCAATTTCTCCAAGTTAGGGAAACCAACCTGCCAAACATTTAGTAAACACGGAAACTTTAATAGAAGCATAAGTTAAATAAATATGAGACAAAAATGTAATCATTCGAGGTGATGTGAAGTGGAGGACTATCCGATTAAGGTCTTTTAGTTAATAAAGGGATTAGGCCTATCTATTAATGAATGCCATTTGACTATAGGATGTCCAAATATGTATGCATTTATGCATGCATAAAGAGAGAAGGATAAAATTAATCACCATTCCATTGAAGAGAGATTGAGTTTCAGCATTCTGATTTTGATTCTGATTCTGATTCATCTTTGTATCATCTTGTTTTTCTATCATGCCTCTATGAGGGACATTGGGGACCAAGCACATCAATGCATCGCAACTGTCTATGTTCAAATCTCTAAGAGATTGAAATTCAATTTGATATCCAGTGCAGAATCTAATCAATTTTGGAAGATACACAAGTGTCAGTCTATCCAATTTAGGGAAGAGTATCTGATTCATCCTCTCATCTTCCTCTTCTATAAATTCCTCTGTTAGTATTATTTCTTCCATGGAAGTACAAGAGGAAATATGAAGTGTTTTGAGCTGCAAGAGTCTTTTAACAATGGAAGTTGTAAATAAATGCTTCAACTCGTTGCAAAAAACCACAGACAAGCTCTCTAATTTTGGAGAAATTGCAGAAAGTTGGTCGTGCCATATTTTTTCACAGCTAACTGAAATTAATTCAAGATGCTCCAAATTGGGAAAAGAAACCTGCAGCAGATAACACATTTGTTTGAAATACTACTTTTCTATCAAAATAAATAGAAATGCGTTATGGATCAAATGAATTCCCAAAAAAATGCAAAAAGCCTTTAATATCCTTTCTTAGTTTTGGAGGCAATTACTCAATTTTTTTATAAATATTTAAATATCAAATTTGAAAATTTCTTAACTTAATTTGTTATAATCCAATGATAAGAAATACAATTAAAAATATAAAGTAATTCTTAATATGTTCTCACTAAAATTATCAATATATGATTAATGTCTTTTCACAATGACCATAATTTAAAAAATGATTTATTAAATTTTATCATTAAAAAAAAATTATGAGATAACTTTAAAAATAAAATATAAAAATACATTAAATTAAATTGTTAAAATGAAATGATAAATAACTGGTTTCAAATTAGAACTGGGTTCTCTATGGGTTTAAATGGACTTACTATTTATTAATTTTGATCATTTAAAATTAAAATAATAAAAATAACGTAAAAATGATTAAAAATTTAAAATAAAATATTAATTAAATAAAAATTAAAAATTATCGATAGTCGATAATTATGGATAAAATTAGCAATCCTTAAAATGTAAAATAAAATGTTAATTAAATAAAAATAAAAAATTATTGTAAATAAATGCTTCAACTACAGACAAGCTCTCTAATTTTGAAGAAGTTACAGAAAGTTGGTCGTGCCATATCTTTTCACAACTAACTGAGTCTAATTGAAGATGCTCCAAGTTGGGAAAAAAAAAACTACAGCAAATAACACATTTGTTTGAAGTACTACTTTTCTATAAAAAAAAAATAGAAATACTTTACAGATCAAGAATGAATTTCCAAAAAATGTGAAAAGTCTTTAATATTCTTTCCTAGTTTTGGAGGCATTTAGTCTATTTTTTATAAATATTTAAGTATTAAATTTGAAAATTTCTTAATTTAATTTGTTATAATCCAATGATAAAAAATACAATTAAAAATATACAGTAATTCTTAATATGTTCTCACTAAAATTATCAATATATATTTTTGATGTCTTTTCACAATAACCATAATTTAAAAAATGATTTTATTAAATTTTATCATTAAAAAAATATTATGAGATAACTTAAAAAATAAAAGATAAAAATACTTTAAATTAAATTATTAAAATGAAATGATAAATAACTAGTTTCAAATTAAAGCTGGATCCTCTATGGGATTTGAACGGACTTACTATTTATTAATTTTAATCATTTAAAATTAAAATAGTAAAAATAAATTAAAAATTATTAAAAATTAAAAATAAAATATTAATTAAATAAAAATTAAAAATTATCGATAGTCGGTAATTACAGACAAAATTAGCAATTTTTCACATTGATATTTAATTATATCTCACATCGAGAATTAAAAAAAATTTTCTCTATAAAATTTTTTCTCTCTATTTCATAAAGAAAATTTTCTTTTTATTTTATATCATCTTTATCGTGCTCAAAATTTAGATGTTAACTATCACTAATTATATTAAAATATTTTTATATATATGGCTCATTTAAATATTTATATTATATTATTATAATCATTTTATAATTATTTTTTCAAAAAAATGGTCAATAAAAAAATATAAAGATCCCTTATATTTCCGTCAGCTTTTTTTTTCTATTATTTTTGGAAAATCTGTCCAATCACCTAGAGTTGGTGAGAATTTCTTTTTTTTATATAAAAAAAAATAGAATCTACATTAAAAACATAGCTACGCAAGCATTTATGTTAAATTTTGTTTTAATAAAATTAAAAAGGTAAAAAATAAAATGAATTTTAAAAATTATTTAATGATGAGAAAATAAAAATTAAGTAATTTGTGTTAGAAAATTAAAATTTTATTTTGAAACTTCTATCCCTTGCTTAGAATGTAAAATTTTGAAAAAATTTAAAAAAAAAAATTATTTTTCTTAAATTTTTATGTTTAGCAAAATTAATAATGTAAGAATTAAATTTTCATGAATTCTTATGAGAATTGATTTTGAATTAAAAATAAATCTTACTAAAATTATTAAAATTTTATAAAAAATAATTTCACTTAAGGTTGTTTACATCAAAATTATTTAATTAGCCATTTAATTTCTTTTATTTTAAATTTATTTCTTATGGTTAATTAATAATTAATCTTTATAAAAATTATTTTAATTTAATAGTAACTAATAATATTTAATACATTTATAATTAATATTAAAATTTTATTATATTATTTATTAATTTAAAAAATTATATTTTTAATGGTAAAAAATTATATAAAATTCAAAATGTTACAAAAATATTAATAATATTTTTTTAATGAATGTAATAAAAATAATTATTATTTATAAGAATAAATATTTATGTTTTGTTTAAAAATAATAAAAATGATGAATAAATTAAATTAATTTAAATTTATTATTAATTTATCTAATATAAAATAAATTTTATTATATTTAAATTGATTTCAAATAAATGAATTTATTTATGAATAAAAATAAATTGAATTCCATTAAAAAAAATTAAATTCTATTTTGATAAGAATTGCATACCAAACAAAGATCTAGTATTTTTAATGAAAGAAAATGTGTGATACAAATTTTAAAATGGTCAAATTATTTTAAGAAATTATGTTAAAAGGAGTAATAATGTAAAGATATACTCATAAAATAAATTAAATATGATTATGTTATAAATTTTCATAAACAATAAAATTGTATTTAATAATAAAAATCAGAATATCTTTTAATTTTAAGAAATTTAAAATTCGATTTGATAGTAATGAAATATAATCATTTATATAACTTTTTTTTATAAATTATTAATGATAATTACTAATAATAGTTATTTAAAAATTTCAGCATTCAATAATTAATTTCAAATATTCAATATACATCTAATAAATAAGAAAGATTAATGTATGCGTACCGTTATACTGAAAAGTGATAATTGAGTATTATTCTCCCGTTCTGACAAAAATTCTTCAATTTTCGACGGTGCCTTCATTTTGCTGTGAAAAGTTCTAAGATTCGGAAGATTTTGCAAATTCAAAGAATGCAAGCGATTAAACTCAAACACTTCATTACTGTTTTCACTTTCATCAACAACAATAGCTTCCATCTTAGGACAATCTTCCACTTTCATTTTCTGTAGTTGCAAAAGACACTTGACAGTAGATAATGAGAAGAGATGCGTCAATCTCTGACAATTTGTTACTTGTAAAATTTCCAATTTATTAAAAGATCCTCCTGCAAGTTGACCATAACAGATCTTCTCCAACTTCATTAAATTTTTCAAAATCAAAGAGACTAGAATTGGAAAGGCATCACATGCTGTCAACTTTGTCGGATCGATAATATGTTGAATGACATGGTTATTTTGGACTTTGAGGTACTTCAATTTTGGAAAGCCGTCCCCATCAATATCATACAACAAGTTCTCAGCCTCCCTCACTTCATCTAAGCATAAATATTCAGTCTCACTCAATAGCACTTTAATCCCTGAATGAATGCTTGTCTTGAGCTTAAGTTTCAGCGTTCTGGAGGTTTTGTAGTTGTCATCCCAGTCCCAGTCCCAGTTATCCCCTATCACTATTCTGAAGCTCTGCAAGCGGCCATTGGAGAACAAGTATTTTGGTAATATCTTGTCATCCAGTATTTGCATTTCTGAGGTAGTCAACTGAGACAACTTTTCCAACTCAGCAAGGCTTGCATTGTTCCCATCGGCCTCCCACTCAACAAAACTGTTAATCATGTACAGTTCTTCAAGCTCCGACAGCTTCGATAAGGTATTTGCTGGAATCATTTTGAGTTTGGAACAATTGCTCACATCTAAGACTTTTAGTCGAGCCAGTTGCTCTATTTGTCTGGGCAACTCAACAACGTAGGAGTTTGCAAAACTAAGAACTCGTAGTTGCTTCAAGTCTCCAATGATGGCTAAGTCGTCCAGTTGGCATCGATGCAAGCAAAGGGTATGAAGGTTGGATAGGAAAGCCAGCGATGAAGGGAGGGACACAAAATGGATCCCACTAAAATCCACTACTTCTAGGTTTCTAATGCCCTTGAAAAACTGATGTGGGATTCCCAAACAAAAAACTTCTGTAAAAAGGAATAGTGCCTCTGCTTTTGGGCACACCCATCCTTCGGGGAGATTTTCAATATCACAATATGACAAAGAAATTCTGGTGCAATCCTTATTTGGAAATTTCATCAACTCCTTGCCACTTGTAACTATAAACGCATGTTGCTCTCTAGATGCAATCGAGAGAGCAGTATCCCGAACAACATCATGGATTTTAACAAATCCATACATGTCGCCATCTAGTAATAAGCTCTGCATTTTGAGGCTATCAATCAAACTATATACTTTGTTTCTTGCTTCCTGGACAGAGGAAATGTTCTTGAATAAACTAAGACCCATAACGTATTTCAGCAAGGACTGGATTGCAATATTAGATTGTCCTAACAGACCACAAAGCAAGAAAAACGACTTGACTTCATTGCTACACAAATTATTGTAGCTTGACTCCAGAGTCGCGTGCACTTTCGAATATATTTCTTCGTTGTCAAACTCGGATAGCGTTTCAGCTTATCATTCCACGCGTATAACTCTCTATTTCTCAAGTCTGTCGCCACTGTGAGCAGTAGAAGAGGCAATCCTGCACACTTTTTAGCAATTTCTGCGGCGATAGGGGGCAATTCCGAATCTTTAGCACCTGCTACAGATATTTCAAACAAACTCCGGGCCTCTTCGTCCTGTAGAACGTCAAGCTTGAATTCTTTCTGTGTGCCCATCTCGCAAGATAACACATCTTGTTTCCTTGAGGTGAGAAGTATTTTGCATCCTTTGAAACCATCTCCAAAGGGAATTCCTACTGCATTTAAATCAAGTTTTTTCCAAATATCATCAAGAATTATAAGTACCTTCTTCTTCTCTTTCTCCAACTCTTTCTTCAACCTCTCATATAGCCGATTAGCTCTTCCAGGTATTTCCTCCACATCAAATTTCAAGCCCAGGATATCAGCGATCTCCGATTGAATTCTTCGGAGTTCTGGTGTTTGATTTACAGCAACCATAGCCACGACGTCGAACAGTTTCTCTTCTATAGCTTTTCTATGGACCTGTTTTGCTAGGGTGGTCTTACCCACACCTCCAAGTCCATACACCCCGATCATATTAAGATCTGGATCTAATAGTGCATCCATAACTTTCTCCAAGAACAACTCTCTTGAATTCAAGCCCTCACGAGCATATACTGACGGGGCAACTATCTGCTGTAGAGGGGGAAGGAAGGAAATTGGATTATGGTCTTCTTCAATCGCAAGCTCATGAATTGCCAGAGCTTTCTTCTCTGCTTTCTTGCTAAGCTGATAGCGTGTCTTCAAATCAGGACATAATCCAACGAAACACCTCTTTTTCGCTTGTTCTTCGCCTTTGATACATTCCTCAGCTTCTTCAATAGCTTTGCCTGCATCGTTCAGCCACTTGTTGACACTTTCATAGATCTCTTCCCCTTTCCTTGTAGCCTCCTCAACAGCTTGCTGCAACTTGACTGTTCTGTTCTTCATTTTCTCAGACTCATGATGGAGTTTCTCAACCTTGCTCTTGTAGGTGAAAGGGTAGCTGATATGTCGTTTGATTGGGACGACAACAAATTCCATGATGGGTTCTTTAATGACCTCAGTGAAGATGGAGATAAAGATATCGAGAACCATTTTGATTTTTTTGATTTTTTTGATTTTTTTTTGAAATCTCAGAGCAAAAACAAAATAAACCAAGAAATCAGAGTAGAACAAGATAAAAGAAAATAAAGACAAGAAAGGACTGCTGAAATCAACAGAAAAACAGTCGCTAAAGAATTAGAGAGCCAAATGAGGAGAGGAAGCAGAGAACTAACAGAGAGATGGAGGAGCGATGGTTATGGATGAGTAAAGGTTGGTGACTACTGAATACAAGGGTGGGGGAATGTAGGAGTTGACGGGCGATGACTTAATACATAATAAATTAACAATTTAAATCACCAAAATACCAAATTTTGAATTTTAAACTAAATAAATTTATTTTATATTTTTTCAAAAAATATTTTTTTCACTTGACCTATTCTTGAGTTTTTTCTTTTTACCTTCGTTTCAATTTTTCATTTATATGATATTGAAAAATTATTATTTAATTTTTATATTATAGGAAAATTTTTTAATTAATTTTCAATTTTAAAAAATAATAATTTTTAAATCAATAAAATATCAAATTTTAAATTTCAAACCAAATAAATTTATTTATATTTTTTTAAAAATTTTTATTTTTGCTTGACGTGATCCATAAAACTTTTACTTTTTATCATTATTTATCCGTTTTCGTTTTTTTATATATGATATTAAAAAATTATTATTTAATTTTTATAATATAAAAAAGTTACAATATTTTATTTTAAAAAATATATTAAAATATTTTCAATATTTTAAAAAATTTATTAATTAATCTTTTTATTAAATATAATAAATAATTTTGAAATGCTTTTAATACAGATATATTAATTAATAATTTTTTAAAAAATTTTAAAAATTAAATAATTAATTTTTTAAAATTATAAAAGTTAAATAATAAAATATTTAATCTATTAAAATTAATAAAATAATTAATTAGTAATTTTTAAAAAAATAAATATTTTAATATAAATTTTAAAATTAAAAATTTTTTTATATTATAAAAATTATATGAATAATTTTACCTATGATATTTTGTGATTTTTATCGTTTGATTTGACATTGCATTTTGTCAGATGTGATTCTTTGGGAGCAATTTGTTCGATGTCTATTTTTCATAAAGCCTCCGTCTGTGTCAGTACTAAATACATTAAAAAACAAAATAAATAATGAAATTAGATGATGATTGATATTCTCTTTTTCTTCAAAATTAATCGTCTAATTTCTAAAGGTTTGTAATAAAATAAGTAAAATTTATAATTTAATTATTAGTATTATTATTATTAATAAATTAATTTTTATATTTTTAAAAATTTATTAAAATATTTTTATTTTTTTATTAATAAAATAATCCTTTCATTTATTTTTATTATTAAAAATATAATAAAAAAAATTAAATTATTTTATTATTTTCTTTATTTTTCTTTTTTTTATTAATTTTTCTTTCTTCTTCTGCTTCTTTTTCTACTTCTGCTTCTTCTTTTACTTCTGCTTCTCCTTCTTTTCCTTCTTTTCTTTCTTATTCTTTTGCTTCTTTTTCTTCTTTTCCCTCTTTCTCTTCTTCTTCTTATAAAAATGATAAGGACATTTTAATAAATGTAAGAAAAGATAGAAACTATTTCATTGATAAAAAAAATAATAAGGATATTTTAATAAATTTTTAAAAATATAAGGAGAAATAATTTCGTTAACAGAAAGAAACGATGAAAAGGGACTATTTCGTTGACCAAAAAAAACGATAAGAACGTTTTAATAGACATGAAAAAAATAAAAATATTTTAATAAATTTTTAAAAATTTAAGGACTAACTTATTAAAATAACAATATCTAAAAACTAAATAAAAGGTTTTATTTGAGAGGAAAATTAGATTTTATAAAACTTCCTCTCTCCTCCTTTATCTAATTTTAACAGAAAAAATAACGAAAAAACTATTTCGTTGACGGAAAAAAAATATAAAAACGTTTTAATAGATTTCTAAAAATACAGGGATTGACTTATTAATAATGACAATACCTAAAAACTAAATTATAAATCTTTCATAAAATACTTAAATTAAATTAAATTTATTTTAATTTTAGTAGAGATGCAACTGAATTAAATTTTAAATTTATTTAGTAAATTGACTTAATTCAAATATAAATTCAAACTCAACTTATAAAAAACATTATTAAATTTAAATTTAATTTAATCCGTAAAAAATTTATTAAAGTTCAATTTAAACTCAATTTATAAAAATTTATTTATCATTCTAATGAGTTAAATTAAAATTAACTCAAAAAAATTTTAATTCAAATTTAAATAAATAAATAAATTTAACTAAAATTTAATTTTTATTAGAAATATAACAAAAATTTACTTGAGATTAATTTATTTAAATTTTAAATAATTAAAAAATTAAATAATTTTAAATAATTTTTTATATTAAAAATTTATTGAAGTCTCTTAATATAAAACTCTGAAATTAAACTGTGCTTTTTTTATAGAAAATTAAACTCAACTTTTTCATAAATTTTTAATGTGAAATCGAGGAATGCAGATAACGGTCAGTATTAGCGTTTATCATCTATTTATTATTACGTAAATTTTAATTTACATATAGACTTTTGGCACAGCAATGCAGCAACCCATATAAATGCCTTTTGACCTGGTTGAATTCCCAACTCTGTAAAAGTTTTTTAAACTTTTTTCTTCTCAATTTTTTCCTTTATAATTTTTCTTAAACTTTTTTTTAATTTTCTTATTAATTAGTTAAAAAATTACATAAGAATATTATAAAATCTTTAATCAATTATATAAATATATATAAAATAAGTTTAACATTATATAATAATGAGTTTAATAATATTTTTAATCAAATATAAAAAGTTTTATGTAAAATTTATTAAATTATATAAAATAAAATTTAAATTTATATATAAATATTTTATCTGAGGGAGAATATATTTAAATTTGTATTTTATACTACTTATTTTATATTTTAATATTTCTTCTTATAAATATACATCATCTAAAATTAAATTACAATTATAAAACTCTTTATAAATATAATACACATTATTTATCTAATTAATCATTATTAATATATTTTTATAATTATTCTCAGTTTAATTATAATAATTATATAAAAAAATTTTATAATTATACTTTAATTTTAAAAGTTATATAGTTTTTACAATTCAAAATACTATTATTATATATGAGTAATAATATTAAAAAATACTTATTATAATAATTAATATTAATTATTTGTGATTTTTAATAATATGATTTTCATGTATAGCAGTTAGTTTTATTTTTTAATAATTTATGAACTAATTCATGAGTTTACTTAACGAATTAATTCATAAATTTTTTTTAAATGAATTAATTCACGAGTCTTCTTAAATGAGACTATTTAAGAGTCTATTTAATGAGTTTACTTCGTGTCTATTCAACAAGTCTACTTAGCTCGCGAGTCTCTTAGTGAGCCAGCTCACTAGCTTGGTCACAAACCTGAAAATGAATTGGTTCGTGAGTTTTAACGAATCAAATACTATTAAGTTAAATCTCGACTCGTTTAGATGACAAGTTTCAAAATTGAGTTCGAACTTAGCTCATTTAAAAAACAAGCCGAACTCAATCGAATTTTTATAAAGTCGGCTCTCAAATAACTTATAAATAATTTGATTCATTTAACCTCCTAAATTTTAGATTGTTTTCCATTTTTTTATTAAAAACCCAATTAAAATTGTTAGACTGGTATAATATAAACATGTTTTTCTATAATTTTTTATATTATATAAAATAATTTATATTTTAATTTTAAATTTTAATATAATTACCTATTGAATTTTAAATTCTTTTATAATTAATTCATTTAAATTAAATGATTTATTTATTTTTTATTATTAAAAATATAAAAATATTTTTATTATTTTTAAAATAGATAAATTATAATTTAATATTTGAATTTGAATATAATTAACTGATTTATCATATATTTTAAAAATTAATCACTTAAATCTCTTCAAACCTTTTAAATTCTAGGCCTTTGGTCCATTTGTTTTCGTTTGTTTCTATTAAAAGTATAAAATATTTTTATTGCTCCTTTTAAGTTAGAAATATTAATCAATTAGGTTTCATCCATTTTTTTCATTTATTAAAATTTTAACACCTTGATCATTCATTATTCATTTCAAAAAATATTCAACTTCTCCTTACCCTTTGTCTAAATTATCATATTCAGCTAATTTTTTATACTTTTACTATTTAATTTCTATTTATTAAAATATTTTAGTATCAGATAGTTTTAAAATTTTGAGAAAAACTTATAAATTTAATCATTATTATTAAATATTTATAGATAGTAGACTTTACACGTAATATTTTTGGAGAAAAATTATGCTTTTATAAGTTCATTCAACGGCTTTTAATTAATGTTTATAATAAATAGAATAATTATAATTTTAGACGAAAGGAATATAAAGAGATTTAAGCAGTGGTGGATATAGAAATTTAAGTCAAGAGTTCAATCCCGATTTAAATAAGCGATTAAAGAAAAATAAAACACATGAAATAATTATATATTAAGAATAATAGTTTTTATAAAAGTTAATAATAATATAGTAAAATTATAACGATTTTATCTATTATTCATTGATTAAAATTTAAATATTTAATTTATTACCTATTAAATTTATATTTTTTAAATTTAAATAGTCCATGAAATCTATTAAATAATTTACTATTACACATAAAACACTTTTATTATAAAAAAAATAAAATTTATTTTCTCTAAATTTAAATAGTTTAATTTGGAGGAATAATTAACTTCCTGAAAAATAAATTCCAATGTTTGATTTGATTTAATATTGGATGAGGTTAACTATTATCCTATTAATTTTTTTATGTTTATTATAATAAAATGAAAAATAAAATAAATTTGAGAGGGTAAAATTTAACTAATTTAATATGATATAATTCATTTTGTATATTGCATGAAGATAGTGCATTTGAAAATATAAATATGAAACTAAGTATTATCTCATACTATATATATCTCATTTAATTTCATTTCAAACGTACTCATGACAATAAAATTAGTGTATAAAATTAAATTAGATAATGAGTAAAGAATTTTAAAAGAATAATTACTATTTGGAGTATTAAAATCTTGAAAATAAAAAATAAATATTTTGAATTGAAAAAATAATAGATAAATGTATTTTTTTGATAAATAAATGAAAATTTTCAAGGTCAATAATAAATTATAAAATGAATTAAATTAAATATAAAAGTTCACCATAAAATACTAAATTTATAAAATAGTCTTTTAAAATTATTATTTTTTATTTTAGTAATATTTAAAATTTAATAACATCATATTTTTTCAATTATTTTAGTTTCCCTTTTCCATAAATAATTGTAGAAATTAAAGATCAATCTAGAAAACTAAAACAAGCAACTCAAATTAGAATAAATAAATCAAGTGAATACAGATCAATCTAAAATTCATAATTTAACTCAATTCAAACTATTTAGCTCAATTCAATGCGTGTACACTAAATGTGGTTATGGTAGTTTGAACCATAAATCAAATTCAGAATTAAAATTAATCCATTCGATTTAATAATTTGATTTAATTTCGATTTGATTTTTTTATTTTTTAAATAAATCATTTTTAAAAAATTATATCACTTAAAATTAATGTATAAACAAATTAAATTATTAAATAATTAAATTTAAATTTATTTTTAATTTATAAAAAAATATTATTGATATTTAAAGGTAATATTATTTTATTTTTATATTATACATATATTATTTTATTTTTTATACCATATAAATGGATACACTTTACCATTATCTTATTTGATAAAATATATATTCAATAATACTTAATATTTATATTTACTTCTTTGTATTTTATTTAAGTTTTTATTTTTATTTTTTTAAATTGAAATTAAATTAACTGTTTATAATCTAGATTTAATTAAAATTGAAATCGAAAATGTAGAAAATCAGAATCATAAAAAATCATAATTATGAAAAATCAAAACTCTAAATGCTTTAAAACTGGACTAAAACTGTTAAAAGAATTAAACCATCTTGAACTGTTTTATATCGAATCTATTTCAATTTGATTCGAGCAATAAATCAAATCGCAGATTTTAATTCATGACTATATTTACGATGCACTGATTGGAACTATCACAAAAAATAAGTATCGTGAGGAGACAATGTTACTATCACTAATTAAATACAACTATCACCGGATTATCGCGGATCAATTCTGAATAACAATAGTTCTAAAGGTGAGAAAAAACTAGCAACATTGACAACAATGACAAAATATAAATTAGTCAGCATGCCACATCTAGATTCTCAAGAAAGAAAATAAATTAAAAATAACTTATAGCAAAATTATTAAGCACGAGAAAAAAACACCACAAAACTTACTGTCAATAATAATGAATGAGAGTGTGATCTACAAACATAACGAGCCGGTTTCAAAATACTCCCGTCATAGCAATTAAAAACTTTCCAGCCAAATAAAATATAAAATAAATATACAAGTATTCGCCATTTAACATTAATTTTTTTAATAAAAAAATTGAATTTTTGAAAGAATTTAAATCATGTTGGCAAATGACACTTAATATATAATTGAATGAATAATTTCACTCATTATTTTTTTATCTTAATAATTATTTTAATTTTATATTTTAATTTTAAAATATTAAAATAAATTTATTAAATTTTAATTGACGTTATTTGCTTTTAATTTTTAAAGTTTAAAGAATAAATCTTAATTTATTAGCATATGTATAGTTATCTTGTTTTTAAAATAAGTATTTTTATTTTATTGAGATTTATTATTCAATTTAAAAAGAGCATTAATGAATTTAACAATATTTAAATTGCATTGTTAAATTTATTTGTCCAAAGAAAATTTTACTTTAATATATATATATATATATTATTAAATGAATTATTAAATTACTTTAAATATGAAATATACATAATAAATTAACAACTTAAAATAACCAATTTATTAAATTAAAAAAAATTATTTTCACCCTGATGTGATCAATGAGATGATTAATGCATTATGATGTTAGAAATACAACCATACTTTAAATATCCTAAAACTATCTTAATAAAGTGATAAATTTGCTATTCAAATAAATAGGAGCACTAACCAATTTAATAATATTCAAAATTATATTATTATTTTTATTACCAAAGTAAATATATTTATTTTTGAATTTTAAATTAATATAATGAAAATATGCATGATGATATAAATATTTAAAATTATAAGGATTAAAATAATCATTAAAGATTAAATAATATAAATATTTAAGATAATTAATAAATTTTTTAACATAAAAACTAAAGAAATATATTTTATAAAATATTTGTACATTTTTAAAATAGAAACAAATTAGTAAATTTAATAAAAACTCAATAACCTAATAATAATTCCATGATGCACTTGAAATTCTCAAAAGTGATCTATTGAACAGTTTTATGTTATTACCTCTATACTTTGTTTTTGCTTACTCAAAAAAAAAAAAAAAAAAAAAGAAGACAAAGGAACAAAATGAATTCAAAAGCTTTTGAAAGGTTAGAAAAAAAAAAAAGGGTTATTATCTAAATAATGTGAATTAAAAATTAGTATTAACTTAAATATATCACTAAAAAATATTTTTTAAATTGTATAAGTGCTTTTAAAAACGTTATTGAAATAGACATATTTAAATTTGATTTTATTGATATGACCTGCTACTTCTAAAAATATATAGGAGTAATCAAATGCTTTCGAAAATGTCACTTTGATCAATATTTTCAGAAGTAAAATACTATTTTAAAAAAATTACTATTTAATTCATATAGTTTAGTAAAATTAATTAATTAATTTTTTATTAAAAAAATATATGAAATATTTTGTTTCATATTATTAATTATTTAGTCACACTCGTGAATTGTGTGAACTAAACAGTTGTTATTTTTAAATTGTAAGAGTCAAATAATTATTATTGTGCAATTATATAGATTATATAATTATTCTTTTAAAATTATACAAATTGAACAATTATATTTTAAAATTACAAATATTTATTAAAAAAGAATTTTAATTATTTTACATATAATTAACAGTTAGAATTAAATAGTAATATTTCATAGTATTGTTATTATTGGAATTGATTGAAAATATTACAAAAAAAATCACACGTAAAAAATTAAAAAGAAAAAAAGCAAATTACAATTTAATATTGAAAAAAAAATCCACCAAACTCTACGTTTATTTTAAAGAGAGAAGTTGAGTGCTTCTAACATTTTTTTTATTTATATGCAAGTGATAAATATGTTAATTAAAGTAAATTTTATTATGAAAATGTTAGTCAAAAGTGGAATTTTCAAAAATATCTTATCACTTCCAATTAAATTAAGTTATTCATATTTTTAAAAGCACTCATATAAAACAAAATACTTTTCAAGTGAATTTTTCTTAAAAGAATAATGCAGTGCCTATAATTTCAAAATATAATCTTTTAATCTTTATAATTTTAAAAAATTAATTATATAATCTTGTAAATTTAAAATAATATTTATTTTATCTTTATAAATTAAAAATAAAAACTATTTAGTCCATATAATTAATAAGTAGACTGAATAATTAATAATTTAAAATAATATAGAGCATTCAGTATTTTTTTAATTATAAAAAAATTAATTAATTAATTTTATTAAACTATATAAATTAAATAATAATTCTCACTAAATAATATTTGCTTTTGAAAATTCTAATCAAAGCGACATTTTTAAAATTATTTAATTGCTTCTGAAAATGCCACTCTTATTGATATTTTTAAAAGCAATATTTCACATCAAATTAAAAAAAATTTGAAAATAAAAATTCAAGTGTCATTTTTAAGAGCACTTACACAATAAGAAAAATATTTTTTTGAATGGTATTTTCTTAAATTAATATTAATTTTATAAATTATTTTAAAATCACATTAAATTTGTAAAAAGCTTTTTAATTTATGTTATTTTAATAATAAATCTAAAAAAATTTTGGATACTTTTGAGTAGAATTTTCCTTTTTATAAATAGTTTTCAATTAAATTCTTATGAAATATCTTTAAACATTTAAAAGAAAATATTTAATTTTTTATTGAATTTATTCAGTATGAATATAAATTAATCGAGTAAATTTTTAAATTACTTATTATCTATTTTTTCCTTTGGGTGTCTGCATTAAATACATGCTCATATGTACTTTTTTGTTCTCATCATTATAATAAGAATATTTGGTAGAAGTGATATTTTTACATTAATTTCTTTCATCTGCAAAATTTTACAGAAAAATTATATTGATTTGAGTTTATCACAATTAAAGCATAATTCTTAATTTTATAAAAATTTAACTTGAAATAAGTCGGTTTGAATATAAAATTTATAAAATAATATTTTCAATGGTAATACAATTTTTATAAAATTTTATCTCTCACTTTTAAAAGTTGATTTGTCGAAAATTATTTATTTATTATTTTAATAAAATTAAAAAATATTAATTATTCTCTTTATTTATTTTACTTATCGATGTTTACACAAATTTAAAATAGCAATTTATTATTAAAAATAGCTGATTTACACAAAAATTATTTTCTTTATATATAATTATTTAGCTTTTGATATAAAAAATTTGTTAGTCGATTTTTTAATTTTAAAAAATATATTAAATATTTTAAAATTAAAAAAATTTATTAATTAATCTCACATTAATTTTAACAATAAATACTATTTACTCTCTATAATAGAAAAGTATTTTGAATATTTTTGCAACAATGGATGTAGAGACTAATTAGAATATTTTTTAAAATTTTAAATATATTTTAATATTTTTTTTTAAAATCGAGTGATTAAATAATGAGTTTCTCTACATTATAAAAATTAAACAGTAATATTTTATATATATTATTTATATATATTTTAATTATTTATTTATTATATAGTATCTAATTATAGGATGTATATGTATATATAATAAATGACAATATAGTAATATATTTGAAATTAAAAATGATAAAGTGATTTAGTATTTTTATAATAAAGTTATTAGAAAAAAAACAAATGAACAAATAAAAAAAAAATAATAATTAAATTATTCATAAATATAAGAATTGTAATATATATGTATATATATTACAAATAGTTTAAAAGCGTATTTATATATGGGAAAAGAAAGGGAGAAAATCATTTAGGATTGGCATAAGTAAAACTTATATATAAAAGTGGACGGCTGATATTATTTTTTCCAAAAGGATTGAAGGATCATGATTTCGCTTGTAATTATATATCCGAAAAACAAACAAATTGTATACTAAGAGAATAGGACTTAGGATCTTGAAATTATTAAAGAGTTCCTTAAATTATTATGTGAAAGAGAATTTAGTTGCACTACTTTTTAGTCATGTATATAAAAAAATTTCTTCCAAAATCAAACTAAATCGAATATATCAAAATTTTTAAAATTCAAAATTAAGTCGAATTGATTTTTAAAAGAAATTGACTTAAATTTTCGAATAAAATTAGTTGGATTGATTTTTTCAATTTAAATTCAATTATGCTCGGTCTTATCCATAGAACTACCGAATATGATTCTCAATAAATTATTAATACATCATATATGAAACATTAGATATTTTTTACTCACTTTTAAATACTTTTATATGATAAAAAAATTACGAGAGACTAAGGACAAAGATTTGAAAAATCTAAAAAGAGAAATCCACGTGTTTAGAGTTTTTCTTTCTTCTCTTATTTTTTTTTATTTTGTTATTCAGAATTATTTTAAAATAATTTTGGATAAATTTTCAATTCAATCTATTTTTAAATTGATATGAATAACTAAATCTTTTATTAGAAAACCTAATATAGCTTAGATTGTTGATATTTTAAAATTTATTTGAATTGATTTTCTTTACTTATCTATTAGATTATCACGATTAATTCGTTTGAATAATTTTATTATTATGGTCGAATGATTTTATTATGAAATTAATAACGTTTAGATATGAAATAGTGAATTGAATATTGTAGAAATACTAATTAAATTGAAAATGGAGATTTGATTTATAGAGTTTTAAAAAAGTAATTACAGTATTTAATAAATTAATTAAGATATTATTAAATTATTGAAAGATAAATAATTATTTTTAATTAATTAATTTAATTTTATTTAAAAAAGAGAATTAATTTATTTTAAAATTATTTGTTTTTAAAGTAGAAATTGGGGATTGGAGAAATGGAAGTTGAGACCTTTTAAATTTACTTAAATGTAGTTATTCAGATTAAATTTACGAGTGGAATTTATTTTAGAATTATTGTTGTGCTAATTAGAATTAAATTTTAATCAAATGAATTAGGATAAAAAAATTAGTTTAATTAAGCAAAATAGTATTTAAATTGTTTTCTTAATTATTATGAAAAATCTTACATAACAAAAAGAAAAAGAAAAAGAAAAAGAAAAAGAAATAGAAATGTATGTGAATTATTGTTGTGGAGCTTTCATCTGACACCTGAATTGATAAAGAAAAAGCAAAAAGAAATGCATGATTTTACTCAAATATGAAAAGTAATTGAAGAGGACAATATTTTTACAGATATCCATTGATCGATATGATGTTTCAATGAATTATGAAATTTATTATAAATTAAAAATAATTAAATTAATATTGATCAAGCTAAAATAGTCATAGGATAATTTGTTGAAAATAAATAAATATTAAAGATATTAATAAGTGAAGATAAAAAGTAATTTATTCAAATTAAATATTATTTTACTTTAATTTTTTTAATTATTATAAAATATTAAATAACAAATAAAAGTGAATGGGAGTATATACATGTGAATTATTATTGTGGAGCTTTTATCTGATACTTGAATTGAGAAAGCCAAAAATAAAAAAGTCATGTATGAGAAGCTGATTGATGGACTGATTTTATTGAAGAAAACAACAAATTGTGATGGTGGAATTGCTTTTCTAAAAGTGATTGAAGTCCTTTTCTAAACAATAAAAAAGTGTGGTCCTTTACAAATTTTTTTAAAAATTATAAAGATTAAATAATAATTTTTTTTAGTAAATATAAAAAAAAAAAATTTATAACGTATCGCACTTGCACTTAAATTAAGATTCTCAGATAAATTCAATTTTCTCTTTCTTTGTTTTAAGTATTATTTGGAGTCTAATATCTAAAATTTGAGATAGATAATTTCTTGTATGCATAGAAAAAATTTAATACGAATTTTAAATGATTTAGAGGTTATGGCATTTCGGGAAGTATTAAACTGGATTAAAAAGTGTGGATGGAATTGAGTTCTTTTCAAATTAGATGTTCAGGTACTTGTGATGTCAATTAATCATGCTTTGTTGGGTGATATATCGTCTTTTGATCTTTTGATTCAAGATTGTAAACTGCTTTTATATAGTTTTGAGGAAGCAAAATGTGTTTTTGTTCATAGATCTAATATCGCTCATATTCTAGCATTATCGACTCATTCTTATTGTCAAAGAGTTTGGGTTGATATCTCTATTTCTCATATTGTTTCTGTGTTTTATTTAAATTAATAAATTTTTTTTATCCTTTAAAAAAAAAAAAACTCTTAGATTTAATCCAATTCATTTGACATGATTTAGATATTTACTATAGTGTAGAATCAAAATTCTCTCTTCAAAGTAACCAACTATTTGAATTCAAAAGATCACGATTTTGAGAATATTAATTGTTTTTGTATGAATGAGTTAACTATTATTAACTATCACTATTTATTATTTTGAAATTCTATTCTCCAAAATTTTTCTTAAAGTAAAAGTATGTCACGTCTAATAAAATAAAGATGCGTGAAGTTGAAAATGTCTGTAGAATGCAAGGCTCATGTATAGCAACCTTTTGTGCTCCTTTGACATTATTCACTATTTTTGAATTTTTTTTTTTTAAAAAAAAAGAGTGAAAATTAATGGTTAAAAAGCCATCCCATGCATAATTAATAGTTAAAAAACTAATACTCATATGAATATGTATTTTCCAATAACTTCCTTTCAGTTTAACAAATTTAAAAGTTCAATTTTTTAAAAATGATATTTTTCATGGACTTAACGTAAAATTAAAATTCAATATCCAAAATATTCGTTACTCAAGCTCAATTAGTTAATAAATAACCATCTATAAAGTTAATTTTTTTATTTATTGTAATTTATTTTATTTATTTTTTTTTTCAAATGGGGCAACTTTTTCCTAGACCACATACTTTAACCTTGAAATTTTTAGATAAATGACACTTAAATTTACAATGAAAAATAAACTTTCTTTCTTTTACATATAACTGTATCTTTAATTGTATTTCTCTAAATGCATCAGCCTAAAACTCTCCTGATGCATTTGATTTTTATTTAATATTACTCTAAATCCAAAACTTTCTTTAAGTGCCTCTCAAAAAACAAAATTGTAACTTATTTTGATCTGATCCCACAATAAGAAAAACCTAAATGGGGCCCATAGTAGAAGCAAAAGTTGATTACCCTTATTTTGCAAGGAAATATAAGATGAACAAAGGATAAAATTGTAATTAAAATTTTAAAATTGGTCAAAGTGTGGCATTGTTGATTTACTGTGCAATTGCTAACTGAGTTTTATTGTGCTCATATAAATAGATGTATATGAACACATATATCTGTGTGAAAATATATTAATGACCTGTAAATTTAATTTATTTATTTTTAAAAAATAATATAAGAATTAATTAATTAATTAAATAATGGGGAGTAATATGCTCAATGGTTAAAGTTATATTATTCAATGATATATGCATAGGCAATGTATTTTGTATTTGAAGCAAAATAGTAAATATAATAATACTTATGACAGTTATATTATTCAATAATATATGCATAGGCAATGTATTTTGTTTTTGAAGCAAAATAGTAAATACAATAATATTTATGATTATTCTAAAAGTAAAATAGTAAATACAATAATATTGATGACTATTCTAAACGGGCTCTAATACCATTATTGAGTCTCAATCGGATTAAATATAGTTGAAGAAATAGCTAGAAAAATAAAATATTTCATCAACATGGATCATGTTTAAATGAAGAAAGTAACAATAGTTAAATAGAAAATAAATACCTTTTATTTTCTTTATAACAAAATACAAGATCGTTAATTTTGATTGGGTTGTCGCAGATCACAAACCGTCTAAGTGTCCAGTTTCGAACAATATACACACAGAATGACAATCGAAAAACTTTAAAACCGTTATAAGGGATTGAGAAGGGGAGAGATTTTGAATGCTATGGCTTTCAAAAGGGTTTCTCTTCGTAGAGTACTCACAAAACTTTAATAAACAATCCATATAAATCTTAAACTAATTTAATTAAGTCCCTACTTAATTAATTAGATCAAAATCATAATTCTTTTAAATTATAATTTTATTCTAATTTCAATTTATATACAATCAAGTCCTATTTAATTTAACTTTTCATTTTATTTTCTTATTCAATTCTTTATGTGTGACTCATCAGGTTCAAAATATGTTGGCAATAAATATTATTAACTAATTAATTAATTTGAAGGTCAAGAACGTTGTCTAGTAACATGTCAAGACTACCCAAATATTTGGAATATCAAAAGTGGTTTGATTTAATATTTCAATGCATGGCTTGTCAGTGTAATTAATATCCTTTCATCATAATTGTCCCAATTTAACATTTGTTATATGGAATGTGTTTGCAATATTAAATCATATTAATTCTCATTTATTAGCCATTGACCTATTAAATGAAATTTCAAATCTCATTTGCTAATTTCATTCCATCTTGTGCAAGGATTTTATGATAACGCTAGCAGAGAATAAATGGGATATTCCTTAATTTAACCTAGGGTGACGAATCCTATCTCAATCAAATAAACACCATATAGTTCCTAATATATCCAATTTATCCCTATTTGTTGCTCATGAACTAAGTAACATGTAAGATGAATCAAAACATAATAGTCCCTATATAAGATTATTTATTGATTTCAAGTCAAATGATCACTTACACAACTATCACTTGAGTAATCTATAGACACAAGTTATTTTCCATATGAATTTCTCAGGCAGGTCAGTTCAGTGCACTTATTCATAAAATAGGTACCTACATATTAGTTCTAGATATCTCATATATCTCAACTTATGATATCAGTTACTTTTTATAAAAACAAAAAACATAATATGTACTAGTCTCAACAGCTCTAATCATTTTCCAATACATTTAGAGACATTATTTAAAAGCAATATGAATCTCACAATTATAACCACATTATAATGTCATTTGCACAGTAATATAATCTCATGAACTTTATCTTTATTCGTGATTCAATTAAATGACATGGAGTAATTAGTCTTGGACTTTACGGCAGATTTGGATCGGACCTAACTTTTGCTGCCGATGTCCGATAGAGACCCACGATAGCTTTTCGGAAAGAGAATTTCGAGACGCACAACTTTCAAAAGTGTGACGATGTCCATAGGTCTCGTCACAAAGTTCGATATGAAAATTCCATCGTTTAGGGGGTCAATTTTACATTTTAATTATTTTTTTAGATATTTTGGGTATTTTCATAATTTTGCATGTTAGGGTTTTGTTTTCTATTATAAATAGCCTCCCTTAGCTATTAGAAACTCACTTTTCAATCTGCAAGGAATTTCAATAAGACTTTTAGTCTTTCAGCCTATCTTTTCTCTTATTTCGTTTTAACCAAACAATATTAGTTAAAACTCCTGACGGAATCTAAATAGTCCTTTATCATTAAATTAACACTAAAAATAAATAACAGCTTTTATAAAAATATATTTAAATACTTAAAATATATAGAAAAAATAATATTCAACTACAATGAACAAATTGGCTGTAGAGCATATTAGTAACATTTCTGAACCTATCCGAGAGAAAACAAAATCTTTTGTTGTATGCAATAGTTTTTTCTTGTAATCATTCCAAATAGGAGGAAGTTTAGTAATTATTCCTTCTACTTGCAATACTTCATGAACAACTATTTTCAACTCTTTCAATTTAGATACAAGAACTTGTTATGACAGAAACATTCTCAACCATCAATAACTCAAAATATTTCATAATAAGAAATTTGTCCATACCTTATTTTTCATTATTATACTTGTACTCCAATGCCTTCTATATTTATTTTGGAAATGATTTAGAAGTGGATAAATCATATATAGAGCCTATATGACAGATTATTAAGAATGTGTCATTTACATAATAACTCATCTTCTCCTTGTTTCTTATGTTCTGCCTTAACTTGATCAGTATCTTGAGGCATTGGTGTAGGTAAATCAAGTAGATTAGGATCCAATACATAAGATTTTCAGAATAGTAAATAAAAAGAGCATCGTATTTTTTCAACGAATAAAATTCATTCCATCAAGACCGTCCAGTTTCACGAACTCTTGATTAATAACAAAAATAGCCTTTGATTTCATAATTAATCCTTGAAAATTCTTAAAATAATTGGTATAGTAACAGTGGTTTTAATGCGTGAAAGAAGAACACTTTCTTTCAATAATTAATTTCTTTCAAGAATTAATTTCTCCCACTAGAATTACTGCAGACTTATGGTAATATTCCTTTAGAATACAATAAAACCTTAAAAATCATAGACAATTATTCTTGTGATTTTCTAGAAACTCAAATTGAAAAAAAAAAAAAAAAAAAGAGAAAAGGAGAAAGGAAAGAATGTAAGTAATTTTGGAGTGAAACTAATATTTATTACCAATTGAACTAGTTAGTAATAGTTATTGGTACCTCTTCAGATAGATGTGTCAGAAAAATTGTAATTTAGTTTGAAATTCGAATTTTGTTAATTTTAAAAAGAATAAAAAATAAATAAAACTTATGTATGTCCTTAAAACCTTTCTTACTTAATATACTAGCATAAATAAGAATTTTTCTTATTTCTAATACATGTAAGACATTAACTAGCAATAATTTCTTTCTAAAAGTAAAATCTAATTCAACAATTTCTTTGCCATCACTTTTACAATATTATGATTTTCCATTAGAACTTCTTGTCTATCTTTTGTATTTGCATAAGTTTAGGATAAGGGTAATTTATAGAGACCTTTCTAAAGTTGACAAACCCTACAAAGTAGTTGTTTATTAAATTTTTCAGTAGCAAACTAATCCCTAAATTTAATTGTCATTTAACAAAATAGTCTTTTCGTTAAAAAAAAGTATATATTGGTATTAGTTGACTATTACCTAAAGTTATATATTTTTTAATGACTAAAATACCTCTCTAGGTGATTTTTTTAATAAAAAAATTACTTTTATCTATTATTTTAATAATAAAAAATTGAGAGAGTACTATTTTTATTTTTGAAGATCGATAAACTTTGGATATTTTTAATTTTTAATGTAAATATGTATTCTGTAAGTATAATTTTTTTTTTGAATTGTACGATTAACTTTTGTAAATCTATACTGATTATAGTTACAAGATATAAATTCTACAAGTATATAAATTTATAATTTATAAATTATGTAATTAATTTTTATAAATTTATGTTGATTATAAATAAAAGTTTATATTCTGTAAGCATATTTGATATTGCTGAGATTAGATTGATGACGTAACCAGAATGGAACTATGCTGTGATTGGCTAGAATGTGCAATAAAGAAAATATGAGGTGGTAGTTGGTGTCAACGACAGCCACTACGATACTCAAGTCAATATTCTAAAGAAAAGAGAAAATTTAATGAATTGCTTAGAGCTGGAATAGTATTCGAAAATAGTGTACCTTTACCTTTGTGATCATTCTCCTTTTATATTGTAAGAAGGTGATAATGAATATAGAATTTTTCGATAATTCGGTGATGATGTGGCCGGTTGCTTGATAAGGGATATTGCCAGCTAATAAGCTGGCATTCTCGGGATTACAGGTGTAATGGATATATGCTGGACTGTGCTTGTTAACGGTAACTTTATGCGAGACTCACCCACCCAAGGGAAAAGCGAGTCTTAATGATGCACCGGGTATTACGGTATCCGGATCTTTCTCAGGATGGATTACATTTCCTACTCACTTTATCCTTGCCACGTGGACCTATCTCATGATGACAGCTCATGGCTCACTTTGGGCGATTATTATGTATCATAAGAGGTCCTAGACGAGTCTTAATGATGCACCGGGTGTTACGGTATCCGGATCTTCTTCAGGATGGATTACATTTCCTATTCACTTTATCCTTGCCACGTGGACCTATCTCATGATGACAGCTCATGGCTCACTTTGGGCGATTATTATGTATCATAAGAGGTCCTCCCGTTGGTCTTTGATTCTTTAGATTCGAAGGTGACATTTTGTCTTATTGACCACGTGGCACTATTTGACTGTTTGCGTCATTTTTCTTTCCCTTGATCATAATGGCGGCCTTATTTTATGGTCCATCTTAAAGACATTGTCGGCTACGCTGCTGTATAAGGATCCTTCTTTTCTCTTTTGTGTTTGTGACTACCATCTTCGAGAGACATGGAATGGGGCACTTTCTTTCCTCTTCTTAAGGATAACTAGATCTGTATGGAGGATCTCATCATGGTCTGCGAAGAGCAGCTGAACATGAATTTTTGTGAAGGTGCGAGCATACTGCTGAAGGTTGTATCCGGCTCGACTATAATGCCTCTTCAGTATCGCAATCCTTGGGTCTTTATGAAGGCGCATTTATACTGCTTGGTACTGAGGGTGTAATACCCGGCTAGATCAGGCATCGGAATTCTTACCGTTCAGTGGGATTCGAGGATGTCAGAGGTTTCTAGAAGGCTAAGAGTAAGGTTTTCTAAAATGTTTCAAGTGTTTTAAAGGTTTAGTATGGAATAGGATTGAGTTTTGAAGAGAAATGACTATGGGGACTTTTGCCAGGTTCGACCGCCGAAGATAATGTTCGGCCGCCGAAAGTGCTTTAGATTCGGCCCCCGAAGATAATGTTCGGATGCCGAACGTTGCATGGTTTTGCATGCGATTCGGCTGCCGAAGCTGATAGGACAGCCAGCTATAAAGCATCTCCAGTCGGTGAAATGGACAAGTGTTGCCTCCAGATCACAGACAGAGGTGAGGCCACGTCCTTCATGAGTCATCTTCATGGTTTTATCAAAGCTTGTAACGTTTTAAAGTGTTTTGTTGTGGTTTTGAAAGGTTTTGGGTTAAAAAGCTAAGGTTTGAGGTTTGAAGAGTGTGAAGGAGAGTTGCTCTATATTTCTGAGTTCAGATCGTTCATCTTCTTGTTTTCAAGAGGTAAGTGAAGATCTTGAACTTCTGTTGATGTTTAATAGGGTTTTATGGAGGTTATGGGTAGATATACATGTTTAGGGTTTTTGGTGATTTATTGGTAAAAGCATGTTTATGTGTTATGATGTGTTGTTTGTTGGGGTTTTTAGGTAGTTTTGGACGCCTTTGAGCATATACTTGAGTATATGTGTGTTGAGGAGTTGAAGTATGCATGTTTTGAGAGGTTGAAGGGATTGAGGAGCTTGGTTGTAGGCGAAGCTGAGTTCTGGATGAACTCAGGTTCGGCAGCCGAAGGTACATTCGGCCGCCGAACCCCTTGAGAGGTGGCTTTGGTTGCCACAGCTCACCCCCGAGAGTTTTGAGGTTCGGCTCTGGAAGGGGGATTCGGCCGCCGAAGGTGCCGCCGAAGGTTAGAGACTTTCGTCTCTGGAGTGTGTTTTGGCCCCCGAACCTTGCCCCCGAAAGGGTTTGACAGCCGAAAGTGGAGATTCGGCCGTCGAAGGTGCTTGAGTTTCGGCTCTGGAGAGGACATTCGGCCGGCGAACCTGCCGCCGAAAGTTTTCTGTCCAGCTTTCTTTTGCATGCTTTATGTGATTGTTCTAAGAGCTTTTAGAGGGGTTTTGGGGAATTGTTTAAGAGTTGTTTATGAGTTGTTTAGAGTATGTTTGACACCTCATTCGAGTCCATTTGTGTAGGATTGGACCCAAGAGATCGAGGAGGTCGTCAGGATTAGTTATTACAGAGTCAGTTCAGTTTCTGCTTGAGGAGCAGAGGTGAGTAGAACTAAACTTAATCTTTTATACTGAGAAAATGGAATGCTTTTAGCATAGTTCATGCATCATGGATGCCATGATATGTATTAGGGTGATTGCATTATAATCACGACTATGATGCATTGCATTATTTACTGTTAGTGGGGATTGGACCAAGGCGACATCAATAGCCCACGATCTGTCATGGTAGTGAAAATCCTGTGTGAGTTCCTTCGGGAATCGGGTGCCGACAGAGGGAGTTTTGAGGTCATGTCTGATCCGAGATGTGAAATGTTTGTGCTGTGACGCATTTCATGAAAGTGTGTAATTAATGAACTGTTTTCAGTGTTTCTACTCACTGGGCTTTAGAAGCTCATCCCTTTCCCTTAATCCCAGTTTTGCAGGTTCAGAGTTAGCTGGGAAAGTCAGAAGCAGCAGAGTGTTGACTCCAGTTCTGCATGTGTAATAGAGTAATGGACATGATGTAAATTAAAGAGATATTTGTTACAGATGTAATAGATAGTCAGTTAGTGTGCTTATGGTTTAGTATGTGCTTTGCCTAAAGTATGTTTAATCCCTGGTGTATGCATGTATCCTGTTTTATGTTTCTTGATGAGAAATAAGTCTAACCAGGCTTAATAGATGTTGTGTTTCGACAACTCCAGTGAAATATAACTGTGAGGGAAGACAGGGTTTGAGTCCCTTGACCCAAGACCAGACCGTAAGGGAAGAGAGGGTTTGATTCCCGTGACCCTACTACAGACAGAGTTACTGGTGTAAGCCCTGGGGGCTATTTCAGATTGGGATATCTGAGTGTTTTAAGGTTAAGTCTGGTAGTTTTTAAAGAAAAGTTTTCCAGTTGTTTGTTTTTGTCGGATCATGTATGGGATTTTTTCAGACACATAGAGTTCAGTTTAGGCTTGCTACGGATTCTGGCGGCTTTAAGCCGATCTGGATCCTAGCACCGAGCAGTTTGGGCCGTTACAGAGAGGTACCAGTTTTCGGGCTGTTACAGAGGGTTGCAACCAGCTCGACTATAATATCTTTTCAATACTACAACCCTTAGGAGGGGGTTTGAATTATGCAAGATTGATTTCAAGGGTAAGGCCAAGAAGGTAGTTGGAGAGACAGTTCTTCGTATGACCTTTGGAACGGTGTCTTCCCTTAGGATGAGATGGAGTTTCTGCTAATAGGTTTTTGAAGGTTCTGATGTAATAGATACTTTATTCAAGTCTCTTTTATCTCCTTGTAATCTTTTGTAATGAAAAATGCTTATTTTGTCTATCTTATTTGGCAACAAAGACATATCCATCTGTGGATTTTAACTCCTGATTTAGTGAATGTTCCTTATAAAACTTTAGTAAAATAGAGTGAATACCTGAAAAAGTGGATTGGCAAGTACTCGTCTCTGCCCCGTATGACGTCATGTGCATTTTTGTAATAAGTGACCTTTATTCATCTTAGCTATAAGGTCCGCCTTATCTTTAAATTTTCCTTTGATATTAGATCGGCTTCCTCCTCATCCTTTGGGGATTAGTATACCCCCTTCTCATTTCTCTGGGCACGGGTGACCTATTTATAAGGACCAACATCCGAATGGTCTGGCGGGAAATACCTTCTGGCCTGGCGAAAACTACCTTGTGGCCTTATTTAGTGGGTTCAACATTAGAGTGGTATGGCATAAACCGCCTTTTGACCTATTCTGGTGAAAACTGTCTTGTGACCTTTTTTAGTGGAACCAGCGGTCGAGTGGTCTGCAGGAACCGCCTTATGATTTGGCCTGGCGAAAACTATTTTGTGGCCTTATTTTTTGAGACCAACGCCCAAGTGGTTTAGCGGGAATTGCTTTATGACCTAGCTTGGTGAAAACTGCCTTGTGGCCTATTCTTGTCTCTTTAGTCCTTCTTTCTTTCAGGAAAGGTAATCCATCATTCTTTGTCACTGGAGTACTTATAAAAATAACCTCGTTAACTCATTATTGATAAATTTTTCTCAAATTACAAATATTCCATACATGGAGAATAGCTTGGCCATGTAATTTGGCTAGTTTATAGGATCCTGGGCGAATAATCCTTGAGACCCTAAACGGTCATTTTCAGTTCTCGTGCAGCTTACCGGGCTCGACGTTGCCATTTGTCATATCTATTCTTTTGATGACTAAGTCTCCCACATTGAAAGCTCTTAGCCTGACCTTGCTGTTGAATATTCTGGATATTTTGTTCCTGTAAACTACCATTTTGATTGCAACATTTTCTCGTAAGAATTTGGCCTGGTCCAAATTAAATTACGTCTCTTCGAGATGTCCTAAAATTTCAGGTTGTTGTGTCCTGAAGCTGCTCACTTGTATTTCTACAGAAATAACTGCTTCAGCCCCATACACAAGGGAAAAGGGTGTTTTCCTAGTAGCTGTTCGAGGAGTAGTCTTGTATGCCCATAGTATATGAGGCAACTCCTCGGACTAATTGCCTTTGGCTTGGTCGAGTCTTTTCTTCAGCTCTTATAATTTGGTCCTGTTTGTGACCTTTGTCATACCATTGGAATATGGATGGTAGGCTGAGCTGAACCTCAAATCAATTTCCCATTTCTTGCAAAAGTCTCTAAACTTGATACTTGCAAAATGAGTTCCATTATCGGTGATCACTATTTTGGGTATTCCAAATCGGGTGAATATATTTTTGCTGACAATTGAGATTACTTGTTGGGTAGTGATGTACTGTACTGCCTCAGCTTTCGCCCATTTGCTGAAGTGATCTACTGCCACAATAACAAACTTCTTTGACTCGAACGACTTAGGGAATGGGCCAAGGGTGCCTATCCCCCACTGAAAGAAAGGCAAGAGATTTCCAATGGCCCATTTGCTGAAGTGATCTACTGCCACAATAACAAACTTCTTTGACCCGGACGCTTTAGAAAATGGGCAAGGGTGTTTATCCCCCACTGAAAGAAAGGCAAGAGACTTCTAATGGTTGTTTGCATTTCTCCTAGGGTCCTTGGGATATTTGCATGTACTTGGCACCTCCGACACTTCTAGAGGAGTTGCTTTACATCCTACATTATTTGTAATACCTGGCTAAACTCCGGCATCATAATTTCTACTTTTCGATAGAATCCCCATCGAAATCCGAAATCTCAAAGCTAGAATCTTTAAAAGGGTAAAATATAATTTTCATAAAATAAATTTGAAGTTTTTAGAATTGTGGAAAAAAAAAGAAAAGAGTTTTAGAGGAATCTTAAGGTTTGGCCGCCGAAGGTGGCTCCTCCAGCCACCTATAAAGGGCCCTCAGCCCGAAAATATGACAATTCTTTCTCCATTTTCCGGCAGAGGTGAGTTCATGCATCACCCTTGACATTTTTGCTGAAATTTCTTCAAATCCCTCAAAGAATTCATGAGTTTCTACTGTTATTTTGAAGATTGAGTAAATCTTAGCTCTTGGGACCCTCGGAGCTCATCTCTCCATCTCCTAAACCCTCCCCTTGCTTGCTGTCACCTTGTTGTTCTTCAAGTGGTAAGTTCGATCCTTGTTTTTCTCCTATTTTCTGAAAGTTTGAGCAAGTTTTATAAGTGTTTAAGGGGATTGTTGATGCATGCAAGCTAGTTATTTTCAAGTTGAAAGTTTTGAGCTAGTTTTGATGAAGGATTATTTTTCTCTTGGGTTTTTGTTGATGCATGTGAGATTAGAACAGTTCTTGGAGGTCCCATATTCATGTTAAATGTGTGTTTGGAAGCGTTTTGGTGGCTACGTGTTTAGAACGAAATTGGATTCTGCCTTGCTGGAGAATCCAGGTTTAGCCGCCAAACCTGCCTGTGGAGGCAGCCATTTGGCCACCTAACCTGCCCCTTAAGGTTTTAACTTTCGAATTTGTGAGGGACATTAGGCTGCCGAACCTGCCCCCCAAGGTTTTGACTTTAGGATATGTGAGGAACCTTCGACTCCGAACCTGCTGCTGAAAGTCCCCTGCCCAACCTTTTCCAGCTCATTTCCTACGTGTTTCTTATATGTTTATAGGGGTTTCTTGGGGGGGTTGTTTTAAGTATTGTAAAAATTATGTTTGGTCCTTCATTTAAGTCCACTTGTGTAGGATCGAACTTGGGAGACCATAGAGGCTTGCAGTGAGATAACTGCTTCAATATTAGGCGAGCGTCAGCTAGAGGTGAGTAGAACTGAACTGATCTATTATTTTAAAGAAATCAAACTTTTTAAGCATGCTCATGCATCACGAATGTCATGTTTATGTAATTAGGTTGTTTGCATTATAATTCACGAATATGATGCATTGCATAATTTATTATTGTTGTTGATGGATGTTGGATGACCCACTAGCCCTCGAGTATATTATGATACGTTATGACAGCTATGGAAAGACTAGGTTTGCCCATTCTACGCCCCTGACACTATGGACATGTTATGTTATGTTTAAGAAGTCTTAAGGAGCACCCGTCAAGGGCCAGACACTATTGAAATCTGTAAAGGGTTACTGGTCACAAGTCCATCTTGATGTGAATTGCTTGTGTTGTGATGCATTCATACGATCATATGTTTATTGAACTATTTTTATGTTCTGTTCACTAGGCTCTTGTAGCTTATCCCTTTCCCCTAACTCCAGGTTTGTAGGATCAGAGTTAGCTTAGGAAGTCGGTTGAATTGCTGGTATAGTCTATTATAATAATATAGTTGTGGACATATATTGATTTATGGATTAGAATTATGCTTTGCCCTAGTATTCTTCCTTATAATCCCTATTTCATGATCCCTTATATGTAAAAGTTTTTAAGTATATGTTATGTTTGAACCAAGCTTGAGGCATATTGTGTTTATCATACTAGAGCATTTGATGAGAGCTCTAGTATGGGTTTTTATGTTTTACAGTTATGATGCATGCACAGGTCGAGTCTCGGTTCATGTAATGATTATGTTTTTTTAATTCGAGTGATAGTGTATGGATTATATCAAGTGTAATAGGATGTATAGTAGGCTTGCTACGGGTTCTGGCGACCTTAAGTCGATTTGAGTCCTAGCGCCGATAGCAGTCCGATTCCCGAATCATTACATTATCATTGGCCAATAATATCCTTATTTGAATGCTTTTCAGGCAATTGTTCGTGCCCCTTCATGGCTCCTACAATCACTTTCATGGGTATCTTTTAGGATTTCTTGGCCCTCTTCCTCTTTAACACACCGCAACCATGGCTATATGGAGAACCTCCTGTACAACCAACAATCAATTAGTGCGTATTTAGAAGACTTCCTTATTACCTATTTAGTTGATAACTCATCGGCTGGAAGATCATCTTGTGCCAAGAATTTTTATACGGCCATCATCCATGATTCCCCCTCTTCTATGGGGAAAGACTCTTTCATTTCCGTTGCTGGAGTGTGTAACTGTAATACCCGGCTAGACTCCGATATCGGGATTCCTACCGTCCGGTGGAATCTCGGTTGTCGGAAACCTCTAGAAGGGTAAAACTATGATTTTATGAAATGTTTTCATGTATTTCATGTTTTTAAGTAAGAATTAAATGAGTTTTTGCATGAAAAATCCTTGGAGGAAAACCCAGGTTCGGCCGCCGAACTTTGAGGTTCGGCCGCCGAACATGCATGCTTTCGGAGGGACTTTAGGCGCCCGAAAAGTTTGAGTGAGGGAAATGCAAGTTCGGCCGCCGAACTCCAAGTTCGGCCGCCGAACCTTGCATGCATGCGGAGGCACCTTCGGCCCCCGAACGTGGCCTGGCCAGCCACCTATAAAAGGGGCACTTAGCCGAAATGGGAGAGCTTTCTCCCATTTTCGGCCACAGCGAGCTTCCGACCTCCCTCTCCCAAATCTTGTGTTTTTCCTTCAATCCCCACCATTTTCTTTGAGTTTTAAGGTTCCACAAAAGTTTTTGAGTGTTTTTAAGCAAGTTTGGAGCTTGGAAGTCTTGGAGCTAAATCCCTCCATTTTCCGAGCTAGGGTCGTTCTTCCTCTCGATCTTCAAGAGGTAAGCTTCGATCTATGCTTCTCTTATGTTTTATGAAGGTTTTATGCAAGTTGATGGGGTAGAATGCATGTTTAGGCTTGTTGTTAGGTTTATGGGTTTATGTTGTGATTTGAACAATGTATGTTGGAAATGTGTTGTTTGAAGTGTTGTAGTTGGGGTATATTATAGTTTGAGACCCCTAGGTGTGATGTATGATGTGTATGCATGTGTAGAAACAAGTTTATGTATGTTTTGAGGCGTTTTGGAGGCTGTGGACACAAGGGAGCCAAGTTTCTGCCCTTCGGCAGAAACTCAGGTTCGGCCGCCGAAGTGACTTTCGGCCGCCGAACCCCCTTGTGGAGGCAGTTTCGGCTGCCGAAGCCTGCCCCCGAAACTCAAGTTTCGTCTCTGTCTGGGAGGTTCGGCCGCCGAAAGTGCCGCCGAACCTGCATGACTTTCGGCTGCAGAGGGACTTTCGGCCGCCGAACCTGCCGCCGAAAGTGCCCTGTTCAGCCATTTCTTGCATGTTTTCATGTGATGTTTTCAGGATGTTTTAGGGGGGTTTTTGGGGAGTATTTTAGAGTCATGTTCATGTATGTTTGGTCCCTCATTTGAGTCCACCTGTGTAGGTTCGGACCCGAGGAACCGAGACCCCCAGCAGTGAGCCAGCTGCTTCAGAGTCTCTTCAGAGCTAGCCAGAGGTGAGTGGAATAAACTTTAAGTTTTAAAGCAAATTAATGAAATGTTTTAGCATGATTCACGCATCATGAATGCCATGAGATATATTAGGTTGTTTGCATTAGAATTCACGAATATGATGCATTGCATACTTTGTTGTTGATGTGGATGAATGTTGAATGATCCATTAGCCCTTATGGTATGATATTCCACGGTAGTCCAGGTGTGCCTGCTTCGGCTCTACGCCCCTGGCATTATGACAGATCATGTGAGTCCAGGCGTGCCTGCTTTTGCTCTACGCCCCTGGCATAAATAAGCAGCTTAGGGGCTAGTTGGTGACAAATTCATCCTTGTTGTGGAATGTTTGTGATATGACGCATTCATGAAAGTATAAATTTTAAATTATGTTTTATTATTCTGCTCACTGGGCTTTGTAGCTCATCCCTCTCCCCCTAACCCCAGGTTTGCAGGTTCGGGCTAGATCAGGAGGTCCAGAAGAGTAAAGAAGTTTTATGTTTATGTAATAGTTAGAAGTGGACATGAGAACTATGTTAATGTGATGAAAGAGTAATGTATAGTTATGATATGTAATGATGATGATGATTGAGGATTAGTATGTGCTTGACCCTATGTTTATGGTTATCCCCTTGACACATGATCTATAGAAATGTTTTTATGATGTATTGATAGTTCAAGCTTATCGAATGATGAAATACCCCATTGGAGCATTTGATGAGGACTCCAGTGGTGGTTATGTTAATAGATGTGCACATGTTCAGGTTAAGCTTGGAAAATAAAAGAAAAAGAAAGAAAAGGTTTACAGTTTTATGTATGTTGTTGATCATGTATGGGATATTACAGGTTACAGGAGGTATGTTTGGCTTGCTACGGGTCCCGGCGGCCTTAAGCCGATCTGAATCCTAGCGCCGGTAACAGGTCGGATTTCCGGGTCGTTACAGAGTGGTATCAGAGCCCTAGGTTCATATGGTCGGACCTAGAGTGTCGGGCTCATAGATGTTCTAGAAGGTCAAGCACACTAGGAAAATCATGTCCACTAGGATAGGATGTAGAGTCCTGTCTATATGATGATATGATATGCCATGATGATATGCATGTGCATAAATGCTATGATGTGATGCTATGTATGTGATGAGGGTTCATGTGTTTCCACATGAACCATATGAAGCTAATGATTGCTTGTGCTATGTGCTGTTTTTCAGAAGGTAGAATGAGAGGAACTCGTCGATCTGCACGATTGACTGGAGTGCCACCTCAGGACGAGGGCACTGATGCCCGTCCTCCAGCATTGCCTAGGGCAATGTCCAGTAGGTCCAACAGAGACAGAGTAGCTAGAGACCCTAGAAGGTCTTTGGATCTGGGTAGAAGCAGATCAGTAAGGGGAACAGTGCAGGGAGGAATGTCTGAGGATATGGAAGTAGATCAGAGGAGGGATGGCAGTCTTGGTGTGAGCATGCCGGAAGAGGGCATGGGAGAATCAGAAGGAGGCACTCAGGCCTCGAGTTATGCCCAACCACCTCACTACCCACCCTATTCGCACCATTCAGGGTATTCGATGGGAGGTACATCGGATTACCCCAGTTTTAGCCCTTATCCTCCACATATGCCATACCCACCTTACTACCCACCATACTCTCAGTACCCCATGTACCCACCTCCACCTCCCTATACCAGTGCAGCAAACCCTACCCCAGGGGATGTTGCACCTCCACCACCACCAGAACCTACTGTCCCAGAGACACAAGTACCCAAACCTACCTCATCTGGAGGGAGCAAGGTCAAGATGACCGATTACATGAAGTTGGGTGCTCCTCGGTACAGAGCAGGTGATGACCCATTTGAGTATCTGAATAGGGTCAAGACTATTACAGATGAGATAGGGGCTGATGACAGTAGAGCCATTCAGATGGCTGGGTTCACACTGGAGTGCAAGAAGGCACGTGATTGGTTTAAGAACTATGTGAACCCGAGAGCGGACAGTATGTCCTGGGAGGAGTTCGCAAATGAGTTTGCTGGATGGGCTTTCCCTGATAGCTCAAGGGAACAGAAGATGGTAGAATTTGAACAGTTGAGGCAAACCGAGGAGATGAGCATAGATGAGTACACAGACAGGTTCCTGGAGTTGTTGCCATATGCTGGGCAGAATTTGGACACAGATCAAAGGAAGTCAAGGAGATATATTATGAGGCTACACTCCAGGTATTCCTCTTTGATACAGTCAGCAGAGAGGGAGAGTTTCCACGCCATAGTGGATATGGCTAGGAGAATGGAGGCTAGTGCTATCGTTGAGGGGAAGGTCAAACAGTCAGTGGCACAGTCTTCTGGTTCCAAGACCCCAGGTGGGGAAAGGTTAGACTCTTCTCCTCTGAGTGCAGCAGTTGCAGGCAGTAAGAAGTGGGACAGAGGCCACAGAAAATCTAAGAAGAATAAGTTCTGGAACAAGATCAAGTCAGGTCTGGGTTTAGGCAGTGGCTCAAGCTCTGGCGCAGAGGTTACAACATGTATGAGATGTGGGAGACCACACAAGGGAGTATGTCTGGCAGGGACAAACACATGTTTCAGATGCGGACAGGCGGGTCATTTGGCTCGAGACTGTCCTAGAGCAGCCTTTGCAGCACCGTCTCAGCAGACAGCCTCCGGCAGTGTGGTACAGCCAGTAGCTCCAGCCGCAACACAGGCCAGTGGCAGAGGCAGAGGGAGAGGGTCAGCCTCTTCATCAGCAGGATACAGAGGTGAAGGTCCATCAGCTCCGGCACGGATCTTCACTATGACTCAGCAGGAGGCCAACACATCCAACACCGTGGTGGCAGGTAATCTCATCATTGGTTGTTCTGATGTGTATGCCTTAATGGACCCGGGTGCATCTCATTCGTTTATTGCTCCGAGAGTCGTGGAGAGGGTAGGATTGATGGTCTCTGGGTTAGAGTGTCCCCTATGGGTCAGTGGACCCAAGTGTGACCCGTCAGTGGCAGAGGCAGTCTGCCAATGTAGTCCAGTTTTCATAGAGGGAAGATGCCTTTCCGCCGACCTTGTGGTTCTAGATTTGACAGATTTTGACGTCATTCTAGGGATGGATTGGTTATCGACCCATGGTGCTACCTTGGACTGTAGAGACAAGGTAGTCAGATTCAGAGATCAGGATGGGTCAGAGGTCGTCTTCAGAGGAGACAAGAGGGGTACACCTAGAGGTCTGATCTCAGCTCTTCAGGCTCGTAGGTTGCTTAGGAGGGGATGTCAGGGGTTTCTAGCTCATGTGAGGGAGTTAGATAGTCATGTCAGAGAGCCCGCCTCAGTGCCTGTGGTAAGTGAGTTCTTAGATGTTTTCCCAGACGAGCTGCCAGGGTTACCACCTGCTAGGGAGATAGAGTTCGAGATTGAGTTAATGCCTGGTACCAGACCGATCTCTATCCCTCCCTACAGGATGGCACCAGCTGAATTGAAAGAACTAAAGGAACAGTTGCAAGAGTTGGTAGATAAGGGTTTCATCCGACCGAGTACTTCACCTTGGGGTGCTCCGGTTTTGTTTGTGAGGAAGAAGGATGGATCCCTCAGACTTTGTATCGACTACAGACAGTTGAACAAGGTCACTACCAAGAACAAGTACCCTTTGCCGAGGATCGACGATCTATTCGACCAGCTAGCAGGAGCAGGTTGTTTCTCCAAAATAGATCTGAGATCAGGGTACCATCAGTTGAGGATAAGGAATGAAGATGTACCGAAGACAGCTTTCAGGACCAGGTATGGGCACTATGAGTTCCTTGTGATGCCGTTTGGGTTGACCAACGCCCCTGCAGCATTCATGGACCTCATGAACAGAGTATTCAGCCAGTATCTGGATCACTTCGTTATTGTCTTCATAGATGATATCTTAGTGTATTCCAGAAATGCAGAGGAGCATGCCCATCACCTGAGGACAGTTTTGCAGACCTTGAGAGAGCATGGCTTGTATGCCAAGTTCTCCAAATGTGAGTTTTGGCTTAGGAGCATTTCATTCTTGGGGCACATTGTATCAGAACAGGGTATTGAAGTAGACCCCAAGAAGGTAGAGGCTGTAGCTAACTGGCCTAGACCCACCACAGTGACCGAGATCAAGAGTTTTCTGGGTTTAGCAGGTTACTACAGGAGGTTCGTACAGGACTTCTCAAAGATTGCTGCTCCTATGACCAAATTGACAAAGAAGAATCAGAAGTTCATATGGACCGATCAGTGTGAGGAAGGCTTTGAGGAGCTTAAGAGGAGGTTGACTTCAGCACCGGTGTTAGCTCTGCCAAAAAGTGATGATGACTTCTCAGTGTATTGTGATGCGTCCCGTGTGGGACTGGGTTGTGTGCTAATGCAGAATGAGAGGGTGATCGCTTATGCTTCTAGGCAGCTGAAGAAGCATGAGCTGAATTACCCCACACATGACCTAGAGATGGCAGCAGTGATCTTTGCACTCAAGATGTGGAGGCATTACCTTTATGGGATAAAGTGTGAGATCTTCACAGATCATAAGAGCCTGCAGTACATCCTGAGTCAGAGAGAACTGAACTTGAGGCAGAGGAGATGGGTAGAGCTGTTGAGTGACTATGATTGCAAGATTCAGTACCATCCGGGTAAGGCGAATGTTGTGGCAGACGCCCTAAGCCGGAAATCACTCGGCAGTCTATCCCACATTTCAGCAGAGAGGAGGCCGGTGGTGAAGGAGTTCCACAGACTTATGAGTGAGGGATTACAGTTGGAGTTGTCTGGCATAGGTGCCTTAGTGGCTCAGATGAGAGTGACACCCGTGTTTCTGGAGCAGGTAGCTCAGAAACAGCATGAGGACCCAGAGTTGGTCAGGATAGCCAGAACGGTTCAGTCAGGCCAGAGTAATGAGTTCAGGTTTGATGATAAGGGGATCCTCCGCTACGGGAACAGATTATGTGTGCCAGATGACATTGGTCTGAAGGGAGATATTATGGGGGAAGCCCATAATACCAGGTATAGTGTTCACCCTGGAGCCACCAAGATGTATCAGGATCTGAAGAGAGTGTATTGGTGGCCAGCTATGAAGAAGGACGTGGCACTGTTCGTGTCAGCCTGCGATGTGTGTCAGAGGGTGAAACTAGAGCATCAAAAGCCGGCTGGAATGCTTAACCCGCTACCTATTCCAGAATGGAAATGGGAGAACATAGCTATGGACTTCGTAGTGGGGTTACCGGCGACGTCCAACAGATTAGACTCCATATGGGTGATTGTGGACAGACTCACCAAATCTGCTCACTTCATCCCTGTCAGGAGTGGCTACTCTGTGGATAAGTTGGCGCAGGTGTATGTAGATGAGATTGTCAGACTGCATGGGGTCCCGGTATCTATAGTGTCAGATAGAGGGCCCCAGTTCACCTCCAGGTTTTGGCGGAGTCTGCAGAACGCTATGGGTACCAGATTAGACTTCAGTACTGCCTTCCACCCACAGACAGACGGACAGTCAGAGAGGACCATCCAGACAATAGAGGATATGCTCAGAATGTGTGTGCTAGATTTTGGCGGTTCTTGGAGGCAGCATCTACCTTTGGTGGAGTTTGCCTACAATAACAGCTATCATGCTAGCATAGGGATGGCTCCATATGAAGCTTTATATGGAAGGAAGTGCAGATCACCTGTTTGCTGGGAAGAGGTTGGAGAGAGGTCCTTAGCAGGACCCGAGCTAGTTGAGATTACCAGCAGGGTGGTACCCATTATCAGAGAGAGGATCAAGACTGCTGCTAGTCGGCAGAAGAGTTATGCAGATATCCGCAGAAGGCAGCTAGAGTTTCAGGAGGGGGATTTGGTTTTGCTCAAGGTGTCTCCTATGAAAGGAGTGGTTCGGTTCGGGAAGAAGGGTAAGTTAGCTCCACGGTACATCGGTCCTTTCGAGGTGCTTCAGAGGGTCGGTAATGTGTCGTACAAGCTAGACTTGCCTGCTTCGATGGAGAGAGTCCATCCGGTTTTCCATGTTTCTCTGTTACGGAAGTTCGTGTCAGATCCGAGAAAGGTTCTTAGTGAGCCTGATGTGGAGATCCATGAGGATCTCACCTATGTAGAGCAGCCAGTGCGGATCTTAGACACCCAGATCAGAAAGTTGAGGAACAAGGAAATCCCGATGGTAAAGGTCCTTTGGAACCACCACAACTTAGAGGAATGCACCTGGGAGACACGGGAGTCCATGCTCCAGCAATACCCCCATCTGTTTTGAGGTGAGTGTTAGTTGTTTTGAGTGTCTGTATGTATGCTATGCTGTATGTTATGTTTATGCCATGTTGATGCCATGTTTTATGTGTTAGTTGAGGAACATTCGGGGACGAATGTTCTTAAGGGGGGGAGAATGTAATACCCGGCTAGACTCCGATATCGGGATTCCTACCGTCCGGTGGAATCTCGGTTGTCGGAAACCTCTAGAAGGGTAAAACTATGATTTTATGAAATGTTTTCATGTATTTCATGTTTTTAAGTAAGAATTAAATGAGTTTTTGCATGAAAAATCCTTGGAGGAAAACCCAGGTTCGGCCGCCGAACTTTGAGGTTCGGCCGCCGAACATGCATGCTTTCGGAGGGACTTTAGGCGCCCGAAAAGTTTGAGTGAGGGAAATGCAAGTTCGGCCGCCGAACTCCAAGTTCGGCCGCCGAACCTTGCATGCATGCGGAGGCACCTTCGGCCCCCGAACGTGGCCTGGCCAGCCACCTATAAAAGGGGCACTTAGCCGAAATGGGAGAGCTTTCTCCCATTTTCGGCCACAGCGAGCTTCCGACCTCCCTCTCCCAAATCTTGTGTTTTTCCTTCAATCCCCACCATTTTCTTTGAGTTTTAAGGTTCCACAAAAGTTTTTGAGTGTTTTTAAGCAAGTTTGGAGCTTGGAAGTCTTGGAGCTAAATCCCTCCATTTTCCGAGCTAGGGTCGTTCTTCCTCTCGATCTTCAAGAGGTAAGCTTCGATCTATGCTTCTCTTATGTTTTATGAAGGTTTTATGCAAGTTGATGGGGTAGAATGCATGTTTAGGCTTGTTGTTAGGTTTATGGGTTTATGTTGTGATTTGAACAATGTATGTTGGAAATGTGTTGTTTGAAGTGTTGTAGTTGGGGTATATTATAGTTTGAGACCCCTAGGTGTGATGTATGATGTGTATGCATGTGTAGAAACAAGTTTATGCATGTTTTGAGGCGTTTTGGAGGCTGTGGACACAAGGGAGCCAAGTTTCTGCCCTTCGGCAGAAACTCAGGTTCGGCCGCCGAAGTGACTTTCGGCCGCCGAACCCCCTTGTGGAGGCAGTTTCGGCTGCCGAAGCCTGCCCCCGAAACTCAAGTTTCGTCTCTGTCTGGGAGGTTCGGCCGCCGAAAGTGCCGCCGAACCTGCATGACTTTCGGCTGCAGAGGGACTTTCGGCCGCCGAACCTGCCGCCGAAAGTGACCTGTTCAGCCATTTCTTGCATGTTTTCATGTGATGTTTTCAGGATGTTTTAGGGGGGTTTTTGGGGAGTATTTTAGAGTCATGTTCATGTATGTTTGGTCCCTCATTTGAGTCCACCTGTGTAGGTTCGGACCCGAGGAACCGAGACCCCCAGCAGTGAGCCAGCTGCTTCAGAGTCTCTTCAGAGCTAGCCAGAGGTGAGTGGAATAAACTTTAAGTTTTAAAGCAAATTAATGAAATGTTTTAGCATGATTCACGCATCATGAATGCCATGAGATATATTAGGTTGTTTGCATTAGAATTCACGAATATGATGCATTGCATACTTTGTTGTTGATGTGGATGAATGTTGAATGATCCATTAGCCCTTATGGTATGATATTCCACGGTAGTCCAGGTGTGCCTGCTTCGGCTCTACGCCCCTGGCATTATGACAGATCATGTGAGTCCAGGCGTGCCTGCTTTTGCTCTACGCCCCTGGCATAAATAAGCAGCTTAGGGGCTAGTTGGTGACAAATTCATCCTTGTTGTGGAATGTTTGTGATATGACGCATTCATGAAAGTATAAATTTTAAATTATGTTTTATTATTCTGCTCACTGGGCTTTGTAGCTCATCCCTCTCCCCCTAACCCCAGGTTTGCAGGTTCGGGCTAGATCAGGAGGTCCAGAAGAGTAAAGAAGTTTTATGTTTATGTAATAGTTAGAAGTGGACATGAGAACTATGTTAATGTGATGAAAGAGTAATGTATAGTTATGATATGTAATGATGATGATGATTGAGGATTAGTATGTGCTTGACCCTATGTTTATGGTTATCCCCTTGACACATGATCTATAGAAATGTTTTTATGATGTATTGATAGTCCAAGCTTATCGAATGATGAAATACCCCATTGGAGCATTTGATGAGGACTCCAGTGGTGGTTATGTTAATAGATGTGCACATGTTCAGGTTAAGCTTGGAAAATAAAAGAAAAAGAAAGAAAAGGTTTACAGTTTTATGTATGTTGTTGATCATGTATGGGATATTACAGGTTACAGGAGGTATGTTTGGCTTGCTACGGGTCCCGGCGGCCTTAAGCCGATCTGAATCCTAGCGCCGGTAACGGGTCGGATTTCCGGGTCGTTACAGTAACTTCTCGAACTAGAATGGTTGAGTCAAATGTTGTTCACCTGCTACTGCCATCTTGGCTAGAAGATCTGCCTCTTCATTGTTGCCTCTGGCTACCTGGCGAAGTTCGCAAATGCCTTATCCTCCTTTGACCTTCTCTGTTAAGGATCACACTTTTTTCTCATATTTGACGAGGTTCGATTCCCAGACTTTGAGTTGCCCCTAATACTGATTGACAACTAATTATAAGTCACTAAAAATAATAGATTTTTGGATACCTAGCTCCTTGATGATTCTCAAGGCCATTATCACTGCCTCGTACTCGGCTACATTGTTAGTGGCTTTGAAAGAGAGCTTTGCCGCATACCGAAGTTTTATACCGATTTGAGACTACAAAAGGATCCCAATTCCTGATCCCCCAGCCACTCAAGCTCCATTTGCCCAGACATTCCATTCTTCTATTGTCGCTTCAGAGGGCTCTAAAGATTCCAACAATGGAGTCATTTCCACGATAAAGTCGGCTAGTACTTGAGCTTTCATGGCCTTTCTTGGAATATACCTCATATCATAGGCCGATAAAATTATTGCCCAGGTGGACAATCATATTAATAACTCTAGCCTGTGCAAAACCTTTCGCAGAGGGTAATCAATTTTTGACTTCTATGGTATGTGACCTAAAGTATGGTCGCAACTTTGTTGCCGATATGAGTATTGTAAATGCGAATTTTTCAAGAGGAGGGTAATTCAACTCTGCCCCTTTCAGAACTTGGTTGGCGTTATATACTAGGCTTTGTTCCCCATTGTTTTTGTGAATGAGCACCAAGCAAACTGTTTCCTACGTCATAGATAAATATCAAAATAAAACTCCACCTTCGATAGGCGGGCTTAGCAATAGTAGAGATGATAAAAAAGGTTTTTATATTTTCAAACGCCTCTATACACTCTTCCCTCCATTCAAACCTACCTTTGCCTTTTAAGGCTTTGAAGAATGGAAGACACCTTCTAGCCGAGCATGATATGAATCGGCCTAGGGAAATGACTCACCCATTCAACCTCTGTATTTCATTGATGGTTTTAGGTGCTTCCATGTTTTGGATAGCGTTGATTGTAATACCCGGCTAGAGTCCGGCATCGAAATTCCTGTAATCCGGTGGAATCTCGAATGTCGGAACCCTCTAGAAGGGTAATAGGTATGTTTTCTAAGTACTTTTAATATATTTTAAGGTTTTAAGTATAAAGGAAAATGAGTTTTTGAAAGAAAAGGAACCAAGGAAGAAAAGCCAGGTTCGGCCGCCGAAGGTGATTTTCGGCCTTTGAACATGCATGGCTTTTGGCTTCACGTTTGGCCGCCGAAGGTGGTCTGGCCAGCCACCTATAAAAGGCCAGAGGTCGGTGAATGGATAAGATTTTCTTTCCATTTCCATCCTCAGAGGTGAGACCATGATCTTCCTTGGGTGATTTTCATGTTTGCTTTAAATCTTTCAAGGTTTTGAGTAGTTTTTATGTTGTTTTGAAGCTTTTGAGCAAAAGAGCAAAGTTTTGAAGCTTGGAGACTTTGAGAGCAAGTTCCTCCATATCTCCACGTTAGGATCACCTATCCTCTAGATCTTCAAGAGGTAAGTGTAGATCCTTAGCTTCTGGTATGTTTTATGAAGGTTTTATGGAGTTTTATGGGTAGAGATGCATGTTTAGGTTAAGTAGGTTTATGTGAGTTTTGGTGTAAAGCATGCTTATGTGTTGTGTTGATGTTGTTGCTTGGGGTTTTAAGTTAGTTTTGGACCCTTTTGTGTATATACTTGAGTATATGTTTCTTATGAGTTGTTGGTTGCATGTTGGTTTGGGGGAGTTGTGCATGAGTTGGAGCAGGGTTCTGCCTTATTGGAGAACCCAGTTTCGGCCGCCGAAGGAAGGTTCGACCGCTGAACGTGCTAAGGAGGTGGTTTCGGCTGCCTAAGCTCGCCCCCGAAAGTTTGGACTTTCGGCTCTAGAAGGAGTTTCGGCCGCTGAAGGTGCCGTCGAAGGTTGTGGACTTTTGGCTCTGGAGTGTCCTTCAGCTCCCGAAAGCTAGGCTTTCGATTTAGGAAGGGACTTTCGGCTGCCGAAAGTCAAGTTCGACCGCCGAAAGTGTATGAGTTTTGGCTTTGGAGAGGACTTTCGGCCGCCGAACCTGCCGCCGAAAGTGCCCTGTCCAGCCTTCCTTTGCATGCTTTATGTGATTGTTTTAGGATGTTTTAAGGGGGTTTCGGAGAGTTTAATAGAGTGGTTCTTGAGCTAGTTTGGTCCCTCATTTGAGTCCACCTGTATAGGTTCGGACCTGAGGAATCGAAGAGATCAGCAGTGTTAGCTGCTTTAGAGTCTGCAGAGTCAGTTCAGAGTCAGCTAGAGGTGAGTGGAACTAAACTTAATGTTTTAATATGAGAACTTTAATGCTTTTAGCATGTTTCATGCATCATGATATGCAATAGGTTGATTGCATTAGTGTACACGAATATGACATTGTACTACTTGCTATACTTTGCGAACGGACATAGTTTTGGATTCATTAGCCCTCCTATCAAGTCCTGTGGAGCCTCTTTGAAGGCCGGGCATATCAAGACCTGAGGAGCCCTTTTGAGGGCCGGGCACAGGGTAAGTATTGTGTGTATTATCAAGTCCTAAGGAGCTCCATCGCGGGCTGGGCACATTGAGGGATTTTTGTTTCCGTTCGTTCGGTATGTGATTACTTGTGATGTGATGCATTCCACAAGATCATGTTTTATAACATGTTTTTATTGTTCTACTCACTGGGCTATAGTAGCTCACCCCACTCCCTTAACCCCAGTTTTGCAGGCTTAGAGTTCAGGGGAAGTCCAGCAGGGTTCAGAAAGAGTAAAGAGTTGTAATAGCATAGAGTGGATATGTAATTTTGTAAAGAGATGATATAGTTTTGTACGGAGTTATGTATAGTATTGTGCTTGACCCATATGTAATGTAAATCCCTTTTGTATACATGGTCTGTTTAAGTATATGTTTAGTTGATGAGCATGAGAAAACCAGGTTTAACATAATGTGTGGACCTAACTAGAGCATTTGATGAGGGCTCTAGTAAGGGGGTCTGTGCACAGAGTTAGTGCATGCACAGGTTGAACCATGGTCCAGAGCAAAGTTTTACAGTTTTTACAGGATATGTATGATCATGTATGGGATTTTCACAGGTACACAGAGAGTATAGCAGGCTTGCTATGGGTCTCGATGGCCTTAAGCCGACCTGGATCCTAGCGCCGGTAGCGGTCCGATTTTCGGGTCGTTACAGATTGGTGTCAGAGCCCTAGGTTCACATGGTCGGACCTATAGAGAAAGTGTTGGGCTCATAGAGGTTATAGTAGGTCAAGCACAATAGGAAAGCATGTCCACTAGGATAGGATGTTGAGTCCTGTCTATATGTTGATGTGTAGTGCTATGCTTTTATTCATGTGTATTTTTGTTATGTGATGTATGCTTGAGGGTTCTTGTGTTCCCACATGGACCATATGATGCTGATGTGTTATGTTGTGTTGTTTTCCAGAGTTAAGATGAGAGGAACTCGTCGATCTGCTCGATTGACTGGAGTCCCACCAGAATATGAGGGTACAGATGCTCGTCCTCCTGCGTTGCCAAGGGCAATGTCTCAGAGATCTAGCAGGGAGGGTACGTCAAGGGACCCTAGAAGTTCTTTTGACGAGAGCAGAAGAGGAACACATAGAGGAGGGAGGTCAGAGGAAGTGAGGGAGGCTATGGATGTTGACCAAAGCAGAGATGAAAGCATGGGTATGAGAGAGTCTCAAGGAGGCGCTCAGGCCTCAAGGTTTGGCTATCCACCCTTTCCACAGGGCCCAGGGTATCCGATGGGAGGTACGTCGGATTACTCCAGCTTTACCCCATATCCCACCTTCATGCCTTATATGCCTTATCCTCCTTTTTACCCATCTTATCCCATGTATCCACCCTCACATTTCTATCCAAGTCCAGCACACCCAGAACCAAGAGATGCAATACCTCCACCACCACTAGAACCAGTAACCCAAACTGTCCAAGTACCTCAGCCTAGCTCATCTGGGGGAAGTAGAGTAAAGATGACAGAGTATCTGAAGTTGGATGCTCCCAAGTTCAATACGGGAGACGATCCATTTGAGTACCTCAGATCGGTCAAGATGATAACCGATGAGTTGGGAGCTGATGATAGCAGAGCCATTGAGATGGCAGGGTTCACATTGAAGTGTAAGAAAGCCCGAGAGTGGTACAAGAGCTATGTGGACCCCAGGTTGGACAGCATGTCATGGGAAGAGTTCGCCAATGAGTTTGCTGGGTGGGCTTTTCCTGACAGTTCTAGGGAGATGAAAGTGATAGAGTTCGAACAGCTGAGACAGACCGAAGAAATGAGTGTAGATGAATACACTGACAAGTTCCTGGAACTGCTACAGTATGTGGGTCAGGCTTATGACACTGACCAGAAGAAGGCAAGGAGATATACTATGAGGCTTCATCCCAGGTATTCCTCCTTAATTCTTCCAGCAGAGAAAGAGAGTTTCCACTCTATAGTGGATGCAGCCAGAAAGATGGAGGCAAGTGCCATCATTCAGGGGATAGTAAAACAGCATGTGGCACAGCCTTTGGGTTCTAAGACCCCCAGTTCAGCAGCTTCTGGCAGCAAAAAGGGAGAAAAGTTCAAGTCAAAGAAAGGCAAATTCTGGAGCAAGATCAAGTCTGGTCTGGGAATGGGTAGTGGCTCAAGCTCTGGCACAAGCAGTACAGTTTGTATGAGATGTGGGAGATCACACAGGGGAGTTTGTTGGTTAGGATCTATAGCCTGCTTTAAGTGTGGCAGGAGGGACATTTTGCACGGGAATGTCCTACAGCGACCTTAATGGCACCATCCCAGCAGATGACTTCTGGCAGTGTAGCACAGCCAGCAGCTTCAGCCATGCCTCAGAGTAGTGGCAGAGGTAGAGGGAGAGGGTCAGCCTCTTCTTCAGCAACAGGTTCTCGAGGTGGAGGTCCAACAGCCCCAGCATGGATCTTCACAATTACACAGGAGGAGGCTAACACATCTAACACAGTGGTGTCAGGTAATCTCATCATTGGGTGTTCGGATGTATATGCTTTGATGGACCCCGATGCTTCTCATTCCTTCATTGCTTCTAGAGCCATAGAGAGGTTGGGTCTGATAGTCTCTGGGTTAGAGTGTCCTCTCTGGGTCAGTAGACCCAAGTGTGACCCATCAGTGGCAGAGTCAGTCTGCCGGTTCAGTCCAGTGTTCATGGAGGGTAGATGCCTTCCAGCTGACCTGGTGGTTCTAGATTTGACAGATTTTGATGTCATTCTAGGGTTGGATTGGCTATCTACATATGGTGCTACTTTGGACTGTAGAGACAAGGTAGTTAGTCTCAGAGATCAGGATGGGTCTGAGTGTGTCTTCAGAGGAGACAGGAGGGGTACGCCTAGAGGCTTGATATCAGCCCTTCAGGCTCGTAGGTTGCTTAGGAGGGGATGTCAGGGGTTTCTAGCTCATGTGAGAGAGCTAGACAGACAGGTTAGGGAACCGACCTCAGTGCCTATAGTTAGAGAGTTTCCAGACGTGTTTTCAGACGAGCTTCCAGGACTCCCACCTGATAGGGAGATAGAGTTCAAGATAGAGTTGCTGCCTGGTACCAGACCGATCTCTATCCCTCCCTACAAGATGGCACTAGCAGAGTTAAAAGAGTTGAAAGAACAGTTGCAAGAGTTTGTAGACAAGGGTTTCATCCGCCCTAGTACCTCACCTTGGGGTGCTCCAGTGCTTTTTGTCAGAAAGAAGGATGGATCCCTCAGACTTTGTATCAACTACAGGCAGTTGAACAAGGTCACTACCAAGAATAAGTATCCCCTACCTAGGATCGACGATCTATTTGACTAGCTAGCTGGAGCAGATTGTTTCTCTAAAATAGATCTAAGGTCCGGGTATCACTAGCTGAGAGTCAGAGAATAGGATGTACCAAAGACAGCTTTCAGGACCAGATATGTGCATTATGAGTTCTTGGTAATGCCATTCGGGTTGACTAATGCCCCTGCAGCATTCATGGACCTTATGAACAGAGTTTTCAGTGAGTATCTGGATCACTTCATTATTGTCTTCATTGATGATATCCTAGTGTATTCCAGGGATGCAGAGGAGCATGCCCATCATCTGAGGACAGTTCTGCAGACCCTGAGAGAGCATGGCTTGTATGCCAAGTTCTCCAAGTGTGAGTTCTGGTTGAGGAGCATCTCATTCTTAGGGCATGTAGTATCAGCAGAGGGTATCGAGGTAGACCCCAAGAAGATAGAGGCTGTAGCTAATTGGCCCAGACCCACTACAGTGACAGAGATTAAAAGCTTCTTGGGTTTGGCAGGTTACTACAGGAGGTTCGTTCAGGACTTCTCGAGGATTGCTGCTCCTATGACCAGACTGACCAAGAAGAATCAGAAGTTCTTATGGTCAGATCAGTGTGAGGAAAGCTTTGAAGAGCTAAAGAGAAGACTAACGACAACACCAGTGTTAGCTCTGCCAGTTAGTGATGAGGACTTCACAGTGTTCTGTGATGCATCCCGAGTGGGATTGGGTTGTGTGCTAATGCAGAATGAGAGGGTGATTGCTTATGCTTCGAGACAGCTGAAAAAGCACGAGTTGAATTACCCCACACATGACCTAGAGATGGCAGCAGTGATCTTTGCACTCAAGATGTGGAGGCATTACCTTTATGGGGTTAAATGCGAGATCTTCATAGATCATAAGAGTTTACAGTATATCTTGAGTCAGAGAGAGCTGAATTTGAGGCAGAGAAGATGGGTAGAACTGCTCAGTGACTATGGTTGCAAGATTCAGTACCATCCGGGTAAGGCGAATATTGTGGCAGACGCCCTAAGCCAGAAATCACTTGGCAGTTTGTCCCATATAGCAGCAGAGAGACGACCAGTGGTGATGGAGTTGTATAGGCTCTTTGAGGAAGGGCTACAGTTAGAGTTGTCTAGTACAGGTGCGTTGATAGCACAGATGAGAGTGACACCCATGTTTCTGGAGCAGGTGGCTCAAAAACAGCATAAGGACCCTGAGTTAGTGAAAATTGCCAGGACTGTTCAGTCAGGCAACAGTGCAGAGTTCAGATTTGACAGCCAAGAGGTCCTCCGCTATGGGAATAGGCTATGTGTACCAGATGACATCAGTTTGAAGGGAGATATTATGAGGGAAGCTCATAATACCAGGTACAGTGTTCACCCTGGAGCCACCAAGATGTATTAGGACCTGAAGAAGGTGTATTGGTGGCCAGCTATGAAGAGAGAAATGGCACAGTTCGTGTCCGCCTGTGAGGTTTGTCAGAGGGTGAAACTGGAACATCAGAAGCCGGCTGGAATGCTTAACCCACTACCGATTCCAAAGTGGAAATGGGAGAACATAGCTATGGATTTTGTGGTGGGGTTACCGGCAGTGTCCAACAGACTAGACTCCATATGGGTGATTATGGACAGACTGACCAAATCTGCTCACTTCATTCCTATCAGAAGTGGCTATTCTGTGGACAAGTTAGCACAGGTTTATGTGGATGAGACAGTAAGGTTGCATGGGGTTCCAGTGTCTATTGTGTCAGATAGAGGACCCCAGTTCACCTCCAGGTTTTGGCGGAGTCTGCAGAGTGCTATGGGCACAAGGTTGGATTTCAGCACTACTTTCCACCCACAAACAGATGGATAGTCAGAGAGGACCATCCAGACCATAGAAGATATGCTCAGAATGTGTGTGTTAGACTTTGGCGGTTCTTGGAAGTAACATTTACCTTTGGTGGAGTTTGCCTACAATAACAGCCATCATGCTAGCATAGGGATGGCTCCTTATGAAGTTTTGTATGGGAGGAAGTGCAGATCACCTGTTTGTTGGGAAGAAGTAGGAGAAAAGGCTCTTGCAGGGCCTGAGCTAGTAGAGATTACCAGCAGGGTAGTGCCCATTATTAGAGAGAGAATCAGAACTGCTGTGAGCAGGCAGAAAAGTTATGCAGATATCCGCAGGAAGCAGTTAGAGTTTCAGGAGGGGGATATGGTCTTGCTGAAGGTGTCTCCAATGAAAGGAGTGGTTCGTTTTGGGAAGAAGGGTAAGCTAGCTCCACGGTACATTGGTCCCTTTAAGATCTTGCAGAAGATCGGGAATATGTCGTATAAGCTGGATTTACCTGCTTCTATGGAGAGAATTCACCCGGTTTTCCATGTTTCCATATTGCGGAGGTTCGTGTCAGATCCGAGTAAGGTTTTTAGTGAGCCTGAGGTTGAGATCCTTGGAGATCTTACCTATGTAGAGCAGCCAGTGTAGATTCTAGACACGCAGATCAGGAAACTGAGGAACAAGGAAATTCCGATGGTGAAAGTCCTTTGGAACCACCACAATCTAGAAGAGTGCACCTGGGAGACACGGGAGTCTATGCTCCAGCAATTCCCATATCTGTTTTAAGGTTAGTTTTCCTCCTTTTGTTATGTGTTTAGTTGATAAGCATGGGAAAACTAGGTTTAACATAATGTGTGGACCCAACTAGAGCATTTGATGAGGGCTCTAGTAAGGGGGTCTGTGCACAGAGTTAGTGCATGCACAGGTTGAACCATGGTCCAGAGCAGAGTTTTACAGTTTTTACAGGATCTGTATGATCATGTATGGGATTTTCACAAGTACACAGAGAGTATAGCAGGCTTGCTACGGGTCTCGACGGCCTTAAGCCGACCTGGATCCTAGCGCCGGTAGCGGTCCAATTTCTGGGTCATTACAGATTGGTGTTTAGTTGTTTGAGGAACATTCGGGGATGAAAGTTCTTAAGGGAGGAAGAATGTAATACCCGGCTAGAGTCCGACATCGAAATTCCTATAATCCGGTGGAATCTCGGATGTCGGAACCCTCTAGAAGGGTAATAGGTATGTTTTCTTAGTGTTTTTAATATATTTTAAGGTTTTAAGTATAAAGGAAAATGAGTTTTTGAAAGAAAAGGAACCAAGGAAGAAAAGCCAGGTTCGGCCGCCGAAGGTGATTTTCGGCCGCCTAACATGCATGGCTTTTGGCTTCACATTTGGCCGCCGAAGGTGGTCTGGCCAGCCACCTATAAAAGGCCAGAGGTCAGTGAATGGATAAGATTTTCTTTCCATTTCCATCCTCAGAGTTGAGACCATGATCTTCCTTGGGTGATTTTCATGTTTGCTTTAAATCTTTCAAGGTTTTGAGTAGTTTTTATGTTGTTTTGAAGCTTTTGAGCAAAAGAGCAAAGTTTTGAAGCTTGGAGACTTTGAGAGCAAGTTCCTTCATATCTCCACATTAGGATCACCTATCCTCTAGATCTTTAAGAGGTAAGTGCAGATCCTTAGTTTCTGGTATGTTTTATGAAGATTTTATGGAGTTTTATAGGTAGAGATGCATGTTTAGGTTAAGTAGGTTTATGTGAGTTTTGGTGTAAAGCATGCTTATGTGTTGTGTTGATGTTGTTGCTTGGGGTTTTAAGTTAGTTTTGGACCCCTTTATGCATATACTTGAGTATATGTTTGTTGTGAGTTGTTGGTTGCATGTTTGAGTGTGGTTTGGGGGAGTTGTGCATGAGTTGGAGCAGGGTTCTGCCTTAGTGGAGAACCCAGTTTCAGCCGCCGAAGGAAGGTTCGGCCGCCGAACGTGCTAAGGAGGTGGTTTCGGCTGCCTAAGCTCGCCCTCGAAAGTTTGGACTTTCGGCTCTGGAAGGAGTTTCGGTCGCCGAAGGTGCCGCCGAAGGTTGTGGACTTTCGGCTCTGGAGTGTCCTTCAGCCCCCGAACCTTGCCCCTGAAAGCTAGGCTTTCAGTTTAGGAAGGGATTTTCAGCTGCCGAAAGTCAAGTTCGGCCGCCGAAAGTGTATGAGTTTCGGCTCTGGAGAGGACTTTCGGCCGCCGAACCTGCCGCCGAAAGTGCCCTGTCCAGCCTTCCTTTGCATGCTTTATGTGATTGTTTTAGGATGTTTTAAGGGGGTTTTGGAGAGTTTAATAGAGTGGTTCTTGAGCTAGTTTGGTTCCTCATTTGAGTCCACCTGTGTAGGTTCGGACCCGAGGAATCGAGGAGATCAGCAGTGTTAGCTGCTTCAGAGTCTGCAGAGTCAGTTCAAAGTCAGCCAGAGGTGAGTGGAACTAAACTTAATGTTTTAATATGAGAACTTTAATGCTTTTAGCATGTTTCATGCATCATGATATGCAATAGGTTGATAGCATTAGTGTACACGAATATGACATTGTACTACTTGCTATACTTTGCGAACGGACATAGTTTTGGATTCATTAGCCCTCCTATCAAGTCCTGAGGAGCCTCTTTGAAGGCCGGGCATATCAAGTCCTGAGGAGCCCCGAGAGGGTCGGGCATATCAAGACCTGAGGAGCCCCTTTGAGGGCCAGGCACAGGGTAAGTATTGTGTGTATTATCAAGTCCTGAGGAGCTCCATCGCGGGCCGGGCACATTGAGGAATTTTTGTTTCCGTCCGTTCGGTATGTGATTACTTGTGATGTGATGCATTCCACGAGATCATGTTTTATAACATGTTTTTATTGTTCTACTCACTGGACTATAATAGCTCACCCCACTCCCTTAACCCCAGTTTTGTAGGCTCAGAGTTCAGGGAAAGTCCAGCAGGGTTCAGAAAGAGTAAAGAGTTGTAATAGCATAGAGTGGACATGTAATTTTGTAAAGATATGATATAGTTTTGTACGGAGTTATGTATAGTATTGTGCTTGACCCATATGTAATGTAAATCCCTTTTGTATACATGGTCTGTTTAAGTATATGTTTAGTTGATGAGCATGAGAAAACTAGGTTTAACATAATGTGTGGACCCAACTAGAGCATTTGATGAGGGCTCTAGTAAGGGGGTCTGTGCACAGAGTTAGTGCATGCACAGGTTGAACCATGGTCCAGAGCAGAGTTTTACAGTTTTTACAGGATATGTATGTTCATGTATGGGATTTTCACAGGTACACAGAGAGTATAGCAGGCTTGCTACGGGTCTTGGCGGCCTTAAGCCGACCTGAATCCTAGCGCCGGTAGCGGTCCGGTTTTCGGGTCGTTACACTAATCCTCTCAGGATTCGCCTCCATACCCCTTTCTGAGATAATATATCCTAGAAACTTTCCTGCTTTTACTCCAAAAGCGCACTTTTCTCGGTTCAGCTTCATGCTGGCCTTGTCCAGGATGTCAAAGACCCTCTGGATATCCTCCGAGTGTTCTTCCAATGATCAGCTTTTTACCACCATGTCTTCTATGTATACTTTGACGGTTGATCCCGCCATATCCTTAAAGATTCTTGGCACCAACCTTTAGTACGTGGCTTCTGCATTTTTTAAACTAAAAGGCATCACCTTGTAGCAGTAAACTACTTCGTCTGTTATGAACGTGGTCTTCTCTGCGTCTTCGGTATCCATTGTGATTTGGTGGTATCCTGAGATGGCGTTAAGGAAGAAGACCACTGCATGACCTAAGATCGAGTCTACTAATTTGTCGATGGATGATAATGGGTAATGATCTTTCAAACATGCTTTATTTAGGTTGGTGAAGTCCATGTATATTCTCCACTTCCCGTTAGCCTTCTTCACCAAGACCGCATTGGCCAGCCACGTGGGATACTATACTTCCTTTATCAATCTTGCACTTAAAAGCCTACCAACCTTCTCTTTGATCACGTGTTGTCTTTCTAGTGTAAACTTTCTTTTCTTTTGTTAGACCAGTTTGACGTTATTGTCAATAGATAGCTTGTGGGTAATAAGAGCCAAGGTCCTTTAGGAACCAAGCGAAAGTTGAAACTAGGCTCTTTAGCAACCCTACCAGACGAGCCCTTGTTTTTCCGGTTAGCATAGTGCCAAATCGTATCTTTTATTCCTTCCCTAGTTGGATCTCCTTTATCAGGTCTATTGGTTCTAGTTTTATGTGAGATTTTGGCTTTTTCAGCAAGTCGATGGGCATTATTACTTTTTCGAGACTTTTTGCTGGGTGTTCATAACCTTTTTTGGCTAACCTCAGATTGCCTTAGACCACTGCTATTCCCTTGGAGCTAGAAGCTTAAGACACATAGCACCCATATTAATAATGTTACTGTGGAAGTTTAGGACTCGGCGGCTGAGTATCACATTGTACGTAAATGAGATTTCTACCACTGCAAACTCTGGATACAACTCTCGCCTATATTTCTCATCACCCAATACTAGGGGAAGGTTGATAGTGCCAAGTACTGCCATAGTCTTATCTCCTAATTCCACTAAAGGATAGGAAACTCTGATAAAACTTCTTTTATCTAAGCCTAACTTGTTAAAAATATTTAGGATAAGGAGATTAATGGAGCTACCTGTATGATACGGATCCAAAAGGGCAAATTTTCAACAATGGTGTGGAGCAAACTTATGTAATTCAAATGGATCTAAAAGGAGTTCAAAATCATATTCATATGATCCATATATATTTAGGGCGTGCTTCAACTCATATGGGGCAGATTTGGTGCAACACTTGCAATCATAGGCTTAGGGAATCTAATCAAACCTATGGGCTAAAACTACACAAAGGGAAGCCTAAAGTGAAGATCAAGAAAGGCTTTTGTGAAGATTCAACTTTTTTAAACACTTGTTTTATTTTAGCTTTGTTTGGGCTTGTATTCTGGCCATATTTTATCTTTTAAGTTTTAGAGTGTTGGGCCATATTTTGGACTTATGTTTTAATACTTATGTATTTGATGTGTTATTTTAGAGTGTGATTGGTCTTGGGACATGTGTGTGGTTCGGCCAGGTATCATAGAAGTGTCTTAGGGTTTTATTTTCTATCCTTACTATATAAGGATAAGAAACACTTATAAGAGGCAGCTTTGAATCAAAACTTTCAGAATTCTTTTCATGCATTTGGCGTGTATTACTTTGAGTGAGAGTGGGGATTTGCTTTCATCAATTGCACCAAGAATCTTGACTAACTTATCAACTATTCGTTGTGGCGTTTGTCGGATTCTCATCTAAATCCTTCGATCATTGGTGTTTCAGCTTCTCTAAGTGTGGGGTGCCATAGGAGGTGGGTTTATCAGATCTTTGGATTCCATATCTATTTGTGCGTGTGGGTTTGAGGCTTGTGCCATAGGGTTCCACGTCAGTTGGTATCAGAGCCAAAGTGAGATAAATTCTGATTTATCTTAGGATCTAGGGATTTTGAGTTTTCCTTTTCTTCCTTTTTGATTTCGGTGAAAGCTTGCGTATCCATGGCTGCACCTTCTTGATTATTAATCATCACATAATCTCTTTTGGAAGAAAAATTTGAAATTTATAAAAAAAAATCGCCTTTGCCTTATTTATCTTGATCTGCCGAAATTGTGATATGCTTCCTTTTCATCTATGTTGTCTTACCTATCTCAATTGATGGCTGTGATTTATGGGAATCAATGTTGAATTTTGAATTTTAAACTGGGTTGAATCCAGATTAGGATAATTTATGAGAATCAATTTTGAATTTTGAATTTTAAATTGGGTTGAATTCAGATTAGGAGACAAAATAAATTATGTCTATTCCCAAAATGCACATTTAAGGCAATTGCATTTAAATTGATTTGATGTCAAATCCTTCTTTAATACCAGAATTTTCGTCCATGATGCTAAATTGGGTGAAATTTAATTTTTTTTCTTTTTTTTTTCTAATTCTATTTGCGGGGTTTTGATACTTGTCTTTTTGGGTAGATTTAAATAGATCCATATTTAATTTGCGTTGAAGTGAATTAAATTTAAACTTTTGTCCAGGTTCATTTTTATTTGAATTCTAAGTGTTTTTTTGTTTAAACTTGCTTTTACTTCCTTGACATTGCTGGAGTATTGTTTGTTTCAAGTAGCACAAAACCTAGTTTTTGTGTTACTTTCTAAATTGTTAGTATCTTCTTTCTAGTTTTTGCTCGCTTCCTTCTTTCTTTAGGTTTTCTTCTTTGTTTCATTAAATGCACATTGTGGTTGGTTGGTTGACCTTAGTGCAATTGAAGAATCAGCAAAGGAGTGGTAACAATGCAAACACTTGAGTGCTTTTGTTTCTAACACTAGGGTAAAGGATGGGTAAAAATAAAAATGTGGTGGATAGTGATGATGAAAGTGAATGGGACATGGCTAGTGATTATAAGCTCTTCAAAAAGTCAGTTAGTGGTGAGTTTAGAAGGTTTTGTAAGACTCTTGAGAGGTTGACTAAAACTATAGAGAGTTTGAATGTCTCACAAGCTTCCACTTCTGCAAGAATACCTCAAAGAACTCTTAATTGTAATAATGACTGTGATGATTCAGATGTGTTTGTTGATAATGTGTTGCTTGCGGAACATGGTGAGGTGCTTGTTGCTAGGCATGCTCTGAATATGCAGGTTAAGGAAGAAAGCCTAGAACAACGAGAAAACATATCTCACACTAGGTGTTTGGTTAATGGAAAAGTGTGTACTCTCATTATTGATGGAGGTAGTTGCACAAATGTGGCTAGTGTGTAAATGGTGGAGAAATTGGGCTTGACTTCTATTAAACTCCCTAAGCCATACAGATTGCAATGGCTAAACGATTGTGTTGAGGTTAGGGTTACACGCCAGGTGGTTATACCATTTTCTATTGGTAGGTACAAGAATGAGATCTTGTGTGATGTGGTACCTATGCAGGCAAACCATATGTTGTTGGGTAAGCCGTGACAATATGATAGAAAGGTGCAACATAATGGGTTCAATAATAAGTACTCCTTCACTCATGAAGGACAGAAGGTTATACTCGCTCCTTTATCACCTCAAGAGGTATATGCTGATCAAATAAAGATGCTGGAGAGGGAGAACTTTGGAAGTTGTAGAAGAGAATGGGTCACATCCACAGGATCTTTCTATGACTAATATTTCTATGCCTAGTTCATTTGTTCTTGATGTGCAGGCTGTTGATGAAAACATCCATGAGGAAAGTTTTATGTTATTTCCACCTATTCACGATGAGGTCTTTGAAGATACATGGATTCCTAAATCTTCCCTTCTTGACATAAATATCAGCAAGATTTAAGGATGAATCTTTTCAAAAGAAGGAGGGAATGATACGGATCCAACAAGGCAAATTTCCAATAATGGTGTGGAGCAAACTTATGTCATTCAAATGGATTTAAAAGGAGTTCAAAATCATATTCATATGATCCATATATATTTGGGGCGTGCTTCAACTCATATGGGGCAGATTTGGTGCAACACTTGCAATCATAGGCTTAGGGAGTCTAATCAAACCTATGGGCTAAAACTACACAAAGGGAAGCCTAAAGTGAAGATCAAGAAAGGCTTTTGTGAAGATTCAGCTTTTTTAAACACTTGTTTTATTTTAGCTTTGTTTGGACTTGTATTCTGGCTATATTTTATTTTTTAAGTTTTAGAGTGTTGGACCATATTTTGAGCTTATGTTTTAATACTTATGTATTTGATGTGTTATTTTAGAGTGTGATTGAACTTGGGGCTTGTGTGTGGTTCGGCCAAGTCTCATAAGAGTGTCTTAGGGTTTTATTTTCTATCCTTACTATATAAGGATAAGAAATACTTGTAAGAGGTAGCTTTGAATAAAAAATTTCAGAATTCTTTTTATGTCTTTGGCGTGTATTACTTTGAGTGAGAGTGAGGATTTGCTTTCATCAATTGCACTAAGAATCTTGACTAACTTATCAACTATTCGTTGTGGCATTTTTCGGATTCTCATCTAAATCCTTCGATCATTGGTGTTTCAGCTTCTCTAAGTGTGGGGTGCCATAGGAGGTGGGTTTATCAGATCTTTGGATTCTATATCTATTTGTAGTGAAATATTACAAAATCTTAAATGTAGAAAATTAGAAAATTTTAGATGGTATAAAGACAATTTCTTAAAAAGAGTTTATGCATTTCTTTGTGAAGATCCTAATGAATGTCTAGAAGGTTGGTATATACTAGAATTGGGTTGTCTAAAAGAGTTTGACCTTTTAAATTTTAATTCTACTGATCCATCATCATTTTGTATAATATAATCTATTTCTCATAGCAGCCACTTCGACGTTCAAGTCAATATCCTAAAAAAGAGAGAGAACATAATAAACTGCTTAGAGCTTCAATAGTATTCGAGAATAGCGCACCTTTGCCTTTGTGATCATTTTCTTTTTATACTGTAAGAAGGTGTGATGAATATAAAATTTTTCGATAATTCAGCGATAATGTGGCCGATTGCTCGATGACATCATCAGCTAATAAGTTAGCAATTCTGTAATTACAGGTGTAATAGGTATATATTAGACTATGCCTGTTAACGGTAACTTTATGCTAAGACTCATCTATCTGAGGGAAGGCGAGTCTTAATGATGCACCGAGTGTCACGGTATTCAAATCTTTATCAGGATGGATTGCATTTCCTACTCACTTGATATTTGCCACGTGTACCTATCTCGTGATGACAATTTATAGCTCACTTAGAACAATTGTCATGTATCATCATATATAAATTTATAAATCTATACTTACAGATTTTAATATAAATTTATATTCTGTAAGTATAAAAATTACAGATTTAAAAATTAAAAAAATAATTTTTATAGTTAATTAAAATTTAGAAGTTAGATTTTTATACTTAGAAGTCTGTTTAAATTGATTTTTATAAGTATAGAAATTTATATTTAATTAAATTAATTTTTATACTTGTAGATTATAATTAGAGGTCATCTAAATAGATATTTTATATACATAAAATTTTATAATGGCAAAATATTAATTTCTATTTTTTAAAAACTAAAATTATTTATTATGGTAATAAAAAAATAAAATAGATAAAATATACAAGTTCACCAATCTTCAAAATTAAAATAGCAATCTTTCATTTTTTTATTATAAAAATAATGAATAAAAGTAACTTTTTATTAAAAAAAAAATATTGGTTACTTAGAGAGTTATTTTGGTCATTCAAAAATATATAAGTTTTAATCGATGGTCATCTAACAACAATATGTACGTTTTTTAACGGAATGATTATTTTATTAGACAAAAATTAAATTTAAAGACTAATTTATTATCAAAAGTTTAATGAAAGATTATTCTGTGGGTTTCATCAAATCTCATGGATTATAGCACTAGAATCAAACTATCAATCATTTTTACCATTGACAACAACCATATGAAGTTCAGTAATCATTCCAATACACATTTCAAATATCATTGCAATAAAATCTTCATTTTTTCAATTTCATGATGTTTGCTTTATTAGAATTTTAAGTAAAATTGTCTTTTTTTTAATTTTTATTTTTTCAGGAACCTACACTTAGGTTTGCAGTATCTTTTCTTATTAAAATGATAATAATTTTTTTTCTTTAAATTTTTTGAATTTTCAAAATTGGAAGGACTTGTAATATCAAAAAATCTCTTATTCTTATTGTTGTTATTCTGATTTTTTCAACAAAATTAACTTTTGTTGCAGATTTAGTATTCTCAAAGTATTTCTGAACCTATTTAAGAGAAAAATCTTTTGTTGCATGCGGTTATTGTTTTCTAAAATCATTCCAATTAGAAGGAAGTTTTGCAATTATTCCTTCTACTTACAATATTTCATGAACAACTATTTTTAAATTTTTTAATTTAGACTCAAGGACTTGTAATTCATGAACTTGATTCACGACAGAAATATTCTCAACTATAAAAAATTCAAAATATTTCATATTAAAAATTTATCCACACCTTTTCAGTGTTGTACTTATTCTCTAATACTTTTATATTTCTTTTGGAGATGATTTAGAAGTGGATAAATCATAAAGCCTATATGATAGGTCATTAAGAATGTGTTCTCTATACAACAACTCATCTTTCTCCTCATTTCATACTTTAACTTGATTAGTATCTGGTGCAGACAAATAAGATATTCAATACATATGAGATTTTCAAGGCAGTAAACAAAAAGAGTATTTAGAGTATCTTATTTATTTCTAATACTGAATTTTTCAAAACAAATAATTTAAGTACTTTTAAATTTATTATTAAAATATTCATCTGTCCCATATAAAAAAAATATTGCTAACTAATTAAAGTATAAATGAATTAATTGTACCATGTATCAAACATGTATATAATGTAAAAAAATTAAATAATAAAAATATTTTTTAATTTAAAAAAAATTAAATGTGCAATGCAAATATAGAGGTGTATGTATATTTATGTATGTTTGTATATGCTTCTATGACATTTTATTTGTATATATTAAAATAAACAATTATAGTTAGGTTCTAAGTAAATTTGTATCAGTAAAGTTAACCGCTAGCAAATAAAATTTTAATTAATTAGATATATATAATAATAAATTTAAAATCTTAAAATATTTTAGTACTTAAATTTGAATCACAAAATAATATTTTTAATTAAAATTATACTTAAAAATTTATAAATTACACAAAATTTCTAAATAAATTTTGATATATCATTTATTTATTTTAAAAAATGAAATATAAAATTATAAATTATAAATAAAAAATAATGAAAAAAAAAACGAAATTAGATTGAAATCTCACTTCATTTCCAAAAGAAATAGGAAGGCATTTGACTCCTTACAAAAAATGGAAAGAAGCATTCTCATTTTCTCTTAAAAAGAAAATTAGAAAAGTCTCCTCACTTCATATTAAAAATTTCCAGGTTGATGAGCGTTTCCTTTTCTATAGGTTTTATTATTATTTTTTAATTTAAATAATATTTTAAATAAATTCTAATTTAAGTTTTATTTAAATTAAATTTAATGATGTAATAAAATAAAATAAAGATAAATAAAAATAATAAATTACTGGGAAAAATTAAAATTAAAACAATATTATTATATTTGACTCCAAAAAGATTTAAAAATAAAAATAATTATTCTAAATTATTATTAGAATCAATTTAATTTATCTCAAAAAGTAGTTTTAGACACAAATAATAAAGTTTTTAAAGTTATATAAAGTGACAAAATTTTGTTTCAATAAATTTATTTATATATAAATATATTTATCTCTAAAAATTAAATTAATGTTTGATATAAATTTGTCTTCATATTTATCACTAATTATATTTACATGCAGTAATACAAAAATAAATATTTATTTATTTCTACATAAATTTAAACAAATAAACAACTTTTTAAAATAAAATTTTATATTCGAATATGATAATTTTGGTGTAGTATTTCCGATCAACAAAATTCATCCTATTAAAACTGTTCAGTTTTAAAAACTATTGATTTAAAACAGAAATATCCGTTGATTTCATCATTAATTCTTAAAAATTTTTAGAAAAGTGGGTACAATAATGATGGCTTTTCAGGCATGAAAGGAAAATATTATTTTAGGAATTAATTTTTCCACTATAGTTGTTGCAGAAGAGTTATGACAATATTCCTTTAGAATATAATAAAATTTTAAAAATGATAAATAATAATTTCTTTGATTTTTTAGAATTTTGAATTAAAAGAAAAAAAGAAAAAATAAAAATAAAGGAAATGATGTAAGTAATTTTGGCGTGAAACAGATTATAGCACCCTTCAGACATATATTTTTGATACTGTATTTCAGTTTGAAATTTGAATTTTATAAATATAAAAGTTAAAATATAAATAAAACTTGATATTTAATATCGTGTCATCAAATTTTTTTATTTTCTCCATAAAATCTCTCCAAGTCAACTTGTATTTGAAGTAGAATTTTCCACAATATAAACACATGTTAAAGTTTTGTATAATTTTTCTTTCTCTTTTCTTTCTCTTTAATTTAATTAAAAAAGCTTCACAAATATATATAACAATCTCCATTTAGCTTGTTTAATTAAGTTATTCATATTTTCATATATATAAAATGTATGTTTCAATTTAAACCATTTATTAGTATACGTATTTCATAATTTTAAGAATTATAAGTGATTTACAAATTTAAATTTTGATTCATAATTTAGAATATGTAATACTGTATACATGAAAATTGTTTTATTCAACTAGATTAGTATTAATATGGTTCTGTGTTACCTCTTAAATTTCATGAACATTTACGATTCAGTTTTTGTTTATAATTTATGTTCTTATAAGTGAAATTCTTTTTTAAAATAAACTATTACTTCATTAGAAGTATCCTTACTCATAATTTATTATTACCCTTACTAATAATTTATTATTACCTTTAAGAGTTGTTTTAGTAATGTGTTAAAGAAAATTGAGTTCGAATTACTAATAAGTCTGATTAACTGGTTTTAATCCTAAATTTGCAAAAATACTCGCTCATTGTCAAGTTTCTTAAAGAGTCCATTAGTAAATGAATCTACCACATGACCTAATATAAACATTGGTTATTATACTATCAACAATTAATTGCCTTACATATTCATGTTTCAAGCTAATATGTCTAGACTTACCATTATATATTTTACTATAAGTTCTAAACATAATTGCTTGACTATCGCAGTGCAAGTAAATAACCAGCATTAGTTGTGACAACAATTTTATATCCAAAAATAAAATTTTCAACCATTCTGCTTTCTTACTTGCTATCAAGAGCTAAGAACTCAGAATCTATTATAAAGTATGCTATGAACTAAGACTCTATTATAAAGTGTGTTATACATGTTTGATTATTTGATGCCCAATAAATAATACCACCCCCAAAGTAATGTTTATATATTAGAATGTGAGATTAGAAAATTTTCTTTTTCATAAAACAATAAAAAGATAACTTCAAACTTTTACTAAATATTTTTTTTAGTAAAATAAAGTATAGTAAAATATATATTTAAAATTACAATTATTAAATAAAATTTATATAGTATATTAAATAATAATTTATTAAAAATAGTAGAATACATATTTATATCCTTCAACTATATAAGTGGAATTAAAGTGATAGAATTAAAATTTTACAAATGCACTAACATATATTACATAATATAATAAACCTTATTATTAACTATAAAAAATAAAATGTGGGTAGCAATTGAAGTTTATGATATATGTCAGTATGTTTATAATTTATGCTACCTTATGTTAAAATCATAATATATATAAACTTAATTATAATTTTAAATAATTTAATTATATCATAAGATATTTTTAAAGTTTAAATTATCATGAGACTTAATTTATATATATAAGATATGAACTATTCTCAAAACACGTATAAATTATATATAGAAGAATGAGCGATTAATTCGAGACTTTTTCTTAATTTTTAAGTAGTACTCCATAAAGATACTAATGAAATTCAACTTAAGTGACAACTAAAATCAATAAATAAACCACAAGTATCTAAGCTATTATGATATAATCTAATTGGCAAAACATTCAAATTCGAGCTCTACTAATAAAGCCAACGAAATCTGTTTTCAACTTTTAGGTCAAATCAATTCTAAATCTGTCATTCTAATGCAGTGATGAAAATAATAAAATATTGTTAAAATGTAATAATAATAAACAGAACGTTACGTCATCTCTCCAGCTACCCAATACTCTAATCTTGTTGTTGAGATCTTTAATGTTGATCTAGAGAATATGTAGCAAGATCATTTGACAGATATTCTGATATTTGGAAATAGGGACTAATTGATTTTCTTTACATATGGATTGCATCAATTCATTTGAAATCACAATATTAGGTTTAATTGTTTGATACAATTGATAGGGGATAGACATTTAAACAACTAAATTAATGTATATAATGTATATGTAAAGCACTAACTGGTTGTTAATAGACAACTTATATTAGGGTTGAGCAATAAATGATTTTAACCGAAAAATTAAACCGAATCGATTTAATTCGATTTTTCAGTTTTATTTTGAGATTTTGATGCAAAATCAAGTGAAATATATTGGGAAAAAACAGAAACTTGATAACTGCAACTCTATCAACTTAAACAATAAGAATAGAAATATTAAGAGACTAACAAATAATGAAAGAAGATGAAATAAGTACTCTTATAATAAGATGATTAAATCAAGTGAATTGTTGGCTTATATATAGCCATACAATAACAGAAACTAAAGAAAAATATGGCACTATCAGTAACGTGTCTTGACTCAACAAATAATAAGAGAAAATAGAAGTATTATTAACAACTATCTAACAAAGCATGAGCTGTCAAAAATATCTAATTTTGAATCAACTTCTAACACACCCTCTTGATTCAAAATCACAGACTCCAAAACAAGAACAGAAGTATGAATTTTTTTGAGCAAGATGCCTTAGTCAGAACATCTGCAAGTTGTTCTTCGATGCTGCAATAAGTCAAGACAATTTGTTCACTTGCGACTAACTCCCGAATGAAGTGATGACGGGTGTCTATGTGTTTAGTCCTCTCGTAAAAGGCTGGATTCTTTGAGATTGAAATTATAGACTTGTTATGAGAGATCTCAGTTGCTTGCTTTTTTTCCTGGTTAAGATCATTTAGTAACCTTCAGAGCCAAATTGCTTGACAAGTTGAGGCAGTTGTAGCCATGTATTCTGTTTCCTTTGATGATGAAGCTGCTGTTGGTTGTTTTTTTGAGCTCCAAGACACTGCATATGAGCCAAGAACAAAAATCTGACCTGAAATACTTCTTCTATTTTCAAGAGAATTTGCATAATCGCTATCCGTAAAGCCTGTTAACCTGAAATCTGAGCTTGCAGTATACCAAAGTCTAAAATTCAGAGTTCCTACAATATATTGTAGAATTTTTTTTGCTGCTCTAAGATGTTGGCTAGAAGGACTATGTATGAATCTAGAAACAACACCAACAGAAAAAGCTATACCTGGCCTTGTGTGATACAAATAAATTAGTCTACCCACCAAGCTTCTATAAATTTTTTTTTTTTGCAGGTTCTGAACCATCTTTGGCTTGTAACTTTTGACTAACATTCATTGGAGTTGCTGTGGAGTTACAATTTAGCATGTTAAATCTTCAAAGAAGATCAACTGCATACTTCTTTTGGGATATAAATATCCCATCTGCTTTTTGAATAATCTCCACACCAGGAAAGTAATGAAGTTTTCTCAAATCTATCATCTCAAATGTCATCATCATATTTTCTTTAAATTCAAAAACAAGAGAAGAATATAACCCCATGTAAATCATATCCTCTACATAGAGACATACTAGTAACAAATCTTTCTCTTGTTCTTTAAGATAAAGAGTTGGTTCATTTTCACTTCTAACAAAATCAGAATTTCGAAAATGAAAATAAGAATCAATCTTACTGGTCCAAGCTCGTGATGCTTGTTTTAGCCCGTAAAGAGTCTTTTTCGATTTATATACCTTACTCTCCTTGCCTTTTTTATTACGAACCCATCTTTTTCTTCCAAGTCACTATTTAAAAATGTCGACTTAACATCAAATTGAAAAACATGCCAGTTCAATTGAGCAGCTAATACTAAAGCAATCCTTACTGTTTCAAAACGCACCATAGGAGAAAAAAATTTCTTCGTAATCAATACGTTATTGTTGGCAGTATTCCTTAGCTACAAGTCGCGCCTTATATTTTTGTATTCTCCATCTGCTTGGTACTTTGTCTTGAAAATCCACTTTAGTCCGATTGCTTCTTTTTCTGCAAGTAAATCAACCAAATTCCAGGTACCATTTCTTTCAATGGCTAACATCTCTTCTTTCATTGCATTACACCACTCTTCTTTATCTGCTGCTTCTTTATAAGACAATGGATCAACATTTTTGGACATTACAAATTGAATTATATTTCCTTCATCATTAATGGCATGATCTTGAATCACCTCAAAATTTATCAAACGAGAAGATGGTTGAATATGTCATCTTGGCCTGATCGTTGGTTAGGGAGAACTCGAAGAATTAGATGTTGCATGAGAATTGAAGGACAACTCTTTTTCGGTTGATTGAACAAAATCTCCATCTTCTATATGAATTTCAGTAGATGATGTTGTTTGACTTTCATTCCAATTTCAGCTTGCAAGTTCATCCAATACAACATTCTTGCTAATAATTATTTTTCCACTAATAGGATTGTACAGCCGATAAGTCTTGGATTGAGATGAATAACCAACGAAAATACGCTTTTTCAACCTTGCCATCTAGCTTTTGATGATTTTGTTAGTTAATTAAGGTATAAGCAATACAACCGAAAATTTTCAAGTGGCTAACAAAAGGCTTCTTATTTCACCAAACCTCAAAAGGAGTCTTGTTCAAAACTACTTTGGTAGGAGAGATATTTAACAAACATACTGTTGTAGCTACTGCCTCTTCCCATAAATTGTTCAGAAGATTTTTTGCTTGCAACAAACTTCTTGCCATTTCAACAGTAGTGCAATTTTTCCGCTCAGCTATGCCATTTTGCTTCAGTGAATATGGGGTTGTCCATGAATGCTATTATCTTCACAAAAATCATTAAATTCACCGGATAGAAATTCTCCTCCCCAATCCGTGCGAAGAGATTTAATGATTTGACCACTTTGCTTCTCAATCAAGGTCTTGAACTTTTGAAAATTTTGAAACATTTCTGCCTTGGTAACCTGAAAATATAACCAACTAAAATGACTATAATCATCAACAAATAACAAAAAATATTGACTTCTTTCAATAGATTTTGCTTGCATGGGTCCATATAGATCGGCATGTATGAGCTCAAGACATTCAGTTGCCCTCCAAGACTTCCTAATAGGAAATGATTTTTTACTTTGCTTTCCATAAATACAACCTTCACACAACACAATTGACTCAATTCTAGGCAGCCCATAGACCATTTTCTTCTTACTTAATATTTTAAACCTTTCACATTGAGATGACCATACCTTAGATGCCACAAGATAGAGTTATTTGATTCATTGCCAGCAACTAATCCACACCTTTCAACACTAGAGACATCACTTGGGAACAAATTATTTCGTATTATAGGGACACTAACAATAGTTTGGCCTGATTTATTTTCTTTGATCTTACAATAATCATTATCAAATAAGATTGAATATCCTCCAGAAATTAATTGACCAACACACAATAAATTATTTGCCAAGCTTTACTTATCAAGAAATTTTATATACCATTTTTTCTTCGAACTAGTACCCTTTCCTTCCACTTTGATTTTAGAATCATTTCCAAGTTTACTTCTTTCTTGAAGCTTTCATCAAGTCCTTTGAATGCAGATTTTTCCCCTGACATTTGGTGTGAATAGCCATTGTCAATGAATCAAACTTCCATCGACACATTCACCTTTTGCTCTTGAGCCATGAACAGCTTCTCTTCTACCTCAACTTCTACATAATTTACTTTTTCTTTCTTGAGTTTCCAACAATCTGCTTTCACATAGCTATAATTTTTGTAGTAGTTATATTGAACACTACTTTTGTAATGTCTCTGTTCGTCATTCGTCTGCCTATAGTCATCTTGCTCATAGGATCTTCCTCTACTTCTATCTCTGCCATTAGCTCTACCACTGCGACCTCCTCTACTGAATTCCTTGACTTTACAGGATGCTTTACATGAAATGCCTTTTCTTCTGCTTTTTCAATCGATCTACTGTTCATTCTTGCTTCATGAGATTGCAAAGAACCTTTTAGATCATCAAAAGAAAGAGTAGACAAGTTTTTGGATTCTTCTATAGCAACAACTACATGATCAAATCTAGGATTTAAACTCCTTAAAATCCTAGTTAGTGTGTTTTTCACTCTATGACCTCAAATGATTCACTATTATGGCTATCTTGGACAAAAAAACTTGCATTGTCTCATCATCCTTCATTGTCAAATTCTCAAATTCACGACGTAGTAATTGAAGTTTGACCCTTGTTATTCTTTCTGCAGTATCTCCCATGCCTTTTTGGAAGTGCTAGCTGCTGCAATTCGTGAGAACATTGTCTCATGAATAGCTTGTTGAATGCTGAATAAGGCCTTGTTATCTTTTTTCTTGATCTCTTTCAACCTTACTTCATCAGTATCAGGATCCACAACACCTTTTTCAACTAATTCCCATACGTCTTGGAACTTGAATAGTGTCTTCATTTTGATGCTCCAAAACTCATACTTCTCTCCATTGAAGATAGGTATGAGTGGCTGCGTGGAAGAGAAAATACCATTCACAGCCATGACCTAATGATCCTATTGTGTTTCACTCCCTTATGTGTTTCTCTCTCTTTTTATTTTTACTCACACTAGCCCAGTCAAGAACCATACAGGCTCTGATATTACAATGTTGGGCAAAAATAGAAACTTGATAACTGCAACTCTGTATCAAGTTAAACAATAAGAATAGAAAGATTAAGAGACTAATAAATAATGAAAGAAGATGAAAGAAGCACTCTTATTGGATAATTAAATCAAATGAATTTTTGGTTATATATAGCCATACAATAACAGAAACTAAAGAAAAATATCGCACTATCAGTAACGTGCCTTGACTCAATAAACAATAAGAGAAAATAAGAGTATTATTAGCAACTATCTAACAAAGCATGGGCTATCAAAAATATTTAACTTTGAATCAACTTCTAATAAAATAATTAATTAATTAAATCAAATCGAGCCAAATATTTTAGTTCGATGTAATTCAATCCGGCTATTAATTCGGTTTGATTCCATTTATAAAAAAATAAAGATTTTAATTTTTAATTTTTTAATTTAATTTAATTGCTCAATCCTAACACCTATCAGTTATTGGCTGATGGAAACAGTTACTAGCATTTCATAACAGTTATAAAGTTATATTATCACTTGAGAATTAAAATTTTAATGACTTTTTAAAAAATTATTCTCTCATTGCTTTATCATAAAAATAATAAATTACAGTATTACTGGAAGTGCTTTCACGTTATTCTTATTAGTAGTAAATATTATTTATTTATTATTAATAATATTTAATATTTTATTATTATAATAAATTATTATTAATTATTTTTATATGAAAAAACAAGTTTACGTTAATGATTAAGAAAATTAATACTAAATATCAATAAAATAAAATCCTAATACTATTAGAACACATCGTTTAGGAGTACAATAATATTTCTAAAAAATAATAGATAAAACTAGTAAAAAAGTTCTTGAACAATTTTCTCGAATATTAAATTTCAAATTGATACAAAAACCTTAACCTTGCAAATTTTTACAGTGTAAAACTTTTACCGACTTAAATTTTGAGAGAAAAATACAGCAGAGTAAATAAAGTATGAGAAATAATAGAGAATATTATAATTTTTTTTACAGAGTAGGATGTGATTTCTATTATATTTAAACTATAATTTCATTAATAAATAATTATTTATTCTCGTGTTAAATTTTAATTAATTATTTAAATTTTTTAAATTTAAATAATAAATCTCATTTTATAAAAAAATAATTATTTAAAGAATGAGTTTAGCATTTGATAAGATAAAAGTAAAAAGAGGAAAACATAAAATAACTCTTTCAAAATTCTTCTATTTAAAAAATTTTATTTTTTATTTATTTTTTTTATGTTTTACGTAAAATATCACTTGAATTTTTAATAAAATATTTCATTTTAAATGATTAAGCATACTGATGAATTTGCATTAAAGATATGTTAAAGTAAATAGAATTTCATTAGAACTTCAGACTAAAATTGGGTTAAGAAGTAAATTAAACTTAAATTTTATATTGATAAGTTTATATTATTGAAGAATTTTAAAATAAATAGAACTTCTGAGAAAAAAATAAAATAAGTAGAACTTGGTTATGATTTGAAAACCAAATTACATTAAGAAAAAGCTACATTAAAAATTTATATTATCACTTAAGAATTAAAATTTTAATTTTAATAATTTTGAAAAAAAAAATTATTCTCTCATTGCTATACTATAAAAATAATAAATTATAGTATTACTCAAAATGTTTTGTACGTCATTTTTATTTATTTTAAATATCATGTATTTTTTATTAGTAATATTTAACATTTTATTATTATAATAAATTTTTATCAATTGTTTTCATATGAAAAAAACCACTTTATAGTATTAATAGAATCTAATGAATATCAACAAAATAAAATCCTAATACTATTACAACTATTAAACAACTCGATGATTAGAATATCAACTATTATTAAAATTATTTTTAAATTTAAAGTCAATGATAAATAAATAAATAAGTTAGGGATATAATAGATAATTCTAATAATAATAAAAAATATATGAATTTATTGATAATAATAATTCAATTAAATTATTATTAAAATTATTATTTTATTTCTAAATATAATATATTATAAAAAATTTTAATTTTTAATAAACTACTTATTTTTATATACGAATTCTTTTATTTAATTCATTATTTTTTTAAAAATATAATTTAACTTACAATAAAAATTCAATAAATAGAATTTAAATGTTAAAAGACATCTTTTATAATTAAAATTTAATCAAGAACTTCTTCATTTAATTTAAATTTAAATAGACTAAAATTTAATTAAATAATTAAATTAAAAAATTTAAATAATAACAAATTGTAATTATTTTTTTAAAAAATAGTTTAACTTATAATAAAATTTCAATATAAATAATTTAAATATTGAGAGAATTTTTTAGGATATAATTTAATTTAAATGTTAAAGAGATTTCTTCATTCAATTTAAATTTAAATAGAATATTAATATAATTAAATAATTAAATTAAAAGATTTTAAAAATAACAAAATTATAATTAAAAAAATATAATAAAGGCAATTTAGAAAGTCTTAATACTTTTATATATAATATAGATTAATTGTGACTTTCTAAATTAAAATTTTATATTAATAAATTATTTAAAATTACATGATATAATAAATAATTGTATATAATTAATCAAAAAATAAATTAGATATCACTTACGAAATATCAACTACATATTAGCTATTAATAATAATTAGTCTACTCACAAATTTAATCCGGTAGTAAGTATATCTAAATAAATTTGAGAAATTTCAAGTTCTACTTTTTTCCTAATCTCCAATTTTCATTTAAAAAAAAGCCAATAATTAGTAATGGTATTTAACACTTAAACTAAGCAGGCCTTTATTGTTTTACCAACGCTTTATTTTGCTTTAAAATTCAATTTTTTCGCATCACCCAATAAGCGAGTATTAAGAATTCCTTTTCTTCTACTTAGACTTTTAGGACACTCTTAGTAGGGATTGGTACCACCGGCTGTAAAATTAAAATTCAATTTTATGAGTTTTTTAGAATTAAAGTGGATCAATATTCAGTTTAATTTTAGTTTGATATTATATAATCTCAATATCAATTCGATTCTAATTTTAATTGTTATTTCTATTTTAATTTCAATATAATTCAGTTTGATTTTAATTATTATAGTAAAATTTACATTATTAAAATAATAATTAAAATTAATTTTTTATTAATTGATTTTCTAGTAATACAAAAATAATCCTTTTGTTTGGTATGTATTATTTTACAAGAAAAAAATTTAAATGAATTCTATTGAAAAAAATTTTAAATAAATTTTTATAAAAAAATAAGAATATTAATATTAAATTAAATTAAATTAAATTTTTAAGAAATTTTTAATTACAAACAATATATATACTATTTAAATATAATAAAATATGACCCACTAATTAAATTAGTTAAATTATATATTTAGATGTGTTTAATAACTAACTCATACATTGTAATTAATAATAACACATGGTTATTTTATATTATTAATAAGTATTTCATAAATATAAATGGATAATAATAATAATTATTATAAATACACATATATAATTACAATTGATTATATTAATATTTCATATATAAGCTTAAAGATGGTGTAGGATTAAAAAACAATAAATAAATAAAAAGTAAAGTTAAAAAATCTTATAGAATTTTTTTTCTCTAAACATATGAGATATCATTGATAAAGTCTGAAAGTTCAAGATTGTACAAAACCAAATAAACAAAGAGTTATTTAGGACTCAATTAAAAAAAATCAAAGTAACACAAAATTCTAAAAAACTCGACAAAGCAACTAACACAACCTATTTATTTTCTCCTTCTTAACAAGCTTTCGTCAATAAAAGAAAACACAATAAAAAATTATCTATAATCTCGTTTAGAAGGAAGGGAGCATAAACTCATAACTGATTAAGGTGTAGAAAGCTATCCTTGTTTAGGAGGGATAGTGGCTGCCGCAAGAGAACTCTCATACAGAAAAAAAAAATTGTCTAAAAAAAAAACCTCTCATACAGAAAAAAAAAAAAACTCTCTCTAAAAATTAAAGAGAGAAGTGGCCAAATATTTATTTTATAGATACGAGATTTAAAAAAAAAAGGAAAAATAAATTAATACTTTACTGCAAACTCATAGCTGCAATAAGGTATTATATATATATATATATAATGTTAATTTATATTATGTTTTTGAAATTTAGTATAATTTAATTTTTATTTTTCAAATAGTAAATAATTTAACCTGTAAATTTTTAATTAAAATAATTATTCTGTTAAATTTACTATTAATCAATTATTTATTGAATAAATCAATCAAATTAAAGGACTGACTTATTATAAATATTAAAATTATACAAGATAAATTATTATAAATTATTAAACATAAAGGAGTTAAACTGTTGCAAAAAGTGAAATTCAAATGAGTAAATTGTTATAGTCTAACAATATAATTTAATATAATGACTATTTTGTTAATAAAAGAAAATTTAAAAATTAAATTGTTTCAGCAGTATTGCATTAAATATTTTCTCTATCCTATTAATATAAATAATTTAATTTAAATATTTATATTTGTATTTTTTTATTATTTCATATAAAAAATATATAAATTTTATTAAAAAAAATTTGTTAATTTGTGTCAAATTCACTTATTTTAATAGAGTTGAGAAAATATTTAATATAAAGCTGAATAATATATTTTGATATAAATTGGACGCTAAAAAATTTAGAAGTTAAAGATTTAGAGTTTATATAATACAAAAAATATTTAATATAAAATTATTATAAAATATCTTGACATATATTCTTAATTTATATATTAGAAATTAAGAAAATTAGAATTAAAAAGTTAAAAGTTTACTTGATTTTTTCAAAGACTAATAGTAAATTTGAGACTAAATTATTTATTATTTAAAAGCTAGGAATTAAATTGTAATTTTTATTATATTTTAAGAATCATAATGTAAATTTTATAAGCTTACTGAAATTTAAAGAAGGGTAAGCTTTTTTATTTTTTATTTTTACTTTTTGAATGGTTACCGCATTTATGAGATGCAACAGTGGTTGTAATATCTTATAGAAACGGTTTTGACCCAAATCACTCTGATTTGAAAATATTTTTCCCTTAAACTCTTATATGATTTTTTTTTTCTTGCCTTGTGTAGAAACAAAGTCCTCATTTTTTTTATAGACAACACCCTTTTCTTTGAAACAATTGATAGAAGCTTGGTTACAAACTCTATTCCATTATCAAATCTTACCTATATGCTTTGCCACAAATTCTTTTTAACACCATAAATATTATTTTTTTCTTAACAAATATATCTAGATTACTTTAGAAAAGTCATCCATAATCATCGATATATATTTGAAACCAAGATTGAAATGACATTATAAGGTTCTAAAAGATCAATATGAATAAACTCAAATACACATTTAGTTGATATTCTATTCATTTTGAAAACTAGTCTAAGCTGCTTTGTAAGGGGTAAGCATCACACACATAAGGACTACAATCTTGTAAACTTCTTTTATGATACAAACTAGATTGCTAAGAATAAGTGCTTGATAAGCATGTGAAACACAGTAGATATGATATTTATAACACTATTATAAAAAGTGGGTCTAAGCTATCGGCTGAAAATTATTGTCTTATATACTAAAAATGTAGTTATAAGTTAACAATTATGATTGAAAATTCATCACATCTGCATCCGTTGTTCTAGCATAAGACAATGATGTGCTTATTTTTTCGCAGTAGATAAAAGCATGGCTAAAATTATAATTTTATTAAAAATAAAAATAAATCATTTATTAAAATATTTTATTATGTTTATAGTGAAAAATTGAAATTTTTTACAATAATTTTAAACTGTTATGAAATTATTGTCTTAATAATATTAAGACAATAATTTTATAATTGCTGCTGTAATACTGCTGCATAAACCCTAAATTGTAATAGTGATATTTTTATATTGCCTCCGTCCCATAATTTTTATTCACTTTGTCTTTTCATATAGATTAAAAAATAATAGTTATTATGGTTAAAAGATAAATTTTAGACTAATTTTTCAATTATACATATATTTAAGTTTTATTGCAATGATAAAATTATTATTAATAATATATATTTTGAATTAAATACTATGAGAGAGTTTGAATTATTATTTAAAAAATAATTAATTAAAACTTATATTAAAAATAAGATAAAATTAAACAGAATTATAATAGTCAATTTATAATAATAAACGTATATGTTAACCATTTTGTAAAAAGAAAATGTGAATAAAAATTTTGGGATCGGTAAAAATGAAAGGATGGATAAAGTGAGACCGGAGAGTATTTGGTAGGTTATAATTAAATAATTTGTCATTCAAATTTGTATAGACCATTTTTGCATCTTCCTTATTACTAAGACATCTTTAGTCACTAAGTCTTATAATATACAATGATCATAAAAAAAAAAAATTAAAGCGTTGTTTTAATAGTATTGAGATAATAATTTTATAATTGATACTATAATACTGTTGCATAAATCTTAAAATATAGTAATGATATTATTACATTCTCTTCCTTCCATAATTTTTATCTAGTTTATTTTTTCACAAAGGATAAGAAATGATTATTATTATAGTTAAAAGATAAAATTTTCCACTAAATTTTCATTTATACCCATATTTAAGTTTTATTGAAATGATAAAATCATTATTAATAATATATGATTTGAATTAAATGCGACAGAGTTTGAATTATTATTTGAAAAAAAATAATTAATGAGGAATTATGTTGAAAATAAAATAAAATTAAATAGGATTATAATGATCAATTTATAATAATTAATTTATATATTAACCATTATTTAAAGAAAAAAGAAAGTGCAGAAGAATTTTGAAATGGAAAAAATTGGAAAGTAGAAAAAAATACGAGGAGAGTATTTGGTGGGTTATAACTAAATGATTTTTCATTCAAACTTGTATAGACCCTCCTACAACCTATTGCTAACATATCTTTAGTTACTAAGTCCCGTAATATATTGCTTTTGAAATTAGAGATATACAAAATATATTTTCAACTGCATTTTGGGATGTAGAATGATTGTGCCAATGTGGGTAATTGTCTTAATTGCATTTTCTAGCTTCCTACATATTGCAACATAAACTAAGCTATCACACAAAAATTACATATTATGTTTTATATTTTTCCTTAGATCCTCAATTTATTGGAAAATGAAAAAACAAGAAAAAACAAACCACAATTAGTCGCTTCTCCACAGGAACAGAGTAAGAATCATGGCGATTAACATTAGTGAAGTTTAGTGTATTATTTATCTTCTATAAGGAGTTTCAAATGCCCCTACAATTATCGATTCTATTGCACTACGACAACTAGGTAGCCTTGCATATTGCTACGAACTGTATTTTCCATGAGCAAATGAAAGCATCTAGAAATTAATTGCTATGTGGTTAGTTATCAATTATGAAAGGGCTTCATTTTCATTTTGAATGTTTCTTCTTGCCTTCAAGTAGCAGATTTGTTCACCAAACACCCGGAGACGACTGCATTTCCCTCTCTTTTGTTTAAGATGAGATTATACACAATTAAAGGCAAATCTATCTTGAGGAGTTGTACAAATAACTTGATAAATAAAATACTATTGTATAAAAAAGCTTGGAAAAAGTGTGAATAGAGAAAGCAGACGAGAAGCTATCGGAAGACACCATTAAAACAATGCATTTTGAAAATGTGTAGAATCCTTTTTGGTTATACTAAGCTATAAATTAGTTACATCAAATTTTAGTTTTCTTGCTTCTCTTTACTTGTGTATATAAAGCAACATTCAGTCACTAATAATAATAATATGAGATTCTTTATTTTTTTGAGGATTTACAAATTTACATTTTATAATTTCTCTACACAAATCTATAGTAGTTATTATAGTAAAACCTTATATAATAGGAAAAATCTTCTCCAAGAATAACACATGCCACTGTTAACGTTTTATATTTAATTAACATTACTTTCTCTCATTTTATTAGGAAGAAACTTTTAGGTTTTCATTCCTATTTTTCTTTTCTTACTTTTTTCTTCTTCTTTTTTTCTCCTTTTCCTTTTTTCCTTCTTTCATTTTTTTGGCATGTCTTAATATAACTATTTATGACAAATTGCAACTTTTCTTTCCTTGCTCAATCTAAAATTTTCTAGCTAAGACATGCTCTAATCTATTATGCTTTATCTCGTCTTGCCCTAACTAAATTCAATTATATTGGTGTCTTACTAGCAGAGAACGTGCCCTATTGAGAGTCATCAAGATGACCCTCTTACTTGATATAGCAATTACTTCCATACAAAAAGGATATGAGCTTGTCCCAACCAAAGTGTCATATGCTTAGAATAATATAGAAAACCTTATAGACTTTTATAGCCTTTATTCACCTTTAATAAAGAGAGGAATCATGGCATTGAAATTTTAAACTGTCCATTTAGCTTTTAAATATTTGATCAATTTAGACTCTCTAGTGACAATACTTTTGAGAGATTACACATGATTGCAATTATACATATATCTCTTCTAAGGGCACAAACCTTTTTTTTTTAATTAAAATTACTAACTTCTATAGCAACCCTAGGTCAAATAAATATAACTTGAGAAATATGCATGGATTGAACTATTTTTATGTAATTCTTCACCTATTTTGGAAGAAGTGCAAAAGAGGTTCAATTTTTAGATAAAAGGAAAGGAAATACAAGAGAAAGAGTAAGGTAATGGAAAAAACGCGCTACAAATTCAATAATATAAAATTATAAAAAGAAGGTCCTTTTACATATGCCCCTTGACACCAGGGACTAAGTTGTCAAGGGTGGTAATAAAACGTATACTGCTTCAAAAAGGGACTTGGAACATTATCCTTTACTCTATTATTAAGCTATGGAAACTTTTGCATTGAAGTAGCTAATAGATCTCAATTATAACTTGATTATATGGCATTCAAGGATGCTTCAGGTATTGACTTATTAGCTTCCTTACCAACCTCTTGGGTTATAATGACATTCACCGGTAGCAAAGGTTAAGGTGGGATAACCATTTCAGGAGGATTGGCTAGAAAAACTAAGCCTTCACTAGCTCTAGCTATAATTACTTCAGGTGGCTTATTTGATATTGGCTTCTCTTGGTATCTCAAGAACTTAGATGCCAACAACTTGGTCACTTCATCCTTAAACTATTTACAACTCCGAAAGTCATGCCCACAGGCTCCCATATGAAAAGCGCAACTCAGTTCCTCTTGGGGATCATCAAAATCATTCCTCAAGACTCTTAGAACCAGACTAAAATATCCATCTTTTACCCTTATTTGAAGAATTTCATTTCAATGATCAACAAATTACTCAACCTAACAAATTATATCATCTCCTTCCTTTCTATAACATTCACAACATTGGTATTTGCTTCATTACCATGATTTGGAAAGGGAGTGGTTAATACATTAGGGGTTGAGTTGTTTGCTTCTATCTTTAGCCACCCATTTCCAACAAGCACATTTACCCTAGATTGCAGTGTGGTGCAATTATCAGTGGAGTGACCAATTCCACCTCCATGAAATTCATATTGAGCATTGGAGTTGCACCATCTAGGGTATAGAGGTTACACTGAATCCAACTGGATAGGAACAATCTGGTTGATACTCCATAAATAATGATAATCTCGCTTAAAGATATTGGAAGAGAAGGGTCAAGTTTTCTGGGTGGTATTGGATTGACATGGCCATTTTGAGGAGTTGGTGCTTGAATAAATGGGTTGGATAGGGATGGTGGTCGAGGGACATATACATTTTGGGATTATGAAATTTGGAGATATTGATATAGCTGATATGATTGTTAGTGGTATGGAGGGGGTACATTAGCATTCAATGCAGCTTGTAAGGCAATCATTATGTTTCGAACAGGGAATTGAGGGCAAAAGTTGTGTTGGTGAGAGTGAGATCCATAATTTTGGTGCACTATCAAATGTGCATCCCCTATACTACCATTGGTTGTCTTCTTAACGCTTTATATTCCAATATCTTCCAATCTCAAGTTGGCTTCAATTCTCTCATCGGTTTGGATGACATCTGCAAAACTATTTGAAGTATGGTTGAAATAGAGAGCCTTCAGAGTGTTAATAAATAAGGAGCACAACTCATGGTTAGTCACTAGTGGAGCACCTCAGGTGCTTTCTCTCCATCTTTAGGCATACTCTTTAAAGCTCTTTTCGTCTTTTGCAAAATATTTTGGAGATCTCAATCAAAACATCAGCTAGGTCTTTCCATGTGAAAAGCTTTCTTTTATCTAACTAGATGTACCATCATAAAGTTGGACCTACGAGCCCCTTATGGAAGAAGTGGATAAGTAACTTATCATCATCTGTTATTGCTGACATCTTTGCTATGTATGTTTCTAAATGGATCTGAGAGGTTGATGTCCTGTTATACTTTTCAAACTCAGGAACTTTGAACTTTCAAGGAGCAATTGCATTAAGGACCAATCACAAGGATGACATGTCAATTGACCCATGCATATTTAAACCTTCAATGGCTCTTAATCACTCCTTAATTGCTGAAATTTTTTCCTCCTCTATCTTACTTTTTTTCTTTTCCACAATTAGGGGTCCACATAACATCTTATTGACAGTGAGGAGTTGATATAGTAGGTTGAAGGAGAGATGTTGGAGTAAAGGTGGGTATGATTTAGCCTTACAGAGTAGCCTAGTAAAAAGGAGGAATGTCAATTTAGGACATAATCTAAGTAAAAACATCGCCTAAAAAAGGAACCGATATGTTTAAAACAGGCTAAGAGATGAGTGGTATAACAACAGAGGTACCAACTTGTTCAATTATAACTAATCCTGGCACATAAGCTTGCATAGTATAGCGTGGATGAGATTAGGTTGAGAGATTGCATGCTGCAGACATATCTGACTGGATAAGAATATCCTCTTATTCTTAGGCCTCATCCATAGGGGGTTTTTCCCATTTCTTTAATCATCTTTAATTAGCTCAACTACTTTTCCCTTTAATTATGAATATCTATTATTAATAATATAATATTTAAATAATCATTATTTTTTACCACAAATTAAAAGGCATTACACTTATCATTATGAATTTTACAATGATACGTAAGAGTCAGGGAGCAGAAGAATTATCCTAGCAAGGAAAAATCCTAATTATCTAAGAGGTGATTCTATCCTCAAAGGGTAGATAACTAAGGTCCTTATTTAGGTATAGAGTTTCAATTAGAGTTCTAATTTACTAAAATTGCAAAAGTTCCAAAACTTACTCTAAACCATAAAGTCTTTTTTTCCCACTATGATACTAATGGAAAATCATGGTTGCCAAATATATGAAATAAGTTTTGATCTAAAAGCAAGTTTTATCTTTCTTTGAATGACTTGAATCACTTCTTCAAAATTCTTCCTCTTTGTTCCTTTATTACAGTTAATCTTAATTTTTATATACTTTTTAAGCATATTTTGCATCCATTTTGCATGTAAATTATTATTTTTATTTATTTGTTTGATATTTTTAGTAATTTTTAATTAGTTTTTATAAATTAGTATTTTATATGTATTTTGCCCTTATTTTGTAGGAAAAGGCATGCCAATTGGGTCTTGAAAAACATTAATTTAGAGAAGGTAGAAAGTTGCATAAGCAGTAATACAATTATGTCACAACTTATGTCAGTCAAGCTGATAATTTATTTTATATGCAGAAAATTAGTAATTTAGAGTGGTAAAAAAAAAAAAAAAACAAATGATAGCCAAAAATTTTTATTAGGACAACCTTTTAGGGTAAATAAATAGTTTTTTTTTTTTTTTACTTTGAAAAAAAGGGAGAAGACCGTAGAATAAAGAAGGGTCACTCTTCTTCTTCCTCATCTCACATGGAGCACGGAGACTCTTTGGGCATGGATCTTTATCATTTGAAGAGTGCTTCATTTGGGTTTTTCTTCTCCTTTATTAATTTTATATCTTATTCATTTTATTTTGAGATTTTCTTTATAAATACCATAATTAGTGAGTAGATTTTTAGATTTTAAAGATTGGATATGTAATACTCAATTTTAATCTTGGATTTGAACTTATTTTTATTAATGGGTTTGAGCTAATTTTTAATTTTAATTTAGGTATTTGACGGTAATTTACTATGTCAAAATTTAAATTCTAAAAATTATGTAAATTCTATGAAAAACAAAATGAAACAATATCATTTACTAACAATATTTTTAAACTTTTGCTATATTTTTTGAGTTATTGATACTGAATCAGTTTGTAATAAGTTGTTGTAAGAAATTATTTTTTTTTAATTGAAATTTATTTGTAGTACTAAAATTATACACTACCAATAACATAGTCTTTTATTGTTTATAATATAGCATTAAGAATATTTAAAAAATTAAATATAATAAATTTATAATTTATAGTATAGTATTAAATATATTTTATATTACATTTAATTTTAATAAAAAAATATATTTAATTTATCATATATTATAATAAAAATTATTTTATTATATTATTATAAAATATTTAATTATATTTTATTATATAATAACAGAAAAATATCTTTTATTTTTTATGATAAAGAGAGGGCTGATGATGGAGAGAGTATATTTCAAATAAAAAATTCAACCGTTTATCAATACATATACCATTGATAATATTTAATCAGCGTTACAATATTAATATATAAAAAATAAAATATTATTTATTATAAAATTTATATTATAAATATTATCAATGTAATATAATATAATAATTCCCTTTAAAAAAATATAATAATTATAATAATTATAATAATTATTATTATTTATTATATAATTAAAAAATAAAACATTTTTGAGAGACTGGCAGAGGAATTCTTGCGACATGACAAGCTAATTGGCCTGCTGCATGGTTTAATTAAAGAAAAGATATTATAGTGGACGCTTGTATGGCAAATCATTTCCAGAATACAACAAAACCAACCAAAACCTAAACCTGCAAGCAGCAACTCCTAAAGATCTTCTTTAGAATATTTCTTGACTAATCTTGCAGGAAAAAAAAGGAATAGAAACTGTTTACAGCAGTTTATATATGTTGGTTTGATGAACCAACACAAATAGTCACAACCAATTTGGCTCTTAAAAACTAACGATAAACAAATGAGATAAATTTTATAATTATCCTTTAGATTTGAATAGAACATAATTTAATCAACTTGTATTTCAATCTATTCTAGCACATTTGAATCATCACAGCAAGTGCAAGATACAAAGCAAGTCTCTCAATTTCTGGTACAAAATATTTCATGATTAAGTAGAATATATATTCAACGTGCAAATCTAAATTTACATGATACCATAGAAAGAATGAAAACTCAGTCGTTCAACCTCAAACCAGGTGAACCTGTACGAGTGATAAATGATCAAGATATTTTAAATGCAAAATTAATTGCTAGTTGTATATCTTTGAACAAAGTGAGCAAAAATGAAATCTAGTACAGAAAAGAATAGAAGAGCGGAAAATCTTCTAATGTATGTCAAGTTCCAACAATCGAATTCAAAAACTCAAATAAATTCAAAATGCGCCAAAAAAATAATACAAGAAATTCAAAATTGAAAGTATAATATAAGTAAAACATAGATTCAGGCATGACAAAACGGATAGTTTAGTCTAGTCAATGCTGAAAAACTCGGCATGCAGCAATATTGATTCTTATTCATGAAAGAAAGACAAGCTAATCCCCAAGAGATCAAATGGTACAAAATGGCAGTCTCACCATCTATCTTCAATTTGAAAAATGTGAGTTTATCTATCATAAATCACTTGGAACGTCAGCCTTCTTATCCAAGCTCACCCATATGAACATTGGCCTATTCCCTTATCCTCAGCTTTCTGGGAAAGTAATTTGACAGTAAAAGAATGAGCAATCTTGTGATCATTTAGGTATAAAAAAAAATGTACAAAATATGTATTAATTTTTGTCAATAAATGTTACCATTTCCATAAATAATGCTTGAATGGTGTTATTAAGGCTGCCTTTCCATTCCCATTCATATTTACGTCTTCCTGTTTGAACTCTCCACAGTTGTGTGCTTACTTCTTGAGCAAAAATCTTCATATTGGGGCATTCTACAATCATCACTTCTTCCATAGATGGGAAACTGAAAGTGGAATTCCCATGGCAGAAGCTAGAGAGGCTTGGTAGATGTCGAAGTTCCAAACATTTCAGTTGGCTGAAGCAAATCTCATTCTCTTCTTCTTCTTCTCTATCTACTTCAGCCATTACGACCTCTTGTATCAGTTCGCATTTCTCTATCTTCATTTTTTCAAGTTGACTTCTCGCTGTTGAAGAAGACAACAAATTTACTAGACCTTGACAATTTGATACCTGCAGCGCTGTTAAATTTTGGAAAGAAACAGAGGATAACAGTAACACTTGCAATCTACAACATTTTATTACATTTAAAGTCTCCAGAGATTGAAAAACTGAGACTAGTTGGGCGACCCTGAGATGCTTGAGCCTTGGTAGTTTAGACAAACTTAGTTCTTTCAATTTCACAACCGTTTGAGGATGTATTTACTCGCCAATAATCTCTTCACAGAAAATGATATCTTCGAAAGAAGCATCACTCAGAACAAGTTTCTCCAGATTGGGTAAGCTTTCGAAGAAATGAGATGGCGAAAGTGTTGAGTCGCTAGAAATACATGTCAACTCAATGCCTTTCAGTCCACACAAGAAATCAGGTTGGGATGTTTGAGAACACATATTCTTTATGGTTTTATATTCCACTCCCAATTCTTCTAAACTTGGGACAATTACCTAATTAACCAAAAAAATAATAATTAATAAATAAGGATATAAGATGATCAAAACATGAAGAACATACTTGGTTCGTCTTAGAAATGAAATGTAAATGAAAACAAACATCTTAAAAATCCCAGTAAATTAAAATTTTCCATTTTTCAGGCTAAGAGTTGGAAAAATCAAGAAATTAAACTTTTTAAATTTTTTAAATTGAGCTAAATTGAGCTTAAGTTCAAACTTCTGAATTAATTTGGACAAAGCAACTAAATTGAAAATCTCCAGTTAGTACAATGATGAAATTGAACAAGAAATTAAACTTATTATATAGAAAACTGACCTTCCCACCAATTGAAATATTGGAGTCCCCCTCGTGAATTCTTTCTTCATTTCCCTCAGCAATCATGCTTAGATCCATCTCTTTGCAAAGTTTAGAAGCCAGTAATTCCATGTTTGGACAGCCAACTATCTCAATTCCTTTCAAGGATGGTAATTTCAGAACATCACTTGCAGAATAAAAACTTGATAAGCTAGGCAAACACTCTAGAATTATGGACTGCATTGATGGAAATATGGTATTATCCTTCCCTATTTCCTCTTCTGCTTCTTTTATGATGACATGGTCCACCAAATTACATCTTTTTACTTCCAAATGTTGGAGATTTACAAGACCCGAAGCCATGGACAGAGTAAATATATTAGTCAAGCTGCTACAATTCTCAACTTGCAACAATGTTAGGTTTTCAAAGCTCATAATTCCTTGAGGATCCTTGTTCCACACATGGACCAATGTAGGCAAATCGATTAACCTCAATTCTCCTAGAGACTTTAATAACCCAACATCACCTTCATCAGCATTTAAGCCTTCTAATTCAAACAGCTCTTCTACTAAATCACATCTTTCTACAGCCAACTCATTTAAACAGTACAAGTGCATTAGTAGATTTGATGATATGGCATTTGAGAAAAATGCACACTCGTCCAGCACCAATCTTTCCAAGTACTCCAAGCTCTCGAATGGAAATTGGCCATGCCATTTTTCTTTCAGCATGGGAAAGCTGGAGAGTTGAACATCATCATCTATCCCTTTAAATCCATCCTACAAATCCAAAATATTGCATTATTGGAGAACAATAAACAAGCATCGATACATTTAACCAAACAAATTAGCATGACTGAGTTTAATACAGGGAGAAGCAAGAGTTGGTAAATACGTACATATTTCATGTAAATCTGTTCAATGGTCGCATTGAGATCGCCTTTCCAATGAAATGTTGGATTGGATCTGAGGCCTGTGCATACACCATGTATCTTTGGTGAGCTCAGCTGGCGGACAGTGAAAGTCCTCAACTTGGGGCATCTGAAAACATCCACTCGTTCTAAAGATGGGAAATTGAAAGTGTAACTGCCCAAGCAGAAGCATGTGAGGTTCTGTAAACCTTCAAGTTCTAATGTTTTCATTTTACTGAAAACAATCTCATCAGTTGATCCATCCTCTTGAGCACCTCCTATTATTTCGGTCAACATATTGCAAGATCTTACAATCAATGTCTCAAGTTGTACCATACTTTTGGCTGCGGCTGATGTAAAAATATTTGCCAATGTGTTGCATCCACATACTTTGAGAGTTTTCAGATTTCCCAAAGACACAGAGGATGGTGCTAAAACAATCAAATTTCCACGAGACTCTATCTCAAAAGTCTCAAGAGATTGAATTAATGGTTCATGCAGTTGGCCATCTGGATTCCATATATGCTTCAAATCAGGAAGATTTTTAAGCTTTAAATCTCTTATCTGTGGAATTGTAGTGATATCTTTGATACAGCATAAATTAGTCCATTTTATCTTGATATTATTGATGATTATTTACATCATTTCTGCTTAATTTAGTACTTTTGATATTATTTTGCAGAAAATCGTGTAAAAGGACATTTTGGAGAAAATCCCCCTAAAACTGCCTTATTTTTAAATCTTTAAGTAGCCTTTTCCTTGTTTAAGAAGCCAAGTCTCAAGTTGCCATAAATGAAGAGCCAAATAAGGAAAGTATTTTGAAATTCAAATCTCCAAGATTCATATTCAAAATTTGAATTTCAAGATTCAGCTTATTAAGGAAGTCAAATCCAAAGATCACATGTTTCCCACTTCATGCCATGCACATTCAAAATTCAAATTGCAAAAGGAGGCTCCACCTTCCTTAATTGTGCATGGGCGGCAAGGATGGTGTGAAGAGGCTTCTTGGGCACCTTGGGCAGCATCTTGAAGACACTTGGGCAGCAAGCAAAGACCAAAGGTCCCACTCCTTGCACTTGAACACATGCCCCACGTTTTTCCCTTCTCACACCAAGGGCATTTTGGGCAGCCTCTTGACACCTTGGGCAGCCTCTTCACTAATTAGGAAGCAAGTATCATCTAGGGCAATACTTTTCAAGTATAAAAGACACATAAGGAGCTTCCCCATGCCCTTTCAAGACCCCTACGGGATTGCAAGTGACACCATCTCTTCTTCTTCCTTTCTTTTATTTTTTTATTTTGTTTCAGCCATGAGAGGCTGAAACCTTTTATTCTAGTTGAAGATTGGTTGATACTTTAGTTGTTTTATGGATTGTGAAATCTGAACACACATTGTTAAATCTGAACACACATTGTTTGTCTTTTGGTTATTCAATATTCATATAATTCATGCTTGAAATCTATTGTTACTTTGTTGTTTTGATCAAATTGGCCACTTGATTTGTGATTGCAAGGTAATTAATTGTTAGTTTGGATAATTTTTAGTCCGTAATTGCTGAAATTATTCAAACATAAGAACACTTGGTGTAACAACTAAGGAATTGTATGATCTAGCAACATCTCATGCGTTTGAGTAGTTAGGATTGGATCTCTCTCTTTCTTCATGCAATTAACAATTGTTTGATGCCTAAGGCCCAAGGACGTTCCTTGGCAATTTGTTAATTAGTAATTAATTAGAGGACGTTCCCTAATTGGTTTAATCATAAGGAGAGACATAGTGGTGAGAAGCGTCTTCCATCTCCATAACTAATCTATTGAATCTATCAAGGGAAACTAAGTGTCAATGATCAATCCCAATAACTGAAGTGAATCCAACTCTTCAACTAGATCTTTCTTATTATTGATTTCTCTTTATTTTTATTATTTGCTTTATTTTTATTGCTTTCAGTTTTAGATTAATTAAATCAATCTCAAAACCCCCCATTTTACTTTCAGTTTAGTTGGTTTCAGTTTTATCTCGTTTTAGTTTATTTTGCTTTCTGTTTATTTCTCTTTCAGTTTTATCTCATTTCAGTTTATTTTGCTTTCCGTTTTATCTCGTTTCAGTTTATTTTGCTTTCCGTTTATTTCTCTTTCAGTTTATCTCGTTTCAGTGTATTTTGCTTTCAGTTTATTTTGCTTTCCGTTTGTTTCGCTTTCAATTTACTTCTCTTTCAGTTTATTTTTGTTTCAGTTAATTCTTTTGGTCTTGATAAGGAAAATAAATAAGTTTTCAATTCTCTGTGGATTCGATCATTTACCACTATCTGCAGTAGTAATATTGTTGATAACCGGAAATGTTATTTTTGACCGGTTTCGACAACCGCGAGTCAATCTTCTTGGTCACCGACCAGTCCTTCAAATGGAAGTAACTTGTTGAGAGAAGAATCAAGAACTTCAAATCTTTCGAGATTGGGGAATATTGGAAGTAAACTAAACAGAGTAACATGATATTTGTTTAGAAAGAAACTCAATTCAAGAACTTTTTCTTTGGAAAAGAAGCTTGTTGGAAACTAAGATCCAAGTATGGTTATGGTAAACTTCTTGTCTAACGAAAACTTTTCCAAATTTGGAAACATCTGCACATCACCAAATAAAAAAATTTCTAATTAGTAAAAGATTGTTAATGATAAATTCCCAGATGATTTCAAAAATTCATAATATATTTAATTAATTAATATATTAATAAGAAAACAATTTTATGTTACAATAAATATGTATTATTAAAGTTTAATGTGGAGCAAAATTAGATATAAAAACTATAAATATATTTATTAAAGTAAAAATATAGTAAATATATTACATATCTCACTATTTTTTTTTTCTTTTATCTTCAAATGTTTAAAAAAATTACTTGATTTTCCTTTAGCTATATTTAAAGTTTTATATTTATTTTTTCTTATTTTATTATTTTTATTAATACAAATATTTTTATATTAGTATAAATGATAACCTTATTTTTATATAAAATTTCTGAAATGTATATATAAGCTTATATGTTAGTAAATTTTAATGATTATTAACCGATAAACTTATCCAATGAGTATAAATTTAAAAGTTTATTAAAACAATGAAAAATATAAATATTTTATGTTATTATTAAATAATTTCAGCACTTTTTTATAATTATTTAATTGATTTTTTTATTTATTTAATTGATTTTTTTTTATTTTAACAACCTAATTAATTAAGAATTTTTAAAGAGAATAGAAAAATATATTAAATTTTTAAATTTCTCTAATATAAAGTTAGTTTGGAGTAAATTTGAAAAATTTCTCAAATAGAAGAATTAAAAATTTGAGTAAAAGTTAAAATATATATATATATATATATATATAATAACATGCTTAATTAAAATATTTGATATTCCAAAAATTTTAATTCAAGTTAATAAAATTAATTTGAATTCATTTGTATAATGAATTTGAATAATTAAAATAAAATTAATGTATTTTTTATTTCAGTTTTTATTAAGGAAGATAAAATTTTATTTTAGTAATAAATATGGTAAATAAATTAAATTCTTAACATATGATTTTTTTTCTATATCTTTTAATGAAAAGTTTTATAAGATTTTTTTTTAAAAAACACTTATTTTTTTAAAAAAAAAATTAGAAAAAAAATTAACATTATAAATACTTTTTAAATGTAAAAGTTATTTAAATAAAATAAACTGACATATAAATTAGTGCTTTTATACTTCTCAAATGCAATATTTGAAAAAAGAATAAATAGAAAACTAACCTTATAAAGAAAAGGTGTATGAAACTCATCAATTGTGTTCACTAGTGTCCGTGTGGCAAAGATATTCTTTAAGCTTGGACATTCATGTATGCTCATCTCCTTCAACAATGGACATTCCACATTACTCCATCCTGAACACAATCTGGAAAATCTAGACAAACATTTAAGGACTATAGATTTCAATGAAGGCAATAATATCATTTTATCAGCTGCTTCCTCCTTTTCTATGATTCCTTCAATCATCTTACAATTGTATATTTCTATCTTTTCCGGATGCAAGAGGCACAATGCCATCGACCATGTAAAAATATACTTCAAGCTGCTACAGTTTTTAACATGAGCCCCTTTAGGTTCTTGAATTCTAAAATTCCTTTGGGATCCTTGTTCCATAAATGTCTCAACATCGGAAGACTTGTTAATTGCAATTTCTTTAGTCGTGGAAGTAGCCCATCATCAGCAGATACCCCTTCCAAAGCCCCTTTCTTTTGTTATACATTGCACATTTATCCACCTCAAGCCTTTCTACATTGCGTAAGAGTCTTCCTTGCATCCTATCATGCCAGAGCTCAGGAAATTCAGATGCTTTAAAATATTGGTAAAATGTCTGATCCCACAAGACAAAGGGAAAAACAAATGAACTGACTTATCATAAACACATAACATATATGCATGCAACAGATATCATGAAAATTAAGAATAAAGCATAAGAATAAATACGCAAATACCATTTCTGCTAGTGTTGTATTAAGGTTTCCCCCCCAACGCCGTTGATCTCCCAGGAGTATTCCTCGTAGCTTTGGTGTATTTAGATATCCAAAAGCGAAAATCTTCATCCGGGAGCATCCCTTGACGGTAACATTTTCTAAAGCTGGAAAATTGAAGGCGTTATTGCCGGAGCAAAAGCTGATGAGACCAGGCAGACCATCAAGTTCCAAACATTTCAGTTTGTCGAAATTAATAATCTCATCCTCTGCATGATCATCTCCATCGCTGGTCACCATTTCTGTCATCATTTTGCACCTTCGTACTGTCATTTTGGTGAGTTGCACCATGGACTTGGCTGTGGACGCTGTTATCAAGTTTGCCAATCCTGCACAGTAACTCACTTCAAGAGTTGCTAGATTTTGGAAAGATGATGAGGATGGTGCTACGTTGATCAAACTATCACAACCATATACACTCAAAGTCTCGAGATACTGAAGAAGTGGTTTCAGTCCGAAGTCTGGGTCCCATATATGCTTTAAATTATAAACACTCTGTAGCTTCAAAATTTTCACTCGTGCAAGTGTCCTGGTACGTTCTTCTTCTTCTCCGGCAAGTCCTTCATATGAGAACAACTCTTCTAACACTTCTGAAGAATTATAATCTTCTACCAAAATTGTTTCCACAGAATATAATCTTTCAAGGAAACCAATTATGAAAGGGCGTGATTCGTTCTGTAAGTTGGTCAAAGTAAGCATTTTGAGTTTAGAAAAGAATTGTCCTTGCTGTATCACAATCAAGTCCTTGTGCTCTAAAGTCAATTCCTCCAAGTTGGGACTCATCTATGCACAACAAATAAGTATATTGTTAAACTAATTACAAGTACAATGTTAAACTAATTACAAGTACAATTTAATTTGAAATATTTAAGGAAATTTGAGGAAAAAAATTTTCAACTAATATATTATGAAGTAAAAAAGGAAAGGATCTTACCTTTTCCAAAAAAAGTATTGGTTGTCTGCCCTCTTCGTTTGTTTCTTGGGAACTGAATTTTATTATTTTGTGACAATTACGAACATTCAAACTTGTCAATTTCTGACATTCAAAAATGTGTGTCCCTGGATACCAACTCCTTAATTTTGATAGATCTGTAAGTTGAAGGGATGTTAGTTGAGGAAATTTAAAACGATAATAAGCAGCTTGTTCCACATCTTCAGGATTTGCTATAATATCCTCAACCCCACACTCGATTATTGTAAGCTCTTGAAGCTGCAAAAAACTCTCGGCAATGGAGGCTGAAAATAAATAGTTTAGAACATCGCAATATAAAACTCTAACTGATTTCAAATTTTGAAAACTGAAAACTCCTTGTAGATCCTTCCTCCATACATGCTTTAACGATCCCAATCCACCTATATTTAATCTTCTCAACTCAAATGCTTCATCAACATTGAACCCTTCAAGTTGATATATCTCTTGCAATGAAGCACAATTGCTCACATCCAACTCCTCCATTCTTCGAAATCTTTCTAAGACATTTGATGGAAAAACAGTCATCAATCTGTGGCAATCAGAAACATTCAATGACTTCAGTTTAAAGAAGGAATTTGTTGCCAATGGGCTGTGCCATATCCTTTTCAACTCATTTATGCCTATCAGACTCAATCTCTCCAAATTAGGAAAACCAACCTGTAATGCCAAATACACTGATTTAGTAAATGCGGGAACTTCAACATAAGCATAAGTTAAATAAATATGAGACAAAAATGTAATCATTCGAGGTGATGTGAAGCGGAGGCCCATCAAATTAAGGTCTTTTAGACAACAGAGGGATTAGGCCTACCTATTAATGAAGGCCATTTGACTATAGGATGTCCAAATATGTATGCATTTATGCATGCATAAAGAGATAAGGGCAAAATTAATCACCATTCTATTGAAGAGAGATTGAATTTCAGCATTCTGATTTTGATTCTGATTCTGACTCTGATTCATTTCTGTGTTATCTTGTTTTTCCATCATGCCTGTATGAGGGACACTGGGGACCAAGCACATCAATGCATCGCACATTCTTATGTTCAAGTCTCTAAGAGATTGAAATTCAATTTGATATCCAGTACAGAATCTAATCAACTTTGGAAGATACAGAAGTGTCAGGCAATCCAATATAGGGAAGAGTATGTGATTCATCCTCTTATCTTCCTCTTCTATAAATTCCTCCATTAGTATTATCTCTTCCATGGAAGTACAAGAGAAAATTTGAAGTGTTTTGAGCTGAAAGAGTCTTTTAACAATTGAAGTTGTAAATAAATGCTTCAACTCGTTGCAACCAATCACAGACAGTCTCTCTAATTTTGAAGAAGTTGCAGAAAGTTGGTTGTGCCATATCTTTTCACAACTAATTGAATGCAATTCAAGATGCTCCAAGTTGGGGAAAGAAACCTACAGCAGATAACACCTTTGTTTGAAGCACTACTTTTCTATCAAAATAAATAGAAATGCTTTACGGATCAACAATGAATTCCCAAAAAAATGTAAAAAGTCTTTAATATCCTTTCTTAGTTTTGGAGGCAATTAGTCAATTTTTTAAGTGGAGGCAATTAGTTAATTTTATATATACTTACACCTCTTATACAAGTAAATCTTGTATAACTTAATAAAATAATAAAAATAATTACTTCAATTTAAAATTAAATGTATAAATCTTTATATTTTTTTTAAAAAAATAAATATTTAAGTATCAAATTTGAAAATTTCTTAACTTAATTTGTTATAATCCAATCATAAAAAATACAATTAAAAATATAAAGTAATTCTTAATATATTCTCACTAATTACAATAATTTAAAAATATTCATTAAATTTTATCATAAAAAAAAATGAGATAACTTTAAAAATAAAATATAAAAATACATTAAATTAAATTATTAAAATGAAAGGATAAATTAAATTAGAGTCGGGTTCTATGGGTTTAAATGGACTTACTATTTATTAATTTTAATCATTTAAAATTTAGTAATTTAGTACGACGACTGACACTTACCATATTAAAATATTTTTATATATATGTCTCATTTAAAAATTTATATTATATTATTATAATCATTTTATAATTACTTTTTTTAAAAAATTGGTCAATCAAAAAATATAAGAATCCCTCTTATTTCCGTCAGCTTTTTTTTTTTATTATTATTTTTGAAAATTATTTAATGACGAGAAAAAAAATTATATTTTTATTATTATTATTTTTTAAATTTTTATTTATTTTATTTATTTTTAATTTTAAATTTTAAATTTATTTTTTTTTATTTTTAATTAATTATTAATCTTTATAAAAATTATTTTAAATTAATAGTAACTATTAATATTTAATGTATTTATAATTAATATTAAAAATTTATTATATTATTTTATTAATTTAAAAAAATTATATGTTTAATGGTAAAAATTATATAAAATTCAGATTTTAAATGTTATAAAAATATTAATAATGATTTTTTAATGAATGTGGTGAAAATAATTATTATTTATAAAAATAAATATTTATATTATGTTTAAAAATAATAAGAATGATGAATAAATTAAATCAATTTAAATTTTATTATTAATTTATCAAATATAAAATGAATTTTATTACATTTAAATTGATTCCAAATAAATGAATTCTTTTATGAATAGAAATAAATTGAATTTCATTGATAGAATTTAATTTTTTTTTTTCTTAGAAGAAGTGCATATCAAATAAGAGTATAGTGTTTTTAATGAAAGAGAATTTGTGATTCAAATTTCAAAATGGTAAAATTGTTTTTAAAAAATATGTTGAAAGGAGTAATAATGTAAATATATAATTTTTAAATATGAAATTATCACAATTAATTCATATTTATTGTTTGATCAGCTTATTCATATAATATACTCATAAAATAAACTAAATATGAATAATAAAAAATTATAAAAATTATATTCTGGTGACTATGTTCTAAATTTTCATAAACAATAAAATTATATTTAATAATAAAAATCAGAATATCTTTTTTGTTTTAAGAAATTTAAAGAGATTTAAATCAATAAAATATAGTGTAATCGATAATAATGAAATATAATTATTTATCTAGTTTTTTTTATAAATTATTAATAATAATGATTAATAATGATTAAAATATTTAACAATTTGAGGATTAATATCAAATATTGAATATATATCCAATAAATAAAAAATACATATAGATTTATGTTAAAAGACTAGTACCCGCGTACCGTTCTGCTGAAAAGTGATAAGTGAGTATCATTCTCCCGTTCTGAGAGAAATTCTTCAATTTTTGGTGATGCCTTCACTTTGGTGTGAAAACTTCTAAGATTTGGAAGATTTCGCAAATTTAAGGAGCGCAAGCAATTGAATTCAAGTACTTCGTTACTGTTTTCACTTTCATCAACAACAATAGCTTCCATCTTAGGACAATCTCTCACTTCCATTTCCTGTAGTTGCAAAAGACACTTGGCGGTAGATAATGAGAAGAGATGCGTTAATCTCCAACAATTTCTCACTTGTAAAATTTCTAATTTATTAAAAGATCCTGGTGTGAGGCAACCATGACAAATCTTCTCCAACTTCATTAAATTTTCCAAAATCAAAGAGACTAGAATTGGAAAGGCATCACATGCTGTCCACTTTGTTGAATCGATGATATGTTGAATGACATGATTATTTTGGACTCGGAGATACTTCAATTTTGGAAAGCCGACCCCGTCAATATCATACAACAAGTTCTCAGCCTCCCTCACTTCATCTAAGCATAAATCTTCAGTCTCCCTCAATAGCACTTTAATCCCGTATCCTGAATGAATGCTTGCCTTGAGCTTAAGTTTCAGCGTTCTAGAGGTTTTATAGTTGTCATCCCAGTCCCAGTTATCCCCTATCAGTATTCTGAAGCTCTGCAAGCGGCCATTGGAGAACAAGTGTTTTGGTAATATCTTGTCATCCAGTATTTGCATTTCCGAGGTAGTCAACTGAGACAACTTTTCCAACTCAGCAAGGCTTGCATTGTTCCCATCGGCCTCCCACTCAACAAAGCTGTTACTCATGTACAGTTCTTCAAGATCCGACAGCTTTGATAAGGCATTTGCTGGAATCATTTTGAGTTTGGAACAATTGCTCACATCTAAGACTTTTAGTCGAGTCAGTTGCTCTATTTGTCTGGGCAACTCAACAACGTAGGAGTTTGCAAAACTAAGAACTCGTAGTTGCTTCAAGTCTCCAATGATAGCTAAGTCGTCCAGTTGGCATCGATGCAAGCAAAGGGTATGAAGGTTGGATAGGAACGCGAGCGATGAAGGGAGCGACACAAAATGAATCCCAGTAAAATCCACTACTTGGAGGTTTCTAATGCCCTTGAAAAACTGATGTGGGATTCCCAAAGAAAAAATTTCTGTAAAAAGGAGTAGTGCCTCTGCTTTTGGGCACTCCCATCCTTCGGGGAGATTTTCAATATCACAATACGGCAGAGAAATTCCGGTGCAATCCTTATTTGGGAATTTCATCAACTCCCTGCCACTTGTAACTATAAACGCATGTTGCTCTCTAGATGCAATCAAGAGAGCAGTATCTCGAACAACATCATGGATTTTTACGAATCCATACATGTCGCCATCTTGCAATAAGCTCTGCGCTTTAAGGGTATCAATCAAACTATATACTTTGTTTCTTGCTCCCTGGACAGTGGAAATGTTCTTGAATAAACTAAGACCCATAACGTATTTCAGCAAGGACTGGATTTCAATATTAGATTGTCCTAACAGACCACAAAGCAAGAAAAACGACTTGACTTCATTGCTACACAAATTATTATAGCTTGACTCCAGAATCATGTACACTTTCAAATAGATTTCTTCGTTGTCAAACTCGGATAGCTGATTGAGCTTATCATTCCACGCGTATAACTCTCTATTTCTCAAGTCCGTCGCCACTGTGAGCAGTAGAAGAGGCAATCCTGCACATTTTTTAGCAATTTCTGCAGCGATAGGGGGCAATTCTGAATCTTTAGCACCTGCTACAGTTATTTCAAACAAACTCCGGGCCTCATCGTCCTGTAGAACGTCGAGCTTGAATTCTTTCTGTGTGCCCATCTCGCGAGATAACACATCTTGTCCCCTTGAGGTGAGAAGTATTTTGCATCCTTTGAAACCATCTCCAAAGGGAATTCCTACTGCATTTAAATCAAGTTTTTTCCAAATATCATCAAGAATTATAAGTACCTTCTTCTCTTTCTCCAACTCCTTCTTCTCTTTCTCCAACTCTTTCTTCAACCTCTCATATAGCCGATTAGCTCTTCCAGGTATTTCCTCCACATCAAATTTCAAGCCCAGGATATCAGCGATCTCCGATTGAATTCTTCGGAGTTCTGGTGTTTGATTTACAGCAACCATAGCCACGACGTCGAACAGGTTCTCTTCTATAGCTTTTCTATGGACCTGTTTTGCTAGGGTGGTCTTACCCACACCTCCAAGTCCATATACCCCAATCATATTAAGATCTGGATGCAATAGTGCATCCATAACTTTCTCCAAGAACAACTCTCTTGAATTCAAGCCCTCACGAGCATATACTGACGGGGCAACTATCTGCTGTAGAGGGGGACGGAAGGAAATTGAATCAAGGTCGCCTTCATTCGCCAGCTCATGAATTGCCAGAGCTTTCTTCTCTGCTTTCTTGCTAAGCTGGTAGCGTGTCTTCAAATCAGGACATAATCCAACGAAACACCTCTTTTTCGCTTGTTCTTCGCCTTTGATACATTCCTCAGCTTCTTCAATAGCTTTGCCTGCATCGATCAGCCACTTGTTAACACTTTCATAGATCTCTTCCCCTTTCCTTGTAGCCTCCTCAACAGCCTGCTGCAACTTGACTGTTCTGTTCTTCAATCTCCCAGCCTCATGATGGAGTTTCTCAACCTTGATCTTGTAGGTGAAAGGGTAGCTGATATGTCGTTTGATTGGGACGACAACAAATTCCATGATGGGTTCTTTAATGACCTCAGTGAAGATGGAGATAAAGATATCAAGAACCATTTTGATTTTCTTTTTTGAAATCTCAGAGCAAAAACAAAATAAACCAATAAATCAGAGTCGAAGAAAATAAAGACAAGAAAGGACTGCTGAAATCAACAGAAAAGCAAAAAAGTCGCTAAAGGTTGGTGAATACTGAATACAAGGGAACGTAGGAGTTGACTTAACTATTGCTTTAGTTTTATAATTAAATTAATTATATTAATATGTTAAAATAAATAATGTGAAGTTAAATTGTTAATACATAATAAATTAACAATTTAAATCAACAAGATACCAAATTTTGAATTTTAAACTAAATAAATTTATTTATATTTTTTTAAAAAAATATTTTTTTCACTTGATCTATTCTTGATTTTTTTTTTTTACCTTCGTTTTAATTTTTCATTTATAGGATATTGAAAAATTATTACTTAATTTCTATATTATAGAAAAAAATTTTAACTAATTTTTTAATTTTAAAAAATAATAATTTTTAAATCAACAAAATATCAAATTTTAAATTTCAAACCAAATAAATTTATTTATATTTTTTTAAAGATTATTATTTTTACTTGATCCATGAGTCTTTTACTTTTTATCTTCGTTTCTCGTTTATTGTTCCTTTTATATGATATTAAAAAATTATTATTTAATTTTATAATATAAAAATATTTATAATTTTTTAATTTTAAAAATATATTAATATTTTGAAAATTTTATTAGTTAATTTTTTTATTAAATATAATAAAAAATTTTAAAATACTTTTGATACAAATATATTAATTAATAAATTTTTTAAAAATTTAAAAAATTAATTAATAAAATTTTTAAAATTATAAAAATTAAATAATAAAATATTTAACAGATTAAAATTAATAAAATAATTAATTAGTAAATCATTTTAAAATTAAATATTTAATATAATTTTTAAAATTAAAAAATTAATTAATAATTTTTTATATTATAAAAATTAAATGAATAATTTTATTTATTAAAATATTTTAATACCAGATAATTTTAAAACTTTCAAAAAAAACTTATAAATTTAACTATTAGTACAAAATATTTATAGATCGTAAACTTTACACGTAATATTTTAAGAGAAAAATTATGTTTTCATAAGTTCATCCAATAGCTTTTAATTAATGTCTATAATAGATGAAATAATTATAATTTTAGACGAACAGAATATAAAAAAATTTAAGGGTGGATATATAAATTTAAGTCAAGAGTCTGATTTAAATAAGCGATCAAAGAAAAATAAAATACATAAAATAATTATATATTAAGAAGAATATTTTTTATAAAAGTTACTAATAATATAGTAAAATTATAATAATTCTTATCTATTGTTTATTAATTAAAATTTAAATATTTAACCTATTACTTATTAAATTTATATTTTCTAAATTTAAATAATCCATGAAATCTATTAAATAATCTACTATCACTCATAAAACAACACTTTTATTATGAAAAAAAAAATTTACTATCTCTAAATTTAAATAGTTTAATTTGGAATAATAATTAACTTCCTGAAAAATAAATTTCAATGTTTGATTTAATATTAGAGTGAGGTTAACTATTATCCTATTAACTTTTCTTATGTTTGATATAAATATTTTGAATTGTAAAATAATAGATAAATTTATTTTTAGATAAATAAAATGAAAAATTTCAAGATCAATAATAAATTTTAAGATGAATTAAATTAAATATAAAAGTTCACCATAAAATACTAAATTTATAAAATAGTATTTTAAAATTAATTTTTTTTATTTTAGTAATATTTAAAATTTAATAACATCATATTTTTTTCAATTATTTTAGTTTCCCTTGTCCATAATTAAATAATTGTAGAAATTAAATCTAATATATCTTAATATTTTATTAATACATATTAAAATAATGAAATCATACATTTAAATTAATTTTAACAGTATTTAAAACTTATATACATAAGAGTAGAGAATATTAAGTATAAATATTGATAATTAATACTATTAAAATCCATGTACATAAATTTTAAAAACTTTAAAAAATAAATACCGCTTAAATTAAATTAAAAGTAATATTTTGGTATTTCAGTATTTGCTAATAAAAATTCAATTTAAAATTAATATTTACAATTTTTAAATTATTTAGAACATAATTAAAACAAAAATACTTCTTTTAAAAGAATTATTTTATTAATTAAATAAAAATTTAAAAATTATATTATAATTTATTATTAACTTTTAAATTTAATTTAATTTATTGATAAAAATCGTCATTAATCTTAAACTTATGTTTATATTATTTAATAAATAAAATTCAAGATATAATTTTTTTTAGTTTTGAGTGGTTTTTTCAAATAAATTATAAAATAACTAACTTCTGACAAATTAATGAAAGTTAAAAAAATAAACTATTGTCAAAAAATAACTTGTATCACTTTGTCATCATTATATAAATAAATAAGAAATACTATTTTCTTTATCATTGCAAAGATAATATTGCATTTATTAATGCCATAAAAGGCAAAAGTACATAGAAAATTAAAGATCAGTCTACTATTCAAGAAAACTAAAAAAAGCAACCCAAACTAGAATAAATAAATCAAGTTCAAGTAAATCACATATTAATCCAAAACTCATAATCCAGTCCAATTCAAATTATTCAGCTCAACTCAATCCGTTTATAGAATAAGATGATCGTTTATAGAATAAGATGATGCACTGGACAGGACTATGGTAGATTAGACCGTGAATCAAACTCAAAATTAAAATTGATAGGCTCAATTCAACAATTTGACTTAATTTTGATTCGATTTTTTTATTTCTTAAATAAATTATTTTTAAAAAGTTATGTCACTTAAAATTAATGTATAAACAAATTAAATTTAAATGTATTTTTAATTTATAAAAAATATTATTGATATTTAAATGTAATATTATTTTATTTTTGTATTATACATATATTATTTTATTTTTTATATCATATAAATAGATACACTTTACAATTTCTTATTTGATAAAATATATAATCTATAATACTTAAGATTTATATTTACTTCTTTGTATTTTAAATTGAAATTAGATTAACCGTTGAAAAACCGAAATCATGAAAAATCAAAACACTTTAAAACTGGACTAAAACTATTAAAAAATCTAAATCATTTTGAATCGTTTTAAATCGGATCTATTTCGATTTGATTCGAACAATAAATTGAATTGTCGAATCTGATTCATAGCTACGTCTATCATGCACCAATTGGAACTATCACAAAAAATAAGCACCCAACGTCATTATCACCAATCAAATGTTATTATCACCAATCAAAAGCAACTCTCACCAGATTATCGCCGACTAATACCGAACAACAATAGTCCGAAAGCTGAGCAAAAAACTAGCAATGTTGACAACAACGACAGCATAAAATAGCCAGCATGCCACATCTAGACTCTCATGAAAGAAGATAGACTAAAGACAACCTATAGCAAAATCATTATGCACGAGAAGAAAACACCACAAAATCTCTCAAATTAAAGAAATTCTCCTCTAAGATAACTAATAAATTTCTTAACATAAAAATTTTAAAAATATATTTTATAAAATATACAAGAAATTCTCTCTAATTAAAGAAATTCTCCTCTAAGATTTTGTTTACTTATTGTCCTTCTCTCTAATTAGCTAAGGACTAGAGGCTCAGTTGAGTGAATCATCTCCCCTGCCCCTATTCTACTTCCCTCTCTCAGTCTTACTTTTTAAACCCACATGACAACCATCTCCATCAATCATTATATGAAGAGACTGAACCTCCTAATTCCAAAAAACAGTTGGAAAATATATAAAAGAACCAGTTATAACAAAAAGACTGGTAGAAGTCAAGGGATCTTTCAAATTTGCCACACTATTGAGGATCTATAATCCCAGCTGCACAGGCCTATCTATATATGAATTTTGAAGCCTTCACCTTGATGGATGTCTCTTTTCAAACATTTATTCATACTTCAAATGTGATGCAAAAGACATGCTTAATTCTCAATTTTACATGCAACAAGGCTGTGTTCTCTCAAAGTAAACTGGCTGAAAAAGTTATTTAAAATAACTAGAAAACAAGATTTTGCTTATAAATGTGCCCATTTTCCAAAATTTTAGCTAGGATTTGAAGAATAACTTTAGATTGTTTTAAATTATTTTCCTTTATAACAAAAGTCATGTTTTTCAACTATTTTCAACAGGTAAACACGTTTCTATCCATCATCACATTTGACATGAAGATTTAACCCTACAATAGAAATAGAAAAGCTAATAGATAGTTGAATTTTAAGCAGAGACAATTTACTAGAAGCTCTAAATGGATTTATAAGTCAATTAAAGTTAAGTGAGTTTGTAAATCTTACTTGTCCCTTGAGGATAGAAGTTAGCTTTAACTTTTGTCTCAGCAACAGTAACTTGATCCTTTTAAGAATGACAGAGTGCTGTAGTTCTGAGATGGTCACCCATACATTCCACAAAATTTTCTGGAATAAAGAACAATACCAAAACTGTAAGAATACTCAATTGTGTCCATCATATTTATTCTCTACAGTTTGCCAACAAACAAAAGTCATACAGTGCTGCAGGTGCAGAAACCAGTACAAATAATATATCAAATTAAAAACTATGTCTTCATATAATAAACACAAGCAAGAACAAGAAACGGATCACAAAACCAAAAGATGAGTATTTAGACAAAAGAGAGAATTGCTGTTGAAAATCAATCAGGTGCATATGACCTCACCTAATCTGAATGCTTAAAAGCTTGCTTGGAATATATATATATATATATATATATATATATACATACAAGTATGTATGTGTATATGTATATATGTATGCATGCATAAACTCAAATGAGCAAATTTTACAGAAGAAACTTTCTTATTTGGATAAAAGTTCATTTTTCTCCATGCGCTCTTCCAGGAATAACTTTTCAAAATACTGAAAATAACATTTCACGTCTAAATAATGGAATATATACAAGTAAACGTAGGGACTTGTTCTAAGAAACAACTATGAGAAAAAGTTATCCACTGCAAAGTATTATTTTCTTCAAAACCAAACCAACTTTTAGAAACAAGTCTGAACATGCACTAAGCGTGTAGATTTCGTTTTGTTGAACCTCAAACAAGCTAAAGTAACTATCGTTTGTCATATTGAGTCTACCTTAGTTTTACATGGCCTTTAATTTGACCCAACTAAAATAAATGGAGCACTTTATTGTTTAAATTATGCTCACTAACCTTAGATCACCCTACAAAAAATTATTAACTCTTTCATTTGAATTTCTAAGGGAATAACAAATGAAAAAGCCAAATGTGCCTAGTACAGACATAACCAAGTGACTCTTAGTAGGCCTGCTGCAAATGAACTAAGCCATTTGTCATTTTCAAGGTAGAGCTTCGCTTCATTAAGCTTGTTCATACCCATAATTACTAGATTCTCTCACCCCCTGGAAACCGTGACCCACGTACTGCATCTTGAAACGCAATACTCTTCTGTCCCAAATTGCTAGGGACACCATCCAGTTTGCCAAAATTATAAGTTCCACAAGAAATGAAAATATGGAAGGAAGGAAGAAGAAAGATCAATAAATATGAAAGTGTGCAATAGCAGCATGCAGGCACAAGAAGAAGAAGAGGAGGAGAGGAAAAAGGCTATAGCAAAAGAATAATAAACAGAAGAGAATACATTTTGAAACATTTTAAGCAAGATAGTAGATTTACATGTTAGTGGAATAGGTTGACGTGGGAGTGTAATTGGCTATTTTATTAGTTAAAATTTAAAATTTTTTAGAAAATATAAATATTATCAACTATTAATCATATATTTAATTATTTAAACATTATATTATATTGAGTAAATATAATTTACATTGCCAAATTAAATTGGCATACTAACTAAACATACCACTAATACCAATCAAGTTTTCCCCCTACTTATCCTATATTTCATTAATTAGCATACCATGTACCCGTACCAGGACTCAAGAGTACCATGGTCTAGGTAACTATGTTCATACCTGTTCACTGAGATTAATGATGCAAACTCAAGCTTACTTTTAAGGTTCAGTTTGTTTTCTTTCCATTTTAGGTGATGGGAAGACACATTGCCTTGAGTATATATTTCACTTTTGACTATATCTAGAGCTTAAACTCTATTCTTAGGCAGTATAATTAAATCTTGAGCCTTAGAAATCTCTACCATCTCAAAAAAACAAAAATCATAGAAACTGTGTAACATCTTTCCTAAAATTATAGCATTGATGTTGCTCCAGTTAAATGCAGTTCTTTGTTTGTCATTTCCAGAAACTGATATTAGAAGCTACAAGTCCCAAGAAATTTACATTATGCCAATATGCCAAGGATGTTATACATTATGCCAATATGCCAAGGATGTTACTATTGACATTGTAGTGTCCCAAATAGATTTGTTGAGAGGAAAATTGAAGGGTTTATCAATTAGCTAGCAAAAACTACTAAGTTATTTGAGTAAGTTTGAGCCAGAATGTTACGGATACAGTTACTATATAGATGAGAAACCAAAATCAATAGACTGAAAACAGTGAAAAGTGTGTATATCATACCTCTGCATTTAGTCTATGCATCATGAAGGAAGCATCTGCCCTTGCATTTACAAACCGCCATTGCAAATAACGGTTGTACAGAAGGCTCAACATATGTGCATCAACAATTCGATCCTCCCCCATCTTCCCTCTCCTTAAATCAACTGAGAAACTAAGAATTGAAGGTGTACTACCAGGATAACTACTCATGGGTCTCACCCTTGAAGGACTAGAAATCCCTCGTGATGGAGACGAAGCCGTAGGTGTCCAAAGCTTAGTAGGCGAGGCAGACCTCGTGGCTCCCCTAATAGTTAAAGAAGAAATAGTTCTGGGATGTCACTGTACCATCAACACCAAATCTTTTTGATTGACTGGTTTTTTATGAAATGCTCATTCTGGAATTAGGACTAGTTGGTAATAGTGAAACTGGATCCTGCAAGCGCCTCAACCTGCTATTTGTTTCTTGCCAAAACCTTGCAGAAATAAAAACGCCACGAGCCCATTTTTTCCTTTGGAAACCCCACTACCTAATTCATGCAATCCTGAAGTGCTACAAGAGGAAACACTATCGCTATCAGATACAGTGAGATCACCAGTAAGAGAATATTCAATCACCGAATTGGCATCTGGGTTTTGCTTAGCATTGCCTAAATCCAAGCTCCACCTCCTCTCATCAACCATCACAGATGGCTGCAATGACTTAACCATCATCAACCCAGATCCCAGACTCCTCTTATCTCCACCACTACAATCCAAACTCCTAGGCAACATCGGCTTTCTTTCTGCCGAACCTAAATTCCCTTCTCTACTCCTCCCCGGCCACCTATGCTGATCCAGAGGCCTCGAATTCTCCCCTTGATCTCTCACAGGAGTCGCTTTCCTCCTCTCTGGAGTGGCCTTTCTACCCACATTTGGCGAAGTCACAGCCTTAGCCTTTCTAATCGGGAGTGAAAACGCTTCACAGAGAGAGAGAGAGTTGGTAGCGATGAGTGAGAATTGGGAGTAGATTCACAGGAACAAGAACAGGGGAAGTGTGTGCATTGGGGATTTTTGGATTTTATGAATCTTTGGAGAGACGTTTGTAATAAATTAGACAGATTTTAAATTAATAAGTATTTTTAATTTTAGTTATGATTAAATTTTCAATTACAGGTAGAGTATGGTTTTCTTTCTAGTTTATGGTCTTCTCTTTTTTTTTTGAAATGGTATGGTCTTCTCTTCTCTTCTTCTGATAGATTAATACATTTTTTCTATTTATTTAATGGTATTCTTGATTTTATATTCTCTTTTTTATTTTTTTTAAAGGTATATGTCATTCCATTAGTTTTTTAAAGGTATATTTCATTGATTAATTTTTTTAAGCTCCTACATTATTATAGTTATTAGACTATTGTTTATATTAATAAGTTATTTATTGTCTTCAAAATATTTACATTAAGAAATAAAAACCATTATTTTATCACATATATATTCTTTTAAAAATATATCTATTATATCTAGTAATGGCCTAATGTATTATAAATATAATTAAAAAAAAAGCTAATTAACTCAAAAAATCTAAATTTTTGTTTCTATTTTCATTTTAATTTTAATTTTTTAATTTTAATTTAATTGACTCCATCTTTATATTTTAGTATAATTTTAATAAATTTTTAAATTTAATAATTTATATTGTACTTTAATAATTTAGCTAAATTTTAATATAATTTTAGTAAATTAACATGTCAAGTATATTATTATTATTATTATTATTATTTACGTTTATGTTTAGATTTAATTTTGATTAATTTTTAAAATTAAAATTAATGATAAATATTTAATTATTAAATATGTTATTCAAATTTTCAATAGTGATGAATTTTATTTTACAGTAATAATTATAAATATTTTATAATAAATATATTATTTAATAAAAAATAATAATATATATAAAATAATTAAAAATAATGTATTTATTTTAAAATTTTTATAATTATTAATATAAAATAATGATATATTTAACTGTTAAATTAAAAATTAAATAGTTAAATATGAGTTAATATTATTTTTATATATAAAATTAGTTTATATTTAAAAAATAATAAAATAATTATATTTGATATTCTATCTCAATTATTACATTTTTAATTTTAAAAATTAACTAAAATTACAGTCATTGGACCAATTAATTTAAAATTTAATTGTAAATGTTGGGCCTTTTTCCTTCCTTTGGTTATTAGTTTATACATATAAAAAGAAAGATTTATTATTTAATCCTTGAGTATTACCATTATCCAGTTTTTGCATTTTCAAGAAAATTTATTAGAATGTCCTTATTTTTTTTTGTTAATAAAATAATTTTTTTGTCCTCTTTTCCATTAAAATAGAAAAAGAATAAGAGATAAAATTTTTAAAATTCAATTTTGCCTTATTTAATATCTGTGTATTACTATTATTAACAAGTCAGTCTCTATATTTTTTAAAATCTATCAAAACAGACTTATTTTTTTAAAATCTATTAAAATGTTCTTATATTTTATTTCCATCAACGAAATAGCTCTCCTCCCCCTCCTCCTTAAAAAAGAAGAAGAAAAATAAGAATCGTCCCCTTTTTCCCCTTTTTCTCTTTAAAGAAGAAGAATCGAAGAAAAAAAAAGATCGAAAAAAAAAGGAATAATTTGATTTTTTGTTATATTTTTAACGATATAAATAGACGAAACGACTATTTTATTTACAGAAAAAAATAAAAATTTAATTGAAAGACTAATCAGCGATATACCAACTAAATTATCAAATTACCACATAAACTATTCAATTTAAAATTTTAAAGAATAACTAAAATTACACCAAAATATAAAGATTAAATTAATTAAATCAAAATTAAAAGATTTATATTAAAATGCAAATATTGCTTTTTAAATCGATTGGCTTAAATGAAATGTTAATATTTATGTTATTTTTATATTTTAATTTAAAATTTTAAATAAAATTTAAATTTTAAATAAATTAACTCAATATTTATATGTAATTTTAAACTAATTTTTAAAAATAAGTAATTCAATTATTAAGTACATCTTATATAAATTTTATTTTATAGTAATAATTCTTTAAATATTCATGTTTTATTAATGGATTTTGTAGATAAAAAAAATTTAATCAGCAATTAAAATTAAAAATATCAAAGATTAAATTTAAATCACTCCATCATATTTACATTTTATGACAATATATAGTATTCAACTACAAAAATTAATAATAATTTGAAATATATATTGCCTAGTTTATTAGAAATTAAAATTCTAATTTACACTCTAAAAACTAAAATAAAATTTCATATCGTTAATTATCAGTTAATAATTTTTTATTACCCTTTAATTAAAGTCGTTAATTGATGATGTATGGTCTAAAACTGCTCTGATATATTCTTTTCAATAATCTATTTAATATAAATTTGATTTTATATAAAGATAAAAATAATATTATAAATTAAATTTATGTTAATAAAATTTTTAATATATATATATATATTTATTTATATATATACTTATAATTTTTTTTTTAAGTCTCACATGAATGAAGTATTTTATTATAATATAATTACAATCTTTTATTAATAAACGATTGATAATTTTATTGTTGATATTTCAAAGTGATCGGGAAATAATTGATAATTTACTTTAATGATTAGTTTAATGATAATTTTTTGATAATTTAATTGATAATTTTTTTTTATTTTTTTAGTGTTTGCAATTAAATAATAATAATAATAATAAGAGTAAATTAAAAAAAAAAAAAAAAACAAGAAGAGACCCTCATGTGCAAAGATTAAAGATACTATTAAGCTACTAATGATACATGTTAGGGGAAGTAATTAACTTTTTTTTAGAAGACTCTATCCACTAATGGTCATGATTAAACAGTAATGGAGATCATATCACAAATTTAAGCTAAAACTTCAGCAAAATCAAATAAATCATTGGATTCTTATTAAAGAAATAAGAAAAGGAAATTAATAACTGAAAATAAATAAAATAAAATAAATGCGCTAAATAATTATTATGACAGAGTATCTTATATATGATTTTGACACTTTGTTATTTAATTAATTAAGTTTTTATTGTTGCAAAGCTTACAACAGAGAATGTAAAGTATATTCAAAGTATACAACGTCTAATTCACCAGTTCCTAAGGCATAATTTAAATATAGTATCTGTTTAAAGATCATAATTTAAATACAGTAGCTCACATTTCTCAAGACATAGCACTTTCATGACTCCAGATTGCAGAAGTTAAAAGTTGTGAGTCGGTAGTGCAAACAAAAGAAGTGAGACCATGATTGAGAGCAAAATGGATATCGTTCAGCATGGCTCGCTCTTTCACCTGCTAGGACTATAAAATATCGAATGTGCCTAGTTAAACCATGTACAAAATGACCACAATAGTCATTAACAATTACAGCTATTGCTACTGACAAAAACTGATTCTTTTATGCAATATCACATTAAATTTGAAAAACGTCCCCAGACAATAAAGAGCAAAAAGTCTAACTATCCACTAGATGTGGAACATGATCCGGAGGAGCAGCAAAAACACTAGTATATTGTAGATGTGAAAAGTCAAAAGAGATCTAAGAGAATTTTCAAGGGGTTCGGGCCACTTTATCAAACACACAATGATTGTGTTCTTTTCAAATATGCCATAAAGTCATAACAACAAGAGCTAAGGACATAAAATCCTCGTGTTCTAACCTGAATTGATCAAGTAAAAATTCCGACCAACGAACAAAAATGGGAAAACCAACCCCCTCAGGTTTATAAGTACAAGGGTTGCAAACCAAATTAACCGAGCAGAGTTGTAACGACCCGAAAATCGGACCGCTACCGGCGCTAGGATCCGGGTCGACTTAAGGCCGCCGGGACCCGTAGCAAGCCTGACATAAAACCTGTGAACCTGTATAATCCCATACATGATCAACAACATGCATAAAAATTTTAAACTTTTCTTTCCATACTCATCAACCAAACTCAAACTGAGCATAATCATAAACATAACTTTGATCCCTCTGTGGGATCTCATCGGTGCCCCCAAATGGGTGACATACATCTGTTGAGTTGGTTTACATAAGTGACATAAAATAACCAAGATCATGTATAAAAAGGGATACAACATTCTATGGTCAAGCACACACTAACATCCATAAACCTCATTACATAACTATACTGTACTTTTACATTACAATTTGATCATGTCCATTGCTAGCTATTACTTAAGCATGACTTCTTTACTCTATCCAGACTCCCGCACTAAACTGTACCTGCAAGCCTGGGGGTAAAGGGAGAGGGGTGAGCTAGAAGCCCAGTGAGTAGAGCTATTAAAACACATTAACACTATGCTCTATGAGATGCATCATAACACAAACAATTCACATAAGGGTTAGGTGAACTCGTCACCAATTAGTCCAAGTTAACTCTGTGCCAGGCCTGTAGAATGGGGTCCTGGTCTTTCCTTACTCTGTGCCAGGCCTGTAGAATGGGGCCTGGTCTTTCTTACTCTGTGCCAGGCCTGTAGCATGGGGCCTGGTCTTCCTGTCATGGACTAACTGGGTCATCCGACATTCACCCACAACAACAACAATTTATGCAATGCGGCATATTCGTGAAAACTAATGCAATCATCCTATTGCATAATCATGATGCATGAAACATGATAAAGCATTTAATTTAAAAGATTAAGTTTTAGTTCCACTCACCTCTGGCTGACTCTGACAACACCGAAGCAGCTGAACTCACTGCTGGGGTCCTCGGTTCCTCGGGTCCGAACCTACACAGGTGGACTCAAATGAGGGACCAAACATACGTAATTACAACTCTAATATACTCCCCAAAAGCCCCCTAAGACATCCTGAAAACATCACTTAGAGATATGCATGAAATGGCTGAACAGGGCACTTTCGGCGGCACCTTCGGCGGCCGAAAGTCCTGGACAGATCCGAAAGTCAGGCACTTTCGGCGGCTCCTTCGGCGGCCGAAAGTCCCAGACAGAGACGAAAGTCTCTTTTCGGGGGCAACTTCGGCAGCCGAATGCTGCCTCCATAAAGGGGGTTCGGCGGCCGAAACTCCCTTCGGCGGCCGAACCTGGTTTCTGCCAGAAGGGCAAAAACTTGGTTCACATGAACCCCTTGCCTCCCAAAACCTCAAATCAAGCATATATCTCAACCAAATCATGCATACAAGTTCCTAGGGGCCTCAAAACATCAAAAACCCCAACTACAACACTTCAAACATACTCAAACAAGCCACATTGTTCAAAACATCAATATATACCCATAACTCAACATATACCCTAACATGCATTTCTACCCATAGATCTAGCATAAAACTTATTGAAAACACATAAGGAGCTTAAGATCGGCTCTTACCTCTTGAAGATGGAGAGGGAGACGACCTAAACTTGGAGATCCACAAAAATGAGCTCCTGAGTTCCCAAAGCTCCAAAACTTGCTTTAAACGCTCAAAACTTGCAATGTGAGTTTAAAACTCAAGAAAAATGGAAGAGATTTGGAAGAAGAACATAAGAGTTGCAAAGGGAAGGTCGGAAGCTTGCTGTGGCCGAAAATGGGAGAAAACTCGCCCATTTCGGCTAAGTGCCCCTTTTATAGGTGGCTGGCCAGGCCACGTTCGGGGGCCGAATGTGCCTCCGCATCCATGCAATGTTCGGCGGCCGAACTTGACTTTCGGCGGCCGAACCTGGACTTCCCCAACTCATGCTTTCGGGGCCTAACGTGCCTCCAAAACGCATGCATGTTCGGCGGCCGAACTTGACTTTCGGCGGCCGAACCTGGGTTTTCCTCCAAAGACTTTCATGCAAAAACTCATTTTATTTAATGCTTAAAAATCATAAAACACATTAAAACATTCTTATAAAACATAGTTCCACCCTTCTAGAGGTCTCCGACATCCGAGATTCCACCGGACGGTAGGAATTCCGATACCGGAGTCTAGCCGGGTATTACAAGAGTGCCACAGAAAAAACATATGATGTAATGTGTCGGATGCAAAATGACATATAGAGCAAGTAGAGTCCACATAATAACCATGTTGAGCTAAACTAGATAGCATAGGTAAAGCATTATGGAGCAAGTGTCAGAGAAAGAATTGCAATTTTGGTAGACCTGCAGAGACCAAACACTTTTCCAAATGCCCAAACCAGGAATCCTAGACGACAATTGATGAGAAACCAAAACGGTAGAGCTAAGATGTGGCATCAAAGACCGATAACCAGATCGAACAATATACTTGCTATGCCTAGTATGCCTCCAAACTAAGACATTAGGAGTACTAAGAGGGGCAACAGAGAAGGATAGAATCCTACGTCAAAAGAGAGAAATAGACGGACAAGCAGTCAATAGTCCCAGTCTGGAAGAGTATGCTTAATTAACTGTTATGCCAAACGGATATAATTCAGAAACCCTAAAGGATATTGTAATCGAAAACCTTGAACATAAGGCTGTTAAGGATCACACCGAATGTGAGTAGAGGAATAATTCCCAATATTGATGCAAACATTCTCACGCAGTACATCCCATCCAACTAGAAGGTTTTGCCAAACTCAAGAGCTATTATGCTTATAGCCAACCTCCCAGAAAGATACATGGGAGAAATATAATGCCTTTAGCATCTTCGACCATAAATTGGTAGGATTATGAAGAAGCAGCCAACACTGGTTTGCTAGACAAGCAAGATTGAACTTCTTAAAGTCCCAAAAGCTCTAACTATCCCGAAACTTTGAGACACATGAATGCTGCCGACTAATCTAATGAATCTTCAAAGAATTCATAGGTCCACCCAAAAGAACTTGGATGAAAAGCTAGAAAGCTTAGCACATAACTGATTAGGTGTAACGACCCGGAAATCGGACCGCTACCGGCGCTAGGATCCAGGTCGACTTAAAGCTGTCGGGACCCGTAGCAAGCCAAACATATAACCTGTATACCTGTTAAATCCCATACATGATCATACACAAACATAAACATGTAAACTTTTTCTTTCATTAACCAACCTTAACCTGTGCATGCACATAACCATAAACATAAACCACACACTGGAGCCCTCATCAAATGCTCCAATGGGGTATCATAACATACATTAAGCTTGGTTGCCCATAATCATCATAAAAACATTTATAGATCATGTACTACAAGGGATAACTATACACATAGGGTCAAGCACAATTTCTAATCCTCAATATCATAATTACATAACATGAATATTCGATACTTTTACATTACATCATTATCATGTCCACTTCTAACTATCACATAACATGTGACTTTACTCTTCTTGACTCCCTGATCTAGCCCGTACCTGCAAACCTGGGGATTTGGAAAAAGGGGTGAGCTACTAGAGCCCAGTGAGCAGAATAATAAAACATTATATTTAAAATCATGCTTTCATGAAATGCATCACATCAAAAATAAATCACATCAAGGATGGACTTGTCACCAATGGCCCTCATCATAATCCAATCATGCCAGGGGCGTAGTGCAGGCCACTCCTGGTCTTTCCCTTAAACATAACATGTCATACATATCCAATAATGTCGGGGGCATAGTGCAGGCCACACCCGGACTTTCCCTTACATAGTGCCAGGGGCGTAGTGCAGGCCACACCTGGACTTCCATATCATATCATATCTCATCATACTGAGGACCAATGGGTCATCCAACATCCATCCACATTAACATTAAGATATGCAATGCAACATATTCGTGGATTCTAATGCAAACAACCTAAAATATCATATGGCATTCGTGATGCATGAATCATGCTAAAACTTATATTAATTTAAAACATAAGGTTTATTCTACTCACCTCAAGCTAGCTCTGACAAGACACTGAAGCAGCTGTCTCACTGCTGGGGTCCTCGGTTCCTCGGGTCCGAACCTACACAGGTGGACTCAAATGAGGGACCAAACATACATGAACATGACTCTAAAATACTCCCCAAAAACCCCCTAAAACACCATAAAACAATCATAGAAATCATGCAAAGGAAGGCTAAACAGGGCACTTTCGGCGGCAGGTTCGGTGGCCGAAAGTCCCTCCAGAGCCGAAAATCAGCCACTTTCGACGGCACCTTCGGCGGCCGAAAGTGGGTTCCAGAGCCGAAACTCATGCATGTTCGGCGGCCGAAACTCCCCTCCAGAGCCGAAAGTCCACTTTCGGGGGCAGGGTTCGGCAGCCGAAAGTTTGCCTTCACAGGCAGGTTCGGCGGCCGAAAGTCCCTTCGGCTGTCGAACCTGAGTTCTCCCATAAGGCAGAAACTCAGCTCCAACATGCACAAATGCCTCCCAAACCTTCAAATCAAGCATTCAACTCTCCCAAAACATGCATTCATAAATACATAAGCTCCTAAGGGCTTCAAACTATCCTAAACCCCAACTACAACACGTCAAACATACATGAGCAACATACATTGTCCAAAAAATCACGTATACCCTAACCATACTCATCTAACCTAAACATGCATTTCTACCCCATGAATCAACTTAAAACTTGTTTAAAACATAGAATGAGCTCGAGATCGACTCTTACCTCTTGAAGATCGAGAGGGAATGTGACCTAACTTGGAGATTTGGGGAAGATGGGTTCCTGAGGTCTCCAAGCTTCACAACTTTGATCTAAGCTCGAAATCTTCAAAAACCAAGTTAAAACTCATAAGAAATCATGAAAACTCGAAGGAAGAAGCTCAAAATCGGCAAGGGACGGCGGAGAGCTCACCTTGGCTGAAAATGGGGAGAAAAGCTCGCCCGTTCGGACATGGGGACCCTTTTATAGGTGGCTGGCCAGGCCACTTTCGGGGGCCTAACGTGCCTCCGCATGCATGCCATTTTCGGCGGTCGAACCTGGACTTCCCTCACTTATACCTTCGGGGGCCTAAAGCACTCCCGAAGCGTAGGCATGTTCAGCGGCCGAACTTGAGGTTCGGCGGCCGAACCTGGGTCTTCCTCCAAGGTTATTTTCATGCAAAAACTCATTTTCTTTCTTACTTAAAACCATAAAATACATTAAAACATTTCATGAAAACATGGTTTTACCCTTCTAGAGGTTTCCGACATCCGAGATTCCACCTTACGGTAGGAATTCCGATACCGGAGTTTAGCCGGGTATTACATTCTCCCCCCTTAAGAACATTCGTCCCCGAATGTTCCTCAACTAGCACATGCAAGGCATACAACATAACATACATATTAAACACATAAAACACATAGCTACTAACCTTAGAAAAGATAAGGGTACTGCTGGAGCATGGACTCCCGTGTCTCCCAGGTGCATTCTTCCATATTGTGGTGGTTCCAAAGGACTTTCACCATCGGGATTTCCTTGTTCCTTAACTTTCTGATCTGGGTGTCAAGAATCTGCACTGGCTGCTCCACATACGTGAGATCTTCTAGGATCTCTACATCAGGCTCACTAAGAACCTTGCCCAGATCTGACACGAACTTCTTTAACATGGAAACATGGAAAACCGGATGGATTCTTTCCATTGAAGCAGGTAAATCCAGCTTGTACGACACATTTCCAATCTTCTGCAAGATTTCAAAGGGTCCGATGTATCGTGGGACTAGCTTACCTTTCTTCCCAAAACGAACCCCTTTCATAGGAGACACTTTGAGCAATACCAGATCTCTCTCCTAAAATCTACCTGTCTTCTGTGGATGTCTGCATAGCTCTTCTGCCTGCTCACAGCAGTTCTGATTCTTTCTCTGATAATGGGCACCACCCTGCTGGTAATCTCTACTAACTCTAGCCCTGCTAAGGACCTCTCTCCAACTTCTTCCCAACAGATAGGTGACCTGCACTTCCTCCCGTACAAAGCTTCATATGGAGTCATCCCTATGCTAGCATGATAGCTGTTATTGTAGGCAAACTCCACCAAGGGTAGATGCTGCTTCCAAGAACCGCCAAAATCTAACACACACATTCTGAGCATATCTTCTATAGTCTGGATGGTCCTCTCTGACTGTCCATCAGTCTAGGGATGGAAGGCAGTACTAAAATCCAACCTGGTACCCATAGCACTTTGCAGACTCCGCCAAAACCTGGAGGTGAACTGGGGCCCTCTATCAGACACTATCGAAACCGGAACCCTATGCAACCTGACCACTTCATCAATATACACCTGCGCTAATTTATCCACAGAGTAGTTGCTCCTGACAGGAATGAAGTGAGCAGATTTGGTGAGTCTGTCCATAATCACCCATATGGAGTATAATCTGTTGGATGTTGCCGGTAACCCCACCATAAAATCCATACGATATTCTCCCATTTCCACTCTGGAATCGGCAGTGGGTTAAGCATTCCAGCCGGCTTCTGATGTTCCAGCTTCACCCTCTGACATACTTCGTAGGCTGACACAAACTGTGCCACTTCTCTTTTCATAGCTGACCACCAATAGACTCTTTTTGTAACGACCCGAAAATCGGACCGCTACCAGCGCTAGGATCCAGGTCGGCTTAAGGCCGCCGGGACCCGTAGCAAGCCTGACATACAACCTGTAAACCTGTGTAATCCCATACATGATCAACAACATACATAAAAGATAAAACTTTTCTTTTCATACATTCTCTCATACACCAAACTCAACCTGTGCATGCACTGAACATAGCTATAATCATAAACATTGACCCCTCTGTGGGATCTCATCAGTGCCCCAATGGGCAATATAACATATGTTGAGTTGGTTTACATAAACATCATAAAACATCTAAGATCATGTATAACAAGGGATACCTTACACATTGGGTCAAGCACAACCTCTAATTCTCAATATCATTACATTACATGACTATTCATCATTTTACATTTTATCATGTCCACATTCTATCTATTACATAACAAGACTTCATTCACCTTGACTTCTCTGTCTAGCCTGTACCTGCAACCCTGGGGGATTAGGGAAAAGGGGTGAGCTACTAAAGCCCAGTGAGCAGAATAATAAAACATTTAAATCATATGCTATAATGGAATGCAACACGTCACAGACAAATCACATCACGGATGGTATTGTCACCTAAAGTCCTCTACATTCCAAAGTGCCGGGACGTAGAATGGGTCAACCGGTCTTTCTCTTAACATAACATAACATAGCATTCCAATGTGCCAGGGACGTAGAATGGGTACAACCTGAACTTTCTCTTACATCGTGCCAGGGACGTAGAATGGGTACAACCTCGACTTTCTCACTATACCGTGTCATATCACATTACATCATATCGAGGACTAAGGATCATCCAATAACCATCCACATCATCATCAAAATTATGCAATGCAACATATTCGTGAATTCTAATGCAACATCCTAAATCATCACATGGCATTCATGATGCATGGGCATGCTCAAACTGTATAGTTCATTTGCTTTAAAACATAAAGGTTTATTCTACTCACCTCTGGTTAGCTCTGACCAGACACTGGGGTAACTGACTCACTGTTGGGGTCCTCGGTTCCTCGGGTCCGAACCTACACAGGTGGACTCAAATGAGAGACCAAACATACATGAACATGACTCTAAAACATCCCCCAAAAACCCCCTAAAACACCTTAAAACATCCATAGAAAACATGCAAGGAATGGCTGAACAGGGCACTTTCGGTGGCAGGTTCGGCGGCCGAAAGTCCCTCCAGAGCCGAAAGTCAGGCAGGTTCGGCGGCACCTTCGGCGGCCGAAATTCCCAGACAGAGACGAAACTCAACTTTCGGGGGCAGGCTTCGACAGCCGAAAGCTGCCTCCACAAGCGGGTTCGGCGGCCGAAAGTCCCTTCGGCAGCCGAACCTGAGTTTCCCCAAAGTGGCAGAAACTCGGCTCCTCAAGCACATTCGCCTCCCAACTCTTCCAAACATGCATTTTCCTATTCTACAACAAGCATACTCAAGCATACAAGCTCCTAGGGGCTTCAAACCAAATTAAACCCCATCTACAACACATCAATCAAGCATAAACAAGCCACATTGCTCAAAAACACACATTAAACCCATAAACTCTACATAAGCCTACACATGCATTTCTACCCCATAAACTTGCATAAAACTTGATTAAAACATATACTAAGCTAGAGATCGACTCTTACCTCTTGGAGATCGAGAGTAGAGGCGATCTAACTTGGAGTTGGGAGAGATTTAACTCCTTGGGCCTCCAAGCTCTAAAACTAACTCTTTTGTTCAAATACCTTCAAAACAAAGTGAAAACTTGTGAAAATCTTGAAAGATCTGAAGGAAGAAACTCAAAAACGGGGAGGGATGGCGGAAAGCTCACCTTGGCAGAAAACGGGGAGAAAAGCTCTCCCGTTCGGACAAGGGTACCCCTTTATAGGTGGCTGGCCAGGCCACTTTCGGGGGCCTAACGTGCCTCCGCATGCATGCCACTTTCGGCGGCCGAACATAAGGTTCGGCGGCCGAACCTGGACTTCCCTCACTTATGCTTTCGGGGGCCTAAAGCACTCCCCAAGCGCATGCATGTTCGGCGGCCGAACTTAGGATTCGGCGGCCGAACCTGGGTCTTCCTCCAAGGCTATATTTATTCAAAACTTAACTTTCTTTTTACTTAAAATCATAAAATACATTAAAACATTTTTATAAAAAACATGGTTTCACCCTTCTAGAGGTTTCCGACATCCGAGATCCCACCGGACGGTAGGGATTCCGATACCGGAGTTTAGCCGGGTATTACATTCTTCCCCCTTTAAGAACATTCTTCCCCGAATGTTCACCAAACAACACATAGCATGGCATACACATAACATACAAAGCACATAAAACTTACCTTAGAAGAGATGGGGATATTGCTGGAGCATAGACTCCCGTGTCTCCCAGGTACATTCTTCTATGTTGTGGTGATTCCAAAGGACTTTCACCATCGGAATTTCCTTGTTCCTTAACTTTCTGATCTGAGTGTCAAGAATCCGTACTGGCTGCTCAACATAACTGAGATCCTCTTGGATCTCCACATCAGGCTCACTAAGAACCTTGCCCGGATCTGACACGAACTTTCGTAACATTGAAACATGGAAAACTGGATGGATTCTCTCCATTGATGCAGGAAAGTCCAGCTTGTGCGATACACTGCCAACCTTTTGCAAGACCTCAAAGGGTCCGATGTACCGCGGAGCTAGCTTACCCTTCTTTCCAAACCGAATCACCCCTTTCATTGGAGACACTTTGAGCAAAACCAAATCCCCCTCCTGAAACTCTACCTGCCTTCTGCGGATATCTGCATAACTCTTCTGTCGACTGACAGCTGTCCTGATTCTTTCTCTGATCACGGGTACTACCCTGCTGGTGATCTCTACTAACTTAGGCCCTGCCAAGGCCCTTTCTCCAACTTCTTCCCAGCAGATAGGTGACCTGCACTTCCTTCCATACAAAGCTTCATATGAAGCCATCCCTATGCTAGCATGATAGCTGTTATTGTAGGCAAACTCCACCAAAGGTAGATGTTGCTTCCAAGAACTGCCAAAATCTAGCACGCACATTCTGAGCATATCTTCTATTGTCTGGATGGTCCTCTCTGATTGTCCGTCCGTCTGAGGATGGAAAGCAGTGCTAAAATCCAACCTGGTACCCATAGCATTTTGCAGACTCCGCCAAAACCTGGAGGTGAACTGGGGTCCTCTGTCAGACACTATTGAAACAGGAGCCCCATGCAACCTGACAACCTCCTCAACATACACCTGCACCAATTTGTCCACAGAATAGTTGCTCCTTACCGGGATGAAGTGGGCAGATTTGGTGAGTCTATCCACAATCACCCATATGGAGTCTAGTCTGTTGGACGCTGCCGGTAACCCCACTACGAAGTCCATAGCAACGTTCTCCCATTTCCATTCTGGAATCGGCAGTGGGTTCAACATTCCAGCCGGCTTCTGATATTCTAGCTTCACCCTCTGACATATCTCGCAGGCTGACACAAACTGTGCCACTTCTCTCTTCATAGCTGGCCACCAATACACTCTCTTTAGGTCTTGATACATCTTGGTGGCTCCAGGGTGAACACTATATCTGGCATTATGAGCCTCTCTCATAATGTCTCCTTTCAAACTGATGTCATCTGGTACACATAATCTATTCTCATAGCGGAGGATCCCTTTGCTGTCGAATCTGAACTCACTATCTTTGCCAGACTGGACAGTCCTGGCAATTTTCAATAACTCGGGGTCCTCATGCTGTTTCTGAGCCACCTGCTCCAGAAACACGGGCGTCACTTTCATCTGAGCTAACAAGGCACCTGTACCAGACAACTCTAGCTGTAATCCTTCGTTGATGAGCTTATAAAACTCCCTCACCACCGGTCTTCTCTCTGCTGATATATGAGATAGACTGCCAAGTGATTTCCGGCTTAGGGCGTCTGCCACAACATTCGCCTTACCCGGATGATACTGGATTTTACAATCGTAGTCACTGAGCAGTCCTACCCATCTTCTCTGCCTCAAATTCAGCTCTCTCTGACTCAGGATGTACTGCAGGCTCTTATGATCGGTGAAGATCTCACATTTTACCCCATAAAGGTAGTGCCTCCACATCTTGAGTGCAAAGATTACTGCTGCCATCTCTAGGTCGTGTGTGGGATAATTCAACTCATGCTTCTTCAACTGCCTAGAAGCATAAGCAATCACCCTTTCCTTCTGCATTAACACACAACCTAATCCCACACGGGATGCATCGCAAAACACTGTAAAGTCTTCATCACTGGTCGGCAGAGCTAACACCGGTGCTGACGTCAACCTTTTCTTTAGCTCCTCAAAGCTTTCCTCACACTGGTCGGTCCACAAGAACTTCTGATTCTTTCTGGTCAATCTGGTCATAGGAGCTGCAACCTTAGAGAAGTCCTGAACGAACCTCCTGTAGTAACCAGCTAAACCCAAAAAGCTCTTGATTTCTGTCACTGTAGTGGGTCTAGGCCAATTTGCTACAACTTCCACTTTCTTGGGGTCTACCTCGATTCCATTTTCCGACACCACATGCCCCAAGAATGTAATGCTCCTCAACCAGAACTCACACTTGGAGAACTTGGCATACAAGCCGTGTTCCCTCAAGGTTTGCAAAACTGTCCTCAGATGATGGGCATGCTCCTCTGCATTTCTGGAATACACTAGGATATCATCGATGAAGACAATAACGAAGTGATCCAGGTACTGACTGAAAACTCTGTTCATGAGATCCATGAATGCTGCAGGGGCATTGGTTAACCCGAACGGCATTACTAGGAACTCATAATGCCCATATCTGGTCCTGAACGCTGTCTTTGGCACATCTTCATCTCTGATTCTTAACTGATGGTACCCCGATCTCAGATCTATTTTGGAGAAACAACCTGCTCCTGCTAGCTGGTCGAATAGATCATCGATCCTTGGCAACGAGTACTTGTTCTTGGTAGTGACTTTGTTCAACTGCCTGTAGTCGATACAAAGTCTAAGGGATCCATCCTTCTTCCTCACAAACAAGACCGGAGCACCCCAAGGTGAGGTACTCTGTCGGATGAAGCCCTTTTCTACCAGCTCTTGCAACTGTTCTTTCAACTCTCTCAACTCGGCTGGAGCCATCCTGTAGGGAGGGATAGAGATCGGTCTAGTTCCAGGCATCAATTCTATCTCGAACTCTATCTCCCTAGCAGGTGGTAAACCTGGAAGCTCGTCTGGAAAAACATCCTGAAACTCTCTGACAACTGGCACTGAGGCTGGCTCCCTGACCTGGCTATCTAGCTCTCTCACATGAGCCAAATACCCCTGACATCCCTTCCTAAGCAACCTACGAGCCTGAAGAGCTGATATCATACCTCTAGGTGTACCCCTCTTGTCTCCTCTGAAGACGACCTCTAACCCGTTCTGATCTCTGAACCTGACTACCTTGTCTCTGCAGTCCAAGGTAGCACCATGGGTAGATAGCCAATCCATCCCTAGAATGACGTCAAAGTCTGTCAAATCTAGAACCACAAGGTCGGTGGAGAGGCATCTTCCCTCAACAAAAACTGGACTAAACTGGCAGACTAACTCTGCCACTGACGGGTCACACTTGGGTCCACTGACCCATAGGGGACACTCTAACCCAGAGACTATCAGACCCAACCTCTCAACGGCTCTCGGAGCAATAAAAGAATGAGATGCACCCGGGTCCATTAATGCATACACATCAGAACACCCAATGATGAGATTACCTGACACCACGGTGTTGGATGTGTTAGCCTCCTGCTGTTTCATGGTGAAGATCCTGGCTGGAGCTGATGGACCTTCACCTCGGGAACCAGAAGAAGAGGCTGCCCCCCTCCCTCTACCTCTGCCACTGCCCTGAGTTGTGGCTGGAGCTGCTGGCTGTGCCACACTACCAGAAGCTGTCTGCTGGGGTTGGCCCATAAAAGGTGCTCTAGGACACTCCCGAGCCATGTGTCCCTCCTGACCACATCTGAAACATGCATTAGTCCCAGCTCAACACACTCCCCTGTGTGGCCTCCCACACCTTATGCATTCTGTACCATCTGAACCTGAGCTCGAGCCACCGCCTAAACCCAGACCGGATTTCAACTTACTCCAAAACTTGTTCTTCCTCGGCTTCCTAGTGGTGTTATCCCACCTTTTGCTACCTGAGCTCTGAGAAGAGGGACCTGGCCCTCCTCTGCCTGGGGTCTTAACCCCTGAAGACTGGGTCACTGACTGCTTCACTGACCCCTCAACTATAGCACTAGCCTCCATCCTTCGAGCCATGTCCACTATAGTGTGGAAACCTTCTCTCTCAACTGACTGAATCAAAGAGGATACCTAGAATGCAACTTCATAACGTATCTCTTGGCTTTCTTCGAATCTGTATCCAGATCTTGCCCAGAAAAAGGCAATAGCTCCAAGAATTTATCCGTGTACTCCTCTATACTCATGTGTTCTGTCTGCCTCAGCTGCTCGAACTCAATCATCTTCAGTTCTCTGGAACTGTCTGGAAAAGCCCATCCAGCGAACTCATTTGCAAATTCCTCCCATGTCATGCCGTCTAGTCTTGGGTCCACATAACACTTGAACCATTCCCGTGCCTTTTTGCACTTTAAGGTGAACCCTGCCATCTGAATGGCCCTGCTGTCATCTGCCCCTAGCTCATCAGTTATCGTCTTGACCACTCTCAGATATTCAAAGGGATCATCCCTTGACTTGTATTTGGGAGCATCCAGCTTAAGGTAATCTGTCATTTTCACCTTGCTCCCACCGGCTGAGCTAGGTCTAGGAGGTTGAGTAACTGGGGCTGTTGGTTCTGTAGGTGGTGGAGGTGGGGGTGCAGCATTCCTCGAGGTGGGGTTTGCCGGGTTAGGATAGAAGGGTGAGGGTGGATAAGCTGGGTATTGTGGATAAGGTGGGTAAAAAGGTGGATAGGGCATGTAGGTAGGGTAGGGGTTAAAGCTGGAGTAATCCGATGTGCCTCCCATCGGATACCCTGAACCTTGTGGAAAGGGTGGGTAATGGGGTGGAAAACCATATCCCGAGGCCTGAACGCCTCCTTGTGACTCCCCTGTCCCTTCTTCCGACATGCTGACATCCAGATTCCCATCCCTCCTCTGATCCTCTTCCATACCATCTCCCATGTCCTCTGACATGCCTCCTTGAACTGTTCCCCTCACTGATCTACTTCTACCCAGATCCAAAGACCTTCTAGGGTCTCTTACTGCTCTATCCCTGCTGGATCTGCTTGACATTGCTCTAGGCAATGCAGGAGGACGGGCATCAGTGCCCTCGTCCTGGGGTGGTACTCCAGTCAATCGTGCAGATCGACTGGTTCCTCTCATTCTATTTTCTGAAAAACAGTACACAACACTAAAAACATCAGCATATTATGGTTCATGTGGAAACACATGAACCGCAACACATACATATCATTCATATCATAGCATTAATGCTCATGTATATAATCATGGCATTTCACATCATCATACAAGACAGGACTCAACATCCTATCCTAGTGGACATGATCTTTCCAATTGTGCTTGACCTTCTATAACATCTATGAGCCCGACACTCTAGGTCCGACCATATGAACCTAGGGCTTTGATACCAATCTGTAACGACCCGAAAATAGGACCGCTACCGGCGCTAGGATCCAGGTCGGCTTAAGGCCGCCGGGACCCGTAGCAAGCCTGACATACAACCTGTAAACCTGTGTAATCCCATACATGATCAACAACATACATAAAAGATAAAACTTTTCTTTTCATACATTCTCTCATACACCAAACTCAACCTGTGCATGCACTGAACATAGCTATAATCATAAACATTGACCCCTCTGTGGGATCTCATCAGTGCCCCAATGGGCAATATAACATATGTTGAGTTGGTTTACATAAACATCATAAAACATCTAAGATCATGTATAACAAGGGATACCTTACACATTGGGTCAAGCACAACCTCTAATCCTCAATATCATTACATTACATGACTATTCATCATTTTACATTTTATCATGTCCACATTCTATCTATTACATCACAAGACTTCATTCACCTTGACTTCTCTGTCTAGCCTGTACCTGCAACCCTGGGGGATTAGGGAAAAGGGGTGAGCTACTAGAGCCCAGTGAGCAGAATAATAAAACATTTAAATCATATGCTATAATGGAATGCAACACGTCACAGACAAATCACATCACGGATGGTATTGTCACCTAAAGTCCTCTACATTCCAAAGTGCCGGGACGTAAAATGGGTCAACCGGTCTTTCTCTTAACATAACATAACGTAGCATTCCAATGTGCCAGGGACGTAGAATGGGTACAACCTGGACTTTCTCTTACATCGTGCTAGGGACGTAGAATGGGTACAACCTGGACTTTCTCACTATACCGTGTCATATCACATTACATCATATCGAGGACTAAGGATCATCCAATAACCATCCACATCATCATCAAAATTATGCAATGCAACATATTCGTGAATTCTAATGCAACATCCTAAATCATCACATGGCATTCATGATGTATGGGCATGCTCAAACTGTATAGTTCATTTGCTTTAAAACATAAAGGTTTATTCTACTCATCTCTGGTTAGCTCTGACCAGACACTGGGGTAACTGACTCACTGTTGGGGTCCTCGGTTCCTCGGGTCCGAACCTACACAGGTGGACTCAAATGAGGGACCAAACATACATGAACATGACTCTAAAATATCCCCCAAAAACCCCCTAAAACACCTTAAAACATCCATAGAAAACATGCAAGGAATGGCTGAACAGGGCACTTTCGGCGGCAGGTTCGGCGGCCGAAAGTCCCTCCAGAGCTGAAAGTCAGGCAGGTTCGGCGGCACCTTCGGCGGCCGAAACTCCCAGACAGAGACGAAACTCAACTTTCGGGGGCAGGCTTCGATAGCCGAAAGCTGCCTCCACAAGCGGGTTCGGCGGCCGAAAGTCCCTTCGGCAGCCGAACCTGAGTTTCCCCAAAGTGGCAGAAACTCGGCTCCTCAAGCACATTCGCCTCCCAACTCTTCCAAACATGCATTTTCCTATTCTACAACAAGCATACTCAAGCATACAAGCTCCTAGGGGCTTCAAACCAAATTAAACCCCATCTACAACACATCAATCAAGCATAAACAAGCCACATTGCTCAAAAACACACATTAAACCCATAAACTCTACATAAGCCTACACATGCATTTCTACCCCATAAACTTGCATAAAACTTGATTAAAACATATACTAAGCTAGAGATCGACTCTTACCTCTTGGAGATCGAGAGTAGAGGCGATCTAACTTGGAGTTGGGAGAGATTTAACTCCTTAGGCCTCCAAGCTCTAAAACTAACTCTTTTGTTCAAATACCTTCAAAACAAAGTAAAAACTTGTGAAAATCTTGAAAGATCTGAAGGAAGAAACTCAAAAACGGGGAGGGATGGCGGAAAGCTCACCTTGGCAGAAAACGGGGAGAAAAGCTCTCCCGTTGGGACAAGGATACCCCTTTATAGGTGGCTGGCCAGGCCACTTTCGGGGGCCTAATGTGCCTCCGCATGCATGCCACTTTCGGCGGCCGAACCTGGGCTTCCCTCACTTATGCTTTCGGGGGCCTAAAGCACTCCCGAAGCGCATGCATGTTCGGCGGCTGAACTTAAGATTCGGCGGCCGAACCTGGGTCTTCCTCCAAGGCTATATTTATTCAAAACTTAACTTTCTTTTTACTTAAAATCATAAAATACATTAAAACATTTTTATAAAAAACATGGTTTCACCCTTCTTGTAACGACCCGGAAATCCGACCCGTTACCGGCGCTAGGATCCAGATCGGCTTAAGGCCGCCGGGACCCGTAGCAAGCCTACATACCTCCTGTAAACCTGTGGAATCCCATACATAACAACATATACATGATCTGTAAAAATTTTTCTTTTCTCTTATCCAAGCAAAACCTGTGCATGCACAAAATCATACATAAACCCCACACTGGAGTCCTCATCAATACTCCAATGGGGTATCATCATCATACATATTAGCTTGGATAATCATGGTCATTAACATCATTACTCATTAAACACTCTGTACATAATGGGGATTCACACACCTCTAGGTCAAGCACTACTATAATCCTTAATACATCATCAAATCATTCATTACATTACATGGTCATAAATACTCATTACATCATGTTCATGTCCACTACTATCTATTACAACATACATGACTTAACTTCACTCTAGCCGACTTCCTGATCTATCCGGTACCTGCAACTCTGGGGATAAAGGGAGTGGGGTGAGCTACTAGAGCCCAGTGAGCAAAATAATAAAACATCAATTTAAATCATGCTTTCATGTATGCGCCATAACACAAACATTTCACAACAAGGATGAACTTGTCACCATTTAGCCCCTATCTTTCTTACTTATACATACCGGGGGCGTAGAGCCGTAGCAGGCACACCCGGACTTCCATAATCTGTCATAATGCCAGGGGCGTAGAGCCGTAGCAGGCACACCTGGTCTCACATGAGCTATCCTAACATACAAGGGCTAATGGATCATTCAACATTCATCCACATCAACAACAAAGTATGCAATGCAACATATTCGTGAATTCTAATGCAAACAACCTAATATATCTCATGGCATTCATGATGCGTGATTCATGCTAAAACATTTCATTAATTTGCTTTAAAACTTAAAGTTTATTCCACTCACCTCTGGCTAGCTCTGAAGAGACTCTGAAGCAGCTGGCTCACTGCTGGGGGTCTCGGTTCCTCGGGTCCGAACCTACACAGGTGGACTCAAATGAGGGACCAAACATACATGAACATGACTCTAAAATACTCCCCAAAAAACCCCCTAAAACATCCTGAAAACATCTCATGAAAACATGCAAGGAATGGCTGAACAGGGCACTTTCGGCGGCAGGTTCGGCGGCCGAAAGTCCCTCTGCAGCCGAAAGTCAGGCAGGTTCGGCGGCACTTTCGGCGGCCGAACCTCCCAGACAGAGACGAAACTTGAGTTTCGGGGGCAGGCTTCGGCAGCCGAAACTGCCTCCACAAGGGGGTTCGGCGGCCGAAAGTCACTTCGGCGGCCGAACCTGAGTTTCTGCCGAAGGGCAGAAACTTGGCTCCCTTGTGTCCACAGCCTCCAAAACGCCTCAAAACATGCATAAACTTGTCCCTACACATGCATACACATCATACATCACACCTAGGGGTCTCAAACTATAATATACCCCAACTACAACACTTCAAACAACACTTTACCAACATACATTGTTCAAATCACAACATAAACCCATAAACCTAACAACAAGCCTAAACATGCATTCTACCCCATCAACTTGCATAAAACTTTCATAAAACATAAAAGAAGCATAGATCGAAGCTTACCTCTTGAAGATCGAGAGGAAGAACGACCCTAGCTCGGAAAATGGAGGGATTTAGCTCCAAGACTTCCAAGCTCCAAACTTGCTTAAAAACACTCAAAAACTTTTGTGGAACCTTAAAACTTCAAAGAAAATGGTGAGGATCGAAGGAAAAACACAAGATTTGGGAGAGGGAGGTCGGAAGCTCGCTGTGGCCGAAAATGGGAGAAAACTCTCCCATTTCGGCTAAGTGCCCCTTTTATAGGTGGCTGGCCAGGCCACGTTCGGGGGCCGAAGGTGCCTCCGCATGCATGCAAGGTTCGGCGGCCGAACTTGGAGTTCGGCGGCCGAACCTGCATTTCCCTCACACAAAATTTTCGGGCGCCTAAAGTCCCTCCGAAAGCATGCATGTTCGGCGGCCAAACCTCAAAGTTCGGCGGCCGAACCTGAGTTTTCCCCCAAAGATTTTTCATGCAAAAACTCATTTAATTCTTACTTAAAAACATGAAATACATGAAAACATTTCATAAAATCATAGTTTTACCCTTCTAGAGGTTTCCGACAACCGAGATTCCACCGGACGGTAGGGATCCCGATACCGGAGTCTAGCCGGGTATTACATTCTCCCCCCCTTAAGAACATTCGTCCCCGAATGTTCCTCAACTAACACATAAAACATGGCATCAACATGGCATAAACATAACATACAGCATAGCATACATACAGACACTCAAAACAACTAACACTCACCTCAAAACAGATGGGGGTATTGCTGGAGCATGGACTCCCGTGTCTCCCAGGTGCATTCCTCTAAGTTGTGGTGGTTCCAAAGGACCTTTACCATCGGGATTTCCTTGTTCCTCAACTTTCTGATCTGAGTGTCTAGGATCCGCACTGGCTGCTCTACATAGGTGAGATCCTCATGAATCTCCATATCAGGCTCACTAAGAACCTTTCTCGGATCTGACACGAACTTCCGTAACAGAGAAACATGGAAAACCGGATGGATTCTCTCCATCGAAGCAGGCAAGTCTAGCTTGTACGACACATTACCGACCCTCTGAAGCACCTCGAAAGGACCGATGTACCGTGGAGCTAACTTACCCTTCTTCCCGAACCGAACCACTCCCTTCATAGGAGACACCTTGAGCAAAACCAAATCCCCCTCCTGAAACTCTAGCTGCCTTCTGCGGATATCTGCATAACTCTTCTGCCGACTAGCAGCAGTCTTGATCCTCTCTCTGATAATGGGTACCACCCTGCTGGTGATCTCAACTAGCTCGGGTCCTGCTAAGGACCTCTCTCCAACCTCTTCCCAGCAAACAGGTGACCTGCACTTCCTTCCATATAAAGCTTCATATGGAGCCATCCCTATGCTAGCATGATAGCTGTTATTGTAGGCAAACTCCACCAAAGGTAGATGCTGCCTCCAAGAACCGCCAAAATCTAGCACACACATTTTGAGCATATCCTCTATTGTCTGGATGGTCCTCTCTGACTGTCCGTCTGTCTGTGGGTGGAAGGCAGTACTGAAGTCTAATCTGGTACCCATAGCGTTCTGCAGACTCCGCCAAAACTTGGAGGTGAACTGGGGCCCTCTATCTGACACTATAGATACCGGAACCCCATGCAGTCTGACAATCTCATCTACATACACCTGCGCCAACTTATCCACAGAGTAGCCACTCCTGACAGGGATGAAGTGAGCAGATTTGGTGAGTCTGTCCACAATCACCCATATGGAGTCTAATCTGTTGGACGTCGCCGGTAACCCCACTACGAAGTCCATAGCTATGTTCTCCCATTTCCATTCTGGAATAGGTAGCGGGTTAAGCATTCCAGCCGGCTTCTGATGCTCTAGTTTCACCCTCTGACACACATCGCAGGCTGACACGAACAGTGCCACGTCCTTCTTCATAGCTGGCCACCAATACACTCTCTTCAGATCCTGATACATCTTGGTGGCTCCAGGGTGAACACTATACCTGGTATTATGGGCTTCCCCCATAATATCTCCCTTCAGACCAATGTCATCTGGCACACATAATCTGTTCCCGTAGCGGAGGATCCCCCTATCATCAAACCTGAACTCATTACTCTGGCCTGATTGAACCATTCTGGCTATCCTGACCAACTCTGGGTCCTCATGCTGTTTCTGAGCTACCTGCTCCAGAAACACGGGTGTCACTCTCATCTGAGCCACTAAGGCACCTGTGCCAGACAACTCCAACTGTAATCCCTCACTCATAAGTCTGTGGAACTCCTTCACCACCGGCCTCCTCTCTGCTGAAATGTGGGATAGACTGCCGAGTGATTTCCGGCTTAGGGCGTCTGCCACAACATTCGCCTTACCCGGATGGTACTGAATCTTGCAATCATAGTCACTCAACAGCTCTACCCATCTCCTCTGCCTCAAGTTCAGTTCTCTCTGACTCAGGATGTACTGCAGGCTCTTATGATCTGTGAAGATCTCACACTTTACCCCATAAAGGTAATGCCTCCACATCTTGAGTGCAAAGATTACTGCTGCCATCTCTAGGTCATGTGTGGGGTAATTCAGCTCATGCTTCTTCAGCTGCCTAGAAGCATAAGCGATCACCCTCTCATTCTGCATTAGCACACAACCCAGTCCCACACGGGACGCATCACAATATACTGAGAAGTCATCATCACTTTTTGGCAGAGCTAACACCGGTGCTGAAGTCAACCTCCTCTTAAGCTCCTCAAAGCTTTCCTCACACTGATCGGTCCATATGAACTTCTGATTCTTCTTTGTCAATTTGGTCATAGGAGCAGCAATCTTTGAGAAGTCCTGAACGAACCTCCTGTAGTAACCTGCTAAACCCAGAAAACTCTTGATCTCGGTCACTGTGGTGGGTCTAGGCCAGTTAGCTACAGCCTCTACCTTCTTGGGGTCTACTTCAATACCCTGTTCTGACACAATGTGCCCCAAGAATGAAATGCTCCTAAGCCAAAACTCACACTTGGAGAACTTGGCATACAAGCCATGCTCTCTCAAGGTCTGCAAAACTGTCCTCAGGTGATGGGCATGCTCCTCTGCATTTCTGGAATACACTAAGATATCATCTATGAAGACAATAACGAAGTGATCCAGATACTGGCTGAATACTCTGTTCATGAGGTCCATGAATGCTGCAGGGGCGTTGGTCAACCCAAACGGCATCACAAGGAACTCATAGTGCCCATACCTGGTCCTGAAAGCTGTCTTCGGTACATCTTCATTCCTTATCCTCAACTGATGGTACCCTGATCTCAGATCTATTTTGGAGAAACAACCTGCTCCTGCTAGCTGGTCGAATAGATCGTCGATCCTCGGCAAAGGGTACTTGTTCTTGGTAGTGACCTTGTTCAACTGTCTGTAGTCGATACAAAGTCTGAGGGATCCATCCTTCTTCCTCACAAACAAAACCGGAGCACCCCAAGGTGAAGTACTCGGTCGGATGAAACCCTTATCTACCAACTCTTGCAACTGTTCCTTCAGTTCTTTCAATTCAGCTGGTGCCATCCTGTAGGGAGGGATAGAGATCGGTCTGGTACCAGGCATTAACTCAATCTCGAACTCTATCTCCCTAGCAGGTGGTAACCCTGGCAGCTCGTCTGGGAAAACATCTAAGAACTCACTCACCACAGGCACTGAGGCGGGCTCTCTGACATGACTATCTAACTCCCTCACATGAGCTAGAAACCCCTGACATCCCCTCCTAAGCAACCTACGAGCCTGAAGAGCTGAGATCAGACCTCTAGGTGTACCCCTCTTGTCTCCTCTGAAGACGACCTCTGACCCATCCTGATCTCTGAATCTGACTACCTTGTCTCTACAGTCCAAGGTAGCACCATGGGTCGATAACCAATCCATCCCTAGAATGACGTCAAAATCTGTCAAATCTAGAACCACAAGGTCGGCGGAAAGGCATCTTCCCTCTATGAAAACTGGACTACATTGGCAGACTGCCTCTGCCACTGACGGGTCACACTTGGGTCCACTGACCCATAGGGGACACTCTAACCCAGAGACCATCAATCCTACCCTCTTCACGACTCTCGGAGCAATAAAAGAATGAGATGCACCCGGGTCCATTAAGGCATACACATCAGAACAACCAATGATGAGATTACCTGCCACCACGGTGTTGGATGTGTTGGCCTCCTGCTGAGTCATAGTGAAGATCCGTGCCGGAGCTGATGGACCTTCACCTCTGTATCCTGCTGATGAAGAGGCTGACCCTCTCCCTTTGCCTCTGCCACTAGCCTGTGTTGCGGCTGGAGCTACTGGCTGCACCACACTGCCGGAGGCTGTCTGCTGAGACGGTGCTGCAAAGGCTGCTCTAGGACAGTCTCGAGCCAAATGACCCGCCTGTCCGCATCTGAAACATGTGTTTGTCCCTGCCAGACATACTCCCTTGTGTGGTCTCCCACATCTCATACATGCTGTAACCTCTGCGCCAGAGCTTGAGCCACTGCCTAAACCCAGACCTGACTTGATCTTGTTCCAGAACTTATTCTTCTTAGATTTTCTGTGGCCTCTGTCCCACTTCTTACTGCCTGCAACTGCTGTACTCAGAGAAGAAGAGTCTAACCTTTCCCCACCTGGGGTCTTGGAACCAGAAGACTGTGCCACTGACTGTTTTACCTTCCCCTCAACGATAGCACTAGCCTCCATTCTCCTAGCCATATCCACTATGGCATGGAAACTCTCCCTCTCTGCTGACTGTATCAAAGAGGAATACCTGGAGTGTAGCCTCATAATATATCTCCTTGACTTCTTTTGATCTGTGTCCAAATTTTGCCCAGCATATGGCAACAACTCCAGGAACCTGTCTGTGTACTCATCTATGCTCATCTCCTCGGTTTGCCTCAACTGTTCAAATTCTATCATCTTCTGTTCCCTTGAGCTATCAGGGAAAGCCCATCCAGCAAACTCATTTGCGAACTCCTCCCAGGACATACTGTCCGCTCTCGGGTTCACATAGTTCTTAAACCAACCACGTGCCTTCTTGCACTCCAGTGTGAACCCAGCCATCTGAATGGCTCTACTGTCATCAGCCCCTATCTCATCTGTAATAGTCTTGACCCTGTTCAGATACTCAAATGGGTCATCACCTGCTCTGTACTGAGGAGCGCCCAACTTCATGTAATCGGTCATCTTGACCTTGCTCCCTCCAGATGAGGTAGGTTTGGGTACTTGTGTTTCCGGGACAGTAGGTACTGGTGGTGGTGGAGGTGCAACATCCCCTGGGATAGGGTTTGCTGTACCTTGATAGGGAGGTGGAGGTGGGTACATGGGGTACTGAGAGTATGGTGGGTAGTAAGGTGGGTATGGCATATGTGGAGGATAAGGGCTAATACTGGGGTAATCCGATGTACCTCCCATCGAATACCCTGGATGGTGTGAATAGGGTGGGTAGTGATGTGGCTGGACATAACTCGAGGCCTGAGTGCCTCCTTCTGATTCTCCCATGCCCTCTTCCGGCATGCTCACACCAAGACTGCCATCCCTCCTCTGATCTACTTCCATATCCTCAGACATTCCTCCCTGCACTGTTCCCCTTACTGATCTGCTTCTACCCAGATCCAAAGACCTTCTAGGGTCTCTAGCTACTCTGTCTCTGTTGGACCTACTGGACATTGCCCTAGGCAATGCTGGAGGACGGGCATCAGTGCCCTCGTCCTGAGGTGGCACTCCAGTCAATCGTGCAGATCGACGAGTTCCTCTCATTCTATCTTCTGAAAAACAACACATAGTACGAGCAATCATTAGCATCATATGGTTCATGTGGAAACACATGAACCCTCATCACATACATAGCATCACATCATAGCATTTATGCACATGTATATCATCATGGCATATCATATCATCATATAGACAGGACTCTACATCCTATCCTAGTGGACATGATTTTCCTAGTGTGCTTGACCTTCTAGAACATCTATGAGCCCGACATACTAGGTCCGACCATATGAACCTAGGGCTCTGATACCACTCTGTAACGACTCGGAAATCCGACCCGTTACCGGCGCTAGGATCCAGATCGGCTTAAGGCCGCCGGGACCCGTAGCAAGCCTACATACCTCCTGTAAACCTGTGGAATCCCATACATAACAACATATACATGATCTGTAAAAATTTTTCTTTTCTCTTATCCAAGCAAAACCTGTGCATGCACAAAATCATACATAAACCCCACACTGGAGTCCTCATCAATACTCCAATGGGGTATCATCATCATACATATTAGCTTGGATAATCATGGTCATTAACATCATTACTCATTAAACACTCTGTACATAATGGGGATTCACACACCTCTAGGTCAAGCACTACTATAATCCTTAATACATCATCAAATCATTCATTACATTACATGGTCATAAATACTCATTACATCATGTTCATGTCCACTACTATCTATTACAACATACATGACTTAACTTCACTCTAGCCGACTTCCTGATCTATCCGGTACCTGCAACTCTGGGGATAAAGGGAGTGGGGTGAGCTACTAGAGCCCAGTGAGCAAAATAATAAAACATCAATTTAAATCATGCTTTCATGTATGCGCCATAACACAAACATTTCACAACAAGGATGAACTTGTCACCATTTAGCCCCTATCTTTCTTACTTATACATACCGGGGGCGTAGAGCCGTAGCAGGCACACCCGGACTTCCATAATCTGTCATAATGCCAGGGGCGTAGAGCCGTAGCAGGCACACCTGGTCTCACATGAGCTATCCTAACATACAAGGGCTAATGGATCATTCAACATTCATCCACATCAACAACAAAGTATGCAATGCAACATATTCGTGAATTCTAATGCAAACAACCTAATATATCTCATGGCATTCATGATGCGTGATTCATGCTAAAACATTTCATTAATTTGCTTTAAAACTTAAAGTTTATTCCACTCACCTCTGGCTAGCTCTGAAGAGACTCTGAAGCAGCTGGCTCACTGCTGGGGGTCTCGGTTCCTCGGGTCCGAACCTACACAGGTGGACTCAAATGAGGGACCAAACATACATGAACATGACTCTAAAATACTCCCCAAAAAACCCCCTAAAACATCCTGAAAACATCTCATGAAAACATGCAAGGAATGGCTGAACAGGGCACTTTCGGCGGCAGGTTCGGCGGCCGAAAGTCCCTCTGCAGCCGAAAGTCAGGCAGGTTCGGCGGCACTTTCGGCGGCCGAACCTCCCAGACAGAGACGAAACTTGAGTTTCGGGGGCAGGCTTCGGCAGCCGAAACTGCCTCCACAAGGGGGTTCGGCGGCCGAAAGTCACTTCGGCGGCCGAACCTGAGTTTCTGCCGAAGGGCAGAAACTTGGCTCCCTTGTGTCCACAGCCTCCAAAACGCCTCAAAACATGCATAAACTTGTCCCTACACATGCATACACATCATACATCACACCTAGGGGTCTCAAACTATAATATACCCCAACTACAACACTTCAAACAACACTTTACCAACATACATTGTTCAAATCACAACATAAACCCATAAACCCTACAACAAGCCTAAACATGCATTCTACCCCATCAACTTGCATAAAACTTTCATAAAACATAAAAGAAGCATAGATCGAAGCTTACCTCTTGAAGATCGAGAGGAAGAACGACCCTAGCTCGGAAAATGGAGGGATTTAGCTCCAAGACTTCCAAGCTCCAAACTTGCTTAAAAACACTCAAAAACTTTTGTGGAACCTTAAAACTTCAAAGAAAATGGTGAGGATCGAAGGAAAAACACAAGATTTGGGAGAGGGAGGTCGGAAGCTCGCTGTGGCCGAAAATGGGAGAAAACTCTCCCATTTCGGCTAAGTGCCCCTTTTATAGGTGGCTGGCCAGGCCACGTTCGGGGGCCGAAGGTGCCTCCGCATGCATGCAAGGTTCGGCGGCCGAACTTGGAGTTCGGCGGCCGAACTTGGAGTTCGGCGGCCGAACCTGCATTTCCCTCACACAAAATTTTCGGGCGCCTAAAGTCCCTCCGAAAGCATGCATGTTCGGCGGCCAAACCTCAAAGTTCGGCGGCCGAACCTGAGTTTTCCCCCAAAGATTTTTCATGCAAAAACTCATTTAATTCTTACTTAAAAACATGAAATACATGAAAACATTTCATAAAATCATAGTTTTACCCTTCTAGAGGTTTCCGACAACCGAGATTCCACCGGACGGTAGGGATCCCGATACCGGAGTCTAGCCGGGTATTACACTTCTAGAGGTTTCCGACATCCGAGATCCCACCGGACGGTAGGGATTCCGATACCGGAGTCTAGCCGGGTATTACACTTTTCAGATTCTGGTACATTTTGGTGGCTCCAGGGTGAACACTGTATCTTGCATTATGAGCTTCCCTCATAATGTCTCCCTTCAATCCCACGTCATCTGGTACACACAATCGATTTCCATAGCGGATGATCCCCTTATTATCAAATCTGAACTCATCATTCTTGCCTGACTGAACAGTCTTGGCAATCTTCACTAACTCTGGGTCTTCGTGTTGTTTCTGAGCCACCTGCTCCAGAAATACAGGTGTCACTCTCATCTGGGCTATTAAAGCACCCGTACCAGACAACTCCAACTGTAGACCTTCATCAATGAGCTTGTGAAGCTCCTTCACCACCGGTCTCCTCTCTGCTGAAATATGGGATAGACTGCCAAGTGACTTCCGGCTTAGGGCGTCTGCCACAACATTCGTCTTACCCGGATGGTACTGAATCTTGCAATCATAGTTACTAAGCAGTTCTACCCATCTTCTCTGCCTCAGGTTCAACTCTCTCTGACTCAGGATGTACTGCAGGCTTTTATGATATGTGAAGATCTCACATTTCACCCCATAAAGGTAATGCCTCCACATCTTGAGTGCAAAGATTACAGCTGCCATCTCCAGGTCATGTGTAAGGTAATTCAACTCGTGCTTCTTCAGCTGCCTAGAAGCATAAGCAATCACCCTTTCATTCTGCATCAACACACAACCCAGTCCCACTCGGGACGCATCACAATACACTGAGAAGTCCTCACTACTGCTTGGCAGAGCTAACACCGATGCTGAAGTCAACCTTCTCTTCAGCTCTTCAAAACTTTCCTCGCACTGATCGGTCCACACAAACTTCTGGTTCTTTCTGGTCAATCTGGTCATAGGAGCTGCTATCTTAGAGAAGTCCTGAACAAACCTCCTGTAGTAACCTGCCAAACCCAAGAAACTCCTGATCTCTGTCACTGAAGTGGGTCTAGGCCAGTTAGCCACGGCTTCTACCTTATTGGGGTCTACCTCTATTCCATTTTCTGATACAACATGCCCCAAGAATGAGATGCTCCTCAACCAGAACTCACACTTGGAGAACTTGGCATACAAGCCGTGTTCCCTCAAGGTCTGCAACACTGTCTTCAGATGATGGGCATGCTCCTCTGCATTTCTGGAATACACTAAGATATCATCTATGAAGACAATAACAAAGTGATCCAGATACTGTCTAAACACCCTATTCATGAGATCCATGAATGCTGCAGGGGCATTGGTTAACCCGAACGGCATTACAAGGAACTCAAAATGCCCATATCTGGTCCTGAAGGCCGTCTTCGGCACATCCTCTTCTCTTATCCTCAGCTGGTGATACCCGGACCTCAGATCTATTTTGGAGAAATAACCCGCTCCTGCTAGCTGGTCGAATAGATCATTGATCCTAGGCAACGGATACTTGTTCTTAGTGGTGACTTTGTTCAACTGCCTGTAGTCGATACAAAGTCTGAGGGATCCATCCTTCTTTCTCACAAAAAGCACTGGAGCACCCCAAGGTGAGGTACTCGGTCGGATGAAACCCTTGTCCACCAGTTCTTGTAACTGTTCCTTCAATTCTTTTAACTCAGCTGGTGCCATCCTGTAGGGAGGGATAGAGATCGGTCTGGTTCCAGGCATCAATTCTATCTCAAACTCTATCTCCCTAGCAGGTGGTAAACCTGGCAGTTCATCTGGAAAGACATCTAAAAACTCTCTGACCACTGGCACTGAGGCGGGCTCTCCAACCTGACTGTTAAGCTCTCTCACATGAGCCAAATACCCCTGACATCCCCTCCTAAGCAACCAACGAGCCTGAAGAGCTGATATCAGACCTCTAGGTGTACCCCTCCTGTCTCCCCTGAAGACAACCTCTGACCCATCCTGACCTCTGAATTTGACTACCTTGTCCCTGCAGTCCAAGGTAGCACCATGGGTAGATAACCAGTCCATCCCTAGAATGACGTCAAAATGTGTCAAATCTAGAACCACAAGGTCGACAGACAGGCATCTTCCCTCAACAAATACTAGACTACACTGGCAGACTGACTCTGCCACTGATGGGTCACACTTGGGTCCACTGACCCATAGGGGGCACTCTAACCCAGAGACCATCAACCCCAACCTCTCAACGGCTCTCGGAGCAATAAAAGAATGAGATGCACCAGGGTCCATCAAAGCATATACATCTGAACAACCAATGACGAGATTACCTGCCACCACGGTGTTAGATGCATCTGCCTCCTGCTGTGTCATCGTGAAGATCCGTGCTGGAGCTGACGGACCTTCACCCCTGAAACCAGCTGAAGAAGAGGCTGCCCCTCTCCCTCTGCCTCTGCCACTGGCCTGAGTCACGGCTGGAGCTGCTGGCTGAGCCACACTACCAGAAGCTGTCTGCTGAGACTGTGCCACAAAAGCCGCTCTAGGACACTCCCGTGCCATGTGCCCCTCCTGCCCACATCTGAAGCAGGCTGTCGTCCCAATCAGACATACTCCCTTGTGCGACTTCCCACATTTCCTGCATATTGCATTGTCTGCACCTGAACTCGAGCCACTTCCTAACCCCAGACCTGACTTGATCTTGCTCCAGAACTTGTTCTTCTTGGATTTCGTGGAGCCTCTGTCCCACTTTTTACTGCCTGAAGCTGCTGCACTCAAAGAAGAAGAGTCTACCCTTCCCCCACCTGGGGTCTTGGAACTAGAAGACTGTGCAACAGACTGCTTTACTTTCCCCTCAATAATTGCACTAGCCTCCATCCTCCGGGCCATATCCACTATGGCATGGAAACTCTCCCTCTCTACTGACTGGACCAAGGAGGAGTACCTGGAATGAAGCCTCATGATATACCTCATTGACTTTTTCTGATCTGTGTCGAGATTCTGCCCAGCAAACGGCAACAGCTCCAAGAATTTGTCTGTGTACTCATCCACACTCATCTCTTCTGTCTGCCTTAACTGCTCAAATTCTATCATCTTCAATTCCCTTGAACTATCAGGGAAAGCCCATCCTGCAAACTCGTTAGCAAATTCTTCCCAGGTCATACTGTCCACCCTCGGGTTCACATAGTTTCTAAACCACTCACGGGCCTTCTTGCATTTAAGTGTGAACCCAGCCATCTGAATGGCTCTACTGTCATCAGCTCCTATCTCATCTGTAATTATCTTGACCCTCCCAAGGTACTCAAACGGGTCATCACCTTTGTCATACTGAGGAGCACCAAGCTTCATATAATCGGTCATCTTGACCTTGCTCCCCCCAGATGAGCTAGGTTTAGGTACTTGGATTTCTGGGACTGTGGGTTCTGATGGTGGTGGAGGAGGTACAGCATCCCCTGAGGTAGGGTTTGCTAGATTTGGATAGTAGGGTGGGGGTGGATACATAGGGTACTGTGGGTATGGTGGGTAGAAAGGTGGGTATGGCATGTGTGTAGGATAAGGGCTGAAGCTAGGGTAATCCGATGTACCTCCCATCGAATACCCAGGATTCTGAGAAAAGGGTGGGTAATGGGGTGGTTGGACAAACCCCAAGGCCTGAGTGCCTCCCTGCGACTCTCCCATACCCTCTTCTGACATGCTCACACCAAGGCTACCATCCCTCCTCTAATCTACATCCATATCATCTCCTATGCCTTTTGACATTCCTCCCTGAACTGTTCCTCTCACTGATCTGCTTCTACCCAGGTCCAAAGACCTTCTAGGGTCTCTCACTGCTCTTTCTCCGCTGGACCTACTTGACATTGCCCTAGGCAATGCTGGAGGACGGGCATCCATGCCCTCGTCCTGAGGTGGTACTCCAGTCAATCGTGCAGATCGACGAGTTCCTCTTATCCTGGTTTCTGAAAAACAGCACATATCACACAACATCAGCATCATATGGTTCATGTGGGAACACATGAACCCGCATCACATATATCGCATACATAGCATATCATTAATGCACATGCATAATATCATGGCATTTCACATAATCAAACAAGACAGGACTCCACATCCTATCTTAGTGGACATGATCCTTCCTATTGTGCTTGACCTTCTATAACTTCTATGAGCCCGACACACTCTAGGTCCGACCATATGAACCTAGGGCTCTGATACCACTCTGTAACGACTCGGAAATCGGACCGCTACCGGCGCTAGGATCCAGGTCGACTTAAGGCCGCCGAAACCCGTAGCAAGCCAAACATATAACCTGTATACCTGTTAAATCCCATACATGATCATACACAAACATAAACATGTAAACTTTTTCTTTCATTAACCAAGCTTAACCTTTGCATGCACATAACCATAAACATAAACCACACACTGGAGCCCTCATCAAATGCTCCAATGGGGTATCATAACATACATTAAGCTTGGTTGCCCATAATCATCATAAAAACATTTATAGATCATGTACTACAAGGGATAACTATACACATAGGGTCAAGCACAATTTCTAATCCTCAATATCATAATTACATAACATGACTATTCGATACTTTTACATTACATCATTATCATGTCCACTTCTAACTATCACATAACATGTGACTTTACTCTTCTTGACTCCCTGATCTAGCCCGTACTTGCAAACCTGGGGATTTGGGAAAAGGGGTGAGCTACTAGAGCCCAGTGAGCAGAATAATAAAACATTATATTTAAAATCATGCTTTCATGAAATGCATCACATCACAAACAAATCACATCAAGGATGGACTTGTCACCAATGGCCCTTATCATAATCCAATCATGCCAGGGGCGTAGTGCAGGCCACACCTGGTCTTTCCCTTAAACGTAACATGTCATACATATCCAATAATGACGGGGCGTAGTGCAGGCCACACCCGGACTTTCCCTTACATAGTGCCAGGGGCATAGTGCAGGCCACACCTGGACTTCCATATCATATCATATCTCATCATACTGAGGACCAATGGGTCATCCAACATCCATCCACATTAACATTAAGATATGCAATGCAACATATTCGTGGATTATAATGCAAACAACCTAAAATATCATATGGCATTCGTGATGCATGAATCATGCTAAAACTTATATTAATTTAAAACATAAGGTTTATTCTACTCACCTCAAGCTAGCTCTGACAAGACACTGAAGCAGCTGTCTCACTGCTGGGGTCCTCGGTTCCTCGGGTCCGAACCTACACAGGTGGACTCAAATGAGGGACTAAACATACATGAACATGACTCTAAAATACTCCCCAAAAACCCCCTAAAACACCATAAAACAATCATAGAAATCATGCAAAGGAAGGCTAAACAGGGCACTTTCGGCTGCAGGTTCGGCGGCCGAAAGTCCTCCAGAGCCGAAACTCAGCCACTTTCGGCGGCACCTTCGGCGGCCGAAAGTGGGTTTCAGAGCCGAAACTCATGCATTTTCGGTGGCACCTTTGGCGGCCGAAACTCCCCTCCAGAGCCGAAAGTCCACTTTCGGGGGCAGGGTTCGGCAGCCGAAAGTTTGCCTTCACAGGCAGGTTCGGCGGCCGAAAGTCCCTTCGGCTGCCGAACCTGAGTTCTCCCATAAGGCAGAAACTCAGCTACAACATGCACAAATGCCTCCCAAACCTGCAAATCAAGCATTCAACTCTCCCAAAACATGCATTCATACATACATAAGCTCCTAGGGGCTTCAAATTATCCTAAACCCCAACTACAACACGTCAAATATACATGAGCAACATACATTGTCTAAAAACTCACATATACCCTAACCATGCTCATCTAACCTAAACATGCATTTCTACCCCATGAATCAACTTAAAACTTGTTTAAAACATAGAATGAGCTCGAGATCGACTCTTACCTCTTGAAGATCGAGAGGGAGTGTGACCTAACTTGGAGATTTGGGGAAGATGGGTTCCTGAGGTCTCCAAGCTTCACAACTTTGATCTAAGCTTGAAATCTTCAAAAAACCAAGTTAAAACTCATAAGAAATCATGAAAACTCAAAGGAAGAAGCTCAAAATCGGCAAGGGACGGCGGAGAGCTCACCTTGGCCGAAAATGGGGAGAAAAGCTCGCCTGTAACGACCCGAAAATCGGACCGCTACCGGCGCTAGGATCCAGATCGGCTTAAGACCGCCGGGACCCGTAGCAAGCCTGACATGTAACCTGTAAACCTGTTTAATCCCATACATGATCAACAATCATACATAAAAATTAAAACTTTTCTTTCATTGATTCCTCATACACCAAACTCAACCTGTGCATGCACTAAACATAATCATAATCATAAACTTGACCCCTCTGTGGGATCTCATCAATGCCCCAATGGGCGATATACATGTGTTGAGTTGGCTAACATCTATATCATCAAATATCTTAGATCATGTATCGACAAGGGATTACAATGAACTATGGTCAAGCACAATTCTAAACCTCAATATCATTACACATAACATAACTATTCAGTTATACATCATCTTACAATTTATCATGTCCACTATCTATCTATTACAAACATAAGACTTTACTCTTCTTGACTTCTCTGTCTAGCCCGTACCTGCAATCCTGGGGGATTAGGGAAAAGGGGTGAGCTACTAGAGCCCAGTGAGTAGAATAATAGAAAACAACATTTAAATTTCATGCCATCATATAATGCAACACATCACAACAAATCACATCTCGGATGGTATTGTCACCAATAGTCCTCTACATTCCAAAGTTCCGGGACGTAGAATGGGTACAACCGGTCTTTCTCTTAACATAACATATCATAACATTCCAATGTGCCAGGGACGTAGAATGGGTACAACCTGGACTTCCATACCATATCATGTCGTAACATCATCATACCATATGAGGACTAAGGGATCATCCAATAACCAATCCACATCAACATCATAAATGCAATGCAACATATTCGTGAATTCTAATGCAAACATCCTAATTCATCATATGGCATTCATGATGCATGAACATGCTCAAAACTCTATAATTTATTTGCTTTAAATCGTAAAGGTTTATTCTACTCACCTCTGGCTGAAGCTCTACTGACTCAGAAGCAGCTGAACTCACTGCTGGGGTCCTCGGTTCCTCGGGTCTGAACCTACACAGGTGGACTCAAATGAGGGACCAAACAACTAGAACATAACTCTAAAAACATCCCCCAAAGACCCTAAAACACCTCAAAACAATCATACAAAACATGCAAAGGAAGGCCGAACAGGGCAGGTTCGGCGGCACCTTCAGCGGCCTAAAGTCCCTCCAGAGCCGAAACCCAGGCAGGTTCGGCGGCACCTTCGGCGGCCGAAAGTCCCAGACAGAGACAAAAGTCTCTTTTCGGGGGCAACTTCGGCAGCCGAAAGGCCTGCCTCCCCAGCCATGTTCGGCGGCCGAAAGTTCCTTCGACTGCCGAACCTGGTTTCTGCCAAAGGGCAGAAACTTGGCTCCTTTATGCACATTTGCCTCCCACAACTTCCAATCATGCATATAACTCATTCAAATCATGTAAATATACATACATTGGCTCCTAGGGGCTTCAAACTAACTTAAACCCCAACTACAACACACATCAACAACACAAATCCAACATACATTGCTCAAAATATAACATTAACTCAAAAACCTAACTATGAGCTAAACATGCATTCTACCCCATAGATCTTGCATAAAACTTACTTTAAACATGAAATGAGCTTAAGATCGGCTCTTACCTCTTGAAGATCGAGAGAGAGACGTCCTAAACTCGGAGGTGGGAGATTTTGAGTTCTTGAACCTCAAAGCTCCAAAACTTGCTCAAATCTCTTCAAAACGACATAAACCTTGTTAAAACATGAAGGATTGAAGGAAAATCATCAAAAACGAACCATGGAGGAGCAAGAACTCACCGTGGCCGAAAATGGGGAGAAAACTCACCCGTTTCGGCCATGGAGCTCTTATATAGGGGCTGGCCAGTTCACGTTCGGGGGCCGAACGTGCCCCCACATCTCATGCATGTTCGGCCGCCGAACATGAGGTTCGGCGGCCGAACCTGGTTTCTTTCAAACCAAACTCTCGGAGGCCAAAAGTGCTCCCAAAACCTATCCACGTTCGGCGGCCGAACATGACTTTCGGCGGCCGAACCTGGTAAAGGTTCCATGGTCTTTTTCATTTGAAAACTCAAATTCATTCTAACTTAAAAATCATTAAAACATGAAAACATTTGTGAAAACATGATTTTACCCTTCTAGAGGTCTCCGACATCCGAGATTCCACCGGACGGTAGGAATTCCGATACCGGAGTCTAGCCGGGTATTACATTCTCCCCCCCTTAAGAACATTCGTCCCCGAATGTTCCTCAACTAGAACATGCATAGTGTCATCACAACATACACATGAAACATACAAGAAGTAACCTTAGAAAAGATAAGGGTTTTGCTGGAGCATGGACTCCCGTGTCTCCCAAGTGCATTCTTCCAAATTGTGGTGGTTCCACAGGACTTTCACCATCGGGATTTCCTTGTTTCTTAGCTTTCTGATCTGGGTGTCTATGATCCGTACTGGCTGCTCCACATAGGTGAGATCCTCTTGGATCTCCACATCAGGCTCACTAAGAACCTTGCCCGGATCTGACACAAATTTTCTCAACATTGAAACATGGAAAACCGGATGGATTCTTGCCATTGAAGCAGGTAAATCCAGCTTGTACGACACATTCCCAATCTTTTGCAAGATTTCAAAGGGTCCGATGTATCGTGGGGCTAGTTTACCTTTCTTCCCAAAGCGAACCACTCCTTTCATTGGAGACACCTTGAGCAATACCAGATCCCCCTCCTGAAACTCTATCTGTCTTTTGCGAACGTCTGCATAACTCTTCTGTCTGCTTGCTGCTGTCTTGATTCTCTCTCTGATTATGGGTACCACCCTGCTGGTGATCTCTACTAGCTCAGGCCCTGCCAAGGCCTTTTCTCCAACTTCCTCCCAGCAAACCGGTGACCTGCACTTCCTCCCATATAAAGCTTCATATGGAGCCATCCCGATGCTAGCATGATGGCTGTTATTGTAGGCAAACTCCACCAAAGGTAGATGCTGCCTCCAAGAACCGCCAAAGTCCAGCACACACATTCTTAGCATATCCTCTATGGTCTGGATGGTCCTTTCTGACTGTCTATCAGTCTGGGGGTGGAAGGCAGTGCTGAAATCCAACCTAGTACCCATGGCATTCTGCAGACTCCGCCAAAACTTGAAGGTGAACTGGGGCCCTCTATCAGACACTATTGAAACAGGAACCCCATGCAGCCTGACGATCTCATCCACATATACCTGCGCCAACTTGTCCACAGAGTAGCCACTCCTGACAGGAATGAAGTGAGCAGATTTGGTGAGTCTGTCCACAATCACCCATATGGAGTCCACTCTGTTGGACGCCGCCGGTAAACCCACTACGAAGTCCATAGCTATATTCTCCCATTTCCACTCTGGAATAGGTAGCGGGTTAAGCATTCCAGCCGGCTTCTGATGTTCCAGCTTCACCCTCTGACACACTTCGCAAGCTGACACAAACTGTGCCACTTCTTTCTTCATCGCTGGCCACCAATAAACTTTCTTCAAATCTTGATACATCTTGGTGGCTCCGGGGTGAACGCTGTATCTTGCATTATGAGCCTCTCTCATAATGTCTCCTTTTAGCCCTATGTCATCTGGTACACATAGTTGACTCCCATAGCGGAGGATCCCCTTGCTGTCAAATCTGAACTCGCTGTCCTTGCCTGACTGAACAGTCCTGGCAATCTTCACTAACTCTGGGTCCTCATGCTGTTTCTGAGCCAGTTGCTCCAGAAACACAGGTGTCACTCTCATCTGGGCCACTAAAGCACCGGTACCAGACAACTCCAACTGTAGACCTTCATCAATGAGCTTGTAAAACTCCTTCACCACTGGTCTCCTCTCTGCCGTGATGTGGGATAGACTGCCTAGTGACTTCCGGCTTAGGGCGTCTGCCACGACATTCGCCTTATGTAACGACCCGAAAATCGGACCGCTACCGGCGCTAGGATCCAGATCGGCTTAAGGCCGCCGAGACCCGTAGCAAGCCTGACATAACCTGTAAACCTGTATAATCCCATACATGATCAACAATCATACAAAAAAATTTAAAACTTTTCCTTCAAGCATCCAACTCAACCTGAACATACATATACATAATCATGATCCCTCTGTGGGATCTCATCAATGCCCCAACGGGCGATACAACATGAGATGAGTTGGCTTTCATGAACATTATAAAACACTTGATCATGTAATAAAAGGGATATCTCATAAACAATGTCAAGCACAATATCTAATCCTCAATATCATTACATGACTGAAACTATACTTTACATAACATTAATACATTTATCATGTCCACACTATCTATTACATAAACCATACTTCAAAACTCTGGCTAACCTCCTGGTCTACCCTGTACCTGCACATCTGGGGATAGGGGAGAGGGGTGAGCTACAAAGCCCAGTGAGCAGAATAGTGAAATCATATATTTAAAATTCCATGCTTCCATGAAATGCAACACATCACAATAAATCACATCTCGGATGGTATTGTCACCTATAGTCCTCTACATAGTCCAACTGTGCTGGGACGTAGAATGGGTACAACCGGTCTTTCTCTTAACATAACATATCATAACATACCAATGTGCCAGGGACGTAGAATGGGTACAACCTGGACTTTCTCTTACATCGTGCCAGGGACGTAGAATGGGTACAACCTGGACTTCCATACCATATCATGCCATAACATCATCATATCATATGAGGACTAAAGGATCATTCAATAACCAGTCCACATCAACATCATAAATGCAATGCAACATATTCGTGAATACTAATGCAAGCAACCTAATATATCTCATGGCATTCATGATGCATGGATTATGCTCAAGTTCATATTTCATTCATTTTAAAACTTAAAGTTCATTCCACTCACTTCTGGCTAGCTTTGACAAACTCTGTATCAGCTGGCTCACTGCTGGGGTCCTCGGTTCCTCGGGTCCAATCCTACACAGGTGGACTCCAATGAGGGACCAAATATACATAAACATAACTCTAATATACTCCCCAAAAACCCCCTAAAACATCATAAAACAACTACATAAAAACATGCAAGAAATGGCTGGACAGGGCACTTTCGGCGGCAGGTTCGGCGGCCGAAAGTCCCTCCAGAGCCGAAAGTCATGCAGGTTCGACGGCACCTTCGGCGGCCGAAAGTCCCAGACAGAGACGAAAGTCTCTTTTCGGGGGCAACTTCGGCAGCCGAAAGGCCTGTCTCCCCAGCCATGTTCGGCGGCCGAAAGCTCCTTCGGCTGCCGAACCTGGTTTCTGTCGAAGGGCAGAAACTTGGTTCAAATGAACCTCTTGCCTCCCAAAACCTCAAATCATGCATATACCTCACTTAAAACATGCATACAAGTTCCTAGGGGCCTCAAAACATCAAATACCCCAACTACAACACTTCAAACACACACAATCAACTCACATTGCTCAAAAACACATATAAAACCCATAAACCTAACTATGAGCTAAACATGCATTCTACCCCCAAGAACTTCATAAAACTTACTTAAAACATACCATAAGCTAGAGATCGACTCTTACCTCTTGAGGATCGAGAGTAGAGGCGACCAAACTTGGAGTTGGAAGAGATTCGGGTTCTTGAACCTCAAAGCTCCAAAACTTTGCTCAAAGCTTGAAAATCTTCAAAACCAATTAACAACTCATGAAAATCGAGTAAGATGGGAAGGAAAAAACTCAAGATCGGTGAGGGGCGGCGGAAGGCTCACCTTGGCCGAAAATGGGGAAAAACTAGCCCGTTTTCGGCTAAGGGACCCTTTTATAGTGGCTGGCCAGGCCACGTTCGGGGGCCGAATGTGCCTCCGCATGCATGCCATGTTCGGCGGCCGAACTTGGGTTTCGGCGGCCGAACCTGGACTTCCCTCACTCATGCTTTCGGGGGCCTAACGTGCCTCTAAAACGCATGCATGTTCGGCGGCCAAACTTGACATTCGGCGGCCGAACCTGAGTTTCCTCCAAAGGTGTTTTCATGCAAAACTCATTAAATTTTCATACTTAAAACCATGAAATACCTTAAAACATTTTATGAAAACATGTTTCTACCCTACTAGAGGCTTCCGACATCCGAGATTCCACCGGACGGTAGGAATTCCGATACCGGAGTCTAGCCGGGTATTACATTCTCCCCCCCTTAAGAACATTCGTCCCTGAATGTACCTCAACTAGCACACAAAGCATGGCATAAAACATAACATACATACATAGCACATAAACACATAGAGATCTAACCTTAAAAGAGATGAGGGTACTGCTGGAGCATAGACTCCCGTGTCTCCCAAGTGCATTCTTCCAAATTGTGGTGGTTCCAAAGGACTTTCACCATCGGGATTTCCTTGTTTCTTAACTTTCTGATCTGGGTGTCTATGATCCGTACTGGCTGTTCAACATAGGTGAGATCCTCTTGGACCTCCACATCAGGCTCACTAAGAACCTTGCTCGGATCTGACACAAACTTCCTCAACATTGAAACATGGAAAACCGGATGAATTCTTTCCATTGAAGCCGGTAAATCCAGCTTGTACGACACCTTCCCAATCTTTTGCAAGATTTCAAAGGATCCGATGTATCGTGGGGCTAGTTTACCTTTCTTCCCAAAGCGAAACACTCCTTTCATTGGAGACACCTTGAGCAATACCAGATCCCCCTCCTGAAACTCTAACTGTCTTCTGCGGACGTCTGCATAACTCTTCTGTCTGCTTGCAGCAGTCTCGATTCTCTCTCTGATTATGGGTACCACCCTGCTGGTGATCTCTACTAGCTCAGGCCCTGCCAAGGCCTTTCCTCCAACTTCCTCCCAGCAAACAGGTGATCTGCACTTCCTTCCGTACAAAGCTTCATATGGAGCCATCCCGATGCTAGCATGATGGCTGTTGTTGTAGGCAAACTCCACCAAAGGTAGATGCTGCCTCCAAGAACCGCCAAAATCCAGCACACACATTCTGAGCATATCCTCGATAGTCTGGATGGTCCTTTCAGACTGTCCGTCCGTCTGGGGGTGGAAGGCAGTACTGAAATCCAACCTAGTACCCATGGCACTCTGCAGACTCCGCCAAAATCTGGAGGTGAACTGGGGCCCTCTATCTGACACTATCGGAACAGGAACCCCATGCAGCCTGACGATCTCATCAACATACACCTGCGCCAACTTGTCCACAGAATAGCCACTCCTGACAGGGATGAAGTGAGCAGATTTGGTGAGTCTGTCCACAATCACCCATATGGAGTCCACTCTGTTGGACGCTGCCAGTAACCCCACTACGAAGTCCATAGCTATATTTTCCCATTTCCATGCTGGAATAGGTAGCGGGTTAAGCATTCCAGCCGGCCTCTGATGTTCCAGCTTCACCCTCTGACATACTTCGCAGGCGGAGACAAACTGTGCCACTTCTTTCTTCATAGCTGGCCACCAATAAACCTTCTTCAGATCTTGATACATCTTGGTGGCCCCGGGGTGAATGCTGTATCTTGCATTATGAGCCTCTCTCATAATGTCTCCTTTTAGTCCTATGTCATCTGGTACACATAGTCTGCTCCCATAGCGGAGGATCCCCTTGCTGTCGAATCTGATCTCACTATTATTGCCTGACTGAACAGTCCTGGCAATCTTCACTAACTCTGGGTCCTCATGCTGTTTCTGAGCCACCTGCTCCAGAAACACAGGTGTCACTCTCATCTGGGCCACCAAGGCACCTGTACCAGACAACTCCATCTGTAGACCTTCCTCAATGAGCTTATAGAGCTCCTTCACCACTGGCCTCCTCTCTGCCGATATGTGGGATAAACTGCCTAGTGACTTCCGGCTTAGGGCGTCTGCCACGACATTCGCCTTACCCGGATGGTACTGAATCTTGCAATCATAGTCACTCAGCAGCTCCACCCATCTCCTCTGTCTCAGGTTCAAATCTCTTTGACTCAGGATGTACTGCAGGCTTTTATGATCTGTGAAGATCTCGCATTTTACCCCATAGAGGTAGTGCCTCCACATCTTGAGTGCAAAGATTACTGCTGCCATCTCCAGGTCATGTGTGGGGTAATTCAACTCATGCTTCTTCAGCTTCCTAGAAGCATAAGCGATCACCCTCTCATTCTGCATCAGTACACAACCCAGTCCCACACGGGACGCATCACAAAAGACTGTAAAGTCTTCATCACTAGATGGCAGAGCTAACACTGGTGCTGAAGTCAACCTCTTCTTAAGCTCTTCAAAACTCTCCTCGCACTGGTCGGTCCATACAAACTTCTGATTCTTCCTGGTTAACCTGGTCAGAGGAGCTGCTATCTTTGAGAAGTCCTGAACGAACCTCCTGTAGTAACCTGCCAAACCCAAGAAAATCCTGATCTCCGTCACTGAAGTGGGTCTAGACCAGTTAGCCACAGTCTCTGTCTTCTTGGGGTCTACCTCTATACCATTCTCTGACACTACATGCCCCAAGAACGAAATGCTCCTCAGCCAGAACTCACATTTAGAGAACTTGGCATACAAGCCATGTTCCCTCAAATTTTGCAGAACCAACCTCAGATGATGGGCATGCTCCTCTGCATTCCTAGAATACACTAAGATATCATCTATGAAGACAATAACGAAGTGATCCAGGTATTGGCTAAATACTCTATTCATGAGATCCATGAATGCTGCAGGGGCGTTGGTTAACCCGAACGGCATTACAAGGAACTCAAAATGCCCATATTTGGTCCTGAAAGCTGTCTTCGGCACATCTTCATCCCTTATCCTTAGCTGATGGTAGCCCGATCTTAGATCTATTTTGGAGAAACAACCCGCTCCTGCTAGCTGGTCAAATAGATCGTCGATCCTTGGCAAAGGGTACCTATTCTTGGTAGTGACTTTGTTCAACTGTCTGTAGTCGATACAAAGTCTAAGGGATCCATCCTTCTTCCTCACAAACAAGACCGGAGCACCCCAAGGTGAGGTACTCTGTCGGATGAAACCCTTTTCTACCAGCTCTTGCAACTGTTCTTTCAATTCCTTCAACTCGGCTGGGGCCATCCTGTAGGGAGGGATAGAGATCGGTCTAGTTCCAGACACCAACTCTATCTCGAACTCTATCTCCCTAGCAGGTGGTAAACCTGGAAGCTCATCCGGAAAAACATCCTGAAACTCTCTGACAACTGGCACCGAGGCTGGCTCCCTGACCTGACTGTCTAGCTCCCTCACATGAGCTAAGTACCCCTGACATCCCTTCCTAAGCAACCTACGAGCCTGAAGAGCTGATATCAGACCTCTAGGTGTGCCCCTCATGTCTCCTCTGAAGACGACCTCTGACCCGTTCTGATCTGTGAACCTGACTACCTTGTCCCTGCAGTCCAAGGTAGCACCATGGGTAGATAGCCAATCCATCCCTAGAATGACGTCAAAGTCTATCAAATCTAGAACCACAAGGTCGGCGGAGAGGCATCTTCCCTCAACAAAAACTGGACTGTACTGGCAGACTGACACTGCCACCGACGGGTCACACTTGGGTCCACTGACCCATAGGGGACACTCTAACCCAGAGACTATCAGACCCAACCTCTCAACGGCTCTCGGAGCAATAAATGAATGAGATGCACCCGGGTCCATTAATGCATACACATCAGAACACCCAATGACGAGATTACCTGACACCACGGTGTTGGATGTGTTAGCCTCCTGCTGTGTCATGGTGAAGATCCTGGCTGGAGCTGATGGACCTTCACCTCGGGAACCAGAAGAAGAGGCTGCCCCTCTCCCTCTACCTTTGCCACTGCCCTGAGTTGTGGCTGGAACTGCTGGCTGTGCCACACTACCAGAAGCTGTCTGCTGGGGCTGGCCCATAAAAGGCGCTCTAGGACACTCCCGAGCTATGTGTCCCTCCTGTCCACATCTGAAACATGCATTAGTCCCAGCTCGACACACTCGCCTGTGCGGTCTTCCACATCTCTGGCATTCTGTACCATCTGAGCCTGAGCTCGAGCCACCGCCAAATCCCAGACCGGATTTCAACTTGTTCCAAAACTTATTCTTCTTCGGCTTCCTGGTGGTGTTAACCCACCTCTTCTTACCTGAACTTTGAGAAGAGAAACCTGGTCCTCCTCTGCCTGGGGTCTTAACCCCTGAAGACTGGGTCACTGACTGCCTCACTAACCCCTCAACTATAGCACTTGCTTCCATTCTTCGAGCCATATCCACCACAGTGTGGAAACTTTCTCTCTCAGCTGACTGAATCAACGAGGAGTACCTGGAATGCAGCTTCATAACATACCTCTTGGCTTTCTTCGTATCTGTATCTAGAGCTTGCCCTGAAAAAGGCAGTAGCTCCAAGAATTTATCCATGAACTCCTCTACACCCATGTGCTCTGACTGCCTCAGTTGCTCAAACTCAATCATCTTCAATTCTCTGGAACTGTCTGGAAAAGCCCATCCAGCGAACTCATTTGCAAATTCCTCCCATGTCATGCCGTCTAGTCTTGGGTCCACATAACACTTGAACCATTCCCGTGCCTTCTTGCACTTTAAAGTGAACCCTGCCATCTGAATTGCCCTGCTGTCACTTGCCCCTAGCTCATCAGTAATTGTCTTTACCACTCTCAGATACTCAAAGGGGTCATCCCCTGACTTGTATTTGGGAGCATCTAGCTTAAGGTAATCTGTCATCTTTACCTTGCTCCCATCAGCTGAGCTAGGTCTAGGAGGTTGAGTAACTGGGGCTGCTGGTTCTGTAGGTGGTGGAGGTGGAGGTACAGCATTCCCCGAGGTGGGGTTTGCCGGGTTTGGATAGAAGGGTGAGGGTGGATAAGCTGGGTACTGTGTATAAGGTGGATAGAAAGGTGGATAAGGCATGTAGATAGGGTAGGGGTTAAAGCTGGAGAAATCCGACGTGCCTCCCATCGGATACCCTGAACCCTGTGGGAAGGGTGGATAATGGGGTGGAAAACCATACCCCGAGGCCTGTACGCCGCCCTGAGACTCCCCTGTCCCTTCTTCCTCCATGCTCACATCCAGGTTCCCATCCCTCCTCTGATCCTCTTCTGTAACCTCCCTCACATCTGAAGAATTTCCTCCTCTATCAGTCCCCTTCTGCTAGCATCAAAAGACCTTCTAGGGTCCCTTGACACTCTTTCTCTGTTTGCTCTACAAGACATTGCCCTAGGCAATGTAGGAGGACGGGCGCTCGTGCCCTCATCCTCAGGCGGCACTCCAGTCAATCGTGCAGATCGATGAGTTCCTCTCATCCTGTTTTCTGAAAAACGGTACACATCATACGAACATCAGCATCATATGGTTCATGTGGGCACACATGAACCCTCATCACATATACATCATTCACATCATAGCATCAATGCACATGTATATAATCATGGCATTTCACATCATCATGAAAGACAGGACTCCACATCCTATCCTAGTGGACATGACCTTCCTATTGTGCTTGACCTTCTATAACATCTATGAGCCCGACACTCTAGGTCCGACCATATGAACCTAGGGCTCTGATACCATTCTGTAATGACCCGAAAATCGGACCGCTACCGGCGCTAGGATCCAGATCGGCTTAAGGCCGCCGGGACCCGTAGCAAGCCTGACATAACCTGTAAACCTGTATAATCCCATACATGATCAACAATCATACAAAAAAATTTAAAACTTTTCCTTCAAGCATCCAACTCAACCTGAACATACATATACATAATCATGATCCCTCTGTGGGATCTCATCAATGCCCCAACGGGCGATACAACATGAGATGAGTTGGCTTTCATGAACATTATAAAACACTTGATCATGTAATAAAAGGGATATCTCATAAACAATGTCAAGCACAATATCTAATCCTCAATATCATTATATGACTGAAACTATACTTTACATAACATTAATACATTTATCATGTCCACACTATCTATTACATAAACCATACTTCAAAACTCTGGCTAACCTCCTGGTCTACCCTGTACCTGCACATCTGGGGATAGGGGAGAGGGGTGAGCTACAAAGCCCAGTGAGCAGAATAGTGAAATCATATATTTAAAATTTCATGCTTCCATGAAATGCAACACATCACAACAAATCACATCTCGGATGGTATTGTCACCTATAGTCCTCTACATAGTCTAACTGTGCCGGGACGTAGAATGGGTACAACCGGTCTTTCTCTTAACATAACATATCATAACATACCAATGTGCCAGGGACGTAGAATGGGTACAACCTGGACTTTCTCTTACATCGTGCCAGGGACGTAGAATGGGTACAACCTGGACTTCCATACCATATCATGCCATAACATCATCATATCATATGAGGACTAAAGGATCATTCAATAACCAGTCCACATCAACATCATAAATGCAATGCAACATATTCGTGAATACTAATGCAAGCAACCTAATATATCTCATGGCATTCATGATGCATGGATTATGCTCAAGTTCATATTTCATTCATTTTAAAACTTAAAGTTCATTCCACTCACTTCTGGCTAGCTCTGACAAACTCTGTAGCAGCTGGCTCACTGCTGGGGTCCTCGGTTCCTCGAGTCCAATCCTACACAGGTGGACTCCAATGAGGGACCAAATATACATAAACATAACTCTAATATACTCCCCAAAAACCCCCTAAAACATCATAAAACAACTACATAAAAACATGCAAGAAATGGCTGGACAGGGCACTTTCGGCGGCAGGTTCGGCGGCCGAAAGTCCCTCCAGAGCCGAAAGTCATGCAGGTTCGGCGGCACCTTCGGCGGCCGAAAGTCCCAGACAGAGACGAAAGTCTCTTTTCGGGGGCAACTTCGGCAGCCGAAAGGCCTGCCTCCCCAGCCATGTTCGGCGGCCGAAAGCTCCTTTGGCTGCCTAACCTGGTTTCTGTCGAAGGGCAGAAACTTGGTTCAAATGAACCTCTTGCCTCCCAAAACCTCAAATCATGCATATACCTCACTTAAAACATGCATACAAGTTCCTAGGGGCCTCAAAACATCAAATACCCCAACTACAACACTTCAAACACACACAATCAACTCACATTGCTCAAAAACACATATAAAACCCATAAACCTAACTATGATCTAAACATGCATTCTACCCCCAAGAACTTCATAAAACTTACTTAAAACATACCATAAGCTAGAGATCGACTCTTACCTCTTGAGGATCGAGAGTAGAGGCGACCAAACTTGGAGTTGGAAGAGATTCGGGTTCTTGAACCTCAAAGCTCCAAAACTTTGCTCAAAGCTTGAAAATCTTCAAAACCAATTAAAAACTCATGAAAATCGAGTAAGATGGGAAGGAAAAAACTCAAGATCGGTGAGGGGCGGTGGAAGGCTCACCTTGGCCGAAAATGGGGAAAAACTCGCCCGTTTTCGGCTAAGGGACCCTTTTATAGTGGCTGGCCAGGCCACGTTCGGGGGCCGAATGTGCCTCCGCATGCATGCCATGTTCGGCGGCCGAACTTGGGTTTCGGCGGCCGAACCTGGACTTCCCTCACTCATGCTTTCGGGGGCCTAACGTGCCTCCAAAACGCATGCATGTTCGGCGGCCGAACCTGAGTTTCCTCCAAAGGTGTTTTCATGCAAAACTCATTAAATTTTCATACTTAAAACCATGAAATACCTTAAAACATTTTATGAAAACATGTTTCTACCCTACTAGAGGCTTCCGACATCCGAGATTCCACCGGACGGTAGGAATTCCGATACCGGAGTCTAGCCGGGTATTACACCTTACCCGGATGATACTGAATCTTGCAATCATAGTCACTCAGCAGCTCTACCCATCTCCTCTGTCTCAAGTTCAAATCTTTTTGACTCAGGATGTACTGCAGGCTCTTATGATCTGTGAAGATCTCACATTTTACCCCATAGAGGTAGTGCCTCCACATCTTGAGTGCAAAGATTACTGCTGCCATCTCAAGGTCATGTGTGGGGTAATTCAACTCATGCTTCTTCAACTGCCTAGAAGCATAAGCAATTACCCTCTCATTCTGCATCAATACACAACCCAGTCCCACACGGGACGCATCACAAAAGACTATAAAGTCCTCATCACTAGATGGCAGAGCTAAAACTGGTGCTGAAGTCAACCTCTTCTTAAGCTCTTTAAAACTCTCTTCGCATTGATCGGTCCACAGAAACTTCTGATTCTTCCTGGTTAGTCTGGTCAGAGGAGCTGCTATTTTCGAGAAGTCCTAAACGAACCTCCTGTAGTAACCTGCCAAACCCAAGAAACTCCTGATCTCCGTCACTGAAGTGGGTCTAGGCCAGTTAGCCACAGTTTCTGTCTTCTTGGGGTCTACCTCTATACCATTTTCTGACACTACATGCCCCAAGAACGAAATGCTCCTCAGCCAGAACTCACACTTAGAGAACTTGGCATACAAGCCATGTTCCCTCAAAGTCTGTAGAACCAACCTCAGATGATGGGCATGCTCCTCTGCATTCCTGGAATACACTAAGATATCATCTATGAAGACAATAACGAAGTGATCCAGGTACTGGCTAAACACTCTGTTCATGAGATCCATGAATGCTGCAGGGGCGTTGGTTAACCTGAACGGCATTACAAGGAACTCAAAATGCCCATATCTGGTCCTGAAGGCTGTCTTCGGCACATCCTCCTCCCTTATCCTTAGCTGATGGTACCCCGATCTCAGATCTATTTTGGAGAAACAACCTGCTCCGGCTAGCTGGTCAAATAGATCGTCGATCCTAGGCAACGGGTACTTATTCTTGGTAGTGACTTTGTTCAACTGCCTGTAGTCCATACAAAGTCTAAGGGATCCATCCTTCTTTCTGACGAACAAGACTGGTGCACCCCAAGGTGAAGTACTCGGTCGGATGAAGCCCTTTTCTACCAACTCTTGTAACTGTTCTTTCAATTCTTTCAACTCGGCTGGAGCCATCCTGTAGGGAGGGATAGAGATCGGTCGTGTTCCAGGCATCAATTCTATCTCGAACTCTATCTCCCTAGCAGGTGGTAAACCTGGCAGCTCGTCTGGGAAGACGTCTAGAAACTCTCTAACCACTGACACCGAGGCGGGCCCTCTAACGTGACTGCTAAGCTCTCTCACATGAGCCAAATACCCTTGACATCCCTTCCTAAGCAACCTACGAGCCTGAAGAGCTGATATCAGACCTCTAGGTGTACCCCTCCTGTCTCCCCTGAAGACAACCTCTGACCCATCCTGACCTCTGAACCTGACTACCTTGTCCCTGCAGTCCAAGGTAGCACCATGGGTAGATAACCAGTCCATCCCTAGAATGACGTCAAAATCTGTCAAATCTAGAACCACCAGGTCGGCGGACAAGCATCTTCCCTCAACAAAGACTGGACTGCACTGGCAGACTGACTCTGCCACTGATGGATCACACTTGGGTCCACTGACCCAGAGAGGACACTCTAACTCAGAGATCATCAACCCCAACCTCTGGACGGCTCTCGGAGCAATAAAAGAATGAGATGCACCAGGGTCCATCAAGGCATACACATCTGAACAACCAATGACTAAATTACCTGCCACCACGGTGTTAGATGCATCTGCCTCCTGCTGAGTCATCGTGAAGATCCGTGCTGGAGCTGATGGACCTTCACCTCTGAAACCCGCTGAAGAAGAGGCTGCCCTCTCCCTCTGCCTCTGCCACTGGCCTGAGTCATGGCTGGAGCTGCTAGCTGAGCTACACTACCTGAAGCTGTCTGCTGAGACTGTACTCCAAAAGCTGCCCTAGGACACTCCCGAGCCATGTGTCCCTCTTGCCCGCATCTGAAGCAGGCTGCTGTCCCAGCCCGACAAACTCCCCTGTGTAGCCTACCACACTTTGCACAAACTGCATTATCCGCGCCAGAGCTTGAGCCACTCCCTAGTCCCAGACTGGACTTGACCTTGTTCCAAAACTTGTTCTTCTTGGGCTTCCTAGTGGTGTTACTCCACTTTTTGCTATCTGAACGATGGCACTGGCCTCCATTTTCCGGGCCATATCCACTATGGCGTGGAAGCTCTCCCTATCTGTTGACTGGATCAAGGAGGAATATCTAGAGTGGAGTTTCATGATATACCTCCTTGACCTTTTCTGATCCGTGTCAAGGTTTTGCCCTGCAAATGGTAACAGCTCCAAGAATCTGTCTGTGAACTCCTCTACACCCATATCCTCGGTCTGCCTCAACTGCTCAAACTCTATCATCTTCAGCTCCCTTGAACTATCTGGGAACGCCCAACCTGCAAACTCGTTTGCAAACTCCTCCCAAGACATGTTGTCTACTCTAGGGTTAATATAATTCTTGAACCACTCTCGTGCCTTGTTGCACTTAAGTGTGAACCCAGCCATCTGAATGGCTCTACTGTCATCAGCCCCAATCTCATCCGTGATCTCCTTAACCCTTTCCAGATACACAAATGGGTCATCCCCTTTTTCATACTGGGGAGCACCCAACTTCATGTAGTCTGTCATCTTGACCTTACTCCCACTGGCTGAGCTAGGTCTAGGAGGTTGAGTAGCTGGGGCTGCTGGTTCTGTAGGTGGTGGAGGTGGGGCAATATTTTCTGAGGTAGGGTTTGGGTAATAAGGTGGGGGTGGATACATTGGGTATTGTGAATATGGTGGGTAGAAGGGTGGGTATGGCATCTGTGTGGGATAAGGGGTAAAACTAGGGTAATCCGATGTACCTCCCATCGAATACCCGGGATTTTGTGAGAAGTGTGGGTAGTAGGGTGGCTGAACAAATCCCGAGGCCTGAGTGCCTCCTTGGGACTCTCCCATTCCCTCTTCTGACATGCTAACTCCCAAACTGCCATCCCTCCTCTGCTCTACATCCATATCATTAATGCACATGCATATAATCATGGCATTTCACATCATCAAACAAGACAGGACTCCACATCCTATCCTAGTGGACATGATCTTCCTATTGTGCTTGACCTTCTATAACATCTATGAGCCCGACACTCTAGGTCCGACCATATAAACCTAGGGCTTTGATACCATTCTGTAACGACCCGAAAATCGGACCGCTACCGGCGCTAGGATCCAGATCGGCTTAAGGCCGCCGGGACTCGTAACAAGCCTGACATGTAACCTGTAAACCTGTTTAATCCCATACATGATCAACAATCATACATAAAAATTAAAACTTTTCTTTCATTCATTCCTCATACACCAAACTCAACTTGTGCATGCACTAAACATAATCATAATCATAAACTTGACCCCTCTGTGGGATCTCATCAATGCCCCAATGGGCGATATACATGTGTTGAGTTGGCTAACATCTATATCATCAAATATCTAAGATCATGTATCGACAAGGGATTACAATGAACTATGGTCAAGCACAATTCTAAACCTCAATATCATTACACATAACATAACTATTCAGTTATACATCATCTTATAATTTATCATGTCCACTATCTATCTATTACAAACATAAGACTTTACTCTTCTTGACTTCTCTGTCTAGCCCGTACCTGCAATCCTGGGGGATTAGGGAAAAGGGGTGAGCTACTAGAGCCCAGTGAGCAGAATAATAGAAAACAACATTTAAATTTCATGCCATCATGTAATGCAACACATCACAACAAATCACATCTCGGATGGTATTGTCACCAATAGTCCTCTACATTCCAAAGTGCCGGGACGTAGAATGGCTACAACCGGTCTTTCTCTTAACATAACATATCATAACATTCCAATGTGCCAGGGACGTAGAATGGGTACAACCTGGACTTTCTCTTACATAGTGCCAGGGACGTAGAATGGGTACAACCTGGACTTCCATACCATATCATGTCGTAACATCATCATACCATATGAGGACTAAGGGATCATCCAATAACCAATCCATATCAACATCATAAATGCAATGCAACATATTCGTGAATTCTAATGCAAACATCCTAATTCATCACATGGCATTCATGATGCATGAACATGCTCAAAACTCTATAATTTATTTGCTTTAAATCGTAAAGGTTTATTCTACTCACCTCTGGCTGAAGCTCTACTGACTCAGAAGCAGCTGAACTCACTGCTGGGGTCCTCAGTTCCTCGGGTCCGAACCTACACAGGTGGACTCAAATGAGGGACCAAACAACTAGAACATAACTCTAAAAACATCCCCCAAAGACCCCCTAAAACACCTCAAAACAATCATACAAAACATGCAAAGGAAGGCTGAACAGGGCAGGTTCGGCGGCACCTTCGGCGGCCGAAAGTCCCAGACAGAGACGAAAGTCTCTTTTCGGGGACAACTTCGGCAGCCGAAAGGCCTGCCTCCCCAGCCATGTTCGGCGGCCAAAAGTTCCTTCGGCTGCCGAACCTGGTTTCTGCCAAAGGGCAGAAACTTGGCTCCTTTATGCACATTTGCCTCCCACAACTTCCAATCATGCATATAACTCATTCAAATCATGCAAATATACATACATTGGCTCCTAGGGGCTTCAAACTAACTTAAACCCCAACTACAACACACATCAACAACACAAATCCAACATACATTGCTCAAAACATAACATTAACTCAAAAACCTAACTATGAGCTAAACATGCATTCTACCCCATAGATCTTGCATAAAACTTACTTTAAACATGAAATGAGCTTAAGATAGGCTCTTACCTCTTGAAGATCGAGAGAGAGAAGTCCTAAACTCGGAGGTGGGAGATTTTGAGTTCTTGAACCTCAAAGCTCCAAAACTTGCTCAAATCTCTTAAAAACGACATAAACCTTGTTAAAACATGAAGGATTGAAGGAAAATCATCAAAAACGAACCATGGAGGAGCAAGAACTCACCGTGGCCGAAAATGGGGAGAAAACTCGCCCGTTTCGGCCATGGAGCTCTTATATAGGGGCTGGCCAGTTCACGTTCGGGGGCCAAACGTGCCCCCACATCTCATGTATGTTCGGCGGCCGAACATGAGGTTCGGCGGCCGAACCTGGTTTCTTTCAAACCAAACTTTTGGAGGCCAAAAGTGCTCCCAAAACCTATCCACGTTCGGCGGCCGAACCTGGTAAAGGTTCCATGGTCTTTTTCATTTGAAAACTCAAATTCATTCTTACTTAAAAATCATTAAAACATGAAAACATTTGTGAAAACATGATTTTACCCTTCTAGAGGTCTCCGACATCCGAGATTCCACCGGACGGTAGGAATTCCGATACCGGAGTCTAGTCGGGTATTACATCGCCCGTTCGGACATGGGGACCCCTTTATAGGTGGCTGGCCAGGCCACTTTCGGGGGCCTAACGTGCCTCCTCATGCATGCCATTTTCGGCGGCCGAACATAAGGTTCGGCGGCCGAACATAAGGTTCGGCGGCCGAACTTGGACTTCTCTCACTTATACCTTCGGGGGCCTAAAGCACTCCCGAAGCGTAGGCATGTTCGGCGGCCGAACTTGAGGTTCGGCGGCCGAACCTGGGTCTTCCTCCAAGGTTATTTTCATGCAAAAACTCATTTTCTTTCTTACTTAAAACCATAAAATACATTAAAACATTTCATGAAAACATGGTTTTACCCTTCTAGAGGTTTCCGACATCCGAGATTCCACCGGACGGTAGGAATTCTGATACCGAAGTTTAGCCGGGTATTACATTAGGATAGGGAAAAGTATGCATAGAGTATGTAGGAATAGTTACCATGACGAACTGAATTAGGATGGTCGATCAGCATGTAATAATAATTTTTATTTTCATGACTGAATTAGGTTCAAACTATGTAGTAGGAAACATCATCGACGATTAAGCTAAACCTATAATGAGATAAACAAATTAAGGCGATAAAAATCACACATAGTCAAAGCAACTAAAGCTATAAAAACTACAAAGAGCCAAAGGAAAGTAGTCCAAAAGCCAATAATATGAGATGTATGTTATTTTTGTCCCCTAATGAAAATTTTAGAAACATAGTCTTCCATTACTAATAACAAGTTATGAGGAGAGCAGTTTTCAATTTAACTGAAAAAATCAAACCAAATTGAATTATTCGGTTCGATTATGTAGTTTATTTGATTTGGTTATTAATTTTAAAATTTTTTAATTTTCAATTCGATTCAGTTAAATATCTGAAAGCAAATAGAGTAACCAAACCGACCGAATATATATATATAACACTTAAAAAACCCTACCCCTCTCCCTTTTTTTTAATATTTTAGTCATCACCCTTCCCCACTCCTCTCTCACTCTCATATTTCTTTTTTTTTTTTTTAGTCAATCAACCTCACCTCAACTCCTCTCTCTCTTTCTTTTTCAGATACGACTCAGGTGTTACAATCTCCCCACGATTCCCCTCTTTTTTCTTTCTCAAATGACCCAAGAAGATAAGAGAACATGCAAATTAGCCTCCTCCTCAACTCTTCCTTTCTCAGACGCCTCGGCCTCTTCTTTTTTTCTTCTTCAAATCTTGTTGATTCCTCTTTTTGATTGGGTTTGTGCACAGATCTTATTACTATAAATTAAATTCTTATTATTTTGGTTTATTGGTTAATTTGAGTATAGATGTTGATTATTTTAGTTAATTTTGAGTATAGTTCTTTATTATTTTGTTTGATTTGGAGTATAGATCTTGATTATTTTGATTGATTGATCATCTTCTTATTTCTCCTTCTTCATTGATGATGGTTTTTTTTTTTTTTTTTGAAACTCTTTTAGATGGAACTTGTTATAAGTTTCTTGTAAAGTTTGATACTGGTTATTTAGGATTGTAGATTGATTATATTTGTTTATATTATATTGATTTAATTTGGGATTGTTGTTAATTAAATTTGAATTGTTGATTTTTTTTTACTTTAGAATTCTTAAAGAATTAGGATTCTTATGTGATTTGGATTATTAGAATTTCATTTTTTTTTTTGTCAAAGAACACAATTGGACTTTCATATTGCAATGCAAAGTGAATGGGGTTTTCTTAGATTGGCGGTTTGGTTCCGAACTGAAATCGAATTAATTCAGTTTGATTCGATTCTTCTTAATTTTAATTCAGTTTGATTCGATTCTTCTTAATTTCAATTCGATTTTAATTTAAATTTTTATTTAATCAATTTTTTGAGTTTTTAATTTCAGTTTGATTCGAAATCAAATCGACCAATACTCTCCCTAAGCAAGATAAAACAAAACTAATAAAATCATATTTAATTAATTTTTTGAGTTTTTAATTTCAGTTTGATTCGAAATCGAATCGATCAATACTCTCCCTAAGCAAGATAAAACAAAACTAATAAAACCATAACTAATTTTTGTGTACTAAAACTCTGTTTGTTTCAAAAAAATAATATGTATTTAGAAAAATTCTAAAAAATATTTTCTAATAAAATAAATTATGTTTCTATTTTTAATTTTAAAAACTAAAATACATTAATAAATTTATATATAGAAATTTTAATACAATTCTCAAAATATGAAAAATGATTTGTTTTTTTAAAAAAGGAAATCTTTTATTTAAAAATGATTTAACTTTTGCTTTTCTAAGAAAATATTATCAGTCGACTAATTTTCTATACGCCAGAAAATATAGAAATAAATGGAGCCTTAGACCACAACTAATTTAATTAATAAAACTTTAATAAACTAATTGATCCTTTCTATAATTATTGATTTTGTAATACCCGGCTAGACTCCGGTATCGGAATTCCTACCGTCCGGTGGGATCTTGAATGTCGGAGATCTCTAGAAGGGTAAAATCATGTTTTATGAAATGTTTTAATGTGTTTTATGGTTTTAAGTAAAAAAGAAATTGGATTTTGAATGAAAAGACCATGGAGGCATTTTCCAGGTTCGGCCGCCGAACGTAGGATAGTTTAGGAGGCCAAGTTAGGCTTCCGAAGGTGGCCAAGGTTCGGCCGCCGAACCTCATGTTCGGCCGCCGAAAGTGCCTAACTTGCATGAGTTTTGTAGGCACTTTCGGCTTCTGAAGATTTGCCTGGCCAGTCCCTATAAGAGACCTCGTGACCAAAACGGGCGAGTTTTCTCCCCTATTTCGGCCAACGGTGAGTTCATGCTCTCCCATGGTAGATTTTAATGTTTTTCCTCAGATCTTGCAAGTTTTAACGAGTTCCATCTTGGTTTTGAAGAGTTTTGAAGTTTAGAGCAAGTTTTTGGAGTTAGAGGTCCAAGGAGCTAGATCTCCCCCCATCTCCAAGTTAGGATCTTTCTCCTCTCGATCTTCAAGAGGTAAGCTTAGATCCACTCTTCTTTTGTGTTTTAAACAAGTTTTATGGAAGCTTTTAGGGTAGAAATGCATGTTTAGGATAATGTGAGGTTTATGTGCAATGTGGGTTATGTATGCATGTTTGATGTGTTTTATTGGGGTATAGGTTAGTTTGAGGCCCCTAAATGCTTGTTGGTATGAATATGCATGTTGTAGAATAGGTAAATGCATGATTGTATGGTTTGGGAGGCATGTGTGCATAGAAGAGGCTTGGATTCTGCCTGCTGGAGAATCCAGGTTCGGAAGCCGAAGGGACTTTCGGCCGCCGAACCTGCCTGTGGAGGCATGCTTTAGGCAGCCGAACCCTGCCCCCGAAAGTGGACTTTCGGCTCTGGAGGGGAGTTTCGGCCGCCGAAGATGCCGCCGAACATGCATGAGTTTCGTCTCTGGAAGGGACTTTTGGCCTCCGAAGGTGCCGCCGAAAGTCACTGAGTTTCGGCTCTGGAGGGACTTTCGGCCGCCGAACCTGCCGCCAAAAGTGCCCTATTCAGCCTTCCTTTGCATGTTTTCTATAATTGTTTCAAGGTGTTTTAGGGGGTTTTTGGGGAGTATTTTAGAGTCATGTTCATGTTTGTCTGGTACCTCATTTTAGTCCACCTGTGTAGGTTCGGACCCGAGGAACTGAGGACCCCAGCAGTGAGTAGCTGCTTCTGAGTCTTTAGAGCTTCAGCCAGAGGTGAGTGGAATGAACTCTATGTTTTAAAGATAAAATAAATTTAAGCATGTTCATGCATCATAAATGCCATGCGATATATAATAGGTTGCTCGCATTAGTACTCACGAATATGTTGCATTGCATATCTTGATGTTGATGTGGATGGATGTTGGATGACCCATTAGTCCTCATGATATGATATGATATGAGATGGAAAGACCAGGTGTGGCCTGAACTACACCCCTGGCACTATGTAAGTGAAAGTCCGGGTGTAATACCCGGCTAGAATCCGGCATCGGGATTCCTGCCTTCCGGCGGAATCTAGGGTGTTGGATCTCTCTAGAAGGGTAGAATGTGTTTTCTAAAAATATTTTCAAATGATTTTAAGGGTTTTTAATTGAAAGAAAAATGGAGTTTTGAAGAGAAAAGACCAAGGAGGCGTTTGCCAGGTTCGGCCGCCGAAAGTGAAGTTCGGCCGCCGAACATGGAAAGGCTTCGGGAGCGCCTTTGGCCTCCAAAAGTCTTGTTTGAACGAGCCAAGGTTCGGCCGCCGAAAGTCAAGTTCGGCCGCCGAACATGCATGAGTTTAGGGGGCACGTTAGGCCGCCGAAGGTCTTCGACCAGGCCACCTATAAAAGCTCCTCAGATCGGAAATGGGCGAGTTTTCTCCCCATTCTCGAGCTCAGGTGAGTTTTTGTCCTCCTTTGGCCATTTTCATGTTTTTCTTCATCTCTTTCATGTTTTCATGAGCTCCATGGTTGTTTTGAAGAGTTTTGAAGCTTGAAAGGGAGTTTTGGGAGCTTGGAGCTTTTGGAGCTTGGATTCTCCACATCTCCGAGTTAGAGATCACGCAACCCTCGATCTTCAAGAGGTAAGTGTGGATCTATGCTTCCTTTTATGTTTTAATGAAGTTTTAAGTAAGTTTAATGGTGTTTTAATGGGTAGATATGCATGATAGGGTTGTGTGGGTTTTATGCCCAATATATGTTTATATGTGTTTATATGATGATATGTTGTTAGTTTATGCTCCTTTATGCATGTGGAAGTGAGTATGCATGATGGGGAGAGAGTATGTGAGGATTTGGGTTGTTTTGATGGTTTTGGCCTATGTGGGTCATAAACTGTCTATGTATGCTTTGATGTTGTTTTTGGAGTTTAATCAAGCTAGTAAGCTCCTTTGTGCATAGCTAGAGGTTTATGCATGTTTTGGTAAGGTTGGGTGCTTGTTTTGGGGTGTTGGAAGGTTTGGGAGGCTTGAATGCATGAGAAGCTGAGTTCTGCCCTTCTGGGAAGAACTTAGGTTCGGCCGCCGAAGGTGGTTTCGGCCGCCGAAGGTGGTTTCGGCCGCCGAAGGTGGTTTCGGCCGCCGAACCTGCCTTTGGATGCATGGATTGGCCGCCTAACCTTGCCCCCGAAAGCTGAGTTTTGGCTTGAAAGCAGACTTTCGGCCGCCGAAGGAAGGATTCGGCCGCCGAAAGTGCCTGACTTTCGTCTCTGGAGTGGGACTTTCGGCCGCCGAAGGTGCAGCCGAAAGTGCCCGAGTTTCGTCTCTGGAGGGAGGGTTCGGCCGCCGAAGGTGCCGCCGAAAGTGCCCTGTCCAGCCTTTTCAAGGTTGTTTTCTATGCATGTTTAAGTGATGTTTGAGGGGGTTTTTAGGTAGTTGTTTATGAGTTGTTTAGAGTATGTTTGGCACCTCATTCGAGTCCACCTGTGTAGGATCGGACCCGAGGGACCGAGGAGGCCAGTAGTGCTAGCAGTTGCCGAGTCAGTCAGCGTCTGCCTGGAGGTGAGTAGAACTAAACTTAATCTTTTATGTACAAAATTTAATGCCTAAAGCATGTTCATGCATCATGATTACATGTAATAGGATTGATTGCACTAGTTTCACGAATATGGTGCATTGCATTATTTGATGTTGATTCAGGAGGTTTGGACCAAGGCGACTTCAATAGCCCATATCTGTCATTGAGTCTTGGGTGAGTCCTTCGAGAGCCGGACAAGTACACGTAGGAAAGTCCTTGTGAGCTCTCTGTGGACTATGCACCCTGTCATGTATGTGAAAGTCCTGTGTGAGCTTCCTTGGGGGAGCCGGGCACCGACAGAGGGATTTTTGAGGTCATGTCCGATCCTTGAGAGTAAAGGATGCTAGCAAAAAGAACTCTCAGAAACAGGTCCGTGGGGAGTAGATATTTGCATGAACCCCGAGACGGACAAGATACAGTTATGTGATTTCTTTGTGTTATGACGCATTTCATGAGAGCATGTAATTAATGAACTGTTTTCTATGTTTCTACTCACTGGGCTTTTTAGCTCACCCCTCTCCCCTAACCCCAGTTTTGCAGGTCAGAGGTAGGCCAGGAAGACGTCAAGGGTAAAAGGCTTGTAATAGTATTAGATTAGTGTTTTAGTGTGGACATGTATTGTAATTGATATAATGTTTTGTAAGAGAATGTAATGTAAAGTTAAGTGGAGTTATGTTTATGGATTAGTACTGTGCTTGGCCCTAAGACTTGGTTAGTCCCTTTTTAATACATGATGTATGTTTTGGTTTAATGTGGAGTTGAGTTTGAACTAATCTTGTGGCATGTGTTGTGTACCACGCTATGGTTATGGATGAGGACCCTAGAGGAGGTCTTATGTTTGTGGTTTGATGCATGCACAGGTTAGGTTCTAGTTCTTTGGATGTAATCCCAGCTTGATGTATGTTATGTAGACCCAGCTAGAGTTTTGATGAGGACTCTAGTAGGGGGGTTCTTTTATGTTTTCAGTTATGTCGCATACAGGTCAGGCTCGGTTTGTACATCAGATGTTTCAGTTTTTATGTTAAAGTTTTGATCATGTATGGGATTTGACCAGGTGATAGGAGGTGTTTGGCTTGCTACGGGTCCCGGCGGCCTTAAGCCAATCTGGATCCTAGCGCCGGTGGCGGTCCGATTTTCGGGTCGTTACAGAGTGGTATCAGAGCTTTGGGCCTCGAGAGTACGGTGTGTTGCACATCGGAAAGAGGTTGGCTTAGAGGTCATAGAAGGGCAAGCACAGTAGGTAAAATCATGTCCACTAGGATAGGATGTAGAGTCCTGTCTTGTATGAATGATGATGTGGAATGCCATGATGTTATGCATGTGCATTAATGTTATGAATGATATGTTGTGTATGTATGCAGGTTCATGTGTTTTCATATGAACCGAATGATGCTAATGATTGTTTGATTGATTTCTTGTGTGTTGTTCTTCAGAGGAGCCAGAATGCGAGGTGCTCGTCGATCTGTGGAATCGACTGGAGTTCCATCTGAGAGGGAAGGTATGGACACCTTTCCCCCTACTCTGCCAAGAGCGCAGTCGTGGGGAGTCAGCAGATGGGGAACATCAAGGGACACTGGAAGGTCTTTTGATGTAAGCAGAGAAGGAAGGGCTCCGAGAAGGATGTCAGCTAGTATGAGGGAAGTAGAGTTGGAGGTTCAAA